>NC_054829.1:39775093-41088843 GCF_018345385.1 Vulpes lagopus | reverse complement strand
AGTCAGTTCAAACTTTGGCCACTCACCATTATATTTGCTGTGGGATTCCTTTTTGGTTTTTTGTTGTTGTTGTTTTTTTCCACCCCAAATTCCCTGTTTCCTTCCACTAAGAGTTGAAGGTAAAGAGTGGGGGAGATTAAGGAATAAAAGTGAGTCATAGACCTCATGCTGTTCAACTTTCCCTTTAGGAGAAAAACAAAATTCGAAGTCGACCCTCCCCCCAGTGATAGCCTGGCCTCTCAGGCACCTGCAGTTATCTTTGACCAAATGGGTTGGATTTGGTAGGGCTCCTTTATTTGAATTTGCTTATTGTTTGTTTGCAGTCGGCAGCAGGTTGATTTTTAAATATAAAACACACTGCTTGCTTGCAAGAGAGGAAATCTGACAGATTCCCTTTGGAATGGGGGGGGGGGCGGGGGAGTGTTGCCTTGCTTTTGGGAGCTGCTGCATAGTAGAAGGCCTTTAAGACGTTTTGCCTGCTTACTTCTCCTCTCCAGCCACTTTTGCATACAGAAGCTTCCTCCATCTCCCGTACTGGGTTCCGTTTCCTTCGAATTGCCTACATCAGAAAAACTGTCCTTTCCAAACAGTGCCTAAATTTTATTTTAATCAGGTTAAAAACAAAAACACGTATGATTTCAAGGCCTCATATTGCTATTAACAGGCAGTAGGAAGAGATGCTCCAAGCAATCCTATACAATGTGTCTCAATACACCAGAGCACTATGGTTTCACATGTAATGTTAATTCTGTCCGAGACAAATCCCATAATCTGTGCAGTTTCAGAGCCTAATACTGAAAGACATCGGGTGGGTTTTGTTTAGGGTTTTGCTCTCTCCATCCCAGGGGCTCCCTGTGTTTCCTATCATGCTAACCCAAGGGCGGAAATGGAGCGGCTGGGGGATCAGGTTTTATCAGGGCGCGCTGGGCTTACAGGGCGTTGCCAGTTTAGGAGCAAAAAACAGGTGTGTTGAGCTGGGCATGCAGATGTGTGACTGCGCTTGGACCCTTTTGTAGTAGGAAAGGGAAAGATCTGTCTTTCCTAAAGATTTGGAAGGAAGACAAGGAGCAGGAGAGGTCGTGGCTGGGCCCGACCCTGCCTGTTTCCATTTGGGTTGTTTTGTACGAAGTCAGCTTCCATTTGTGTAGGATGCGCCCGACTCCTGCCTGACTCCTTTGTTTTTCTCTTTTGCATGATTAAAACATGTCTCTGTATGCAGTAAACCACCACCTAACGCAGGCACGCCTGGTTTTGGGTTACAGCTTTGTCCCGGGAACAACACCGAGGTTTTCACCGGGTGTTAGAAGCGGGTTCAAACTTGCGTTGCGCATGTCGGGTCTGGCTGCCTGAAGACCCACTTCTGGTTAAGCGGGGGCGGCCACAGGGCTGGCGCCCGGGCCCTGCAGGTGGCGGAGCGCGCTGCCCGGCGCTGTCCGGGACGCCACAGGCGCCGCTTCCCGGTTCCAGACCGGGCCTGCAGCCCTCGGGGCCGTGCAGTGCTGCGCGTGGAGTGCTGCGCCCGGGTCCGAAGGGAAGACAGGGCCCTCGGTTCAAGGCCGGCATGTCCAGGGCTAGGAGGGAGGGGTCGAGTCGAGGGTACGAGGCGCCCCTCGGAAAGCCTCAGCTCGGAGCCCAGGGCGGCAAGGGAGGGCGGGCCCGCGAGCACACCTCGGGCACCTGCCCGTCCTGGGAGACCTCGGACGGCCCACGGCGGGCCCAGCCGGACTCCCCGGCGGCGGGAGCCCCCGCGGTGGCGCAGGCGGCCTCCCCGTCGCCGCCCGCAGGGCCCCAGCGTCTGCGGCGCTTCCTCCCGGGGACGGGGACGGGACAGCCGGAGCCGGAGGCCCCTCAGGCCCGTTTTCGCGCCCCTGGCCCCCCTCTCCCGGGCTCGTGCTCTCCGCGGGCCGCGCCCCTCGTTCCCTCCGGCGCAGGTGCTCGCCTCCCGCCGGACCACACACGCACACTCACCCCCACCCCACCCCGGGAGCCCGACCTCGCGGCTCGAGGAGGCCGCGCTCCCCCGGGGCTGGCGGCGCGCACCGCCCCTGCACCCTGCCCCGCGGCCCACGGCGCCCCGGGCGGATCCCGGCGGATCCCGGCGGATCCCGGCGGATCCCGGCGGATCCCGGGCGGCCTGAGGACCAGGCCGAGCGCCGGGCTGCGGCCCCGCGGAGGTCCCGGGCTCGGACCTGCGCCTCCGGCCGACCAGAGGCAGGGAGCGACTCCAGGGGCGAGCGAGTCCTCGGCCCCCCGGGCCGCGCCCGCAGGCCTCCGAGTGGGGCGGGAGCGTGGCCGGCGGCAGCCTCGCCCCGGGCTCGCAGGGCACAGGGCAGAGCGGCGGCTCGGAAAGGCCGCCGGGGGCTGGCGGAGAGCCCGGGCACAGCTCACGGCCCGGCGCGCGGCTCCCGCAGGCCCGTCCTCCGCGGGTCGCCCGGCCGGGGGCGCGGACCCCCCACACGCAGACAGGGGCGCGGTCAGGGCGGTTGAGGGCAATGACCATTCTCTGCAAAGCTCGAGAGCCGGAACTTGGTCTGGTTGGATTTCTCTGATCTGCGAGGGCTAGAAGCACTCCCAAGGGCGCACTACGAGGGCCAAGAATCGCGCGTAGGATGCACCGTGCGGACCGCGGCTCCCCGCGAAGCCGGCTCCCGCCCACCCCCACCTGCGTCCCGCGCCTCGGGTGATCGTTAATTGCCCGCACGCCCGGCAGGTCGCTCCCCGACGCCTCCAGACGGTGACGTCACTCCAGCCCGAGTCTGCACCCTGCCTGGGCTTAACTTTATCAGACCGGGTCTGGCCTGAGCGGTGATGCTCCCGGCTGGCTTTAAGGCGGCGCTAGCTCGCGCCTCCCTCTCCCTCCCTCCCTCCCTCCCTCGCCTGCAGCCAGGGGGAACTCATTTCTACTTCGCCGTCAATTCAAAGGGATTGGACTCCGTGGTCTGTTAAACGAAGTTGTGCAAAGGTGATGGAAAAATTAGTTTCAGAGACTGCTCAACGCCTCTTCCCAACCTCCCTCGTTTTTACAGTAACGGGAGAGACACCAAACTGCGTTATTTGCTGGGCAGTACCATGTTTGTCCTTAGGATTTTTAGCGTGTGGGGTGGTGGAGGGCGTGTGTGTGTGTGGGGGGTGGGGGGGTGGGGAGTCTTTTCTGATTCTCTGTGAAGCATTCTGAAAACTAAAAGCAGTGGGAGAAATTATTTTGGATCTGCTTTACTGTTGCAGGAGAAAAGCTGGGAGCACTAGACCCAGACGCTGGAAAATCATAAAACAAAGATTCCCGCTCTTGGGCCTCAATTTCCCCTTGGTGTAAACCACAGTAGGGTGAATATGATCAGTCGGTACTGGATAATCTTGCCATCAAGCTTTGCCTCAGTTGTTGGTTGTAAACTATTGCATTTCCTTTAGCAATAAAACAAAAGCAGTTTACTTATTGGGCAAGATTAAGTAGGGATCAAGAGAGCATGCACAGCCAGGGACAGAAAAATTAGCCAGAAAACAAAATGGTTGCAACTGCTAAAGTTCATTTAAAAATTTACAATCAAGAGTCACTTAATTTTGGTCAAACTTAAGAGCATAGAGTTTTAAATGAAATTAAATATTTCTTTTACCTGAGGAGCACCATGATCATTGGCTCATTTGTCTTTTCTGCTGATTGGTTTACAAAATGCAGGTAGAACGGAGAAGGGACCTATTTTTTTTCCCCCCTCAGCACTTTCTTTAAACAAAACAAAAACAAAACTGACCAGGATGCCTTATGTTCAACTACTGAAATTATAGGTTTTAAAACTTTTCTGAAACTCTTTTGTTCAGAAATCATTTCTGCTTGAATTGCTTTCAGATTCTGATTACATTCCCTCTCATGTATACCTCAGATTTTTTTGAAAGTTAAAAAAAGAAATCCCCTTAATCAAATGAGAGAATAAAAACAAGGAATTCTTGTCATTCTCATTTTCTCTGAGGCACTTCAGTCCTTCCATTCTCACTTAAAAAAAAAATTGATCTATGTTAAAACATATCAATAAAGTGCCTAAGAAATCATTATGGTATGTGGCAGGGAGAGAAAAGCAAGTAGAGCAAGATCCTAATGATTGGTAGGCTAGGTTCTATTTCAGAGCAGTCCTGATGGAAGTCACAAAAAAAAGTTTACATACCACAGTCACTCATTATCTACTTCATCCATAAAGCCAAAAAGGCTTTTAAAATAAAGTTTGCTAATTTCCTCCCTGACCTAAATAAAAACATGTTGGGGGAAGGAGAGGCTGAATGTGGGCTTCTCATCCATAAATAGTGGTATAAAATTAAACTGGACCCAATGTTGTGCTAGAACCATTTTAATATAATTATACATATCTGCCAAATCCAGGAAGAAAAGGTTTATGCATATATAACTTTTCCAGTTAACGTCTGCAAGCATAAACAACAATGATCTCAGTTTATAAATTCATCAGGGTCAGAGCAATTGACCAATGTCTCTTTACTGCTAGGCTTACCAACAGTAAATTACAGATGAATTAGTGTCCTTTTGTTTCTCTTCTCTCACTCTCCTTGTCCAGAGACATTTTGTTGTAAAGTTTCAGTGCAGCTCACCTCCAGCCAAAGGTAATCTTTTTAGATAAGTACTCAGTTGCTCTGAATTTGCTTATAATTATAACCTATTTAATCACAGAAGAACCCCTGCAGAGGTGGAGTTCAAGGTTGCATACAATAACAGGAGATCACAGTTTTGAAGTCTAGCACAGATTAAAAACCACAGATGTACCATTTATATAAGACACACACTGATTGTCTCTTAAACTACATATTGACTCCTTATGAACATTATTTTTTAAATAAAGTAGTGCATCTAGGACAATCAGTCGCACAATTCACACAGCCCTGAAAAGTTTTTCAGTGCCAACTACCAGTTGGTCATGAAACGTGAGTGAGCTTGAGACACTGTTCATTCCTAAGATTCAACCACGGATTGGCTAAAACATTGGAACACCTCTGCTTAGGAAGGCTATGTCCCTTCCCTCTTTTCCTCACAATTTAGTTTTGTTTATTTTTGGTGGTATTTGGTTGCACATGGCTAGAATGCTTTTGATCACTTTGCAAATCAGGAAAACCAATGATCTAAAACTATGACAGGCCCTTAAGTAGACTGGTTTGTCCATTTCAGGTTGCTGGTTGGTAGGCCCCTCTAAGGCCCTTCATTTTTCCTTCTATGCCTCCCGGAACATTGATCGGAAGATGAGTCTGAGCATCATCCCATCTAACTCTTTTAACCAATGCCTGGCTAAAACTGGAATGTCCAGCCCAGTATATTTAAAAATCACCCACAAAGAGGTTCTACAGATCTTCACAAAACCTGGAATTTCCATGAGGATGTCTGATCTTTATAATCCAAGCAGTCAGCATTGAAGTTAAGCTTCCAGGAGGCAGTTTGGTCCTTATAATCCAAGCAATCAGTGGTTGAGTTAAACCCCAAGCTTGAAGCTCCATATCCCTGGGTGGAAAGAGAAGCTGGGGACTGATTGAGATGGCTGGTGACTGCATTGGTACCCATGGGGCTAAGTGTGGCCCCCGGTCCAGGAAGCTGGTGATGCATTGGGGTCAAGTAAGATCCACAGTCCATGCCCCCAAAGTAGGAAGTTGAGCCAGCATATCCTTGACTATAACCTGAAGCCTGAGTATAGGTCATGGGATAGGACCTCTGCATGCAGGAGGAGGAGGTGGACAAGGGATCTGACAGTGGGGAGATGGAAGCTGGGCTCCAGATAGACACAGGAGCACTGCTGCTGGAAATGGCTGGGACTGAGGTGCTAGAGGGGGGAGTGAATTGGCCACTTGTTCCACTCTCTGAACTCACTTCCCGGGCTGGAGATGTCTTCTTTTTGGCAGGTCTCACTTTGTTTTGACCTCCATTCTGTTGTTGCTGCTGCTGTTGGCGGCACTTAGCTCTCCGATTCTTAAACCATACCTTGAAAGGGAAAGAAATTTCTTTAACATGGTATAAATAAGGAAAGAGTGGCTCCCAGATTATAGATGAGCTAAGCAGACAATCTGTCTTGCCACTAAAAACCTACTTTATGGTGCTTTTATATATACCCCTGGAATAGTAAGAAAGTGGGGAGACTCTCTAAAAGCATTTGACTCCTAGCCCAGAATAATAAATCCTGTGGCTAAAAAATTTCCCTCTCATTTTCCTTTCTCATATTTCACATCAAATACAAAATGTGCACACAGACCCAGTGGCATGTGGAACACTCTTACAGTGGAATATAATATATTTCATTTGGAGGGAAACACAAGAGAAGTGAGGGAAAACAATTCTGTTATTACTAGCGTAAATTCAAAGTGCGCAGTCCATCTTTTGGGGAATAACTGCTAGTCACTCTACCTTTTTTCCTCTCCTTGAAAGACTCACAAAAGAAAGCTCCAAGGAGAAGCGATCTTGTTGAAGAAGGTCTGAAAGGCACTATTTGCTGAGAGTGGAAATAGTGCAAATTTTGCACTATTTGTTAAGTGGAAGGACTTGTATATAGTCTGTTTTGAGCTTGAGGACAGACTTCTCTGCTAGTCTCAAGTCTGACTCTGGAGTCTGGCTGCACGGTAGTGCCGCTCATCACACAGATTCAGTTTCCTATACTATGTTCACTGGCTTGTCAATTTAAGCCTCTGCTTGCAACTTTGAAGATTCTCTTTACCAGCCCTGTTCATGTTCTGCAATGAAGGAGCAATGAAGGAGCAGTGTTTGGCATATGGGGGAGGGGGGGTGTCAGGGGAAGGAGGCTATCAAAGAAACTACCACCCTTTTTTGAGAGAAACTGGTTTCTGAGCAACAAGTCCTTAGTGGTCTTCTTGAATGAGCTCAATATATGGGCATGTTAACTGTGCCACCAAGGCTGAGCATATCACCACCAATCATTCGGAGCCATTTATTTTCTTTCAGTAAAGACTTGAGGTCAAGCCTCACAAAGATGCCAAAACTTGAAAAGTCTTTTGTCTGGTTTGCAAGTTCACACTGATGCGGCCTAGCTGAAGGGGAGTACCAGGTGTGTGTGTGTGTTTAGTTGCTAAATGTTCTTTCCAGAGAACTCTGTATGGTGCTTGCATTTCAGAAAAGTTGGGAGTTCACTTTCCCATTCCAGCTTAATTTCTAGTTAAAGGGGGGGGGGGTGTCACTGAGGATATTGCATTGATATTTTATCTGCTGAATGGCTCAGAGCTAGCAAATTCTGCTCAATCCCAAATAAGTCAAAGAAAACCCTTTTATTGTGTAATTTCTTTGGCAAGAGCACCAGCTGCTTTTATAGCCTGGCTCTACCAGCCAATTGACAGGTGACCTTGAGCAAGTCATTGACTGCATTTCTTTACCTGTAAAAATATTGGGACTATCCAGGAGCTAAGCTTCTTTCACCCTTAAAAGAGATGAAAATGGGGTAGGATTTCCACATGGGGAAAGGGAAGTATTAAAATATTAAGTAACTGTCCTTGAAATCTGCCCAGACTGGGCCTCTGTTGGCTAGGGACCCAAGAGCTCTAGAATTGTGCTTTTTTTTTTTTTTTAACTGCAGCTAAATTGCCAGTCTTGCCTTACAACCTAAGCTGAAAGGCTCTTGCTTATAGGATGGGGTGGGGGAACAAAATGGAGTACAGGGAATTATCAGGCATATGAAGAGGCCTTAGGAGAAGAGTTTACTGGCCTCTAATGGAGCACTTAGTTTCAAGCCTTCCTTTTGGTCCTAAGACGTGGGATTCTCCTGGGTCCTCGACATACACCGTGCTCAGGGGAGGGGCAGCATGGTCGGGAAGGTTGGTTCTACCTACATCTGCCCTACCTGGACCCTGGACTCAGGCAAGTTGATTTTCAGCGCCACCTCCTCCCGCATGAAGATGTCTGGGTATCGGGTCTTAGCAAATAGAGCTTCCAGCACGTCTAGCTGCGCCCGGGTGAACGTCGTCCTCTCCCGGCGCTGTTTCCGGGGAGTGGCTGCGGGACAAGAAGCCCAGGGCCCTTTAGGGTGGGGGAGCAGTTTCTCAGTCACAGGGGTCTCTGCGGGTGCTCCGACTCCCCAACCCCCACTCCCAGCCCTTCCCTCGTCCTCCCAGCCCTCCAACCCAGAGCCTACCAGGGTTCTCCCCACCCGCCCTTCCCAGCCTCGGCTCCTCCGGCGGACACTGGGTCGCAAGACACACACTGTCCTTCCAGGTGAGGCCCCCACCACCTGACGTCGGAGATCTCTCCAGCCAGGGCGACCCTGCGGTAGCTAACAAATGAAATAAAAGGAAGCCAAAACCCAAACACCCCTCAAACCATCCCCTAGTCCATAACACAAGCAAAAAAATCCATTCCCCGAAGTCAAAGGGTCCCAGAGGACCCGCAGTTCGGATTGAGGGGGCGAAATCTCGATCCTACTCGAGATCCTTGTTTTTGGGACTCCAACGGCCTTTGTTCCTCCATCTTTAAAATGGGGGCGTATTTAAAACTTCTACAAGGATTTTTTTTTTTTTTTTTTTTTAAGCAAAACAAAACAGAAACAGATTGACCGGGAAAGGAAAGCACCCATACCCACGGCAAATCACACCTCTAGGGATTAGAGGCATCGGGCCTGGAGGTCAGGGGGGGGACCCCAGGCGGGGCGAGGAGAATTTAGGAGGAGAGACCCAGCTTTCCAAGAGGACACTTCCGAGCAACTGGGCTTTGAGATACGGGTGGAGGCTGTAACCTCCTGCCCCCCCCACCACCACAGCGTGGCTCCCCCATTCACTCCAATTGAGAATAGAGCGCTGGGAGTTTCTGCAAGTGTTGCGGGATCCACCTCCTCCCTCCGGCCCTAGCCTTCCCTCCGGCCGGTAAACGTCCTGTGGCTCTGGGCTGCTTCTTAGAAGGAAAACCCAGGGGGGACGCTTCGCCTGGAGCCGGAGTAGGGCAGCAAGACCATCAGCCCCAGTGCTCCGGGGGAAAGGGTGTCACATCCCCGCAGGGCGGGAGTGGGGAAAGGCGGGGCAGGAGTGCAGCGAGGCTCACTTACCCGGGTAGCCCACCGAAGGGTGCAGCAAGTCCATGCCCGAAGTGGTCAGACTCAGCCCATTGACTGCGTAAGGCGGTTGCTTAAGATAAGACATCATGCTAAGGTTGTTTGGAGGCGCAAAATCGGCCCAAACTGGGGGGACCCAGCCAGAAGGTCTCGCTTTGCTGGGGGTGGACAGATTCAGGGTCCTTGGTGTGTGGGTTTGGAGCAGTTGAACTATGAACAAAGCAAACAAACAAACAGAGGTGCTGGTTTACTGCTTCGCAGGCGGCAGCTCTTCCACGTTCCACCACTAACTTAAAAAGAGCCTGGGCTATGCAAGGTAGAAGCTTTTAAAAGACTTGCCACCAACCCCCCACCCCCACCCCCAGCTGCTCTGGAACTACAGGGGATGGAGAGAGACCAGATAAACCTGTCTTCCCCACCCCCACCCTAAAGTTAAAAAAAAAAAAAAAAGTACCAGAAGAAAGCAATTACAATCTGCCTTCCCCGAAGAACAAAACCCCACGCCTTCAAATGCACACATTGCATTCCTATCCCTACATTTGCATAGGACTCATTGGCTGGCACTAGCTAATTGTCTCAAACAAAACTTGATTGGGGCCATTTGCAGAGACAAAGAACTCTTTGGCTAAATAAATAATGCTGATAACAAAGCCCATTGGTGAGAAACAAAGAAACAATTCAAGAAATCTACCTCTCCCCAGACTGTTGCCTTTCCAAGGCAAATTTTAATTACCTTAGCTTTTTACCACTTTTAACTGCTGTGAACCTAAAATGTCAGTGCATTTAACATCTAAAATACCAACTTGCTAATCGACAAACTTGAGAAAACTGTTCAACCGCTATTACTCCACATTTGAAGTCATTTCCAGTAATCATTTTCACCTAATTAGTAGTCTGGGTAATTAGATTTTGAGGTAAGTAACAGATTTATTAAGGTTTTGGAGGACCTTGATTATGTGTCTAAAGAACTAAAGCTAAACAAACAAGTATTTAACTTTTAATCGACACCCATCAAATATTTAAACATACTGCAAAAAAAAAAAGTCTTAAAGATTGGCATGAGGTTTGCTAGGAATTCTGAAGTTAGAATCCCACCAATCAGATAATGACAGGCCCCCACATTTGCAAGTAGAAAGCGTACGCATTTGTAGTGCAAGCCGCTTCCATGTTGATTTTGGTGTTGTGGAGGCTGTAGATCCTGCGGGAGGCAAATTTTCAGACATTTGGGTCCTCAGCAACTAGAGCAGAGTTTCTTGTTAATTCCGGCTGCCTTTTGCACATTTTAGTTTTGAGGAAGGTAGATACACAAACACCCAAAGTTGTGAAACTAATAGAATTTCTCCCTACCTTTCAAGTTTCCTACAATCCTATAAAGAAAAAGAGCTCAGGGAAGCAAAAGAAAGGAAGGAAAAGAAAAGTTATTTACTGTCTTCAGCTGAGTGTCTCTCACTGCCCCAAGCAAAGGGATCCGAACTGGATGTTAATATGGGCTGACAGTTTTCAAGTCTGGCTTTTATTTGCCTAAAAAATGGCACTTATCCTGCAAGGATCTCTACTTTGCAACTTTGACACTATGAGAGATTGCTTCAAAATGGCGGATACAAGATTAGGAGAAGTTGCCTCTTACTTTGACAAAGGTCCTACTGAGTTTTCAGCATTGGATTCTCATATTTACATTGCTTTAGAAATCAAGACACAAAATTCCACAAATGGAACTCAGTTACTCTAACTTCTTCCTGCTTTAAATTCATAGCACAGAAAACATGCTTTTCCACCCTCAGATCTGATTTAATGTAATTTTATAAATGCCCCTTTTGGGGGAATTTGTACTATCTTATCAGCAAAACTAATGTAGATCCTATAACAAAGACTTGATATTTTCTACTCTCTTTTCAAGACAGTTATTTGGAGGCTGTGAAAATAATATTGCTTTAAAATACAGTCATTTTATTTGTCTAAACAGCCTCTGAGCTGGAGTTCTCTCTTAATACAATCCTACTACATTGGAAAGTTCTGAACTACTGTAGAAAAAACTAAAATCATAGCAGATGTACACATGAGACACACGCAATTGTTTTTACATGTAGAATTCTCACCCAATTAGAAATGTCTGTTACAGAAAGTGGCACATTCCAACATAAAAAGCAGTAGCAGATAGAAAGCACCAGGCAAAGATCCTTCTGGGAGCTCCTGTGCCCTTACCAACGCAAATAACACTAAAATTTAGGAGTAAACAGTTTTTCGCTTTTACTACCGGATTGCATCTTTGAAAGAGAAAGAGATATACCCCCAAACAGAACTACTAAGTACTCTCAGCAGCCGGCCTAGGTATGCACTCTCCAAAGAAGAGGCCATGGGCCCTTCCATCTAACTTCCAAAGCCCCAAATGGACACCTTTCTCCCTTCCTCTCTAAGCCGAGCCTAGAAGGGGGACAGAAAGACCCTTTCAAAGCTACAAGCTTCCATATGATCGCTCAGGAGGCGGCGGCTGGAGAACTCCTACCTACGGGAGCGGGTGACGGTGGTTCGGCGAGTCCCCGCGGCCGGCGGGCGCCCGCAAGTCCGGGCGCGATGCCTCGGTCCGGCGTCCCTGCCCGGCAGCCCCGCAGTCCTGGCGCCCCGGGTCCGGCTCCACTGCCCGCCCCGGCCCGCGCCGCCTTATATCTAACGGTCAATTCGCGCAATCTGTCGCTCTCCCCCCACCTCCCCCGCATCTCCCCCACCCCCCCGCCCCGCTTGTTGGTTTTTCTTTTTTTTTTCCTTCCAAGGAGCCCATCTACCAGTTGCTGTGTCCTCGCTCAATAATAATTACCTCGTCCAAGAATTAATTATAATAAATGTTTTCTTGATAAACTAACGAGATAATCCGAGGGGCACACGTCCCTTAATTACAGGCCGCCGTGCTCAGCTCTGCTTCTCGTCCGGGCTGATTAATTTTCTGCATGATGGAAAAGAAACAAAACTACGCGGACTGGCGACTGGCCTGCGGCTCGGGAGAGCGCGCAAGGCAGGAGAGAAAGAAAGAGGAGAGATGCGGGCACCGCGGAGGCAGCCGGCGCGGGCCTCCCTCTCGGGCGAACTCGAGGGAAAGTTTCTGGCCTCGGGGAATCGAACAGCGCTGCCACCCGCGAGGGAGGGAGGAAGAAACGTGCCAAAAGGGTTGGCCTTGACTATTAATTATGGTGAGGAGAAAGCCCCAGTGTTAGCTCGGAGAGGAGAGGTCTGGGTGTCTACCTTCCTTTGGGGGGAGGAGTTTGCTCTCCAACTCGCCTCCTGTGCTAATAACTTTTGGTGCCTGGAAAAAGTCCCGAAGTGAGCGGGAGAGAGAAATCCGGACCCGCAGCTCTAGGACCGGTGGGGGGGAGGGGGAGGGTGTTCAAGGCTCCGACTTGCCCCGTGCCCTCCCCAAGTCACCCAGCACTCCAGGGCCAACGCAGCTCGGCCTTCTGTCCCCACACCCAGCACTGTCTGCACGGGAGGAAAAAGCCAGCTCGGTGGGAGTTCTGACCGGGGACTTCGATTTCAAAAAGATGCGTTCCGAAGTCGGACCGTGACTCCAAGAGTCCCTCCAACGCATCAGCGGGAAGACCTCTTTGCAGTTGGCGGCGGAACACGTCGCCGAGGCTGGCTGCTGGTGGAGACCTGATGGTTCTCCCTGGGTGGACCGAGAACGGAGGGCTGGGCCTCGGGGTGCACCCCCTCGACCCCCGCCCGGCCCCACGACAGCCGGCTGTCCCCGAGCCTGGGAGGGGAGCGCGCGAGCGCGCACGCAGGCCCCGGCGCTGCCCCCAGGCCAGAAGAGCGGAGGCGCCGCCTTCCCCAAGGTGAGGCTTCCTGTCCCCCGGCCCGCCGCGGCCTCGGGCGGAGCAGGGGCCACTCCCCAACACTCCGGCCAGCCCCGGATGCCCGCGGACCGCTGCCCCGCGCGGGCCGGTAACCATCCCGGGCAAACAGCTCTCGCCCGGCCTGGTGACCCGGCTCTGGGACCACGACAGCCGGCGGCGGGGGAGTTCCCGCACTCCCAGGTTATTCTGGGAGGAGACAAGTGGTGATCAAAAAGGAAAAGGAGAACGGAGGGCGAATCTTAGGGAGCTGCTCTGGGCTCTGGGAGAGGGCCCCGGAGAGAGCGGCGAGCGCCGGGCGAACGAGATCCCGGCGCTCCCCGCCTCCTCGGTTATCCGCTCGGGTTTCCCCTCCCGTTCATTAGGGGCAGGCAAGGGCTCGAGCTGCGACCGTCCTCACCCGGCAATCGGAGAGCGAGTCGGGCTGCGGGCACGCGGGCCCTAGAAGACGCCTGTCTTATCACCACCACCACCACCATCATCATTACCCATCCATCTAGCTACATCTGCATCTTTTTGTCTGACTCTGAAAATGTCCTTGAGATCAGTACAAATGACCCAACCACATCTGAGAGCCAAAACGCAAAATTAGCAGGGAGAAGCCCAGAATGGGCGTTGACATAAAACAAAACCACAAACAAAACCCGTCCAGAACACCCCACATTAGCCTCGCAGGGTTTCCACGACGTTTGGCGGAAGCGGCGACCCCAGGAGCGCGCTGCCTCCCCTCCTCTCACTCCCGCCCTCACCTCCAGATCACACATTTTCCGCAATGATCGTTACTACACCTAAAAACATTTACGAGGGAGAAAAATAGAACATGCTTCAGAAGAACTCCACGTTCCCAGAAGTGGGCTTTAGTCGGTCTATTGGAGGTAGTGGGGCGATGGTAGTCAGAGGAACACATGGATATAGACAGGCAGACAAGACAGACGGACACTTACCTTACGGCCGCATGGGAAGTTAGAAAAAAATTTAATTATCCTTCAAAATTCCAAATAGCCCGCTATCCTAAAAGAAATCAAGAGTATTGAGTTAGAAATCTTGCAGTCTTCAACCCTCCATGAAAAGTCAAACAACGAAAAAAAAAATTTAAAGAATAGAAAATGAGGAAAGTAGCTCGAGTTCGAAACACGCGTGGGCCCCTCTGGGATACATACAAAGTAGACGTGATGAGGGCTGCTCTAGCGATTTTTATTTTTAATAACAGTGGAGGCTGAGTTGGAGCTGAGGTCGGTTCCGCTCTCAGGGAGATTTGCTGAGAAAGCGCCTCTCTGGCAACTTTTTGACGCAAACTCTCCAACCAATGGCAGGGAGAGAATGATTGACACATCTAAGCCAGAGGGAAAATAATAAAAACACACAACAGGGGGAGGAAAACAGGCCGCTGCTGCACGGGGGGACGAGCGGGCAACAAATCCAGGCCTCCGACATTACCAGAATGTTCTTGAAAGACACTGGGCTCCGCTTAAAATATACATTATGGGCCGGAGCATGTGAACTAATTGTATAATTAAAATGATGGACAGGGAGGCCTCCCTTACCTTTCTTCTCCTGTTCTTCTTTTCCTTCCTTTCCTCTCTCCCCCCCCCCTCCCTTTTTGTTTTATTTCGATTTTCGGGAAGGGGAAAAAGGAAACCCATACAATAAGATGGAAAGATAAAAATGTTTAGGTAAATGCTGGAGAACAGCGAGGGTGGAGCAGTAGCTGGGCTATCGCCTGCAACGCCGGCAGTGAGCGTGTGGGTCAAACGCAGAGAGCAAGTCGGGCTGAAGCCTCAAACCTCCACCAGGGTCAGAGCACGCTGAGGGCCAGAAAGGGGGAAAGAAGGCGGCCTGGGAGCGAGCGTTGGGCGTGCAGGCAAGGGAAAGACGCATACACAAGTCCAACCACAAACTATTTTCAGAAACTCAGGGTCTCTCCCACTCGTTGCGCCCTTATCGATATTCCCCGGTCCCCGAAGCGAGCGCCCCGGGCTCCTGTTACCCGCACAGGGTTTTTAAGAGTTTGAAGGAGCCCAAGGCAGGCTGCCGGGCACACCAGCCGGGGCGTCTGGCCCCTGGGCCGGTTTGGGGAGACGGAGGGAGCCAGGTCAGGAAGAGGGGTCGGCCGGGCACCCGGGGAGGGCGCGAACGCAGGAGGCCCGCGCTGGAAACGGTTCCACGTTAAGACAAACGCTCCTCACTGCCCGGCGGCGGGGCCTGGAGCTAAGAGCCCGCGCGGCCGGAGCCGGGGGCTGAGAGCCCGGAGGCGGGAGACTGGCGGCACCAGGGGACCCGAGCCAGGGAGCGAGCCCAGCCTAACTTTAATGCCTGGCACAGAGAGCGGGACCCGACAGCTTCCAAACCCATCTGAGTCCCTAGAAAAGCAGATTGGGCGGAGGGAATGGGGGGGGGGGTGCACAAGAGGACCGGCTGAGGGTGGATGGGTGGTGTGGGGGGGAGCAGAAGACATCTCTGCCCTCATGACTCCCAATGCCGGAGAAGAAAAATAAAATCTCTTTCTAAACACCCTCCCCCTTCCACCACCACCACCACCACCACCACCACCACCACCACCACCACCACGGCGAGTGGGCCCAAAGAAACAGCTCGCTGCCTTTAATTTGGGGACCTATGTTAATGAAGTTGGTAATTAATTCGTCGCTTTGTTGTCGGTTCTTATACTGTATGTGTAATCAAATGTGGCCGTCCTTGGGATTTACAGCAATTAACGAATTACGGGAGTGCGCACGAGGCAGCGAGCGCTCGGCAGCGCGGCTGGGCTCCGGCTGCCGCTCGGCCTGGGGCTGGGCGCTCGGTGGCCGCGGCCAGCCTCGCAGGTGTCTCTAGAGCTTTGGGCCCCCGCGTCCCAACGAGCCCCCGAGCGGCCCGGGGTCTGCCCAGCAACTCCCGAACCCTCAGCGCCCGCTCCAGTCCGGAGAGACCCGCTGGCTGTCGCGGTCCCAGGAGTCGCGACTTTCTGGGGTCCCGGGCTGGGGGGGGAGGGTGAGTACAGACCTTTTTTTTTTTTTTTCTCACCCCGCCCCCACTGTACTGAAACACCTGGCGACTGCCCCCCGCCCCCGCCCGGCCCTTAACTGGGGAGGGAGGAGAGAGCCACAAATGCCCTAGGCGGTCTTGCCCATTGGTTGGGAGCACTTGGCCAGAGTCACGATACTTTCGGTGAAGGAAGGGGCAAATCCACCCAGATCCCCTGTGCCAGAGCCTCCTTCCCACCCCGAGAAAAGACAGTGTTTCTCCCAGTTTGATCGCAATGATGTTTAAAGCATCAAAGAAGGAAAAAGAAAAAATGGACGTTGTGCGTCTGGCGAAGGGGAAGGGCCGGAGGGAGGCCTTGGGGACAGCAGGGGTGGGGGGTGGGGTGGAGAAGCCTCAGAACACGTACTTGTGATCTCCACCAAGTAAGGGAAGCATGTTAGACTGGGAGATCTATTTGCTGCAGGGTCCAGTGTTGTGGGAAAACCTGCAAGACCTCCGCAGAGGTTTGCGCTGTCCTCCCAGTTGGCGGGGGCAGCCGAATCTTCCTGAAAATTCCCGGGTTCTGTTCGACGAGGGCAGATTTCGGCGCCGTGGGGGCGTGGGAGGGCTTTTCCCTTCGCAGCGGCTGGGAGCAGACCGCTCTCGCTTCTCCTTTGCCCTTTAGTCTAATAACTTCGCAGAAATGCAGGACCAATAAACCACGAGTTGGAAATGGACAGTGTTAAATAAACAAGGGTCTCTTTAAAATTCTCATCCACTTCAGATGTCTAAAGTAAGATTGTGATGATTTTGTCACGGTTTGGTAAATTTACCCCTTTAAGAGGCTTTCATAAATCCCAGAACACACCTTCAGCCAGATTTGAATATAGATTTAGGTTTTAAAACCCAGAAGCTGGAAACGCCGCTTTATCAAAGAGAATTTCCCTTTAGCTTAGCAATGTGCTGAAGCTCTTAAAAGATTGGATCTGAGAGAGAGAGAGACAGAGAGAGAGAGACAGAGAGAGAGACAGAGAGGAGAAAGAGAACTAGAGACAGAGGCAGACGGGGGGAAAAAAGACTTTCTTTTTCTTTCTAGAGGAATTCTGCTCAGACTCTGCAGCAGTTGGTAGCAAGAAAGCTTTCTCCTGGGTGTCTCCTGGAAAAGTTGCAAAATTGCTCTTCACCTGTAAGAACATGCTCTTTATTCTCCAGTCTCTTCTTGTCAATTCGGAAATTGCAGACAGCCCGGCTCAGGTACAGTCCCCACAAACCCTACTCTAGGTCAGGACAAAAGCCACTGGCTGGGGGGGGGGGGGGGGGGGGGGGTGTGGGGGTTGGGCTGTTGTACTGAAAACCGTAGAGACTTGGTGGGAGAAAAAGACTCCTTGGATGAAAAGTCTAACTCTTGATTTTCAGTAAGTCCTTGAACTTCCAATATACTTTCTATGTGGTCACTGTATTTTTCTCTGTTCATGTTTAACTTTTTTTTTTCCTACATCCTGTGTCTTTAATTTTTTTTTCTATGAGTCTGACTTATGGTAGGTAGCATGCTTTGTATTTTTAAGTAATTTTCATTAACAAGTGGATGGTTTTTAATTGCCACGAGTATAATTATCTTGCTATGAATATGAGATATAAGTCTTCAGAAGCTAAATTAAGAAAACCAGTACACAGAGAATCAAATTATTTGTCAGAGCTTGCATGCAGTTTCCAAAATATGGCCGATATTCATATTTTGCAATCTAAGTTTATGTCTCATGCTAGCTGGATTTACTTTCTCCACCCCACATGCCAGGCCAGTTTAAAATATTCCAAACTTTCCTCTGAGTTTATTAACTATGGTGCTTGTGTGTGTGTGGTGGGGTGGGGGGGGGGAGTGGAGGAGTCGGAAGAGAAAGGAGAAAGATTTCAGGATTCTTCCAAGCTAATTAAAAAAGAAGAAGAACAAAACCCATATTCCGTGAGAACATAGCCTCTCAGGGGGAAAGGAGCCAGTTAGACTCCCCGAACACTTACTTCAGAAATATGAAGATTAATTTCCAATCTTTTCAGTGATTCAGTGGACAGTAGGGGACCACATCTTGCCTTAGAACTGCCACGATATTTAGAAAGAAGTCATTTTTCATTAGGTTTTCAGATATGTCTTTATTAAAAACTTTGACAAGATTAACTTTAATTAATTTTTTAACGAGGGTTAAAGATTGGCAATGCAGGCAGAATTTGGAGGGAAACAGAAGGCAATAGATCACTTGTGAATTAAGCTTGGGTTGCTTATTCCCTGCATTACGACTGCCTCAGAAAAGAGGGTAAGAGAGAAAGAAACAACTTCAAAGATAGGATTGTGCTGTCTTGATAAAAGAGTAGGAGGCAAATTCCAAATGCAGAAAAGAGGAAAAGAGGACCATGTTGTTCCGGAATGAAACGGATTAAGATTGTGTGACAAGTGCGAGATGTGGGGCTGGGAGACATTTATGAGCTGAGTGTGAGCTGGGAGCTATGCGTCTGTCCCTGAGCATGTGGGGACCAAGGGTGTGTGCAGAGCAAGGTTAGGGTGGGGGCCAGGCTGGGCTCGAGTGAGTGTGAGAGACGGAGACAGCAATATGAGGGGTGTGAGTGTGGATGTGGGTGTGCATTAGAAGGGTGTGGACGGGAATGTGTATGGATTGGTGAAGGGTGGTAGCTGTCAGTTTATATGATTTTCATCTTCTGTTTCTGAACTTTCCTTGAAATCCATTCTACTGCAGGCAGTAGCCTTGAGCTTACAGAGCTGATATAAAACAACCATTACAGTCCCATATCTTGCCTGTTTGCAAACTTCATTTAAAAGTGGGGGAAAAAAGACCCGGGAATGGTTTTGTAAGAAAAGGAAAAAAGAAGAAAAGAAAACCGCAGTGAAGCTTTAAACCAGTTTGGATAAATCTCTAATCTTTTATTTGTAACCTTTTACAAGCTTTATTTCCCGTATATGAAAAGCTTCTTTTATATGGGCACGACAGACTTTTCCTTTGGATTTTTAATTAGAGCCCATCAATTGTAGCCATATTTAAGAATCAATATAAAGTAATCCTTCGAGATAGGATAAGGTTTTAATCGAAAATCTAATTTCCCACTCTTTGCAGATCATTTTGAGGGTCCAGTTGATTAAAAAAGAGTTCAATTTTTAAAAGACCTAACACCTAAAAACCTGGAAAGATCGTGTCCGGGGGAAAAAAAAAAAAAAAAGCAAGTTATGTTGTCTTACAAAAGAAGTCTGGCTGTTGTTGGGAACTTTTTTCTTCTATTTAGAAGAATTTGACTTTTTTTTTTTTTTTTTCTCTCAAATACTACTCTCTGATGTGGCTCCTATGAAAGTATTCACTTTGGGAGAGGGAAAAAAAAGACGAATTATTTGTCTAAAACAGTATTTCATATGCAAAAGATAGTAACTTAAATTTTTTATTAACAAAGAAAACATAGATCTTGACAGATCCTTTTCACGACACACTTAAAAATTCCCAAGATTAGAAAATGAGTAACACATATTTCATTTTTGTTCAGGGATGCAAACTTTCCACTTTCACATATAGGAATGAATATTTCCAACCAATTTTTAAACTTCAATACTGCAGTTTTGCCATTTTAATTTTCTTACAACTGAAAAGTTGCCTATCACGAAGGCGTAGAATATTCAATAGTTCTACCAGATTCACTAGCTTTCAATTGTCTTTTTTTTCTTTAAGGGAAGAAAAATGAAAGCAAGGAGGGAAGCAAATAAACAAAAAGTAATTGTAGGTGCACAGCCCAGACATTTTTTTTGCTCCTCAATGATCAAGCTGAGGTATTTGTTCAAAAACTGCACATTATCTAAATGGGCATAGTGCGTTTTCAGCAAACACCACTATTCTAGTTAAGAATCTGCAAATCATCTCTTAAACTAGAAGAGATTTCCCCCAAAAAGTTTATAGGTGTATTTGCAGACATTCACTGTCTTGTTTTTATTGTTGTATCTGTTAAATGCGTTTCAAAAAAGAACTCACCGTACCTGCTTTTTAAAATCTGAAGCGATTTGAACATATCTGATACTCATGCTTTTCTTTCATCTGCAGAAATCCCAATTTATTTAAAAGCCTGGCGTTTAATGCACTACATGTGCGCATAAATTTTAGAGAAACTCTCTTGTATTTCTCTGTAATCGCGTCTAATGAAAACCTGGGATTTTCCATTATTTAAAAAAATGTGAAAATATAATGCATCTTCATTAGGAAAATTGACTGCTGTGCTCACGACAGTTCTTAATTGAAAAGGCAACCTATTTTAATGGTGTGGTTGAGAAGAAGATTACATACTTTATCCAAACACAAAGACAATTAATAATGAGAAGCAGGCTGCTGCCATTAACTCTAATGCAGTTGCATCAATGTCAGTGAGAAGTGCTCATACCTGAGATACAGGGTGCAAACTCCCCGGGCTCCCTCCTTCCCAATTCACCCACTCCTTAATCTGGGTTTCTTAAGCAAGCGCCCGGACCGGCTGCGATCCGGCGGGGCAGGGTCGGGCAAGCGAGGCGCGGGGCCAGGCGTCCCTTCCCGCGGGTTGCGCGGTCCTGGGCAGCGCCGCCCGGCCGCAGTCGCCCTGGCTGGGTAGTGTCTGCGCGCACCTCGCGCCCTCTCGCCTGCGCGCGGACCCTGGCAAGGGCAGCTGCGGCCCCCAAGCGCTGCAGGCTTGGCCGACCTTGGGCTACCTGGTACATACGGAGAAGTTTACCAAGAGGGACGGGACTGCTTCGGAGTCTGACTTCTGCTTTGACTCACGTATACGGAAAGGTCGTGGGGGGGAAGCAAATCTTAACATTGAGAGTGCGGTGGGGACCTCTGGGCGCAAACGGTCATGCGGCGAGTCCACCAAGTTTTAGGAGGCGCCCCCTCTCCAGCTCCGGCCCGCGGAGCAAAGCGCGCGTGAATGCGTGTGCGCGCGCTCCTGGGTCTCCGCGCGCGCGCGTGTGTGTGTGTGTGTGTGCGCGCGCGCGCGTGTCTGTTGAAGGCGGGGGCGGGGATCCCGACCTTCCCTGGGTTCGAGCACGCCCGGACTCCAGGCTGGGAGATGGGGAGAAGGAGGCGGCCACCTCTTGGCTTTTTCTCTTCTTGGAGAGGCCTCCACCCGGCCGCCTCGAACCCGGGCCCGCGCGGGAAGGGGAGCCCCCGGCCCCCAAGCCTTGGTGCGAGAGGCGCGGCGGCGCCTTGTGCCGGGCGTGGCCGGGCGCTGCCGGGGCTCGAGAGCTCGATCTGGCCTGGGTGGGCCGTGTGGCCGCCAGGCCCCGGGCTCCGGTACAGGTTGAGGATGGGGCGGACGTCAGTTTGGGGAGAAGGGCTAGGCGCCTGCTGCTTGGCGTCCTGCAGCCCTCGGAACCCGCTTAGCCCCCGGCCCTTCCCAAGCGCAGCTTCCCAACGCAGGCTCGGAGCGGCGGGGGAAGGGAGTCCCCTCCGTCGGGATCACTCCCTTCCCCCAGTGTGAGCCCGGGCACGGCTGCAGGCTAACAGGCGCTTCCACACCAGGCGGTTACCTCCCTTCACCAAACGGGTGGTGGGGCCCCGCTCCTTCGGGGAATTCTGGAGGCTTCTCGCCTTGGCCGGCCGTGCGCAATGCCAGGGAGAGAGGTACTGCTGGGCGGGGAGGACACACAAACGCATCCCGTGGAGGAAGAGTGAAGCACCCAGTCCTCCAAGGCCCAACTGGATACAGCCCTTTCCCTTGAGGGGTGGCCTCACAGGAAAGTTCCTTCCGCAAACGCACACTTCTCTCTGCAGCCCTCAGTGTCCCTGGGCCAGCCTTGTCCTACCTCACTTTCCCTCTTCTTTCTTTACAAACTTCCTGCAGACTTGCCATTTTTTGTGATTCTGCCCATGAGTTAGGGAGCCTCTCAAAGCTTCTGAAGACGGTTTTCCCTGATGCACCAGGCTCCTCCTCACCCTCCCTGGGGACAGGTGGATCTCTAGAGCATTGACACCTCCCTTTGGTAAAAGCCAGCCATTGGCTACTTGGCATGGTCTAGGAACTTTCCCCTATTTTCTCATTTCATTCTGTATGATGTATCTAGAGCTTTTCCTCTTCCATTCAACTGCATTTTTCATATTGGAAAAGTTGAAGTAATCTAGTTTACTATTCATCAAGGCAAGTCTTGGTTTCTGCTGGTGGTGAGGCTATGTGTGTCAACTAGATCTCCTAGACCAGTAAGACGTGGTTTTCTTCTTGGGATAGCTTGAACCTGAGATGTCATACTTGCCCAAGAACATAAGAGCAACAAACAGACTAACTTGTATTTGTGGATCTGTTTCTTGGCATTTGACCTGTGAATGCTGGAGGCATCTTTATTAGCATGTACATGACTTTGGATTGCCACCCAATAATGGCATTCTGAATCATTTATTGGAAGCCATTGAAGCTAGTTCAGCAACAGACAGTAGCTCTTAGTCTAAATGGTAGTTTTCTGGCAGCTTATTCCACTCATGAACAAGCAAAAAAAGAAAGAATTGCTTCCAATACTTAGCTCCTGAATATGACAGTCACCACCTAAGGGAAATAGAGACCACACCAAAAGGTGATGATCATGTTCTAGGTTACTTTTGGAAAAGCAGTTTCTTTCTGATTGTGGGCTCTTGTAATTAATGCACAAAATATGTAAAAGAAATTGAAGAAACAGGCATAGTTTATAAATATTAAGTATCAATAGAATCATGGCCGTAAGTTTATCCTGGCCTTTTCCTAATATTTCAGAAAAAAAAAAAAAGTAGCAAAGGCCTCAGTGCAGACTCTTTCTAACAGAAATATTCTGTAGATACTAGATATTCACCAAGGAATAAATCACCTCAAGTAAGCCTGTGTCTGTCATAAAGAACTTAGAGGGAAATGAAACAATTCTTTTCCTTTTTTTAATTTCAAGCAAGTTCGGATTTTTTGTTGTTGTTGTTAAGATTTTATTTATCTATTAATGAGAAACACACACAGAGAGAAACAGAAACACAGGCAGAGGGAGAAGCAGGCTCTATGCAGAAGCCCGATGTGGAACTCGATCCCAGGACTCCAGGATCACACCCTGGGCCGAAGGTAGGCGTTAAACCGCTGAGCCACCCAGGTGTCCCAAAAATAATTCCATTATGATTAAGAAATATTTTTAAATGTTCTGATAGTTGACATTGGTAAATACAATCTCAGTCACCTCTAGAATCCCAATGAATATATTCCACTAAAAGCAAAAAAAAAAAAAAAAAATATCACACTAGATCATACATACAATAGTGCCCATTATCCGTGGTGTCACTTTATACAGTTTCAGTTACCCAAAGTCAATGGTGGTATAGAAGCAGATGATCCTCCACCTGGCCCATCATCAGAAAGTCAATAATAGCCTAAAGCTACATCACAGTACTTACATCATTCACCTCACTTCATCTCAGTTCCACGGCATTTTGTCATCTTCCATCATCACAAGAAGAGGAAGAGTGGATATACTACAATAAGATATTTTGAGAGAAAGAGAAACAACATTCACATAATTTTTTAGAGTATACTGTCATGATTATTCTATTATTATTAGTTTTTGTTAATCTCTTACTGTGCCTAATTTATGAATTAAACTTTTTCATAGGTATGTAGGAATAGGAAAAAATACCATACATAGGGTTCAGTACTATCTGTGGTTTTAGGTATCCATTGGTGGTCTTGGAACCTGCCTGCAGTTAAGGGGGGCTGCTATTGCATCTTAAATCTGATTGCACATTTGGATCAATTTGGTTGATTAACCAATTTATTCATACATGGCAGGATGAATAAATCTATTTCTTTTTCATGTTTAGAATTTTTCATTGAAGTCTCTGATTTCTCTAAAGATTTGTGATTTTCAATCTAAGAAGTCTCCAGAGTACATGTATTTTTTAAAAAGTTGATTGTAACATGAATTCACGTTCATTCATTTATTCATTTCCTTATTCAGCAAACATATATGGGATCCTACTATGTATTATGCAATTGCTAGGAGCTGATTATGTTTAGAGATTCATGCTCAAGACCAGGATTTAAGTGTTGTAATTTGTTTTGTTTTTTGTTTTTCTCATTTAAAGCAGAGGCATATAGTTATATAATAAGCATTTGATCTAAAAGTTTACATTATCTACTCTCTTCTGGAAAACTCTCTTCATCTCAAAGCTGATGGCAGAAGTCATCTTGATTTTTCTGCACTCCAGAGTATAGATTTCTGGGGACAAAAATTAAGCCTGGAGATATTTGTCAGTTGCTCAAAGTTATAAGAACTTGTTGGTCATCCACAGCAATGTTCCTACAGAAAGCTATAGGAGTTGTTTGCATTGACGGAAAAAAATAGGTGACTCTTAATGTTCAAATTTGATTTGTTTCTAAAAAATCTGAAGGCAACTGAGTGTATAATTTATTAAGTGTTTTGATAAATTATGTGCATTGCAGTAGAAGATAATTTCTTGAAAGGAATAAAAACAAACTTGATATTTAACATTCTTTTATTTAGCCAATATCTAAAAGATGTAGAGACTGTATCTGTGTATAGCATCATTACATTCTTATCGTATTTTTAAGAGAATGCAAACAATGGGGTGCCTGGCTGGCTCAGTCTATAAAGTGTACGACTCTTCACTCTATAGAGTGAGCATACACTCCAGAGTGTATGATTCTGGGGTTGTGAGTTCCAGCTCCATGTGTGGTATAGAGTTAACCTAAAATTTTTTTAAATAGTAATTAATTTTAAAAAGAGAGAATGCGAGAAGTGTTTGTAAGTCTTATACTATTTATGTTTTGAATCCCCTTTTCTGGGCTAGAAAAAGTTAGTCTATTTGTTTTTGACCTTTTTAGTTTCAACTACTTGCCAGTCTCGAAATTAATGGGTTTTATTTCTTTCTGAATTCAGAATTTACAAAGAAAAAACTTGCATGAAAATATAGTATTATATTGGGGGATCCGTGGGTGGCTCAGCGGTTTAGCATCTGCCTTCGGCCCAGGGTGTGATCCTGGGGTCCCTGGATCAAGTCCCGCATCGGGCTCCCTGCATGGAGCTTGCCTCTCCCTCTGCCTGTGTCTCTGCCACTCTGTCTCTCATGAATAAATGAATAAAATATTTAAAAAAAAGAAAATGCAGTCTTATATATAATGATTCTCTCCTCCTCTTTTTAAATTTGCTTCCCATTCATAACAGAGTCATTACCATGAATTCCCCCATAGATTCTTGATGGAGTTCATTCAATGTGGTGAGCAAATGGTAGATTAGGACTGGGTCTCTATAGAGGTGGCCAGTGTAGAGAGCCTCTTTTTTACTGGTAAACTCTAGCAGGAGGAATTAAGTGCTACCTCTTGTAATGTAGTCTTACTGCTATGTCTATTTGGGCCCACTATTCTTTGAGTCATCTCTTTGCCAGTAGTTGTTTTATCTTTTGAGCATGATTTGTGGGTCGTGGCACCCTTGTATAGCCTGTGGTCTGTAGAGAGGCCATATTGACTAATGCCTTTGGTGCAAATATTCAGAAGGTTATTGTTGTTTTTTCATCCTAAGAACATCCAAACACTCATTCTTTACTTTCCAAATTTGGTCTTTTTAATTTTCTTCACAGCTAAGACGATATGAGAGCCCCTTTGTTCTGGAGCTGCCGATTCTAGTGTTCAAGGTGTATGTTTGTTCCAAGGACTGCACTTATGATTTTAAAGTGCCATAAATTCTTCAAACTAAGCCCCTCTAGTTTTTCTAACACCTCACCAGCTTTATATTGTGTGATCTTGAGAATGAAAAAAAAAAGTTTCCATGAGATTAGGTAGCTATTCATATTATAAATATGACTTTATTAAATTTAACTGGCAAAGAGATCTATTGCAAGTAAAGAAGGTAGAAATACGGGCTTAAAATATCCAGGACTGCAAATAGAACATTTAATTTCTGATTCTCTCTGCAGGTGGGGGATGAAATAGAATGCTAGTGTTGCTGCTGCCAGAATGCTTGCCTGTTTTTACACTTTTGTAAAGGATGTGGGCAGTGGAAAAGAACACTTACTGAAGTACAACAGGGTTTATGTAGACATCCGTGAGGCTTAAGGAGGGTAGTATTTACCTCCCGCAAGAAAGTGGGTCTCTTGATGCCGAAAAGGTATATGAGAAAGATGGCGAAATGAAAGGAGATGAGAATCCAGACACTCCATCCGCAGCCTTACCCTGTGACAGACCCAGAGGCAACTCCAAAGCCACCAGGGCAACTGCCTGTTCAGTTTGCCAAAGAGCCAGATGCTGTTGCTTGGAAGAATCTCCTCCACAGCTTGATGTCTGGGTCCTGTGATTGCCATCCAAAGAACAGTGGTGGGGCATGCTGGGATGAATGCAATCCCGGCATCCCACTACAGTGTTTTCTTTTCAAAAAGAGTCATTTTAAATTAAATAAGTTTTAAAACTCACATTATTTTTTTTAATGTAAAAAGGAAATTGGAAGACAATAGTATAAGTGGAGGCTGTGTACTTGAAAAAAAAACCTCTTAAAGTTTATTTTGCTTATGGGTCATATTTAATGATCCCTTGAGGATTGGGACATTTAGAAAAGACAAAAGACCATCTACTATTCACAGTAATGAAATAAAAATCACTACAATCTAGATGAATCATGATGCAGAGAATATTTATTATTCATGTTATCAACTATGATCAGATAATATCTATTTGCATGAAATAAAAGTAAGATACTCAATATTAGATTTGCAACAGGATTTTGATTGTGGGTGGCACTGAACATGTGTTCAAATTAAAAAAAGGCAATAAAAAATGATAGGTGACATTTAAGGGAAATAAATCATGCCTGAGTGTCTGATGAGTCACTAACATCTCTTCTTAAATATCAGCAGTATTGTCACATGAACCAACATCTCTCCTTTTCAAAATATGTGTCTATATCTGCTGTGTTGTAGCTGAGTGAATAGTAGCTGCTGTATGTCTTTTGAGTCATTCAGACCACTTCAACAAATGAATGTAATTGGATTCCAGTGTATAACCAAAATCTTTGCTCTTTTTGTGTAATCTCTTATTTTTGTAATTATAGGAATTTTTTTCCTTTAATATTACCAGGCTTTGTCTAATAGCCTGATAGTAAGTGCTGGAGTGCCAGAGTAAATCTGTAATTTCTTTAATCATTGTGATCAATGTGAATCATGGCATGATTAATGCAGCCATGGTAATAGGTAATGGCTAAAAAGATAATCAAAATATTTGGATAGTAATAACTTACTATAGAGCAGTGGTTCTTAACCAGGGACGGTTTCTGCCCCCAGGGGACATTTGGCAATGTCTGGAGACACTTTTGGTTGTCACAACTGTTAACCAGTGGGTAGAAACAGTGGATAGAGATGATATGATTCTTACTGTCTGTAAAATACACTTCTTATTCTCACTTCAGTTATTACTTAAACACATAGCTAGCCACATCTTGATGAAATCAGTTAGCAACTTTGAGTTATTATGCTCTATTTCATGAACAGGGTACTAATTCAACAGGAAAAACTGTATTAAAGAGTTTTTTAGTTTTTAATCTTTTTTCTCTTTTTAAAATTTTTTTCCAAAAAATTTGGAAAATACATAAAACTATAAAGAGGAAAATTAAAAGAATTCTTAATTCTACCATTGTAAGTTTTTAGTTTAGGTTTTTTTTTTTTTTTTTAAGATTTTACTTATTTATTTGACAAAGAGATAAAGCACCAGCAGCGGGAGCAGCAGGCAGAGGGAGAGGGAGAAGCAGGCTCCCCACTGAGCAGAGAGCCCAATGCAGGGCTCGATCTCAGGACTCTGAGATCATGACCTGAGTGAAGGCAGATGCTGAGTCACCCAGGTGCCCCAAATTTTTAGTTTCTGTAAACTCAAACTTATGCGTATGAACATTGATTCCTCACTATGGCAACAAATACTGTTTGACAAATATTTCCTTATGGCTAAATTTTCATGATTAACTCCCCTGTGCAGCAGATGAAAATTGAAATTTTTGGTTATTTTCAGAATTTTTCTCATTACTAGTTCATAGCCCTGCTTTTGAGTGTGAATTTTTTAAAAGTGTTGTTGTGTTGTTTTTAAAGTAATTTGTTCGGTTCTACTAAATAGAAGGCCTCTCTCCATAGAAAACCTTGCTTGGATAA
Source organism: Vulpes lagopus (assembly GCF_018345385.1). Taxonomy (NCBI): domain Eukaryota; kingdom Metazoa; phylum Chordata; class Mammalia; order Carnivora; family Canidae; genus Vulpes; species Vulpes lagopus. The sequence continues at coordinate 41,060,865 of NC_054829.1, read as the reverse complement.
CACTATAGCATCCTGCCTTATCTGTTTTTTATCTATCCTTATGTATGGCTTGTCTCATAATTTTTTCTTAACTCGGGTGTTTATGTTAAAGTTGTTTTTCAACTTCGAACTGTTGTTCATCATCATACTTCTGTCTCAGTTAAATCTGTGGATGAAGATCACCACTGGATAAGACTAAGGCAGTAGTTAGTTACTAATGGGTATTGTGGATCCTGGCAGGGAGACCAGGCACAGAGTCCTTGTCAGGGAATGAAACCCAGACAGAAGCTTAGGGAGGATTGCCAGAATGGTAGGCCAGTCCAGGATAGAAAAATGACAAGCGAAAAGGACAAATCAAAGTTAATAGAGCAAAGCACAGCCTTTAAATAACAAACGGAACAACAATGAGTTTGTACTATCATTTAGGCAGTTACATCCCTTAACACAATTTCTGCTTTCTTTAAGCCATTAATGTTTGGTCTCCTCCTTGGACCCAATTACTTCTTGTCAGGGAAGCAGAGGGGAGAGTGCAAATGGTCCATAATTTACAGGGTTTACCTTTTCTAGGATTTTAAAATAAGGACTAGTCCTCCAGCTATCAGTTTTGTCTTACACAGTTGATAATGGCAATTTTATGGAGGCCCCCTCGGTACAAAACAAGAGTTTCACTGAATGGTTTCCAGAGCAGAACCACTTTCCTTTTTTGCAAAGTAGATCGCATTCCTGTTCCTGAGTAACAGGTGGCATGTTCAACAGTAATAGGCCTGACAGGGGTTTGGGGGGCTTTTTTGTTTTTGTTTTTTTTAACATACTCTGAGCAACAGGACTTACAAGTCCATCCTCTTCTGTCCACCAAGTTCAGGCACATGAAAAGGAACATAATATAGGGCTTTCTAAAGGTTGCAGGATTCTTTGAGGAGAAATAAAACATACTGTGCATACAATTAAAACATAATATTTCAGTTAGTAAAAAATAATATAAATGTACAACTGAAGTATGAATCCTTTCCATGATAAAGAATGGATGAACCCTTCTGCCAGTGGACTGTAGAATGACTTGTTCTGGTTCCCTTTGGGGTCTTTTTTCTCATTAACTGATAATAGGTATCTGCTGGGCCTGCTCTAGTCCTGACCCGGCCACATCTAAAGTTGGCCTATGCCAGCCTAGCCATTTCTATGAATTACAGGGAAATTCTAGTCTCTGAGTGTCTCAAACATTAAATTTGAAATCCAATGTGAAAAAAAAAAAAAAAAGAAATCCAATGTGAAGTGTCTTTGTGAACTTTATTTCTACACCTTTAGTTATTTCTGTTCCTGTTTATATATGTAAATGCCAGAATGGGCTGCTCATTTAATTCTGTGTCTTAAAATTTTTATGGCTGTTAATTATAAAATTTATTTCATTTTATTCTGCTGCTATGGAGAAAGGAACCTGTACATCCACCCCAATGTTGACAGGAAGAGAATGGTAACTCCTCTGGGCCCCATCTAGAGGAGGTTTCCTTCTCTATAACTTACATGTCCTTAACTTGAGGCTACTTGCCATATTCTTGCCCGTACTTTCATAATTAACTAAAAAACAAACTAAAGAACCAAGTGCCTCTCTATTAGGGTTTTGCACTTACGTGATGCCCATTTGTATGTGGTTTGTATACACAACACTTACCTTCTTCCTAGACTGTTTTAAGAAAGAAAAGCAAAAAAAAAAAAAAAAAAAAAAAAGGAACAGAGTATTCATGGCCTAGGAAGCCCTTGACCCTCAGGACTGGGGCTGAGTATTTTTTTTTGGGAGGGAGGGCTGAGTATTAACAAGAATATAGGACCTACTTTAGTCACTGTTTTTAAAAATACATAGAATGTGTAGAACCCCAAGTGAACATATTATGACAGAAGTGTCCTGTGGACATTTCTATGCACATACCACATAATTGAAGGGGATAAATTTGTTGAACCTGAGGAAGAATGGTTAAAGTAATGACCAATTAATATCATGAAAAGCATCTATAGAGATTAGAGGAGAAATTTTGAAGGACACTGTCTATGCCTTCTTAGAGGTGATGAAAAATGTAACATTGGAGCTATGTCAACTAAACACACAGGCAGCTTTACCCAGCCCAGTTCTAAAACACAGGAATATATTTATTGGTAGCCATTGTTTTTGGAGGTCTCTAAGAAGAGATTTGAAAGCTTTGGTTATGGGTGTGTGGGCAGATCAGTTGGTTAAGCATCTGACTCTTGATCTCAGCATTGTGAGTTCAAGCCCTGTGTTGGGTTCCACAGTGGGTGTGGAGCTTACTTAAAAGAAAAAAAAAAAAGCTTTGGTATAATAGCTTTATTTATACCTGCCTGAAGATAATCAAATGATTCCTTAAGTTTCTTTTTTTTTTAAATAAAGATTTTATTTATTCATGACAGAGAGAAAGAGAGAGAAAGAGAGAGAGAGAGAGAGAGAGAGAGAGAGAGAGAGACAGGCAAAGGGAGAAGCAGGCTCCATGCAAGGAGCCTAACGTGGGACTTGACCCAGTGTCTCCAGGATCATACCCTGGGCTGAAGGCTGCGCTAAACCAGTGGGCCACCGGGGCTGCCCGATTCCTTAAGTTTCTTTCCAGTTCCTATTCTGTTACAAACACAATTTTTAAATTATTTTTGTTAATGACTAAGAGAAATATTTACTCCCAACTAGTGAATCTTAGGAAAGCCTTCCTATGTTTTGAGGCTATGAGAAGTTTATGCCCTGAAATTCTCTCCTAAGGAACTCTCTCTTGGGAGAAGCCTGGGTGACTCAGCAGTTGAGCATCTGCCTTCCACTCAGGGAGGGATCCCAGAGTTCTGGGATAAAGTCCCACATGGAGCGCTCCCTACAAGGGAGCCTGCTTCTCCCTTTGCCTATATGTCTCTGCCTCTCTCTCTGTATCTCTCATGAATAAATAAAATCTTAAAAAGAAATTTCTTTAAATAAATTCAATCAGTCCCAGCTTTCATAGTTCTTTTATATTTCTTAGTATGTATTTTTCCTTGTGAAACACCTGGCTGGCTCAGTTGGAAAAAAATGCCACTCTTGATGTCGGGGTTGTAAATTCACCCATTCATGTTGGGTGTAGAGATTACAAAAAAAATAAATAAATAAACTTAAAAAAATTTTCTCCCTTGTTCCTTACAGTCTTAGCGCTATTTACTATTTATTTATAAACCTTTTTTACTTGCCATAGGTTATATTTTATCCTTCAGAGGTCAACACAAGCTTTTAAAAAGACCTAAACCATTTGTTAATATGATTTATAAAATTATTTTAAAATTTAAAATCATTAGAACATTTAAAAAATTACTTTCATTGTTTGAATTATCATACAGTAAAACTGACCTTTTTTGGTGTATAGTTCCATAAATTTTTAAACATATATATAGATTCACGTAACTACCGTCACAATTAGGATACCCTGAACTCTTTTAACATCAGACATCCTCCATCTTTTAATAATTTTGCCACTGAAATCCATTCTCTAATACAATTTCTCCATGAGTTTATATCCAGCAAAACACATGGTAGATTTTAGTTACTGGAAAAAATGTAAAGGACTAAGTGTTTATCCACAAGAAAGTGCTTTACTCAAAATACTCTTAAAAAATTCAAATTGCAGGATCCCTAGGTGGCTCAGTGGTTAAGCGTCTGCCTTCAGCCCGGGGCCTGATCCTGGAGACCCAGGATCGAGTCCCATGTCAGGCTCCCTGCATGGAGCCTGCTTCTCTCTCTGCTTCTCCCTCTTCCTGTGTCTCTGCCTCTCTCTCTCTCTGTCTCTCATGAATAAATAAATAAAATATTAAAAAAAATTCAAGTTGCTGAGTTGGACCCATTGTGTCCAAATTAATTTTATACAATTCTTTGTTATCACAATTGCTACCATCACTAACAGACAATAGTACATGTAAATGTGGATGCCAATATTCCATAAGTTTGAAGACTTGATAGTGTTTCACAAGGTTTTTAATTTTTAAAAATCTAATGTAAACTATGATATGAGCTTATAATCACATTATAACTTAGAACTTTTTACGCATTTGCCTAGTATAGAATCTATCTTGATTATATTTTAATTTATTCTTTCTGTAAAAGTTGCTTAGGATAGATTGCAGAAAATATGACTTCTACCATAATCTATCAAAACAAAACACAAACTCCCTATCATACAAGATTTACATATCCTAAAAATACTAACCTCAAGATGAAAGAAATGGATTTGAACTCATATTTTTACGGTTGAATTGGATACAGCAAAAATTTTGGTCATTCTGACTTGTATAAACTTCCCAAGAAGAATTAGTAGTACATGCAGAGTATTTTATTTTATTTTTATTCTAAATAAACTCTACACATGAGGCTCAAACTCAAAACCCCCTGATCAAGAATCGTCTGCTCTACCGACTGAGCCAAACAGGCAACCCCAGAGTCTTTTTGATGGGCACAGGGAGTCAGATCTTTTAGCAATGCCAAATTTGCCTATCTGTTTGTAGATGTACTGCATGTTAATAGTTTGTTATAAGCCCAATTTCTATACACATAGAAAAGTAATAGTATAGGTAAAGACAGCATTGATTTTGGGGTATGTTGTTTTTACAGACTGATGAACATATGTGTTTGTAATTTTTTAGACAGCTAAGTTGAAAAAGTCAAGGATTTGTACTCCACTAGTAACAGTCAACACACTGAATAGAATTCTGTTAAATGTGCCCCTTTCTTTCTATCTTTTCTTCAGAAAGGAAGGTTATTACAATAGAGACAGTAAACATAATAGGGTTAAAAATACCTGGAAATTTAGTACATGGTGTCAGAGACGATACCACAATAGTCAAATGTAATGAGGTTGGATTGTGTGTATTCTTCCAATTTGTCATTTCCTTTCAAAGCTATTATTTCACCCTACTGATAACCTCTCTTCAGTTAAAAAAATTACCATTAATATTCACTACTTTTTGCAGGTTTTGAACAATTTTTTAATCCAACAAGCTATTTTACCTTACACAATAGATGTGGTTTTAGCCAATAATCTTCATTGTTAACAACATCCAATGGCTTTTTAACAATTACATGACATCCATTGTGTTTCATTTTCTTCCTATGTCAGTAAATGCCTTCTAAAGCACTCCAACTAGTAAGGTACACGAAGTATCACTTTCATAAAGCAATGCTAGCTGTCTCTAATTCAATTATTCAACTCAAAGACTTCCTTCAATGCTGCAGAATTGTCCTGATGCTTCCCCATTTCTGATGTTAACCTGAGTGGTTTGTGGTTGCTTGGATTGTAAAGGGTTTTTTTTTTTATCTGTTTTGCTTATCTTTTAAAACCATTCTACGTGTCATGAAGGAATGGTTTTAGATTTTTTTTTTTAATCCTTAGGAGTGACCATAGGGATTATAGGTGGTTGTCATTTGTATAAGTGTAAAGAAGAAATGAGCATCTTGCAGGAGGAAATGTCAGCATCTCTACCCGTGAAGAAAGCCATGATGTTGGAGCTCAAACTCTGTTAACACCCATGCCACTGCTTCTTATTGCTCACCACTTCCTACCCCCTTATTTCTGGGGTAAATCATATTTGGGTCATTTGATTATTTACTTATTATCTCCAGAGGCTGAGTAGGCTAGTACTATCTGAACTCTAAATACACTCAAAATGCAATAAAGGCCAGAAGCTAGAGAGGATTAACCCCTCTACATTTTATAGTGATTGTTATATTTACCTTTCGAAAACCTATCCAGCTTCACCCCATGATTTCATCCTGGGAAAGAATAGAAATGATATTGGATACATGAAGAGAGTCAGTATGTAGTTCTTTGTCACTAATCACGAATCATGTCTTCTCATAAAATAAATTATTTGGAGTTAGTTTGTGATTTCTTTTTTCTTTCTTTCTTTCTTTTTTTTTTTTTTTTTTCTGAATTTTTAGGTATGGAAACCACAGATCCCCAAATCTCTCCTATAGATTTGATTCTACAGTAACTGAAATGATAAATCATTTGGCTGACATGATTTTGCCTTAAAAAAAAATATCCCTCGAGGTTGATGGTTATACCTCTCAATCTGGCTACCCTACTGTTAAGGTTTTAAACTGTAGGCCCTGGCATACCCACCATAATCAACCTGCATTGCTACTCACTGACCTAGCAAGCTACAGACTATATTAGCAAGGAATTCACTAATTGCAACATTATTCTTGTTTTTTTTTTTTAAAGATTTAATTTATTTATTCATGAGAGAGAGAGAAGCAGAGACACAGGCAGAGGGAGAAGCAGGCTTCATGCAGGGAGCCCAACATGGGATCGATCTCGAGACTCCAGGATCTCGCCCTGGCCTGAAGGCGGAGCTAAACAGCTGAGCCACCCCGGCTGCCCACAACATTATTTTTGATGTACAATGATAGTTACGCTAACAGGATGTGAATCAGAATTGGTACTCCTCAAATAAGCATGGTCCAAGGAGCATATATTTCGTGGTCCTAGGCCATCTCCCAAGTGTAAAAGGCACAGAAGAACCTAAGCTAAATGTTTATTAAGGAAGACCACTGAGGAAGGAAGACTACTTGCATCTATCTAATTCTTGTGAGGTGCCAGTCTTTGTCCTTTAGAAAGGTCAGGGCAGGCAGCCTGGGTGGCTCAGCGGTTTAGCGCCGCCTTCAGCCCAGGGTGTGATCCTGGAGACTTGGGATCAAGTCCCACCTCCAGCTCCCTGCATGGAGCCTGCTTCTCCCTCTGCCTGTTTCTCTGCCTCTCTCTCTCTGTCTCTGTCTCTCATGAATAAATAAATAAAATCTTAAAAAAAAAAAAAGAAAGGTCAGGCTTAGAGAAGTCTTCTCTAACCTATTCTTGAGGTCATCTTTGGACACTTATCTTCCCATCTCTGCTTCATAGAGCCAGCACACTTCTTTTCTCATACATGTGTTACAGGCATATGTCTTGTGGCACCTTGGACATTCAGTAGAACAGGGAGTAGGTATGCTGGTGAAAAAAACTGATTTTCTGAAGAGATTGGCAGCTTGTCTATTTATTAGATTTATTTTTTACCATTCAGACTGAGGTGTTCATTAACATGTTCAGAAAAAGGCCTGAGAGTGGAGAGGGGAGTTTGGTATGACTGGGGTATTGGTAAAGGGACTCCTAATTAAAAAAAAAAAAAAAAAAAAGTGAAAAAGAGAAAAGGAACGGAAAAAAATGGAAATTTCAGTTCAACTAACCCAACTAATTTTTCCCCCAGAAGAAGAAATGGGCTTACATATATGAAGTATATTTAATATAGATTAATATAAATACAGATTCAGTGGAAGTCTGAAACACTATAGTAAAAGAAATATAGTAAGCACTATATTTAGTTCTGTATGGAATCTTCTTATTATTGGAGAACCATAGTTCATGGAGTTGTTTTTTCTTCTGAGAATTATAAAATGTTAATTTAAGTCTGGTAATTCACGCTTGGTTTTATTTCTTCCTTCAGCAGATGCTTGCTAAGTACCCACAGAGAGCTAGTAGAAGCTGTGGGGGCTATATCGAGGTATAACCCATGGGAATACATAGAGGCAAAAGCCACAGTGCTATCCTATCAGTCAGGTTCATGGCAAGGAACAGATGGTAATTGAGGAGAATTTAATGAAGGGACTATTTGCAGAAGTGTTGGCAGGGGTAAAGGAACCCATGAGAGATAGTGAAGTGCCATGGTACTAGGAATATTGGGAAGCCATCTCCACTCCTAAACCTGAAGGGATAAAGAGAAATAATAGTTACTGGAACCCAAGGCATGCTATAGCTGTGGTTGTGGCTGTAGCTATAGAGAGAGCCACCTGATAGGAGTTGTGGCCTTCATGAAAAGAATGCTGATACACTGTGTCCAGCAGACAGGGAACTGGGCAACAAATACCACCTCTCCTCCCACCCTCTCATTTCCTGATGGTGACTGTCATTGATTAAACTCAACTCCAAACTGGATAACAAGAGAGCCCATTGACAAAACCCATGAAGGTGAGTATCCTGGTTTATAGAAGAGAGTGGGAAAGGGTGGAGGATGATTTTAGAGTTAAGCAGCATATCCAGGACACTGCACTTGAGATATCCATGCCAAGAAAGTTAACCACAAAACAAGGCAAAAATACAAAAGATGTCCCAAGATAACTGATACATGGTATAGACAATTGGTCCTGGGTGGGGTATGTGCTGTAACTCAGGAAACACTCCTGGAAATAAAAGGAATACTTCTGTGATTGAGCCTTTAAGAATGGGTAGGATTATGTCAGCCCAAAGGAATGTGGAGGATAGTTTAGTTGGGGAGAGAATAAAGGGAACAAAGGCATGGAAGCAAAAATAAATATGGCATGATTGAGAGATTCTATTCAAATGGCGAAAGCACAGAATATAGGTAGATGGCAAGAAAAATACGAGGGATTATCTGTAAGAATGATGAACCACTTCTGTTTATGATGTTTGCATTTTTGCTGAGTGCCTGCTGTATGCTTATACTATGCAAAGCTTTCGGACAAAAGAAGACATCAAAGATAGGCTACTGGGCCCTAAGACCTTTCACTTGCATTCATGGGGAAACAGTGAACTAGTTAACCATAAAAAGACAAAATGCCAAAGTGAATGCTACTTGGGGTTCAAAGGTGGAGTCCAGAATGTGTGGACTGATGTGTGTTCACTCATTTAAAAAATGATGTGTGTTCACTCATTTAAAAAAATTCATCCAAAAATCATTTTTGAAGCATCCAGCACATGCCAGGCACGATCACTGAAGATACAGCCCCTTGGGTGATCCAGATCTAACAGCCAACAACTCAGAGTTTGGCTCAGATCAAAGCTCATCTAATTTAGACAAGAGCTAACTGAAGTGTACTCTTCCAAAATATACCCTAATAGATCCACAATAGGTGCTTGCTAAATATTTGTTGACCAAATGAATGACATAAATAATTATAATGAAGACCTATTAAAAACTTTTATGATTTTTTTGAAATAATGCATAAAATAGGCATTTATGCTGATGTCCAAAATCTAATCATAGTGCAGCCCACTATGAAACAGCAACTTGGCCTGTCTTGTTACTGGAATAATCCTGGCTCCTAGCATAGAGCCCAGCACAGAGTCAGAGCACAGTCTATACGGAATAAATGCTGGGATAAATTAATAAATGAATGCATACTTGAAGCAAGTATTTTTACAGTGAGGTTGCTTGGGGTGATGGCATCCCTTGGAAGTGGGGGAACGTAGTTACCATTACAGCACATTAAGTACTCTTTTTGATTTTTAATGAGTACTTCCTGTAAATGCATTTTAACTTTTCTTCACTTTAATTATTTGTGAGTCCCAGATGTGCAGTTGTTTAAATAGCTCTGAATATAAAGGGGGAAAATCATGTCCTGCATCACCTTTGAAAGGCAACACGTGACGGCAACACACGAAGATGCAGGGCTTCTGTCTCTGGCCAGGGCCCAGGTGTGTACACCTGTGGTTGGCCTCAATGTTGTTTGCACTCTTACCTTTGTTCCTTTCTTTAAGAACTCTAACTTCTTTTCCTACTGCCATTAAAATCATATTAAGTCATTCTAAAGTGCTTCCCATAAACACCAAATGAGAAGTACAGCCGTGAGAAAAATTATCTACCTGTGTCGAATAGGTTATTACTTTAATTTGTAATCTGAGTGGCATATATTTTAGAGAAGAGAGTATTGAGGTGGGCACCCTCCCCCATGCCACATGTACTCAACAAGGAGTGTGGGTTTTTTGTCCCCGTGAGGTAGTTTTAACCCCACTGGCTTATTAATTATGATACCTGAAGGTAAATTTCTATTTACTGGCATTGTATTTTTTATTTGCCATTAGACACAAAAGAGACCTAAGTTCAAACTGATTTTCTGGCTTATAGAAACTGAAAGTCAGGGGATCCCTTGGTGGCTCAGTGGTTTAGCGTCTGCCTTCTGCCCAGGGCAGGATCCTGGGGTCCCGGGATTGGGTCCCACATTGGGCTCCCTGCATGGAACCTGCTTCTCCCTCTGCCTGTGTCTCTGCCTCTCTCTCTCTCTCTCTCTCTCTCTCTGTCTCTCATGAATAAATAAATAAAATCTTTTAAAAAAAAAAGAAAAGAAACTGAAAGTCAGATAAGATTAATGTTGTCAGATGATGATGGATATGTGAAATTTTTAACTTAAAGCAGGCAGGCCTTCTTGTAGAGTGAACCACATTTATACAACTGGATTTCTCATCTGGCAGCTTTCAGTTTAACAATTCCTGCCTCTGTGGGGATGAGACAGGAGATCTGAGGCTTTCAGGTATCTGAAAGATCTGGGAATGCATACTGCAACCCAGGTGTGAGTGAGGTGCTGGACGCACCAAATCTTCATGTTTATAGTTAGGAAGAAATATAAAATGATTGTTAGGGCTGATGGCATCTTGCTGACCTGAAGACAGTTTGTGATGAGGGGATTTTCAGAATCTCATAGCTGAGATGGGACAGATTTTTTTCACTTGAGCAAAAAGTTATTTATGATGAAAACCTTAACCTATTCTCACTAAGACCAACTGAAATGTGAAAGAGGTGAAGGAAGTCTGAAACACATGGATGAAAAAAATGTTTTAAACATGTGCTAGGAATGGAATTATGCACATGCTACTTTGAGCTGAGTTTTGTCCCAATTTGTGAAATTCTTTTCTTGTTTTAAAGATTTCTGCCCCACTGCTAAATATACCTAGGTAGCAATGTGCAGATGTCTCTGCCAGCATTCAGTTTCTAATTGTATATGTAATATTCTAGGCAAGTTTTTTTTTTTACTTCAGATTATGAAATTAAACTGGTATATTTAATTTTCCCCTCAGAAAGATTATTGTAGATACTATGTAAAAATAAAAGCAGGAGCGTTTGGATGGTGCAGTGGTTAAATGCTACTGACTATTGGTTTTCCCTCAGGTCTGATCTCAGAGTGATGGGATTAGAGCCCACATCAGGCTCTGCTCTCAGTATGGAATCTGCTAAGGTTTCTCACTCGCTCTCCCTCTGTCCCTCCCCTACAGCTCCCCTGCCCAAGCATGCTTTTCCCTCCACCCATATAAATAAGTAAATATTTTAAAAAATAAATAAAAAAACAATATTTTGGGGCACCTGGCTGGCATACATGGAAGAGCATGTGACTCCTGATCTCAGGGTCATGAGTTTGAGCCCCATGTTGGGTGTAGAGATTACTTAGATAAATAAATAAACCTAAAAAAATTTAAAAAACAAAAGCAAACATTTAAACACAGTTGACACCACTATAATACTACAATTTGTGAGAAAAAGACACTGTTTTTCTTTTGAAGGTTTGTACAGAGAGGAAAGAAGTGCTTTGGGCTGAAAAATGAAACATGAAATTTCAGTTGAGAAGTATAATTTGGAATTCTTTAAACATTAAAAAAAATCTTCTGAACTTCAAGAAATTACAATTAACACAAAATAAAATTAACTAGATTTTTTGTTACTTCTCATCTTTATCAGTAAGTAAGAAGCAAAGATGGTCTATTTGTTATAGACTATTATTGGGTAAGCCCTAAGTATTTTAACAAAAAAGAAAGAAAGAAAGAAAGAAAGAAAGAAAGAAAGAAAGAAAGAAAGAAAGAAAAGTTGGTTTGCTCATATGATTTCAACCTTTTTAACTGATAGTATATAATAAGGACAAATAAAAAATTTTAATACTCATTTCAAAACTCACATTTAGGGTAGGCAAGGCTGCAGTGATGAATAGACCCAAACAAGTAATGTGTCAACACAATGGAAATTTCTTACTTGCTCATGTCAGAGTCCTAGAAAGATTGAGCAGATTGGTCAGTGGCTCTCTTCTGTGTACTCATTCAGGTACCAGGTTGACAGCGCCTCTGCTACTTTCAAACTGTGGGCTTCTGTAATCACCACACTATCTCTGTCAGAGCCTGCTGGAAGGGGGAAAGAGTACGGAGGAGTGAGTAAGAGGGCACTATGAGTTATGCCTGGAAGTGGCACACATGAGTCTGTTCCCATTCCATTGGCTGGCACTCAATGATATGACTACATAACTGTAAATAGGAGTCGAGTTCTGTGCTTGAGAAAAAGGGGAGAGACCGATTTTGGTGAATAACCAATAGCCTGCACCACAGATTAGCACCTTCCCAGCCTAGCAGGGTGTGTCATGCATACTAGGCCTTCCATTAATATTTGCTGAAATGAGTATATGTATATTACATTTCATATGTGTGTATATTTCTATAAGCTAGTTAAGTGTCAGACTTGGTTTTGGCTTGGGTTGTGATCTCAGGGTCCTGGAATTGAGCCCCAAATTGGGGTCCCAGCTCTGCACAGAGTCTGCTTGGGATTCTTTCTTCTTCTCCCTCTGCCCCTCCCCCACCAAATAAATAAATAAAATCTTGTTTTTTTTAAGGTTTTATTTATTCATGAGAGACACAGAGAGAAAGGCAGAGACATAGGAAGAGGGAGGAGAAGCAGGCTCCATGCAGAGAGTCCCATGTGGGACTTGATCCCAGGACACTGGGATTGTGCCCTGAGCCAAAGGTGGATGTTCAACCATTGAGCCACCCAGGCATCCCAAATAAATAAATCTTAAAAAAAAGATGAAATACCTTGTCATTAACTAACAAATATTTGTTCTACAAACCATCTGCAAACACGGTTCTGCATACCCTTCAAAATTACAGTGTTGCAATATAATTTATTAAGACTTATACCTAGGGGCCCCTGGTGGCTTGGGTGGTGGGACACTGGACTCTTCTTGATTTTGGCTCAGGTCATGATTTTGGGGTCATGAGGTCAAGCCCTGAGAGGGATCTGCACTGAGGGTGGAGCCTGCTTGAGATTCTCTCTCTGCCATTCCCCTTACTCGTGCTTTCTCTTTCTCAAATAAAATAAATCTTGGGACACCTGGGTGACTCAGTGGTTGAGCATTTGCCTTTGGGTCAGGGTGTGATCCCCAGTCCGGGGATTGAGTCCCACATCAGACTCCCTGAGAGGAGCCTGCTTCTCTTTCTGCCTGTGTCTATGCCTCTCTCTCTCTCTCACATGAATAAATAAATAAATCTTTAAAAAAATAATAAAATAAATCTTAAGAAAAAAAACTTGGGGCTCCTGGGTGGCTCAGTTTTTGAGTATCTACCTTTAGCTTGGGTCATGATCTCTGGGTTCTCGTATGGAGTCCCCCATGAGTCTCCCTCCCACTCTCCCTTTGTGCTCTCCCTCTCTCTCTTTCTCAAATAAATAAAATCTTAAAAAAAAAAAAAGACTTCTACCTTACAGGTGGACATATTTTTTCTTTTATACATACAGTATAATAAGTATATGTGCATTGAAAATGATTTGGCGGGCAGCCCTGGTGGCTCAGCAGTTTAGCGCCGCCTACAGCCCAGGGCCTGATCCTGGAGACCTGGGATCAAGTCCCATGTCAGGCTCCCTGCCTGGAGCTTGTTTCTTCCTCTGCCTGTGTCTCTGCCTCTCTCCTCTCTGTGTATTCTCATGAATAAATAAATTAAATCTTTAAAAAAAAAAAAGAAAGAAAATGATTTGGCTGGGGCAGCCCGGGTGGCTTAGCAGTTTAGTGCCACCTTCAGCCAGGGCCTGATGCTGGAGACCTGGAATTGAGTCCCACGTCAGGCTTCCTGCATGGAGCCTGCTTCTCCCCCTGCCTGTGTCTCTAACTCTCTCTCTCTGTCTCTCATGAATGAATAAATAAATAAATAAAGTCTTAAAAAAAAAAAAAGAAGATGATTTGGCTGAAGAAATTTCTTAGGATAAATTCCTAGAAGTGAAAATATTGGATCAAAATGAATAAATAATTGCATAATTTTTGCAAGATATTTACAGCATTTGCAGAAAGAAGTGCAGACCCAGTGAAGCAACCTCATCAACTTGAATGGTATTTGAAACATGTTTTATTGCTTAAAATGTGCAAAATGGTATAAATGTCTTGATTTATATTTCTTTGATTGTAAATGACATCTCCTTACTACTTTCCTCCTTTTCGGGGTAGTAAAGCTTTCTATTTAGATAAAACTTATTGACTGCTATCATTAAACATGTCATTTAGAAATGAAATGGACTTTAAAGTCTTCAAGAAAATACAATCCCAAGGTTCTTTAATCTGGGTTCTGAGGATTCTTAGAAGTCCACATATGGCCTTCAAGTAATAGTAACACTCCTGGAATTGTGGGCAAGATGTTGTGAATAGGCACTTATGTACATTTTTCTGGGTATAGTGTAGATAGTATTTTAAGTCAGATGCTTCTGCTTCCATTCTTCTTTGTTTCCATAAGTAATCTAAGAATTTAGGCCTGTTCTAAATAGAACAATATATTCTGGCTTAGGAGTGCCTGGATATTTCGGTTGATAGAACTTGCAACTCATGATCTCAGTGTTGTAAATTGAGCCCCATGTTGGATATAGAAATTATTAAAAATTTAAAAAAATCTTAAAAAAGAAAAAGATTCATGATAAGTCCTTTAAACCTTTTTTCCTTTTGCTTTGCCTATATAGAATTCTGGGAACTGCTATTCTGTAAGACTAAGAAAACAATGTCATGGATAATTATTATTCAAGATAGCAAATGTTGGGAGCCCTAAGAAATGTATAGGTAAAATATTATGAGGGTTTGGAAGAAGAAATGATCGCCATTCTATCAGTATCTTTGGTTGCAAACACAGAAACTGGAAGTGACTAATTTTACAAGAGTTAACTGGATGGATATGAAGTTCCTCATAAAATAAAAAGATAGGTCAAAGAAACTAATGCTGGGAAGGACTGGAGCAGAGCAGCTGTAGGCTTCCATGAGCAGAAATGATGAATGGATTGCTCAGGGCATAAATGAGCTCTAGCCATTTCCCATGCTTGGATCACTCAAGAATCAAACTGCAGAGAGCTAGAGCTAAAAGGAGAGCTTGAGGAAGCTGAGGGAATAGCTCCTAACTGGACAAATAACTGTCACATCTCCACCCCCTAACCACAGAGGGTGGGGCATTTTGAGTTATACTCCCCTCAAGATTGCATGCATCACCAAGATAAAACCAATGCATTCATCCTGGAAGAATGGTGGATGAATGATGGCAGGTAAACAAAAACCTATAGGTGTTTGAATACTTATTAAACTTGGGGTATAACATAGAAATCTTCAGGAAAGAGTTGGGATTGGAATTAGGCCTTAGGAAAATAAACAACATTTAAATATTTAGGAGTGGACAGAAAGATTAGGTCTGAAGACAAGAGATCATGGTATGGAGAGAGAGCCCAAGATGGCAGAAGAGTAGGAGACCTTAGTTTTGTCTGGTCCCATGAATTCTCCTAGATAGCTATCAAATCATTGTGAACATCTGTGAACTCAACTGGAGACCTAAGAAAAGAATAGCTGCAACTCTACAAATCAAAAAAGTGACCACTTTCTGCAAGAATGACAAGACGGAAAAACTCACCTCAAAAAAGAGAACAAGAGGCAGTACTGACTGCCAGGGACCTAATCAGCGTGGATATAAGTAAGATGTTGGAACTAGAGTTTAGAATAACAATTATAAAGATACTAACTGGGCTTGAAAAAAGCAGAGAAGACACTAGAGAATTCCTTTCTGGAGAAATAAAAGAACTAAAATCCAATCAAGTTGAAATTAAAAAGGCTATTATTGAGATGCAGTAAAAAATGGAGGCTCTAACTTCTAGGATAAGTGATACAGAAGAGAATTAGTGATATAGAAGACAAAGCAATGAAGAATAAAGAAGCTGAGAAAAAGAGAGATAACAACTGGATCATGAGGAGAGAATTTGAGAGATAAGTGATACCATAAAGTGAATCAATATTAGAATAATTGGGATCCCAGAAGAAGAGGAAAGAAAGAAAAAAGTGTAGAAGGTATATTGGAGCAAATTATAGCAGAAAACTTTCCTAATCTGGGGAAGGAAACAGGTGTTCCAAGTGCAGGAGACACAGAGAACCCCCTTCAAAATCAATAAAAATTGGTCAACACCTTGACATGTAATAGTGAAACTTGCAAATCTCAGAAACAAAGAGAAAATCCTGAGAGCAGGTTGGGACAGAGGTCCATAATCTACAAGGGTAGAAACAACAGATTGGCCTGAGACCTATCCACACAGACCTGGCAGACCAGAAAGGACTGGCATGATATATTCAGGGTGCTAAATGAGAAAAATATGCAGCCAAGAATGGTTTATTCATCAAGGATGTCATTCAAAATGGAAGAAGAGACAAAAAAGCTTCCAGGGATAGGAACAAGGGATGCCTGGGTGGCTCAGCAGTTGAGCTTCTGCCTTTGGCTCAGGGCTTGATCCCAGGGTCCAGGATTGAGTCCCACATCAGGCTCCTTGCAGGGAGTCTGCTCCTCCCTCTGCCTATGTCTCTTCCTCTCTCTCTCTCTCCCTGTGTTTCCCTTGAATAAATAAATAAAATCTTTTTTAAAAAAAAAAAAGCTTCCAGGAAAAACAGAAACTAAAAGAATTTGCGATCACTAAACCAGCCCTGTAAGAAATATCACTTTTTAAAAAGATTTTCTTTATTTATTCATGAGAGACCTACAGAGAGAGAGAGGCAGAGACAGAGGCAGAGGGAGAAGCAGGCTCCACACAGGGAGCCTGATGCAGGACCGGATCCCCGGACAGGAGGATCACACCCTGAGTAAAGGCAGATGCTCAACCTTTGAGCCACCCAGGCATCCCCCTGCAAGAAATGTTAAAGGGGATCTTTTAAGTGAAAAGAGAGCCCAAAATATCACAGACCAGAAAGGAACAGAGACAATATACAGAAACAGTGATTTTACAGGGAATACAATGGCACTAAATTCATATTGTTCAATAGTAAATGGGCTAAATGTCCCAATCAAAAGACACAGGGTATCAGATTGGATTAAAAAAAAAAAAAAAAAAAAGCAAGACCCATCAATAAGCTGTCCACAAGAGACTCATTCTAGACCCAGATACCTCCAGATTTAGAGTGGGGAGGGGGTAGAAAACCATTTATCATGCTAAATGGACATCAAAAGAAAGCTGGGGTAGCAATCCCTTGTATCAGAAAAATTAGATTTTAAACCAAAGACTGTAATAAAAGATGAGAAAGGACACTCTCATAATTAAAATGTCTGTCCAACAAGAAGATCTAGCAATTAAATATTTGTGCCCCTAAAATGGGAGCAGCCAATTATATAAACCAATTAATAACAAAATTGAAGACACATGAAACATTCCCCAGAATAGATCACATACTGGGTCACAAATCAGGTCTCAACTGGTGCCAAAAGATTGGGATCATTCCTTGCATATTTTCAGACCACAGTGCTTTGAAACTTGAACTCAATCACAAGAAGGAATTTGAAAAAAACCTCAAATACATGAATCTAAAGAGCATCCTACTCAAGAATGAATGGGTGAATCAGAAAATTAAAGAAGAATTTTAAAAATTCATGAAAGCAAATGAAAATGAAAACACAACTGTTCAAAACCTTTGGGATGCAGCAAAGGCAGCCCTAAGAGGGAAGTATATAGCAATACAAGCCTTTCTCAAGAAACAAGAATGGTCTCAAATACACAACCTAAACTTACACCTAAAGGAGCTGGAGAAATAACAGCAAATAAAGGCTAAATCCATCAGGTGAAGAGAATTAATAAAGATTTGAGCAGAAATCAATGAAATAGAAACCAAAAGAACAGTAGAACAGAGCAACACGAAACTAGGTGCTGGTTCTTTGAAAGAATTAATAAGATTGATAAACCTCTGGCTAAACTTATCAAAAAGAAAAGAGAAAGGTTCCAAATAAATAAGATCATGAATGCAATCACAACCAACACCAAAGAAATACAAACAGTTATAAGAACATATTATGAGCAACTATATGCCAACAAATTAGGCAATCTGGAAGAAATGGATGCATTCCTAGAGACCTATAAACTATGCAATTGAAACAGAAAGAAATAGAAAACCTGAACAGACCCATAACCAGTAAGGAAATTAAAGCAGTATTCAAAAATCTCCCAACAAACTAGAGTCCAGGGCTGGGTGGCTTCCAACAGGAATTCTACCAAACTTTTTTTTTTTTTTTAAGATTTTATTTATTTAGTCATGAAAGACACAGAGAGGCAGAGACCTAGCCAGAGGGAGAAATAGGCTCCCTGCAGGGCACTTGATCCCAAGACTCCTGGACCTTGCCCTGAGCCAAAGGCAGACGCTCAACCATTTAGCCACCCAGGTGTCCTTCTACCAAACATTTAAAGAAGAATTAACAACTATTCTCTGAAGCTGTTTAAAAAAATAGAAATGGATGGAAAACTTCCAAACTCTTTCTATGAGGCGGTATTACATTGATCCCAAAACCAGACAAAGACCCTACCAAAAAGGACAATTACAGACCAAAATCCCTGATGAACATGAATGCAAAGATTCTCACCAAGATACTAGCCAATAGGATCCAACAGTACTTGAAAAGGATTATTTGGGGATGCCTGGATGGCAACATACAGAAATCAATTGCATTTCTATATACTAACAATAAACAGAAGAAAGAGAAATTAAGGAGTCAATCACATTTGCAATTGCACCCAAAACTATAAGAGACCCAGGAATAAACCTAACCAAAGAGGCAAGGGATTGATACTCAGAAAACTATAGAACACTCAGGAAAGAAATCGAGACAGACAAAGAAGTAGAAGAATGGGGACACCTGTGTGGCTCAGGAGTTCAGCATCTGCCTTGGGCTCAGATCATGATTCCAGGGTCCTGGGATTGAGTCCCGCATCTGGCTCCCTGTAGGGAGCCTGCTTCTCCCTCTGCCTCTGTCTCTGCCTCTCTCTATTGATCTCTCATGAATAAACAAATAAAATCTTTTTTAAAAATAAAATCTTAAAAAAAAGATATAGAAGAATGTTCCATGTTCATGGATTGGAAGAACAAATATTGTTAAAATGTTTATACTACCTAGAATAATCTATACATGCAATGCAATTCCTATCAAAATACAATGATTTTGGGATCCTTGGGTGGCTCAGTGGTTAAAGCGTCTGCCTTCAGCCCAGGGCATGATCCTGGAGTCCCAGGATTGAGTCCCATGTCAGGCTCCTTGCATGGAGCCTGTTTCTCCTTCTGCCTGTGTCTCTGCGCCACCCCCACCCCCCCCCGCCCGCCGGCTTTCTCTCTCTGTCTCTCATGAATAAATAAATAAATAATCTTAAAAAAATACAATCATTTTTTTTTTCACTGAGCTGGAACAAATAAGCCTAAAATTTGTATGGAACCAGAAAAGACCCCAAATAGCTAAAGAAATGTTGAAAATGGGGATTCTTGGGGCTCAGTGGTTTAATGCCTGCCTTTGGCCCAGGGCATGATCCTGAAGTCTTGGGATGAGTCCCATATCAGGATCCCTGCATGGAGCCTGCTTCTCCCTCTGCCTGTGTCTCTGCCTCTCTGTGTGTGTGTATCTCTCGTGAATAAATAAATAAAATCTTAAATAAAGAAAAAAGGAAATGTTGAAATTGAAAACCAAAGCTGATGGCATCACAATTCTAGACTTCAAATTCTGTTACAAAGCTGTAATCATCAAGACAATATGGTACTAGCAAAAACACAGATGCATAGCTCAATGGAATAGAATAGAGAACCCAGAAATGGACCCTCAACTCTATGGTCAACTCATCCTTGACAAAGCAGGAAAGAATATCCAATGGAAAAAAGACAGTCTCCAACAAATTGTGTTGGGAAAATTGGACAGCCACATGTAGAAGAATGAAATTGGACCATTTCCTTACACCATACACAAAAGTAGAATCAAAATAGACGAAAGACCTAACAGCGAGACAGGAATCCAACAAAATCCTAGAGGAGAACACAGGCAGTAACCTCTTTGATCTTGGACACAGCAACTTCTTGCTAGACATGTTTCCAAAGGCAAGGGAAACAAAGGCAAAAATGAACTATTGGGACTTCATCAAAATAAGTAGTTTTTGCACAGCAAAGGAAATAGTCAACAAAACCAAAAAGACATCTGACAGAATGGGAAAATATATTTGCATATGTCTTATCAGATAAAGAACTAGTATCCAAAATCTATAAAGAACTTATCAAGAGGCAGCCCGGGTGGCTCAGCAGTTTAGCACCGCCTTTAGCCCCCGGTGTGATCCTGGAGACCTAGGATCGAGTCCCACGTCGGGCTCCCTGCATGGAGTCTGCTTCTCCCTCTGCCTGTGTCTTTGCCTCTCTGCCTCTCTCTCTCTGTCTCTCATGAATAAATAAATAAAATCTAAAAAAAAAAAAAAAAAGAAATGGGCAGAAGACATGAACAGACATTTCTTCAAAGAAGACATGCAAATGGTCAACAGACACATGAAAAAATGTGCAACAACACTTGGCATCAGAGAGATACAAATCAAAACCACAATGAGATACCAGCTTACAACTGTCAAAATGGCTAAAATTAAAAATTCTAGACCAAAATTTTATTTATTTATTAATTTTTTAAAAACGATTTTTATTTATTTATTCACAAGAGACACACTGAGGCAGAGACATAGCAGAGGGAGGAGAAGCAGGCTCCATTCAGGGAGCCCGATGTGGGACTCCAGGATCACTCCCTGAGCCGAAGGCAGATGCTCAACTGCTGAGCCACCCAGGTGTCCCTAGACCAAACTTTTAAATTATCATTCTCTGACTGACTTATTTCGCTCATCATAATACACGCTAGTTCCAACCACGTCATTGCAAATATGTAATATTTCATTCCTTTTGATGGTTGAATAATATTCCATTATATATATAAAGTATATATGACAATTATCATATAATCTCACTTATGTGGAATTTTAGAAGCAAAACAGGGGATCACAGGAGAAGAGAGGAAAAAATAAAGCAAGATGAAATCACAAAAGGAAACAAACCATAAGAGACTCAATCATAGGAAACAAATTGAGGGTTGCTTGAAAGGGGGGAATGGGGTAACTAGGTGTTGGACATTAAAGAAGACATGTGATGTAATGAGCACTAGGTATTTTTTTTTTTTTGAGCACTAGGTATTATATAAAACTGATGAATCACTGACCTCTACTCTGAAACTAATAATACATTATATGTTAATTAATTGAATTTAAATAAAAATATATATTAAAATAAATAGGAGATCATGGTATGAACAGAAGCACAGAGGATGGACCAGAGAACAAATCTACCAGAGAGGTATGTTGGGAAGAGAGAATGGTTCCATTTGGATAGAGTATAGAATAAGAACATATCATGAAAAATCATGAATGATAGCCTAAGAAGTTTAGATTTTATTCCCTAAGCAATGGATGGACTGAATTTTTTTAGGTGGGTCATGCAGCTACATAATTAGATATTGGTATATTAGTTATGTATTTTTTTTTTAAGGAAGTTCCCTCTGGTGACAGGAAATGAATGGGAGAAGATATTAGATGCAGGAAAACCAGTTAGGACAGTAATGCAAAAGTTTGGTCTAGAATTATGACGGAAATAAACTAGTATAACTGTTGTGGGGATGTTGTTGAGGAGATGGCATAGGAAGCTTTGTGAAGGTTGTATTTAATAACAAGGTTTGCTCTCACCAATGCCACATGAAGTGAAGCTAAAATGTGTGGCTGAAGATTAAGTCACCAAGATCTATATAATATCACTCACAGAAATAATAACAATGTAGTTTAACTGCTATTACTTTTCACATTCTTTATCAGTTAATCAAATATTCTTCATGATTAAAGTCAAGCTATTGGAGAAAATCCCTGAGTGTGTAAATGTGTTCTCATAGCTTGAAACTTCTAAGTGAAGGAAATCAATTTAAATGATATGGATCCACCTTTCACTAAAAACAACAGGAAAGAGGGGCACCTGGGTGGCTCAGTGGTTGAGCATTTGCCTTTGGCTCAGGTTGTGATCCCTGGATCCTGGATGGAGTTCCCCATTGGGTCCTGGGATGGAGTCCCGCATCCAACTCCCTGCAGGGAGCCTGCTGCTCCCTCTGCCTATGGCTCTGACTCTCTCTCTGTGTCTCTCATGAATAAAAAAACTAAACTAAACTAAAGAATCTTTAATAATAATAAAATAAAAATAAAAATAAAAATAAAAGCAACAGGAAAGATACTATAGGGAAGGATCCACAAACTTTTTCTGGAAAATGTCATATAGTAAACATTTTGGGCTTTGTGGGCCATGCAATTTCTGTTGTAACTACTCAACTCTGCCAGAAAGCAGCTACACACAATATTTAAATAAATGAATGAAGTTGTATTCCCCAACGTGTCATTATTTATGGACATTTAAATTTGAATTTCAGATAATTTTCACGTGTTACAAAACCTTCTTTTGATTTTCTTCTATTATTTAAAAATGTAAAAACAATGCTTGCAGGTAGTAGAATACACAGTACAGTGAGTACAAATAACTATTATAAATATTAAACTTGGTAAGAGACTATATCTTAATTGTTCCCAGTGCTAAAAGAAATAATGATGTGAAGCAACAGAAGTGTTAGCCAGTGCTGCAGTTGCAATCATATTGCAACATAAATGTATCAAATCAATGTTACATACCATAAAACGTACAGTATGTTATATGTCAAATATTTCAATAAAAATATTAACAAATAAAGAAATTTTAATACAAGCCTGGAAAAAATGTAAGTTAAATGAAATAAACATGTAAAAACCACTCTTTGCTCCCAAGCTATAAAAAAACAGGCAGTGGATTGGATTTCACAGTTGCAAATAGTGTCATTGGTACTACCATAGCTTTAGAAATCAGGCCGAAGTTTCCTTCATGAGTCAACAACAGTATGAACTCATTCTGAAAGGAGTAGTTGAACTAGAAAAGGGAAAAATATAAGAACCAATTCATATCTCCGTAATTGATTCTGCTTTACTTGTTTTTGGTGTAAATGAATAGAGTTTTTCTTTCAGCTTTCTTTCTTAATTTGCCATGTTGCTAATATTTGATAAAATAGAGATTAGGCTAAACTAACAGAGGCATCCCAGAACAAAGTGCTTTGGGCAATATAAAAGTTAATGTCTTTCTGAGAAATAGAATCTTTATCTGGGAAGCCAAGTATCCAATTAAAATTGGGAGTTATATTCCTATAGGAAGATGGGGAGAATAGAATTGTAGAAACATTTGGAGATAGCAGAAAGTCTCTGCCAAGTGTTGCATGTTACTAAACAATGTCTATATTCTAAACAGATATTGTTTTGTTGCTTCAGTCAAGGAAAGGGAGTGATTCTAGCAATTTTTAATGGTTAACTTAAACGCTAAAAATAGAAATCAGTTGTTGTCTTTTCCCAGAGCTTTTACTGTGGTAACTTCTAGAGCGTCATAAATTCATTCAACAAACATTTTTGAGCACCTATTTTGTGTCAGGTGTCTTTCTAGGCAGATTAAAAAAGACAAAAAAAAAAAAACCCAAAAAACAAAAAAAATTTCCTACACCACTAACAACTTTATCCTAACATGTTATCTCAGTTGAGGATGTTGCCTTAGAACACGTAGTAAAAGCTCCTGGAAGCATGGGGAATGGGAGTTGGGAGCCATGGTTGTTACAATAGAAAGTGAGGGGTGTTTGGGGGAACTCCAGCCCTTCAAAATCTCCATCAGCCTTACCAACTCCTTCCAGTGAACACGGGCCCCGAACAACAGCCGGTTCACTAGGCAGACATAGCTTCCAGGGAAGTTTTCCAGCTCCCTTTCCAAAAGATTGCCATCCTTGCACCTGTCCTTTCTAGAAATCCTAAACTACTCCTGGTGTGGGTATTTGGACTGATATTCAGGTGCTCTCTCCCAACTCTCCCCATGGGAAGATAACCCCTGATCCAGAAGTAAGAGCCTGGCCTGCCTGTGTCCGTGTCTTTCCCAAATTATATTTTAAAAAGTAGGGGGAGGGGGGAGAGGAAGGATGGGCAAACACTGGTATTCCACCTGGCGCGACTTCAGAATGCTGGCGATTAAGATATTCTGCTTATTGTTAGTCAAAGATCTAGGCCTGCCTTGCTCCACATAAATAGAAGCTCTGTGTCTCAGCTGCCTGCGTGCATCCTCTTACATGTCCTTAGGGTGCTAGAGCAGCAGGGCTTCTCTAAATGGTGCTTAGACTCGAAGAACATGAAAAGAAGCAGCTAAGGGCTCCTGAAAGCATTTACATTGACAAGTAATATGTATCGACAGTACCTTTTCCCTTTTCTTGCTATAAAGTGAAAGCCTTTGTGCACTGCTTTCGTTGTTAGGCACCAAGGGTAATTGGGGGGCTGGCAGCGTGGCCGGCAGCAGGAGTTGGCTGAAATTAATTAAGTGAGGCAGTTTGGGCTGAACCATCCTCACTGCTTGGCCACTCCTTCGCACTTTCACTGGTTGGAATTCAAGGGGCATGGTGGGGTGGGGGTGGGGGTGCGGGGGCGGGTGCAGGTGAAGGGAAGAGCGTGTGGCCATGCAAAGTAGAAAGAATGAGTAGAAATATTTGTCGGAGGTTCTGTTACCTGTCAGGTGGTTGGAGAGGAAGCCACAGATTAAAAAAAGAAAAAGAAGAAAAGAAGAAAGAAAGAAAGAAAGAAAGAAAGAAAGAAAGAAAGAAAGAAAGAAAGAGAAAGAAAGAAAGAAAGAAAGAAAGAAAGAAAGAAAGAAAGAAAGAAAGAAAGAAAGAAAGAAAGAAGAAGTCCCTTTAGTTTTTATAGCATGAATCAGAGCAATTAACTACCAATACCAGCTAACCCTTCTTGAGCCCCGGGTATATGCCAGACACTGTTCTAAGTGCTTTACATGTCATTATCTCATTTGATTCCTACGGTAGCTCTCTGTGGTAGGTACTCTAATTATTTCCATTTTACAGCTCTGAAATTGAGGCTGGGAGAGGTTAAGCTTTAAGCAGTGGACCTGGGCTCCTGTGTATGGCAGTGGGACTCCAGAGCTGGCATGCCAGGCACTAGGTTACGCTGCCTTAAGATAGTTTAACCCTTGGTTGTCATTTTCCTCTAGATTGACAGCTCAGTGTGTGCCACGGTGATGGCATAGATTTGCATTTCCTAATGAAAGAGAGAATGAAGTTAAATCATAAACAAGAGAATCCTTCCAAAGTATGATGTTCACAAAACTGCAAGGAGCTTGTGCTTTTTTTCCTGATTGCCTTTAGCACGTTGCCTGCTGTAGGGAAGAAAGTACAGTGTAACAGTACTAGATTTTATATAAAGCAATTTATTATTTTTTGAAAAGTGATAATGGCCTGGTTTTCATCTTAAGAGTCCAGAGCGGCAGAGGACGGAGAGCACCCTAAGAAGCATACACTCAGCAAGATTCCCTAAATAGTTCTTTCCCCTCCAGTCCTGACCCAGTAACCTCTGGGCCATTCTATTCCCTGGAATCTCCTGTATAGGGCCCCAAAGAGTATGCTGATGCCTGCAACATCCTTTTAGGATTTGAAGACCTGTAGACAAATGGCTCCTGGGGACAGGGAACATATCAAAACGTAATCCTTACTCAACAGAATTGAGTTTGGTGTGAACCTAGCAATCAGGGAATGAAAGGTGAGTGCATTAACCTACCATGTTATCTGTATAGGAGTTTTATATCTTAAATGGAACAGACATCCTTGCAAAACAATAACGGACTGAGATTAATGAGTTACAGGTGACCCTCAGACACGGGAAGGTTGACTTTGGATAAGCACCCACAAAGGTCAAGTGCTTATCTGAATTAACCACAAGTCTTGGATCTGGGGTAAAAATAAAGGACAAGAAATACCCCAGGGAGAGGCTTTCTTCAACCCGAGTTTTGTGTTCTTTCTTGCCTTCTGCTAAATTCTGCATTGGATTGGACCAGCCCTTTTCTTGTAGCATTTCCACACACAACCCTGGCCTAAACCAGATCTCAACATCAAAAACTCAGAGCAATGCTTTTCAGGTATCTGGGGTTTCAAGATGTGTTGTAGACCAATTATTTTTGCTAGCGTAGGATTGAGTCTTTTTGAAAAAGGTTTTAATAAGAATTGGATGGAATCTTCACAACTGTAGTCACTTTTGTCTAGTACTGACTTGAGGATTTGCATTTGTCTCATTATTCAGTGCAAATATGTAGTGGTAATGACAACTTTCTGTGTTTATTACTCTTGTCCTTGGGTCACTTTTAATATTTCCATTTAAGGCATTAATTACTCCCCAGAGCAGTGCTGTATTCCATCTACTGAAAAACATACTTCACACCTACCTCCATTAATTAAGTAGAGTTACATAGCTAACCTACTGTCTCCCCCCCTCCCCCGCCCCCCAAGAATGTACCTGTTGGGCTCTATCTTAGGACCCTGCCAGGAAAGGGAGTAGATTCGGAGAGGCCATGGAGCTGCTATAGACTGAGCTTAGGCTTTAGGAGAAGTTCAGTGTGGAAAGTAGAGTGCTCCTGCAGGAAGGTGAGCATACATACACTCACCTAATACAAAACACCAGGGCGTCTCCACTGGTAGCTAGAATCCTGGTCCAGGTGTGTTATCAATAGTAGAGAAATATAAAGAGACAACTCTCATGCATCCCATCCCTCCCAGAACTTGGAAGCGGAGAAATAAAATACCCACAGAGAGCAAAATTTTAAAAACAACGACTAAAATAGAGCATAGATATGCAGAATTTTCTTACACCTTACAAGAGTCTCAAGAAACCTAGGCAAATGCATTTACACATGCAAAGAAAGAATGTGTTAATCAAAGGGGGTTGGTCTGCCCTGGAAGGTGGTAAAGAAAGAGTTCCTGAGGCAGAGTTAGAGGTGCTGGTCCAAGTTTTGCCCCTGGAAGACGGGGTCTGGCCGAAGTTTTTTTCAGGTGAGGGTAAGCATCCACTAAACATTTTCTTGAACAAATTGGTATGATGTGCTTACAACGTGCTACCTCTCAAGACAGAAGACAGACCTGGGTCAGGTACTTTAGGAAGGACCATTAACATAACAAAGGTAACTAGAGCCTGGGGATTCTCTACCCAAGGAGGAAGTAACCCTAGATTGAAGAGGCTGTTAAACAGTGATCTAACAGGTATAAGGAGGTATAAAGAAAAGGAGATACTTCAAGCAGGGATGGCATTTGCTCAGAGCACCAGGCTGGCATGATCATGGCTTGCAGCATATTTGAGAGATGGGAAAAGGGCCGGGGTGGCCGTTTTCCAGAGTGGTTTTAGATAATAGATAATATTTCCTGGGCACTTAGTAGGTGCCAGACGGTGTTGAAAGCAGTTTGTTCTAATCTCATCACAATCTTATGAAGTAACCACTATTTTTATTCTTGTTTTCCTGAAAAAACTATGGCCCAATATAAGTAAATAAACTACCTGAGCTTGGAAATAGAGGAAGGAGATTTGATCATGGAAGTATGGTTTTAGAACCTATGTTCTTAACCAGTTCCTACACCAAAGGCAGAGACTAAGCAGCCAGACCGTGTCAGCCCAATAGGTTGAGGATTTTGTCTTCTGAGAACAGTGCCCAGTATTAGAGGAGTGACCTAGTTGAATGTGTGTTATGAAAAAAATCACTCTGGCTGCAATGTGATTAGCTACTTTTTTTTTTTTTTTTAAATCTGATTATGGTTTTGCTTCCTGTGTAACTCTTCAGAGAAAGAAGTAATGCACAGATCATATGAACTTCAAGAATTTTGCTCACTCAGATAGGCATTTCTTACTATGAATTAGTACGCTGCCTTTTTTTTTTTTTTTTTAATATACTAACTTTTTGAGCATGATCTGGCTTTCCAAAATTCTTGACAGGCACTAAATATGTTGTATATGTGGTTCGGAGTATTTTGCAACAGTCATTTCTTTCTTTAAAAAAAAAATTATTTGAGAGAGAGAGGAGGGGTAGAGGGGGGAGAGAGAGAATCTCAAGCAGATTCCCCACTGAGTGCAAAGCCCCATGGTGGGCTCCATCTCACAACCCTAAGATCATGACCTGATCCAAAATCAAGGACGCTTGACAAACTGAGTCACCCAGGTGCCCCAACAGTTATTTCTTAGTGTAAATTAATAAAAAACCTTAGTTTAGTATGTCAGATTCATGACATAGATGAAGCAGACTGCTTTAGAATGATTGATTTACTTTCTAAAAAAGATGAAGTTTCTGATTTGCAATGCTGAAGATCAGGCTTTGAATAGACTGCAGTAAATTCACCAAAGTAATGACTTTGCCTCTATGGCTGCTCAGGAGGCAGCCTGCTGCCTTTTCCCCAAGGGTAACAGTTGTTAACTAATAACAGCCAACAACATCACTGGGGCTGTTTCCACAGCTACAGGTCCTTCTTTTCCTCAACCCCCTCCTCCTCTTACTCCTACTTACAAAACATTCAGAAACCTAGGCTGGTAGGCAGTATTAGGAAGGTCTGTCAGAAGGTATCATGTTCAGAGCCCTCTGATAGGAACCAACAAGAACAGTGCAAGGTCTCAGACCTTAAGGGTAGAGATATTAGACAGGGAAGAGGGAAACCCACTTCACATAACTAGGGAGCAAGATGGGACCTGGATCTTGTTTTCACAATAGGGGACCAGGTAAAGAGTCATTCAGGCCAGACATATACATCTAGACAATAGTGTAGAGATGGTATATAAAGCTGTGTGACTGATGAAATCCTCTGGGAATTTAATGTGATTAAAAAACAGAAGGGTCAGAACCCCAAGCCCTGGGGCACTCCAACTCTTAGAGGCTGAGCGATGAAAAGGCATTAGTAGGGGAGCCTGAGGAAAATGTACTTGGAAGGTAAGCTGCGTTTCAATGGGGAGAACATGACTGGTTCCCATAAAATGCTTAAATCGGGACTGAGAATTGATGGATTTACCAATGCGAAGATCCTTAGTGATCTTAACAGGACAATGTTAATGTTTGCAGTAGGGAGGAGAGGTGGTGATTGAATTGGGTTCAAGAGAAATGGGAAGAGGGGTGCCTGGAGGGTTCAGTACTTGAGCGCTGCCTTTGACTCAGAGCATGGTCCCGGAGTCTTGGAATCGAGTCCTGCATTGGGATCCCTACAGGAAGCCTGCTTCTCCCTCTATCTCTGCCTCTCTCTGTGTGTCTCTCATGACTAAATAAACAAAATCTTTTCAAAAGAGAGAGAGAGAAATGAGAGGAGAGAAATTCCTAGTATCAACTTTTTTGAGGAGTTTTGTTGTCAAGAGGTGCAGAGAAAACGGATCAATAGCTGGAGGAAGATATAATATCATAGATTTTTGTTTTTATTTTTAAATGAAAGAAACAAGACCATGTTTATATGTTATGGCAACAGTCCAGGAAAAGAGAAGGAAGTTGATGCAGGAAAGAGAGGGCGAATTGCTGTAGAAATAGCCTGATGCATGGAGAGGGGATGGGATATAGTACACAAGTTGAGGACTGGCTTTGGCCGGGGGGGGTGGGGGTTGGTGGCTATCGTCCATCCAGAAACACGGGGGGGGAAGGATGAGATAATGAGCTCTGATGCTGGTAGGCGAGGAAATGTGGTGGTAGGACATGTGGAAGATCTTTCTGGTGTTTCTAGTTTCTTAGTGAAATGGGAAGTAAATGGATGATGATAAGTGAGCAGACTGTGGAAGACTGAAAAGGGAGGGGAATGGATGCAAGAGTACTGAGGACAGTGGAGGAGGGAATGGTATAGGACAACAAATGATAGCTGGGCAGTGTGCTTGCTCCATAGGAGGTTGTGATGACCAGTTTAGAATGAGATCAGCCAGCATAGTTGGTTGTTTTTCTCCAGCATGGTCAGTTCAGAGATGCTAACATGGAATAGGCAGAAAGTTGGATTTAATAAGTTGTGAGAATTTACCAGTACATTCAGTCAAAGAGGAGCAAATGGTAATGGATCATGGAATTTAAGGATAAGAAGGAGGAAAGTGAGAACACAGAGGATGAGGGCAGTGAGAAGGTGGGAGGGAAGGTCAATAGATTGTCCCAGTGGAGCAAAACTATATCTATTTCAAATGACATTCCTGGCCTTTATCTTAATAAATCTCTCAAATTTTTGATGTTCACATTCCTTTAAATGTTGATGAAGGTCATTAACATCTTTAGGGGTTTGTTGTTTTTGTGGGGATGGGGCTTCTCAGTTGGAACAGTTATTGCTGAGAAGCAGGGAGCATCAGAGAGAGTTGGTTCCTCAGCAAAGGGGAAAATGATAGGTGTAGGGTAGCAGGTCTCAGAGTCTCCAGTCTCTTGAGGTTTACATTCCTAGGATTGTAAGAGGAAGTGTTTAGACTCCAAGCAACACACACACACACACAGACACACACACACACACACACATACACGCAGGTACATTTTTCTTCTTTAATATGGATTAGGATAGTGTCCCATGCCAGATGTGCCGTCTGTCAATGATTCTTCAAATGTTTTGGGGGAATAAGAGGGAGGCCGCATAAAGGCCAAAATAAGGTGAAAAAATAAGAAGAAAAGGCAGGAGGAGAAGCCTTTTAAACATAATGTCTTACCCTAGAATTTAGTTTATGGATGATATCGAGAAATGTCTTTCTGGGAAATATGTGGTAGAAGCTTGATAATCATTTCATTAAGGCTATAAGAATACTCACAGATGTCTTTGTGTAATGACCACAAGATAGGCTGTTATCTGAAGCTTATCCTTTGGGAACTTTCATGTTTGTAGATTATGTTAACTTCTTGCCCCTTGCCCCCTGGTTCAGCCAAGAGTACGTGGTATTTGAGAATTGAGGTCTAGTAAGGTGAAATCTGTGAATTCTTCTATTTTACCATGATGTAGGTGCCATATTCTGGCATCTGACTATAGGAAAGCATCCCCTTCTTCCATGCTTCTGTTGGATACTTGTTCCAATAGTCATAGCTGCCCTTGTCCTGTATTAAAAGTGTAGTTTATGGGGCACCTTAGACTAGAGATGAGTCAGTAGAGCATGCAACTCTTGATCTCAGGATTGTAAGTTCGAGCTCCATGTTGGGCATAGAGTTTACCTTAAAAAAAAGTGAAGGAGGGGGGCGCCTGGGTGGCTCAGTGGTTGAGCATCTGCCTTCAGCTTGGGTTGTGATCCCAGGGTCCTGGGATTGAGTTCCGAATTAGGCTCCGTACAGGGAGCCTGCTTCTCCCTCAGCCTATGTCTCTGCCTCTCTCTCTGTGTCTCTCATGAATAAATAAATAAATAAAATATTAAAAAAAATACAATTTGTCCTCAGAGATGACCTCCCTGTGAGCCAGAAAACACAAGCTCACTACTTCCAACTCTGTTATACAGAGGGCAGAACAAGAAGTTTAGGGCTTTCTTTACAAAATGGATATAAATTTTACTCACAAGAATGATCAGGGACTGGGAATGAGTGAGGAGCAAGGTTTTTATCTTGATTTAGAATAATTTTATGTAATAGGCATAATATTACAAACTATGTTAGAAGAACTTGTGCTTTGAACCCTGACAATGATGATAAAAGTTATACTGAGTCTTACCTTATGCGGGGCGTTGTCCTCTCTCACATCCTGGTACCACTCATTATGGGATCTTGGGCAAGTTAGCTAATTTTTCTTGTACTTTTTTTTTCCCAACAGAAAGAAAACACTAATGCCTTTTTTGCACGATTATTTTTGTAAAACCTTAAATTTGCCATTGAGTAGAAGGCTCTGGCATATAACAGGTGCTCAATACATGTTAATTTGTTCCTTTCCCTCTTTCTCTCAAAGTTCCTGAGGTTTAAAAATACTTTTCCAGATTTCAAGCTGTTGAAAAATTTCAACAGCAAGGTGAGAATGGTTATTATTAAAGCCAGTTGATACTGTGTATTCAGCTTTGTGATATAACCTGATATCAACAGCCAAGATCTTTGTCCTGAAGGGAATTTCAATATTCAGCAAAGTGGGACTGATTTAATAGCCATTAATTCTGAGGATATGTTCAAGTTCAAAGTCTGTCTGTTACAAAATGTAAATTGCTCTTTTTTTAAAATGTATTTTGTATTGGAACTTAGGAACAAATGTCACTTTTCTTTTTCTTTGCATGGGATTGCAGGCGCCTTTATTATCACAGAGACCTATTATTGTGATACTTCACATAGGAAATGCATACTCTGACATTAGTTACCAAATTGCTGAAATATCATGTGTTTTCTATTCATTAAAGCCCTAAAGCACTATGTGCAAATTCCCTTGCTTTAATTACACACCTCAGGGATGTGCATGCCAAAAAGGGAGCCAGGCAGACAAAAAGCCAGGTCTTTGCCAAAAAATCCCAGCCCCCTAAACTGGTAAACATTTATTTTCAGCTGGGAAATCTGCTATTAATTCATATAGTGACTTTTGCAGCTGAAATAATGAGCCAAGCCAAGTGAACCAAATGTTCGCAGTGAGCAAACATGAACGGTGGGGAATCAGCCCATCTCTTATTTACATCTTTGTTCCTTCGGCAGTTAAGGAACATTTGAACATTTCCCTTCTACCTGGAGGCATACCAGGGTTTTTGCTTCAGGTGTCTCAGTTTTCAAATAGAGCTTAGACACTTGACTGGAGAGGTGTTTTAAAAATTAAAAGAGAAAAATCACCAAACCAAATTATTTATTAGGGCTTAAGACAAAGTCTCCACATCAACTCCGTTGACTTTCCTGTCTTATTGACGCCCTTAAGAAATCAGAATCGGGGAAACAATGAAATTTTGAAGGAAATTCCATTTTGGAATTTTTGTTCTGAAAAAAGTTAATGAAAACTCTAAACTTAGGGAAAAAAATGTTGTTCCATGAAATATAAACTAGGAATTAAAATACATTATAAAAGGTTTTTTCAAAAATGTTCGGGGAATCTCTTTTCATTTCCATTTAATTACAAGGCTTTAGCTGGTGGAAAATAAGAAAAGAAATAGCTATCCACAGGCACCATAACCATATGACCAAGAACAGTAATATTTATATTTTTTGGAAATCTGAGTACTCACAAAATGCACTCAAAATCCAGAACAGAAAGTTGCCTCATGTGTATAAAACTCAGAAATAAAAAGTAATTTGTATAGAGAACACGCATAAAGGCTTAAAGGAAAGCAAAGAAGGAAGGGGAAACAGTTAAATTAACGCATGAAATAGCAAAGTAGGAGAGTCAAAAAGTCAATATATTGATTAATTCCTATGATGATTCAGAGTATCCACTCAACAGTCAATTAACCATTTAACGTTTTTCTTGATATAAAGTAGTTAAAAAAAAGGTCCCCAATCCAAACTTATATAAAGATGTAATCAATAATTGGAGTTTTAATGCCTCTCTTAATGTAAGCTTGGGTGCAGAGTTTAAATCTCTTCTCAAAGAATGCAGTACATTTTAATGAAGGTGTAAATTTTATTATAACAAACATGAGAAAAAGTAGCTTTTCATTCACAGTACTTTAAAATTAAGGCTAACCACCTCCAAACCTTTTTCCTAAATGAAATTTTTAGCAGATACATGATTTTTTAGCAATGAATAAATGAATAAAATGTATGAGAATTTTTTTTTTGGTTCTATAAGAAGAAGCAATGCCCTATTAATTTTGACAGACAACTTGGCATTAGCCATTTTAAAATCCAACATGGGATAAAGTTATGCATTACTAGTCTCTCTACATTTTTGTCAAGAGATGAACATTTTGCCAGATTTTTAATAATATGCCAAGAGCTTTGTCAGTCAGTTTATTTAGGCCTGCGTGGTTATGCCAGTTTTTGTCTACCACCCCACTGGGTGTGACACTGCCCGTCACAGCTCACATAACCCCTCCCCTGCAATTAGACAAAGTCAACACAGCAATCACTCCCAGCCGCCCTGAGGTACCTGCACTATCAACAGTGCAGACTCCGAGGCTTCAACAAGCTTTGCTTTGTCACTGCCTCCCCATCCCAATTAGGACTTTTTTTCTGCCCAGGCAATTTAGCACCAACACCACGGGTGGACCAGATAACTCTTTTAAAAAGTGTGTTTAAGTCATTCTTCTGCCCATGCCCCCCTCCCCCAGCCCAACCCAATCAATTCTTTCTCCACCCTCTTTTCACTACTTCCTCCACCGCTCATCCCTCCCACACCCCCCTTCCCTAAAAAAAGCACTCTCAGAAAGAAGCAGGAGTCTGCAAGAAGGCAGCTTGCAGTCTTTAACTAGTTACCATGCCGACTGGAGCCTGTGCTGAGGAATGTGCTGCTGCCACACTGAACTCAATGAAAAGATGAAGAAAATGTGCAGGCAATACTAGTTTGGCTGTGATGCTGGGGAATCTGAGACAGGGCTGTTGGTATGGAAGGATCTCACTGCATGCAATTTGCAAACATGCCAGCTCAATAGCATGTGATAGGCACTGGGTGGAATTTAGAGGTCTTGGAGCCTTCAGGGCTGGAAAGGAATAAGAGAGCCGACTGGGGGGAAATCTGCCCCATGAAACAATGCTTGCCCCTCAGGAATAGAAATATAAGACTTATTATTAAGATTATTAATAAGAATCTGTGCAAAATGCTAAAGGAGATTGATCTCTTTATAAGCCTTCCTTTCCTGAGTCCAGTCATTATACCTTCTTGAGATTTATCTGCACCTTACTTTTGACTGGCCATAAAACCATCCGAGTTTGTGTCCTAAAAGTTATGAGTAGAATTCATATGACACCAGGTTGTATTGTCAGAGAGCTCTGATGGAGTTGGAAGTCATAAACAATATTTACTGAGCAACTGTACAGAGGAGAGGATCACTTTGATTTTGTGTGAAGAAAGGTGGAGGCAGACAAACGCAGTCTCTGAAGAGCAGAGTTCTGAGAATTCCTGGACTTTTTCTATGCAGATGGAGGCAGATCTGGGCCTCCCCTGGGAGGGACTTCTAGAGAGTCTCCCTTGGTCTGGAGAACTGAGCTACCATGAGATGATTATTTTAGAGGTGCGTTTGGGATACTGAAAGTAGATACAGGACCACCATGGGGGCTAGGTCCACTCCAACAAAATTCTAACCCAAGACACCATGTCCTGCTCCACATTCATGTGAACCAGAGGCTACCCTGATCTCCTGGAAAAAATGGGGAGAATTTTCCAGAATTAGGATGCTTCAGGATTGCAACTTGGAGTTGTAAAATTTCTTACTTCTTGCCTTTTCAATCTTCCACATTGATTGGTTCCAAACTGTCCTGCACATCACTGGCAAAATAGTTTTCCATGCTTGCCAATTCGACCCTGTCTTTTCATTGCCCACAGCCTCCCTATGGCTCCTCATTGCCATGGCAACCACATGTCCTGGATTTTTCAGGACATTTTGATTTCAAATATTCTGTCATGTGGTCAGACCATGTGTCAGATCATATGCCAAAAGATATGTCCTGATTTGGATTTTGAAAATATGGTCACCATATCCATTGCTCCCCAGATATGACCGTTGTCTCTTCTTCCCGTTCTAGCAAACTAGAAAATAGTGGTTCTCTTTCAATATAATAGTATCTTATATTCTTACATAATATTATGCTGCCCACTCTCACAAAGTCATCTTGATTGATCCCTTCCTACCTGTGAAGTAAGACAAGAAGGGAGACATTATTTCAATGTTATAGACGAGAAGATTGGGGCACAGAGTAGTGAATTGACATTGTATTATTGGTGGCAAAGTGACTAGAATCCCAGGCCCCTGACTCTAATGTTTTGTTTTGTTTCCTCTAACATGCTGCTTCCAAATACAAATGTAATGCTTTGTACTCTAGGTTTGTTTGCCATTTTGTCCATGAAAGACTATCTGTCAGGGACCGTATGAATATAGATCAATTCTTTCCTGTTTTATGCTGCATATCAACTCACAGGGTTGAGTAAGAGGCGGGGAAAAGAACTGGGAGCTAAGATACTAAGAACCAACATCATATGTAACTTAAAAATTAAGAGAGAATGAGAAAAGGGAAAGGAGGAGAAAGAGAGGAAGGAAGGAAGGAAGGAAGGAAGGAAGGAAGGAAGGAAGGAAGGAAGGACGACTATTCTTTATTGTTAGAATTTCTCAAAATAGTATTATTCTGTTAAATTCTTCCTAGCTAACATGTCATATGGTGCTAGATACTATACATAAGAATTAAAGAAGAAAAAGGAGAACAATGCTTATCATAAGTCTTACTATTTATTCATGCACTCAAAAATAATTTGACAACTATCAAGTGCTGTCTCTGTGCCAGGCACTATACTAGACGCTAGAGATATAGTGGTGATAGCACAGTGCTTATCGTCTGGTGAGAATTATTGATTGTGATAAGTGCTACAAAGAAGATAAACAGGATGATGTGATCAAGAGACCTGCAGGAAGCTGGGGAGATACTTAGGAGAGCTGCTTCAGATAGAGTGGCCAGCGAAAGCCTCTCTGAGGAGGTGCTGCTTAACCTGACACTTGAAAGATAAGGAGCAGAGACATACACACACAGAGCTAGGGAAAAAGCATTTCAGAAAGTGGGAACAAGAAGCATAGAGCCCTGTACTTGTTAGTGTGTTCTGTGTGTCTACAGCATAGTGACCACCAGCTGAGGGTTGGAGGAATGGTATGAAGTGAGGTTAGAGAGTCTTACTCACCTTGAAGGCCGTGGTATGGGATTGGGACTATATTCTAAGAGCAATAAAAAGCATTGAAGCCATTGAAGAAAGAGATCTACAGATAAGATTTTTCTAGGGAAGAACCTGCAATACTACTCTTAGACCCAATTCTTATCCTTAAAGCCCATGTGTACAGAAGCAATGCTATAGGTACAATGTCAGAACTCCCAGGAGCAATTATCAACTTCTTTACTCTCAAAAAGTATTCAGAACAGAATTTTTATGGTAACTTTCAAAATATAGATTCATTAGCATCTTTTATATGCCAAGTGCTGTATTGTCTAGGCATCTTAACTCAAGATCAATGATATTATCCAAAAATGGGAACACAACCAGGGTTAATTTGAGAGGAAAAGGTATGGAAATAGGAATGAGCAGACATTGTTTCCAGCAAGACAGGGGTGGAGAGGCTTTGTTATCAAGCAGAGAAGAGCTTTTAAATTCTAATTGTTGTTGATATCTTCAGCCTTAGTGTATTGCCAGAAAATGGGCAGCAGGAGGTAAAGGTATGTGAGTGAAGCTTTCCTGCAAAACAGTTTACTCGGCAATCAACTCACTAGGCTGGAATTTTAATTTGACTGTGACTCTGGTCAGAACACATGTGATGTGCATCTCTTTCTGTTGTGATCCATGACAACTATTTCCATGAAAAGTGAAAAGTTTTAGTTGATTTCAGATGTTTTACGGTGGTAGATGTCACACAAAACCCGTGATTCACAGGTTTCCTTTTTCAGCTAGTACGCTGGCATTAAATTGGAAGTGTTGGGGTGCCTGGGTGGCTCAGTGGGTGAGTGTCTGCTTTTGGCTCAGGTCGTGATCCTAGGGTCCTGGGATAGAGTCCTTCATCAGGCTCCCTGTGCTTTTGCCTCTGCCTCTCTCTATATGTCTCTCGTGAATAAATAAATAAAATCTTTTAAAAAAATAAAATAAATTGGGAATGTTCAGGAAGGATAGTCACAGATGGATACATGACCCTTAAAGGAAGCTTACCTAATGCACAGTTGCCTAGTATAAAGCCAGGAATCTTTTTATTTTTTTTAATGAAATGTATGACTCTCCAGTCTGTGTTCTTTATTTGTTGGGAGTAAAAAATCAAATCAATTTTAGAAAAGGAGGAATTTTTAGATGATTTATATTTAATTTACTACATTGGTGGAGAGAAAAAGATTTCATGCCAATTCAGACTTACAGTCATAGCTTCTTCAGCTCTTGAACACATATAAGGGCAGACCTACTGTAGCTTGTCAAGAATCCCTACTCAAGAGCATTTTCTTTTTATTTTTTAGAAGATTTTATTTATTTATTCATGAGAGACACAGAAAGAGAGAGGCAGAGACATAGGCAAAGGGAGAAATAGGCTCCTTGCAGGGAGCCCAATATGGGACTCCATCCCAGATCTGGGGATCATGACCTGAGCCCAAGGCGGATGCCCAACCGCTGAATCACCCAGACGTCCCTCAAGAGTGTTTTTTAGTGAAAAAAGTAAGAGAACTGGTTCATTTGAGTAAATGTGGCTTATCATTGTGCTACTTCCAGAATAATCACCTTAGATCTATTTTAGCAGTCTTACAATAGCACATTTATTCCTTGTTATAAAGTAAGCCTTGGACTCTGTAACATAGGGAGGGTTCAGGATTTATTTGTGTAGCAGACACAAGCTAAAACATCTAACCACTCAAATTGGTTAAAATATATATAGTAAAAATTAATCTTATTTTAAAAGCATTGGTTTTTCCCACTTTGCTCTTTAGATTTGAGTCTTTTAGATCACACAGCATAAGACCAACACTTAAAAGCCAAAACATGTGTAAGTTACTTAACATGAATTATTTTATTAGGGACCCCTGGATGGCTTAGTCATTGAGCATCTGCCTTTGGCTCAGGTCCTGATCCCGGGATCTGGGATCGAGTCCCACATCAGGCTCCTTGTGGGGAGCCTGCTTCTCCCTTTGCCTATGTCTCTGCCTCTCTCTCTCTCTCTCTGTGTCTCTCATGAATAAATAAATAAGATCTTTTTTAAAAAAGAATTCATTACTTTTTATTTTGATTTAAAAATAAAACTATGTTGTGCACTTAATACTAAAAACTAGTATAAAGTGTTTTTAAATGGCAGTGCTAAGGGCACCTGGATGGCTCAGTTAGTTAAGTGTCTGCATTGGGCTTGGATCATGATCCTAGGGGCCTGGAATTGATTGAGATGCCCCACCCCCATGCCCTCCCACACCCCCACAACATAAAGCTCCCTGCTCAGTAGGGAGCCTGCTTCTCCCTCTCCCCCTCCCTCCAGCTCATGGTCTTTCTCTGTCTCTGTCATAAATAAATAAATAAATAAAATCTTTTAAAAATTTAAATAAATGGCAGTGCTATATTTCCAGCTGTTGGCCTACATCCTAAAATTATCAGTTCTTAAAATGAAAGATCAATGAAGTTATTTTTTAAATAGCTGACTGATGTTTTCTTTCTGTAATCACTAATAAATAACTTTGTATGTCTACTGTATGCCAGACACAGGGTTAGAATCCAGGGATACAGTAAGGAGAGAAACCAAGTTTATTGTAGGAGGCGGTTTGAAGATATAGACTTGGATTAGGAGGCAACCCAGAAAGGCACATGAAGGCTTCATAGAAACCATATCTTGACGTATTTCTGCCAGTGACTTTACGGAGCAAACAACTAAGCATAAACATTCTTCATATCAGTTGTTACAATGCTGTATTATTTCCTCTGTGTTGCCTTATTACATATCCCATAATAAATGACATTCAGAGTTCTTCACATCCTCTATCACTGAATCAGTAACTAGCATTAGTCTTCTTTTCTTTTCTGTGGATTGATTTTGACTAGGAGAATTTTGTTGTTTTATCTGTCCTAATGTTTTGGCATGTTTGTCTCTTCGCAGAGTATAACTTCTTCAGAGAACATCTTTTTTTTTTTAACATTTTATTTATTTCTTTATAGAGACACACACACAGAGAGAGAGAGAGAGAGAGAGAGAGAGAGAGAAAGAGGCAGAGACACAGGCAGAGGGAGAAGCAGGCTCCATGCAGGGAGCCTGATGTGGGACTTGATCCCGGGTCTCCCAGATCACGCCCTGGGCTGGAGGCGGCGCTAAACCCGCTGAGCCAGCGGGGCTGCCCTTCAGAGAACATCTTAAGCCTGAATGCTTTAGGGGCAGAGATGCATGGTGGTGAAAGTGGGAGACAGGAGCTGGGGAGGGATTGAAAACTCTTTTGAAAATACCTTCTTTCCCTGGATATATTTTCTTTCATTTCTCTACATTCCCTTGGATCTGTTCTAGTCCTGCCACTTAGTAAAAGCTCACAGAAGATATGGGCTTCTAGTGTGAGGAGAATGGAGAATTTTGGTGACTTAAAAATACCCATCTGACATTCAAGCTTTATTTTGTGCAAAGAGAGCTCACAATAATTTAGTCATTAGGTTCATGCACTGAGATAAACACCTCTACAACTATGGAGTAGATTTAAAATTGTAGTTATTTTCTTTGTTTCCTACCCAAATGAATATAATAGTTTCTTTTCTTTTTAAAGATTTATTTATTTATTTTGAGAGAGAGAGATTGAGCATGAGTAGAGGGAGGAGCTCTAGAGGGAGAGAAGAGAGAGAATATCAAGCAGTGTCCCCACTGAGCACAGAGCCCAATGGGGGGGCTCAATCCCACGACCCCAAGATCATGACCTGAGCTGCAATCAAGAGTCAGACACTTAACTGACTGAGTCACCTGATAGAGTTTCTTTTTTAAAAAATTTTTTAAAGATTTTATTTATTTATTCATGAGAGACAGAGAGAGAGAGAGAGAGAGAGAGAGAGGCAGAGACACAGGCAGAGGGAGAAGCAGGCTCCACACAGGGAGCCCGATGTGGGACTCGATCCAGAGTCTCCAGGATCATGCCCTGGGCCAAAGGCAGGTGCCAAACCGCTGAGCTACCCAGGGTTCCCTGATAGAGTTTATTTTAAGTAAATTCTCAATTCTTTCATTTAGGGTGATTATATTGTCGAATATTTTGGATTAAAAAACTATGTGTATGTCCAAAAAGGGATATTTTGGAGATCTCAAAGAACGGTGTCAGAGTTGTCAGAATACTGGGTGCCCAGTTAAATTTGAATTTCAATTAAAAAACAAATAATTTTTTAGTATAACTACATCCCATGTAATGATTAGGACATATTTATACTAAAAAAATGTATTTGTTCTATCTTGTATTTTTATTTACTAATGGTTGGCAATTTATGCCCAAGCGATGAGCATCTGAGTCATCATATTAGGGTGAGCAGATATCTGGAGAAATCATTCCAAGACACCATTGTCAGCATGGTTTGGGCGCCATCAGTACCATAAGACAGTTATGAAGCACGTACATGCTCATCAGAACTGTGCTGGTTGCCATGCAAAGTTAGTTAAGTGGACAAGATCCTTTCAGTTGAGAAAGACAATAATGGGACAATATCAACAGTGAAAAACCAGATACAAAGAAAAGGAAACATAAAAAACTTGACAGACATCAAAGAAGTATATACAACATATAACAATGAGGACAATTTGTTGTTAGGGACTGACACAAGACCACAAACACTTCACAGAGGTCACTGGGCAACTGTTGACATCTTCTCTTTGGAGGCAAAACAGTGACTCAGAAGTACAATAATCTCTGCTTCATTTAACTCCCAGAATTTCCCCAACTCCAAAATGACCTCAGTTCCTTATCTCTGCAAGACGCCTCATGGGATTAAAAAACTATGTGTATGTCCAAAAAGGGATATGTACACACACACTCACATAAACTATACACAATAAATAAGGGAAAATTCAACCATTGATGCGATCAGAAAATTTTCACATATCAGAGTTCACACAGCAGATGCTCACCATTACATCTGATCAGATTGCTCAGATCTGATCAGATCTGATCAGATCAGTCAATGGTACAGATGCTGCACTGACTGACATCCGGAAATGACCCAGTCCATTGTGCCACACAGTCCAGTCTTATGGTGAATGCCCACTTGGCAACCAGTATCAAACTTTAGAAGTTGATTTTAAATGATTGATTTCTAATGTCCAGGATTGAGGCTGTCTAAAGGGACTGTGTCAAGGATTATCTGCACATTTTTCCATATTCCTTTCTTATTACAAAAGTAATGCAATACCATTTTAGAGAGTTTCAGAAAACAGGTAAGATGAAAGATAAAAAGTAACCGTCATCTCACATATCTGAATTCCTCTTTAAAGTTGTTAATAATGACAGCTTTCATATACCTCCAAAAGATCAGAAAAGAATCTATCCCATTTCTCTTTTTACCACCAATACTAAATACTTATTATTAACTCCATTTATATATATTTTTAAAGATTTTATTTATTTATTAATGAGATATATATAGAGAGAGGCAGAGACATGAGCAGAGGGAAAAGCAGGCCTCCTGTGGGAGCCCAGTGTGGGACTCCATCCTGGGACTCTGGGATCATGCCCTGAGCCAAAGGCAGAGATGCTCAACCACTACGCCACACAGGTGTCTCTATATTTCTGTTTTTTAAAAGAATTTAAAAAACTAAAATAAAATAAAATAATTTTTTAACTTATTTTATTTTTTAAAAGATTTTATTTATTTATTTATTTATTTTAGAGAAAGAAAGCCCAAGTGCACACTGGGCCAGGGGTTGGGGGGGCATGGTGCAGAGGGGAAGGGAGAGGGTGGGGAAAGAATCTCAAGCTGACTCCCAGGGCTCCATCTCATCACCGAGATCATGATGAGCCCAAGCCAAGAGTCAGATGCTTAATGGACTGAGCTGCCCTGTCATCCCTAGAATTTTCTATTTTTAAAAGATTTTATTTATTTATTTGATATAGAGAGAGAGCATGCATGGGGGGAAGAGCAGAGGGAGAGGGACATGCGGACTCCACACTGAGTACAGAACCCAATGTAGGGCTGATCTCATAACCCTGAGATCATGATCTGAGCTGAAATTAAGAGTCAGGCACTCAAATGACTGAACTACCCAGATGCCCCTCTATTTTTTAAAGAACTAAAATATAATAGGTACTGTTAAAGACCCATTTCCCTTCCTCTGAAATTCTGTGTCACTCCCATGGATCCTTTCATACTTTTACAATACATGTAAATACATAATCTATTGTTTGTGTTTTTTTAAAAAAAGGAATACTGGGGATGCCTGGGTGGCTCAGGGGTTAAGCATCTGCATTTGACCCCTAGAGTCCCCGGATCAAATCCCACATCGGGCTCCCTGCATGAAGCCTGCTTCTCCCTCTGCTCATGTCTCTGCCTCTCTCTCTCTGCATCTCTCATGAACATGAATAAATAAATAAAATCTTAAAAAAAAAATAAAAAAGGAATACTGTACATGTTCTTTAGAATTTGCTTTTTTTACTTACCATCATGTTTTTGAGATTTATTCATGTTAGTATTTGTAGATTTAACACATTCATTTCAATTGCTGTGCAGGTTTCCACCGAATGAATGTCCATTCCTATACTAAGGGACATTTAGAATGTTCTCCAATTTTTTAGAGAACATTTTTCTCTAATACAATAATTTCTCTCTAATGCAAGCAGTATAACAATGGGTGTCTCCAAGAACACAAGTTCAAGAATATTTCAGAAAAGTATAATTACTGGTTGCAAATTATGGAAACCTTTGGTTTTCTGGTTTTGAAACTGCTTTTCATTTTTTTTAAAAAAGATTTTGTTTATCTATTCATGAGAAAAACACAGAGAGAGAGGCAGAGACATAGGCAGAGGGAGAAGCAGGCTCCGTGCAGGGAGCCCAATATGGGACTCAATCCCAGGACTCCGGGATCACGTCCTGAGCCAAAGGCAGGTGCTCAACCGCTGAGCCACCCAGGCATCCCTGAAACTGCTTTTCAGAGTGACAGTACCAATTTATACTTCCACTAGAAGCATACGTAATAGTTGAATTTCCCACATCTTTAAAAATACTTGATATTGGACAGCCCAGGTGGCTCAGCGGTTTAGTGCCACCTTCAGCCCAGGGCCTGAACCTGGAGACGCAGGATCGAGTCCCACATTCAGCTCCCTGCATAGAGCCTGCTTCTCCCTCTGCCTATGTCTCTGCTTCTCTTTCTCTGTGTCTCTCATGAATAAATAAATAAAATCTTAAAAATAAAATAAAATAAAAATCCTTGGTATTAACAGACACTAATGCTTGCCAGTCTGATGAGTGTGAAATAGTTTATTATTGATTTAATTTATATTTTACTAATTGTTAATAAAGTTGAGCATATTTTTCATGTTTATTTACCATTTAAGTTTCCTGCTTTGTCAGTAACTTATTCATAATTTTTGCTTTATATTTTTTCCTTTGTCTCACTTGTTTTTTAGGAATTTTTTATATGACTCAGATCCAAATCTAATGCCATATTACTTGCAAATATTTTCTTCAATCTTTGGCTTATATTTTATTTTATTTATGACATCATATCAAGTATTTAAATTTAAGGCAGCAAAATTTGCTCATTTTTTTCCTTTAGTGTTCATGCTTTTCTTGATTTAAGATAGTCTTCACTATAAAGATATTCAATGCTTCTAAAAGTGTTACAGTTTTGTTTTTTTTTTTTTTTTTTGCATTTAGGTTTTTAGTCCTTTTGGAATTAATTTTTGTTTACAGAATGAAATAAGGATTCAATTTTATCTTTTTTCCATATGAATTTTCAGTTGTCTTAGCGCCATTGGTTGGATGATACCTTTTCCCCCCATGGATTTGTAATGTCATCTCTGTTATATATCAAGCATCCATATAAATGAGAATCTGTTTCTGGCTCTTTGTTTTATCCCATGGCCTTTTTGTCTATTGCTGCTCTAAAACCGCTCTGTTGGGAGTAAACCTTCTCTTCTCATTCCTGCCCCTCCTCCTTCTCAAAGATTGTCTAGCCTCTTCTCAGCTCTCTACTTTCTCATATGATGGAGGCTGTCACCGTTTGTAAAAAACCATGTTGTGATTTTGACTGGCACTGCCTATAATTTTTAGATTCATTTGGAGAGATCTTTACTATATTGAAAGATCTACTATATACTATGTAGCAATATCAATACTCTGTATAATTT
Organism: Vulpes lagopus; assembly: GCF_018345385.1. NCBI lineage: Eukaryota > Metazoa > Chordata > Mammalia > Carnivora > Canidae > Vulpes > Vulpes lagopus. The sequence goes on along the minus strand of NC_054829.1, from coordinate 41,016,272 downwards.
TTAGTATATAGCAATCTTTACTATTTTGAGTCTTTACTAAATTGAGTCTTTTCATCCAGTGACTTGATACCTTCCTTTGTCTTAGTTCTATTAGGCTACTTAATAAAGTTTCCTATTTCTTCATAAGGCTCTTTTGTTTTTGTTGCATATTTTCCCTACATTCCATGAAGCTGTTACACATGAAAAACTTTAAATGACATTTTTCAGTAGTTTGTGTTTTTGTATAGAAATGCAACTAATTTGGGTATATTGATCTATATTTAACAACCTTGTTGAACTTTTATACTTTTTGAACCAGTTTTATTTTGTTTGAATAATAACAGCTTCATTTGTTTTTTTCCAATTCTTATGCTTTTCATTTGTCTCCCCTTGTCTTAACCATAGAGCCATCAGTTGAATAGAAATGGTGATGGCGAGCATCTCTTTGAGTGAGGGAATGCTTATAGTATTCCACGCTTAAATATGGTGTTTGCTGTCAGTGCATGAGATTAAGGAAGTTTGCTTGTCTTCCTAGTTTAAGAGTTTTGGGGTTTATTTTGTTTTGTGATTAAATAATGGGGGATTGATTTTATCACATATTTTTGTCCATCTAGTAAGATAATACTATAGTTTTTCTCCTCTAATCTATTCTTTTCTCTTTATCATATTACCCTTGCCTGCTTTTGGTGTAAAAAATGAAAGGAATACCAACTTCAACAAATAAGTTGAGAAGTTTCTCCTGTTTCTCTCTCTCTCTCTTTTTTCTTTTGGATCAGTTTGTATAAGATAGAGTTTATCTATATTTTGAAGGCTTCGAGAATTTTGTAAAAAAAAGTGTCTGAGTCTGGTATTTTTTGATTGCTTGTTCTGTGGATAGATTTTCTACAACTAATCTAATTTTTAACAAATTGTTGTGGTCTTTAGTTCTTTATTTCTTCTGGTATCATCTTTAATAGGTTTTGTTTTCAAAGTTAAATTTCTGGGATGCCTGGGTGGCTCAGCAGTTGAGTGCCTGCCTTTGGCCCAGGGCGTGATCCTGGAGTCCCAGGATCGAGTCCCACATTGGGCTCTTTGTGGGGAGCCTCCTTCTCCCTCTTCCTGTGTCTCTGCCTCTCTCTCTGTGTGTCTCTCATGAATAAATAAATACATACATACATACAAAGTAAAACTTCATGTATATTCCTAAATCTATTCATAGTATTTTCTTATGGTTTATAAGATCTTTCTAAAAAGATTTTATTTATTTATTTATTTATTTGAGAGAGAGAATATGAGAGCAGAGAAGGGCAGAGGGAGAAGAGAGAGTCCCAAGCAGAATCCTTGCTGAGCCTGGAGCCTAATTCCAGGCTTGCTCTCAGGACTCTGAGAGCCTGACTTGAGCCAAAATCAAGAGTGGGAGGCTTAACTGACTGAGCCACCCAGGTGCCCCCTTAATTTCTGTGTTTATATATTACAAAAGTTTTTTGGTTTTGTTTTTATTTTTCACTTCTAATTCACTTCTAATGGTTCACTTCTAATTCCGTGTGATTTCTTCTTTAACTCATGAATTGCTGCAAAGTTTGCTTTTAAATTAAAAAATCTTAGGGAATAATTTTGTTATTTTTTAACATTTCATCGTAGTTGGAGAACATGGTTGGTAAGATACTGATGTTTCTTGTATTTGTTTTATGGCCAAATACATAGTCAATTTGTGTAAATATTGCATGTGGTCTTGGAAAGAGAGCAAGTTTTCAATTATTGGTGCAAAATTCTCTATGTTTAAGTTAAATTTATTAGTGGTGCCATTCAAATCATAAATGGTCTTTCTGCATTTTTAGTTTGCTTGCTAGTTAGGGAGAGATGAGTGTTTAAATCTCCCTTTTTTACTGTGGATTGATCAAATTCTTTTGCTATTTTGTCAAATTTTGCTTTATTTGCTTATTTGGAGGCTATCTTATTGGGCTCAATTTAGGATTGTTATATCTTCCTGATAACTTTTTTCTTTAACCATCTATTACCAACCTCCTTTACTTCTTTTGCTTAAAAGTTATTTTGTATGATATTAGTATACATAAACCAACCTGCTTTAAGTTATTGCTTGTCTGATATAACTTTTCTTATCTTTTACTTTTTTCTTTTATGTCTTTCTGTTAAGTTTGTAATAATATAGAGCTGGATTGTTTTAAAAATCTAATCCAGGAATATTAAGTGATAAATTTGGCCTATTTACAGTTTCATGATACCATATTATTTTGCCTTTGCTTTCACTGTGATTTCTTTACGTGTCCTGTCTTATTTCTAATTTTCTATTGGCATTCGGTGATTTAAAAAAAATCTCTTTCCTTCCTGTAATGGTTTGGAACTTATATGACCTAGTTTTATTCTTATCATAGTTATTATATTAGTTATCTGTTGCTATGTAACAAAGTATCCTAAAACTAGGCATGTTAAAACAACAATGTGCATTTATTATCTCACACAGCTTTGGTGGGTCAGGAATTTGAGAAGTGGCCTAGCTAGGTGGTTCTGGTTTGGAGTCTCATGAAAACACAGCAAAAATTTAGCTGGGGCTGCAGTCATCTGAAGGCTTGCAGTGGAGGCTGGAGGATCTGCTTGCAAAATAACTCATTCACATTGCTGGCAAATTGGTGTAGGCTGTTGGCAGGAAGCCTCAGTTCTTTGCCACATGGACCACTTCTTAGGGCTGCGAGAATGTCTCACAACATGGTGGCAGGTTTTCTTCGGAGTTAGTGATCTGTTGGAGCAGACATTGATAATGTCTTTTTTTTTTTTGAATTCTTATTTATTTATGATAGTCACACAGAGAGAGAGAGAGAGAGAGAGAGAGAGAGAGAGAGAGGCAGAGACACAGGCAGAGGGAGAAGCAGGCTCCATGCAAGGGGAGCCCGACGTGGGATTCGATCCCGGGTCTCCAGGATCGTGCCTTGGGCCAAAGGCAGGCGCCAAACCGCTGCGCCACCCAGGGATCCCCTGATATGTCTTTTATAATCTAACCTTGGAAGTCACATACCATATTGTATTGGTCACACAGACCAACTGGAAGAGACTGCACAAAGACGGCGAGTCTTATTGGGAGCCACTTATTGTCTAGCCTGGGTGCCAGGCTAGACACCATAATTACCTTACAAATTTTAATAAGCATAATTGATTTCACAAAATCTAAAGTTAAATAATATCCTTGCTTCATCTTGAGCAGTATGTAGATCTCATAACATTTTAATTATGATCATTTACCCCAGGCTTCTCATTATTATTATCGTTCATATTCTATGTGTATGTGTGTGTGTATGCATGTGTGTGTGACATGTTTAATAGTCGATGTTTGTTTTGATTTACCCCCATACTTAGCAATTTATTGGTTCTCCTTAGTTTATTACATCTTACTTCCTTTTTTATTTGTTTAAAAGATTTTATTTATTTATTCATGATAGACAGAGAGAGAGAGAGAGAGAGGCAGAGACACAGGCAGGGGGTGGGGGGAAGCAGGCTCCATGCTGGGAGCCCGACTCGGGACTGGATCCCGGGACTCCAGGATCACGCTCTGGGCTGAAGGCAGGGACCAAACTGCTGAGCCACCCAGGGATCCCCACTTCTTTTTTAAAAAAGATTTTATTTATTTATTTGAGAGAGAGCAAGCGTGTTCCAGAGAAAGCACAAGCAAGGGGAGGGACAAAGGCAGAGGGAGAAGAAGACACCCCACTGAGCAGGGAGCCCGATGCGGAGCTCCATCCCAGGACCCTAGAATCAGGACCTGAGCTGAAAGCAGATGCTTAATGACTGAGCCACCCAGGTGCCCCACCTCTTACTTCTTTTTGGATTGATTTTCTTTTTCTTCTCCTAAGTCTATCTCTGGAAAGTTCTTTCAGCAAGAACCTACCAGTGAGAAACCCTTATAACCTTTCTCTGAAAATGCCTTAATTTTGCTTCCATTTCCAAATTATAATTTGGCTGTATGTAGAATTTTAGATCAATAGATACTTTCTCTTATACTGTAAAGACATGCCATTTTCTTCTGGTCTCTATTGTACTACTGGGTACTCTTTTTTTTTTTCCTTCCCCAGATAATCTGTCTTCTATGTAAAAGCTTTAATTTTTTTTTTTAAAGATTTTATTTATTCATGAGAGACGCAGAGAGAGAGAGAGGCAGAGACACAGGCAGAGGGAGAAGCAGGCTCCATGCAGGGAGCCCATCTATGTAAAAGCTTTTAGGCTCTTTCTCTGTCTCTCCCTCTCTCTGTCTCTCTCTCTCACACTCTTTTTCTCTAATGCTCTGTATTTTCATTACAGTATGTTCACACATACATAATATTTTTACTTATTGTATTTGGGACTCATTCTGGTTTTTGAATTTGAAGATTCATGTCTTTTGATAATTTTGAAAATTCTCAGCCATCCTCTGTTCAAATATTGCATCTTACCTCATTCTCTCTTGTCTATCCCTCTGGGATCTCTAAGGATAAAAAGATAGGGAATTTGAGAAGTTAAGAAATGTGGGGGAAAAATGAGAAGGCCTATCATTCCTCTATCTGTGCTTCATTCTGAGAGTCTCCTCAGATTTATTTTCTGGTTCAGTGGTTCTCTCTTCATCTGGGTCTAGTTTACTATTTAACAAATCCATTGTGGATTTGTTTCATTTCTAGAAGTTTTGTTTTTTCTCGATTCTGACAGTTTTTCATAGTGGCCTGTTTTTGTGATTTCAGTTCCTTTTTATGGGATTTAAAATATACAAACCACTACCAGTTCTATTATCTGCATTTCTTGGGGGTCAACTATTGAGTGGGTTTGTTTCTGTCTATTGTGTCCACTTGACTTGACAATATGAGATTGTTTATTATGTGCTTCGACTGTGAGTTCATCTCCAGTGAGACTTTTATCTGTGGGAAACCTGTTGAGATACATCCCCCAGAGCAGGTGCTTTTGCCTGGCAGGTAAGGGGTGTCACTGGGCATCGAAGGTCATCTCAAAGGCTGGGTACCCCTGGCATAGAACCACTTTTTATGTTGGTTTCTATTCTTTGGAGCTCCCTGACTTTGTGGTATGAATTCAAGTGGAAGTTATTTTCCCTCCTAGAGATGAGGAAGATTCAGATAAATTTCCTTATCATTTCTCAGTATCATTGGGTAGATTTTTTTTTCTAGTCCTTCTTTTCACTGAAAGTCAGAGTCCTGGTTTTATGCCAGAGTTTTCATTTCAACTCCCACTTCATGTTCATCCAGTCTTATTTTGTTTCTATTTGTGTTAAAGGTCAAGCTTCTGTGTTACAGAGGCCTACCTATATTCTCCCTTTCTTTCTCAGATGCTTATATATGTATTTAATTTTTTGTGTGTATTTTATCTAGTTTTTCTAGGTGTTTGTAGGGAGAGGGATTGCAGGTTATCTGGTTTTCCATTTACCTAAAACCAGTTTTGCTCATGCTATTATTTCTAGAAGAGAAGTTGGATTATCTGTTCATGCCTGTGCTGCTTTGTGTATCTACCATTCTTTAAGCAAGAAACAAGATGTGGAGGTGCTTCCAGGCAAACCTTGAATGTGGTGAAATTCATCTTCAGTGCCTTCTCATTCAGAGCTTTCTCTTCTGCCTCTCCTGTGTTTTTCAGCATCTCCCTTATCTTTCCTCACTGGGTCCTACTTTTCTAGGATGCTCCTAGCTCCTTTCGGGGACTTGTCATCACTGTGCTTTTCCCCTTGCTTTTTGTGGAAATGTGCCTCACCAGTATCTCTGCACTGTCCAAAGTGTCCAGGTGACAATTAGCTAATCTGATAAGCTCATTCATGCTAATGTGCTAATGAAAGAGGCCTACAGAAGATGGCTGTCCTTCCCCTACCTCCTAATCAAGGGCCCTTCTTCTCCTGCCAGGTAACATATGTGCATAGCAGCAGTGATCTTCCAGAGACCATGACCTGGCTGTAGTGGTCTAACCTGGAGGATTGACGTTAATGGAATGAGATTTTTAAGTCAAGTAAGAGAGACAGCTGAGTTGAGGCAAGCAAGAGAGCGTTATTCAGGCAAAAATGACCCTCAGATCATGACATGTGAGTTTTTACTAATGCAATGGTCTCATTAACCCTTTCATACCTAAACTGCAAAGAAGAAAGAGGATTTCTCAGAACATCCTTTTGCTAAATTATTCTTATTGAAAACTCCTTTACAAAACAAGAACCAGAAATCAACAGAATCAAAAAACATAAGGGGCTCTTTGCTACACATTCTGATATTTTCATTTTGCTGAGTCCACAGGAAAAGTCTGTGTGTCTTGATGGGAAAGAGACAGGTCCTTAAATTGGAGGCCAGAACTTGTAGAGTTGGCTTTAGACAGAATAGAGAAGAACTGGTAACTGTTTTTTTTCCCTCCTTCTGGGCTTCATTCTGTTGGGTTTTGACCCCTGAAGAGTTAGAGTGTCCTTTGCCTGGAAACAGTACAGAGATGATCCAGACTCATGGGGTGCTGCAGTGGAGTGTGGCTTTGAGCCCCAGAGAATAAGCTGTGTCTTATGAGAAAGAATATCTGAGTACATGTGTTTCTTTTTTATCTCCCTGTGTTTTCACAGAGCAAATGTTTTGGCCTAGTTGTTCCTATGCTATGGGACACAAAGAGAAATTTAGTTGTGTGTATCTGTTACCCTAACAGGTGACTCTGACTGTTATTGAGGATCCCGTGTTAGATTGAACAGTGTAGTGGCTGTCTTCCTTTTGCCCTTCTTATCCATCTTTCATGCTCTCCTCTGATGTCCTTCCTGCAGGTTTGTTACAGGCTGGCTGTCCTCACATTGAAAGTCTTATTCCTCTAGAAGAGCCTTTCCATATAGCCTTCTGTTTCTTTGGCTTCTGGTTCCCTGCTCCTTCCATCCTAGCCCTGGGGTTCTCCTCTCTCCCTTGCCATTTCCTTATGCTCTGTCCAAACCTTTGTAAAGAGTCCTTTTATTAAACTCCCCTCAAATTGTCCTAATTTGAGAGTGCCATCTGTTTCCCACTGGGAAGCTGACTTATAAAACATCCAAATTCTTCTTTTTATTTGTATTTTTTTTCTTAAAGCAAAAGATAACTTTTTAAAATTGTAGAAAAATATACGTAAACCAGAATTTACTATTTTAACTATTTTTAGGTGTACAGTGCAGTGGTGTTAGGTATATTCACAGTGTTGTGTAGTCAGCACCACCGTCCATCTCCAGAACTTTTCATGATCCCAGACTAAAACTCTGTACCCAGAAAACAATAACTTATCATTCTTCCCTCCCCCCAGCTCCTGGTAATTAACAGTCAAGTTTCAGTCTCTATGAATTTGACTACTCTATGAATTTGCCTCTTATATAATTGGAATCACAATATTTTGTGTCTGGCTTATTTCATTTGGCATAATGTTTTCAAGATTCCTAAAAGATGTAAGTGAATTGGTACAACAGAGACAATATTGGTTTCCCACTATAAGCTTTTAAATCTTTGAGATATGGGTGCCTGGGTGGCTCAGGTGGTTAAGCATCTGCCTTGGGCTCAGGTCATGATCTCAGAATCCTAGGATTGAGCCCTGGGTTAAACTTTCTGCTCAGTGGAGAGTCTGCTTCTCTGTCTGCCCCTACTCCTGGCTCATGCTCTCTCTCTCTCAAGTAAATAAATAAAATCTTAAAAAAAAAATCTTTGAGGTATTTGTGTATAACTTCCAATGGAAAGCAGCTATGAGAGAATCAATGTCCTGATCCTCTAGTAGTAAGGAATCATTGATTCCTTAGTGGTAATAATCTAGTTTCTTTCTAAGAGAATTTTGTGGAATAAAACCAAAAACTGTACAGTAATACCTTTGAATGATATCACCTGTGCAATTGTTGTAACATTGAATATATTTGAATCTTGATAATCCTTGAAAAGGCCTTTAAAACTATCATGGAAGGGGACACCTGGGTGGCTCAGTGGTTGAGCGTCTGCCTTTGGCTCAAGGCATGATCCTGGAGACTCGGGATCAAGTCCCACATCGGGCTCCCTCAGTGGAGCCTGCTTCTCCTTCTGCCTCTGTCTCTGTGTCTCTCATGAATAAATAAATAAAATTAAAAAAAAACTATCATGGAAGATCTCTTTCTTCCAAGTTGTATTCACAGTCATTATTGGTATAAATATTTATTTATTTATCATTTATTTTTATTGAAGTTTGATTTGCCGACATATAGTATAACACCCAGTGCTCATCCTATCAAGTGCATTCCTCAGTGCCCATCATCCAGTTACCCCAGCGTCCTCACCCACCTCCCCTTCCACAACCCTTTGTTTGTTTCCCAGAGTTAGGGGTCTCTCATGGTTTGTCTCCTTCTCTAATTTTTTTCCACTCAGTTCCCCTCTTTCCCTTATAATCCCTTTCACTATTTCTTATATTCCCCATATGAGTGAAGCCATGTGATGGTTATCCTTCTCTGATTGACTTACTTCACTCAGTATAATACCCTCCAGTTCTATCCATGTTGAAGCAAATGGTGGATATTCGTCCTTTCTGATGGCTGAGTAATATTCCATTGCATATATAGACCTCATCTTCTTTATCCATTCATCTGTCGAAGGACATTGTGGTTCCTTCCAGAGTTTGGCTATTGTGGACATTGCTGCTATGAACATTGGGGTGCAGGTGTCCTGGCATTTCACTACATCTGTATCTTTGAGGTATATACCCAGTAGTACAATTGCTGGGTCTTAGGGTTGGTGTAAATATTTTAGAAACTGAGAGTATCTTGTCTTGGATCCTCTGACCATGCCTCAATTCCTAAGCTACACTATCATATGAGTAATGAAGATTACTTTTGTCACATGATGTGGACATTTAAAGCATTTTAAGGATTGTATTCTAATAGACTTTCCATGACACCATGCTTTACAGATTATGTGAGCAGAGTAAGGGTATAACTTCCCAACAACTTGAATTTCGGCTTTGTGTACTTTATTGTTGCTACAGGTAAAGGTGTTGAGTCAGAGGGTGTCCTAGTTATCTATTATCATATAACAAGCAATCCCAAAATTGAGTGGCTTAAAACAAATTTGCTTATTATCTCTCATGGTTTTGTGGATCAGCCGGGCACAGCGGGATTGTTCTAACTTAGGGTCTTTTACATGGTTACAGTCAAATGGTGCCTGGGACTGGAGTCATCTTTCTTCACTCCTATAACAGATATCTGGGCTGATGGATGGCTGAACCAGCTGAGGGCTGGGCAAGGCTCTTTATGCTGCCTTTCCACCACTTTTTCAAGCCATGGCAGTCTTAGGCATGTCAGACGTCTTACATCTGGCTCCCCTTAGAGCGAGCATTCCAAGAAGGCCTAGGCAGAAGGTGCAAGGCTTCTTCTGACCTAGCCTCCTAAGTCCCAGAACATAACTTTTGTCACATCCTATTGTCAAGCAGGTCAATAAAAACAGGCCAGATTCAAGGTGGGGGCGGGGGAGGGGGGGAGAATCAGACTCTACTTCCCAAGACGAGTAACAAAAATTTGTGACCTTAATCTCAATTCAGCAGCTCCCAAGCTCTGAGAGGTTAGGACCATCCATCTACATGCTCTTTCTGAGAATTAGTGTCCTCACGTGTAAATTGCCAAAAATTCGGTGAATGATTTTAAAAATTCTTTCACTTCAAAATTTTAAGTATTCTTTGCCTTCTAAGTATAGCTCCCCTGCAGGGAGCCCAATGTGGGACTCGATCCCAGGACTCCAGGATCACACCCTGAGCCAAAGGCAGACGCTTAACCGCTGAGCCACCCAAGCGTTCCCAGAGGACAGGTTCTTAATAAAATATTTATCAGACATCATACTCAATGCTTTGTCTGAGAAAATAATCATAGCTGGCTTTGGAGTCTGGAGGATGTGTCAGAGTCTTAAGAATGTAACATGTATTAACTATTTTATCATCACACAGTCCCTATTTTCCCAAAGGAGGACCAAGGATGAGCTCAGCCCAGTGTCCCACCACAGCTGGTCAGTGGCAGGGCTGAATTTAAACCCAGGCAACCGGGACTCCTGGCTGGCTCAGCGGTTAAGTGTCTACCTTTGGCTCAGGACCTGATCATGCAGTCCTGGGATCGAGTCCCACATCAGGCTCCCTGCATGGAGCCTGCTTCTCCCTCTGCTTGTGTCTCTGCCTCTCTCTCTCTCTCTGTGTATCTCTCATGAATAAATAAATAAATAAAATCTTTAATAAAAATAAACCCATGCAACTTTGCTTGTGCTAAAAACTACTGGGGGTGGGGAGGTAGGAGGGAGTGCAAATCCCTGTGGGAGCACAGGGAGCTGCTACTTCCAGCTTGATGGGATATTGATGAAGGAGGAATCTGAAATACTTCATAGATGAGATGACTTTGTAATTGGACCTTGAAGCATAAATGTGAATGGAGGTACTATCAAGGGTAAAGCAAAGGAGAACTGAAGAAGGAGAAGAAGAGGAGGAGGCGGGAGAAGAGGGGAGGGAGAGGGAGGAGGAAGGAGGAACAGTAAGGAAGACAAGGACCATTCCGGCAGAAGGAACACCTGTGGCTGAAAGGGCTTCAGGGAACTAACTATAGGGTGTTTGCAGGATGGTGAGTTCTTTGTGACTCCTGCAAGTGTGTGGAGGATGGAGTAATGGCAGATGCAGCTGGAAGCCTTTTTTGTACATAAGGAATCCGTATTTGTTCTATAGATAATAGGGGGTGTTTTGGAAATTTTATTTCTTATTTTTTATTTTTTTAAAGATTTTATTTATTTATTTATTCATGAGCAACAGAGAGAGAGGCAGACACAGGCGAGGGAGAAGCAGGCTCCATGCAGGGAGCCCGATGCGGGACTCGATCCTGGGACTCCAGGATCACGCCCTGGGCGGAAGGCAGGTCCTAAACCGCTGGACCACCCAAGCTGCCCCGTTTTGGAAATTTTAAATGAGGAGTGCGATACAAACTTCTTTTATAGATGAAAAAAAATTGAAGTCTTGGGCTTTAAAATATCTAATAGGGCAGCCAGGGTGGCTCAGCGGTTTAGCACCGCCTTCAGCCCAGGGCCTGATCCTGGAGACCTGGGATCGAGTCCCACATCAGGCTCCCTGCATGGAGCCTGCTTCTCCCTCTGCCTGTGTCTCTGCCTCTCTCTCTCTGTGTCATAAATAAAATAAAAATAAATCTTAAAAAAAATCTAATATTGGGGGGACTTGGCTGCATCAGTCAGTAGAGCATGCGACCCTTGACCTCAGGGTTGTGGGTTCCAAGACCCATACTGGGTGTAGGGATTAATTAAAAAAATAAAACTTGTTTAATAAAAATAGAAAATATGGGGCTCCAGGGTGACTCAGTTGGTTAAGGGTCTGCCTTTGGTTCAGGTCATGATCTCAGGGCCTGGGATCCAGTCCTGCTTCAGGAATCCTGCTCAGCGGGGAACCTCAGTTTCTCCTTCTCCCTCTGCTTATACTCTCTCTCTCTCAAACAAATAAATAAAATATTTATAAGTAAATAAATAGTAAATTAATTATTAAATGTCTAATACAGAAAGATGGATGGGGGAGGCCAGCATGGGAGGATACCCTAGGAGAATGCCCTAAAAGTAGGTTGACCTCCTGGGGGCTGTTGCTGTTAACCTAAGAGCCAAGAATGCTTTTTACATTTTTAAAGGGTTGTAAAACAAACAAATAAACGAACAAAAAAAGCAAAGAATTATGCAACAGAAACTATAGGAGGCCTGCAAAGCCAGTAAAATTTCCCATTGAGCCCCTTTCAGAAGATGTTTGGGGACATCTACTCTGCTTAAAGTTGATGGTGGCCTCCAAGAGGGGAAGGTGGGAGAAGGCATGCAGAGGAGGAAGATCATCCTTGAAATCATCAGGAGGCAGAACCGATAGGAATCCTGTCCAGAAGGAGGTGGGAAATGTGAAAATAAACAATTTCAAGGAAGAATCAAAGAATTTTGTCTATGAGAATATCATCATCCAACACGGGAAATAACAAGAGGGAGGATCAGAGCAGGAAGACTCTTTGATTGGGACCTGTTGCTGTGAAACATCCACAGACGTCCAAGTGGAGATGCTCAGGAGACACATTACACTGAACAATGCCGATGTCGCTGCTTCTCTGTGATCTGTGATATAAACTCCTTCAGGGCAATGATAACACAGCCGCTTCGTATAGATCCTGGCACAGAAGAGACTATGAATCAAACCTGTTGAGCTCACTCACCTAGATTAGGCGGTTGAATTTGAGAGACTCAGTGTGATGAGTCTCTAGATGAGAGGAAGAGACTTCAGTCATTGGCCTTGGTGGTTCCCAAAGTATGGGACTGGATGGCATATTCACTATACTCTTAGTAGTGCAATATTAAGTCATCTTGTCACATGCATTTTCCTGGCTGCCCCATTAAACGGAAGCCCCTCCTCTGGCAGGATGTATCGCTTTTGGTTCTATTTCTGGAGAGGCAAGAGGGCATAGTAGTTGGGAGCCAGGGCTTGTACCTTGGCAGCTGGGTTTGAAAACCCATCTTCTACTTTCTAGGTGTTGCTTTGGGCAAGTCACTCAACTTCTTTGTGTATTAGCTACTCATCTGTAAAATAGAGTTTCTAATAACACTCTTCACAGGGGTCGTTGTGAGACTTCATAATACATGAATGTCTTAAAAGGGCTAGGTCTGTTGTTGTTGTTGTTGTTTTAAGATTTTATTTATTTACTCATAAGACACAGAGAGAGGCAGAGACACAGGCAGAGGGAGAAGCAGGCTCCATGCAGGGAGCTCGATGCGGGACTTGATCCCAGGTCTCCAGGATCAGGCCCTGGGCTGAAGGCGGCGGTAAACCACTGAGCTACCGGGTCTAGGTCTGTTCTTAACACAGCACCCAGAGTTATCCTTTTAAAAAGTAGGTCAAATCATGGCAACCCACTAATAAAAACCCTCTAGCAGCTGAGAGTAAAGATCAAAGGCCTTACCATGGCTTCCTTTGCCTTACTTCCCTGACCTTATCTCCTCACTCTGCTCTTCTTGTTCCTGCCACCCCAGCCTCTTGCTGCCTCCTCAGACTCACCAGGCACACTCCTGTCCCAAGGCCTCTAGCACTTACTTTCCATCTGCCTGGAGCACTATTCTCCACTATGTCAGCGTGTCTTGCTCCCTCACCTCCTCTGAGTCTTCATTCAGAGGTCTTCATCCTTTTCTGAATAGCAAACCACCCTCACTCTTGGACCTCTCCTTCTACCTTCTTTCTTTCTATTTCCCCTGTAATGACTCTCGCGCACTAATACGCTATAGAACTCATTTTCTGCCTCCTGCCACTGCAATGTGAGCTCTGCGAGGACTGCAGTACGGCTGTGTCTGTGAGTGGATGGATCCTGCCCACGAGCAGTAGATGCCCAGTCCAGGCTAGCTGTGCTTGTTCCCCAAACATCTGGAGCTTCATGGGTGACACTCAGCTTCCTCTGACTCCACACCTGCACCCCCCACCCCCAGCATGTGGAGGCAGGGGTAAGAGTAGGCACAGATGTCTACTTCTTGACTCCCCTCCAGCCATAAACCCTGCACAACAGAGCTTCTATTCCGTCTGCCTGTCCTCTGGACAGCCATCTTGTTAAATGCATACATTTGGGGAAATACACAAAACAAGTGAATGCTTTATGAGAGTGCAGAACCCCTTTCTAGTCTTTTAGAACTAGTTTAACAACCCAAAGAAGAAAATTTGTGTATACACAGTAATGCTGTTCTTTTGATATTAAATTAGTATTAAAGTGGGATGGAAACTCCTCTTATATTGGGCTCCTATGGAGATGGACAAAGTAATTTTAGAGAAAAAGCAGCTGCTCTCAGCGGTAGGCTCAGAAATGTCAATTTTAATTAAAACATTTATTTTCAAATACATTTCACGGTTCATATGTAGTGATATGTGTCTACTTCATGCAAACGTTCAAACCGCTGGGCTGAGGAAATTGGAGAAAGGCATTTTGATAAAGAACATGAGCAGTATGATCAAAACAAAGAATTGCAAAGAAAAGAAAAGCCACATTGTGCTTCAGTTTTTCCTCAGTCCACATGTCAGATTGCTCCTCATAGACTGGCTAGCTGCTACGTAAAGGCCCCCTTCTAGAAATCTGGTGTCGGTGGGTCATCACGGGGAGACGTGGGTTGTGGATCTCATCCCAGGTGAGATCCATTTTGTGTAAGGATTCCTGTTGACTTCAAGAACACAGGCTCTCTCTCCCTGTAGTTCTAGATTTTATCTGGAAGAAAACTACCAAAACGGCTGATTCCCAATTCAACATTCTTCCCAATTCCATCTTTCATTGAGTACTATTTTGGGTTTGAGTTATTAAAGCTGCAGAAAGGTGTCCAAAATTTTACAATGACCTTCTGAGCTCCCCTCTCCTCTTGCTCTCTGCCCTGCAGAGCTTACCCACCTGCCAAACTTCTGTTGACTTCCCAGGGAAACCGGTCATGACTTCAGTGTGGCCAAAAACATTGAAATAAAAATGTGGCAATTTAAGTAAGCAGTGATTTAGGCTAAAGATTTCTGAAAATTTTGCTCAAATTTCTATAAAGGTGTCTGTGAATACATTTTTATTAAGCATTAGAATATTAAGATAATCACTGTGTGTACTGTGCTAAAAAATCATTGTCACAGGGTTGAAATCAAAGATGATAAGCAATATTTATTAGTGTGATAAGTGTCCTTTATCTTGTAATCTGGTGCATGCATTTCTGATTAAGGTGTAGCGTGATATTTGAGAAAATTATGACATATAAACACGGTTGCATCGATTGCCACTCTCAATATGCTTTTAACCTCTTCAAAGGAGCCATTAACATCACAGTCAGAAACACATAGTGAAGTCCAGAGAATGTATGCAGGTACCGCAATCGGCTGTGTACACCAGGGCCAAGCATGTTTATGAGTTATCAAATGCTCCATTTATAAGTTGTGAGAGTTTGACTTTGTATTTAATGATGTCAGTTGCATACTTCCAGTTTTTTTTAAATTTCTGAACTAATTTAAAAATGTTTTTGAGTTTTGCATTTGGATTTTAAAAGTGTACTAAGTTATAATTAATACCTTCTTAAACCCAAACATTTTATTCCTCCCCAAGAATTAATTTTATATATATGTATAATTCTGATGAAGAGTTTTGATAAAGGAAAGAAGACCCTCCATTTTCTTTATTTTTTTTATTTATTTTTATTTTTATTTTTTTAAAGACCCTCCATTTTCTTTTGATTGCTAGTGAAAGGGCTATTTGGTCACTGAGTATTTGGTAACAGCACACACATATCCTGACATATCCTGGCTGAGTGAACAGAGTGGGACATCGATGTCATAGAAAAGTACATGGATAAAGCTTAAGAAAATCACCTCTGGGTTACTTAACACGAACAAAAGAGAATAGGACACTTCTTTTTTATTTATTTTTGTTTTTAAAGGAGAATAGGAAACTTCTTCAATGTTGACCATGTCAAAGCTGTTCTAAGAGTTTTTGCATAGCAGTTCATCTAATCCTACCAATGCACAATTATTGTTCCCATTTTTCAGACGAGACCAACTGTCACTGAAAGGTTAAGTCACCCTACGTCATATAACCAGTAAAAGGCTTATAACTAGGCACTTGGGCTCTACAGTTCATGCTGTTTAAAAGTACATATTTAATTTTTAAAAAAGAGGAGGCATTATTCTAGGATTTGCCTTCCCATAGGATAGTGGTTGGTTGCTCATAGCATAGTAGTTAGAAGGGTAGGGCTTTCAAACCAACTACTAGGTAAAGAGTTGTACCTGCTTTAATTCCAGCTGTGTAACCTGGACCAAGGTACTTGGCCTTTCTGAGCCTCAGTTTTCTATTTAGGAAAATGGGGATGAAATGAGGATGAACTAAGTTGGTACACAGCAAGCACTTGTGAAGGGTAGTTATTGTTATGAGTTCTATTACTATCTACTTACAAACAGACTGTGTCAGGATCATCCTGGATTTACAGAGGCCAAAAAAATCTAACTCATGTTCATAGCATTTTTTATTCAATAATAAAAAATCGGAAGAAAGTTAAATAGTATGGCTGCCCTCTTCTGTTGTTTTTTTTTTTTTTAATGTATTTATTTATTCATTCAGAGAGAGCGAGAGAGAGGCAGAGACACGGGCAGAGGGAGAAGCAGGCTCCACGCAGGAAGCCCGATGTGGGACTCGATCCCAGGTTTCCAGGATCACACCCCGGGCTGCAGGCGGCGCTAAACCGCTACGCCACCGGGGCTGCCCCCTCTTCTGTTTTTTTGTTTTGTTTTGTTTTGTTTTGTTTTGTTTTGTTTTGTTTTAGAGAGGGAAGGAAGGTGGCAGAGGGAGAGAGGGAAAATCTCAAGCAGGCTCCATGCCCAGCACAGAGCCCGACTTGGGGCTCCATCTCAAGATACTGAGACCTGAGCCAAAATCAAGAGTCAGATGCTTAATCAATTGAGCCAAACAGGTGCCCCATGGCTGCCTTCTTTTTTAAAGAGGAAACTAGACTTTTTTTCTGCTTCTGATTTTGGTATAGGTTTGGCATTCATTTTGATGTAACCTACCACTTACTATTTTTTTTTAAAGATTTTATTTATTTATTTATTTATTTATTTATTTATTTATTTATGAGAGAGAACCATCAGGGGAAAGAGGCAGAGGGAGAGGGAGAGACAGAAAGAAGCAGACTCCCTGCTGAGCAAGAAGCTTAACTTGGGGCCCAATATCAGGACCCTGAGATCATGACCTGAGCCAAAGGCAGACATTTAACCGACTGAGCCATACAGGCACCCCCCTACTACTTATTATTAACGTTAGCTTTCAGATCTCTGGTGATTTGTTCATCCCCACCCCTATTTTTATGTTAGTTCTCTTTCTAACATCTGAAATCCAGTGAGGGTGAGGCTCAACAAAACCAAATGTCACAGGAAAAATGAGAAAGAATCAGATTAGAGGTTCTTGGGCTCGGATGAAATAGTGATTTTATTAAGGAAAAACTGCAGAAGTCATGGATATTGTGGGTAGCATTTTCCCTGGTAGAGTGTCTAGCACAAACCTGTGAAAAACCAATGTGTGTGTACTCCATGTTTATGTTGTTCAGGTAAGCAAAGAAGAGACATGATCTTTAGAACCGAAGGATGTGAGAAAGTAAACAGCTTTTGTTGGAATTAGATGTTAGGTGGAAACCCTTTACTACCAATATAGAAGCTATGATCATTCCATGCATCAGTAGTAGTCTTTACAGTATACAATACCTCTTCTACATGGTGTAAGTAATTTTACCATGATGCAGCCATGGAGAAGGAGGCACCATTAGTGAGAGGGATTCAACTAGGCAGCTGCTGGCTTGTATTAAAAGAAGACATGTAATGAATGATTGGGAAGAAGTTGAAAACTGCAGGTTTATTTGCTTACAATTTTTATTTTTTGTTAGTGGAGGATCATTTTTGCTTTCTAAAGCATTTGATTGACTTAAAGTAGCTCTTCTCATTAAGTAATCTTTAAATTAACCTTCAACCATGTATCAGCAGCTGTACGATGAAAGCAAATGCATTATGTATTACTGTTTTGGATATAAGTTCTGAAAAGCCAACTATCGTTCTCAACATCAAAGAACGCCCCTTATCAAGGGCTTGGCTGAGAGGATAAAGCACTGGCTATTTACCTTATGACCTCCGTTCCAATCCACATCGTATTGCCAGTAAAAGGAGTTTTATGATCTCAGCCCCACACAGGTAGATGGTAGTCCATATCACCAAAACGCAGATTGGCAAAACTGGAATTTTCCTGCTTAGGAGAGACCTAAGGCTGAAGTCCAGAGACGTGCAAGTGAAAAAGCATCCAGCTCATATGCCATCCTAGAGATGGCAGTCTTCTCAACTGGACGAGGTGGCTCAGAATAGCAGTCTGGGGATGCGCTCCAACCTGGCTTGCAGATAAAGAAATCTGTTTTCAGAGCTTGCAATTCGTCCAAGTCTATTTTTCAAGCCAACGCCTCCTCTCCAAACTCTCCCCTCCCCCAGTACCCTCCTTCCAGAAACAAAAAGCAGAAAGTCAACCAGAAGGATTTTTAGGATGCCATTTGCAGAACTAGTGTGATGGTTCTAATCTTTTGAAAGGATATTACATTTGAGCTGGTCTGTTTCGGACCTTGCTTTTTAAAATTAAAATTAAAAAGAATGAGTTACTACATTCTTAACATAGTCATTTAGATTACAGTTAACTATAATTATAGTCACACCTGTAGTGTTGTGTTCACAGGAAGGAGATCAACTACATCAACTGTAGGAAAAAGTACAGTCAGTAAAAATACTTCAGAGCAATTTTAAAATTTAAAAAAAATTTGGGGGACACCTGGATGGCTCAGCAGTTGAGTGCCTGCCTTCAGCCCAGGGCATGATCCTGGGGTCCTGGGATCGAGTCCCACATCAGGCTCCCTGCACGGAGCCTGCTTCTCTCTCTGCCTATGTTTCTGCCTCGCTCTCTCTGTGTCTCTCATGAATAAATAAAAATAAAATCTTAAAAAACACAATAAAATAAAAATAAATAAAAGAAAATTTAAAATCAAATTACTAAGAGGCAATGTAGTTTGTATTTGACAATAGGTAGGAGTATATCTATCCCAAATGTGCAACATCTTATTTTAAACAATCTCTCTTTGATTTTGTACATTTGATCACTTCTCTTATTTTTCAGTTCACTAATTTTGTCATTTCTAGGGTCCTTCCAAGAAATATTTTAATAATTGTGAAGTTAAATAGTTAATACACATAGAGAAAATATCTATTTGGTTTAGGAAGAAGGGAGCATTCCAACAACATCGGTTATATAGTATATCCTTTATTTCCAAATATGGATTGATAAAAATAATCTCTCTTTAGCTGTAAGTTAGAACACTCAGCCAGGCAAACAAGGTGAGTCTCTCAGTACCATTAAGAACTTGTTCTCTATATACAAATATTAAGTAAGTTCAGCTATTTTAAAAACCAAGGCGTATTTCCTGAGTGGGGTAGGGTGCATTGCTATGGGTTTATGTTTCTACTAAAGGAAGACATCCCTCACCTGTAAGATTGAAAGATGACCCCACCATCCATGTGAAGTCTATTCTCCTTTCCTGTGTATAGTGTAAAGTTGGAGAGCATTGGAACCTGAGTCTAGCGCAACTTGCTCAATGGCTCAAATGGTTGACTCAAAGGAGACAGGTTGGTTGCAGGGGGGTGGGGGTGGGTTGTCTGGACACAGAAAGTTGCACGAGGATCCAGATATACCAGTCCTTGTGTCTGGGAAGCAGATCCCTTGATTTTCCAGGAAGTGGTTAGTCCTTGGTGCCTATACCATTAGGCTAAATGGGCTTCTCTCACACACACACGGAGGGGAAAGCCGATGAAAGGATACAAATTCAACAGCCCTTTATTGTCAGCAAACAAAAAGGGGCACACATGTGCCAGTTTATAAATTACTGTTTTCATTAAAAAGGAGTTCAAAAATCAGGTTCCACTTATCATTGTTAAAACCTTAAATTTTTTTTAGCCGTATGATTTCATTATATGAATTACAGAACAGTAATAGAGTAATATTACTCTTAAGCCAATTCACTTAAATTTAAGACATTCAAGACCCAATAATGCATTAGGTTCTTTAGTTCAAGTTATGCAAATAATATACATTTTTTATTCAGCTTCCCACCAGGTTATACATGTATTATAAACACAACAAAGACCTCTTTCTTGTACAATATATTACTCAGAAGCCGGTGAAAAATAGAAGCCAAAATATTGTGAATTACATTCTCAAAATGGTTTGGCTTTGTACGACTAGCTGACATATTTTAAATGTTAAAGAGAAGCTGGGACTGGAAAGGGAAGTGTTGACTCACTGTTACCTACTACTGTTGTCATTCATACTGATGTTCTTCAATGTCTAAATCAGATTATTATCTTTATTTTCTTTAGAGTGGAACTAGCAGACCCAGCTTTGCTACATTTGGTAAATCAGCAGGGGGAATGGTCATATCAAAAAGACAAAAATAAAAGAAGGGACTGAAACTTAACATAAATTACCATGGCTGTCCCTGAACTCAGAACTGGAGAGAACCTTTTTATTCTCTTACACAAAGCTGATGATGGAAGTCCATGTGTATTATTTCACAAGCATTGTTTCTTAAATATTTTGTATGGTTGCATAATGTAATGCATACATTTTTTTCAAGATACAGCCACTGACATATTAATTCCATTTAGGCTTTAAAAGACAAAAGAAAAAAACCACTAAAGTTTAGAAAATTAGAAATACTGGGTTCTGTCATATGACAAAAACAGTGTTTACGTTATTTATAGACTTAGCCCAAGAAATTAGATGGTAGGTGGTGAGATAGCTCTGTGTCCTTCCTAAGATTTCCATGTTTCCATTTATGTCCAATGTAATCAACTGGTGACTTGCTGAAGTGGATAAAGTTAGCAAAATAATAGTAATGATGACATGGATTTTTCAGAAAAGTGAGCATAAGCATATCTATGTGTGTCTCTGAAATATACAGACAAATCTCATTATAATTTCACGCTTTAAAAATATCCCTTCACCGAGGGGGTTTTATTGTTTATGCTGAGCAAACTGAAAACAAAAATAAGAAAAACAGAAAATAAGAAATTCTGTCCTTTGGCTTCATGACGTAACATGAGCTCTGTGGGAACGAGGGAGCATTCCTTTATACTTGTATGCAATCTGAGCTCAGTGGCTTTGAAAACTCTGAAGTCCTCCACAAAACTCTTTCCTCCCTTTTTTCCCCTAAAAAAAGAAAAAAAAACCCCACCTCAACTAATTTATATAATCTCATCAGCATTTCTAACAGAAATTCTCACCTCAGATTCCTTCCTGCGATACAGTGGGTAGAACCAGTCTCTGGAGGACTTGGCAAATCACTCTCAGCCGTTCCTTCAAGTCAACAAGTGTCAATCAGCGTATAGTTCTTCATATGTGACAAAAAAGGGCCGCGCTGGATGGCAGGCAAGCGCATTTTAGGATGGTGCATCATCTGTTTTGATGTTGCCAGTCTGCCCCTGAGTCTGTGGATGGCTTCTCTCTTAACAAAATATAGGCACAGAATCACATTTACTGTCATGACACATAGCAGTACTGATGATTAAAAGATTAAAAATTGCCCTTCCTCAGATTGCTATTAAGAATTTTAAAAAGACTGTGAGGTCAGAATTATTTCTTAATTGCATTTCACACCTGGTTAAGATAGTGTCTACAGCTGCAAGGAGATGAAAGGAATGATTGATCCTTGAAAAGAGAATAGGTAGGGTAAGCATTGGAAGGCTTGAGAGCAAGGCACACTGGGGTGAAGTGAAAAGCAGAATTCACTTTTGGTAGAATTAATTTCTTGCCAGCATTTGAAAAAGAGGAAGGTAGCTCTAGAAGCAGCCTTCATTCTCCAATCTGGCTGCAAATCCCCCACCAAACAGTCTCACTGTAAACAGCAGATATTTTAGATGCAATTAGACTTCCGTGTGCCATGCAAACAGCTGGGAAGAGTTTCCAAAGTTTTCCCTTTTTAATTTGGGTAGAATACTAAGGAAATAAAATATCCTGACAACTTCTAGCGTTGTCTTGTGACTTTAAAAAAAAATCAGCCTGTGAAGTATCACTGCTCTGTTTTAGTCTAATGCTACTTCTATCTTTTATCCTTTTTAATTAGAAGGCAAATTCTCAGACCGCCAGGCCTAATCCCTACACAGTGGAACAAAGCCCAGCAAAGCCTTTGAACACTGTTCAGCCGGGCAGCACAAACCCTAGTAACTGTTGGCAGTAGGGGCAGGACTCTGACCCTCATCTCAGCCATTCTCCTGCAGCTCCTGATGCTCCCTGCCCTTCAGAACCCTATCTGTTGTTCTTCTGTTTAGACTGAAAAGACAAAAGAGGAGACAATGTGGGAAACCTAGAGGATTGGCTAGGTAGGATGCGGGGCGCTAGTGATGGATAGGGGCAAGTAAATGGAGTTTCACGGGAATGGACACAGTGGGGAGAATTGGATCACCAGATTAGGTCTTTAGGTTCAAGAAATTTCTTCATCCCTCACTAAATCTTTTCATGGACAATGCCACTTTTTAAACAATTGTTGCATTTCCAATTACTCCAGGAGTGTTCAAACAAATGCCCCAAACCCTCCATGAAAAGTTTGCTCATATTTTAAACTCGCCAGATGAAAATCAATAAAACAAATACCCCCAAATCAGTGGCAGACACTGACATCTCCAAAGTATTTACACTTGTAATAATATTTGAGTCAAGAGCATAATTTGAGCTCACTCAAGCAAAACATGCAACTAGAGAGAAACGTGAATTTTCAAAGCTAATGGGAACAATCATGAATCAAAAAGCCAAATTCCAAGTATGCAAATATGAAAGAGGATTGTTTGCATTTCCTACTCTGGCTAACTGTGAATTATTTCAATAGTGGAACAACAGATGCTGCAAACTCTTCCAAATTTTTCTTAGATGGAGCTACGTATATGTGGGAATTCAGTCTGCTGCCAGGATGTTTTGAGAGTTGTATCAGGATTTCTGAAAGAGATATGCATTTTCTGTTTTTTGAGATATCTGGGACAGACATTGCAAGGAAAGCAGGGGAAACCTCCCCCCCCACACACACACACACCGAAACTCTTTATTGGAAAGATTTTTAGCTGTCCCTCAGACTCTTAGACACAGCAGGTTTCACAAAGCCACTTTCTTTTTTCCCCTTCTCATGTCTGCAGAAAAACCCATATATGTAGTACAATACTTAACCCAATCATCATGGCTGTCTTTGTAACCAAATATAAATTGTGTTACTGACCTGGGTTTGGGTGATTAAGAGGTTAATTTAAATCAAGGCAAAGGATTCAGTCAGCAGTTTAGATGAACGATGGCCAATAAATATGTGCCTTTTATCGTGTAATCTCAAATTCAAAGTTAGGGTTGAGCCACTTTTAAGGAAGCTCCCATTTTTAAAGCTCTTAGTGTGATGGATGTACCGAGTTTTATATTGAAATTAAATATGATTTGGGAATCTTTTAAATGTGAGCTTTACATTGATTTCTAGCATATTTATCTTGAGGGCATAGGTTTATCTTTTTAAAGGATGGCAATGTATGTATTATAGTCCATTTCTATGTAATATCTATTATTCAAATGACAAATCCAGTATCTTCCCCAACATTCTCTATGCTGTGTCAGCAGATCCTTTCTTCAGGTCAAACAGTGGTAAAGTAGGTGAAATGCACGAAGATAATCAAATACAACTAGACATAGTGTTTCACAAAGGATGATGCAGCATTATTGAGTCTTCTTTCAGACTGCTTCTGTGTTGTCCATACCTTTGATATCTTCCAAAAAACGTACAACGTGCAGCCACCTACACTAATGTCCTTTAAACATACCTTAGATTCATTTTTTTTCTTGGTCTTATTGAAAACGGTCTGAAAAATTAGGATACACTAAATACTTCAGGGGCTCGAGGCAGTGATCACATTTTCCAAATAAAAATACTTTGAAAAATTCAAAAATATTCTTTGAAAAGCTAGAAGCCTTTTAAAGAAGTGGTCTAAATGTCTGCACACATTTCACCATCTAATGCTCCAATGGAAATGATCAATAAATGTTTGCATAAAAAACAGTAAATGTATTATGCTTGTGTGTCTTTTAATAATCACTGGAAATCTTTACCCAGTGGGAATTATTTCTTGTTGTCCTGCATACACGTGCTATCTTTTGCAGAACTTCTTTTGAAGTTCTGTGGATAACATGCTGCAGTGACATTTAATACTACATTTCCAAAAGAAGGTTCTGGAGACTCAGAGAGTCCTAGAAATGCACAGAAGCAACAATCAACACTCTTCCCATAAATCAAACCTGGCATCACTTCCATCAGGGAATGTCTTTTGTGTTTGTTTTTGTTGCCACATCACTGTCATCTACCTACTTACCTTGATCATATGTATGAATTAATTTTATTAGAATATAATGTGAAAGAATCTAGATCAGTGAAAGCCACAGCTTTTGAAAACCGCCTTTTCTTTTAAGAAACTATGACTTGCCTGAACACTGATAATGCAGTGTACCTTGTTATCCAATGTGTTTGAATATGCTCATTAATACTTATTAGAGTGTGAAAACTAAAATATCTACTATATTTTCTATTTTTCCCTTTCTTAGAATTCATATAATTTAGTTGTACATATAACTGTGAGTGGATAGGGCTGCCAAGGTTAAAATATTTTTGTGTGTGGCTTAGTTCTTGTTATTGTTATTCAGTTTATTCCACTGAATTAGGCTTTCTTTACCAAGAATAAAACCTTAGAGGGTTTCTGAAGCTTACAATGTAAATGACCGCAAATACTAAGCTCAATCAAAACAAATACTAAAAAACAACAACAACAAAAAACCAAACCCCCCAAAACACAAATCCCACCCTTAATTCTGTATTCTGATCCATCAGTGACTGTATAACTGTATCATTAACGATGTTCTCTAACTGGGGAAGTCCCTACCCTAGAGTGTAAAGGATCAAAGAAAACATTCTTTTCTGTCTGGTACACTTAGTAGTCCTGCCTCCCAACAGTGGGATAAAAGGAACTTGCTAAACTGTTGCCATTTTGCAACATCTGCTATAATTCCCCTAAATCCAGATTTGTCTGACACAGAGAGGCCTGTTCTTACATCATTGCCATGTGACAGTATAACACCAGTCACATCAAGCTTGAGGATTGCAGCTTCAGGCTATGATAATATGAAGAAAACCTTTTTGCCTAGGGCAAAACACTTGTAACAAAGTATTATTCATCTGGCCAATTTAAATCTTCTCTCAAAAAGGTACCCAGAAACATATGCAGTATGCCTTTGTAAAAGGCTCGAGCAGCTCATAGGCAAATGACCTGAACCAAGACTACAAAACCTAATGTCCTGATTAATTACTGCTAAGCGGCTCTGATACACAGAAAAGAGAATGCTGGTACTAATCCTTAACCCTGTCCTACATTCTCAAAATAGCCAAAACACTGCTGACAGTTAGAAAAACAAACCTGTCTATGTTTAAAAAAAAAAAAAGTCATACATTATCACTCAATGCCCTCTACCTAATAAAACCGGAGGCAGACAGATTAGGGAGTTACTAGTCCAAAGGGGCTTCT
The DNA here is from genome assembly GCF_018345385.1 of Vulpes lagopus. NCBI lineage: Eukaryota > Metazoa > Chordata > Mammalia > Carnivora > Canidae > Vulpes > Vulpes lagopus. Next base: position 40,991,189 of record NC_054829.1, on the reverse strand, counting down.
TGGGACAAGGATACCGTCTCACAGAAAGAAGACAATTTGATTAGGGGGGGAAAAGTACCTAACAACCACATAACAATCCCCAAACAGAAATATTTAGGGTATTCTTATTTTCAGGGTTCAGCTTCCAAGAGATTGAGCTTGCTTGGAAATTGTTCCGTAAGAGTTGAGCAACCTTAACACAGCAATGCCTTGCTGATTAACCTGGAGCAGAGACTGCTGTGCTTAGAATTTTACTAGGAAAGGGTGTTTGAATTTTTTTACCTATAAAAATAAGAGGATGCTTATATTTCACCTTAAATATCAGACATGTTAGATTTCAAACTATTTGAATTGGAAAGCTATCTTGGCTTCATCAACCACTCTCAAATTACATCTACCTTTATTAATAAAGCAGACTTCTAGAGTCCTTGTTATTTTTGCTGAGCAAGAAATAAATGGCTAAAAGAAGAAAGTCCTACATAAGGGAGAGGGAAATTGCTTATCTTAGCAAATTTCTTTCTTTCTTTTTTTTTTTTTCTTTTAAATCAAAAGGTCTCTAAAATGCAGCTCATCTTATTATCAGCCATAGTACTATTATATTATAAGCAAATAGAATTTTAAAAAGTTCCATTGGACTTTATGTAAAACAGGGCACTTCAATAACACTAATTCAGAGCAAATAATGATCTTGATCTATTTGGAATACTGTTCTTAATTTGACACTATTCTACAGGTACACCCTCACCCGAGTTCTAGGAAATAGCAAGGAACAGGGAAGCCAACTGAGGCTGGGGTTCTGAAGGTCCAGCCTAACTAGGGTCAGGGTCATTTTACCTCTAGGTTGCCCCCAATGCAAAGGAGAAGAGACATATTTTCACAGCAATGCAATTGTTATCAAGTCTAGTTCCGTTTCAGATTTTCAAGAATATTTCTACGTGTGAGCACATAATTTGCAGACACAAGCATTTTCACGTGCCATAGCTACCCACACATTGTTTAACAGACTGTATAGGAAATAGGTTTCCCACCTATATGGACTAAATGCTGATGCTGATCACTGGAGAGAATGCATGATGTCAGTTCAGCATCACAGCCTGAGTTTGGATGGTCTGTGCCGTTTTAAGATTTTATTTATTTGTGAAAGAGGGAAAGAACGAGTGGATTAGGGGCAGAGGGAGAGGAAGAGGGAGAAAAGGAGAGCTGGCCAGGAAGCTCGACATGGGGCTCAATCCTAGGACCCTGAGATCATGACCTAAGCCAAGGACCCTGAGATCATGACCTAAGCCAAGATACGTAACAGACAGCCACCCAGGCACCCCCGGGTCTGTGCCGTTTTTAAAAGTATATTTCTCTTGTCAACCCCTTCTCCTCCCATTTCCTACCTTTTTTCTCTGCCTCTCCCTTCCTCAACTGGTCCCCAAGGGATACACTTTGACTTCCCATCATTCCTCAAGCCCCTTCTTTCTGAATTAGGGTGAATCACCTTTTCATTAATGAGGGTTCAACTTTGGAGTCACTTCATCTTGGTTTATAACAAACCCATAATTCTGAGCACCATCTGCTCCTGGACATGATGACCTTTGATAGAGATTGTCCTTCCTGAAACTGAAGCTGACTCTATTCAGGGCAGAGTAAAGAACCAAATCTTGCTGCGTTTCAGGACTGGACATCCAACTTGATAATCCTTCGGAAGTGAAAGAACTGCTATATTAAAATACTGCCAAGATTTGACACCATTTAGAGGGAACCTCTCCTCTCAGTTAGTTGCAGATTTTTTTGCAGATTAAAAAAGATAAGAAGTTTGAAAATCACTGCCCTTCTTGGAATTGAACTGAAATGTTATTAAGGATTGAAAAGACTCAAGTAATTCCCTTTATCTGGTCTCCCTTTTACTTATCAGTTTCCCTAAGGTGTGGGAAGTATAAAGGAGAGCACATAAATTTTGTGTTAGAGAGATCCAGAGTTCAAACCTGGCTTTGACTTATCAGCTGCATGGCCCTGAGTGAATCACTTGATGTCTCTGAACCTCAGTGTCCTCAGCTGTAAAATGGGGCTAAATGTGGCCTATTACACCAGGTTGCTTGGAGAATTCAATGAGATAATGAATGTAAAGCAACTTCTTTAACCAACCTCAGCAATCCTATTAGGCATTATAATCTCCATTTCACAGAGCAAGGGTGAATGATCCAGGAAGGTTAAAGCACTTTCCAAATGTCACAGTCACATCACAGGTGTTTAATAAGTGGGGACTATTTATAATCATCAAGCCAAAGAGCGTGGGTTCTCACCTACTTCCAAATAACTGAGGGCCTTTGCTCTTAGGGGCGAGACAGCCTAACTTCCTTTTTGACTAGCTCTTCAGAGACCTTGCCAAGAAAGCACAAGACAAAGCAAAACACCTTCTCCTCCGCATTTACCAACCTGCCACTTTGCAGTAGACCTTTTTTTTTTTTTTTTAAATTTTTGTTTATTTATGATAGTCAAAGAGAGAGAGAGAGGCAGAGACACAGGCAGAGGGAGAAGCAGGCTCCATGCACCGGGAGCCTGATGTGGGATTCGATCCCGGGTCTCCAGGATCCTGCCCTGGGCCAAAGGCAGGCGCCAAACCGCTGCGCCACCCAGGGATCCCCTGCAGTAGACCTTTTTGAAATTTTACCTCTTTTACCAACCCAACAACCCTTTGAGTTATGATCTCTTTTCACTGAGCAGGATCCAGTGCCCGAGAAACGTTCAGTTGCTTGCCAAAGGTCACAGGCGTTCATTATGGTGGATCCAGCTTTGTCAGTCCCAGCCTCTCTGCCCTGGGGGCCATGCTCTTTCCACTTACCGCCCTCACTCACTGTCCTTCTGCTCAGGGACACGGGGGCAGAGAGTGCTCAGGTGTTGGAGAAAGAATAGTTAAACCTTTGGCGGGGGGGAGGGGGGGTCCTCTCCAGCAGGTGCCAGGAACCCCCAGGAGGTCCTCTATAAACTCAGGAAAACTACAAGGTTTTCTGGAATGAAGTTTAGATAGAAACGAATCTTAATTTCTTAAGTAAAATTAGAAATCAGGGCTAAATTACTAGCTCACTAAACAGAAAGGACAAATGCAGGAGAAGGCATTTCAAGGTTTCGCAAATGAAAAAAAAAAGAGTGACAAAATTACAAATTATTTCCAGAAGAAATAGGGACCTGAAAGCATATATTTTTAATTGTATATACGCTAAAATGATTTTTTTAATTTGCATATTTAAAGATCAGGTTCATAATAATAGAGTTACAAATGCTGATTCCCACTATTCCTCTTTCTCTTCCATCTCAAACTTCATATCCTCTCTGTCTCATTAGGGACTGTGATTAGAAGACAGAGAATGAATTGAAATGACTCCAATGGGTAGGGTATATCCCTGCCTTCCCAAAGATCCTCAGGTGATTAAAGAAATGGGCATATGAATCATCTGGGGATCTTGTTAAAATTCAGATTCTGGCTCAATAGGTCTTGAGATGGGATGAGACCTACCATTTGGCTTTGCCAATAACAAGCAAAGAGCTCAGATGACATTAGTGCAGACAATGAATCAACTCCGTTCGATCGTTTGAGAATGTCCTGGTTGAAGTCAGGCTGCTAACTCTATATCATAAAGTATTGCTCATTCCCAGACCTCAGAGGAACCCTACCCGGAGATTGTACACAGCAGACGGGTTCGGCCCACAAATTAGAACAGGCTGTTCAAGTTAGAGAAGGTAGGCAGCCGGCTGCATAGATCCCCACCTTTCATCAAAAAGATCAGGAAAAGAGAGATTTGTCAGTGACCTAATAAGCCCAAGTCATAAACTCTAGATAGGGACCAGATCCTGATCCTCTTAAAACCACATTTCCTATTCAATTAGAATGTAAAAGGTGAACAATTGGCTGTTGGTAGGACTCAATGGATAGATGCTGGTACTGTGAGTTATCAGAAAAGGCAAAACTAGAGCAGACCAAGTACAGAACAGAGAGAGGGAATGGGAGGGGTAGAGGGCTTCCCTCCCCATTCTCCTTTTATTGTGATTTTTCTGGCCACGGCCAAGTGAAAGAGACTCAAGTGGGTGAGTTACAAAACTGGCTAAGATGAAGTACATGAATTCTGCTGGAGGGAGCCGGAGGGAACTGTAAGAAGAAGGCAGCCACACTTGGAGGTAAAGCAGGCTTCGTGGGTGTGGGTGCTGCACAAGGGCTGAAATTTTGGCTGTCTGCAGGCAAGAGAGGGGCTGGAACTGTTTTAAAATTTTTTTTTTTTTTTTAAAGACCTGCTACATCCTAGTAGCTAGGCCATATATTGTCATATGTTAAAAGGATCACCCAGGGGCAGATTTGGCTTGAGGCTGAGCTGAGAATATGATTGAGAACTGGGATTTCCCTCTCATGCCCATTCCCTGGAAAGAGTGAACTACATTAGACTGAAACCCACCTGCCCTCCTCCTCCCAGGTGGGAGGGGTATTTAACAAGGCCAACATGGTCCTGTGATGTAGGGTGCCCCAGTGGGGAATTTGATGGGAGTGTACCAACATGGATCGGTTGCTCTTGTCTACTAGCAGGACTGTCTCTTGCACAAAAGTTTTTAACTTTTGGCTGAATGGGGACATGAGCCTATGTGAAAGTACTATGTTCAAGTGTTCTATTAAATAACAACCAATTGTCTTCAATTCTTAAAGAGCAAACGAAAATCATTTCCTGTTAGCTATTAAAATACATGCTTTCTTATGAGACTTGCAGACCTGCTTCCTGTTTTCAGAAGCTGGACAGAGGGGGTGGCAGGAGAGTAGTGTCATTGTAAAGCCCTGCGATTCACCCCCATTTTGGCCAGCTACCATTTCACGTTGCTAATGCCCCCTTGAATCTGTTAACATTTTTTTCCTGAAAACTTTCTTAGTGGATGCGAAGGAAAAAAAGGGGTGGGGGATAAAGGCTACTGTCAAATTGATTAAGTGAACGCTCATTAGAGAAAGTAACAAGAGGTGAAATCTGCATATGCATTGCAGAAATGTGTCTGATCTTGCTAAGTTGTAAAAAGACAAAAGGGCTGAAAATCTCCCTAGCTGGAAGTACTTGAGGGAGAACTGGGGGAGGGGAACGTTCTCTCTGAGTGACTGTCCTTCATAAACACAGGCTAGAGCAGCCACAGTCTGCAATACTTTTGTATACATTTGGAACTTTCTTTTCTAGAAATTTCTACTACAAATATAAACGAATTAACCTGACTGTTCCTAGAATACACTGGTCACTCCATTAATTTATTTTAATCTGAATTTTATTTCCTCCTTTTCCTTCCACTCCTCAGGAGATCTTCCCCCCCACCTCCCAACCCCATATACAATATTCTATTGTACCAGAGAACCTAAAGCGGTTGGTTTCATGTCACTGGGGGCATAAACTGTTTCTGTCCAGTGTAGAACAGATTTTTTTTTCTTCCTCAGTTTTAAAAGAAAAACAGAGTCAACTATTTTTGTTTTGATTTTTGTGGTTGTCGGAGGTGGGGCAATCCTTACCAAAATTCTCCCTACCTTACTGGCCTAGACAAAAAATTTAGAATTGAGGGTCAAGGCTCTAGGTAATCAATATTGATTTTGAGCAGGTCCCCTGCTCGCTATAAAGTGGTCAGCTTGGTAGTGTAATTACAGTGAACTGTTAAGCTGGTAACTAACTTAAGCAACACTTTAAAAAAGACAACATATTTCTAATTCCTCCCATCTGTGGGAGCGGCCTAATATTACAACTTTAGAGTGACGCTCATGATTTTTGTTAGTATGCATTTTTGTGGACAAAAATTTCATAAGTAATGTGAAGTGTGGTGGTTCTATGAATGTTCACTCTCATGCACTGCTTTGATTAGCTTTCTGCTTTTCTACAAACATCTCGAACTCACCTCCTCCTCTCCAGAAACCTAATCAGAAAATTCCTTACTGAAAGAGATGATGGTGTTGATCTTAACCTGGAGAATGAACAGACTTCAGGGCTTAGTCTGAAGAGGCAAGGTAGATAGTGACTTCGAATGTGCCTCAATTGACACAAACCTTAATTTAAAAAGTTAAAAATAAGAAAAGCACAAGCTTGACATCTCTTAGGTTTAGAAAAAAGACAGCCTGCATGAGGTGTGGACCAGATTGTCCTGAAGATTTGAAAGGAAATGAACAATAATAATAATAATGCTTTGCCAGAGGATGTCCTTTGAAATATCTGCAGATTGCAACAAAGCGATTCTTCCCATATGTGGGGTTGTCTGGGCTGTTTTGCACCATTATGTGCTTTGGAGATCCTTGTAATTACAAATTTAAGACTTAAATCCTCAGTTCTTCTTTATATTTCTAAACTACCCCCATAGGTATATTTACTTCCTTCTTTTGTCAAGCTTAACCATTTCCAATTACCTCAGATTCTAAAGGGAAATGTGATGGTGAAATTCCTGCACTTGTAATGACACTTATTAATCTAGTTCTGGTGAGAAATGTTGAATGTCTTGCCTTCCCAAATCATACATTTTAATTCCAAACACACCTCCAAAGAAAATTGACATTGTTTAATTAAAATGAGGGTGCACATTAATAAGAAAGGATATCATTTTGTTATTTATATATAATTTTATTTTGTTAAAAAAAAATGAACAGAGACTGGTAAGTTCCATAATTGCCCTCCACGGCGAAGGAATAAGTGTAGGAGAGAAGAAAAGCACAGTAAGACACATATGTTAGTAAAACACTCCTTAATACTACACAAGCTGTAGAAAATGCTACTTTGCATTTGGTCCTCAACATGGCTAACTGCAAGCCATTGAGTAAAAAGTGCACCTTTTAAACTAATTCCTTGGTCAGAAGATAGAGCCACATCTAGAAACCTCCTCATTAATATGCTATAATGGTCAAGTAAGAGATTAATAGCAAAGTCACCTGCTAAAGCAACCAGGAACCTGTTGATTAACAATAAGCCTCCAAAAATAAGGTACCAGATTGCAAAGCAAAATCAAGTCTCAGGGCAACAAGTGCTTCTGTAATTTATTCCTTCTTTATATGAGGGCATAAAGCTCCCTTTATAAACGTGTTTTCCAGGCCCTGCTGTGAACTGTAGGTGTGAGCTTTTCAGCTGATTTATTAATTTTAGTTTCAATCAACGTGTCACCTGCAGACACAAAAATGTAGGCCTCACCACAGAAAATACAATTTAAGAGAAAAAAAAAGAAAAAGAAAAAACAGGGCTTTAATTCAAAAAACTCTGCCAGCATTTTTTTTTAGATGAACACTGGAACGTCTATTCTTTGAGATCGAAAATAATTCCCAGCAACATAATTAAAAAAAATCAAAATTAAACATTTTTGTCATACTTCGAAAGTCAGCCTTAGACCCAGGAAGAGTAACATGAGGCTGCCAAAACAATCAGTTCCTCTTGTCAGTAGGGGTACATTCTCCCCAAAGAATCGAATGAACAACAAGTCCCCTGAGCAAAATGTGCAAAAAATTCTCAATTAGTTGTCTTTATTTAGTGAGCTCTATGGGGTCCTCAACCACACTATAGAATTATGGCAAGAAAGCTGAGCTCTTCACCAGCTTATTAGCATTCTCAGAGGGTCGGAGTGCTGCTGATAGCAGGCTGTTGCCTCCAAGAGCTGTTGGTGGGACCCCTACACTCCCGGGCTTTGTCCTTTTGTCCTTCTAAGCCAGCAGGAAGTACTGCCCTATGTTCAGGGCATTCTGGGATACCTTCATTCCATTCACAGTTTGCATTACCGACAGGGCCCAAGCCTTTGTTACTGACTATGACCATCACTGTTGCAGGTTTAAATGAAAAGCAAAAGCAAGCTCTATGTATCAGTCAATTGTAAATGCACGTTTAGGAAGTAGCCCCTTCCAAATGAACATCCTTGTGGGGCTGGAGTGACCCTACACGGCCAAAACCCCATAGGAAATCCATGTTCCGGGTTATAATCTGGCTGCTTTCTTTCGTCCCAAAATTATGCCAAGCGAGAGAATAGATAAACAGGAGCGGGTTAGTGAATATTTCCAATGGACTCCTCAGCAGATACATTTTTACAGCACTCCCTTACTTACCCATCTCCCCACACCCACAGCCCACTCACCCCTAAACATTCCTGTCCCAAAGAAAAGAAAACAAGAAAGATGAAAACTGAAAATAAAAAAAGAACTGGCAGCAAGTATTAGAAATGCCTTTTCTAAAGAAGAGGGTATTTGCTGCTTTAGGGAAAACACTATCATTGACTAAATTAACAAGTTGCCTTATCAACTGCCATAAGCCTTGGAGTCTAATTAATTTAGCACTGATCAATAGTCCTGAATGAGGCATTGATTTCTGCCCGCTCGAAAGGGCTGCAGCTGAAATCACTTTCTCCGAACGCCACACACACACACACACACACACACACACACACACACACGCATCCAAAGCTTATGTACTATCACATTAAGATTTTATTTCACTCATTCTATATGAATGTGGATTTCCCGAAACCGACTGTAAATGAGAAAATGGAATAAAGAGCAACTTTGAGAGTAAGAACAGTTTTACTAGCAAGTATGAACAGAGCTTGAGCACTCCGTCCCAAACTTCTTCCTTGGAAAATGTCTTTTGAGTGAGATAAAACATTAACAAAAAAAAAAAAAAGGGGGGGGGGAAACTGAAGTGCTTTGCTTAAAATAGGTAGTAGATGCTTTCATTAGTCATGAGACATGCACAGAGGGCTTGGGTTATTCCTTTGTCTCTTATTTTTAGAATGCTGATGATACTTTATTAAAAGTATTCTGATCCAAAGTAATAATAACAGTAATGCTATCTGGCCAAGGGCAGAAGCAGATGGTGAGCCTCTGATAAGAATGAAAACATGTGACAGATTTGTCTTCTACTGCTGGGGTTGGTGGGCTAGGGGTGGGGGCGGGGTAAGGAGGGCTTCCCATTCCTCCCCCCACCCCAAATTCAATGACTATATTTGAACAGTATTGGGATGAAAGTAATTCAAGCATTTGACTTTCTAATTTTGAGCCGTACTGACAAAATATGTAGCCTTTTATGACATGTATCTTAGAAAAGGTCTAGGTTTGAATTAAGCTTCTCATATCCTTCTATGGCCGTTTCTGCGCATTTGCTCTTGGGCCCCTCCCTGGTTTTGCGGTGGTTCATTTTCATTGTGCCAGCCAGCTGCCCGACCCTCCTGAAAAAATCTTGAGGGTTTTCCCCTTAGGCCTGGTCACTGGGCAAGTATTCCTCTCGTTGTTATTACTGGAAATAAGAAGTATGGCCAAACTCTCCAAATATGCTAAAGATGATGCTTCAGTTCTGACCACAGGGAAACAAGATAACGAAGGAACTTGTTTATCACAGAAGCTATTTTCTATTCCATAAGTGTCACCTAAAGAAAAGAAGAAAGAAGAAAGGAAAGGAAGAGAGGAGGCTGAAACACGGGGAACTGCCTTCTTTCACAGGGTTAGAGAAACTCCCCTAAATGATCAAAACGAGGCAGAATTAATAGTCTCTTCCATGCATTTTTAAATATAAATTGGCTTTTTGAAACTTTCATTGACATATATATGTATATATGTGTGTGTGTGTATATATATATATATATATATATATATATATAGTTTTCCAAAGTCCCAGAAAAAGTCCTTTCCTTAATCTCTTTGGGGCCTCCATGAGTTTCCATAGCACTTTACAAAAGATCTTTATTGAGGAAAGGATTGGACAAACTTTCCTTATATGTGTGGCCCACACCATTAATTGCCCCATCTCCTTTGGTAAGGCCTTATTCCTATGTAAATACCCTTGCATAATGTTACAGGCTATTGTTAGGCCAGCGCCAGTCAGTCGCCACTTATATGCATTTTTATTTCAATCCGCTGCTCAGAGAATGAAAAGATGTCTGGACTTAAGCTGTTTACCAACTGGGCCGAAGCTGCAGAGCGGCAAAACTGAAGAAAGCCCCGAGCAACTGCAGAAACAAGCTTTGACAATGCGAGCGGCCATTTTCAGCTGAGTTATTAACCCACCCTGAAACTCTTCTAAGCTAGGCCTCCTTTAAAGAACAAATGTGCTGAATCAAATGTGAATGAGCCAGAACTATTAAGAGAGAAATCCCCTAAAGAACCATTGAACACAACATAGGTTTGTAATCATTTTGTCTCAGTTGCCTGCTACCAACATTATCAAGGGTGAGAATGCTGGCTCAGTTGTGGGCTGGCTCCTAATGAAACAATGGGGTGGGACAGGAAAAACACACACGCAAACAACACACACCCGGCGTCAGAAAACAGTGTGCGAGACACGGGGAGACTGAGTTAATCGTTCACCACCAAGATCTGATATTAATTTGGTCACTGAAACACAGGCATCCCTATCCGGAGCATCGGAAAAGGGCTTCCAAATGCAAGTGTCGCTCCCTCCACACCACAGGGCCCCCTACGTTCTTAAATTGCAAACATAATAGAAGTTTGACTTTATAGTTGTGAAGATCCGAGGCAAGGAGCCACACGGAAATAAAGGAGCATCATTCTACTAAAGGCTGAGGGCTTTTTCCTCTGCAAAATGTGCTGCAGGCGACGAATGTCGTACTAATTTAATGGCACCGCAACCCGAGTAGTGTGGTATTAGCCTAAAGAAACTCTTGACTATTTGCATGCTTATTAGAATCCAATGAGTGCTTAATAAGTGCATATATGTGACAGAGGAAACATCTCATTGCATAGTTAGGGCTACAGGAAAGACACACGCGCGCGCACACACACGCTGAGGAAAGCAGTCTTGAGTTAATTACCATCACAATGCAATCAAGTACAACAGTCATAGCTGAAAACCGTTTCTATTAAAGCTGCTAGACTCAACCTTGCCTCCGCAGGTCAGCTGCAGCACTGATAACCTTTCCAGCAGACAAATACATGTAACATTGCCTCATCTAATTAAAAGCTCAGGGAGGTGTAGAAAAATACCAGCACATTGAATCCAAGCAAATGAGTGCTGCCTTCGGCTGATGAGGCTACCATATGCTGCTGCTGTTTACTCTGGAAGGAAACTGAGTCACTTAACATTTCAATAGGTTAATCAATTGACAATTAAATGGAGAAATTGGTTAACTCTGAAAACAATTAACATGACACTCCATTAAGTACACTTTCTAATTGCCGCAGCTGTGAGTGGAAATTAATGTGCATGTTAAAGCATCTAACTGGGGTGGCACTGTTTTTTGTGTTTCAGAGAACGGAATTAGCTGAAAACTCGGGTTTTATTTTATAGATTAGACAGTAGGAATTCTATCATCAACTGCAGTTTTAGCAGAGGGGAGCTATGTATATTTTGTCATTCTTTTAAGGACTCACTTCAAGTTGTTGAAATATTTAATTTGCAACAATTAATTAAAATAGCCTAAACCCCTCCTACCAAATTACGGGTTGGCGAACAAAATGGGAAACCTCTCCCTTTGCCCATTTTGTGGACAGAATTACTTTGCAGGATCAGGTATATTTCAAGATTTCCTTTCTAATTAAACAACGCAACACGCAAGTCTTAAAGTCAGAATTTCTGCCGAACATATCTGCGAATGGTTTGTGTGATTGCTGGCCTGCGTCCCTAGCCTTAATATACAACAGTAACAATAGTGTTTGTTAATGACAGTTTTAAGTTGGAGGATTTGGATTTTTACAGGCTATTACACATGCTTGCAAACAAGCAGGCAGTCATTAAGACAAAGAATATTCATTTACACGAGAGGTGATAATTTAAGCAAATCATAAATGTTGCTGATATATATTAAGTGCTAAATAAATATTTTTGAATGAATGAAAATCATTTATTATCTTATATAACCCTCCTCCTCCCCTGCCGCTTCTGGTAGCACATAATGGATAGGATACACAAAAACGGATAGGATAAATCCTACTTGGAGGGGCTGATGTCTGTCTGGCAGCGAAGTGGGAGAAGAGCATTTAAAAAGAGAAGGTAGGGGGCGCCCTAGCTGGCTCAGTCCGTGGAGCACGCGACTCAGATCTTGGGGTCCTGGGTTCCAGGCCCATGTTCCGGGTAGAACTTCAAACAAACAGAGGGCAAAGGATGCAGCTGGTGTAGGAGGGGAACACTAAGAAGACAGAAGATGTTCTGGTTTGGGCATCTGGCTAGATGGTGATGATTAATCAGTATAGAAGTAACGAGGAAAGGTGGAATAATAGATAATAGATGTTGAATCTACTGTAGAACATGTGGAGTTCAAAGTGCTGTAAAATATGCAAGTGCAGATGTCAACTAGACAGATCAATCGAAACTCGTGGGCTAGAGATATTTAGGAGTTTGTCAGAATACATGTGTTTGCTAATAACATGAAAGTGGAGATTTCACTTCCATTTGTTCTACATAGAAGAAGAACAGGAAAGGGCTGAGGACAAGGCCCCGGGTAATACCAGCATGCTGGGGTGGACAGAAGGAAGAATCAGCAAGGGAGGCTGAAAAGAAGTCAGAAGAAAAGGAGAATAGGAGAGAGTGGTCCCAGAAGTCTAGGGAAGAGAGAATGACTCCTACTCAAGGCATCTAGTAAAATGAGGGCAGTTTGGAATACCAGTGTCCTCGTGCCCACTGTTTGGTTGGTGTGAGGAAGGCCTGAGTCAGAGCACAGTCCCCATGAGTAGTTAATGGGAGGTGAGGAAGGAGAGGTGTGGACTGTGGGCTACTCTGAGAAGCTTTGTTATGAGGGACAGAGAGGGCAGGGGCTCGAGGACTAGAGGGTGTGAGGGCAGATTTGTTTGTTTATCTCTAAATTTGGAAATGGCCATGGATTGGGCTATCTTTGAAGGATCCAGAATGGGAAGATGAGATTTCCGACCACTGAGTTCTTTTTATGTGTTGTTGTTGTTGTTGTTGTTAGTCTGGGAGCTTCAAAGAGAAAAAAGTAATTTTAGAATTATTGCCAAGAGGGCTGGAAGAGGGATGTGACTGAAGGTGGAGGGGAAGGATTACCTCTGAGAGGCCAGCTGGGATTGGATACAATGTCTTGTGGTCACACTCACTCATATTGCAGTGGGATTTTTCTCTAGGGGGAGGCCTTCATTCCTATATTTATTCATCCATCCAACAAATATTTATGCCTGGTTGCCATGTGCCCCGCCCTATTTTAGGCCAGCAGGACACAGTGTTGAGTAAGACAGTCATGGTTCCTGCCCTCAAGGAACTAGAGAGTTCCTGAAAAGGAATCAACCCAGAGGTCAAGGATCTTGGTGGAAGAACATTCTAGGAGTTAGGAGAATGGATTCCTTGAGGTTGAAGAACAAGTGTCGGGATCCCTGGGTGGCGCAGTGGTTTGGCGCCTGCCTTTGGCCCAGGGCGCGATCCTGGAGACCCAGGATCGAATCCCACATTGGGCTCCTGGTGCATGGAGCCTGCTTCTCCCTCTGCCTCTCTCTCTCTCTGTGACTATCATAAAAAAACAAACAAACATGTGTCCATATAACCAATTGTTTCCTACTTCATTGAGTCTCACCATTGTAACACCCATGTGGGGTGGATCATATGCTACCTTGAATTTATCTTTAGTTACTCATATTTGTTTTTTTTTTTTTTTAAGATTTTATTTATTTATTATTTATTTATTTGTGAGAGATATGGGGAGAGGCAGAGACATAGTCAGAGGGAGAAGCAGGCTCCTTGTGGGGAGTCCGATGCGGAATTCAATCCCAGGATCTCGGGATCAAGACCTGGGCTGGAGGCTGCCGCTCAACCACTGAGCCATCCAGGTGCCCCTCATATTTGTATGTAACCCCTTTGGATAATCCTGTTTATAGAACAGACACTTGAAACAACGTTTTCCCTCCTTTAATCAGTGAGAAAAAGAAATTTTATGACATATAAATTTGGTAGTTATAACTTTTTGTTAGTTTGCTCTTGGGATCTTTGCATGATCTTCAGTTAAGAAACCCATGCTTTGGGGCAGCCCCGGTGGCTCAGCGGTTTAGCGCCGCCTTCAGTCCAGGGCGTGATCCTGGAGACCTGGAATCGGGTCCCACGCTGGGTTCCCTGCATGGAGCCTGCTTCTCTCTCTGCCTGTATCTCTGCCTCTCTCTCTCTCTGTGTATCTCTCATGAAAAAATAAATAAAATCTTAAAAAGAAAGAAAGAAACCCATGCTTTGACACAATGTTTACTTGTCCTGTGAGTTTACTTGTCCTGTGAGATCCCTTTCGTTTAGTGATAGCTCCAGATTTTTATCTGGACACCAGACTACCCAGGAAAACAGCAAAATTTCCCCATCTCCCTTAGATGGCTATATGACTCCATCCAGTTACTTTTTTTTTTATTTTTTAAAGATTCTATTATTTATTTATTCATAAGAGACACACAGAGAGAGAGGCAGAGACACAGGCAGAAGGAGTAGCAGGCTTCCTGCAGGGAGCCCGACATGGGACTCCAGGATTAGGCGCTGGATTGAAGGCGGCACTAAACCGCTGAGCCACCAGGGCTGCCCTCCATCCAGTTATTTAGAGGGTAGATGTGATGGCTGAGTTGTCATCTTAGATTATGTAGTCAAACCCACACTTGAGAGTTAGTAGAATCGAAAATGAGAATAGTCTAAACTACAGATGACCACATCAGCCTTGAAAATTTTTCACATTGACTCAATTGAAAAAGAAATAAACTTGTATCCAGTATAAGATATAAGTAGTCATAACACATGGACAAATTTTTATCCTAACTATTCAATCTTACCTGGTCCTAACCTGTATTCAAGTTACATACAGAGCAAGTATCTATTAAATAGCCATTATTGGGACGCCTGGGTGGCTCAGCGGTTGAGTGTCTGCCTTTGACCCAGGGCATGATCCTGGAGACCCTGGATAGAGTCCCACATCGGGCTCCCTGCATGGAGCCTGTTTCTCCCTCTGCCTGTGTCTCTGCGCCTCTCTCTCTCTCTCTCTCTCTCTGTGTGTGTGTGTCTCTCATGAATAAATAAATAAAATCTTTAAAACAAACAAAACAAAACAAAAACCCCATTATTTTTTATTTTAAAAATTGATTTACATTGGGGTACCAGGCTGGCTCAGTCAGTAAAGCATGCAACTCTTGATCTCAGGGTGGTGAGTTTAAGCCCCACGTTGGACATAGAGCTTACTTTTAAACAATTGATTTATATTGTTTAGTTTTATTAAAATATAATTGGCATATAAAAATTGCATATATTGAAAGTTTACAACCTGATGTATTTTTTAAGATTTCATTTATTTATTTTTAATATACTTTTAAAATATTTAATTAATTAATTTATTTAACAGAGACAGAGAGAGAGAGATCTCAAGCAGGGGGAGCAGCAGACAGAGGAAGAGGGAGAAGCAGGCTTTTTGTCCAGCAGGGAGCCTATGTGGGGCTCAATCCCCGGACTCTGGGATCATGACCTGAGCCAAAAGCAGATGTCTAACTGACTGAGCTACGCAGTTGCCCCTAAGATTTTATTTTTAAAATCTTTACACCCAAAGTGGGGCTCAAACTTGCAACCCTGAAATCAAGAGTCACATCCTCTACCAACTGATCAAGCCAGGTACCCCTACAACTTGATGTTTTGACAAATGCATACAACTGTGAAAAGATCACTGCAATCAAGCTAATTAACATATCCATTACCTCTATATAGGACAAATATCCCCCACTTTTTGAAAATTCTCCACTTCACTTTTAGGAAATACCTGCATTAGTACCTGTTTTTGCTAACCAGAAGAAACTCAAAGATTTTTGCTTTTATGGGAAAAAAAAAGGTGAAAAGTGAAAAGAGCACTCAACATTTGTTTTGCAGCGAGACCTTATAGTGGCAGTGTGCACCCTATAAGAAGCAAGAGTGGCCTGATCAGGCTCTTCTCTGGGGCCTACACTCAGCATCTCAGCATCAAGCTGCCATAGCTTTGAACAGTGTCTGTGAGCATCTGTGCTTTATCTCAATTTATTTTGTGCAACCATTAGTAAGATGTGTCCTAAGGTATCAGAAAAGCCTTGAGAGAGTTTTGCTTACCATGTTTTGAGCGTCTGAGGATGCTCAAAATTTTTAAATATGAATTCCTCATAATGCTTCTTTGTTTTATGCCTTTTTAGTTTACAAAAGATTTCATAGGAAAGCTCTACTTTCATACAGTGGGAGGAACTATACTAGTGTGTGTGTGTGTGTGTGTGTGTGTGTGTGTGTGTGTGTGTGGTGTGAGGCCACTATTGTTTTTTGAGTTGTTCTGTTGTGGGACAAATTTCTTTGACATAATATTCTAGAAATAAGGTGGTTATGAGTGATCAGGTAATTTTTAACTACATGAAAATCCCTAATATAATGATTGTCATTCTATAAAACAAAGCTATTTCCATTTCCCAGTAGATGGCCATAATAAGCCACTTGTATTTTGTACGTACACACTGCTGTGGCATATCTGTGATGGAGAAGCCAATGAATGGTGGCATCATCATTGAGATTTCAGCCCATCTTTTCAGAAGAGAATGGGGCATAGGAAGGATAGGGGAATATAGTGAGGACCACTACTGGCCTGGATAAAAACTACTCTGTGGATTTAAAAAAAAAAAAAGTTGACTCTTCTGGGTGTATGTACTGCATAGGCACAGGGCTTATTCAGAATTGGGGCTGGATTTGAGCTCCCATTTGTCCCCTCAGCTGGATGCCCTTGTGCAACAAACAGCCCATATACATAAATGTAGTTGAGCAGAATAGAAGTATTACAGAACTTAAAAAGGAGTAAATTCAGAGACCTCAGGTTTTTAAAGCACTTCTGATAGAGCTTTGTTGATGTGGTTGTATCCAGTCCTAAAAGAAAAAATAAATTTTACACTTATTTAAAGTCCCTGATAATAGCTAAACTTAGGAGGAAGCTTAAATGGTTCTTTTCCCAAGTAGATAGGTAGAAGAGAGATGAGTTGGGCTGAGTCACAACTAACTAGTTCAACTGATATTTAAAATTGGTGGGTTTTTAAAAAAGATTTTATTTATTTATTTGGGAGAGAGAAAGTGAGAGAGAGAGAGGCAGAGGGAGAGGGTGAAGCAAGCTCCCCATTGAGCGGGGAGCCCGATGCAGGACTCAATCCCAAGACCCTGGGATCATGACCTGAGCCGAAGGCAGATGTCCAACCTACTGAGCCACCAAAGTGCCTCTAAAATTGATGTTTAAAATGTGCCAGGCATCATCTTTATGTGGTGCTACAATGAGGAATCAGCATGATTATGCAAATGTTTTCTGTGTCTTCTAACAAAGCATGATTGAAGGACCAAGACTAGGGATACTTTTACCTCTTTTCTTTTTCTTTCTTCATTTTTTTTAAGATTATATTTTGAAGCAATCTCTACATTCAATGTGGAGCTTGAATTTACAACCCCAAGATCAAGAGTCACATACTCCAGCGCCTGAGCCAGCCAGGTGCTATTCACTCTTTTCTTCAGCTTCTTTATTCTTACCTGTCATTCAGGTCTGCAATGTTGTTGTTGTTGTTTTTTAAAAGATTTTATTTATTTATTCATGAGAGAGAGAGACAGAGAATGAGAGAGAGGCAGAGACATGGGCAGAGGGAGAAGCAGGCTCCATGAAGGGAGCCTGACATGGGACTTGATACGTGGCCTCCAGGATCATGCCCTGGGCTGAAGGCAGCGCTAAACTGCTGGGCCACCGGGGCTGCCCTTCAATGTTGTTTTATCCCCTGACTTCCCACCACTCCACAGAAACACTTAGATCTCCTCTTTCTTTCTTGTTGATACATCAAAATCCCAAAGAATGAAAAAATAATAGCTATTCCCTCTAATGTTTCTGCTATGGACAACCTCACACCCCTTTCAAAATCTTGGGAGATTCAGAGCCCTGTAGGTGACAGATGGGGCTCCAGATACTTGGTGGAATGGTAGGAGAGAAGAATGGAAGGGAGAGAAAGAAGAGTCTAGCATCTATCTGTAGGTGGGGCTAAACAGACCAGCTGGAGACCTCCTCAGTACCCATCCTATGAGAGAAAGACCTCCTCAGGTTCCTTCAGGTCAGCAAATGTTTATTCATTGCTTACCATATACCAGACCAGGTGCTGAAAAGTGAATAAGAGTTTCTGCCTTTGAGGCACCTGGGTGACTCAGTCAGTCAAGTGTCTGCCTTCAGCTCAGGTCATGATCCCCAGGGTCCTGGGATTGAGCTTCATGTTGGGCTCCCTGCTCGGTGGGGAGCCTGCCTCTCCCTCTGTCTCCACCACTCCCTCTGCTTGTGTTCTCTCTCTCACTTTCTCAAATAAATAAATAAATAATCTTAACCAAAAAAAAAGAGTTTCTGCCCTTAATGAGGTTATGGTCTAATAGGAAAGTTGAAAACATGACAGAGAATTTCAATCTAATGAAGTAACTACTGTGGGAAAAGTATGTAGAGTGTGCTGTGGGAGATGGGCAGGGCTGCTTCCTCCCACTTTCAGGGTTCTGGAATGGAAGGCTCTTTCCAGTCTGTTCCAGGGACTGTATCCAAGCTGGCTCTCTATAGAATCTACCTCTCTGGCTTTATCCCTTGTCAGTTTCTAGCTAGCTCTTCCTGGTTTACTATGTAACCATTCACACTCCTCTCTCATTAGTTTTCCAACACTGCCATTGTCTACACAGGTAGATTTTCAGTGTGGGTGTTTTTCTCCCATTTATAAATCTGGAAGACCTCTACTCCTCCTTTAATACCCACCTCAAAAGTTATCTGCAAAGCTTTCCCTGAAGCTCCAAGGCAGAGTTGCCTCCTTCCTCTTTTCTACTCCTTGCTTACTTCTGTAAATACTTCTGTATTTACCACAGTGCACTCCTAAGATAATATTTACCACAGTTTTTCTGTGTAAATATCTGTTTTCCCCATTAGACTGAGCTCTTAGGACAGAAGTCATTCATCTTTGTTTCCCCAGGGATTAGCATCTCCAATGGCCCTTAGCTCTGTAACTTAGTATTTGATGGATGAATGATTATTTTTAATATACTATGGAAACACTGATGATGGAGTTGTTCACTATGTTATTCACACTGAATAAAATATTTGAAGCATCATGTTAACATAGTAAATAGGCCTTTCTGACATGTGAGAAGATTTGAAGTGGCCCAGGACAGAGCCCTGACTTACAAGATGCCACCCAGAATCTCAGATCTTTCGTTTGTTTGGCCACCATCTCAATCTATGTCATGTATTGTTGAGTGCTTTATAGATGACTGAGTCAGGAGAATTTGCTTTGATTAGGTTTTATTTAAGTTAATTGTTCATTTGTTTTTTTTTTATTTTTTAAGATTTTATTTATTTATTCATGAGATACAGAGAGAGAGGCAGAGACACAGGCAGAGGGAGAAGCAGGCTCCTCACAGGGAGGCCGACGTGGGACTGGATCCTGGACCCCAGGATCACGCCCAGAGCCAAAGGCAGTTGCTCAACTGCTGAACCATCCAGTCATCCCAATTATTCATTTAGTAATCAGATATTTATTCAGTATCTGTTATGTTATTGAGCTTTGTTCTAGGTGCTTGAAGTTATAGTGATCAACCACAATATGTATGGTTGAAGAGTCTATGGAGAACCCACTAGGACAATGGTTCTCAAAGTGTGCTCCTTAAATCAATGGTATCAACATCACCTGGGAACTTATTAGGAATGCAAATTCTTGGAACCCCTAGACCTACTTCCAGACCTACTGAATCAGAAACTCAGGCCAGGGGAGTGCGGTGGGGGCTGGGAGCTAGCAGTCTTATTTAATAAACATTCTCTTTGATTCTGATACCAAAAACCAATAGCCCAACCCCATGCTACAGAGGCCACCTGTGTCCATAGCTTCCAATGGGTCTGATAGATGTGCCCTTCCAACAGTGCTCTGCCTTGGGAAATGAGTATGTGTGAACAGCATCAGTGGTGATCATGCCCTTGGTTTCTGCTTGGCTTAAGTCAATGGGAAGGAGAGGAGAAAAGTAAAGCCTGGGTATTTATAATCCTGGCTTATTCCCTGCAATGTGATCCAGGCCAACTGGGTCCCTCAAGTCAAAGCCACTATCCCTTCTGAGGACATTTCCTCTGCAGCTTTTTCCCAGCCTCTGGTAAATTAGCTTTGTAAATAAGCCCTTCACAAACTATTTTGAATGTCTTTTCTGTTCTCTATCAGAACTCCACAATTCAGGTCAGGTCTGATCTTCTGCAGGCCAGGACCTACTGCACCATTTGACATGGTGGATACAGTGCATGTAGACATAATTTTAGGGATCTATGAAAATGTTAAACATTTTTTTAATCAGAAAAAAATTTGATATAATCCAGAATGGATTATATTTTTCCTTATATTGATGTAATTATAAAATGGAATTTTATTTTTTAAATTAATTAGTTAATTAATTTAAAAGATTTTATTTATTCTTTCATGAGAGAGACAGAGAGGCAGAGACACAGGCAGAAGGAGATGCAGGCTCCATGCAGGGAGCCTGATGTGGGGCTCGATCCCGGACCCCAGTATCATACCCTGAGCCAAAGGCAGATGCTCAACCTCTGAGTCACCCAGGTGTTCCTAAAATGGAATTTTAAACTTTTTTTTTTTTTTTTTTTTTTTACTGCAGGAAGAGTCCCACAACGTCCCACAAATGTAATAAAGTGGCCCTGCTGCATTGTCTTGCTAATTGATTTTCTTGCCTTCATATTATTTGCCCCTCAACTCCTCTATTCCACCCACAAAACACTGTATACACATCTATACTTGTGCACATGCTTAGAGACACATACACATATTTCCCCTATGCATTCATTCTCTACTTTTCTCCATTTCCTCCATTCCTTGCCTGGGAGGGAGATAGAGGCTGACCTCTGCAAACTACATTATTCAGATTCCTTGTTGGATGGCTTCTCTTTGGGAGCTATGAATAGGAGGCATCAGCAGAAGATCACACGGCCAGAGGAGAGAGAAGTCAGAGTGTTTGCTCTCCTGGCACCCTTTGTGCCACCCATGGGTAGGAGTGGCTGCACTACTCTACCTAAGGCCACAGCTTCTGCAGCTGAGCTTCCCACACCCCACCCCACCCCCACCCGCGGCCAACCCGTTATCCCAACCACTCCTTGTCTTCCTTTCACTCTAGGACAGAATTTGGCTTTTCATTGATGCAGCCCGTGGCTCCTCACCATCCCTTGTTGGTTTCCCTTAACCCTTTTTAATAGCCTATGTAAATAATTTCTTCATTAACATGAATAGAGCTATTTTTAATTGATAGTAGAGACCCATAGCAAGTTTGATTTGTTCATTTAACACAGTATCACAAACATTTCCTGAGGTGTCTGCAAAGTCTTCCTAAGGACCACTTTGTGGCAACACAATATTCTACCTTAAGGTGTACAAGAATCTCTTGATATATTTCCCCTTTGCTCTCCGGCTTGACTCACTTTTATTTATTTATTTATTTTTAAGATTTTGTTTATTTATTTATTCATGAGAGACACAGAGAGAAAGAGAGGCAGAGACACGGGCAGAGGGAGAAGCAGGCTCCATGCAGGGAGCCCGATGTGGGACTCGATCCTGGGTCTCCAGGATCAGGCCCTGGGCTGAAGGTGGCGCTAAACCGCTGAGCCACCCGGGCTGCCCTTGACTCACTTTTCTTTTTCACATCCTTTATTTCCATTATAGACAGACGAAATAAACATTCTCTAGGTGTAGATTTTTATTGTATATGAACTTTTACTCCATTCATGTTATTTTTCTTCTAGATTCTGATACTGCCTTAGAGCCACAATTTCTAACCCTTCTTCTGAATTTTTCTATAGGCAAATAGTTTTACTCCCTCCTGTTGGAATGTATTTACACTCAGATGTCAACAGACATTTGTTTAAACTATTCCTTCCACTTGAAATACTCTCTTTTTCACAGTTTTTCAAATGTCAGTTTTCTTTCCTACTTAAGTTAAAGATGTCATTCTCTCCTCTGAACTAACCTATTCAAATGATTTATTTGGTAATTAGTGATTTTTGGATTATGACCTGAGCTGAAGGCAGATGCTTAACCAACTGAGTCGCCCAGGCGCCCCCTTATTGTTTTGAAATGTAATTAAAATGTTTTAGGTTATTTAGCTTCAAATATAGTACTATCTTTTCTTTTCCAACTTGATTATTAATTTCTTGTTGAAGGAATTATTTTCTTTTATCACTTTATGTCTCCTGTATCACTTTCATGCAGTACTTGCATAATGAACATGTATTGATTTGAAAAATATTGGAGCCCCATATATAAGAGACTGACTTTCAGAATCCTAGTGTAAGTAAAGTTGAGTTCTCTGTCCATTTCTCTGACTACAAACTGTAATTTCATCACGTGGCGCACAGATTTCCAGTACTGTTTAGGGATGTTATTGTTCTTATGTGTTTCTAAGAAGGGAAATGGCTTAAAAGTGTTTATATCTCTCTAAGCCAAAGTGGAGCATGTGCATGAGAAAGAAGTGCCTCCACAGTGTAGATATAGAAGGAAAGATTAAGGGGCACCAGGGTGGCTCCGTTGGTTGAGTGTCTGACTCTTGATTTCAGCTCAGGTCATAATCTCATGGGTCCTGGGATAGAGCCCCATTGGGCTTCTTGCTCAGAAGGGAGTCTGCTTAAAGATTTTCTGTCCCTCTCTGCCCCTTCCCCCACTCACTCTCTAAAATATATAAATAAATCTTTAAAAAAATAGAAATTATAGAAGGAAGAGGCATGTTAGTAATACTAATGGTAATAGTAACTCAGTTTCTGATTAATAGTAACAGAAATCCTAAGTCATCCCATAACATCTTGCACATTTCTTTCTTCATAGCATGTATCACATCCAAATACATTCATTTTGTTATTTGCAATAATAATAAAACCTTCCTTACCCCAGCAAATATATATGCTACATGGGGGTGAGGACTTTTTTGGTTCTTGTATTCTATAACTGTATTCCCAGTCCTAGAATAAGTCTGGCATGGAGTAGGCACTCAAAAAACAGTTGTGGAATAAATGAGTGAATGGATGAACATTTGTTAGTATTCCACAGTTTTCCAGATGGTGTTTTAAGGGCTTGCATTATTTGTCACTTAAAGTCTCACAACACCCTATGACATAGGTACTGTCCCTCAGAGGAGGAAACTGAGATTCAGAGAAGGTAAAGGCCTCCCATGGTCAGAAATCTAGTACCTGGGGGATGTGGTACTTAAATCCAGGCAGTCTGGCCAGGAGATCACACTATGATGAATTTTATTTAGTAAAATACTGTGAAATAACAACTAATATTTGTTAAAACTTATGAACTATTGTCACATCTATTTCCTTTTTTCAAAAACAATATTTTATTTATTTGACAGAGAGAGAGAGAGAGAGAGAGAGATCGCACAAGCAGGGAGAGCAGCAGAGGGAGAAGCAGGGAGCCCTGTGTGGGACTGGATCCCAGGACCCTGGGATCATGATGTGAGCCAAAGGCAGACGCTTAACCGACTGAGCCACCCAGGTGCCCTATCACATGTATTTCCTTTTTTTTTAAATTAAGATTTTATTTATTTATTCATAAGAAACACACACACACACAGAGAGAGAGAGAGAGAGAGAGAGGCAGAGACACAGGCAGAGGGAGGGAGAAGCAGGCTCCATGCAGGGAGCCCGACGTGGGACTCGATCCTGCATCCCCAGGATCATGCCCCGGGCTGAAGGTAGCGCTAAACTGCTTAGCCACCCGGGCTGCCCCTGTAGTTCCTCTTTTGATAGCATTCAGTGATCTGAGCTAATATTATTATTATCCCTACTTTACAGATAGAAACACTGAGAAATGATTTGTCAGAGGTCACAGTGCCATTAAGTGGCAGTTCTGGGAATTAAACTCTGATCTTCTGAGTTCAAACCTTATCTCTCTCCCACTCTACTCCTGCTAGCCACCATGCTGTGGCTTAAATGTGGCCAGAGATCCCAATTAATGGCTTTAGACATACATAAGCTCGACTTAATTAGTCACTAAAAAGCCATTGTATTAGTAGCCAGCAATAAATAATTTTAATATTCACTAGTTTTGCTTTAGTAGTTACTAAGTTTTTACTAATAAAAAATTGCACAGAAGTTGTAAATTTGGAGGCACAGTCCCCAAGCACTTATCTTAGAGGAATAGGACAATAACAAAATTGTCACTGGTAACTTTGACAAAGACTGCACAATCATGCATTCAGGAATGCTCTGTGGTAGGTGTGTGATTCATATATCAAAAGAGATATACGTGGAGATCATACTTATTGTTGTCACATTCACTTACTTACTCTTAGATACTGAGTCTTACTGAGTGATGGCAAATGACTCCTAGGTGTATTTCTTGACAAGGTAATAAAAATTATAAACAGGATTCTAAAAATTAGGACTCATTGCATGAATGTAAAGAAAAGGCAGTAGTAACAGTAAAGGTCACTGAGGTCGGAGAGATCAGTAGGTTCCACAAGTCACTGAAGGACCGCAGGGGCTGGGATCCAGAGATACTTGGAACAAAGTGCTGGAGGGTGGTTAGTGACAGGGGCTACAGGGGAAAGGGTGGCAAGACAAGATGGCATCAACTTCACAATTTTAGAGGTGGAGGAGGATGATGAGGGTTGATCTAGAAGTGACTTAAGGAACATGTCAACCTCTTCAGGGTGGTGGATGAAGAGGCATGCTCTACTTGTGGAAGGCAAAAAAGGAACATTGCCACTTAATGTCCAGGTAAGATGGTGGAGTAACTGTTCTTAGAGTGGAAGATACAGAATATTTCGCTCTATGAGAGAAAATCTGAAGAATAGCTGAAAATGACTGGGAAATCTTAGGAGCTGGGAACTGAATATGATTCAGCATAGTAGTATTAGCATTAAATAGAAAGATACCATACTCTAACATGCTAAGGAGGCATATGCTATTGTCCACTCAAAAGTCTTACTTTTCATAAAGCTTGTATAGTTCATACTGTACACCAACTATTTAACATTCAGATTCATCCAAGACTCATTTTAAAGCATGAGAACCTGCCCACCTGCTCCTCCAATCTGCCGAGATTTCCCCAATTTTGTTTTTTGAGATTTCTTTTCTTTTTAAGATTTTATTTATTTTTTTGAGAGAGAAAGAGACAGAGAACATGAACAAGGGGGAGGGGCAGAGGGAGAAGAAGACTCCCCGCTGAGCAGGGAGCCCGACCTGACCTGGGACTCCATCCCAGGACCCCTGGATCATGCATGACCTGAGCAGAAGGAATGCTTAACCGACTGAGCCACCCAGGTGCCCCTGGTTTTATAGATTTCTCTTTCTAGGAGTGTGTATAACATTTATTTTTTATGCCACTCACTTGGAATTTATCAGTCTTGGAGTTTTATTTTTTTTAAGATTTTATTTATTTATTCATGAGACACACACACACACACACACACACACACACACACACACACACAGGCAGAGACAGAGGCAGAGGAAGTAGGCTCCATGCAGGAAGTCCAATGCAGAACTTGATCCCGGGATCCCGGATCATGCCCTGAGCTGAAGGTAGCCTCCCAACCACTGAGCCACCTGGGCTGCCCCACCCTTAGCGTTTTAATGATAGTTTCAGTTCATACGCACACAGGCAAATGTGTTTATTAATAGGAACCTGTCTTGGTGAGTACCTGCCAGGTGCTTTTTCTTAGAGCCATAGTGCTTAGTTGGGGGCCTGACAGAGTGTTACCTAATTGCTGAATGATAATTTTAATTTTGACTGAAGCTGTTGTTTTCTTCATAGCCAGCAAAAGTTGCAGTAAAAACCATGTGCTAAAATTTATGGAAACTTGTGAATTCCAGTTCATTCACATTTTTACTTCTGGATGAAACGCAATGAATGTCTCTTTAAGTGAGAAATCTGATAAAAGACTGGGTTTTGAGGAAGCATCTCCTCCCCCAAGGAATGGGCTTCCTTTCAGAGGAGATCCCCTTAGATAGCTGCCAAGGTTGCGAAGGCAAACCTTTGCATATACAAATTTGGGTCAATGTGTTGACAGGATGTCAGATTTGTGTAGCTAAAGCAGCTTCAGCATGAATATTGAGCTTTATGCCACTCCATTGATGCCCAAATGAACCTGTAGGTGCCTATTTGTGCCTGAGGCTACTGGGGTAGAAAATAGAAGTGGGTTGTGAAAACCTGATCAAGGTCCACAGACTACCCTTGACCAGTAGTCACTGGTTTTCAGCAACAATTGAAAAGTAAATTCAAAGAGATCTGAATGGCAGAGCACTGATATCTTTTCATCAAATAGTCTGTAATTTCACATTGAAGTTATTTTGCCTCATAGACTTACCCAGGAGTGTTTCAGGAATCTTTACCCTGGCATGGGTCCACAAAAAGTTGCATAAAGAAAAATTTATCTAACCAGCTGACTTGGAGGGACCAAGTCTTTTGTTTTACAAAAGACCTAAAGTATTATTTAGTTCATGAAACATATAAATCTAAGTGGGAACAATGGTAAATATGACAATACGTTTTTTTTTTTAAATAAAAGTACTCTTCAAAATTGTATTTTAAGGACCTGGAAATTTTGAGATTGATCACAGTAAACTGTAAACGACTTTTATAGTCTTCGAGAGATGGAAGTATAAAATAAGCAACATTCACTAAAAGCCTTCTTTTTAACTCCTTAATGTTCTACTACTTATCTTAGTCTTATCAAGTGCTTCCACTAGTGAGCGAGCATTCCTGCAAACATTTACAATAATTCATATGATCATTGATAATAATAATAATTTTGTCATTGTAAGACCTTTCTAATTATCAAAGATTGATTTGGACACAATCTAATTTTATTTGAGTTTTGCTTTTCATTATCATTTTATAAGAATTGACACTCTATTAGAAAACCATTAGCTAGATTATTTGATTAAGCAGAAGACCTTATCTTTGGTATATTTGGTACCTAAAGAAGATCATCTTTTTTTTTTTTAACACTTTCCTTGTCTTATACAACAAAATTATGTTTTTTATTTTTTTAAAGATCTTATTTATTTATTCATGAGAGTCACAGAGAGAGAGGTAGAGACACAGGCAGAGGGAGAAGCAGACTCCCTGTGGGGAGCCCACTGTGGGACTTGATCCTGGGACTCCAGGATCCCGCCCTGGGCCAAGGCAGCAGCTTAATGGCTGAGCTACCCAGGCATCCCACAAAATTATGTTTTATAGAAATCATAAACTGAAACAAGTAATAATAATGTCCAGAAAAGAAACATAGACACTGAATATTTTCTTTTATCACATTTTGTACTTATAGCTGTGCAAGTAAAGGAAAAATGATTGTAAATAAAATAGAGATTAGAATAAAAAATGAGGGGCACCTGGGTGGCTCAGTCAGTTAAGTAGCTGCCTTAGGTTCAGGTCAGGATCTCAGGGTTCTGGGATGGAGCCTCCGTCGTGCTCTGTCTCTCTCATATAAATAAATAAACATATAAAAATGAAAAAATAGATTATTTATTTATGTATTTATTTGAGAGAGAGAGCATGCCAGCAAGCGCATGGTGGGGGAGGGGCAGAGGGAGAAGCAGACTCCCCGCTGAGCAGGGAGCCAGGATCTGAGGGTCTATCCCAGGACCCCACCTGAATCATGACCTGAGCTGAAGGCAGACGCTTAACCAACTGGGCCACATAAGTGCCTCTGGATTAATAATTTTAAAACACATTAATACATTTTTTTTTTTTTTTTACAAAAGAGGAGATACTAAACTTACCTATTTGTCACAGTAACAAACACGTGAAGCTGAGTCTGTGAGTCCAGGACAGTGCCCTTGGCAGTTTTCCAAATTAGCTTTCA
This sequence comes from Vulpes lagopus, assembly GCF_018345385.1. Taxonomy (NCBI): domain Eukaryota; kingdom Metazoa; phylum Chordata; class Mammalia; order Carnivora; family Canidae; genus Vulpes; species Vulpes lagopus. The sequence continues at coordinate 40,963,452 of NC_054829.1, read as the reverse complement.
GTAGCTTGCTTGATTATAAAGCCTAAGAAATAAAAAATGTGCTAACTTGAAATGTTAACACTTAATATTATTAAAATTTAACAGAAACCACAGAAATTGTTTAGAACTTAGACAAACAGGATTTTTGCAGAGAGGAGTATTTTACTCCTGACATTCTTTGGAATGGTCAGGGCGTGATGATACTAAAGGGCAGATTAGAGTTTAGTTAGTTCTAACGTTAGGCTCCCACTCTATAGACCTTGCTGGTAGCTTGTACAGAGGTCACTGCTTCCACCCCTTCCCATCCCCTACCCCCGCCCCTTCCCTTGACCACCACTGCTTTGCTTTGTAAACTTGTATTTCTATTTTCTCTTGGCATACTTTGGAGTGTAGCTTTCAGAAATAATCTTTTTCAGTGAGTTTCTTTTTTCTAACATGCCTCCTCTCAATATATCAGAAATCTCACTTTTGTTTAGTATTTCTGAATTATTAATTGTCACTCAGAACACTGTATACTGTTTGATGAGACCTAGACCTATAGATAAATACTGATTTGTATTTAGCATGTATTTGTACGTTAGTTTAAAAGGAATAATGCTTTTTTTAATAAGAAAGAAAGAGATTAAATAGAAGAATGTGGAAACATTTGCAACAATTTTGTGTGTGTGTGTGTTTGTATTTGCCATACATAGAAACCAACTTATCGCATCTTATCTCTTTCATGGAGGCACAAAGTAAGAATCCTTCACAAGAGAGCTCTCTTCCTCTCATCTCTTCATCCTAATATATGAGTATGCATGGATATTTTTTCATATATTTATCAAGTTTTTTTTTTCCCCTAGCTGGTACCCCAAACAGTGCCCAGGCAGCGTTATATGATGAATGAGTCTGTTTTTATTTAACACTATTGTATTTTTCCCTCTCTAAAATTAATTCCTCTATAGTGTCTAAATGGGGTTTTTATCAATTAGCTTTCACTAGGAAAATCTTTTCCTGTCTAATATAGAATAATGATTTTTTTTCATCTGTCAAGGGGGTTATTAATAAATGCCACCAGTGGGGTTAGAACATTCTCTGGTGTTTGCTTTAGGGGAACAAGGGGATTGTCGGAAATCCTAGCCAAACTGAACCATAATTAGAGAGAAAATGTTAGCAATTAGAACTATACATTAGGCTTTAATTTACTACCATGGAAAAGTCAAGGGTGGCATTTTTATTCCATTTTTAGGTGCAGCCAGATGGATTGCTCATTACAGGATAATTTCCACCGACCCTCTGCATTTCTCAAAGTAACAAAGCAGCTGAGAGCACTGTGCAGCCAGTGGCTCAGATTTTATTTTATTTTTTTGTGGGGGTGGAGAGTAGAAGGGGAGGTTAAGCAGTTATCAGTTTCCTACAGTTATTGACATAATTGGGAATCTTTTTATATGTGGAATAATTTTAGGTTAAGAAAACAGAACACAAACACATTAATATAGTTTACTTTTCTATCCTTGCCTAAATGTATCATGCTGCTATATCTTAATCTCCATGTTAAAAAAATTCCTTTTCAATCTTTCAACCTTTAATTTTTCCTAATGACCAAAATAAATATTATAAGTTATTGACTAAAAAAAAAAAGTCTTCTCAAACCAAAGATCATAAAGTTTCAGTCTAATTACAGTCTAATTCTTGCAAAGCTTCCAAGTGCACCAGTTGCAGTATTCTTGAAGATGTGGAGTATCCATCATCATTTTTCATTTTTATCTCACACTCAAATTGCATTTTCTTTTCTTTTCTTGTTTTAAAGATTTTACTTACTTATTTGAGAGAGAGATAAAGAAAGCATGAACAAGGGGAGGGGCTGAGGGAAAGGGAGAAGCAGACTCCCCACTGAGCAGGGAGCCCAAAGCAGGGCTTGATCCCAGTGCCCTGGGATCCTGACCTGAGCTGAAGGCAGTCAGTCACTTAACTGACTGAGTCACCCAGGCCCCTCAAATGGTATTTTCTTATTAACTGTGCTATTCAGTGAATTTGGGGCCAAGAGATTAATGACCATTTAAAGTAAATGTATTTATTTTGAGGTTAACAATGTTGTCATGAGGAAAAAATCTACCTTCTGTTTCCTTTTTATTACAATGAGTCAAAATCAGCCACAGCTTCCCTTTTTTTTTGAAGATATAGTTGAAGATACCTTTATGTTATTTACTTTTATTGTGGTCAATTATATATAACTATATAAAATTTACCATTTTGGCGACTTTTAGGTGTATAGTTTGGTGGCACTAATGCATTCACGTTGCTGTGAATCCATAACATCTCTCTTCAGAAGTTTTTATCTTCCCATGCTGAAGCCATGTTTATTAAACAATAACTCTCTTTTCCCCTCTCCCCTGTCTTTGGTGACTACTATTATATTTTCCATCTCCATGCATTTGAGCACTCTATGTATCCCATATATGTGGAATTGTACAATATGTGGCCTTTTGTGTTTGATACTTAGCATCATGTCATCAAGTTTCATCTGTATTGTTGCATGTGTCAGAATTTCCTTCCTTTTTAAGACCCAATAATATTCCATTCCAATAATTGATTCCAAAAGTACATATATGCCTTAATTTTATTTTTTATATGCCTTTATTTTAAATAATTTGCACATATTTCCTAAGGATTTACCTCCATGCTCAAGTTGTGTGGGGTTGACATCCACAGACAAAGTTATGGTTCCATCACAGGTGAGGTAGTGGATAAGAAGCATTGGTGAGGACAAAGTGTCAGGCAGTTTGGACAGAAAAACAAAGGAAAACATCTGATCTTTCCATAAATGACCCTGTTAGAGGACAACCATGCTAGACTAACTCAAGTTATGACATGGAGAGAAAAGCAGTTAATTCTATTTGCAGGTAAATGTTAAGATGGTATTCCTAAAAACATTTTTGCAGCCATAATTTTTTACAGAATTTTCAATGGTTGAAAAATTCAGACAACTAGATAGCCTCAATTTTCTTTTTAGACTAAGTTTCAGGGACGGCTGGGTGGCTCAGTGGGTAAGCATCTGCCTTCTGCTCAGGGTGTGATCCCGGGTCCAGGGATCGAGTCCTGCATCAGGCTCCCTGCGAGGAGCCTGGTTCTCCCTCTGCCAGTGTCTCTGCCTCTGTGTGTGTGTGTGTCTCATGAATAAATAAATAAAATATTTTAAAACAAAATAAGTTTCAGAAGAATAAGAAATATTTCCCCCATATTCCCTATTCTACGAGACTTCAGCTAGATTTTCATGCTTCCTACAGAAAACAACAACACAAAAATCCCATACTTTTGTCAACTGAAAATTCTACAGTTCTGCAGCAGTGACAGAAAACATTTTTTTCCTCATAAAAATCCATATTATGTAAGCAAAACAAAACATTACTGAGCTCTTGATTTTTAAATGTTTAGGTGGCAAGTTTATTCAGAGTGCTCTGCAGGGGCCCCTGGCTAGCTCAGTTGGAAGTGCATGGGACTCCTGATCTGGGGTGGAGTTTGAGTCTCACATTGGGCATAAAGATTACTTAAAAAAAAAAAAAATCTGCCTAAAGAAAAAGTTCCGTTGTAGCATTTCACCTTTCCTAAGCTACCTTATAGGGGAGCTCTTTAAAAGAAATGAGGGGACACCTGGGTGGCTCTGTGGTTGAGCATCTGCCTTTGACTCAGGTCATGATCCTAGGGTCCTGGATGGAGTCCCACATCCGGCTCCCCATGGGAGCCTGCTCCTCCCATGCCCATGTCTCTGCCTCTCTCTCTGTCTCTGTCTCTCATGAATAAATAAATAAAATCTTTAAAAAAAAATAAGAAGACTTCACAGAAGAAAACAGAATTAGGGTTTAACGGTATTTTATATTTCATTCATTCCTTACAAGAGGCAAACCTCTAATGTTTTTTGACTACTGAAACAGTGCCACCTCACCAGTTTTGTTTTTGTTCTTTTAAGATTTTATTTATTTATTTATGAGAGACAGAGAGAGGCAGACACAGGCAGAGGGAGAAGCAGGCTCCCCACGGGGAGCCCAATGCCTGACTCCATCCCAGGACCCCAGGATCACGCCCTGAGCCAAAGGCAGACGCTCAACTGCTGAGCCACCCTGGTGTCCTGAGGTCACCAGTTTTGAGCTCTCCGTTCTGACCCCAACTGACCTTCCTTCACTTTTCTTTCATTTCTCTTGAATCTGTTCTTGGTTTACTTCGGGGACTCTGTTCTCTCTCTTTCTCCCACCTCTTCCCTTCCTTCTTTCCCTAATTATTTATTGAGTGAGAGTTTATTGTGTGCCACTTCCAGCCCTTGGAGATTCAAAGATTAATCTGACATGCTTCCTGCCTGGGTTGAAACTGCTGTTCAGTGCAGGTCTGTCCAGTGGTTTTCACATTGGGTGTCCACTCTCTGTGACTGGGACAAGCTCCCTGGAACCCTGAATTGAGGAGAGTTTGGGGCTCGTGTCTAGTTTTGGTAAGAAAGGGTGCCAAGATCAATTAGTGCTGTCTGCCAATGGCTCGGGAACAAAATAGTTGACGTGTGTGCCGTGCCCTTGCCAACCTCTAATCCAAGAGAGCCGAAGCTTTCTCCACATGTTTTTTCCTCCATTCAACTTGACCCTCAAATTGAGAACTTTTTTTTTTAAGATTTTATTTATGTATTTATGAGAGACACAGAAAGAGAGGCAGAGACACAGACAGAGGGAGAAGCGGGCTCCATGCAGGGAGCCCAATATGGGACTTGATCCCTGAGCCAAAGGCGGATGCTCAACCTCTGAGCCACCTGAGCATCCTAACAAATTGAGAACTTTAAAGGTTGCTTTAATGATCATTCTGGTATACCTCACCCTTTTATGTTTTCACCAAGTGCCCATCACATCATTCCCTAAATTGTGTTCACTGCCAATTAATTTCTGTCTTTTCTCCTAGGCTATCAAGTTTTGCTAAAGACACGAAACCATTCTGATTCAGTTCACTAAAAATTTATGCTACCAGACTTCCTCTGGTTCTATACTCTTTTTATTACTCTCTTGGAGATTCACTAATGACTTTCCTATCTTGGTTGTTTAAAATGTTTTTCATATTTTTGAAAGTTACTGCTTAATCTTCCCTTGCCCTTGATCTCAGATGATCTTGCCTCCTGCTTTTCTGAGAAGTTCAAGGCCATCTGAAAATCTTCAATTTCCTATTCCCTTCCTCAGTCTTTTCTATTTTCCTTTATCCATTGCTTCTTCTGCCCTCTATCCCAAAGGATGAGGTTGCCTTTATTTCTAGTTTGAAACCAACTCATCCAGGACTTTTCTCTATAAGGTCTGTTCCCTGTAACTTCTTGAAATTCTAAATTCCCTTGCCATAGGTTCTTTAGTTTGGAGAAAGTAAAAAATAAAGTACAGAGATGATTATAGCAGATTACAGATGTTTCCAATACCCAGCAGTGACCATTGTCACTATTATGATACACTGGCTTATCTTTTTTCTAATAAAAAGAAAAGTTATAGGAGCACCTGGCTGACTCAGTCGGTAAAGTATCCAGCTCCTTAACTCAGGGGTATGAGTTCAAGCCCCACATTGGGCATAGAGCTTACTCAAAAAAAAAATTAAAAATTTAAAAAAAAAAGTTACAGATAAAGTTGAAGTTCTCTTTGACTCCTCAGTCCTATTCCCTTCTTTCCCTTCCCAGAAGCAACCCTATTACGTATGTTTTTTTCTATGTGTTCTCTAAAGTTATTAAATTATACATTTACATGTGTGTATACCTAAATAATATGTGGGATTTTTTAGTGGAAAATTTGAGAACCTATACAGTTCATGTTTTACAACCTACATTTTTCCTTCCTTTCTCTCCACATGATATTTCTGCTCTTTGTGCTGGTTCATGCAGATCTAGTTGTAAGCTCCCTGAAGGCAAAGTTTTTGGCTTGCTTATCTCTAAATCCCCAGAACCTAGTACAGTATTTGGCATTTGGTAGGTACTTAATATGTATTTCATAGGAGAATTAATATCATTCATTTTTATTTATTTTTAATTAATTTTTAACTTTTTTTTTTTTTTTAAGTAGGCTCCACATCCTTTACCTACCCAGCCAGCCAGGCCCCCCTACCTCATTTTTAACTGTTTGGTACTAATTAACTGTATGACAGGCCCACATATCACATTTCATCTATTTACTCCCCCACTGGTGAACAATTTCCGTTGTTTCTAATTTACATGCTTTTTAGTACAACACCCTTGTATAAGTCTTTCTATGCCTATGTTTGAGATTTTATCATGCTGACTTAGAGTTGGAATTGCTGCATTGTAGGAATTTATCTACCGAGATACAGTCAAATTGCTTTTCAAAATTTCCAGGCTTTCAAATATGTCAAGAATTTCTCTCCACAGTTTTTGTTTTTGTTTTCTGAGTGCTCTATACCCTAAAGCAATAGTTTTATTTTATTCTTTCCTTTGGCATCTCAGCTTTTCAAAATAATGATCTATTGACCCTAGGATCCATTCATGCCTAATGCTTGAAAGAGCTAACCTCTGATTTTTAAGTTCTATTAGCCACTTAGTCCTCCCTTTAAAAAATAATTACTGGGGCACCAGGGTGGCTCAGTCAGTTAAGTGACCAACTCTTGGTTTCAGCTCAGGTCATAATCTCAGTGTTGTGAGATGGAGCCCTGCGTCAGGCTCTATGCTGGGCGTGGAGCTTGCTTAAGATTCTCTCCCTCTCTCTCTCCCTCTGCCTCTCCTCACCACGTGTGTGTGCTCTCTCTCTTTCTAAAAAAAAATTACTATATATACACATATGTATGTAGTAAAAATTATTATATGTAGTAAATATGTACTGTATATGCTATAAATATAATAGTAAATACAGTACTTTAATACTTTTTTTAGAATTAAAAAAATATTTTACTTATTTATTCATGAGAAACAGAGAGAGAGAGAGAGAGAGGCAGAGACACAGGCAGAAGGAGAAGCAGGCTCCTTGCAGGGAGCCTGATGTGGGACTCAATCCCTGGACCCCAGTATCATGACCTAAGCCAAAGGCAGATGCTCAACTGCTGAGCTACACAAGAGTCCCTTTTTATACTATTTATATTATTATTATAGTAATAGTACTTATAATATTGTACATCACTACCATCATTACCACCCTTCACAAGGATAATCACTACTCTGATTTGTAACAGCACAAATTTTACATGAGTTTATATAAGAGAGAGCAATTATGGATAATATCATAAGTCCAAAGTCTGCAGGGCAGTCCAGCAAGCTAGAAACACAGGGGATTTGATATTTAGCTCAAGTCTAAAGGCAGCCTGAAAGAATTCCATCTTTTGGGGGGAACCTCAGTCTTTTTCTCTTAAAACCTTTAACTGATTGGTTGAGGCCTACCCATTTAATGGGGGTTGATCTGCTTTACTCAAAATCTATTCATTTTTTAAAAGTTTTGTTTAAGTAACTTCTGTATCCAATGTGGGACTCGAACTCACAACCCTGTGATCAAGAGTCATATGCTCTACTAACTTAAATGGTAATCTTGTCTAAAAAACTCCTTCACACCAACATCTGGACTGGCATTTGATCAACTGTCTGGGTATCATGTCAAAGCATAAAATTAACCATCACACTAGGTGATTTTTTTTCTTTAACTTTTTTTTTTAAGGTTTATTTATTTATTTTTAAAGATTTTATTTATTTATTCATGAGAGACACACAGAGAAAGAGAGAGGCAGAGATACAGGCAGAGGGAGAAGCAGGCTCCCCACAAGGAGCCCGATGTGGAACTCGATCCCAGATCCCAGGATCATGCCCTGAGCCAAAGGCTGATGCGCAACTGCTGAGCCACCCAGGCATCCCAAGGTTTACTTATTTATTTGAGAAAAAGAGATAGTACTCACAAGAGAGTAGGGGTGGGGGGGGGGAAGAGAGGGAGAGGGACAAGCAGACTCTGAACTGATCTGCAGAGCCTGATGTGGGCCAGATTCCATGACCCTGAGATCATGATGTGAGCAGAAATCAAGTCACCGACTGAGCCACCCAGGGGCGCTAGATGTTAAGTTTTTTAAGCCTCTTTTAATCTATAGGTTTTCCCAGCCAAATCCCTGTCTCTTTTGTCCTTTTGTAATTTATTTGTTGAAGAAGCAGAGTCCTTTGTATTTTTTTTTCCTTTGTATTTTTTTTGTGTGTGTGACTGCTTCCTCATTGTGTAGTTCAAATTTTTTCCCTATAAATTAATAGTTGGATCTAAAGTCTTGATTAGATTCAGGTTTGAAATTTTTGACTAGTTCTTCATAAGTAGATGTTTATTTCTTTATCAGAAGGCACATAATATCTGATTGTCTTTGCGACATTACCAGTCACTGATGCTTGGTGCCTAGACTCATGAATTCATTAGGAGATTGCAAAATGGTAGAGTTCGGGGCTATTATTTCTTCTTCATTTCTTAGCTGCAGTGTTTCCAAAAAAAGATTTTTTTTCTCTCTCTCAAACAAAAAAAGAAAAAATGAGAGGAAAGAAAGAAAGAAATTAATTCACCTTATATACTAATTGGTTAACTAGTGGCATAGGGTGTACAGGAAAGGCAGGATATACATTTGTTTCTTTCTCTTTGCTTATCAGTTTTCAAATAATGAATTTGGTTGATAAGCGTCCTCTAAAAGTGACCATTATGGGAGTGTCTGGGTGGCTCAGTCAGTTGAACATCTGATTTTTGGTTTTGGCTCAGGTTGGATTTCAGGGTGGTGAGACTGAGCCCCAGAGCAGGCTCTGTGCTCAGTGTGGAGTCTGCTTCTCTCCCTCTCCCTCTGCACTTCCCCTCAATCATTCTCTCTCTTTCTCAAAATAAATAAATAAATCTTTTAAAAAAATAAATAAAAGTGACCATTATGAATATGAGCACATTTGATGGACTTCAAACCACATCCTTATTGATACTCAAATTGTTCCAAGAAGGAGAGTCTTTGAGTTGACTCCTGGGTCTTTCTCACATGTCCTTAATAATCCTTGATATTTACCTTGCTATCTGGTAGGATGACAAAATAGTTCATGCTAATCTTGCATGTTTCTTACAGGGGAATGGAATTTCAAATCCACTGTCTTAACATTAGGGATACTAAATCATAAGGCCATTCTAATCTTTTCAGTGAACACAGTCAGGAAAATTTATTTTATTTATTTATTTATTTATTTATTTATTTATAGAGACACACAGAGAGAGAGGCAGAAACACAGGCAGAGGGAGAAGCGGGCTCCATGCAGGGAGCCCGATGTGGGACTCGATCCGGAGTCTCCAGGATCATGCCCCGCACCGCAGGCGCGCTAAACCGCTGAGCCACCAGGGCTGCCCCCAGCTGTATTTCTAATGCACCTTCAGGACTATAAGGTTTGGTATTCAAACTCTTCTATCTTATATCTGTGTCTCTTTTTTCTTCTCACTAAGAATTCTGATTTAAAGGACACCACAGATGATGGAATTAGATTGTTAAAAATTTTCTCATTTTCTTTTTCTACATTACACAGAATGATATAGTACTAAAGCTGCCTCTAATAATATGATTATTGTAAAGAGTTTTATTTTTATTTTTATTTTTTTTAATATTTTATTTGTTTATTCATGATAGACATAGAGAGAGAGAGAGAGAGGCAGAGACACAGGCAGAGGGAGAAGCAGGTTTCATGCCGAGAGCCCGATGTGGGACTCAATCTTGAGACTCCAGGACCGCGCCCTGGACCAAAGGCAGGTGCTAAACCGCTGAGCCACCCAGGGATCCCCTGTAAAGAGTTTTAAATTCTTTTTTTGCTGATCTTCTTTGCTGTCCTGCTAAAGACTATATATACATTTAAATTCATTTATTTTTAGTTACCTTTTATTTTTGAGGATTACTTTAAGATTTTAATTTTGTATGTTTCCCAAGATCCTTCTTTTTTTTTTTTTTTAAAGATTTATTGATTTATTCCTGAGACACAGAGAGAGAGAAAGAGAGACAGAGACAGAGACAGAGACAGAGAGAGGCAGAGACACAGGCAGAGGGAGAAGCAGGCTCCCCACAGGGAACCAGATGTGGAACTTGATCTCAGATCCCTGGATCAAACCCTGATCCGAAGGCAGACGCTCAACTGCTGAGCCACCCAGGTGTCCCACCCAAGATCCTTCTTATTAATTAAGCATGAGGGTTTTCTCCTCTCATTAACACAGTGCCATAGGTGTTATTACCTCCATATTACAACTGCGGAGATTGAGGATTTGCTGGAGCTGCTGTTCACAGCACATCTCCCTGATTCCAAAGCCCATGTGTTAAGTCACTCTACCACACATCCTATCTTATTATATATAAGAAGTGACATAAATTATGGAAGATGAAGTTACGGATGCATAATATAAAGCCTCTCCAGCCTGTAACTGTTTTCAGTTAGAAAAGCCTAAGATAAAGTAACTCAAACCTTGATTTTTAAAAAATATTTTATTTATTTATTAATAATAAAAAGAGAGAGAGAGAGGCAGAGACACAGGCAGAGGGAGAAGCAGGCTCCATGCAGGGAGCTGGACGTGGGACTCGGTCCCCAGACTCCAGGATCACGTCCTGGACTAAAGGCAGGCGCTAAACCGCTGAGCCACCCAGGGATCCCCTCAAACCTTGATTTTTGAATATAGGAGAATATCTTATTTATGTAGAAGAAGGATGTAACTTCATATTTTAAAGAGATCTAAACTGGTGTTGAAAATGGAAATAGGCTGGACTATATTACACATTTGTAAAGTTTTGTTAGTACAGGGATTAATGATTTACGTCCTGGTGGCAGGTAGGAGTGCCTTTGCCAACCTCTACCTGTGATCTTGAGCAAACTCTTCACTATGTAACACATTATCTGTAATGTGGGAATACAAGTACTTTTTACCATCTTGGACAGTTGTGGGATTAAAATAAGATCATGCAAACAAATGCTTAGCATCATACCTGGCTTATAGTGAATGCTCTGTAATTCATACTTTCTTCTTATTATTATTTATTAACAGATTGCTTTTTGGCAGTTGACGTGGGATTCCAAATGACTAGGCCAGGGTGAGGTCAATTGGCCTATGTTAGTTGGGGGGCCCCATATAGGGCTTCATTAGTCATCTGCAGGCCCCCCGCAATAGTTAAGAAAGACACCATGTCACTTCCAATCTATCCCAAAGGAGAAAGTACCAACAAGGATGACAAAAAGTCAAGGTCTTGCATAAACTGAGCTAATGACCAGATCAAAGGTTCTTAATCACAGCTGCACATTAGAATCATCGGAAGAGCTTTTAAAAAATAATCTCCAGATGAATTAAATCAGAATCCCTGGGTATAGGACCCAGAATCAGTATTTTAAAAAAGAGATCCTTCAAATGATTTTAGTGTGCAGTTAGGGTTGATAGTGATTTTACCTGATGGTGTGTAAGGTCACATCTGATGCTCAAAATCTCTGATAGAAGCCGTCAGGCATGGACTCCTTAACCTCTGGTCTCCTATCCACATATACCTCTTCAGGGACAACCATATGCTGAAGGCTTCCCCACATTGTGTCCTGCCTCCTTGAGGATCAGATTCTTTTTTTTTTTTTTTTTTTTTTAAGATTTTATCTGTTTATTCATGAGAGGCACAGAGAGGGAGAGGCAGAGACACAGGCAGAGGGAAAAGCAGGCCCCATGCAGGAAGCCCGACATGGGACTTGATCCCAGGACTCCAGGATCATGCCCTGAGCCAAAGGCGGACACTCAACCGCTGAGCCACCCAGGCTCCCGAGGATCAGATTCTATTTATACTTCTCTCCCTGTATCTTCATCCACTATGCTTTCTAGAGCTCCCTTCTCCCAGCAAATAAATGTATTCAAATTCTTTTCATTTTAAACATATGCACACACACACACACACACACACACACACACCCTAGAATCAAATCAAACCCAAATCAAAAGACCCTTTCATCATTCTGGGTCTCCCCATCTGACTATGGTCAGATGAAGTGCTACAGGTCCTTCAGCTCATAGTCCAGCTTTCAGAAAACATTGTCTCCACTCAACATTCCTCATGCCACACTTTCTGTTTAATCTCGCACCCACTGCAGTCTGGCACTGCTCCACTGGCTCCCTGAAACTGTTCTTGGCAATGTCAATAAGGGCTGCTTTCTTCTAGTCCTCACCTAACAAGATACTGCTGACTTCACTTTCATTCTATTTTTCCCCTCCCATTTTATTGGGGTAAAATACTCATAATAGAAGATGTGTATTTAAACCATTTTAAAGAATATATATGGCCTTAAATACATTCATAATGTTATACAACCATTATCAGTATCTAGTTCTAGAGCTTTTCATCATCACAAATGGAAACCCTGTGCCCATATAAACAGTCACTCTCCACTCATATCCCCCAACAGCCTCTGGCAACCACTAATCTCTAGGGACTTTCCTATTCTGCCTATTATTTGTAAAATAATAAGTGATCTTTTGTGATTGGCTTCTTTCACTTAACATGTTTTCAAGGTCCACCACATTGCAGCATGTATCAATACTGCATTCTTTTTATAGCTGAATAATATTCCACTGTATGGATATACCACATTTTTTTAATCCATTCATCTATTGATGGACATTTGGGTCATTTCCACTTTTTGGCTATTATTGAATAAAACTGCTATGAACTTCATTCATTGATGTGGTATTGTTTGAACACCCATGGGGTCTGTTCCTAGGAGTGAAGTTGCTGAGTCATGTGGTAATACTAAGTTTAACTTATTGAGGAACCACCAAATTGTTTTCCACAGTAGCTGTGCAATTTTACATTGCTACCAGCCATGTATGAGAGTTCCAGTTTCTCCACATCCTTGCCAATACTTGGTTTATTTTGTTTCAAATTATGGTCATCCCAGTGGGTGTAAAGTTTCTTATTACAGGTTGATTTACATTTTTCAGATAGACGTCTAATGATGTTGACCATCTTTTCATATGCTTGTTAGCCACTGTATATCTTCTTTGGGAAAATGTGTAATCAAGTCATTTGCCTGTTTTTAAATTGGGTTGTCTGTCTTTTCATTGTTGAGTTACTCTTTTTTTCTTTTTTTAAGATCTTATTTTTAGGGGATCCTTGGGTTGCTCAGCGGTTTAGCGCCTGCCTTCGGTCCGGGGCGTGATCCTGGAGTCCTGGGATCGGGTCCCGCGTTGGGCTCCTTATGTGGAGCCTGCTTCTCCCTCTGCCTGTGTCTCTGCCTCTGTGTGTGTGTGTCTCTCATGAATAAATAAATAAAATATTTAAAAATAAAATAAGTTTCAGAAGAATAAGAAATATTTCCCCCACATTTCCTATTCTACCAGACTTCACGCTTCAGCTAGATTTTCACGCTTCCTACGGAAAACAACACAAAAATCCCATACTTTTCCATACTGTCAACTGAAAATTCTACAGTTCTGCAGCAGTGACAGAAAGCATTTTTTTCCTCATAAAAATCCATATTATGTAAGCAAAACAAAACATTACTGAGCTCTTGATTTTTAATTGTTTAGGTGGCAAGTTTATTCAGAGTGCTCTGCAGGGGCCCCTGGCTAGCTCACTTGGAAGTGCATGGGACTCCTGATCTGGGGTGGAGTTTGAGTCCCACATTGGGCATAGAGATTACTTTGAAAAAAAAAATTCTGCCTAAAGAAAAAGTTGCGTTGTAGCATTTCACCTTTCCTAAGCTATATTTATTTATTCATGAGAAACACAGAGAGAGAGGCAGAGACACAGGCAGCGAAAGAAGCAGGCTCCACGCAGGAAGTCCAATGTGGGACTCGATCCTGGGACTCTAGGATCACAGCCTGGGCTGAAGGCAGGCTCTCAACCGCCGAGCCACCCAGGTATCCCAAAAATCTTATTTTTAATTAATCTCTATATCCAGTGTGGGGCTTGAACTCATGACCCCCAGATCAATAGTCACATGCTCTTCTGATTAAGCCAGTTGGGTGCCCCTCATTCTTTTTTAACCTATGTTTTTATCTAATATTTTTCCCATGACAAAAGAAATACATGCTTGCTAAAGATGTGAAACCATACAAGAATGTAAATAAACTATTTCTCCTCCTTGGTTTTACATGACAGCACTTTGTCTTTATTTTCTTTCTACTTCTCTGAGAAAGTTTCTTCTGACTTCTTTATAGGTTCTAATTCCTTTTCCTAACCTTTCACTGGTGGAGCACTCCAAGATTTTGTGCTCAGTCTTCTTCTCTTCCTATGAATATTTCCTGGCATTCACATTCATAACACTAATGATAACTCCAGTTTTGACTTCTTTTTGAACCTAGAAAGAAGAGTATAAGACAACCAGATATCACCACTTAGGTATTTCAAAAGGATCTCAAGATGAATATGTCCCCAAATTACTGCCTCGATAAACTTGTTTCTCCCATTTTTATAAAAAAAATATTTTATTTATTTATTCATGAGAGAACCAGAGAGAAAGAGGCAGAGGCAGGCAGAGGGAGAAACAGGCTCCATGCAGGCAGCCGGAGGCGGGACTCGATCCTGGGTCTCCAGGATCACGCCCTGGGCTGAAGATGGCACTAAACTGCTGAGCCACCCGGGCTGCCTTGTTTCTCCCATTTTATTTTATTAAAAGATTTTATTTATTTATTCACAGAGAGACAGAGAGAATGAGAGGCAGAGAGAGAAGCAGGCTCCATGCAGGGAGCCCGACGTGGGACTCGATCCAGGGTCTCCAGGATCACGCCCCAGGCTACAGGCGGCACTAAACCGCTGCGCCACCGGGGCTGCCCTGTTTCTCCCATTTAAAAAAAAAGTTTATGTATTTATTGTTTTTAGTAATCTCTACACCTAACGTGGGGCTTGAACTCAAGACCCAAGATCAAGAGTTCCATGTTTTTCTGATTGAGCCAGCCAGAGCCCCCTCTCCCATTTTTCTTATTATAAATGAGTGGCACCAGGATCTATCAACCACTTGCCCAACCAAAACTCTAGTGGGTTAAGATTTTTTTTTCTGTTCTACTCATATCTGATCAATCAATAGTTATTGTTGATCTGATTTCTAAATGTATCTTTTACCGTTTTTCCTCATTTCAAACCTTAGTATCTCTGTTATGATTCAGATCTCCACTATCCATTGCCTGGACTATTGAAGTACTTGGTCATTGTGCTTTCTGCCTCTGGGTTTGTCTTGTCCCAATTTATTCTATACATTTTTCTAAATAAAAAGTTGATCATGCTACTTGAAATTCTTCATTTAACCTCTATGATCTATGGAATAAAAATTACTTTTTCTTTTTTTTAAAATATAAGCTCTATGATCAACCTGGAGCTTGAACTCATGACTCTAAGATCAAGAGTCACATGCTCTATTGACTGAGTTAGCCAGGCACTCCCATTTTTTTTTTTTAAATATAGGAACTGACAAAATATTAGTTTTTAATGTTTAATAGCAAAACAGACCAAGGTCCAAGATATAAAGTTGCCATGTTCAAGAAACTGGAGGAAAAATCACTTTATAAACTAACTATGTAGTATGTGATAAGAAGAATGCATTCTTTATAAAAAATTGCATTCTTAAGACATTCTTAGCACAGCATAAAATGAATTTTGGGATTTGTCTGCAGAATCCTGTTAATACTTCATTTTCTTTTTTAAAAAAGTTTTTTTCTTTTTTTATTTTTTATTTATTTATTTTTTTAATTTTTATTTATTTATGATAGAGAGAGGCAGAGGCAGAGACATAGGCAGAGGGAGAAGCAGGCTCCATGCACCGGGAGCCCGACATGGGATTCGATCCTGGGTCTGCAGGATCGCGCCCTGGGCCAAAGGCAGGCGCCAAACCGCTGCGCCACCCAGGGATCCCTTTAAAAAAGATTTTATTTATTCATTTGAAAAAGAGACAGAGAGAGCACAAATGGGGGGAGGGGTGGAGGGAGATGGACAAGTAGACCCCTCGCTGAGTAAGGAGACTGACACAGGGCTCCATCTCAGGATCCCAAGAACCTGAGCCAAAGTCAGACACTTAACTGACTGAGCCACACAGGGGCCCTCTATACTTCGTTTTCTATGCTACTTTCATATTTTATGTTCCAGCAATTATTAACTACCTGTGTTTTTTTTAACTAAACCAAATTATTCATAGCTTCATGTCTTGGAATGTGACATTCTCTCTACCTAAAGTTACCTTTTTTACTTTTATTTATTCTTACTCATTTTTCAAGTTCCATCTCAAAAGGTACCTCTTCTATGAAGTCTTCCAGACTCCATCATAGAACCTTAATTCTTTTCTCATATTTCCATTGGGTATTGCACATGCCTTTGACATATGGATTATCTTATTGTAAATGAATTTTTAAAATAAATATCTGTTTCCTCAAGAGACTATGACATCCTTGAGTATAGCAACTATGTAGGCCCAGTGCCAGATATGCAGCATGTTGTCAAATGAGCACGCACTCCGTATGTGTTTGTTGAATGTTGACTCTAGAATTGATCCTTCCATTAGTAAAAATGCACATAAACCACAATGGCTCTGCTAAATCACTAAAAAACCTTGAATGAAATTAAATAATGATTAACTGCAAGTCCTGTACCACCAGAAAATAGTACATTTGTCTGTCATCATGAGAACAACCCGTAAAACTAAATGTAAAGGCAACATAAAGATTCATGAATCTTCCATCTTTTGTAAGCAAGCTCTAGGTATTATATTACCTCTTCAGGGACAAAATTTTTTCCTTTACCATTAGCAGTTGAGTCTCTATTTAAAAAGTGTTGCTCAAAACTTTCATACTATATATCTTATAAGAACTTTCATATTAATCTCAGAGTTATCCCTTAAAAAAGGGTATTTTAAAAACTCCAAATAGCTATTTTGAAAGTGTAAATCACAACTCTTTTATGGTATCAGGTTCCTTAAAAAAACATGATATGATCCTTTATTTGTTTGAGGACTATATTTGGCTTAGGTTGCTCCCAAAGCATAATGCTTTTATTTTATAAGCAAGAGTTACTAGATTTTACTTGACTATAATGTCATTGTCTCTTGTTTGTGAACTGTCCTTCTTGATAATGTTAATGGTTAATGAATAAAGTTATTTGGAAAAGAGATTTTTTAAAAAAGATTTTATTTATTCATGAGAGAGAGAGAGAGAAAGAGAGAGAGAGAAAGAGAGGGGCAGAAACATAGGCGGAGGGAGAAGCAGGCTCCATGCAGGAAGCCTGACATGGGACCCTATCACAGGACTCCAGGATTACTCCCTGAGTCAAAGGCAGATGCTAAACTGCTGAGCCACCCAGGGATCCCATGGAAAGGAGATTTCATGCTACTCTCAGGAATGTCAAAATTGAGAAATTAGCCAGAAGTAAAGACAGTACTACCTTAAGCCTAAAAACCTGGTCATTCTATCACACCATTAGTACTTGTGCTTACTGGTTCTTCAGGAATCTGAGATGGAGGTGAGAAAACTCAGTTGTCTTCTTAGTTCTGGAGGATAGTGTGAGGATTAGAGAGATAAGAGTTAGACCAAAGAGCTCACCAGTAAACAGATTGGAGTTTATCTCCTTTAATGGCTAATGTAGAACATTTTGGTGAAACCAGCTTATTTCTTACCAGATGGCTGAGACTTTGTCCTCTGATGCAGTTTGGAGGCCACAGAGAAATGGGCATAGATTTCTCCAAGCCATCCTTATATCACTGCCCCCAGCTTCATCTGTATTTCCATGATGCTTTGAAGAAAAGAAGAACTGGCTTTCTCCTATTAAATTAAACCATCTATTGGGAGCCATTTGGAGAGAGAGAAAAGGTGAACAATATGAGAGAAGAGAGAGAGAGAGAATGAGAACATAGAAAGGGAAGAGAATTCTAGGGAGGATTGGAAGAATGGCAGTGTGGAGGGGCACCTGGCTAGCCCCTGTGGTAGAGCATGCCACTCTTGATCTCAGTGTTGTGAGTTCAGGCCCCACATTGGGCATAGAGCTTACTTAAAAAGAATCAACTGGATTTAATAAAAACTAAAAAAAAAAAAAAATCAATGTTATTGAAAAAAATGGCTGGGAGGAGGAAGAAGAAATGGAGAGAAAGGACAGAGAAGAAAGAAGAAAGAGTGTGTGTGTATGTGTGTGAGTAGAGAGAGAGACAGAAAGACATGGATGGAAGTTGGGGAGAGGCAGAGGAAAAAGAGAGAAAAAGATAACAGATGATATCCAGTGTATTCTCTAGCTGCTTCCACTTGGTCAAAGTAAGTAGACACAAATGAAAGTCTTCCCTTGAAAGTTATCTCAAGTTATTTTTCCTTCAAATGAGGTAAGATTTCCACTAGGAAATCTTTTCCACTAGGAAATGAGGTCAACATTTCCACTAGGAAACTTATTAAGACAGAGTATGTATTGTTACTTGGCCTTCACTTAATAATGATTTCAAAAATTTAGAGTAGGGGGGCGCCTGGGTGGCTCAGTCAGTTAAGCATCTGCCTTCAGCTAGGGTCCTGGGATCAAGCCCCATGTTGGGCTTACTGTTCGGCAGGGAGCCTGCTTGTCCCTCTCCCTCTGCCAGCTGCTCTCCCTGCTTATGCTCTCTCTCTCTCTCTCAAGTAAATAAATAAAATCTTTAAAAAAATTTAGAATAGCAATAATTGTATTTAAAAGTGCTGACTATACCAGGGGCACCTGGCTGGCTTAGTTGGTAGAGCATGTAACTCTTGATCTCAGGGTCATGAGTTCTAGCTCCACACTGGGCATAGAGCTTACTAAAAACATACAGACAAACAAATAAATAAAAGTGCTGATTATAGGGATACTGGGCTGGCTTAGTCAATAGAGCATGTGACTCTTGATCTCAGGGTTATGAGTTTGAGCCCCACCTTGGGCATAGAGATTACTTAAGAATAAAACATAAAAAAAAAAAGAATAAAACATAAATACAATAAAAATGTTGACTATATTAGACCATAACAGTTTCCCTTAGCAGAATAAATACAAAAGGAAAGCTCATTCCCCCACCCCCACCCTGGCCCAGAATACAATACCATTTTCAGAAGAGAGGAAAGAAGTCTATGTCTTTTCCTTTTCCCCTTGCTGATATGAATGAGTGGTCTTATCCTCCTGAGCAGGCCAACTTCATAGACCAAGGCTGACCAATATCTTACATAATAAATGTTTGTGAGATACTTTGCCAGCATCCATTTCACCCTTCACTCTTCCCAATAGTCTCTAGTTTCCTTTGGGGATCTATGTGACTTTGTGAAAGCCAACCTCACTGCATCCCTCTCAGGGGTAGAATAGGCCAAGTCAATCATCACATTCTATATCCTCTTGACTGCAGCAATGGAAGAAAGGGTCAACATGTGAACTGAGGAGACCACACAGTGGCTGTAGAGGGTTTTCTGGGAATGCTGGAACAAAGTTGCTCTCTCTGACAGAGTAAAAGAAGGCAAATGGCTCCAGAAATTATGAACGGCGATTTTAGGACCAGGAATGGAGCCAGTCTTAGGATAAAGCTGACGTAGAGTGATGGAAATAGCCCAAGTCTTTTGGATTTCTAGCAGCATTTAATCAGGGTTCATCTACAACATCCCTGTCTTTGGATTTTCAGTTATGTGAGCTGATATTCTTTTAAAGATTTATTTATTTCAGAGGCGGTGTGAGGGCAAGAGCAGAGGGAGAGAAAAACTCAAGCAATTCTGAGCTGAGCATGGAGCCTGATGACAGGTTCTACTTTCCAACCCTGAGATAACAACCTGAGCCAAAAGCAAGAGTCAGATGCTTAACTGACAGTGCCACCCAGGTACCCCAATAAATATTCTTTATTGTATTATTTATTATCAACCTGGGTGTAATGTAAATGTGTCCATTTCAGTAAAGAGATTATGCTGCCAGAAAGAGCCATTATATGCTTTCTATTTAAAGTAATGATGACTGTTCTTTTTGACAAGATTATGAGACAAGCAGTAGCAGAATTTTATATTCGGAAGGTATTTTCAAATATTGCAGAAAACAGAATATCTTCAGATGTTGACCAAGGGATTTCAGTCTGAGATTCTTCCAAGAATGTCCCTCTTGCCATAAGACATGAAAGCTTTTTCATGATTAAAATTCTGACTATTGTAACTTGTTTCTGCTTTATTTATCATATATAATATGTGAAAGAAATTGATGTATAAAAATTCACTAACTAAAGAAACAGTGTGAAGATTAGAGAAAATCCCTTGAACTAGGATAAATTTTTCATATTTGGAAGCCAAAGAAGAAAGTACAATTTATATCTATTCCACAACTCTTCCTGGAACCCTTGGTTTATGCCAGGAACCCTGCTACATCCTACAAGTAAAACAGAAGCAGGTAAAACATAGGCTTTACCTTCAAGAAGTTTATAATCTAGATTGTAAGGATTAGACAAGAGCTTAAATTAAGACTAGTAAAAGTAACTAATAAGAGCTGTCATTATTAACTATACTTATGAGTAAAAGTATGCAAATGTCATAATAAAAGTATAATGTGTCATGGGGTTTGAATGAAGGAGAAAGACCATATAATTTGGAGAGAATGAGAAGGGGCAAAGATAGGCAGGTTTCATGGAGCTTTTGCCATTTGAGCTGGGTCATGAAGAAGATCACTTTTTGTAAATCCCTGTCCTTTGTTGCTCCTTCTCTTAGCACCCTGTTCTCTTCTTCTTTAGCAGTTAATCACATGTTTATTTCTTTAATGGTCTACCATTCCATGCTATAGATTTCATGAGATGGTCCATTCTGATTTCCTCCCCTTTATATTCCTAGCACAAAGCCCAGTGTCTGGTACATAGTATGCAGTCAATAAAAATCTGTTGAACAAATAAATGAAAAATTAAACGAATGATAGACAACAATAGATACTATTACTGAATACCTATTATGTAACACACCCTATGGTTAGCACATAGATGATCAAATGTAATACATTCAACAATAATACCAAGTATATTTTATTGAGAAAGAAACGGAGGACTACAAAAGATAACTTATCCAATGTCATACAAGTACCTGGCTATAGCCATACCCAGGTAGGGGTAGGTCTTACTCCAAAGTTTGTGGTGTCAATCACTGCACAATACTGCTTCATATTTACTGAGTATATACTGTGTGCCAATTGTTTGACACACATTACTTCATTTTATTTTCTTATTTATTTCTAGAAACAACCCTGTGAGTTAATTATTATTATTAGCCTCATTTAATAGCTGAGGAAGCAAATACAGAGGTGTTTATTCATTCACTCAACAAAATTTTTTTTAAAGATTTTATTTATTGATTTAGAGGGAGATGGAGAGAATGTGTGGGGGGGGAGGGGCAGAAGAGGAGGTAGTGGGAGAGGGAAAGAATCTCAAGCAGACTCCACACTGAACGTGGAGTCCTATGCAGGGCTTGATCCCATGAGCCTGAGATCATGACCTATGCCGAAACCAAGAGTTGGATGCTTAACTGGCTGAGCCACCCTGGCACCACAGCAAATATTTATTATCTGTATACCAGTTGCCAGGCACTATGCTACTCCCGGAGAGATGTCATCCTTGCCCATATAGAACTTATAGGCTAGTAGGAGAGGCAGAGAGTGATCAAATGTACAATAACAAACCATGAGGAGTGCTGTGAGGGAAAGTCAGAGTGTCACATGCGGACCTCATGGCTTTCAGTGAGGCCCTTTTGAATCCAAAGCCCTCAGTTTTTTTATATAACTCTTTTTGTTTTTTAATAACACGATGAGGAAGACTTGTGCTGGCAGAGAGAAAGGACAAAAGTGGCTCCCAAAGTGCAATTCTCCAGTATGACCAGAGAAGGTTGGGGGATATGTGTAGGAAATAATGTGAGTAGCAGAGGCTGGAAAAACCAGAGTGCTGAATGTCTAGTGAGGGATTGTCTTTAATTAAAAAGACAATGGAGAGCCATTCAAAAGGTTTTGAATGAAATTTCAAAGTATATTTTAGGGAAGGGGACACCTGGGTGGCTCAGTCAGTTAAGTGTCCAACTTTTGGTTTCAGCTCAGGTTATAATCTCAGGTTGGTAAGATTCATCCCGTGTAGGGCTCTGTGCTCAGCAAGAGTCTGCTTGAGATTCTTTCCCTCTGGCTCTCCCTCCCCCTTAACCCCTCCTCCACCATCACCTTCTCAAGTAAAATCTTTTTTTAAAAAGTGTATTTTAGGGAAGAGTAACTTAAGCAGAAACTGCAACAGAGGGAGATGGAGAGCCTGGCTAGTTTAACGTGGCACATGCAGTACCTAAGTTTGAATTTATTTTGTTAAATTTTAGTCAGTGTATTAGTTAGGATAGAGGCTTAGCTCAAAACACAGGGATTTTAACAAGATACAAGCTTACTTCTGCCTTACACTGAAGTTGAGCTGAGAGGGCAATTCTGTTCCAGGAAGCCATTAAAGGTTCTTTTTATTTCAATTCGAAGAGGGAAAAGAGTAAAAGGAACACCTGCCCTTTAAGGATCCAACAAGGAGGAGGTTGCACATGTCACTTCCACTCACTTCCTCTTGGCCAGAGCTGAGTCTTTTTTTTTTTTTAATAATAAATTTATTTTTTATTGGTGTTCAATTTGCCTACATACAGAATAACACCCAGTGCTCATCCCGTCAAGTGCCCCCCTCAGTGCCCATCACCCATTCACCCCCACCCCCCGCCCTCCTCCCCTTCCACCACCCCTAGTTCGTTTCCCAGAGTTAGGAGTCTTCATGTTCTGTCTCCCTTTCTGATATTTCCTACCCATTTCTTCTCCCTTCCCTTCTATTCCCTTTCACTATTTTTTATATTCCCCAAATTAATGAGACCATATAATGTTTGTCCTTCTCCGACTGACTTATTTCACTCAGCATAATACCCTCCAGTTCCATCCACGTTGAAGCAAATGGTGGGTATTTGTCGTTTCCAATGGCTGAGTAATATTCCGTTGTATACATAAACCACATCTTCTTTATCCATCATCTTTCGATGGACACCGAGGCTCCTTCCACAGTTTGGCTATTGTGGACATTGCAGAGCTGAGTCTTACACCTGCAGTCCGCAGTCATAAGGAGGCTTACAAATGTCATCTGTAGTTTTGCTGTCTGCATGCCTTAGGGCAAAATCCTATAACTATGGAAAAAGAGGGTGTGATTATTGGGATATGATCAGTAATCTCTGCCGCACTTGTGGGCTTCTCTTCTGAGAATGAACAATTTTGGTGACTCATTTGTTCCTATTAGAAAAAAATCCAAATTTTAAAATAATGTTGATGACTGTTACTATTGGTCAAATTTTTTTTTTTTTTTTTTTTTTTTAAGATTTTGAGAGGGATTGAGCTCTGGCAGGGGAAGAGGGAGAGGTGACAGAGGAAGAGGAAGAAGCAGACTCTCTGTTGAGCAGGGAACCCCATGCAGGGCTTTACCCCAGGACCCCTGGGATCATGACCTGAGCTGAAGGCAGATTCTAACCAACCAAGCCACCCAGGCGCCCCATGGTCAGATTTTTCAAAAATCGTTTTTCACATACTATAGAAAGCAAGCAAAATTTGACAGCTTTTAACTCTATTAATAACTCAAAAAAGCAAAATCCATTCTAATTCTGTAGGTAACTATGTAGGAAAACAGTATTTTAAAATAAATTACCTAGGAAAAGGTAAGTTATTCATGATATGCTTTTATGTCCTCAAGACTGTAAAACATACTGTTTGACACTCTGATATTAATATTATTGATACTAGTATTTTATGTTAATACTGCATATATTTTTCTTCTCCCTTAATTCCCTATTTAAAAATGACAACTTACTCCTTAGTTGAAGATTTATAATCATTTTCACCAAACTTAAAGAACCAGTAGTCAAAAGAATACATAGGATGTTCCCATCCTGGCAGGTGTCTGCCATGAACCAAGACAGGAAGGATTCCACTGGGATGCTGGGGGCTGAGCTGATGCACTTCCTGTGTCACAGTTGGGACAGCAACACAGAGCAACACTTTTGCCATCCTGGGCAGACCTTAATTTTAGTTCATTTTCCTGTACCTATTTATTTGATAGCTCATTAATTGCCTCTGAGCAGAGAAAATGTTTCCTTTAAGAAGGTTAAACAAAGAGTTTATTGACATAAGTGAATTGGTTGAAGAAAACATTATTAAATAAAAGACACGTATTTAAACACCAAATTAATCATTTAAAGGCAAATTAGAGGTCATATCCCTTCCTAACTAAATAATGTTAACTAGTAATGAGATATCCATTTTAGATATCAGCACATTTTGCAGATTCGGGCTGCAGGTTGAACTGTGCCTTGATTTTCCAAGTATTCAGAGTCCATAAAGACATTAATGCTTTAAATTTCAATATTTTAAACCATATTCCATCTGTAATGTGATATAGTTTTTTGTTAAATGATAAAAAAATAAGTGAATAAAACTTCTCTTTCATCCCAGCAGAAGAGAAGGCTTGTACTCTGAGAGAAGACTCCTGTAGCGGAGATGGACTCACCTCTGGCTCTGGCTGCAGTTACTGAACTTCTCACACCACCAGTGCATGGATGCTCTTGGCACTGCCCTTGTTGCTTTGGCTGGGCCACAGGTAACTTTCCAATATCCTAGCTGGGGCCAAATGCCCAGACTGCCCCCAAACCTCTTTCAGAATTCCATTCTGTAAGCTTCAGAGACTGAAGAGAAAGGCACATCAATTTTTGTTGTGCTAGAGGTAGTGCTGTTACCATGGTTTTCTGGTATTTTAGCTTCGTATTTTTTTCTTCCAGTTGGAGGGTGTCACAACTGCCACAACATCCAGCCACACACCTCTGTCACACAGCCACAGGGGCAATGCCCCATGCACCAATCCACTGCTGGGCTCGCATTAGCTGGCCTCCCAACCACCATGACTGTTGAGTGTTGACAGGTACCTTAGACTCACACTCCAGCCTCTTCTATAGCGAAACCGATGCTGATGCTAGCAGCTCTGTTCCATATGGTGTTGAAGTTTCGTTTGTAGCCAGATAGGAGTCAGGAAAATTTTAAGGTTAATCCAATCTGACGTTAGCCCACCCTGGTTGGATATGACCATCAGATTGTCCAGCAGATTCCTTTTTATCAAGATACTTTATTGTGCACAGGTGGAGGAGATGAGGGAGAAGCTCCCAGTGGACAAGAACTTGATTTGGTGTATAATTTTTTTGAGTGTCAGTTCCCAACTGATTTTTTTTAAAGCCCTTTAAATCAATTCTTGCTTTTATAATAATTGTCTTGACTTAGCATGTTTTATCAATGAATGCTGCTCATGTTAACTCATCGCTGTCCCTTGTTTGGGTAACCTATGATTTTTGAAGGCATGGGACTAGATTCATTCAGGCTTTAAAGGTCTGAGGTAACTCTAGGAAATGTCAGCCGACAATCTGAGTCTTGCTGTTCCCACCACATACTAACGGGAATTATGGCCTCTTCCAAATCCCATTCTCCTCCCAACCACATGACCTCTTCTTTTTTTCAACCGAGACAAGAGAATTTGCTTATAACAAATTGCACATCAGAAAAGGTATAGCTCTATGATGTGGGTGGGCAATATAATTTAGGATTCTATAGGTTTATGCCCAACCTGTTCTTTTAAGGCTAAGGAATAGTAAAGGGAAAAGTTGGTTCAAGTAATCCTGATACTGCTCATTAACTGGGAGACAGAAAGGAATAAAATAGGACTTTCCTGATTATTTCAGGAACTCTCTCCCACTTCCCCACGCCATCCCTCCTCCCCCGCATCAGACATTTAGACTGAGGAAGAAAGGCACTTTGTGTTTAAGGTTAATCAAGTTTCAGTACAATTTTTTTTTCAAACTAGAATCACACTAATCTTTTTTTCTTGCTCTAATGTGTGGCTGTTGAAATCCTCAGCTGTGATAAATTAAGCTACTTATTAATCTAATTATCGTACATTCATCCTAGAAACTTTCATGTGACTTGAAAAGGCTATTCAACCTTTTCCCTCCCCTCCTAGAAAGGGCTCAACCTTGCACCAATTAAGATCATTCTGAAGTAAGGCTTTAAAAAAGCTTTCTCTAATCACCCAATGGAACATGGACCAGTGGAAACCAAACTCAGAGCTCTGGGAAAAAGTTTAGCATTCCTTTCTGTCTGCCAACTTTTATGGTTTCATTGCACAAGGGAGGAAGACTTCATTTTCCTATTTAGTTGTTCTTTCACTGACCTCCAAATAAAGTCCATGTAATTACTGAGCAAATAAAGTTGCAGCATGTGTTTTAAAAATCAATTGCCATTCTTGGACTATAGAAATGTAACAATACACAGATTTGCCGGAAAATGCCCAGCACTAACCATATGAACTAAACCCTGTACTGTATCTGTACAATGGAGTAGTTTTGACCCCTAAAGCACATATTTACTATGCAGATTTTTAAAAGGGTTTCTTTTATGACTTATCTATTGATATGAAAATGTCCCCATCCTAATATAGGTTCAATTTAGGATTACAAATATGTTGCAAATGTATCATATCTTAAATATCCATTCATTGCCAAATGCCTTACTTCTTTTTTTTTTAAATGATGGCATAAATGGAGCTATTTTACATTCAAATTAAACTAGCTATTAATTTGAATGCAAAGCAGCTCAATGTACAGGATGCAATTTCAATGACAGGTTTACCCCAAGACAGAATGCAGGAGTGAGTCAACATGGGTGAGTCCTGGTGGATTGTCCCCTACTCTTGGTGCCTGGCAAACTTGCTCACTGTGAATAGTTTTTGAAGTGAAGATTAAAAGAGTGGAATTATAAAGTATAATTACATTTTATTGAAACTCTAGAAATCAGAAAAAATTCAGCAGGAAACTTTTAGTGAAACATGATGTGTTGTCATTATCATTAAAAGATAAAAGTTCCATACTGTTTTTATCTGTTTATTTGGAAGAAATCCAGCCTTTACAGTTATGCAGGAAACAAAAAACGGGAATGCAGGAGTAATTATTAAAACTGTGTGATTTGTTATCTCAGCTACTGTCTTTCCAAATGGTAATGCGATATCAGCAGCTGCAGACGGTGGCTGGTTTCGTCTATTAGTAAACAAGTGCTTTGGAGACCTGTGTGAGGCACTTTAAGCTCGCTACTCCCCGAAGTGCTGTCAGGCTTAACTACTAATCCATGGTATTTCAGAGCACTGGAAATTCATCTTTATAAAACCTGAACAAAAAAGGGAAAAAAGCCTGGAGGGCATGAGCTCCCTCTGGTGAGACAAATGACATGTTCATTTATTAATGAAACAATAACCCTGGAAAGAGGATCAAAGCACATTCCATCCTCACTTTACAATCCCCAATTTTCTCAGGCCAAACCATTTAATTGAGCCATGACAATGGAATACTTAATTGTTGCCTTAAAGTTTTGAAGAAGCGACTTCTTCGGCATCAATGTGCATTTCAGGATTATTATCCAAGTACAATATAGCTGGATTGAAGCTGGTGGAATTTGATTCATCCTACATTGGGGGGTCTTCAGGCGGCAGAAAAGGAGTTTTCTTGAACCTGCTAGCAGCACTCACCACCAACACCTCTGCCCCTTTCCTTGCCTGATACCGCCCTGATGGGTTGCTTCCTCAGGATGGAATACAGGTCTCATTTGTGAGTGACTGGGTAAGACTCTGGTTCTTTTTGGCTTCTCCTTGCATCTGGGATGTAAGTGAGAACAGAGAATTGCCACTCCCAGAACCCAGGAGTTGATGCCTTTGGGAGTACCTGGCATGGAGTCAGAAGTGAGTCTTCACAGGCCTTTAGCATGTGCCGTGGAAAAGACAAACTACTACCCTCCCTGTGGGTTATTCTCCAATTGCGTTTGAGAGTGATTATCGTGATTCTATCCCATCAAAACTAACAGACATACATATAAAAATTTTGAAAACCCTGAAAATATCTGTATTTAATTTCTACATTAGTTAACCTTGGATTTCACCACAGCATTCTGGCTTCATAATGTATTGTTTATATCTACATAACAACTTCATGTGATCATGGCATTTTTCAAATTAAGCAAAACTTTCAGGAGAGTCTTAAGGCACAGAAGTAGAGTGTCCAAATGTGCTTGCAGATCCACTGGGCAAGAGGACCATGAAGATTTTATATGTAATCTCTACAACTCACCTGTTTTGCATTCAGATATTCTAGGCCAGTTTGATTCTCGGCCCAATTTCCTATTACATGGCCTCATTTGGAGTTTATAAATAGATTTCTTTTTACTTTGCACCTGCTCATATTTATTCCTTAGGAGATCCATTAAGGCAATGAAAACCAATAGTCAGAAATGAAGGTTGCGAGCAATAAAAACACTCATGTTTCTATGTTCATGAGCACCATCCATTTCATTTTATTTATTTATTTATTTTTACATAAGCTGTACACCCAATGTGGGGCTTGAATTCATGACCCCAAGATCAAGAGTCACCTGCTGTACTGACTGAGCCAGACTGGCACCCAATCACCATCCATTTTATTAAGCCTTATGTGAGATGGACAATGTATTTTAAGATGATTTTGATTATCTCTATCCAGCATCTTTTTTTCTGATCTGCTTTTGAACACCAGCCTTATAAAATTATTTCTTTTTGCTCTAGGTTAACAGACTAATGAGTAAATGTTAGACTTAAGAATTTTTTTTTTCTGTTGAATTTTAGTGAAGTACTTAGAGAATTCTTTATAAAGAAATTTTTATGATAAGGTCATCAATTTGAAAAAGTTGCATTTAGTTGGAGCTCTTCTTAGAAAAGTTTTCTGCAGTATAATTATTTGGGCAGGGCAGCCCAGGTGGCTCAGCAGTTTGGTGCTGCCTTCAGCCCAGGGTGTGATCCTAGAGACCCGGGATTGAGTC
The DNA here is from genome assembly GCF_018345385.1 of Vulpes lagopus. Classification (NCBI taxonomy): domain Eukaryota; kingdom Metazoa; phylum Chordata; class Mammalia; order Carnivora; family Canidae; genus Vulpes; species Vulpes lagopus. The sequence goes on along the minus strand of NC_054829.1, from coordinate 40,934,670 downwards.
CCACATCGGGCTCCCTGCATGGAGCCTGCTTCTCCCTCTGCCTGTGTCTCTGCCTCTCTCTCTCTCTGTTTCTCATGAATTAATAAATAAAATCTTAAAAAGAATAATTATTTGGGCTGCACATAGGGGAGTGATGATTATTCAAAGTATATGGTATAGTTCTACATGAGCCCTTTGGAAGAACACAGAACCCTCTAAGTCAACAACTGTAGCAGGCACTGCTCTAAAAGCCAAAAGGGAGATGCCTGGGTGGCTCAGTGGTTGGGTGTCTGCCTTCAGCTCAGGGCAAGATCCTGGAGTCCTGGGATCAAGTCCCATGTCGGGCTCCCTACATGGAGCCTGTTTCTCCCTCTGCCTATGTCTCTGCCTCTCTGTGTGTGTGTCTCTCATGAATAAATAAATAAAATCTAAATAAATAAATAAATAAATAAATAAATAAATAAATAAATAAATAAATGCCAAAGGGAATTTCACATGGAAGGTCTGTATCTGCAGCAGAAACAATTATTTTTCCAGTCTCCTCATTTGGTTATCTTTCATCCTATAATACAGAGCATTTATTTTCAAAAATATATACCTAGAAAGACTTCATTGGCTTGGTATATCAGTGTTCAAACTGCCATGACATTGATGGTCATACCACAAACTTCATACAATTCAAAGATGAGACAGAGCAAAGATATTTACACCTGCCAAAAAGATAGACTTCCACATCTCCATGTGCACGTTCAACTAATATTTATATTATTTACTCATTGTTTTTTTCTTTCACTTAGTCTGTCAGTTAATCATTCAATGACTACTGATTGAAGTCCTACTACATATATATCATATACATGACAACAGATGTAGCTTGGGTTGTGTGTGCTTTTGAAAGGTGTGTGGAAACTGAGGTTATATAAAATGAAGGGAAGCAAGGAGTGGGTTGAGGATGAATAATAAGGGGACAGAAACCGAGTTCTCCTTTAGCACTGTTTTGGAAAGGGGCAAAGACCCTTTGGTGTATGTGTATGTTGAATGTATGATGGAAGTATTCATTCAGCAGTATCTATCAAGCAACTACCTCATCCCATGTATCATGCAGAACATTCACTCAAAACAAGACACTGTCCCTGTCTCCCAAGATCTTCCATTCCATAGTCTGGATGGGGACCCATGATGTATACACATAAAATACTTAATTCAGGGACGCCTGGGTGGCTTAGCAGTTGGGCGTCTGCCTTCTGCTTGGAGCATGATCCCGGGTCCAGGGATCGAGTCCCGCATAAGGCTCCCTGAGGGGAGTCTGCTTCTCCCTCTCCCTTTGTCTCTGCCTCTCCCTGTGTCTCTCATGAATAAACAAATAAAATCTTAAAAAACAAAAACAAAAACAAAACCACTTAATTCAAGGTAAATGATGAGGCTCCATATTGAAAAGTACAGGTAATTTCAAGATGAATTATAAATTTTGAATACTTATAATTTTCATGATGTGGTCTGAAACTTGGGGCTTGGTCTTCCTATCTCCCATTTTGTTGAGAAATGTATACTCTGAGAAGAAAGATGACAAGAGGGACATAAACAGGTGCATACATTCACCTTTTGGCTCTTCTCATCTCCCACTCTTATGAACTTTGTTCCTTGAAAAAAAATAAGCTCATTACTAAGAGTGTAATGTTTGATCATTTTTACAATAGCAAATACTTAAACTGATACTGCTACTATAATGGTGAATGACACTTTATTTATTTATTTATTTATTTATGAGAGAGAGCACATGCTCATTCGAACCAGAGGACAGATAGAAGGAAAGGGAGAGGCCAAGAATATCAAGCAGACTACCTGCTGGGCACAGAGTCCAATGACGAGCTTGATATCATGTCCTGTGAGATCATGATCTGAGCTGAAACCAAGAGTAGGATGCTCAACTGACTGAGCCACCCAGGCACTTCTGATCCCATATTCCTTAAACTTGCATGATGAAAGATTAGTGACATTTGAAGTAGGAATTTAAATAAGATAAATGTATAGGTATATATGGTTACATGAAAACCTTTAATAAGTACTAAGAATTAAAAACAACAACAAACTACTATATGCTTTGCCTCTTTTGCAGCCTAAATAACTAAAATATAAAACAACACGAAACCACAAATGTAAGGAAAAATTAAGATAGGGTTTAAAAAATTATTATGATGATGACTACTTAGAATTATTTGGGGATTATTGGAATTCCTTAAAAAGTCAATCACAAAATTTAAAATATCTGTTTTTACCTTTCTCCCCTGGTGCCTCTGGGATGTTAGTGATGGGTTATACTGCACTGTTTTTTTTTTTTTAATACTTTATTTATTTATTCATGAGAGACAGAGAGAGAGAGGCAGAGACACAGGCAGAGGGAGAAGCAGGCTCCATGCAGGGAGCCTGACGTGGGACTTGATCCCAGGATTCCAGGATCACGCCCTGGGCCAAAGGCAGGCGTTAAACCGCTGAGCCACCCAGAGATCCCTCCTGCACTGTTTTTGTATTAGAGTTTAAGATGTGATTACACTGTTCTCCTTGTCTCCTTTTTAGTGAAAAATGAGCTATCAGAATACTCTGGTGTGGATTCAAGTTCTAGTTTCTTTCTATTCCCAAATTCTGTGCATAGCATACAGGAGGTCTAATAACATACTTAACCAGTTTCACTTCAGGGCAATTACTTCTCTTTAGCATTCTCAGCTATGGTTAAATTCTCAGAGATGTAGCACAGGGACAAGGGGCATGTATTATCTCTCTAGGTTCTCCTTGGTCTGCATCCATTTCATCCTAAGCTGCAAAAGGAGCTTAAAGTGTGGGATATTTGGAAAATATATAAATAGTTCAGGATAAACAGTTCAAAATAAGATCATGGCTCTTTATTTAAATTAAACATTTTATGCTTACTGTTTGCTACTGGTTTCATGAACTTAATCAAGAAACGAATAATTGCTTAGTAAATGCTGAGATAATTAGCAGTAAATACTTAATAAAGTCAAACCACAAAACCTAACCAAAACCGTTTAATTTTTGAGGTTGATATTTATATTCAATATTCTTAAAAATCATGTGATAAGTATAATAAAAGGGGCACTTTAAATAATAAGGAAAATTCTAATTAAAAATTCAACACATTTATTCCTAGTTAAGTTTTATCTTTCTCTGTTATCTAAGGTGTTACAAATCATTTTTAGAGTTGCTATTGTATTTTTTTAAAAAAATCAGTAACTGGTAATAAACAAATACTGCTTCCTCCGATTACTTCTGCACTCTCCACTCCCACTGGATACATGATTTTATGATATAAAATAAGTTAATTTCGTTGATTATATGTACATGGTAGCATAATAATATCAACATATAAAAATAACACCAAATAGACACAAAATAATTCATAACTCCTCAAATAATTTCTGATTGCATTCCACAGGTACTGTGTTTATATCAGGGGTGAACAATTGTCAGAAATATAACTGGAGGTCATAAAGATATAGCTGCTCTCGGCACTGGAGAAATGAAATGGCTCCCACAGTCTATGTGTGGGAATACAGGGGATAGTCTATGTCACTTAAATGAGACTAAATACCAAATGCCTGAGCCATTTTTAAATTTGCTGCCATATTTCTAAAATGCAAGTGGTTTATTATAGATACTGAATGTTATTAATTAATTAACTAATACATCACCTCAAGGCTTAGGTTGACTTTTAAGTCCATGTTAGTGATAGCAAAGTAAGTCCTAGAATAGCTTCAAAAGGAGACCATATTCTGACAGAGAAACAGACGTCACAAATCTATGTTACCAACACGGAGCTAGCCACAGAGATAGATGGGCCTTGAGGTTGTTTCCTGGGGGCCTCTGACGCTCAGGACAGGCTCCAAGAGGACCAGTTTTAGAAAGGTGAAAAGTGGCTTAGGAGCATCCCTGCTCAACTCACCAGCCAGGCAAAAATGAGAGCTTATACACAAAACAGAAAATAACTTTCTCAGACTGGAGAGAGAACACTTGGCATTCCTGAGAACAGCTGCTTGCTGGTAGAAGTTTATGATAATAAACTAAACTGGGTGAACATTTCTTAAGAAGAAATATTTAATTATCCTGCTCACCATTATAAGGAACTTCTGCCACTCTTCAGGTTATTATACAGTAAATAACCATTTTTCTAAAGGACAGAGCTGTTTTAATTATATGACAATGAATGCATAATTATTGTGTTTGTTAGGAATGAATCACAAGACAGCAGACTTGATATTGCTGCTCTGGTTAGTGCCATCTTAATTACTTTTTCATTTATTTTGCATATAAAAGCTATTTGCTAATTGTCTTTGCTGTAAATATGCAAAATATAATTAGTCATTCATAATTCTTTATGTGTTATCTAACTGTACATTTGTTTCTGAGGAACATATATTAAAGTGTGAATATTTAATGGGCTTTTTTGTGCGTGTGGATTTTTTTTAATAAAGTTTCAAGTAAATATTAGGCACGTAATAGCTTTAACCCTATTCTTAGGGAAACTTGCTGTGAAAAAAACAAGGATGAAAAACTATGGAGTTTAGATTGAATACCAAACTGCGTGGAATTTTAAAAAATCTTCCATGGGAAGATACTGATGATGACAAGAAGTATCTCTTATTAAGCCTTTAAATTAACCTTTTAGATAATCTCCCAAGCTACTCAGATAAATCTTTAAGCATTACCAATTTCAATTTAAGTTTTTACATATTTCTGTGGATACTTATCAGAAGGAGAAAAGAAATCCATGGATGTGCTTAAACAGGGCTTTTTAAACACTACAAATAGATTGTCTTATTTCTGTTTAAAACATTGGGCAAACACTCTCAAAATTTTAAAATGTTAGCTACGAGTACTTTATAAAATCTATGTAAATGGCAGTATGAGAGTTCTTTTCAATAAGTTCTTCTTTATTTTTTTTTTGGTGAATAATGTGGACATTCGTTACAGACATAACGGCATCTCAAAAGTGAACCATACTGGCCAGTTTTTCAGCCTTAGGCACAATTTTTTCTTCTTTTTTTATTTATTGGAAACAGAACTTGGACTACTTTCTTCTGTGGCTATCACTTCAATATGAACTCATATTGCTGGGAATGTCTTAATGCACTCCGATTCATCACGGTGACTGACTGGTTAAATGGGCCACGTGCTTTCAAAATTGTACAGATATCAGGAACATCGATGAATGATCACAATTTTTCTTTTCACTTGTCTCCATAAAATCCTGCCAGTCCATCCTGCTGATGCATGTCACATTCCACTTTCTTCACCTCAAACATTTGATTTACTAACCGGTTGTACTGTTAATCCCATGTCATGACACTTCTATTCACTTCTGCTTTTCAACTGAAAGCAGCTTCCTATGAAGATAAAGCTAGGTAAAATCTATTGTAAAGAGGAGAATAACTTGAATGCAGCTATCATATCAAAATGAAAACACACTTCTGCTCTCTTCACCCACTAGACATCCTGAATACTTTTCTTAATGATGGAGTCAAATAGGATAGCTGAAGAGAATACAACCGGTGATCTTTTTTTTTTTTTTCTTCAGAAGTAATCCTGCTCTGTAATGCTGTAATTATTCTTATTTATGTTTGGCAAATCTTTTTAAATGAACATATAGAAAAACAGAATGATGGCAGGGTATGAATTAGAACAGAACTAGTAAACATGCTTTGGAAAATTGTGATATGAATACATTATATTGATTCCTGTTTATCACAGAAGTATATTTCAAAGCAGCTTCAAATAAGGATTTTTAAACCAGCACTTGCAAAAACTGTAACTGTTATATGGATTCTTTGCTTTCATTGTGAGATTTTCTTTTGGCTCCTCAAATATTTATTTTTCTTTTGCTTTCAGAGTAGCCAAAAAAGGGGTGAAATATATATTTCAAATAGCATTTCACTTATTTAGGAAAGTGGTAGGGATAACACTCTTTCTACCCAAATCACAAAAACCTACTGTCCTATAGTAAAGATTTAGTTGGATGGGGTTGTAAAATGAAGAACGTTGTGTTAAAAAAAGAATCATTTCACTCTACCATCTAAAATGGTGAAATCCATATCGATGAATTTCTGTAAAGAGAATGTTTCATACCTTTTATGCATGTATTGATAACAAAAGGTAGGTTTGAAAATGAAATTTTCATTCATATTACCAAATACCTTCATTATTACAAGAATAATCATAAGAGTGATTTTGTTTATAATTTTTGTAAACCTATGGCATTTTCAAATGATTCAAGTATATGGGAATAACCAGAAAATGCAATGTGTCTTTTGAAATGTGACTAAATGTTTGAAAGAGGCAATAGGCCTCAACAAAAAAAAATCTAATATTTCACCTTGGCAAAAGTAACTTCAATTCTACTATGTGGCATGCAAATATTTAAAACATTGGCAAATTCTAGATTTGCCTTCAGTGATGACAAGGATCACTATCTGTCTTCCTTTACAAGAAGTTTGAGAACATAATTATTTGAGGGGCTTTTGGTCTTTTAAAATAATCCTTATCAAGCACCTATTTCACAAAGAATCATGTCAGAGAAGTGAACATGATCTTCCCAGTAGCATTATGCAGGATAAAATTCAGAAGGTTATGAATGTGGAGTGACTGATGTTGAACAGATGATAGGAAAGTAAGAGCTATAAAAGCTCCCTATCAAGTGTGTCGACCGAAAAATTCATGGTCTTTTGTAGCTTTCAAGATTCTGGATATTTTTTACATAGAATTTTCCAAAACGTACTTTAATTTAAAGCCTTCTTTACAAGATCTAAGAAAGGAACTATTCCAATCTTATGGGTTCTGAATTGTAGGCCATTAAAAGAAACAACTTCATGGCCCTGAGTCAACTAGCTCTAGGATCTCAGTGCTCATTCCTAATGTTAAAAACCTCAAGAGAGGGGAATGGCAAATTGCGTGTGGAGATGTTTTAATTGTGTCTGTAAACTTGTGAAGATAGTAAATAAAAATTATTGCCATGAAAACCCCTATGACATCGTTGGAGGAAATATTGCTCATCTAATGTTGTTTGGCTGTTAGGAGGACGTGTTTGTGTCATGTACCATGTACTATGGACTATGCACACACTCATCATACACACACACGTATTTATCCTAACCTTCCTTATGGGGAGACAGGGTTTGAGCTAAATCTATCAAATAATGTAATATCCCAATGACAATCAGTATGACCTGATTTCCTGTCCCTTTATTTTTACATTGTCTGTTAATTAGGATTTGAAGTCAAGAGATAAGACACTAGTTCATTTATCATTTATTTTTCTTTTATATCCCAGCTCTACTTCCTAACTCTTTACAAATTTTACAACCTTTAACAGTTTAATCAATTTTTATCACATGGTGCCATTATTTTTCTCCCGAAAAATGGTCTCAGATGATCATCTGAAGAACCAAGCTTAAAATAGCCTACATTTCTAGAAATAAAAACAGCATCTTCTTCTCTGGCTTTAGACAAAGTCTTTGGGCTGGGGGAAAATTATCCGCCTAAGAAAAAACAAACACTCTTTCTACTCTGTGTTTGTGTTTGCATGGATCAATTGTGAGACAAACAACCTTCATTGACAGTTGCTGGCCATGAGTCTGCCTGTTTGAAATACCTTAGTCAGGAGAAGTACCACAAACTGAACCGAACAATCTCTCACAAAACATCTGCAACCATCTGACCCTGGCCTTAACCTTTAAATCTATCTTTTCATATTCATCTCAAAAGACCTTGTCAATGGCCAAGGAGACTCAAGAAAAGGATTCTTCAACAAACAAAAAAGATACAGAGGAAATTCAACCCAGATTAGGTGGCAGAAGATAATACAGTTTGCTCATTTTTATTCTGCTGCTCAAACTGGAGTTGAATTCATTTTCACTTTATCTTTATTCATGTTATTTAAACATAACATTCATTAGGATTGTGAACTGCAACAGATAGAAGAGAACAAAACTACTCGCCAAATTTGTTGGGCATCTGTTCCCACTAGAGGCGGCCCTTTGCCAGCTCCACATCATGTCATTTTTTTTTTCCTGAATTCATTTCAAAGTCAATCCATCAGTTTATGAACTGTTTGATCAAACTTGTCATTAACCAAGTGAAACATTTAATTTGTATTAACAAAAATGGGACAAATAATTAGTACAGGGATTAACCATTTTACTTTTTTTTGCATTCTTATTTATCAAATGTGTTCATTGTTGATATAATTTTTTTCATGTGACACTATCTGGTTTCACTGGAAATAATGGGAAACATTGTTTTTTAATGAAAATACTTATGAACTGATGGCCATTTAAAAAGAAAACTCATACAAATGTTTGGATCTAACAGCTTCTACCAGTAAGTGCTAATTTCTAGTCACCATCTTCATTAAGGTAGAAGCATAGATTCCCCAAAGGCAAAGAGAGGGAATGAGCCAACTGGCCAAAGATTTATGAGAAAATCACTACAGCTATATCAAGTATCAAAGGAGATTTTATTTTCAATTTTGAGTAAAACTAATATATTGTTTTAGCATCCCACCATACTCTAACAAAATGGCATAGGTCATTTACCACAAAGAGCTCTTCTCCTCCCAACAATTGCCTACAACATTTAGTTCAGTCTTTCTACCCCAAATTGCTTTTTATATAACACATGAATTGGAAATGGAAGGACTGCTGCTGGTTGGGATTTTTGCTCTCAGGAAGACTTAGTCATCATCTCATGCAATTGCCATGACCGTGACCTCATTGGGCACTTGTCGGCCTAGCTATGACAATTTGTTAATGAACTAGTTTTGTTTTTAATTGCTTACTTAATTATGGAGCACCAACATAATAGCATTTCTAATTTGTATCATAATTGCATGCAGAGATGAAATGTTGGTGTCTATCATATGCTTGCTTCTAATCATCTCTTGTTCATGGAAAATTTTCCAAAGAGATATCTTCTTTAATGTGATGATGTGGTACCAGTCATTTGAAATGTGTTCCTCTTAAATGCAATTGTGTCAGTAAACTAATTTCAATCTTTCTGCCTCTATGCATGTATATAAAGTTATTTAAATGTTTTCTATTTTTAACAAGATAAAAGTACATAACCAGGAAAAAAAAAAAAACCAACCTGTCGTTGCCTGAAGAACAAACATTGGTATTTTGACAATATCTGTAACCATAGCAGTTTTAAAGAATAGTTTATAAAAATAGTTAATTTAAACTGCAGGAGGTTCTCCTCACTACTGTGTCAATGTTATTACTGCTCTGTAGAATGTTTAAGATACACCAATGGCATGCATTGTGTGAACCCGTTTTCGGTATGCTCTGAATCCATCAAGAGAAATTGAGGGCCATCATTCTTTAAAATCAAATTGCTAATACAATAACCCTTCTTTCTTGTCATGACCTAAATTTGAAAAATTTAGAGGATTAAACCAAGTCTCTTATTAGATAAGGAACAAGTGAAAACAAGACTTCAGAAAGGAAGTCATGATAGAGGCCACTGAAGTCACCATTGACCTGTGTCCTTCTCCATGAATTTTCTTCAGTACAGTTAGCTGCCCGTGGAAAAATATATTCAATGCCAAACATTAGTTATGGACCTAAAAGCACAGTTCAAAACATGTGTAGCTGACGTATGTTTCCCCCCAAAAATACAAGTATTGGCCTGTTCATTGTCATCCACACAAAGAACTGAGTCCTAAAATCCTTTACTCAACTAAATTCTTAATAAGTAAACTGAGACTAACCCTCTAATACCAGATTTGTTAAACAACATGATTTAGGTCCTTGCTATTCATGCACCTCGTACAACTAAAATGACTGGTAAAGCTAGAATCATGAAAGAGTCATTTTATGTAGCTGCTAAATTCCTCTCAAATCTCCTTGCAACTTAACGAGTAAAGAAAGCTCAATGTGTAATGCCGGCTAATGTGGTTTATGCTAGAAAATAGTATCAACCTATCTTTGTAGCTTATCTAAGCCAGGATAATACTTTTAGCCTTTATAGTAGACCCAACTCCATTTTTTCAACTCTTGACTATGTATTTCCTGAAATCCTTTTCCAAAGAGTTAAATTGGATGTGAAATCTGTACTAGGCTATGGAGCTGTCTTTGTTCTAAGTCTCGCCAGCAAAGCCTCGCCTCTGTATCACTTTCATTGCGTTCTGATTGAGCTTGACAGTGTGACAGGAAAGCAAAGGGAGGCAATACCAAACTGAATGAGAGTCTTTTTCAGCCACACAGCAGCCTCCTCCTTAGCCTCTAAGAAAAAGAGGTAACAGATGCCGATAGCAAAGCATCCCTAACAAAGTCCTAACTTTGATGCAGGCAGAAGAAAAAAATGTAAAAGATTGTCTCAGTGCAGGAAAACCTTGAATGGTGCACAAAGGAAGCAACAGGAGAAAAATTAGGGCACAGAAAATGGCTGGGCGAGTTATATAGCTTTGGTGCATTTAAGAAATTATTTTCCTCTTAAAAGAGGTTAGGATCTTCAAAATCTGCTCTGCCAGGTGTGGTGCAACCGTAATAGTTCCATTATATGGGGCCTGAGCAAAAGGTGATTAACGATGCTGTGATTGCTTAGAGGATGTTTGTGGGAGCGAACATACTGTCCCTTGAGTGGAAAGTAAAACTCCGGGAAAAAGGCAATTTGATAGTATAACCCTTACCTTTGTGCACTGGACAGTAGAGTTTTTTCCAATTGAAAAAAAAAAAAGATGAGTGGTTATTATCATTTTTTACTTCAATATGTTCTGTAATTAAATGGTTGGAGCTTCACCTACTTTGCTTCACACTCTCTAAGGATCAGCATCTAAAAATCTGGCCTCATCAAAGAACGGCTTCTGAGGATACTTTGAACTTGGAAAGGAAACTATGTTTAGTGGCATGAAAATAATCTTGTGAAATATAAGTACTTGGAATGCTTAGTCTTCTTTACTTATAAAGGAACCAATTTAAAATATCAATATCTGCACCATCTGCTTTAATACTTGGGGCAAGAACGTGAATCGAAGTAGACGAGGTCTATCCAATGGGATCAGGCATTGCTGATGATGCCTCTATCGCTGCTGAGCCCACTGCTAAGATAAAGATTGGGAAGCATGAATGAGCCCCTGGCATCCACATTCAAGGCGTGGGTTGGAGTGCTAGGTCTTGAGAGTTTGTGGAAATAAGTCTCTTCTTTGGTGGTAGGAGTGGGAGACAGAGAGAGAGAGGGAGAATGAAGTCTCATGGTGCTCTTGTCTGTATTTGTCTTCATTTATTTCCAGAGACTAAAAAAAAAAAAAAAATCAATATGATATAAAGATTGTTATAACTTCATCATGAAACATAGTGGGGAGCATTTAAATGAAGAATTCCTTTCTTGATAATCCCCTGGCTGATGTGCTTGGTGAAGCTCTGTGAATTCAAAGCTCAGTGACATGATAAATATCCCCTAAAGAGTCGTTATTGGCTCTGGTGATATCTGTATGCTGGTGGTGCGGCAGTGCAAACACTACAAGCATTGGTCCTTTTTGCAGGCTAGATGTGTGCAGGACCCTGGACCACTACATTGAACACATTTGTTTTATACTCATATTGTGGATAATTTTCTTTTTTGTTCCTTTTAAATAGACTTTATTTTTTAGAACAGTTTTAGCTTCATGGCAAGATTGAGCAGAAAGTACAACCAGATACCCCCTGCCTCCACACATGAGCAGCCTCCACCGCTGTCAACATCACCGGAAGAATTTTTAAAGTACAGATCCTGTGGCATTCCTTTTCCTCCATAAGTTTTATGACTTTTTTTCCCATCTCAAATATGATAATGCTACTTTGTCTCAGGTTGAAATGTTGAAACTGCATACGTGTACTGAACTAACAGTGAGAATCTATGAAAATAGAGCTTGGACCATGAACATAGGAAGAGCCTATGATAATTACAGCTGTGTTAAAGTTATCTGCACATTTTTGCTAGAATTATGCTTGGAAATGTACTGAAGATAAAAGAAATGAGGAAAACGAGTCTAACCTGGATTTCTAGAACTCCTTATAAATGATTAGCTATCTGTGCTAAAATAAAGCCTGTGTATATTCAATTGGTAATCATATCTTGAGGGCATATATTATAATTGAAGTGTGCAGATAGAGAATTCATATATGGGATACTTCTGTAGGTTGACAGGTATGTATACATGAGCTCTCATTTACTTAAAATGCTAGGAAATTAACAGTGATTTAAATTATCTCTCTCATACTCATGTTCATGTACAGGTTATGCTATTATGTTTTCCAGATAATTAATGTCCTCTGTCTATATTTAACATGATTTGATTTCCTTTAAAGATAGCTAATGAGATAAAACAGGCACTATGAACCAGTTAAATCAACCACCTAATCTTGCACATGAAACATTAAACAGAAAGGAAGCATCTGCAATTAGTAAATTGCTTTGATGTGACTAAATATCTGGCTCTCTGCATCATCAACATTGTGGGTCTAAGTCCCAGATGAAGCTGCTGATCTAGACGTGCTGCATGTAAATATAATGAGCGTGCATCTTTTCATGTAGCTCACTTCTTGAGGATGGTAGTTCTATTCGAGATTCGAGAGAGCTCAGGCGCTGTGGACAAGGTGTAGAGGTGGAAGGGAGACAGGGAGAGACAGTCCCACTGTTCATCTGGAAGATCTTTATTTCCTTCCTGAAAAAGAGAAAATAGCACATTTCCAAAATGCAGAAGGGGGTCACATTACCTAAGAAGATGCTGAAATGCAGAACTGTTTAGAGGATGGCGAGGTTCCAGATGTTGTCCAAAAAGTGGATCTGGCCTATCTAGCATATATCTGTTGGACACAGGCGGAAAAACTCCTAAATGAACTTCTTCATTGTCTGTCTTCACTTCTTCACTGTCTTCACAAGTCTAAAATTTACCCAGGACGTGGATGGAAAGGCACAGGTGCGACTGTGGGCAAAGCCATATGGAGAGAACCAATGGACCTTTAAAAAAAAATTCAATATGTGAATATTCATTTAGAAAAACAACTGTTTTACTAAGAAAAATAACTGCTAGTAGTCACTGTTCTAAGTCTCATTTAATTGTCTCAAAAATAAAAACAGGTGAAGGAGATATATTTTTTATCCCTCCCAATTAACAGATGAGAAGACAGAGGCAGGAAAAGTCCTATAACCTGCCCACCATCACCCAGTCCCTTGGTGGGTGGTGGAGCTGGGATATAAGAGCAGGCAATCTGGCTCCTGCTCCCATGCTCTTCACCACTGCCCAGTAGATGCCATCAGGATTTGTGATGTGAGAAGACTTGCTGGTGAAAACAAGACAAGAATAGAGTGGTGTCGTGGGAAACAACTAGAACATGAGCATTTTGAAAACCATCTAGATGTATTAGGGAACATGATATTCAGATATTGCAAGTAAAGAGTTGTAGGTGTGACCACTGTCAGGAAAAACCCCTGTCAGTGACTGGGAAGGGGGGCCCCAGACGTTTGACAGGCAGCATGCTAGAAAGTAGTTTCTAGGTGCCAGGCAGGCTCATGAGTGTCACCTTTTTAATCCTCTTGACAACATGGGCAGGTAGATGTTCAAGTCTATTAAACAACTAACAGACTTTTTGTTTATTAGAGAAGTTTTAGGTTTATCGGAAAATTGTGTGGAGAATGTGGAGTTCCCAAAGTTCCCATAAACTGCCTCCCAGTTTCCCTTATTATTAACATCTTGGGTTAGTGTAGTACACTTGTTCCAACTAATGCCCCACTACTGGTACATTATTATTCATGAAAGCCCATAGTTTTCCTTAGGGTTCAGTCTGTGTCAGGAGGTTCGGCAGGTCTTGACAGATGCATAATGTCCCGTACCTGTGGTGGCAGTGTCTTACAGAGTAGCTCAGTGCTCTAAACTACCCCCCCTCCCCGCCCCCACACCGGCTCCACCTATTCATCTTCTCTCTTTCTTTCCTCCATCAACTGAATTTTCACTCTCTCTAGTTTTGCGTTATGTAGTTGGAACCATCCATTACGCAGCCTTTTCAGACTGGTTTCTTTCTCTTAGCAACAGGCGTCTCAGATTCCTTCACGACTTTTCGAGACTTGCTAGCATATTTATATGTATCACGGAATAATATTCTATTGTAATAGGTATATGACAGTTTCTCCATTCACCCACTGAAGGATTCCTTGGTTTTTGGAAAGCCCCATTTTTTAAATGTGGAAAGGGAGACTCAGAGAAGTTACCGATGATCTAAGCTCCTGCAGCTAGAAGGTGGTGGAGCCAGACCTCCTGAGGCAGGGCCTGGGCTTCTCTGCCCCATGACAGCTGCTTGAGGAGGATTAGAGAAAAAATGGGTGTGCTGTGGGTAATATCATAAACTGAGGCACTTAGTCAAACCGTTTTTCTTCGTAAGTTGTCTAGCTGTATTTTCATTGTTGCAAAATTTGTGCTTCTGGAAGGACTAGCCCCAGCAGAGTCACATATCTTCCCTGAAAGTAAGAGCTTTGCCCGAAAGATACTTTTCGGGAAGACAGACTCTATGCCAGGCCTGGGTAGGCCCAGCGAAGTATCTTGGAGCCCTGGCCGTGGGTTGCCACCCAAGGTCGTCTGTCCAAGGGCCCTACGAACGATGTACTGGCTGACTGCACAAATTACCACTCTGAATTCTACCGCACAACCTTTATTCCGCTCAGTTAAGGGTTTGGAATTCTTGCCGAGGGCCTAGGCCCAGGGGGGAGGAAGCAGTCGGCCTTCCCATGAGGAAGGCGTTGGTAGCCAGGGAGGAGAGGAGGGGGGCGGTGGGGTAGAAGGAGGTGAACAGGGGTGGAATGGGGCTGGGCTCGGAGTAGGAGTCACCGTTTCCTCAGCCATGCTGCTGTTTCCTTCTCCTCGGAACACGCTGCGCTGATGTAACACCCGGTGTCCCGTGCCCTGGCTCCTGGAAGCAGGGTGATGGCTGGTTAGAGTGAGTCTGTGACACCTGGGCCTTTCCCCTCTGGAGCGGCTCATCCATCCTTCTCTCGTGGGTGCAAGTAACAGGAGGCCTGACTGACGTGTGGCGCAGGTAGGGTAGAGGCGGCCTGTCTCTGTGGTCGGCACGTAACGGCCACATTCCCCAGTCTCGGCTTTGCCAGTGGTAAAGGTGACATTTTGGTCTTTATTTGCTTTACTATTTCGTCTGTTTCTCTTTGACTCAGAATTAGTGAGAGGAGAAGTGATATTTTTTGGGTGCTCATCAAACCCACTTTGTGGGAAATCAGAGACCACTTTTTATTCCTTTATAAATGTCCTTAATTATGGTTTTTCTCCAAGGACATCTTGGACTTTGACAACAAGAGAGAGGCTGGTGGCGGAGGTTTGAAGGCAGCCATCAATAGTCATCATAACTACTATTGTCTCATCGCATCCTTATGAGAATTATACCTGTGGGGTTGATATTATTATACCCATTTCATAGATGGAAGGCAGAGGGACTTGCCGAAGGTAACAGAGCTAGTATGAGGCACATCTGATTCTGGTTGAGTCCAAAGCCTCTGGGGCTTTCACCAAGAACTGTTATGTCTTCTTCCTGGATGTTCTTCCCATCCCCCTTCCTTTCCCTTCCTGCTGCACTCTCTCTGTCTCTGGCTCACATCTGGAGTCACCATAGGCCCCCTCCACCTCAAGGCTTCCGTGGAGTCCACTCTACACACTTCAAGACCAGCCTTCCTAACATTTAATTTAATATATACCTTCCTAGATCCAAGACTCTTCTTGTATATTCTGTCTCCTTCTAGAATATGGCCATCCCTTCAAGACATAGCATACTTATCAGCTGCTCTAGTTTAGAGCCAAAATCTGACCTGGTATGAACCATGTATATAGAAGTCTATGTAAGTCAACTCACCCTTCTTTGGATAATAGCACTCATTTTTTTTCTCCTCCCATGAGAGTTATTATAATCCACTCAATAATCCCATTTCTTAATGTGGAATTATAAACCGTTCCCCTGTGGGAGCACTACACAACCTACAATATTTACTTGTCCTTGGGCTTCTCTGTAACCTCCTCAAGGGATGTCACAGATGTATCCCTTGAGCCCAGCAGAGCATGGGAAAGACAGAAATTGCCCCATAGACGTCTGTTAAATGAATTAAATGAGCTCCCCTTTGTGGTATCGGGCATGAAAGTTCCAACTTAATATGTGGTCCTTAAATACTTTTGAATAAATAAAAAAATACTTATTTAATTACTTCAGGTAGATAAAATATTTATCTTTCCTATCTCCTAAATATTTCACTCAAATCATACAAGTACAATTTGAGATTTTGTAAGCTTTTTTTTTTTTTTTTTTTTTACAAGTGGCTGCAGTGGTTGTACTGGGACCTTCATTTCAGCCAAGCTCTATTACTTACTAGCTGTGAGTTCTGGGGCAAATTACTTAAACAGTAATTTGTTTCCTACCAGGGGATAATACTTAGTAGGATTCTTTTTTTTTCTTTTTTTGGGTAAAGATAAAGAGCTATTATTTTAAATACTTACAGTAACAAGTAGCTCAGAGGACACTCAATAAATATAAGTTATCATGATCATCATCATTATTGATAGAACAATCATGAATGATATGGATCTTTTAGAGGTAGCATATTTTTAAAAGTGCAAAGGATAGGAAAGAGTTGTTCTTAGACTCGTGTCTTTTATTTTTTTTAAAGATTGTATTTATTTATTCATGAGAGACACAAAAAGAGAGACAGAGTCATAGGCAGACGGAGAAGCAGGCTCCTTTTGGGGAAGTCCCAGGACCTTGGAATTATGCCCTAAGCTGAAGGCAGATGCTCAACCCGGGTACCCCTAGACTCGTATTTTATTCAAGTTGTCATTCTTTGAGATCCTTCTATCTTAACCATTATTTTTAGTTTTCAGAGGTATTTTGGAAACTTGCTGAAGTTTTTGCTCTGATGTGGATGTTGTGATTTGGGGGGACCAGTTTTCTTTGAGCAAAACCACATACAAGTGATTTTTGAGCCCATGCTAAGCAGTTAAGGGTTCACTGAATAAGCACAGGGAGTAGCAATGGTAGTGTGAAAAGGAAAATAGAGCAGCTGGTAGCTGCTGGAACCTAGAGTTAGGTGGAGAAATGTAGTGCTCTAATTAAGCAACAATTAGTTCTTTAAGCAGGAGATGGGACACTGGAGAAGTAAAAAGAGCAGTCTCTAGGTCAAGGAAAATGAACAACTTGAAAGGTTGATACTGACACCCATGCCTTTCCTTTTTAAAAGGAAAACTTTTGCTGATTAACTTAAAGGCATTCATTGGTTTCCCTGAGGGTGCATCTGTACCTGTTGTTTTTAGTGAACTATATTACTGGCATAGAAATGAGAGTGAGGCCCGTGCATGTGGCTGATGCAGCCAAAATTAGGATATGCAGTAAGACCCTAGCTCCAGCACAGATTATAAAGCCTTAGAATGTCCATTAAAAAAAAAGATTTATTTATTTGAAAGAGAGAGACAGCGTATACATGGTGGGGAGGGACAGAGGGAGAAACTTAAGCAGACTTCTTGCTGAGCACAGAGCCCGACCTGTGGCTTCATCCCATGACCCCCCAAAACCAGACCTGAGCTGAAACCAAAAGTCTGTCACCTAGCCAACTGTGCCACCCAGATGCCCCATAGAAAGTGTATCTTTAACCCATGCTTCTACCTCTAAGAATTCTTTCTGAGACTATATTTGAATAAGTGGGAAAAACTCAAATGTAAAAAACTCAATTTACCATAGCAAATCACACTACTGCCAATCTATTAGCAAATTATTATTATTTTTTAAATATTTTATTTATTTATTTATGAGAGACACAGAAAGAGAGGCAGAGACACAGGCAGAGGGAGAAACAGGCCCCCTCGCAGGGAGCCCAATGTGGGTCTCGATCCCGGGACTCCAGGATCACGCCCTGGGCTGAAGGCAGGCGCCAAACTGCTGAGCCACCCAGGGATCCCTCTAGTAGCAAATTATATGAAATAACTTAAATATCCCATAACAGAGGATTGAATCCATATATTTTGGGACATCTGTCATTTGAATGCTATGTTCATTTAGAACAATATGTATGGGCACCTGGGTGGCTCAGTCAGTTAAGTGTCTGCCTTCAACTCTGGTCATGATCCTGGGGTCCTGGGATCCAGCGCCGTGTCGGGCGCCCTACCCAGTGGGGAGCCTGCTTCTCCTTCCCTTCTGCTGCTTCCCTTGCTTGTGCTCTCTCTCTGTCAAATACATAAATAAAAAAATAATCTTAAAAAAACCCAATAATGTGAATGTATATTTATTGACACAGGGAGAGGCTTATACTATATTGTCAAGGAATAAAACAATATGTAAATATTGATCCCACTGTAAGCAAATGGATTAAGGTATAGATATAATTACCTGGGAGAGTATTTGCCAATATGGTAATGAATGATGATCTCTGGATGTATCCAGATAAATTTTAAAAATATTTATCTGTATTTTAAAAATAGTCTATGGAGTATTTAATTTATGATAAAAGTAAAAGAGCAAACAGCAAAAACATGAACAGACGATCTGGTCAGCAGCTGAAGCAGAATGCCTGGGCCCCCCTGAGAGGCAGACATAGGACTAAAGAAGCAGTCTCTCTCCTGGTCTCAAACCTAAAACAGAGCACACACGTTGCCTAAGCCGATTCTCCTTTACAAAGAGGGTTAGGGGCGCCAGGTTGGCTCAGTCAGTTAAGTGTCTGCTTTTGGCTCAGGTCAAGATCCCAGGGTCCTGGGATTGAGCCCCGTGTCAGGCTCCCTACTCTGTGAGGAGCCAGCTTCTTTCTCTCCCTATACCACTCCATCTGTTTGTGTTCTCTCTCTCTCTTCCTTTATTTCATAAATAAATAAATAAATAATCCTTAAAAAAGAGTAGTTAGGTTCTTTTTGTTATAACTGTGTTTCTTGTGTCATGTTCTTTCTCAAATTGGTGAAAATTTAGCCATTTATAATACATCTGTGGGGCACTTGGGTGGCTCAGTTGGTAGAGCTTGCAACTCTTGATCTTGAGGTTGTAACTTCGAGCCCCACATTGGAGATTGGGATTACTTAAAAATAAAATTTTAAAGGTGACTGGGTGGCTCAGTTGGTTGAGCCTCTGACTCTTGATTTCAGTTCAGGTAGTCAGTGACCCCTGAGGGGTCATGGGATTGAACCCCGCATGGGGCTTGTCCCTACCCTCCTGCCCCACTCTGAGCTCTCTCTCTCTCTCTCTCTGAAATAAATGAATGACCGAATTAAATACGTCTAATGCGTAAATAGGCAAAATAGTTAGAATAATATGCTAACCCATCTCTTACACTAGATGGTCAGCTCCATGAAGGGCAGGGCTCCTCTTTGCCAGTTTGCAAACTACTGTAAGTACTTACAGAGGTGATCAACCCTCAGTGAGCACCTTATATTTGCCACTGAAAAAGAAAAAAAAAAACTAGCATTAATTAGTTATTCAACAGATGCTCTTTGATCATTCAATTGGATTATATCTTATCATTATACTGAGAGTTCAAACCTTTGGCATAGATTCATCTCTATCAAGATAGACGCATTTCAATTCTATTAGGGTTAAGGGAATAAAGTCTATTCATAGTTAAGAGAACAAATCTTACTTACATTTGGTATATCATTACAGTCACTCATGTCAGAAGAAATTTTGGCAGCATGTGAAAATTATCCACTGTGGCAAAATAGGGAAAGTAGCTTGAGAATTACATTCTTGGTAATATCTTTACCCAGGTTTTTGTTTTGCAAGCTTTTTCTTTCTTCTCATTTTCTCTTAAAAAGTTCAGTACATGTTTTTAAAAAAAGATGAACCCCCAAAACTATTTCTTTTTTTTTTTAATTTAAAGGTTTTATTTATTTACTTGAGAAGGTGAGTACAGAGCAAGAGAGTGAGCAGGGAGCTGGGGAGGTGACGGGAGGGAGAGAAGCAGACTCCCTGCTAAGCAGGAAGCCCCATATGGGGATCAGGACCCTGAGATCATGACCTGAGTCCTAAAGTGTTTCTAATTCCCTGAATTATAAACCATTATCACTAGTTGCCCTCTGGAGATTTCCGTAGGAATGTCTTATAGTCACGTTAGACCCCAAACTGAACATGTTCCTCATGAATCCAGTTTTTCATCCTCAGTTTCTTAACATAAGAATGTGGAATATCTCTTTAGTTCCCTGGCCCAGAAATTTAGAATTGTCCTCAGTCCCTCAGACTTTTTCCATTGACTTCCTCTGTTGAATAGGTCTCAAAGTCCTAAATAACTCAATTCCATTCCCTTTTCTCTATTCCTACTGCCTGCCATTCATTGATGATGAACAAATGTTGGTGAAGCACCTACTATGTTCCAGACACTGGGCTATGCACTGGGATTACAGTGGTAAACAAACCAGATGAAGTCCCTGTCCTCATGGAGCTGATCATCTAGCGGGAGAGACAGATGATAAACAAAGCTATCTTAAGTAACAATTTCAGAGATTGATAAGGGCAAAGAAGATGAACCAGAAGGTTCTGGGAAAGCAGTATGTTAGATAGGATGGTAAGGCATGGCCTTTTTGTGGAGTGGACAAACAGGAAAACTCAAGGCATGTGAAGGGTGAGCCATCTGAAGATCTAGGGGAAAAGCTCTGGCAAAGAGAAAAGACAATGCAAGGATGGGGAGTGGAAGAAAGTTTAGTGTGTTCTAGAAGGCTACAGTGTCTGGAGTGGAATAAGTGGGCAGGAAGTGATGAAGGTGAAGAACATGCAGGGGTGAGGCATGCAAGAGGAGGTCTGCCTTTTGCAAGGAGTTGGGATTTTTCTCAGTGTGTGACAGGAAACTATTGGGAGGTCTTGAGGAAGGGAGTGACATCACTTAATTTACATTTATGAAAGCCCACTCTACTGTAGTGTGGAGAAGATTGTTGGAAGGAGAGAGAAACCAGAAGTTCGACTAAGACATGACAGAAATCCAAGCAAAAGCTGAAGGTGCTGGTAGCTGTGGAGGTAGAGGGAAATGACCAGATTCAGGTGTGGTTTAAAGATAAAGCCAGGAGGACTCACAGATGGTTGGAGGGGGTGGTAGTGAGGGAAAGAAAGCAATCAGAATGACAGGTAAGTAGCCTGAACCAGATGCCTCAATATATATATTAGATGGTTCATCTTTTGCAATCGGGTGAAAAATCATCTTTCTTATATATTACAAATTTGGAGATCCAAATTTGTGGATTTTCTGTTTTTTTTTTTTAAGATTTTATTTATTTATTCATGAGAGACACAGAGACAGAGAGGCAGAGACACAGGCAGAGCGAGAAGCAGGCTCCATAGAGAGTCCGATGTGGGACTCGATCCTGGGACTCCAGGATCAGCCCTGGGCTGAGGGCAGGTGCTAAATCGCTGAGCCAGCCGGGCTGCCTCTGTTTTGTTTCTTTGATCTATTTATTCCTGACCACACTTCTCTAATTCCTAATTAAAAATTAATTAAAAGTGGGGAGACTGTGTGGTCCAGTTTGTTAAATGTTCACCTCTTGATTTTGGGTCAGGTCATGATCTCAGGGTTGTGAGATTGAGCCCTGTGTTGGTCTCTGTGCTTAGCAAGAGTCTGCTTGAGATCCTCTCTCCTTCTCCCTCTGTCCCTCCCCCTACTCATTATTTCTCTTTCTCTAAATAAATAAATAAGGGGTAGCCCCGGTGGCTCAGCGGTTTAGCGCCACCTTCAGCTGGGGGCCTGATCCTGGAGACCCGGGATTGAATCCCGCATCCGGCTCCCACATGGAGCCTGCTTCTCCCTCTGCCTGTGTTTCTGCCTCTCTCTCTCTGTGTCTCTCATGAATAAATAAATAAAATCTTTAAAAAAAATAAAAATAAAGAAACATAAGTTTTTAAAAAAATTAAAATGATTAATGTATTATCCATGTATGCAGTATATAGTAGGTTATAAATAAATTAATAAACAGTAAAATTAATTTTCTAATCATTCTTACTTTTCCAGCTCTGTTTTAGTTTTTCTCAGATGTTAATTCTACAAGTAAATTTAGAATCACTTTTGTCAAGTTTCTCAAAGAAGACCTGTTAGGAATTTGATTGTTTTTGTATTGTAATTATAGCTTAGTTTAGTCTGAAATAGCATTTTTTTTAAAGATTTTGTTTATTCATGAGAGTCACACAGAGAGAAAGAGAGAGAGAGAGAGAGGCAGAGACACAGGCAGAGGAAGAAGCAGGCTCCATGCAGGGACCCCGACGTGGGACTCGATCCTGAGACTCCAGGATCTCACCCTGGGCTGAAGGTGGCGCTAAACCACTGAGCCACCCAGGCTGCCCAGGTTATTACTTTTATAGATTTGTATTTTAACCAGATAACCTACTGAATTCTCTTTCTAATAGTTTTTCAGTTGATTCACTTGGGCTTTTCAAGACTATAATCTTTATAATCTGCAAATAATGATACTTCTGCCTCTTCCTACCCAATATTTATGCTTCTTATCTGATTCTCTCATCTAACATTGGTAAGCACTTCAGGAACAAGTATTAAATAATTGTGGTGATAACAAGTACCCTTGTCTTGTTCTTGACTTTAATGAGACCACGTCTGGGTTTTCACCAGTAAGTTGTTATGCTGGCTGTTAGTTTGTGACACCTAAGATATATACAATAGCTTTTTAGATATATGGCTTAAAAGTTTTGTTCTATTACTACAACATTAAGATCTTTCAAAAAGTCAAGTGTTGGGGCACCAGAGTGGCTCAAGTGTCTGACTCTTGATTTTGGCTCAGGTCATGATCTCAAGGTCCTGGGATAGAGCCCCACATTGGGCTTCCTACTCAGCAAGGACTCTGCTTCTCCTTCTCTCTCTGTCCCTCCTCACTACTTGTGCTGTCTCTGTCTTTCTCAAATAAATAAATAAAGTCTTTGAAAAAAATAGATTTTGAATTAATGAACTATCTTCAGAAGTCTGGAATTATACCACTTGATTATGTTATGTTCTTATTTTATTCCACTATTTATATAATAGAACATACTATTATTTTATTTGGCATTTTTAAAAAAAATATTTTATTTATTTATTCATGAGAGACAGAGACAGAGACAGAGAGAGGCAGAGGAAGAAGCAGGGTCCATGCAGAATCCTGATGTGGGACTCGATCCTGGGTCTCCAGGATTAGGCCCTGGGCCGAAGGCAGATGCTCAACCACTGAGCCACCCAGGGATCCCTTTATTTGGCATTTTGCATCTTACTCATAAATAAAATAAGTTTTTCTTTTCTTTTCCATTTTTGCCATCCCTTGGTGTCATTGTTGTGCTGGCTTTGTGAGGAAAAATTCTTCCCTTCAACTGATAAAATTAAATGACAACTGATCTACCAATGCATGGAAAGCCATCTGGTTCTGGCCTTTGAGTAGTATTTTCTTAACCATGTTGTAGCAGCTATATAGGCTTCCCCCCCTCCCTTTTTTTAAAGTAATCTGTACACCCAATCTGGGGCTTGAATTCATGACCCTGAAATCAAGAGTTTCATGCTCCACTGACTGAGCCAGTCAGGCACCCCTGCTATCATTTATTTAAAAATAAAATCTATGGTTTTGTAGATTCATATATTTTTAGGAAATGGTTCATGTTACCTAAGTTTTTAAATTTATTAGCACGGGATTATAAATATTGTTTAGTATTCTACATAAAGTTGGGTTTTGCTTTCTTTAGTTTTTTTTTCTTTTTAGGTGTTCATACCGTTTACATTTATTGTTATAGCATATATCTTTGGCTTTATGTGAGTCTTCATACAGTATCTTTTATGAGTTTAATGCTTTCTTTCTGTTTTCCTTGTTACTGTCTTTTATAATAATAGAGATTGTTTGTTTAGAAGACAAAACATTGGAAACATCCAGACATTGGAAATGTTCTACAAGTCTGCATTGTCATGGTAGCTCAATCCAAACAACATATGCAAGATAGAGAGCCTATAATGGATGAAAATTAGCTTCTAAGTTGTTTCATATTGTAAAACATTTCCTAAATTTCATAAAAAATAGGGATTTATTTCTAAGAAGGAAATACTCTATATGTACGTCCTGAGAGAGAAATGTGGGAATGAAAAGATTAGTATGTGCAAGCAGACACCTCTTTCCAAGAGAATTTGTTGCTTCATCATTCTCTTTTCTGCTTTGCAAAAGTTGTTACTGTATATCCTGATAACAAGTGATTTTGCCACTATGTAAAGATCAACCAGGATTTCTTGGTGAATATAATTTCATGTATTCATATTCTTTCATGATGTGCCTTCTTCCTCTTCATTTTTAAGGAAATGGGTGTCAGTTTTACAAAATAATATTAAGTAAGATGTATTCATTGTGTTTAGATTATTAAATAGTTAGGATTTTGCATAATTCGAGCTTTTTTCTTTCAGGTAAGCCTAGGTTCTCATTGTTCTTTCAAATGTGTCTTCTTGGGGTGCCTGGGTGGCTCAATAGGTTGGGTTGAGCATCTGCCTTTGGCTCAGGTCATGGTTCTGGGGTCCTGGGATCAAGCCCCATGTGGGGCTCCTTGCTGAGCAGAGAGCCTGCTTTTCCCTCTCACGGCCACTTCCCCTTTTTATGCTTGCTCTCTCTCTCTCTCTCTCTCTGTCAAATGGATAAATAAAATCTTTTTTTAAAAAATGTACTCTTCTTGTATGTCTTTATATGTCTCTTTTCTACGTCTCCCTTCTTCCTCCCTTCTTTTTTCTGCCTTCCCTCCACCCTCCTTCCTTCTCTTTCATTCTTCATTCCTTTAATAAAAACTCTCCAGATGGGTTTCATCTGCCATGTATGTAACTGTGGCTCAGATTATCCTCCGGACTCTTGCTTGCTTCCACACTTATTCTCTCCACACCTGCTGGCTCCCACACAGGCCTTCCCTGAATCATAGAGGCCAAGCAGTTCCATCCCGTGAAAGGGAGGATATTCTTTCATTTTCCCCCCTCCATTCAGGCTTTCAACAGTACTACTTCCTGGATTCCAAATCACTGTTTAGTGTTGCACTTCTCTGAATTCATAAGCATTCAGATTTTTTCCCCAAAGTATATATGTGGTGCTGCATTGGCATGAGTTGCTAACATCCATTGTGCACTGTGCCTGAAATCAGTACAGCTCTGAGGATCCAAGCCTTGGAGTTGACTTTGGTCAGCAGCTCACCCTAACTCCTCCCATGTGATGAGGTTCTTCTTAGGAGTCCCTTTGTTCTTACAGCATGGCCTTAGTCAGACACTCTGGTTTATTAGATATATCATAATACTTTGAAACTCTGGTGGGGAGGACAGGTTAGCTACAATCCTATTCTTTTTCTCCTATGAGGATGCTCTGACTCTACATGAATTTAGGCTAATCACCTTCCTTGAGTGGCATCCATGACCCAAATTCTCATAATGTTTAAAGGTCAATAATAATTATTTATCCATACCTTAACTCTGTGCTCAAGATCCTTTCATGTTTCCTACTTATGCCCAACATGCTCCAAGTTGCACATTACAGCAAAAAGTGGAATTCAAATGATCTTTGCTCCTGGACCCATCTAGCCCTGTGGGCCTGAGCAGCAAGTGTTAATGCCCACATAATGTGGCTGTTACATAGCCAGCCTAGTGAGTGATATATTTTCTCAGCACTTTCTTCAAATAGGAAAAGTTGGACCTGCTGGTACCCAATTACTTTAGCTTCATTCCTCCTTTTAAGGACTAGAAGTTCAGACTCATTCATGCAATAAAAAGACTATATAATGTATATTAAGCTCTACTCCGTGTTAGGAATTATTTAAGGTTCTGGCCATACAATTGTAAATAAGAAATAAGTTCCTGCCCTCACAGAGCTTTCAGACTGAAGGATGGAGTTGTTCCTCTCCTTGCCATCCATGAAGAGAGTTTGCATTCTTGTGGTTTGTGTATAAATTCAAAGATGGTGCCTCTTCAAATGGGAACGAATGTCAGGAATATGAATTCTTGCTGTACTAGTTCATCTTTGCTTTGCAGTTATAACCCCCCCTTAATTAAAAAAAAATGTATGTATGTATGTATTCATTCATTCATTCATTCATTCATCCCTTCTTTCATTTTAAGTAATCTCTACACCCAGCGTGGGACTCAAACTCACAACCCTGAGGTCAATAGTTGCATGCTTTACTGACTGAGCCAGCCAGGCACCCCCAAACTCCCTTCCCTATAATAAATGGATTTAAAATGTATTTCCTAAAGTAAATTCATACAAGAGAAAGTTCTGGAAATGCTGCCTGGGCCTGCAGGGCAAGTTAAGCATTAGCATCTCTCCTTGAGGGTTCATTTCAACACTCCACAGGTCCATTTGCAACCTGTATTTTGAATCTGATTAGTTGCATAATAACTCTTTACATTTTCATGCAGTGTGGCACCTTTCTTTGGATGAGCTTAACGTGTTTTACAGCCATTATCCTATTAACCCTCACCCTAGGGAGTGTTGGGGGTGCATGGAATATGTTATTATCTTTATTTTATAGAAAGGACAGGATGGCACAAGAAGTCAAGGAATTTGAGCAGTAGCACATGTGAAGTTGGGTGGAACCGGAGACAGAAACAGGTTTCACAAACAGGCTTTTGCTGCTCTGGCATAAATCTCTCTGCTTCCTTCTATCAGAAAGAACCAAATGGCCTTAGTGGTAATACCGAAGATTTGGTCTTTTGCTTGAAAGGAGGGGTTAGGTGTGTGCTGGGAGGAATCAATGAGCAGTTGATTCATCTAGGATAATAGGAGCTGCTCAATAACCTTCTGCAAGCAATATGCTTATGTATTTCACATCCACTTGACTATATGGTGTCATGCTGCCAAATGCTATAGGAGCAACCCAGTAAGTGTTCTACTTGGCAAAGAGTAGCTACTAAATGCATATTTGCTGAAGGAAGCAAGGAAGAAAAATGGGAAGACTGGGAAGGGAAGGGAAGATGTCACTCTCATCTTCAAGGAGCTTATAATTAGGGAAGGGGAAACACTACAAACTAATATAAAGAACGATTATGTGCTGAACTAGGGAGTATTGTCCCTCGATGCAAAAATAGAGCAGAGAGGGAAGGAGCCACTGTGGCCAGGAGCCATCAGAGAAACCTTCTTGCAACAGATGGAATCTGAGTGAGCCTTGGAGGAGGGAGGGTTTCTGCCCAGATGAAGAGAAGGAGGGAGATTATTTTGGGAAGTGCAAGAGCCTCTAGCGAGTATATGCTACAGAAAGAGTGCTTTTAAAAATGTATTTTTAAAGGAAGAAGTAGATCTTGTGAGATTGAAAAGAAGGGTTGTTTCTTTCATTAGATATTGCAGAGTGCCCTCAATTTACTAGAAGAAAAGGGGAAGGAATCAGAGCAAAGTCCTAGATTTTGCAATTGAAAGCATGCTGTTGTTGAGAAGGAAAGCCTGCATTTTGAAGCCTTGTTCACTTTTTGAGTCTGTAATAATTTAGGAACCAGTCTCAACACATTTATTTTGAAACTATATGGATGCCATGCTGTTGGGAGTGTTTGTTTCTCTCTCAAAGGTGACACTGAGCTCACAACTATTCCCTATTGTGACTGAAATGGTATTCCTTTTTTTTTTTTCTATTTTTGTATTTTTTTTTTACTTAGTTTTAGTTAGCGAAATACATATATGTACTTATCATTATTGTTCTGGTATTATTTTTACTACTATTTAGTTCTAATTACACAACTCCATTCATCACGGTCCTATCTCCTCCACATTTATCCCTGATCATGGTCCATGTCTGGCAAAGTTCCCTAGCAGCTTTCTTCTTCTGACCTGGGTTGAATAATTAGAATTGTATATTTTGAAAATAGTTATTATTGTCTTTTGGCATTTTCGGTATCTTCAGGGATCAACACTCTTGTTTTATTTAGGGTTCTCTCTTCCTCCACAAAACAGGGAAGGCAAAAACCTTTAGAAACTGAAATCTCTTCTATTCCCAAATGATGCTGGCCTCTGACTAGAAGTAGATAATCAAAATAAGAAAAAAAAAATCAAAACCTAACTTAATATCATGGAAAGTGCATATCAACCCACGTAGGAGATTTCAAGGTCTTAAAAGGTGATTGCCTTTATTTGGAGGTCTGAAGAAGGCAAGAGAGCTTGTTGCTGGAGTCTCCAAGGTTCTGCAGGCTCTCAGCAGGGTGGCTGAGTTCGAGTATTCATATGCACCGGAGCAGAAGAATAGGATCTGTAGATTTGCAGCCCGGTCCCAGGTATGATTGGTGGCCAAGCAGGGTAGAGGAAGCACAGGAGCAAGAACCCCAGTTTTCTATGCTTTCAGCATCCCAGTCCAACAGCAGCAGGGGGGACATATTTGGAGGAGACTGGCAGAGTTTTCTGAAATGCATTCTCCATTTATTACCTTTCCATCTAATGAAGAGCCTGGCTAAGAATGAGGTTCATATCAAATTCCTATTTCTCTTCTCTCTTTGAATGTTCCCAGTTTAATTCGGGCGCATGCATTATCAAACATCTGTTTTAATTACAGCCATTGTTAAGGTAGTTAATCAGTTGTCGTCTCTCACCAGCCAAAATCCTATATTGCTGAATTTTTGTACAATCAAAGATACAATAAATATAAAAAGAATTCTTGTATATCAGCGCAGAAAAAAAATGCATACAACTTCTTTGCTCACTGATGCAACCAAAACACCCAGGAGTTATTATAATGTGCATTCCCCTGACACAGACTTTTATTTCATGCAAATGACTGTGATTAAGATTCAAATACTTTTTTTTCCATTTTCACACATTACTTAATCAATGTGAAGTACTGTGTAAAAATTGCATCTCTTCATAACAGTGATTTTGACCAAGTCAAGTGTTGCTCCTAGAATTATAATCCAGACTTGTGATTCAATTATCATTTGGAGACTTTCTAAATTCAAATTAAGTTCACTCTTTCCTCCTCCTCCCAACACTGTAAACTTAATATCAGTATGGATCATTTGTAAGGTGTGACCGAAATAACTTTCCATTGCAAGGAAATATACAATGTGATGTGTAAATTTTACCTTACTTGCAAAAATAAAAGCATAGCAATCAATAGTGACTAGCCATTAAAATGTATGAAATGCACAAAGTAGAGTCTATTTATGTTACACTTAGCTTTTAGGCTGGATAATACTGACATTCTGCAGCATACTTATCTATTTAAACTTACTTGGAACACTTGTACAAACCACTATTTAAAAAGTTAAAAAAGAACCCATGGAATACATAAAGTTTGGCATCGCTGTTTGATGATTTAACCATTGGACATTCAAAAGCACATTCTTATAGGAATCAGCAAGGAATGCATAAAATACCGTAGGATTCCAGAGGCCAACTAGGTAACTCTCATACAACTACACAACATCGATCTATTTACAGTTTACTGCACCCAAGCCAGAGGCTGAATCTTGTTTTGTTATTGTCTGTGACTATCTCTTTCTTGCTCATCTTGCATTTCATTTATACTGGAAAAATTAGATTTTTCCAATGACTAGGTCTGAGTTATTACTAGGTACTATCCACATCCATTTTCTTAAAATACCTTCCATACTCTCTGAGATGAAAATGAAATCTAATTTTAATTGTTTTCCTTCTTTTAATATTTCCCCCAAAATTCCTCCTTTTGTATCCAATTGTAAGGAGCAGACAAAGACACTCATCTTTTATTCTCCATGGTCCCGAGAACACAATGCTATCTCCATGCTAGAGCTGAATCTGTTGAATTTGAATTTTTTTTTTTAAGAGAGAAGCAGAATTTGCATTTGACAGAGTTTGATGATGTTTGAATTTGGACATTCCTTTTGGAAGTTGTTTCTTGAACATTCTTATGAAGATATCCATATTTTCTGCCGGGAAAGATGGAGACATTAGCAGTTGGTTCATATGAGGGTCCCAACTTGTAGAGACCTTCCAACTGACCACTTGGAACCAAAGGTCTAGTCCTGAGTTTACTAGAAGACTAGGAAACATCTGTGAGGTTGAGGAGGAAGCCATGGTTGTGTTCTACAGGAATAAGTAGCCAGCAATGTCTGGGTCTTTTGAAGCATTTGAAGTGGGTGAGGACTACTTACAGAGACCCAAAGACACAATTCCTATTTCTTCTGATCCCATTCAGGGAGTTTTATGGGGGCTTTATGATAAAGCTTTGAGGAAGAAAGGAGATTGGATCAGAGACACTGACTGGTCCCCATTGTCTAACCTTCTTTATTCCATAGTAATAGAATAGCTGTCCAGAAGAATGTGGTCCTTTCACATAACACTTTACATCACCCTTGGAGCTAGTAGTTTAGGGGATCCATGAGTAAATTCTGGCCAAAAGAATACAAGAGTGGAGATCCAAAATTTCTTATCCCAAATAAGGAATAACTTGGGGCCATATATGGTTTGGAATTACGTTTTTTTTTTTTTTCAGATTTTGAAGTGATATGATGCATATACTGCTAATTATAGAATATCTCCATTGGAGTCAGGGGGAGCATCTCACCATCCAATTGCAGCAAAACATAGCAGTATTCACTCTGGATGGGTTAAATAAAGACCATGGTTTCATGGTGATGCAGTCTGGCTGAGTCTGAGAACCCAGAGGAGGGTCCCACAGGATCAGCCAACTGAATCCTTGGCTTTACCCAGGTTGGACGTCAAATGGGAGCTAGAGAAAGTGAAAACAGAGTTTATTGAACAGTGTAAGTGACAGGTAGAGAACAGCAGACAGAGCGTCTGGGATACTCAGAAAAGAAAGGAGGGTGAGTCTTGTCAGTGCCTGGGGCTTGGGGTTTATATTAGAAAAGGGTCTAGGGTATGCCCTCCTCCAGGAACCTGGGTAGGGTTCAATCAAATGCAAGTGTCAGGTGAACAATAGGTGTCATTCCATAAATTACCAAAGGGAGGGGTACTGTTGCCAATGTCAGCTGAGGTCCTGGAACATATTTAGGATCTGGCTCTTCTTATCTGTTATGTGGTGTTTGGGGCACAGGACAAAACTCAGAGAATGATTAAGTTTCTTGCTTCCTGCCTGAAATTGGAACATAGCTTCCTCTTTAAAAAAAAAAAATTATTTGACAGAGAAAGAGAGAGAAAGAGGGGACTAAACCTTTCTAAAATGAAGTCCCGGGCAGCCCGGGTGGCTCAGCAGTTTAGCGCCGCCTTCAGCCCAGGGCGTGATCCTGGAGACCTGGGATCCAGTCCCACGTCAGCCTGCTTCTCCCTCTGCCTGTGTCTCTGCCTCTCTCTCTCTCTCTCTCTCTCTCTGTGTGTGTGTATGTGTGTCTCTCATGAATAAATAAATAAAATCTTTAAAAAAAATAAAATAAAATGAAGTCCTTTCAATGGCAATTTAGGTCAGGTTTTCTCCTCAAATGAACTTTTGTTGGAAACCATGAAAAGAATTTTGGTTTTTAGAGTTTTTTGGATCCTAGAATTATGTATCATGTAGCAGCTTCTAGAAAACTGTAGAGACAGCTGACAAATATCCTCCATCACTTCCTTGTTTCTTTCTTTTTTTTTTTTTTAAGATTTTATTTATTTATTCATGAGAGACACAGAGAGAGGCAGAGACACAGGCAGAGGGAGAAGCAGGCTCCATGCAGGGAGCCTGCTGTGGGACTCGATCCCAGGACTCCAGGACCACGCCCTGAGCCAAAGACAGATGCTTAACCCAGATGTCCCCCCTTCCTTATTTGTTTGTTTCTTTCTCTTTTTAAAGATTTTATTTATTTATTTACTCATGAGAGACACAGAAAGAAGCAGAGACACAAGCAGAGGGAGGAGTACCAGGCTCCATGCAAGGAGCCCCATGTGGGACTCAATCCCGTGGAATCTGGGATCATGCCCTGAGCCAAAGGCAGAGACTCAACTGCTGAGCCACCGAGGCGTCCCTCCTTCCGTATTTCTATCTACATCCTGCCTCCTGTAATGTAAGTCTTCCTTAGGCCATGAGGACTGTGGATTTAAAAACAATATAAATCACCCTTATTTATTATTTTCCTCAAAGAGATATCATTTTTATTTTTATTTATTTATTTTTAAAGATTTTATTTATTTATTCATGAGAGACACAGGGAGAGAGAGGCAGAGACACAAGCAGAGGGAGAAGCAGGCTCCATGCAGGGAGCCTGATGTGTGACTCGATCCTGGGTCTCCAAGATCAGGCCCTGGGCTGAAGGTGGCACTAAACCGCTGAGCCACCCGGGCTGCCCAGAGCTATCACTTTTAAATGTGGATATTTTTGTTTTGTATCATAACTTAATATTGAACACACATTATGTGCAGCACACTATACTAAGTATCTCATTTAATTCTGTGATCAATTCCATTTTACAGATGAAAAGACTGAAGAATAGAAAGTTTATATAACTCGGCTAAGACCCATTTTCAGTAAGTGGCAAAGCTAGGATTTGAAACTAAAAAGTCTGTATGGTCTCTGTCAGGAGACCATGGTGCCATATTAAAAAGTTTGGGAGGGACACCTGGTGGCTCAGCAGTTGAGTGTCTGCCTTTGGCTCAGGGTGTGATCCCAGAGTCTTGGGACCGAGTCCCTCATCGGGCTTCCTGTATGGAACCTGCTTTTTCCTCTGCCTATGTCTCTGCCTGTCTCATGAATAAATAAATAAAATCTTAAAAAATAAATTTGGGAAACTCATTGGTCAAATTGTATGTTTCCCTGTGGTTCTGGAATTGCATTTTTTAGATGCCTCACTGAGACATGTGCTTTTTTCCCTACACCATTTTAGTTTGGCAAGTTTTAACTTGCAATTAGTCAGCTTTCTAACCATGCCAACGATGGACAACGCCTAAAAGTAAAGCTAAAAGCTTACTGCTTTCTGTGATCTGGCTAACAACACTCACGACCACGGCTACATCATGTTGTAAAGCACTTGTCAGACAGACTTTATGATTATTTTATAGCCATACTTCCCAGCTAAACTAAAAGGGAATATAAATTTGGGAAACCAATCAACCTGTCATCTTGGCCATATTTTCTGGGTCACATCTATGTCTCATTTGAGGCATCATACACTCAGTGGCAGGTGACTTCTTCCTGTTAATACTTGAGTGCCAAAAGAAGTCACAGTCTAATAGCAAAGCAGTCCCTGCTGAAATCTAAGATTTCAGAAGTTATAACTGTTGTATTCACAAGTAACTGTCATTACATTATTGGCATTTCTGGCACAGTTAACCTAGAAACTGTGGGGAAAAAACTTAACTAATTAACAATAGAGAAGGTCAGTGCTATTGGGATTGGTTTGGACTCCAGAGAGATGTGTGTATCTCCGACTAATGACTAAGCCATTTACAGTTTCGTATCTTTGGTCTCAACTCATTAAAGTAGTTGGATCTCAAGTATTAGTGTAGCACATATGGTAAAATATTAAGTTTTTTTTTTTTTTTAAGTTGTTAAATCTAGGTGATGAGCATATGAATGTTCACGACACCATTTTCCCTACTTTTGTGTAAGTTTGATAATTTCATAATAAAATATTGGAAGACAAAAGAAAAGTCCATCCTAATGATAACTTTAAATATCAGCTCCCAAATGGCATTAAGTGAGGTTATCAAGGGGTTTAGCCCTGTACTGCCCAACGCAGTGACCATTAAGCACATGACAGTATTTAAATTTAAATATAAATCAATTTAAAAAGAAATAAATTAAAAACTCAGTCCCTCAGTTGCAGTAGCCACTCTTCCTCCTCCTCCTTCTTTTGTCTCCTTGTCCTTCCCTTTCCTCTCCCTCTCCCTCCCCTTCCCCTCCTCCTCTCTTTCCCTCTCCCTCTCCATCTCCTCTTTCTTCCTTCTTCCTCCTCCTCCTCCTTTCCTCCTTCCTCCTCCTCCTCCTCCTCCTCCTTCTTCTTCTTCTTCTTCTTCTTCTTCTTCTTCTTCTTCTTCTTCTTCTTCCTCCTCCTCCTTCCCTCCTTCCTCCTCCTTCCCTCCTTCCTCCTCCTCCTCTTCTTTCTTCTTCTTCTTCTTCTTCTTCTTCTTCTTCTTCTTCTTCTTCTTCTTCTTCTTCTTCTTTCTCCTTCTTCATCGTCTCCTAGAGAGAAGGGGAGGGCTAAAGTGAGAGGGAGAGAGAGAATATTAATCAGGTTCCACACTCAGCACAGAGCTTGATTTGGGCTTAATCTCAGGACCCTGAGGCCATGACTTGAGCCGAAATCAAGAATTGGATGCTTAACCTACTGAGCCACTCAGATGCTCCAAGCCACCCATTTCAAGTACTCAGTAGTCACTGGCTCTTTTTAAAATAATTTTTTAGATTGTGGTAAAATATACATAACAAAATTTATGATTTTTAAATGCACAGTTCAGTGTTTAATTACATTTGTATTGCTGTGCAACTAGCACTACCGTCCATCTCTAGAGCATTAGCATTAAAAAAAATTCTCTAATTTTTTATCTTAACTATTTTGTATTGTAGTAAAAAATATATAAAATTTCGAAACCTTATACATTAACTATCTTTTTTTCTGAAAATGTTGAAGCAGGAGGAACTCCATTCTTCAGCCATAACAATGAAACAAACCTCACTCCACTCATAATACCCCAAGTTCTGGTCCTTTTGAACATAATTTGTGATGCACAATTCAATCAAGCACAGACATTGATTCAATCAGCAAACATTTCTGGGGAGCCTACCATGAGCCAGGCACAATGCTGGTGGTGGGAATATAAAGGAAGATAAGCAAGCGTCTGGTTTTTCACGGAGTGATGTGGCGAGACAGACAATAAAACAATTACTCAGTTAACCAGCCAACAGATAGACCAAAGATATCAGATGGTCATAAATACCATAAAGAATATAAAGCAGGATGATGTGTTGGAAAACTTCACTGACCCTAAGTTAATGTCATATTCAGAAGCAAATGTCAAGTTAGTTGTAAATCATTAAAAAACAATGAAATATGATATTCACCAAAAAGAAGTTTGAGTTTCTACTCAAATCGTCTACTCAAACTGCTTCAGTGGTTGCTTTTCTTGCCTCTGACTATCATTTATTGGCTGGTTCTACTCAGTTACCTCATAAGCGTGAGTGGTATAAATTTGATAATCATTCGGGGAACTCACATCTTATCTTTATATTCAAAAAGGAAGACACCTATAACTTGTGCAAAAGAAGTTCATCCAGATTGGGACTGTGTTGCAAATGGAACCCTAGGTTTTAAATGAATAAAGGAAAAATCTGAAAAAAACATAGAGAAGAAAAATTACAGATACACACAGATGCAAACAGATGCGCATAGATGCACGCAGATGCACACAGGTACACATAGATGCACACATGTACACAGATGCACACAGATACACACAGATGCACAGAGATACAGATGCACAGAGATGCATACAGATGCACAGAGATGCACACAGATACAGATACACACAGATGCACACAGATGCACGCAGATATGTACAGATAATGGCCGTAATCATCTCCTCGAACCCACTCAAGACCTGGAGCAATGCAGGTTAGTATTTCCACCAGCTTTTTCTCCACTGCATGTTTCCCAAGCATCACCTCTACTCTAGGGACAAACACTGATTCACAGAGTGTGCAGCTGTGTGAACTTAGGAGGAAGGCAAAGTGATTCACACAACTTTCCTTCTTTCAACAAGAAATACAGCAATGCATGTCCCATGTTCTTCATAAGTTCTTATAAATTCTGTGTACCTATTACTGATCAGAGGAAAAACTATATGACAAATATTTTATTTTCATTGAGTAAAGGTTCAAATTATTGACATGAGTAATATTATAACTGTCCACATGAAAGGAGATAAACCAGTTGGGCAATACCGAAAAGAGAAATGCAAACTGTTTCAAGTTCTTATCTTGATTGTAAACCTTAATCATTTTCTTGATTTTCCTGCCTCCGTCTACACAATTCTGCCAATGTTTCATCTATAAAATCTATTTACAGCTTTCAAAACAGTCCAGGGAGAATAGCAAGAGGTCCAGAGAATGTGGTTTTCAATTAGTCTACTATTTGGGTGGCTCCTGAGCTGGAATGATGTGATTTTTTTAATGGATTTTTAATGGTAGTAGGGAAAAGAAAACTTAAAAGTTTTCTTAGCTGGCATGCTATTTCAATTTTTATACATCTCATAAATTTTAGAGAAACATATTTTCTTTTTTAAAAAAAATTTATTGGACAGCCCCGGTGGCTCAGCGGTTTAGTGCTGCCTTTGGCCCAGGGCGTGGTCCTGGAGACCCAGGATCGAGTCCCACTTCGGACTCCCTGCGTGGAGCCTGTTTCTCCCTTTGCCTGTGTCTCTGCCTCTCTCTGTGTGTCTCTCATGAGTAAATAAATAAAATCTTAAAAAAAAAGAAAATTGAACATAATACAGCTATCCTTCAGTGAAATTCATAGGGATTTGCCAGCCATAATAACAATACTAATAACAAAACTGTATCGACTGTGCTAAGAGTTTACTATATATTATTTCGTCTAATTGTCATGACAACCTGCATGTCA
This sequence comes from Vulpes lagopus, assembly GCF_018345385.1. Lineage (NCBI taxonomy): Eukaryota > Metazoa > Chordata > Mammalia > Carnivora > Canidae > Vulpes > Vulpes lagopus. The sequence goes on along the minus strand of NC_054829.1, from coordinate 40,898,226 downwards.
GTGATGAGGAAACCAAGGGTAAGACAAATAGAGGAGCCAGCCAAAGTACTCCCCAGCGACTCTTTGTTATATGTCCCATGTTGGCAATGAGGTCATGTTGTAGGAGGGTCCAATGAGGAGTGTTTAATTGATCAAATCTTTATCAGAACTGCCTCCTCCAAGCTGCCCCAAATAAGCATTTTATTTGAGTGAGGGCGGTATGGTTGCTAAGTAAATGCGGATTGCAATTGTGAAGGCCATCCCAGGAAGACATCTGGAGCTGTCATTATATATCCACACGACTATTATCATCAAATCCCCATTTATTTAATGCCCATCCTGTTTGGAACACTAGACGCAGACACTGACATGGTGAAGGGGCCTCAAGAGATATGAGAGGAACCCAAAGCAGGAGAGCAGCATGGGATGGTGGGACAAGACCAGCCCCTGTGGTCAGACACACCTATCTTCTAGTCTTGGGTCTTACAGATTATTTCCTTGTCCTTAGACAAATTAGTTTCTTTGAAACTGAGTTTATTGGCTATAAAATGAAACTTTTGATTTAGTGACTGTTTGAGTTCTATGTCACCATAAAATATGGTGATTCCATAGGTCCTGCCTTCCAGGGACTTTCAGTCCAGTATGACGATGAAACAATATCAATATTTGGAAATGTTTCTAAACTTTATATTGCAGTTGCTCTGGTGTATTTTATTCCTGGTCGCCTTGAACCTCAGAGCCATGGGCATATTCTTTGTATCTCCTCCAAGGTTTTGCATGTGGTAGACATGGTAGGGGCTTCATGAAGGTCTGTTGCATAAGTGGATGAATAATATAATGAATGAGTATACAAATAAACACAGAAATTTCACTTCCCACAGAAACAGTGTGTATGTAATGACACCGGCTTCTTCTTACGTTCACATTCAGGCCCCTTTTTGCATCATTTATCCCCAGGAGCAGTTCTCAGTTTTGAGGAGCTCATTACTACAATTTAAGGGCCCTTCTTTAAGAAAAATTAAAATTTCAAATATAAAATTAGGTCCAGGACCCTTGCAAGCGCCTATGCAAGTGAGAAACAACAAGGTGCACGCTCTATTGCTTCTTGGCCAACCCGTTTCTGGCCACAGGTCGGTCCCCTTTTGCCCTCTGCTCCAGTTATATCTGCCTTCTGTCTTCCTCAAAAGTTTGCTTCTACCTCAGTGCCTTCAAAAGTGCTTCTCCATGACCACCCCAGTCATTGTCTACCACAACTCCCTGATTATTTTTTTCAATTGTGGTAAAATATACATAACATAATGTTGATCATTTCAACCTTTCATAAGTATATAATTTGGTAGCATTAAATACATTCACCATGCTGTGCTATCATCATCACTCTCTATACCCAAAACTTTCTTTTTTATTATCTTCAACATAAATTCTGTACCCATTAATCAATAACTCTCTTCCTCTCCCTCCCCCTAGCCCCTGGTAACTTTTATTCCATTTTCTGTGTCTATGAATTTGTCCATTCTAGGTATGTCATATAAGTAGAACCATATAATATTTGTCTTTCTGTGTCTGGCTTATTTCACTAAGCATAGTGTTTTCAAGGTCCATTCATGTTGTACTATGTATCAAAAGTCTATTCCTTTTTATGGCAGAGTAATAGTCCATTATATGTATATACGACATTTTGTTTATCCATTTATCTGATTTGGGTTGTTTCCACTTTTTGGGTATTACGAGTAAATGTTGCTATGACCATTATGTACCTGTTTAAGTTTCTGCTTTCACTTCTTTTGGGTATACCCCTAGAAATTGCCAGATCTTATGGTAGTTCTTTCAATAGTAATATATGAGAGTTCCAATTTCTCCATATCCTTACCAATGCTGTTATTTTCCATTTTCTAAAATTATAGCCATCCTAATAGGTATGAAGTGGTATCTCATCGTGAGTCACATGATTATTTTTCCATGACCTTTTACCTTATATGAAATGGTCCTGTTTATTTCTTTTTATTTACTTGTTTTACTAGTCTAGAAATCCATGGACCACTTCCATTATGTTCACTTCTATATTTTCAGCACCAAGAACTGTTCCTGTCACATGTACGCATCTTGTTGAATAAATGAATGCACAGGTAGTCTCCCCACAATACCACATGACTATTGATATGTTGCTTGTGCTAAAATCAATGCTCAAACATAGCACATGAATTAGATAGCAAGTCCACAGTTGCTTGTATCGGGCATCAGAAAAATCTTTCTGGTAGCCTTGAGCCAATGGACACCATTATCTTAGGATCTTTAAAAGTGAAGAGATGTGTCATAAAAGATGTCCATACACCTCAGTAATCAGTACTGGAATTCAAAGTGAATCACTTAATAATTTTCAAAAAACTTGCATGGACAACTGCATCTAGCTCCCTTTCCAAGCTGCCCAGCACTTAAGGTTGCTTTGGATCAAGTATAAATGGAACGAAAATTTTGCACTGGGGTTCAGAAGGAGCTATGTCACAGAAACCCAGGTCCTAAATGGCTGACTACTGTGTCAAGTTGGGTTGATAAGAAAGTCATGGCGCTGCCCGACTTTCCATTTATTAACTGTAGGGAGAACAAAATTTCATTTCTTAAACTGAAGGCTGAAAATTACTGAATCATTCAGAACAATATGTGATCTTAACTCTTAACATGGCTTCTGGGCATTCTATAAACACAATTTCACAACTGAAAGCTTTCAACAATTCCATTCCCTATTGCTAAGAGCCAGTCCCTGGATGGAGAGATCCCGGAAATGACCTGAGGGGCTAGAGCAAACAGGACCTGTGTGCAGTGTTGCACCATGGCAAATTGCAAAGCACACTGCCGTGCTATATCATACCTGCCCACCTGGGCACCACCCAATTTCATATGATCTGTTTGCTAATGCTGCAAACACAAACCAAATCGCATCCATATTGTAGTCCACAATTGTTCCTGGCCACTCTTGGAGTTACTAAACCAAGTTGCATAATGTTAATATTTTGAAATCAGGAAATTTGTGTCTCTGAAGGGCTCAAGGATGTTTTATTAAGTGGTCAATGTAACTCCTGTAAAGGAAGCAGAGGAAGGGATCAGATGGGCTCCTGGGTAGGAAAAGAGGATAGAAGACACACTCCAAGACAGCTGTCCTGGCCAGAAGCAGATTTGCTCTGAAGCTAATGAAGACGGCACTTGCCAATACCCAACCTATTTGGGTGCCTTCCAAGGGAAGAGGGAACATTGTCTGTAGATAATGAAACAATTTTGTGACTTTAAAAATTTGGCATATATACCATTATATTTTGTTCCGTTTGTTGGCAACTTAAAAAAGATAAAAATCTGTGCCTTTTAGATTGGGATATTATTTATTTCTATCCAAATACCACTTCAATTAAAATAGATTTGTTCAAGGGTACCTAGCTGGCTCAGTCAGAAGAGCATGAGACTCTTGTTCTCAGGGCTATGAGTTTGAGCCCCACATTGGGTGTAGAGATTACCAGTAATAGTAAAAATAATGATAATAAACTTTTAAAAATAGATCTGTTCAAACTTTGGGATGTACTGCAAATCTCTTTGCACAGCTAAAGTTGACTATTGGTATAAAAAGTGAAATTTTTAAAATGGCAATAGCTCCCATACACACGCCAAAATGTCTCTTCTGTCCTTCCTGGGTTTTGAAATCCAGGCTGAGCAGAAGGTCTCTCTGTGAGAAGGCCTAGTTAGTTCAACTCAAGTTAGTTAATATGAATACTCTCAGGTGAGGCTTCTAAGCGATTGCGTGGAAAATTCTTCAAAGAATCCATTCTACAGCTGCTCTGTAAACGTCCTCCTCACACAGAAGGAGCTGCAACACCCACCCCCACCCCAGGCCCTGGGATCTGTACCCCACACGCATTTGTCTGTCCTGCAAGTGACTCACTTTTTGAGGCCTTAAGGGTAAAACCTGACCCTCCAGTTTTAAAAGCTGTCATTCATCTATGAGCTAGGAACTTGGTGGGCATTTCATATTTCTTTTCTTTCGATTCTGAGAGAAGCATTAGCAGGGCAATTCAAAAGCAAGCAGAAAACTGGCATAGCTAATTTAGGCTAATTAGGGTGGTGGACGCCGAGCCTCTTACTTCAGAGCTTCCCGTGCCCTCCCGGGTCTCCACCTGATTGCTTTGTCCAGCAGCAAACCCAGGAGGCACTTCCAATTACATCATATCCTCTTCAAACACCAAACCACTCAAGCTAATTTTATCCTATTAAACAGACTGAAGGATCCAGAAGAAAGGCTCTCTCCACCTCCCCAAAAGCTTCAATTACCAGGGTCTCTGATTATCATCGCTTCAATCCTATATGCACTGCTAAATACTTTTTTTTTTGCTTAGCATTGCCTTCTTGATTCAGATGAAAAGCAAATATTATAAGCATGTCTTTACAGCTCTGGTAAGTGACATTAGGAGTAACACTAAAAAGAAACTCCCCGGTTATTAGTGTGGTTAATCAAAGTCAAGTTTGAAGTTGCCAAAGACATTGGAATCGCAGAAACCGCAGCACCTCTTGGAATATTAGCATTTAGAAAAAGCACTAAGGATTTCTTTTCTTCTCTTTCCCTATCCTTCTCTTCCCCATCTCCTTCCTGCCTTCTTGTCTTCCTTTTTTCTTTTATCTTTTTAAGGACTATCAAAAAAGTTAGTAGCAAAAGGAAAATTTGTGATTTGTGATAATAAATATGGAATAAACAGCTTGGCCATGAAGGAAAATATAAGAAGTTTTAGAGAGAATAGCATAGTCATTCATCATTGGTCTACTTTTTTCCTAGCCAACAAAAGTGCAGAGTGTAGTTTTCATGACACATATACACAAAAATTAACAGAGTATGAACTTAACTATTTCCAAACTCAAAATCAACTTTCCATTCAATTTTGACCCATTTCAGAAATCTTAATCGGCATATCTCTCTTCCAGATTAAGGCTCGCTCTGTCTATCTATCTATCTATCTATCTATCTATCTATCTATCTATCTATCTATTCATGCATCCATCCATCCATCTATATTCTGATTATAGTCAGAGTAGAGCAATGTTCTAATTCTGAATGTAAAGTTCTTTTTTAAAAAAATTTACTTATTTATTCATGATAGACACAGAGAGAGAGGCAGAGACACAGGCAGAGGGAGAAGCAGGCTCCATGCAGGGAGCCCAACGTGGGACTCGATCCCTGGTCTCCAGGACCAGGCCCTCAGCTGAAGGTGGCGCTAAACCACTGAGCCACCAGGGCTGCCCTGAATGTAAAGTTCTTTCCAAACTCTAAGTTTAAGACTTGGAATAGAATGGAACATTTAATTGTTCTCGATTCGTTTTGGAAGATTTATAAAAGCCACCTTAAGATGTTCCTTGCTTTAGAAGACATGTCAAGTTAAAGATATGAATTTACGTGAAGGGGGTGGTGATGTCTGAAAGACTTAAAAAACTGTTTTTTGAGGTTTATAATACATTTACTGTGCCAGCACTGTTCCTCTTCTCAAGGACAGGAAATAGGTTTGACAAATTTTAAAAGCTACAAGTGTAACAAAGAAAAGTTATCTTGCCTTCAGTATCATCCAGCTGCGTGGAGGAGCTTTTTGCAATGAAAGGAAGAGTGATTTTTTTTTCATTTCTCCTAGAAATGTACTATAACTTAAAGAAAAAAAAAATCTTTCTAAGACTTTTGGTGGTCCTCAAAGTATCTGTCAGTTTTGTTTTCAGAAAATCTCATTTATATTCCATGTAGTCAGTCCAAACGATTGAAATTAAATGTTTGCTTTTTTAACAATCTCTTTCCTTTAGCAGAAAATTTGCCCAGTGGCTCTCACCAAGTGCCATAGTTTCACAGGTATCAAGAAGCCATTGTCTTGCGACAATCACTCCTCCCCCACAAAAAAGAAACAGCCACTAAACAGCAATCCATCCAAACTCTGTTTGGGCCAATTTTCTTAATGTTTCAGCAAGGCTTAATCTGTTGGCATAAGTGTTTAGTCCCATTAACAGCTAAAGTCACAGAGTCCACAACTCACTGTGCTGACAGTAAACAAGGAATTTGAGGAATGGCTTTTAAACAATGACTAAGCCTCAAGCCATTTTGTCTTCAGATGCTGTGAAACTTGTCCATGCCAGAGTTGCCTCCTCGCTGCATCTATGCTTTTATTTAAAACGCATCTCCTTCCTACTGTCTTGCTCTGTGCTGATTAGATTTGTTTTGCTAACTTCACTGTCCTCTGATTGGCCCCCAAGGACCTACGTGATCCTGAAGATAAAACACTCCATTATTTTTTTTAGGAGAATAAGCTTTGGTAAAAACTGGAAAATGGGCGGGTGTGCCCACACTGGATTTCTTTGCAGAGAAAACCACTCAGTCTCTGGTGGGATATGTCCTTTTGGTAGGAGCAGCAATTTCTTGACCTCTGTTCTAGTCTACTGTGCCCAGAGAGCAGGAATAAATGTGCACAAATGGACCTCCTCACTGATAGAAATGGTTCCAGAAGAGGTGTCAAAGCAGGATATTCACTAGAAGTGGTTCATTCTTCTCTTTAAATATCTAACTTCAAGGTGCCTGGCTGACCTAGTTGGTGGAGCACGCGACTCTTGATCTTGAAGTTGTGAGTTTGAACCTCATGTTGAGTATAGAGATCACTTAAACATAAAATCTATAAATGAATGAATGAATGAATGAATGAATGAATGTCTGGCTTCATTTTGAAGCCTCAGTGTTTCAGCAGGAGATCTGTCCTATTACTTCCCACCTAGTATTCTGTATTCAGCAGTTGCACTATAAGCAACAGCCAACAGCTTCACTTCTGTGACTTTTTTTTCCCACTCTCCATCCTTTTGTTCTCTTCCCATTTCCCCCATTGCCCACCCAGGACTTACAAACAATAACAAAGGAGAGTATTCTCTGCCTCCAGATCTTCATATGGTTCCAGGATTATAGAGATTTCCCAAGGGATCCAGGCTCCACTTTGGGGGCTTTTTTATCTGTGATTTTTTTTTTTTTTTAGTGTGAACTCACATCTTCTTGGCCAACAATAATGCCAGTTTCTTTTCCTGGACCTACCACTTCCCTCTGAAATGTCACATACCTGATATTCAAACTCTCTCATGCGTGCCGTCCAGGATAGCTAAGCAGAAAGGGGGCCCGTTAGGAGAGTCGTATTATGGCAGGCTCAGGTTAGACTTGTAAACAGAGAGTGTAAGGAGAAGGACCATAAATGGAGAAGTTGACCTAGCTGGTAGGGAATTTTGAAACTCTTTTCTTGAGCTCTATCAAATTAAAAGTCAGAGGCAGAAAGAGAGCAAGGAAAATGAGGAAGTGATATATTTCTTTTAACCTTTCAGCAACATTTAGCAAATGCCTACCCTGTGTCAGACATTGTGTACCGAGTGTCCTAGGGGCTGGAGATATGGGTATGGCAAGATGTATTTACCTAGCTGTGGTCTGGGACAGGGAAGCAGACCAGAAAATCTCTGGTTGGTACTAGCCACTACTAACCACTAGTAATGGTTGCTACTAGCCAGAGTGTTAAGGTGCATTGGAAACCCAACTCTAGGGGAGAGGCACCTAAGTTATCTGGGAGTGGGGTATGCTGGAGGTTAGGGATGAAGGCTACTCAAAGGAGAGGGTGCTTTGGATGGGCAACGAAAGGTAAAAGGCAACCACTAAGCAAATGCAGGTGGGAGGTTGCAGGGATGCAAGGTATGATGAGGAGAGGGGTGTGCTAGGCTAACAAAAAACCCTTCAAGCCCAGGATGCAGTGCATTTGGATACCATAAGCATCTTGGTATGACAAGAGATTAGTGTAGCCAAGAGTAAGCAGAGTCCTAACTCCTAACTTATAAAAGACTATAAGTCTGTGAAATGTAGCTATAACTTAATTCCATACTTCATCTATTTTAATTTGGGGGAAACATTTAATACTCCACGGTCTATGGTCTTAACCAGATAACACTATTGCAGTGTCTGAAAGTCTCATAAATGTCAACCATGAGTCTTACTATTAGACTCGTAAGTTATTTTCAAGGTTACAGTTATCTTCAGTCCCTACAGAGTCCTTCAACTCTAAGACCACCCTGCTCTTTCTCAGAAGCCACTCACCAAACATTGATGCTGTACAGGGTTCTATTTCCACAGTGTTTGGACTTTACTTACTTTCTCTGGGCAATTTCAAGCACTTCCGTGGCCTCGACCAACACTTTAGACCAGTAACTGTCCAATCGGTACCCTAGACCTGGTCTTCTTCTGAGCTCCCAATCCTTATTCCACTTGCTGACCTCAAATGCGACACGTTCAAGATTGGACTCTTCCCGGTGCCAATCTGTTTCTTCTCTTTCAGTCACCTTCTTGTGCTGCCACCACCATCCATGTAAAGCTGGACACTTGGGGATGATCTTAGAATTCCCTCTTTTCCTTCCTCACTCTTGCAGCTAAATCCAAAGTCTTGTCATTCTATCTCTGAATAGCTTTTTCATCTCCTCTTCCTCTCCATCTTGATTTATCATTACACTAGACCAATTCAATTCAGTTCAGTTCATCAACTATTTATTGAGTGGCTACTATCTGCTCTTTATCAAGTTGATAGCCCTGTGGGGAATCAGACTAGTGATGGATTGCCATCGTTGCAGATCTCCCTGCCTCCATCTTCTCCCACATCTTCTATCACGTTATTGCCTGCTCAAAAATTTTCAATTTGCTCTCATTGTCTAAAATCCAAATGTCCTAATATATAAGGAGCTTTAAAACTGGCTCCTGACATTCTGTTGAATATCACCTCTTCACACACTCTCTATAATAGCCATTTTTTTATTCATGAGAGAGAGAGAGAGAGGCAGAGACACAGGCAGAGGGAGAAGCAGGCTCCATGCAGGGAGCCTGATGTGGGACTCAATCCCTGGTCTCCAGGATCGTGCCCTGGGCTGAAGGTGGTGCTAAACCACTGAGCCCCTCAGCCATTCTGAAGAGAATGCAACGTTTGTATATATTTTGTAAGCATAGTATACTCTGGCATATATCTCCATGATAAGTTATTTCCCTTCTAGGAATACCTTAATAGACTCAAACAACTTTTCTTCGACCTTCAAGTCTCAGCACTTATATTACCCTCCCCCCATCTTGATTACCCTTAACTCTTACCCTTGTGATTCTACTCATAGACATCACCTTCCTTGTTCCCTTTATACTGTGTAAAACTCTCCTTTAAGCAATTTCTATATTGTTTTGTAAATAATTTCTTACAGGTCACAGTTCTCTCCCTCACTGATCATTAATTCCATGAGGGTGGGTTCTATGTGTGTGTTTGTTCATCTCCATATGGAGCCTGGAATACAATGGGTGCCCAACGCATCATTCAAGCTTTTCTGGCAGTGAGATCTTACTATGTACCTCAAGGCTTAATGAGGAACTTTGGTTCCTAGGCAGAGATCTTGTGAGTGACCCAAGTGATCCAGCTCCTAGCTGCTCCTCAGTTGCAGGGATAGTGAGACCTAAGCCCCATAGGTTTCCTGGCCACACATGCCTCGTTTCTCTTCCAGGGATGTGAGAGAGGGAGGACTAGTGGAGTACCACTCAGACGGCAGTGCCTGCCATCGTCTCCCTTAACCAATCTTCCAAGGGACCTAGTCCATTTCTCCAAGATTCATCATCGTGTGTCCTCTTGTTTTCCCCTGCCCTCCCAGCTCAGTCAAGTGCAAACATTTGTTTCTCAGGATTTCTCACCTCTGTGGTCTTGTTCATATCGCCTTGTTTGGACTGCATGGCTTTTGGTTCTACTTATGAATTCATGTCCAATCATCCTTTGAGACTTAATCCTAAATGCCATTTTGTTTGCAAAGTTTTCTCTATACTTCTAATTGGAATTGATCCCTCCCCCTAAGAACCTTCTGTTTCTACTTCGTAGCATTAATTATATCTGCTTGTTATTATTTGCATCCTTTCTACCAGATGGTGAGACTAACTCATAGTTGTTCTCACTGCTCAGAATCTAGTACAATTTCTTGCATAAAGTAGGTACTCAACCAGTTCAGGTCTCAGCTTTGATATTCATGCATCCAGGGAGCCTTCCTTAGTTTGAGTCGTGTGTCCCTTGTATGTTAACATTTAGCATCCTATGTCGCTCGGCCTGCCTGCTTGGGATAGCAGGGATTGTACTTCTCTTGTCCACAGTGATATGCCCAGTATCTAGCATAGCACTGACCTCAATTAACACTTGTTGGAAAAGATGACTAAACAAAGCAAATATGGGTTGTTGAAGATGAAGAACTCAAGAAGAATGAATCATCCTGGGGCCTGCGGAATGGCTGCCTTTTAATATATTTGATTGAGTGGCTCTGTGCCTTGATTTCACTCTCCCAAGCTATGTTGCAAAAGTCGATTCTACCTTCAAAGCAAAGGAATATCCCATAGCTGGCCAGAGCTATCAAGGAGTCCTGGCTGGTTGTGGAATGGATGTAGTGGTGGTGGGAAGGAGTTGGTGGGGAATTGGTGGAGATGAAGCCACAGTGAGCCTCAAATTCCCAGCTCATCCTCCTTTATGGATTGGTAAAGGGCATGTCCTCCCCTCAAGATACTGCCTGTTTGTCCGTTCCCAACCACTTACAGTTTGGAGAGAAGGGTCGTGATGGGTCATAATGTGCTGAGGGATGTTCTGATACTGTAGTCCTAGAATAGATTTCCCATCCTTAGAGCACGTCCTACTCTTAACAGACTCAACCGTAGCTAGCCCTCAGCCAAGGAGCTTTGGGAAGGGTGGAAGGTTTATCTGGGTAGGGGAGGGGGTTAAAGGGCTGAGGGCAGGGTGAGGCCGGCAAGGTCCAGGTTCATTTGGAAAGGGAGTCAGGATGAGGATTTTTTTTTTCTTTCAATTTTAAAGGTTATTTAAATTTTGTAGTCAGCCTACTCTGTTCATCATTCTTCAAAGAGTGAGATTCCTTTTCCTACCTCAGCAGTAAGCCTCCAAACTTCACATGCACAATTTTCACCCCAAATGGGAAAAAATAGGCCATATTCAAAACTGAAAAGGAAAATTCATCATAAAACCTTCCCAAGAGCTATATTATTAAAGTTACCATCATTCGGTTGGATATTATCAAGGCAAAAAAATTAAGGTAGAGATTGTGAACACTGCTGCTCTCTTTTCCTCCCCTGCTTGTAAATGAATGTTTTTCAGCCTTCCCCATCCATCTTCATTAACATTGTGAGCAATTTGTATTGGCCTGCAATGCAGCATCTTTACATTGTGCGAATGTATGTGATGTTCTGGAAATGGGCAATTTAATATGAAAAGCACACCATATCTCAGATTTTTTTTTAATTTTCTAAACAGTAATTTCTGTTAGGAATTATTCCATGATTTGTGCATAATTTCATGCAGATGGTTATTTAAATATAAATAGAGAAATGTGTCCTTTAATACTGTGCCTGCCTCTACTGAGGTTGGCATTCCCACATTTTAAAATAGTGCCATAAATAAAAGATAAAAAACATCCCTAAGCCACACACTAGTCGGAAGATAATTGTGCCTGTTTGTTAATTGTCATTTGAGTGCCCTCCAATTAACTTTCTTAATATTTTCCAGTTTCTTTAAAAAGAAACTTAAATGGGTCTTTTTTGTGAAATGTGTTTACAATGTAATGAAAAACCTCTTTGTTTACCTAATTAAGACTACATTCTCCCTGTAGTGAAAACAGAACTCCCTTCTTTGGTGACCAACCCACTTTCCTCCTCTGCAAATGCTAACTTAGGTTGCTAAGCTAACATGAGAGTGGTTGGGGTTTGAAGCCATATACACATACGGATGAGGGCCTGATCCAGGCATTTTATAATTCATGTATATTTTTGGCAAAAAAAAAAAGACCATGCAGTTATTTGCCTGGAAAAGCTTTGTAATAATTAAAATAGACAACGTGAGGAAAAATGTGCAATTAACCTTCTTTATTTGAACAAGATCTAATTCAGTGGCAGTGGGTTTAGAACTAAAGGTTTTATGAATGCTGGTCCAAAACATTGCTTAAATAAATATACCACAACACTTTTTAACCAAAACATATGATCTTGAACAGTGAAAATGAGAACTTATAAAATGGAAAAAGAAAACATACAAGTACTCTCGAAGCTCTGCCTTCTGTTTTGTTATTTTGTGCACTATTTCCTTTTGTGTTCTAGCTGAAGGGCTGTGAAGATTTTTCCAGACCAAATTTACTGCAATGGGTATGAATTGGAACCTCATTTAGGACAAAGGTGATATTTTCCTATCCCTAAAAGGAAACTTGAGGCAAGAAGTAAAATAAGAGGAAAGGTGAAGATGTGTGAGTGTGTGTGGGTGGGTGGGTGCATGCACGCATGCAAAGGATTTATTGGATCTCTTGATGTCAATTCTTGGCTTGCATTGATCCTCTCTTCTACACTCCTGGCCTAGAACTTTCTTCCCTTTTGTATTTCCAAACTTCTTAATGGCAATATAGCATCTGCCCTTGGAGATCCAGTTTCCAATTAAAAGCAGGCGTGCTAATACTCAATAGCTTATTTTCTGTCCTTGTCTCTCAATTTCACCAATATCTTGAAATTGAATTTTTGATGCCTTCTTTTATTTTCATGTCTACTCTGTTACCAATTCAACCCTACAGACGCTTGCTTTTCACAACTTCAGGTCACTTCAGGCACAGCGTTGTCTGTGCCTACCAGCAGAAGCAGGCACCATTGTCATACATATCTTTTCACCCACTTTGCTCTCTCCCAGAGAATCCTGAAGTGGTTTATTGATTTTGAATATTGGAAAAGCCCTAGTTTCCGACTGAAGAAAACTGGGAATTCTTCTCCCAGTTTTGTCTCTGACAGGGTAAGTCTCTTCATCGACTGAGCCTCAGTTCCCCTCATCTGGAAAACAAAAGGGTTAAACTTAATGAACTATTAACTCCTTCCCAGCTCTCTCGTCCTAGGTAGAGGTCTGGATTAGAACTCCCAACAAGGACGGTAGGGTCTTAAAACAATTGCTGTCTATTGTGGGTCCTATTGACTCCATCTAAATCGTCTCTTGTTTCCTTGGGTATGTGCTTCCCACTGTAAGAACCTTGCAGGCCCAGATGTAACTTGATATTTTCAGTTCCACGGAATGTGTGAAAGGCGCTAGTGTAATGTGGCTCGAAGGAACTCTAGTCAGATTACTTGGTTTTGAATCCAGCTTCATCACTTACCAGCTGCATGATTTTGAGCATGTTACTTGACCTCCCTAAATCTCAGTTGCCTCATCTATAAGGAGAGTATAATCATAATAGCATTTCATAAGGTTACAAAGACTAAATGAGATTGTTGTTGTAAAGCCCTTAGAACAGTGCCTAGATGTTGGTTAGGACTCAAAAAATACTAGCCATTAGATTGAAGTAGCTCATGGGACACTTGGGTGGCTCAGAGGTTGAGCCTTCTGCCTTCAACTCAGGGTGTGATTCTGGAGTTCCGGATGGAGTCTCACATTGGGCTCCCTGCGGGGAGCCTGCTTCTCCCTCTGCCTGTGTCTCAGCCTCTCTCTCTCTCTCTCTCTCTGTGCCTCTCATGAAAAAATAAATAATATCTTTAAAAAGAAAATGAGATAGCTCCTCAGGGACACCTGGCTGATTCAGTCAGTAGAGCATGCAACTATTGATCTCCGGGTTGCGGGTTCAGGCCCTATATTGGGCATTGAGTTTGCTTAAAAAAAATTTTTTTAAAGATTTTATTTATTTATTTGACAATGAGAAAGAGCACATAAGTAGGGGGAGCGGCAGATGGAAAGGGAGAAGCAGGCTCCCCGCTGAGCAGGGAGCCTGATGTGGGGCTCCATCCTGGGACCCTGGGATCATGACCTGAGCAGAAGGCAGACACTTAACCGACAGGCCACCCAGGTGCACCCCACACACACACACACAATTTAAAAAAAAAAAAAATAAATGAAATAGCTCTTTTCACATTATAATCAGTAAAACATACAAATGTTTAATACAAATGTTAGATACAAATGGCTCATATTATCCCTTTTAATTTTTTTGAACATTAGCTGTAACACTTGCCTTTAGAGCTATTCCTGGTAGGGAGGTATGCTTTTATCACGTTATAAAAAATTATACATGCTTATCTTAGCTTTATCATAACAATCTCTACTTGTAAGACACAGAGTCTCTTCTTTCTTCATAGTAGAGTACATGTACAGTGTCAAAAAGCCGGTTGATTCAGTCATACAGAGGTAATGATCCATTTAGGAAAAAATTATACTAGATCTACCTACAAAAATTAGTTTAAAACATCCTAGTTGTATTCATTAAAGTGAACAAATATTTAAAAAATAGGAACTATGCCATAATTATACATTTAAAATGCTAAGTCCCTTTGTTCTTCCTTAATAAAAGGCACAAGGTTTGTCAGGCTAGAGTCATATTTAAATACTTTGGAGAATCTTATTTTTGTCTTTGAAGGCCTATCTAATCATTGAAAAATCTTTTGCTAGTGATATTTAATGAATGTGTGGCACTGACTTGATGACATGTTATATCAAACAGCACCTGCCATTATAGTGATTAAACTTTCAGATGCACATTATTAATGTCATAGAAAGATCAAGTAGGTTAATCTGAGCACCATGCTCACACCATGTAAACAATGTAAAATGTACATACAATATTCTGTATAAAAATATCACATTGCTAGTGATACATTGAGGAACTAAAAATATTAAAGATACTATTAAGATTAGCAATTAATGTATTTTGATTGATCACAGATTATATTCTTTTTTTTTTTTTAAGATTTTATTTATTTATTCATGAAAGACACACAGAGAGAGAGAGAGAGAGAGAGGCAGAGACCCAGACAGAGGGAGAAGCAGGCTCCATGCAGGGAGCCCAACGTGGGACTCGATCCTGGGACTCCAGGATCACACCCTGGGCCGAAGGCAGATGCTCAACCACTGAGCCACAAATTAGTTTTCTTTAAAGCTCAAGGCTGATAGTTAGAAAGATATCTGTGCTGTTTCTCTGTGTTTGATCATCAGAACATCTAAAGTAGAAAGTTTGTCATCACTCTTCCCCCCTTACCTGCACCTCATTATCTCTGTGAATTCTCTGTCCTGTGGGGTTTTCTCTCCAGTCCACACCCTTCCATTCTCTGTCCACTATTGACATGGTGCCACTCCCTAGTCCTGAATAACAGAAACATCACTTTACAGGATGCCCTCCACATCTCTGTGCCACTGCCCTCAAGTCCTTAAACAAAACTCCTGAACCCACTTTCAGGTTACCCAGCAGTGGATTTTTAGTGTTTGCTTGACATTACCTTTCTCTGAACTCAACAATTTGAACTCTAGATTTAAGCATCATTCTCTTATTACCTGGACCACCAAGAGCCACATTTCCGAGGCTGGTCCCCTGAAGGAACGTCCAAATCTCTGACCTGTGTGGGTGTAAGAGTATGTGTGCATGAGAAGGATCTGGGTAGTATGTCCTGAACAGAGGGGAAGACCATAAAACTTCTGTGAATAATTAAATAGCCAATGATTTGGGGACAACAAAACACAAGTTTGATTAAACTACTTCCCTAGAAAATTAGTGGAAGTGTTAGTGACCAAGGCTGACTTCATGAGCAATCATGAGCAACTGCATACATGGCTAGTTTCTTGCAGGCACTGACATTTCTGTCCACAAGTAAAAATTACAAAAATTATGAATTATAGAAATTACAAAGACTTAAATAGCAAGAGTGATCTTTAAAAAATATTGTCATGGTAATGAAAGAAAATAATTAAAGACGCCATCTCTCACAATTTTTACAGTAATTTTATTTTTTTAAAAGATTTTATTTATTTATTCATGAAAGACACAAAGCGAGAGAGGGAGAGGCAGAGACAGACAGAGGGAGAAGCAGGCTCCCCACAGGAAGCCCGATGTGGGACTCGATCCCCAGACCCGGGACCATGCCCTGAGCTGAAGGCAGATGTTCAACCACTGAGCCACCCAAGCGTCCCAGTAATTTTATTTTTATTCTTTCTTCCTTGCCATGTTGCTAATTGCACACATAGTCATCCATGGACACGTCACCAAAGCAAACCAAAGTGGTCTTCCCTAAATAAAGACAACACAATGGAATTCTCTGTACTACCTAGGTCCACAGTTGATTTCTAGCCAACAGGGAGCCATTTGACCCAAAATTTCAAACTAGAAGAAATATGAAAATAAGGAGCCAGAGCTGAGTTCTCTAATTCCAAGAAAAAGCTCAACAAACACTCCTTCCAGGATCTTAAGGGTTATGGAACTGAAATAACTTCTTCCTATGGACCTAAGTGTCCACTGCCTCTTATTAACAGTTAAAGTAAGCTAGTTTTTTAAATTATTGCCACAAAGATAAGCTCAGAGTGTCCTCAGAAAATATGAAATGGGGGATCCCTGGATGGCTCAGAAGTTTGGCACCTGTCTTTGGCCCAGGGCGTGATCCTGGAGTCCCAGGATCGAGTCCCACATCGGGCTCCCTGCATGGAGCCTGCTTCTCCCTCTGCCTATGTCTCTGCCTCTCTCTTTCTGTGTGTCTCTCATGAATAAATAAATAAAATCTTAAAAAAATAATAACATTACAAAAAAAAGAAAATATGAAATGAAGTTGAGCCAGAAGCAATGCTGGGGTGGGAGAGTATTTTGTGGGGGAAGGATAGTGGGACAGGAAGAGGCTACCCATAGGAGAGGGAATAAAACCAAGGTAAGTCTTAAGGATTCAAAATTAAGAATCTGGGAGAACCCAGATGGACATAACAACACCTAATCTGTTAAACAAAAACATCAGCTATCTCAAGAAATTTAAACAGATGAAACACTTTTACTTTTAGTGAATATTCTGTTAAGTCTTAAAAATACACTTTTGGGGGGAAAACCCTTCTTTTTCCTCTCCTCTCCTCTCCTGGGCTTCTCTGAAAGCCTGAATATCTGGAAATATAAGTAGATAGCCATCCAGTGAAATATGAGTTCATTAGACAAGTCTGCTTTTACCTACGTGCTGAATGTAAAACTGCTTAAACGTACACCTCGAAGAGAAGAGAAGGGAGAGAGGAAAGCAGAGAAAGGGAAGAGATCCAAGACTTTTGTTTTCTTACTTGCAGATAAACATTTTTCACACCTACGGACTACGAGGGGAGTTGTAGACAGCTTTCAGCAAGCCCCACAAAATTATTCACTAAGAGACCCCAAATGCACATTTTACTGCCTTCAGTTGCCCAATTACATTTTTGATTACCCGGTACCTTTCGCAGAGTAAAATGTCATCGTGTGAAAACCACACATTTCCTTTAGAGCACTCCCACCCCCTCCAGAAAAGTTCTACATTCATTTAATCCCGAATCTGATTTCATCGGTCTAAAATTTTGAACGTGTTCAACCACACAGCGTCTCCCTCTTAGAAAACCTGAGACAATGACAGGAATTCATAGCAAGTTTTCCCATTCAACCAGACATTTCTTGAGGGAATTGCAAGAGGCTCTGCAAAGAAACAGTTAATATGTATATATCTCTCTGAAATTGGCAACTGCCTTTTATTTCCTCTAATATTCTCGCCAAAGATCTGAGCTCATTTTTTTCTGTCCATAGGCTCCAAAAAAAAAAAAAAAAAAAAAAAGACTGTATTCTCGCTAATTATACATCCTGAAAAGAATTTGGTTCAGTGTAAGATGATCCTAGTGATATGCTAATCCCTTTTTCTGCTTGGTGCTGCCTGAAGCTTGTGTCTAACATTTTTTTCAACTGTATGACAATAAAAGTTCTGGCAACAAAAGAAATAAATGGGCAGCTAAAGAAGGTATGGCTCAAACACATGGCAGGCCGGCGCTCCCCTCTCCTTCTGGCTGCTCTTTTGTAAACTGCAGTTTGGTATCTTCAAGTCAATAGCTGAAATCCAGCCACCTTAGCAACTTAGTATGACACCCAAGCCCTCTCTCTTTACATTCATGAATAGTCAGCACCCAGCAGACAAAATAGAACTAATCTTTTTTGACAGAATTGTTCAATTTTGGAGGAAAAGCTTTTGAGTCTTCCACACATTTGCAGAATATGAGACAACAATGGCTGCAATCAAATTTTAAAAACAACAGTGGCCATCAGGGCTGGAAAAAAAAGTCTCTTTGAATTCAACAGCACATTCAGCCGGTCCCAGTGGTCATAAACTTGGGGCAAACATTAATTTCAATATGAGAGAGATAGAGAGAGACGGGAGAGGGTACCCCACGGCCCGCTCTGAGCTTCACGCAGTAATTCCTTCTGCTGTGTATGATACACGCATCTTTTTTTTTTTTTTGGTTGCCTTTTTATTTTTCTTTTGTGTGGACCAATACAAATATTCCTCCCTCTCTAAAATAATTTTGTTTGGGGGAAGGGGACAACGAGTCTCAGTTTAAAACGCTTTTTATCCAGCAGCCTTTTGTAGTCATTTGAAAGCGGTTTTACCGTTTAGAAATCCCGTAATGTATCCGTCACTTACAAGTCTAACATGTGCTAAAAACGAATCTTCTCTCCACTCGCACCCCCGCCCCTCCCCATTTAATACAAGGCATCGCTATACCTTTGGAGACAATATGAACAAGAGGAAAAATCTACCCAGTTCATGGCAAAAACAGAAGTTAGCAACATGGTCCATGCAGCTGCAACATTGCATTTAAAATTCAGTTTCCTCATAGGAAGAGGGCTAATCCTGCCCCCGTAATTCCCTACAGCCAAAATGTGCCCCCTCCCCTAGTGACAGTGCAATGCAAAGACACTAGCACGCTTATCTTGCCTAACCAGATGGCCGACTTGGATCAATGCACACACGCCACGATCAATGGGAGAGATAAAGAATTAGGAAAACAGTGGTACATGCTCCCAGAAAGCTTGTACACTGCATAATTATTTTATGATTCTACACATGGCTACATGTGATACTGAAGTAGAGAAGGAAAGGATAATTAGAGTGCTAGGAAGAATTTTGTAGGAGACTACGCTGTGTCTGTCAGCAGTTCCCACTCGAGCAGACTCACTGCCCTTATCGGAAAGTGAATTTAGAAAACATGAGCAAAAATGTCAGGGAAGGTATTTCCATTTTTGCCAGGTCCTGTCACATCCCAAAGTTTAGTTCAAAGCCGGAGGAGGAGGCTTGCTGGGATTTGGATATGCCTCTTGTCATTAGCCACCCCTGGTTCCCCAGCCAAGGAAACCCACCGGATAATATTTGGATGTGAGGCAGACTGTCACGAGGAAGAATTTGGTCTCCAAGCGATTCAGTCAAGTTCATTCAGTAAAATAGAGCAGGACCAGGCATTCCCCTTAATTTCTGCTTCCTGATTGGCTAACTGAAGCAATGTTTTTAAGCAGGTTAGTTACCCACCTCCAACTAAGAAAAAAAAAAATGTGGACCTACATCCCTGTTAACCACCCAGGTTATGAGGGACGTATACGAAGCAGCTGAAACTGGCACCGTGCCGCTTTATTCTGAATTCAGACCAAGATCATAAACCAGAACAATAAACTGCTGCAATCCTCCACTGTGGCAGTGTGCTAATCAGAAAAAAAACAATGTTCCTTCAGCTCCTAGCACACGATGGGTGCTTAATAAATGATTATACTGTCGTTGCAAGTGGCAGTAATAATGATGTTTTACCCTATGCTAGTCCAATGTTGTATTCTTTCATCACCTTGTGTTAGATGCAGTTAAAAGTAGTATTAGGGTCTCCTTTGGATTTAAGACTCAGCTTGCATGCTAATTGAAACATTCAATGAACTTTTTACACCATTTCTTATGTAAAGAAAGACGGGAACTGGTATCTTGAATTAGACACAGCTCTCCACCACTATCAACCTCCTCACTATCAACCCCGGTGTGTGTGTGTGTGTGTGTGTGTGTGTGTGTGTGTGTGAGCTAGTCATTTTACATAGTCTATCACATTCAAAATAGTGTGAACTTTCAATATCCAAATAATTACAATTACTATAATTTGATTCCTAAGCATAAATAAAATACAGTCTGCGTAAAAATTCAGAAGGGAAAAGAAAGAAATTCTGACAATCATAAAAAGCCATAGTAGACCTCTTTCTCAGTAATTTTAGGTAGGTTCAACGTGATGCTCTGGATTTTTACATGATTCGGTTGTTCTCTGGGATGTTCTTTGTAGAGTTGTTTTGCTATCTCTGCCCCGAACGCTTCTTTCCTCCACCTCAGCACAAAAAGGATAGCTATATATAACTAGCATTTAACTTTGCTGCCCATAATCAGATTTAAAGAGAGATCTTGGGTTTGGGGATATGATGCATATTATCAAATCTATTTTTAGCTCAAAACCCTTACAAGGCAAGGCTATCATTTTACCATTTAGGGCTCGCACCCCTTTTCTCTGAGGCTCCAAAAGATGAGTGTAAACATGCCATGCCCTTCCAGTAGCATAACAGATTCACTGAGGTTTCCTTTTACTGTAAAACAGCTGATCCGCTTGTGCCATACTTTCTGTCATGTAGCTAGTTTCCCAGGCAGTACGAGAAACCTTGGGTGTTAGGGAGAGGAGAGATTCATGAGGTGGAACTGGAGCATTTGAGGAGAAAAAGCATTTGAGTTTTCTCTGAGGGCAGAGCCAAGGTGGGCTCAACTTTGGGCTGGAGACAAGGTTGGTGGCTGGACCTGAGTCCCACCATTGAGCTGGAAAACACAGGAAGCCGGTATGCTTTTGGCTCAGTTTTACCTCTGGCTCCCTGTAACAAAAGCAAACCCAAATCCTGTCTGCAGTAAAGCATCATCAAGTTAGACCTCCAGGTTTTCAAAGGATTAATTTTTAATGAAATATAAACTTCCAATCAAAGATTACCAATGACACAAGAAAATAATCCTCTATAAGTGAGAGTCAGTGGAAACAGTTAACAGCATTAGATCTTTTAGGACTAAATGATCAGAATTTATCAGATACAGAATACAAAATAAATAGGTATAAAATGTTTTTAAAGTTAAAGTTGGAATTGCTAAAGTGAGTCAACAATAAGAAATATCAAAAATGATATTAAGTTGGAAAAGAATCAAATAGTGCTTTTATTTTTTAAAATTTATTGGGGAATAATTTACAGACAATACATTGCATTCATTTAGAGTGTACAAATCAATGAGTTTTGATATGTATATAGAGAAACTATTACCACAAGCAAGATACAGAATGTTCCATCAACCTCGAATGTTTCCTCATGCCCCTTTGCAATTGATCCCTCCCTCCACCCTTGGCCCCAGGCAACCACTGTTTGGTTTGTGTTGCTGTAACTACTTTACATCTTCTAGAATTTTATATAAATGAAATCATACGTTACAGACACTTTGGGGTCTGGTTTCTTTGACTCAGCATAATGACTTTGAGATGCACCCACTTTCTTATGCATATCAAAAGGTCATTTCTTTTTATTACCACTGGTTACCACATTTTGTTTATCCATTCCTCAATTAATGGACATTTGGGTTGTTTCCAGTTTTTGGCTATTGTGATTAGAGATGCAACATCCACATAAAAGTCTTTGTGCGGGTGTATGTTTTCAATACTTCTGGGAAACACTTAGTAGTGAAATAACTGGGTCATGTGGTAGGTGTATGCTTAACTTTTTAAAAACTGCTAAAGAGTTTTCTAAAATGATTGTACCATTTCATATTCTCACCTGTAGAATTTGAGAGTTCCATTTCTACCACATCCTCTGCAAGACATGATATGGTTAGTCTTTTTAATGTCAGCCATTATATCTACTATGTAGTAGTATCTCATTGTGGCTTTAATTTGCATGTCCCTACATGAATGATATGCTTACCATTCTTCTATCTTTTATTTTTATTTTTAATTTTAATTTAATTTTATTTTTAAGTAAATGTTACGCCCAAGGTGGGGCTTGAACTCATAACCCTGAGATCAAGAGTCATATGTTCTATCGACTGAGCCAGCCACACTCCCCCAACCATTCTCATATCTTGTTTTGTGAAGTGTTTGTCCAAATTTTTTGCCCATTTAAGAAAAAAAAATTTTTTTTGGTTATATTGACTTGCAAGAGTTTTTTATTTATCCTAGATACAAGTTTTTTGTCAGATCGATCAATTTAATATTTTCTCCCATTCTGTGACTTGCCTTTTTTTGTTGTTTACTTAATGGTGTATCTTGCCAAACAAGTTTTAAATTTTGATAAAATCCAATTCATTCTGTTTTATAGCCGTGTGCCTTTTTGTGGCTAAGAAATATTTGCCTATCACAAGTTTGCAAGGATTTTTTTCTCCAGCATATTGTTTTAGAAGTTTTATAGTTTGGACCTTTAGGTCTGTGTTCCATTTTGGGTTAATCTTAGTGTAGGGTGTAAGATAAAAGTCTTATGTAGGGTGTAAGATAAAAGTCTGTTTTCTTCCCCTTACATATATCCAATTCTAGTGCCATTGTTGATAAAGACTTCCTTTTTCTTTTCTTTTCTTTTTTTTTAAGATTTTATTTATTTATTCATGAGAGACAGAGAGAGGAGAGAGAGAGAGGCAGAGACACAGGCAGAGGGAGAAGCAGGCTCCATGCAGGGAGCCTGATGTGGGACTCGATTCTAGGTCTCCAGGATCACGCCCTGGGCTGAAGGCCCAGAGCTGAAGGCCTGTTAAACCAGTGAGCCACCTGGGCTACCCCAAGACTTCCTTTTTCAATTAGATTTTCTCAGGCAACTTTGTTGAAACATTAACCAAATATGTGTGGGTCTGTTTCAGACTCTTTATTCTGCAGATCTCAATGTGTACCTTTCATCAATACTACACTGGTGGTATTGATTTTAATAATTTTATAGTAAGTTGAAACCAGGTAGTGATAACTTCCCATTTTGTTCTTTTTTTGAAAAAAAAAAAAAAAAGCTTAGGCTATTCCAAAACACTTGCATATTTCTTATGCTTTTAAATCAGTTTGCCAATTTCTATAAGATTGCCTACTGGGATTTTGATTGGTATTATTTTCAGTCTATTAATCACTTTGGGGATAACTGACATCCTAAGAATACTAAGTCTTTCAATTCATGACCATGGTATATGTTTTCACTTACTTAGAACTTTAAAATTTCTCCTTAATAATGTTCTGCAATTTTTAATGCAGAGGCCTTTTTAGTGTAGAAATCTGAGGATTTTATTTGTAAATATTTTTTGGTTTTGGACACCATTGTAAATGGCATTGATTTTTATTTATTTTTTATCTTTAAAAATATTTATTTTAGAGAGAGAAAAAGAGAGAGCGTGTGGGGGTAGGGGCAGAATGAGAGAGAGAATCTCTAGCAGATTCCCTACTGAATGTGGAGCCTGACATGGGGCTCAATCTCACAACCCTGAGATCATCACCTGAGCCAAAATTAGGAGTCAGATGCTTAACTGACTGAACCACCCAGGCACCCCAGAACTGACTTTTAAAATTTAATTTTCTAACTGTTGTGGTCAGTATATAAACATATAATTGATTTTATATTAACATTTTTATCTTATGATCTTATAAATTTACTTATTAGTTCTCATAATTATATTTCAGATTCCTTAATATTTACTTTTCTTTTTTATTTTTTTAAATTTATTTATGATAGTCACAGACAGAGAGAGAGAGAGAGGCAGAGACATAGGCAGAGGGAGAAGCAGGCTCCATGCACCGGGAGCCCGATATGGGATTTGATCCCGGGTCTCCAGGATCGCGCCCTGGGCCAAAGGCAGGTGCCAAACTGCTGCGCCACCCAGGGATCCCTCCTTAGTATTTTCTATATAAATAATTGTATCTCCAGCAAATAAACATTTTATTTTTTCCTATCCAATATTTATGACTTTAATTTATGTCTTGCTTTATTGCAATGGCTAGGACCTCCCCCCACCCCACCTCTATACAGTGTTGAATAGGAGTGGTGAAAGCAAGCATCTGTGCAATGATCCCAGCTTTAGGGGGAAAGCATTAAATTCCTCATCATTAGGTGTATTAGCTATAGGTTTTCCATGGATACCCCTTGTCAGATTGAAGAATTTCCCTTTTCCTATTTTGCTGAGTTTTTAAAATCATAAATTGATTTTAAATCATGTCAAAAGCTTTTTCTGACTCTATATAAATTATTATATAGTTTTTCACCTTTATCATATTAATAAGGTGATTTCTGCTTATATACTTGATTTTATTTTTTATTTTATTTTGTTTTAAAGATTTTATTTATTCATATTCATTATTTATTCATTATTTATTTATTCATAGATTTTATTTATTCACACACACAGAGAAAGAGGCAGAGACACAGGCAGAGGGAGAAGCAGGCTCCATACAGGAAGCCCCACGTGAGACTTGATCCCGGGTCTCCAGGATCACACCCCAGGTTGCAGGAAGCACTAAACCACTGCACTACCGGGGCTGCCCTATACTTTATTTTAAACATTAAAACTACTTTGTAGTTAGTTCTGGGATACACCCACCTTGGTCATAATATATGAGTTTTAAAGTATTTTGTTAATATTATTCACTAATATTTTGTTAAGAATATTTGTTCTATGTTTATGAGGGCTCGAGGATCCATTTTTTTTCTTTTTTTTTTGTATCCTTGTTATCTTTTGGAAATAGGATATGATATCTGTATAGCAGTGTGCCTATTTACTAGCTCTACATATTTTTTGATGAATTTGACAAGTGCTTAAGTCTGTTTTAAAATATAAGAGATATGGTCTCTTAAAGGAACCGTTCCTTAGTGAGAGTGTGGGTCATTAAAGATTTACTCAAATGTTGATGGATAGGCCTTTCCTGCCCATGTTGTCTAGTGCAATACCATCAGTCCATCAGTCTTAGTTTCTTACCACATTTTATTTTTTTCATAACTCTCATTAATACTAATGTACTACATATTTTACTTTTTATTTGTTTACAATCTATTTCCCCCACTAGTATGTAAACTCCATGAGAAAAGGGTTCTGACCTTTTTCCCTCATCTTGACTCTTGGCTACTTGTTTAGGATGGATTCCGGTAGATTTCTTCAAAAATCCGGAGAAAGGCTTCAAGAAAAACAGAGACTGGCTTTTGAATTGAAATGAGACACAAAAGATAGTGTGCTCTGGAGTCACACTACTTAGAATTGAATCCTGGCTCCACCATCTACTCACTATACAAATTTAGGTAAATTACTGAGTCACTTTTTGCTTTAGCTTTTTAATCCAGTTTGCAAGAAGGTAATAACAGCATCTAACTCATAGGGTTGTTGTAAGAATTAAGTAAACTGATACATGTGAAACATTATAAAAGGGCCTGACATGTAATGAATGATCTCTTAATGTTTATAAAGGAAGTAGTATGCATATCCTTAGATTCAGAAGTGATTATTATAATGCTCTTATATTATGCATTTTTAAAATATTTTATTTATTTATTCATGAGAGACACACAGAGAGAGGGCAGAGACACAGGCAGAGGGAGAAGCAGGCTCCCCACAAGGAGCCTGATGTGGGACTGGATCCCAGATCCCAGGATCATGCCCTGAGTCAAAGGCTGATGCGCAACTGCTGAGCCACCCAGGGATCCTGGATGCCCTGTTCAAGCCATGTCTGAGTGGTGCAGTTAAGGTTACCTCAGTCCAGATGTCCTACTGCAATGAAATCTGAATGAGGTTCTTTTACAAACTATCAGAAAACTTCTGAATAACCCTATTGAGGAATTTACATACAGAATTACTCATCATTAACTTAGACAATGGTCTTATTTCAATACAATTCACCCTCCCTAGATGATGGATCTATAGCCACATACAACTGAGTCCCACTCTACTGTTTTTCCAGTTTTCATCTGCTTTGCCCTTTTCTGTCCTGACGTGAGTTGTCCTCTTCTTAAGTCCCTTGCTGTTTTAGGTGAGTAGTTGACATCTGCTGGGGCAGAGCCTGTAGCTGTCCAGAGGTTGCGGTGCTTTACTGACTCCCTCTGTGAATTAACCAACGTCCAGTTATAGTACAGAAGTTTGTTGCCCTAACAGAAAAAAAAAAAAAGTCCTCGGTTACCATTGCTTTTTTCACTTCCACCATTTTGCCATACACATTCCATGCAATGTTAGGCTTATTTCTCTTAGCCTATCAACTCGACTCAGTGCTGAACAGGAAACAACTCTTACCCAGTGGAGGAAACTGCTTAAGTCCATTTCAAATAGAGCTATTGTGAAAAATACTCTCTTCTCTAGAAAGCTAAAACAGAGCCTTATCGTGGTTTTTCCCTTTTCTACTTTGGAGTGACCTGCTTGGATACAACAAAAGAACTAGAATCAAAGATGCTATCCAGCAGTGAAATACTATCTACCTCTCTACTGACTTTTTGTTAATAATGATTTGTATTACATTACTGAAAAAAAAAGTATAGTCAACATTTACCAAAAGTTAAATCACTCAGTTTTTGCTCCCATCCTAGCACCTGGGAATACAGAGTAGACCAGCTGGTTACAACAAGGCTTAGGCTGCTGCTATCACGCTTTCTGTTCTGGAAGGCTTAGAAAATCTTGGGCCATACATCCTTTTGACTTCTCTGAACATTTACCAACAACTTCTGGAAAACAATTTGTCATATGGTCATCCTTAAAGATATTGTCCTTAGAAGAACAATTTAATTTGTTGTTGTTGTTGTTTTTAATGTAGTATACAAACTTATTTGGGTAGTTCTTTACAATTTTTTTTTTAATTATTTGTTTATTTTTGAAAGAGAGAGAGGGTGCAAGGGGAAGGCACAGAGGGAGAATGAGAGACAGAATCTTGGGCAGACTCCCCACTGAGTGCAGTACCTGATGCAGAGCTCCATCTCATGACCCTGAGCTGAAATCAAGAGTTGGATGCTTAACCGGCTGAGCCAGTCACCCCCTAGTTTGATATTTCTTAAATTCCTTCCAATACTCTAGACTTCTGAGATTTAGTGGAAGAATCCAAAGAGACCCAGTCATGATCTAGCTAGGGATTAGACTCCATTCCAGTGTAGATATTTATTTAAAAAAAAAAAAGTCTGTAAGCTATGAATATCAGATGTAGGATTTGCCTTGAAGGTCCCAGAATGATAAATAATTGCTAATTTTACAAAGCCTTATCTTTCATTTAACAGAATAACCATATTCATGACATTTTTCTAGATGTTACTAAAATGCTATCTCATGTGAAGACCCATAAACACATCATCAAATGAGAAAAATTAGACTATTGTTCAATAATTGTCAGTCTTACTGCCTTTTTTCTTTAAGTACTTATAGCAGACATATTTATCATTGCCTCTCCTGGCATGATCCTTGCTTGGAAGGGCCATGAATTATAGGAGCCTACTTCATGACCAGAGTTAAGGATCAGGGCTAGACATCTATCTAACCAAGGAGATCTAGTCAAATTTTTTAGCTAGTGAATTTGAATCAAAAGATGAAGAGTAGTTCCCAGCACTGGAAGGCTATTCAGATGTGGGAATGGTGGGCAGTTTTGTGACATATGAGATGAATAGATACTTCTGGTCAGTCAATAGAGGGAGGGCAGGCAAACAAAGAAGATACCAGAGAGAAATAAAGGCAAGAGACCCTTTAGCCCCAAGAGCAACAGAACAGACTTCATTCCTGAGGACCTATCAGGAGCTAAAATACCAACACAGCTTTATTTCCTATCCTTGGATTCTGCAAGAACCAGATCTTTACAATAAACTGCCCTTTATTTGTGCTAACCTGAGTGGGTTTGTTACCTCTAAATGAAATGCTTTGAGAATAGGCTCTGTATCTTGATTTGGTTCTATAGGTGGCCCAGCAGAGCACAGTGTTTGACACAGAGTAGGGACTCAGCAACTTGGTTGAAATTCATGACTGTGACTCACCGTTTTTCACTTTCAAACTTTTTAAGTGTTTTTCTACCACACAATTTAACTCATCCGTAGAGTACTACTGTTATATTTATTTTCTTTCTTTCTTTCTTTCTTTCTTTTTTTCTTTCTTTCTTTCTTTCTTTTTTTCTTTCTTTCTTTCTTTTCTTTCTTTCTTTCTTTCTTTCTTTCTTTCTTCTTTCTTTTCTTTCTTTTTTTAAAAAATATTTTATTTATTTATTCATGAGAGACACACACAGAGAGAGACAGAGACACAGGCAGAGGGAGAAGCAGGCTCCATGCAGGGAGCCCGATGTGGGACTCGATCCCGGGACTCCAGGATCATGCCCTGAGCTGAAGGCAGGTGCTCAACCGCTGAGCGACCCAGGCATCCCTATTTTCTTTAATAACAGAAAAAACACAGTTCAAAAAACCCACCAGCCTTCTAAGTAAGAAAAAATATTGAGAACATACACAGTATGATTTCTGAGGCAACTAGAAGCTCTCATATTTACCTGTCCCTCCTCCTTATTTTGTGGGTCTCTGAAACACTATTAGAATTGTTCCTAACGTTGTTTCCTTCTTCCGGTTGTTAATTAAAATACAAAGATCTTGGCCAAAGATCCTAAAATGTGTTCTGCAAAACTCTGATCTCCCAAGATCCTCCCTGAAAAAAAATTAGATAGGGAGACAAATAGAGAGCCACAGGGTGTTCTCTTCTCATCTTAGAGACTCATGGGCCTGCAGCATACTATAGGCTCTGAGGACTCGTGCATTGAAGAAACCTACTGAGGCTGGGTTTGGTGGTGGTGAGTATGGTTTAGTCATTAAGGAGACTGTCTGGTGAAGTGCAATGACTCTGCCACTCACCAGTTGTGTAACTCTGACAAAATTAGGATCCTGGGAACCCCTAACTCATAGGTGTATTGAGAGAAAAAATGAAATAATGAATATAAAGCACCCAGCACCTGAACAGCACATAGAAGCAGTCGATAAAAACTGTTGCTATTGTTGTTTTTTAAATCTTTTATTTCATCTGTACACCCAACATGGGGCTCAAACTCACAACCTCAAGATCAAGAGTCATATGCTCTACCAACTGAGCCATCAGGTGCCCTGATATAAACTGTTCTTATTATTAATGTAGCTTTTCCTAAACTTATTGAACTAGGCTTTAAAACAAAAGTCATCCGGACACCTGGGTAGCTTGGCTCAGGGCATGATCCCGGAGTCCCGGGATCGAGTCTTGCATCGGGCTCCCTGCATGGAGCCTGCTTCTCCCTCCGCCTATGTCTCTGCCTCTCTCTCTCTCTGTCTCTCATGAATAAATAAATAAGATCTTAAAAAAAATGTAATTAAAAAAAGATAAAACACAAGTCATCTATTACACCTCTCAGAATATATACTTTGAGGATATTAGGAGAAGAAAAGCTGTTTAAAAGAGACAGGAGGCAAGAAGCACTGTAAGGGGAAAGAGAAATTAACAGGTAATTTTGCTTATTTCATGATTCTGCTTAATTTAGGGAGGAGACATGTAGGTATAGCCTTCTCTCCAATCCTAGTAGAGTGCCAGGCTCACAGCAGACATTTAACAAAAAAAGCCTGCTACTTAATTAACTAAAAATGCAAATGGCAAGTTTATTTTAAATCTCCTGCATATGCTGTCACCTTATATTTTAACTCATTTCAGAGCAAGAGAAAAATCCTGATCTAGAAAAAGTCTTAGAAAATATTGATCACCTGGACATTTCAAAGCAGGCCTAGAGTTAGTTTTCAGGGCTCCAAAAATACTTCCAGTGTTCCAAAGCCGGCAAAACCAAGGAAAAAGCCTCTCCACTGCCCACTTTCTTTGGCTCTGAACTTAAGGACAAACCCTAACACCAGGAGGAAAGCAAAGTGAAATGGCAACACCTCTGCTACTTAGAAAACAAGTAGTGAACAAGCAGAGGCTGATCCTAGCTCAAGTGCAATTTTAACTGCTTTTCTGTGAGCACTCTGCGCAGAGGTGTGGCTGGTGTTCCCTCTGTCTTGCATAAGAAATTAGCAGCATCCATTCAAAAGAAAAATGATAATTGCTCAGTGGAAAAAAACCAACAACATGAAAGGCCCTTCATAGCATTGTTTCAGAAACACCCGAATGAAGAACGTATAATTAGGGGTAAACAAACCCAGCTCTGGCTGAAGATTGATAAACATCTCTGAGTCTCGAACCAGTCTACAAGAATTCGTGTCTCCATAAGTCTGTCATTGCTTTTGTGGCCAGCACCTCTTTGCTTTCCATTGGAGAGATAGGTAGGTACTCAGGCTGACAGATGCATGGAGAGGAATTGCCATATTAATTTATTATATAAAAATTAATATATTAATTTTTAAAAACTATCACTAAATAAATTAAAATTAAAATTAAAATTAAAAAAAACTCCCTGATGTATGCTACACTCCTCGATCCTTGGCCGCTCCAGGAAGGCAGACCAACATTGAGAATTTGAGAACAGGGATCCCTGGGTGGCGCAGCAGTTTAGCGCCTGCCTTTGGCCCAGGGCGCAATCCTGGAGACCCGGGATCGAATCCCACATCGGGCTCCCGGTGCATGGAGCCTGCTTCTCCCTCTGCCTATGTCTCTGCCTCTCTCTCTCTGTGTGTGTGTGTGTGACTATCATAAATAAATAAAAATTTTTAAAAAAAGAGAATTTGAGAACAAATGGTGAGAAGGAACACTATACAGCTAACGGCAGTATGCATAGTGGGTAAGAGCATAGGTCTGAGAATCGGAGACACTTGGGATCTCAACTCTGGCCCCCTACATAGTAACAGTGGAATGGCTGGCAATGCACCTGACCTCCCCAGTTTAAATTTACTGAAGGAAATGATATGTGAACTTCCAGAGGTTGTAAGGATGAAATGATAGTATAGTCATAGTATTCAGCTGTGGCCCTGGCAGGTAGCTACAAAAGCTAGCATTTCAGTGAGTCCTATGTGCAGGAATGCTGCTAAATACTTTAAATGCATTATCTCACCTAATCCTCAAAATCACCTTTCCTAACTTACTCCAAAATAGCTTGCATCTATTATCTCCTCTTCGTAGGGAAGGAATCTGAGCTTTAGAGACATTAAGTCATTGGCCACAGGAAGCAGTAGAGCTGAGCTTTGAGTTCACCTCTGGCTGACTCCAGAGCCCTCACTCTTGGCTGCCACATATAATGGAATCAGATGGTAGTTACTTTGTTTACTGAGAACCCACTCTGACTCTGGAGCTTCACAGGTTTCACAAATAACTCATTTAATATTTGTTATGCTATAAAGCCAGTTTTGCCTCTTGTTCTACAGATAGGCAGAAATTAAGGCATCCAAGAGATTAAAAATGATCTTCAGGTCAGACTGCCTACATGGGTCTACCATCTTGTGCTTAGAAGGACTCCGGACTGGTTTAGTGTCCTGCTGCTGCCATCTTAAAATTCTTAAGCATCTTTTTTTTTTTTTTTTAAGATTTTATTTATTTGTTTGAGAGAGAGAGACATCGAGAGAGAGAGTGAGAGCATGATGAAGAGAGAGACAAAAGGAGAGGGAAAAGCAGTCTCCCTGAAAAGCAGGGAGCCCCATGTGGGGCTGGATCCCAGGACACCAGGGTCATGACCCTAGTGGAAGGCAGACATTTAACTGACTGTGCCACCCAGGTGCCCCTCTTAAGCATCTTTTTTTTTTTTTAATTTTTATTTATTTATGGTAGTCACAGAGAGAGAGAGAGAGAGAGAGGCAGAGACACAGGCAGAGGGAGAAGCAGGCTCCATGCACCGGGAGCCTGATGTGGGATTCGATCCCAGGTCTCCAGGATCGCGCCTTGGGCCAAAGGCAGGCGCCAAACTGCTGCGCCACCCAGGGATCCCATCTTTGAAGAAGATATATATTTGTATTGAGCCCCACAGATGAAGCCGCAGGTCCTGCATTCTAACTTCTTCCCATTGCACTGCACTTCCACGACTGTGATATGAGAGCCAGAGTGAGGGGCCACTTGCTTCTCTGAAGGCAGCACTAGAATCCTCCTGCCTTAAGGATCCAGAAATAAAAGGCCACAGATTAATGTTTGCCAGCGCTACCTAGCGACAGGACTGTCTTAGAAAATCAATGGACTAGTCATAGAGCTGGAGTTGGAAACAAAAAACATGCTGCCTTCTTTTAAGTACTCTTTCAAGGAAGGGAAACTGGAGTCAGTCTTCAGTGTTCATGGCAACAGCGCCATAGATTTAGTATCAAAGGATAATCAGTACCCTGATCAACACCACACCTAGACACCATCATTCCGCCCGGGAGAACTCTAGAGAAAGAAGGCCAAACAGATAAGGGAATAAATGTTTACCGTGGCATTGTGGCCAAGATGCTGGCTGAATTTAATGTGTCTTGTACAGTAAGAACTTGCAATTGGGTGAGGTAGGGGATGAGCACTTAATCACTATCAAATGTTGGCATACAGCACCAAGAATACCTCTAAACAGAAGAAATCATCAGAGCATGACTCGTCTGTCTTTACTTCTTGATTCATAGTTACCCTTCTTTTCTCTTACCACAAGCATGCTCTGTCCAGATGGCAGGAAATATACCTGTTGCCCACAGGCCTTACATCCTTGTAGCCTGCAACCAAAATGGAAAGGAGACCAGCTCTTCCCCAGCCTCCCTCTAGCAAATCACATGGAAAGGTCCTAATTGGCCCTACTTGGGAGATACTAAAGCATTAGACCAATCAGGGTGAACAGGGGATAGGGATGCTGTGATTGGACAACCCTGGCTCATGGATCCGCCTATATGCAGCCAGTTGGATGCTCTGAAAGGCAGATAAGATTGCTTCATTTATTTGATATTCATTACTTATTCGAAATTCAAATTAAGCTGGGTGTTCTGCATTTTATCTGATAAATCTGCCTCCAGAACTCTCCCAGGGGAGAGAGGAGGAGCAAATCCCAATAGAAGGAAGAGTTGTGGACTACCAAGAATACTTGCTGAAGACCGTGTTCAGCTCAGCTCCCATTGGTTTCAAACCTGAGCCCAAAAGCCTAGGTCTCAGTCCCAAATTCCAGGAGAAAATGTTAAGTTCCAGTTTTCACTGCCCCATTTTCAGGGTCACACCCTTCACTGGTGAGGTAACATATTACTGATGCTCTAGATGGATTGTTTGTCCCTACTGACTTCTGTGTTCAAAAGCTATTGATATTCTATTTAAAATTTAAGTTCATTTTTCTAGTGGAATGAATATTAATGGATCCAACCTAATTATACAACACTTATGCCATTTATACATTTGGGTTTGTTATGTTGAAAGTTCAATATGAAGTCTAGTTATTTTTATTTTATTTTTTTAGAAACCAAGATATACTTTTTGAAAATGTTGAACAATTTTTTTTTTTTTGCCAAAGGCCTATACAATATAATCCTGTTGCAGAATTAATCTATTTAATTGAAAAATATTTAAGGGAACTCTAGCCAATGGCTCAGATATTGCAAACAATATCAAATAGAATTAAATTATTGTACAAAAGGAAAATTTGGATGGCCCCCTGCAATATGTTGAAATGTAATTTATTCTGAAAACCAGGCTCAAGCATTTTGACCTGAAGGTGTATTTAAAAATGAAGATAAAAAATTTCCCTTTCTTCCTCGCTCAATCTTCTGGCAGTCCTTTTGCCCTCCCTTGGATTCTCATCCTCATGTAAAACATGATAATAATGTAGGAAAAAAGTCTAGAACAGCACTGTCCAATTGAAATAAAAGAAAACCAAATATTTATTAAAATTTCCTAGTAGCCACATTTTAAAAAGTGAAAAGAAACAGATGAAAGCAATTTTAATTATATATTTTATATATATTTGGAATTTGGAATATAAATATAATTAAATATATATTTTAAACTGCTATATTTTATAATACATATAAAATATATTTATATTCCAAATTTTGTTATTTTTAACATGTAATCACTATAAAAATTACTGAGAACATATTATATATTCCTCTCATACTTATAACACATCTCAATTTGGACACTAATTCAATTGGAAATATTTGATCCGTATTTAGCTTTCACAAAATTTATAGTTGAAAGAGTAGATTCATATACCCAAGTTGTTCCAAAAATACTTACTAATTTTCTAATAACTGAATTGAGTTTCATTTCTGATATATCAGTCAGGGTCCACTTAGGAGACAAACCACCTCAGTATTTGAGCAGAGAGAATTTCATTCAAGGAACTGTTTGCTACACAAAATTATTAAACAGGCTAGAAGAGAGAATTATATGCTCTCACAGACATAGCAACTACAGGAAGCAGTGACCATGACCAGGGCTGGGGAAACAAAAGGAAGAGATTATAATTAATAAAACTTAGAAACTTAAAAGGAGGGCCTTATGGAGATAAATCAGCCCTTAGAGAGAGAGGCAATGTTTGCATGGTACTGCATCAGCATTTGAAGGATTTCAAATTAACTGCAGTAAAACTTTTGTTTTCATTTCCAAACATTGTAATACCAGGTTCAGTGCATTTTTACATGGCTGCTGAAAGGAGCCAAAACTTATTTTATTCTAGACATAAATTAAAAGCATTAAGCTGATGAAGAGATGGACTGGAAAGGTTATTAAAATTTTCATGGTGGGAAGAGATAACTCCCAAAATCGTCTTCTTCGATTTTAGTCATAGACAAATGATCACCTCTTCCAGGATTAGCAAACTATGGGATGGGGATCAAATCCAGTGTGCTACCTGTTTTTATAAATAAAGTTTTATTGGAACAGCCATGGTCATTTATTCATGTGTTGTCTATAGCTGGTTTTCCATCTCAATGATAGAGGTCAGTAGTTGCAACAAAGAGCATATGTGCCTACAAAGCCTAAAATATATATTGTTTTGCTCTTTATAGAAAAATTTTGGCTGGATGGCTCAGCTGTTGAGCATCTGTCTTCGGCGCAGGGCCTGATCTCGGATTCCCAGGATTGAGTCCCACGTCAGGCTCCCTGTGTGGAGCCTGCTTCTCCTCCCTCTGCCTGTGTCTCTGCCTCTCTCTCTGTGTTTCTCATGAATAAATAAATAAAATCTTAAAAAAAAAAGTTTGCAGAACTCCTATCTAAATCTTTGCTGAAACAAATGTTCATTTAAACATGATACTAGTAGCAAAGCATTTCCTAATATGCCAGACAATATATGTCCCTGTAGTGCACAATCCAGCACCTGTTTCTTAATGTTGGCTTGCTTTAAGCTTTCCTAAAATCTTAGGAACCGCTTAAGACCTGCAAACATATGCATTAAAAATAGCCTGGCTACCCATTATCTCCTCTAGATTTCTAAGTTCTTCTGTACATATTTTTTCATGGAATATATTTTAAACTTAAGACTAGAGTATATCCATATATCTATTTAAATATTAAATTCCCTCGAAATAAGAAGACTAACCAATCAGTACAAGAAACAGAAATAAAAAACTCAATACACATATTATGGGGTAAAATATATCTTATTCATTGTCAACATCAATTGCAGGGCAAAATTATATTTAATTTTCTATTCATTACATTAAAATTGTACAAAGTCTGAGAGATTCTTTCCAAATAACTTTTCTTCCCAAATAACTTTTAATAATACAATTTTTCCAGCAATGAGAAAGCCAGTATTTTTACAGCTATTTTAAAACTCTAAAATTTAAAAAAAAATTCAATATTCCATTTAGGCTCTTGTGTAGAAAGCTAATGTGTTTAATTTTAGGGTCTTAGGCAAAAGCTGCGGCTCTTAAAGAGAAAACAAATTTTAAAAAGTGAGAAAACAAAATCTAGACTGTTCTCTTAGACTTTTTTTTTTTTCAAGAAGGCAGCTGTATTCTTTTTTTTTTAAGATTTTATTTATTTATTTGTCAGAAAGAGAGATTGAGAGCACAAGCAGGGGGAGCAGAGGCAGGCTCATCTGCTAAGCAGGGAGCTGGATTCCAGCTCCATCCCAGGAGCCTAGGATCATGACCTGAGCCAAAGGCAGCCACTTAACCAACTGAGCCACCCAGGCGCCCCTCTCTTTGACTTTTTAATAATGTTATTCTTATTGCCCTTCATCATGTGGGCAATCTATTTCTTTATCTAAAGTCACAGTCAGACATGCAAATGAACAAGAAGGCAAATAGCCACCAATGTTATTTAGAGCATAAACGAGTTCTGAAATTTGAGCATAGTCCCTTCAATAAAAAGCTTGCCATTGTGGGAACTTGATAAAACTTTCTTTTCCTCTCCCTCCCTCACCTACTTTCTTTCCTTCTCCCGGCTAATTTCACTCAGCATAATGTCTTTAAAGTGCATCCATGTTGTAACATATGTCAGAATTTCCTTCCTTTAAAGGTTGAGTAATATTTCATTGTTACAGTTGCAATTTTTAAAAATGTCACTTTTAGAAATAGAAAGATGCATGAAAAGATGAGTAAGGAGCTCATGAATTCTCTCAGGAGCCACCACTCTTCCTCTTCCCGGGAGCGGCCTGAGGTGACCTCCAGAGATGGTTCGCTACTGGCTGGACCCAGAAAACCCTATAAAATCATGCAAGTTGAGAGGTTCAAATCTTTGTGTTCACTTTAAGAACATGCGTGAAAGTGCCCAGGCCATCAAGGGTATGCATATCTGAAAAGCCATCAAGTATCTGAAAGATGTCACTTTGCAGAAGCAATGTGTGCCATTCCATCACTACAATGGTGGAGTTGGTAGGTGTTCACAGGCCAAACAGTGGGGCTGGACACAGGGTCGGTGGCCCAAGAAGAGTGCTGAATTTTTACTGCACATGCTTAAAAATGCAGAGAGTAATGCTGAGCTTAAGGGTTTAGATATAGATTCTATGGTCACTGAGCACATCCAGGTGAACAAGGCCCCCAAGATGTGACATAGAACCTACAGGGCTCATGGCCGGATCCACTCACACATGAGCTCTCCCTGCCACATCGAGATGATTCTTACTGAAAAAGAGCAGATTGTTCTTAAACCAGAAGAGGAGGTTGCACAGAAGAAAAAGATACCCCAGAAGAAACTGAAGAGAAAAAAAACTTATGGCCCAGGAGTAAATTCTGCATAGAATAAATACAAATAATAAAAAAAAAAGATAAGGACAGAGAAATTAAATAATATAAGCAATAAAGTAGACTAATAAAATTATATTACATCGGTATCCTACCAGAGTATGCATTTTTATGACTATAAAATGTGCAAAAATTGATGATATATTTGACTACAAAAAAATCCTTAAAACTCAGGTAGAGTACTCACAGACTACAAGAATATTACAAATAAATAACAAACTAATGACTAAAATTATCTTAATATTTTGGAAGTTAAGAAACACTTTCCTAAATAACCTCTGAATCAAAGAAATTTTATTTTTTTAAAGATTTTATTTATTTATTAATGAGAAGCACACAGAGAGAGAGAGAGAGAGAGGCAGAGCCATAGGCAGAGGAAGAAGCAGGCTCCATGCAGGTTGCCTGATGTGGGACTGCATCCCAGCATCCTAGAATCATGCCCTGAGCTGAAGGAAGACACTCAACTGCTGAGCCACCCAGGCGTCCCTCAAAGAAATTTTAAAATGACATTACATGCTATCTAGAAAGCATGGGAAAAAGAATAATTTACATTAAATATTTTATATTAACAGCTTAATTATATTCAGAGGAAAATGCACAACCTCAAGTTCCTTGATGTTTGAAGAAAATTGAAAATGTAATTTAAACTCATTATTATGGCCTAAATTATATCTACCCAAAATTCGTATGTTGTAGTCCAAACCCCAGTTCTTCAGAATGTGACTATATTTGGAGACAGAGCCTTTAAAGAAGTAACTAGGGTCCACTGAAGTCCTATGAGTGGGCTCTAATCCAGTATAACTGGTGTCCTTTTAAGAAGAAATTTGGACATACAAAGAGATACAAGGGAGCCATGCGCTTGGAAAAAGATTGAACAAATCAAACCTGTTAACATCTTGACCTTGGATTTCTAGCCTCCAGAATGGAGAAAGTGAGAAAGTACATTTCTGCTGGTTAAGCCTCTCACTGTATGGTATTTTGTTATAGCAGCCCTAGGAAATTAACATATTCATCTAAATAATTAGTAAAATAAAAACAAAATAAATCAAAGGAAGTATGCAGTAGGGATTTAAAAAGACAAAGTATAAAACTGATAAAATAGAAAAATAAAAATAGAAAAAGGAAAAAAATGATGTTATGAGAATGGTAATAAAATCAGTAAATTGTTACTGGAATAGAAAAAAATGATATAGAGAGAAATATGTAAGATTAAGAATAGGCTCATAATCATGAATATAAAAGATGAAAAATAATTATAAGAATATACATTGGGGGGCAGCCCGGCTAGCTCAGCGGTTTAACGCCGCCTTCAGCCCAGGGCCTGATCCTGGAGACCCGGAATTAAGTCCCACCTCAGGAGGGAAGGAAGGAGGAAGGAAGGAGGAAGGAAGGGAAGAAAGAAGGAGGGAAAGAAGAGAAGAAGGAAAGAAGGAAGGAAGGAGGAAGGAAGGGAAGAAGGAAGGAGGGAAAGAAGGAAGGAAGGAGGAAAGAAAGAAGGAGGGAGGAAAGGATGAACCTAGTTCTAATTGAGTTTATAGATTTACACATTTATGGAACCAACAGGAGGCTAGAAGAATAAACTGAACAATCCCAGGAGAAGTTAAGAGCCAAATCCAGAATGTGAGAAAATCAACAAATTCAATGACTTCGTTCTTTCAAATCTAATGGTAAGAATAAAAGGGGAAGGGATGAATCATAGATGAAAAGAAAATTGAGAAATAGAACAACAAAGTATGCTGCTGTATGGTCATTTTTCGATCCTGATCTGAACAAATGATAAAAAGTCATTTTTAATTTTTATTTATTTATTTTAAAAAATATTTT
The DNA here is from genome assembly GCF_018345385.1 of Vulpes lagopus. NCBI lineage: Eukaryota > Metazoa > Chordata > Mammalia > Carnivora > Canidae > Vulpes > Vulpes lagopus. The sequence continues at coordinate 40,859,514 of NC_054829.1, read as the reverse complement.
ATTTATTTATTATTTATTCATGAGAGACACAGAGACAGCAGAGATATAGGCAGAGGCAGAAGCAGGCTCCTTGCAGGACTCCATCCCAGGACCCCGCGATCATGACCTGAGCCAAAGGCAGATGCTCAACCACTGAGCCACTCAGGCACCCCAAAAGTCATTTTTTAGATTAGTCAGGGGAACTTGACTATGGGTTGTGTGACCTGATTCCAAAGAATTTTTGTTAATTTTGTTAGTTGTAGAAATGGTATGTGACATTTAAAGTATCTTTATCTGTTAGATGTGAGTACTTAAGTGTGTGTGAGTGACATTACATAGTGTCTGAAATTTGATTTTAAATACTCCAGAACATGGGTGCCTGGCAGTTGGTAGAACATGTGACTCTTGATCTCGGGGTTGTAAGTTTGAGCCCACATTGAGTGTAGGGATTACTTACACATATATAAACAAACACTCCAGGAAGGGAAAAAAAAAGTGTCTACGTGTGGTGGAGGAAGCTATCTTGGTGAAATAAAATTGATGAAATGCTGAGTACGCTGGAGTTTGTAGACTGTCCTCACCACTTTTGTGTATATTTGAAAATATCTGTAATTAAAATTGAAAATAAAATTCTAAAATTCAGACTTTCACCTGAAGAAAAAATGTTTCTGCTCATAGTTTTGGTGTAAGTAGACATTGCCAGGGTTTGCCAACGTGGACATTTATCATTATTTAGAAATGTAGATCTTATACCTCTGACTGGCACAATCAGATATTTGGGAATTCCTTTTTTTTTTTTTTTTTTTTTTAAAGATACAAAGGTTAAGGACAACTTTATTGCTACCAGAGGCTTTTATCATCAGTACATGGTTCTGACTGCAATACCTTCCTCAGACTGCACAAGGAGCCCAGGATCCAGAAATTAGGAGAAATACAGGTAGGGTAATTTTCATCAAGAAAATACTAATAGCTTAACATAAATCTAGGGTACTGAATTCAGTTATTACATGTTACAGACCCAAATCATAGAGCTGTCCCAATATCTAGAGAGTCTCTCCTACTGATTATAAATGAGTGAAAACTGACCAGTTACCAAAAACAAAAGAAACCAAAACCATAATCATTTGATATTTCTTTGGTGAGCACCTGGATATATTAACTTTATCACAAATTCTTTTATACAAATGTCAAATATGCTTTCAACAAATCTAACAGTGCCCTAATTATAATTACATGCCACTTTTAAGTTCTAAATTAAGATAAAAATGAAAACAATAATTTTGTTTCTGAACTCCAGGAATTGGAATGAGACAAACACAAAATCAATGTGGTAATGCTAGTCCTTTTTCTATTCCCACCTCTCATTTACATGGGGCAATTTTGAAGAACCCTTTTTGGATCAATCTGAATCGTGGATTAAACATGGCTGCCAGACTGAAATAATTTATTCACTAAATTGCTAAATAGTAATTTTGAGGGTTTCCTAATCAGTGGAAGTCAGGCTATACAGATCAACATGCATAAAGTTCATTAAGTAGTCAATAAAGCAGCAAACAAAAACGAGGAAAATTAAATCAGGATGCTGGAGACAGGGTGTGTGCCAGCTATGAATTTTGGAACTTAAAAAAAAAACACTGAATATGAATTTTTGATATGGGTACAATCTCCATTACATTTTAGTAGAGAAAGGATGGAACTGACAAACACTACAAAAACATTTTTACTTGAAAAAAAAAATTGGATCTTCTGAATTTTACTTTTTTTTTTCTTTTGGTCTTTATATGCTTAAATAATGTTGATTATAATTTACCACAAAAGTAAATGTTTTTTTTTTTTTTTTCTGGCTCACTTCAAATCAGCCTGATAAGGTATATACCTTTATATAGCCTTTCCATGGTTCTCCATGTTCCCATTCTCAGAGTAGTCTACCTTAGTTTGCACTTAAAGGTAACACTTGAGGCTACATGACAGAAACTGGCTGCAAAGGTGGACAAGGGGAAGCATGTCCCTCTTGCCTTGATAAATCAGTGCCACATACTGAACCCACATTTTCTGAAGCATTATCTTCATTATAGAGCCGTTTGATTCCATCATAGAAGTCATCCACTTCCATTTCCTCTACTTTGCGTTTAGCAGAGGTATGCTTGCACCCACTGGCAGCTGGGAGATGATGGTAGAAGGCTGCTGCACCTCTGACTGGCACTTCTGGTTTGCTGTTGTCCTTGGAGAAATCTAAATCTGGGCCTGGGACAGAGGAGGGATGTAATCTGAACACTCCTTTGTCACAGGTCACCAGGGTGTGCTTGAGGGGACGGTAGACATAAACGGAATTTAGAGGCAGGGAAGACTGCAGAGAAGAAAGGTGATGTGCCACGAGCTCCCGACAGTGGATCAGCTGGGAGCTATCCATCTGTGCTTTCTGAAGCAGTTCAATTGTAAGAGGAAGCCAGTCAGGAATAAGTTTCTCCATTTCCAAACTAACAATGGCCAGAGCAAGCATGGATCCTTTGAATTGTAGAAGTTGGTTACAGGCCATACAGTGAAGGAGTTGTTTGGTAAGGACTGCCAAATGCTGAGATGGGCTCAGTTTGGGTAAACTGAAAAGTAACTGAGGCCTAGTTGACACTGCAATGGCATGAAAAATGTGAAGAAAATCCAATGGTGTAGCTGTGTGAAGATTCCAATTCAACTTATCCAGAATAATTCTCTCCATCCTTAGAATTTCAGATGAAGAACATCCACAGAAACTGTCTCTTGCCAACACCTTCAGTACTGGAATTCTCTCATCCTCCTCAACAGTCTTGGCAGCTAGGAAAAGAACAGCTGATCGCAATACAACTCAGGTATTTTGGGTGGGCCTTTACAGTGGCTAGAAACCTGTCCAAAAGACTGCTAGCCAGAGCAAATGTTTCTGGGTAAAGGTTGAATTGGTACTTGAGCTTGGCCAGCCACTGAATCACTTCATCTCTCTGGGATGGAGAAACATTCTGATTTGTAGGCATTTTTGGCACATTCACCTTCCACATCTGGGCTTCCCTAGAGATTGCCTTTTCCAAGAGGAAAGACAATCTCTGGTTTTCCAAAGGCCCTGGAAACTTCATGATATCCTTTGGATCTGCCTGCCTCCCAGCCTGATGTAGCTACCTTCTCCTCCTCTTCCTCCTCCTCCTCCTCCTCCCCGGCGGAGCTGTAGGCCTCACAGTACTGACGCGGGGTCATCCGGGGGCCCGTTACCACCCCATTTTCCTCAGCGCGCGGCGGCTGGGCGCGCGGGACGCGGACGGGACCGACTGAGGAGGGAGAAGAGGGGGAGCCGGGCCGGGCGTGAGGGTGCAGGCGATCGAGCGGGACGCACGGCTGCGGCCGGCGGGTCAGCGAACCAGCTCCATGACTGCCCCCGACCTGAGGCTGCCGCGGCCACCGCCGGCCCCGCTCCTCCAACCGCCGCCGCTAATGCCCGGGTGGGGAGGGGGGTTCCCTCTCGCCATAGGGCGGCGGGGGCCGGGGAGAGGCGGGGGGTGAGACCGGCTCTGCCCCTGCCCGGGAGAAGCGTCTCTGAGGGGAAATGGTGAAAAGGGGGGGGGGAGGGAAAAGGAAAAAAAAGGGGGAAAGGGGGGAAAATAAGAAAAAGCGAGACCGAGACGCCGCCGCGTCCGCTCGCGGGGAAGGCGGGGGGGCTATTTGGGAATTCCTAATTTTGCCTGCACCGTTACACATATTTTTCAAAAAAGACAAAGGAAATCAGAGTAAAAACAGATTTGGATGGGCACCTAGTTGGCTCAGTCAGGAGAACATGTGACTCTTGGCCTTGGGGTTGTGAGTTTGAGCCCCATGTTGGGTGTGGAGATTACTTAAGTAAATAAAACTTAAAAAAAATAAGATTTGGGGAAGATGTGGGAATATGTCTGAAAAGCCGAAAAGGAAAACAACAGCTTCTTGAGACACAACCTAACTTCACTGTAAGATATTTATTATATAAGAATGGTTGAGGCTTTCCAGTTTCCTGAGAAGAAATATAAGTCATCCAACTACCTGCCTATCCAAAAGGCAGTTTTGTAGGGAAAAAGGCACCATGAGTATTTTAAGGGATGCGTTCTCTCTACTGTACTAAATCCTACAAAGGGATGTCCTTAGTTACCTTTGAGTGAGGAGACTGTAAACGCTAAGCTGACATTTGTTAGGTATGACTGGCTCATCACACTCGCTCTGTACCTGTCCTGCCTGCTAGAGTGTTAGTGCCCTGAGAGTAGGGCCTGGCCTCGTAGTCATGACACAATCCCATCCCTTCTCCATGCCCGGAGCACCGTCAGTGCTCAATGAATGATATTTAACTGATTGAAAATCTTTTTTGTTATAAAATGATTTCTCAATCTTCCCCAATGTATGCTATATGATAAAAATTTGTTTTCATTGAGAAATGGCAAATAAAGGCTTCAGTTCCCCTGCAGATTAAATACTAAAAATCCCCATAACCGTTTTTTTGTTCTTATGGGACTACATGGGCTCAAAAGACATTTATAATGCCGACTAATGCTCGGGGAAGTTAGCCAAGAGCTCCCCCATCACCCAGGAGTTTCGAAACCTTGCGAACTTTCCTCCTGGTGTGTTTCAGAGTATTCAAGCTCAATCTGCACTGGGAATGTACTGGCTTACGTTGACATTTTTGTCTTTCCCTACCTCCTCCCAAGTAACACTGCAGTTTCTTTTCAGGGTCATCCACGATTCCAGCAGCCTTTTTGTGGAAGATAGCTCTACATGCTTTCCTCCGCTCTCACGGCTCTAATAAGAGACAATCCCCAGAGCACAGTACAGTTTCTCAGCAGGATAAAAGCTAGTTTCTATAAGGTAATATTTCTCTCTTGAGAAAGTATAGTTTGTAACTCTGGCACTATCAAATTTCCAGGTCATCTTTGCTTGCTGGGAAAAAGAATCCTTGCGAAGAGAAGTTGCTCCCTGGAGGGAGAAGAAGGCAACGATCTCCCCCAAAACTGACCCCTGCGTCCTGGAAGGATGGCTACAATGGGCCATGGGGAGGCCGCCGAGCTGTTGGGCAGAGGAGGTCTGGGGGACCACAGAAGGGAAGATCCCTTAAATGGAATGGCCTTCTGTAAAGCTCTCGCAGGCTGACCAATGCGGTCATCAACCGTGCTCTGATCATTTTTAAGTTGTTGAAGTGGCTCAGCGGATTAATAGGATATTGCCCTGGCTTTCTCAAATGCACGCACACAGAATTATTTAATGCCATTTTCAAGGGCAAAAAGGAAGAGATGTGATAGCCCTGCAAGTGAACAGAGAATAACGATATAACAACAGAGCCCCCATCACCACCACCAAACGGAGAGGAAGAGTGCTGTGTGGGAGAACGCAAGCCTTCCCATTGCACCGGACTTGCCCTCTCTCCATTTAAACTCCTGGCCAGCTCCTCTCTACTTTATGGGGCCCCTCACCTCAGAGCTGCTGAGGGGAGGTCCACTGCCCTCTAACACGAACCCAAAGGTACACATACCTGCTCATCTCACTGCATTTCTAGTTTCACCCCAGTCAGGAGAACACTGCCAGGCAACTTCTTTGTGACCTTTGGAGTTTACCTCCATTTTTCAAGAATCTAGATAGACCTAGTAAAGGGAGGGGGGAGGGGGGAAGAACCATTTGACGTAGAGTTGCACGCTGGGTAGCTGATTCAGGTTGAGGTTTGCAACACCGTTATTTGGTTCTATTGACCGAATGTCTTACCTGCTCTATTATCTGTTTTTTCAGATGTGAGCTGTTTTTGATTTTTAATTGCTCTTATTTACCAAATGTCTTACTCATTACACTATCTGGTTTTTCAGATGCGCCCTCTTTTTTATTTCACTGTGAAGAGTCTAGCCTAACAAAATTAGTAACTTGCTCAATAATCCAAGAATTGCCGAGCACCCCGTACAGGTTGAGTTGATAGATTTCGTAGCAGTGACTGGCACTTCTTTGTCTTAATCCTTATGATCAATGCTTTTCATAAGAACTAAAGAATTTGCCTTCAAAAGGAAATTTTAAATACTGACAATTTATTGATAAGAATCAAATATTTTGTTGCATCAAATGCCTTCAAGATTCAAAGGGACTGTTTCAGTGTCCTCCCATTATCTTCTAAAAACAAACAAGCAAACAAGTAAACCTTTGGAATCTTTTATAATTTAAAGGAGTTATATTAATGCTTAAATTTCTGAAAATACCCATGTAGATGAATATATACTGATATGTCTATGGGAGGAGGTAACAATGAAAAATCTTTCCAAAAAAGTGTAATGTCCATGATAGATTGAATGAATATATTTTATAATATTTTGGGTGTTTACTTTTTGTCATTCTTTTTTTTTTTTCACTCAAATACTGGGTGGAAAAATATTTTTTTTATATTTATACTGTTTTGAGAAGGTCTATGTTGCTTTACTGGGGCCAAACATATAATTAATTAGAATTCCATAATAATAATAATACAGTTCACTGTAAAGATTCCGATGTGCCATGGGACAAATCATGTCTAAAAAAATCATAAATGCACAGAGAGCATATGCCCATCCATTTGATTTCCTTCTAAGGATTTTACTTTCTTGGTGCACTATACTGTCTTTGGCCAACTACATTATCATTTGAGTTTTAATCAGTTCTCATAAACTCTCTTTACACACACACACACACACACACACACACGATATATACAATGAATTTATAGGTCTTTTAACCACTTGAACTCTCAGCCATTAGCTCTGTGTATTCAATTACCAAAAATTTCTTTTAGAGTTCCTTGTCTCAAAGGTATTTGTTCTTGCAGCTATATTCATTAAGAAATAGCTTCATAAAGGCAGATTAACCAGGTGAAGGTCCATGTGGTTATGTAACAGAGAGATAAAGCTATTCAAAGTTTTAAATTTTTTCCTTTGAAGGCTTCAGATCACCCAGGAGCCGACATGGAAAGACCCAAAATTTACATACCTTAGCATGTTCACAGTTAACTCACTTCAACACATACTCACTTGGGCTTGGTCCTCGGGTTCAAAGATGAACACCCCATGGTTCCTCTTGAAGAAGCTAACAACCTGAGAGAAATTGGTAAATAAGATAGCCAACTGTGTAACAGTATAATAACTCTGAAATTATCACTATGAATGAAAGAATCTGAGACTATATCAGAGCAAATGATCAATTCCTCCTGGAGAATGTGTGGAAAGGTCATAGACTCACTTTATTGGCTGCTTCCAAATATTCAGTTCTTCCTTTGGGTGGGACCCTAAGGGATTGTTTCCCATTTTGGTGCCAGGAATGAGTCTTCACAAGTACAACCCACTCCAAGACTCCTGGCAGATGATTAGCTCAAAAACGGACTCTTATTTTCCTTGGCTGTAGGGACTGGTTCAAGGAACCTAAACTGATGCACTCGGATGGAAACTCACAACTTTTGTTTGAAAATTCCACCCTTCCTTCCATTTTCTTTCCATCACAAGTCTCCTTTGCCCTTCCCTTTTTCTCTCAGACCTCTTGGTTTTGAGGGCCCTGTGGTTCCATTTGGTCTTCTCTTCTCTACCTACTTTGGCTTCCTTGCTGATTCATCCAGTTGTATGGCTTTAAGTCTTATCTGTATGCCAACAATTTTGAAATGTATCTTGCCAGTCTAGACTTCTCTCCCAAATGTAGATTCAGATCCCTCTGCTTAATTGACATCTTCACCTGGGTGTCCAATAGACTTCTAAAATTCCACATGTCTGAAACCTAAGACTGGATCTTCCTCCCCAGACCGGCTAAGCCAAAAATTTTGAAGACATTCTTGACTCTTCCATCATGTCTCACATCCTATCTGTCAGGAAATCCTGTTAGCTCTACATTCAGATTCTTTCCCGAATCTCACCATGTCTCATTACTTCCCCTACTACCACCCTGGTCCTGCCATATTATTTCTTGCCAAGATCAACAGACTCTTTTAAGTTTACTAACTGGTTTCCTAGATTCCATCCTCACTTCTCTGCAGTCTACTTTCAACACAGCAGCCACAGAGATCCTCTTAAACTTGAGTTGGATCATTTACTCTTTAACTCAAAGCCCTGCCGATGAAAAGCCCTTATAGTGGCACATGTGACTTGGCCCTCTGTTACTTCCATGATCTAATACTCAACTGCTAATCCCTTACTCACTCCACTTCAGCTATCTTGGCCTCCCGATGCTGTTTAAACATGCAGGGAATATTCCTGCTCAGGATCTTTGTGCTGGTTGTTTCTTATGCCTGGAACACTCTTCCCCAAGCCATCCACATGTCTCTCTTACATCTTCATGGCTTTTGCTCAAATGCCATTTTCTTGATGAAGGCTCCCTGATCACCTACACAAACTACTACACACACTTCCTGCACTCCCAATCATCCTCCACTCCACCTGCATTATGTTTTTATTTCTCCATAGGCTTTGTCATCATTTAACATGATATATGATTTATATATGTGTAAAATTTATGTATATAAAATATAAATATATAAGTATAAAATACATACATACATACATATATACACTTTTTAAAAATATGTACCTTCTCCTATTTGAATGCATGTTCCACAAGGGCAGGGACCTTCAATTAGTTTTGCTTACTGTCATATCACAAAAACAGAGAAAGTTCTTTTAAAAATCTATTTATTTATTGTAGAGAGACAGAGAGAGCATACATACAGGACCTTGAGATCATAACTTCAGCCGAAATCAAGAGGTGGACACTCAACCGACAGAGCCAGGCAGGCACCCCTGCTGAATACATATTTTTAAATAAATAAATAATATAGGGAAGTCACAAAGGGAAAGAACTGAGAGAATTGGATCCAAAGCCCTGATCAAACTATGCCTGAAGTCCATGCTGAACCTTTTTCAGTATCCTTTAGGCCACTACTGGATTTTACTTTTTAAGCCAGTTGAGTTCAGTTTTCTGATACTTACCCACAAAAGCAGCCTGAGAAATACAGATGGGAAGAGAAACTTCAGAGACCTCATATGAGGAGGACCTTAAAGGTGAAGAGGATTGGAATGTCTGGCTGGCTCAGTTGGTGGAGCATATGACTCTTGATCTCAGGGTTGTGAATTCAAGCCGCCCATTGGATTTCGAGATTATTTTTTAAAAAATCTTAAAAAGAAAATAGGTGAATAGACTCTCATACTCCTTCACAGCCATGACCCTGGAAAGAGTGGTCTGCACACCTTACACACCTTGCACACCTTGCACACCTTGTCTGCATTTCCTCCTCAACCACACTTAGTACTGTGGTGAAACTGCAGTCAGGCCACTGGGGATCTTTTGATTGGACATTTGTTCAACTCTTATCTTGCTGTCCTCTCTGTAGTTTGTCTATGCAGAGTTGGCCTCATACATCTCTCTATGTCATACCTTTTATTATACTACTTTCTCCTAGATTCCCCACTTTCTTTCTGGAAACTGCTTTACCCCTCCATGATAGAGGCTTGGCATCTTATAAAAGTTGGTGTTCTCCAGAGCTATTATCTGTGGACCATATCATCTCTTACTCTGCAGTCTCCCAGTGAGGGATCTCACCCATTCCCATGACTTCTGTGTGTGTAGATGATATGCTGCTCATTCCCAAATTTCTGGGTCCACCTTAGACCTCAGAATATCACACACACACACACACACACACACTTCCGTAGCCAAGCAGATGGTACCTCTTAGATCTCCTATAGAAATCTCAAGCTCAATAAATGGAATTCATTGATTGATTCTGAAGTAAAGTCCTACACCTGTATTCCCTGACTATTTGAATGGTTCCATTTGACTCTTCCTTTCCTCCCTACCACCCAACTTCCAGTTGATTCCGCAGCCATTTCTCCCTTAGATAAAAGCAGCCACTGCCTACCTGTGCTCCCAACCTCAAGGGCCATTCTCTGCCTCTCCCCTCCACAACCACCAATCCTTTCTGTAACTGGTGTTCATTACTGGGGACAGCACCCCACCTAGGGGGCATTTGGGAAAGGTGACCAGGGTGGGGGGTACTTTTTGTTATCTTGAAGATGGTGAGGCAGTGCAAGCATTTAATTATCAGGGTCCAGACAGGCTGCAGTACCTGGGGCAGCCACATGTCTCTTGAATGTCCTGCCAGACAGTCAATATTGTGCTGCCAAAGCAATTGACTGTTGAAATAATTTTCTTTTTATTTCTTCTTTATCTTATAATTAGGGCATTATGTTGATTTAAAAAAAATACTGCACGTAGATAGATTGTATCATCTATGAGTTTTATTTCAGCATAATGAACATGTTGACGTGAACTGTTTGCTATGAAAACATGGTACACCCACTCTGGAAAAGTGTGTGGAGGTTCCTCAAAGAGTTAAAAATAGAGCTGCCTTATGACCCAGCAATTGCCCTGCTGGGGATTTACCCCAAAGATACAGATGCAGTGAAAGACCGAGACACCTGCACCCCGATGTTTCTAGCAGCAATGTCCACAATAGCCAAACTGTGAAACGAGCCTCAGTGTCCATCGACAGATGAATGGATAAAGAAGCTGTGGTCTGTGTATACAATGGAATATTACTCAGCCATTAGAAATGACAAATACCCACCATTTGCTTCAACGTGGATGGAACTGGAGGGTATTATGCTGAGTAAAGTAAGTCAATCAGAGAAGGACAAACATTATATGGTTTCATTCATACGGGGAATATAAGAAATAGTGAAAAGAATTATAGGGTAAAGGAGAGAAAATGAGTAGGAAATATCAGAGAGGGTGACAGAACATGAGAAACTTCTAAGTCTGGGAAACGAAGAAGGGATAGTGGAAGGGGAGGTGGGTGGGGGGTTGGGGTGACTGGGTGACGGGCACTGAGGGGGGCACTTGACAGGATGAGCACTGGGTGTTATACTGTATGTTGGCAAACTGAACTCCAATAAAAAAAATATACAAAAAAAGAAAAAAACAAAAATGTGGCACTCTTCAGAAATAGTCCAGAACCACTGATCGATGCTACTGGCCACCAACTGGTAGCTCACATACCTAATGTAATCCATGTGTAAGCTTTGTTTGACACCAGTTAAATTTGATTTTAGATAAACAATAAATCATGTTTTATTATGTCTCAGGCAATAATTGGGATGTATTTTTACTCATTCATTGTTTATCTGAAATTCAAATTTAACAGTGTCCTATACTTCTGTTTGCTTAATCTTGCAACCTTAATTTGACTGGTATGTTTATTTTGTTTAATTTAAAATTGGCATACTTTTACAATAAAATTTTGATCTCAAGATTTCTTTGAAAACGCGGAGGTCTAGATTTGTCTCATACTCTTGCATGGCAACAGTCAGCTGGCCCTGAGTGGGGGCTGCACCCCTCAGTTGGGGCCTGCTTACCAGAGTTCACTTCAGCTCCTGCCCCATGTTCTTCCCCACTGAGGCAAGAAATCAAAGCATTGCCACTCATCAAAGTATTTACTGTTAGTAACTCTTAATGGCTAAGAGGAGAGTAAAAGTTTCCTTTTATTCATTTATTATATCTATTAAAAAATAAAACTAATGAAAAACAAAAAGATAAATTAAGAAGGTCACAATGTCTTCAAGAAAATGGGAGGAAATATATTTCTTTGAGGATATGAACAACTTTCTCATGTGTTTTCTTACTTTTGACCAGCTTTACACAAGTCTTGGAAATGTTTAGGTTTCTGGCATCTTCCCTAAACTATTTTCAAATTGATTTAACTAAAGCTGCAAATATGATTGTTGTTTCCTCCCTTAAGTACAGAAATCCCACAGTAGCTGTCCATTTTTTCCAAGTTATGAGTCCAAAATCCTTTCCAAGACCCGAAAGCCCCTTCCAGCCTCATCTGTCACTCCTCCCCCCTTATTCTCACTTTACCCATTTGAAAGTTTCAAATTATTTTCACATATTCACCAGTTCTCTCATTCCCTCTCGCACGTCTAGGAACATTCTTCAATCCCGAACTCAGGCATTACCTCCTGTGAAAAGCTCCTTGATGTGAATGATCATTCCCTGCACCCCCTCCCTGACCCCAAAATCCGAGTTCATTCTCCCCAGTGAGCTGTCACAATTCCACCACCCCCCCCGCCCCGCCTTGGAATGTAATTTCCTGATGCCTCTCTCTGTGTGTCCCACCAGACTGTAAACTGGTTGAGGTCAGAGACCTGGATTTATTGCCCTCCATAACCCCAGAGCCTGGCACACAGGAGGAGCTCAATCTATGTGGAATCAACAAACAAATGAACATGGAAAGGGAGTTCCGGGTACAAGAAACAGCATGGGCAAAGACACAGAAACAGAGGGCACAGGTCATGTTTGGGAAAGAGCAAGAAGTGGGGCAGCTGGTGCTGTACTTGGTGATGTGGTGGCAGCCGAATGAATCTGTAAAGGATGTGGCGTTATTAGAAAGATCTTGGGAAACAAGACTGAGGGGGCTGGACTTCCCTCTATAGGTGCTGGAAAGCCAAAGATGGGTTTAAGTAGGGGAAAAAAAGGAGAGAAGAGAGCGAAGAGATGAAAACGATGAAAAAATAAAAGTACAAGAGTTCCAATCAGATATATGTGAAGTTTGAATTTTGGGTCTGTGTGAAATTTCTTAATTCCTAATTTATTACACTGTTTCCTCATCTAGAGATGTTAGGGTGACAGCCTCAGAAGGTTGTTAATGATGAACTGAAATCAGGTGTGCAGGTGCCCGACTGGCTCAGTCAGCAGAGTGCTGACTCTGTGCTCCCAGAGATCCGGGGGTGGTGAGTTCAAGCCCCACGTTGGGCATAGGGCTTACTTAAAATAACATGTGCCCATTGTCAAGCACAGGGCTTGTCCGAAGTAAATGTTCAAAGCACGTTGGCTGTTGGTGTGGCTACCCACCGCATGCTACCTCCACAGCCAGCTTCCAGAGCCATGAGGATAAAAGGGCCAGTTGAGCATGGGGGTAAGTGTTTCCCCTCCGAAGAGATCAAGTTGACCGTTATGATGCCACCACCTTGCTCCTCTCCACAAGTGAGGCCACATTCCTTTGTCTTTCCTCCTACCTCAAACTGGCTCCCTGAGGTAGCAAGTATAAGCATCTGGGAGGAAGGGTTGCTGTAGGCCGGCAGTGCTATGGCCAGCCCCAGGGGCCCCCTCTCCATAACCCCCTGGTCCTTGAGGCCTTCTTGACATGATCCTGGCACAGATGAGTCGCTGGGGTCGAAGTTGTTCTCATCCTGCCTCCGACCCAGGTCTCAGGGCAGTTGTTTTTCCGTAGCCTCATCTTTTCTGTCTAGATTCTGTTCCCTCACATCCTTCAGAGGTGGCTGAAATTGACCGCTTAATTCACAACAAAGGGGGCAGTGGCTTTATGTGTGAGCCCCCTCTCATCCTAATAAAGGCTTGTAAGTCTCCACCTAAAGGGGTGTTCTCTGACTTCCAGGCACCAGAAACCTGTGTGATGAAAGAAACACAGGGAGCTGGGATCCCTGGGTGGCGCAGCGGTTTGGCGCCTGCTTTTGGCCCAGGGCGCGATCCTGGAGATCCGGGATCGAATCCCACGTCGGGCTCCCGGTGCATGGAGCCTGCTTCTCCCTCTGCCTATGTCTCTGCCTCTCTCTCTCTCTCTCTCTCTCTCTCTCTCTCTCTCTGTGTGTGACTATCATAAATAAATAAAAATTAAAAAAAAAAAGATTAGAAACACAGGGAGCTGAAGAAGCTTCTCACAGAGTGAGAAATGATTACTCCAAAGGATGTGGTCAAGAGAGACCTTGGAGCTCATCCCCCTGGAATCCAGAGCAGCTCTGCTGGTGTTTGTTCTGCCTCGGGGACCTCGGGGACCACAGGATTGCCTTGGGTTCTGAAGATGAGGGGAAGAAAGGTTTGAAAACCAGCAACCTAATTCAGATCCCACATTTACACCAAAGGAAACTGAGGGCGAGGGAGTTCATGAAGTGGGTTGAATGAAGTCACTCAGCAGCAGAATCAGGATCAGGACCTGGGTCTTGCCAATTCTAGCCCCAGACTCTTTCTGCTGAGCCCTGTGTTCTAGAAGGTGCTGGGTCTCACCAGGGAAATGGCTATGCTGGGATAGGCACCACGGCTCAGACCCAAGAGAGGACAGTGGAGCAGATTAAGTTGGCATCTTGCCAATTAGCCAGGGCCACCTCTGATTAGTTCTGACCCATCAGTTGGGTTGGGAAGGCAATTCTGACCCATGGTGAGGAGCCCAGGGACACTTTGATAGCTCAGATCTCTGTACCTGCCAAGGAGGCCCTCAGTGTTTGTACCGTTGTGTGCACATCACTACATAACTAGAGTTTATTTGGGAGTTTATTTGGGAAACTCTACTTCTGAAAATGCTGTTATGAATAGAACCAGCATTGGTTCTATTGGTTCTATGAGTAGAACATTGCACTTCCTAAGGAGCACAAGGAATGATCCATGACCCCTGAGGAGTGGACTGAATGAACAAATGGACAAAGGCTCCTGCGTGTCTACTGTGGACAGCGGTTCCGCCATGTGCTTTGGAGTCACAGTCATCTCATCTGTGCCCTGTGACCCAAACTCCTGTCAAGCCGGGTCCTATCCCACCCTCCGCACACGGGAGGACACTGAGGATTCCAGAGTTGAAGGGTGTCTTGCCAGGAGTCACATTCAGTGTGGATTTCGCCCTAGTCCCCTGACTGCAGCTGAGTGTCCTACCACCTAGCAGCTGCTATCCTCTGTGGCCTGTTGGATAAGGTCACCCATACAGACTCTTCACTGTCTTGTCAAGTACTTTGCGTGTTCCACATAGACTTACTGAAAGAAAAGATTATTTCAAATACTACCGTTCCCCTGAATGCCTAATAAGAATGATGGAAGGGCTGCTTCCTTGTAGAGTGAGGGAAGCTCTTCCCTTGAAAAGGGACCCAGGTGCGTTAAGTTTCCATTTGAGCGCCTCTCTTGCCTCAGGTTGCCTGCGGCATTCAGGAGAGCGGGCCCCTCCCGCCCAAGGCTTGTTCTGCTGTCCTGGCTGTGGTTACCGTGGCCTGCTGGGCTACTGATCTCCTCAAGTAATTCCCCCCTGCTCCATCTGGGGAAAGAGAGTGAACTGGGCATTCTCTTTGTGCGCATGTATGTACACACACACAACATATACACATCTCTATGTATGGATATACATCTGTACACATAGGTGTGTGTATTTACACAATTTTGTTGTAGTCATTAGTGCTGTTCACCAAGTATCTCCAGCTGTCTGCCTCCTGAGCATATGCCTATCTGAACAGGTGGGGTCATACGGCTGGTTCCTGCCAATGAGTTTGATGAGAAGTGATATGTGTCACGTCTAGGCTGAGTCTCAGATCGCTGGCATGGGGGGCTCTTTTCCCCTCTGCATGGGACCAATGAGGTCCAAGATGTTGCTGGATTCCTGAGTGACTGTAATGAGCAGACCCTCCCCCCCGCTAACCTACATGGACGTGTAGCATAAATAAGAACTATCTCATTGTTTTAGGCCCAGGGGAATATGAGGCAGTGTGTTCTGTAGCATAAGCAGCCTACACTGACCCATACACTTCATGGAGTTAAGCACTTTTAGGCATATACCATTTCATCCTCCAAATAAATCTAGGAGGCAGGTACTACCGACATTTTACGGATAAAAAAGCCAAGGCTGAGAGTTTATTAAATTGTCTAAGGTCACTGCCAATGATGAAGGCAGCTTTTTATTCGACATCTCCGAGGCTCCAAATCCTGGCTCTTAATCATCACTCCCCACTCTGTTCTCTCTGTCTAGGTGCTTTCTGAGCCAGGAGGAAAATAACACTTGCTATACATTCTCCATTGTGTCATCTAACACAGGGACCTCAGATTTCCTACCATACTTAAAATCCACATGTTAGAAAGGGAATGTTTTGTTTTTGGGCAAACTACTGTAGCACCATCAATTATAGTTTAACGGCTGGCATTCTATCACTTTCTAGAAAACATGACCTGGCAAATATAACTCCTTCTCACAGCAAGCAGCCCTCGGCTAAGAAAATTAGTTTTATTAACCAAAAAATCATTCTTAGACTTGATGGCTGTGTAGATGACCTTTGGCCTACTGTAATATAGCAATGTGTCTACCGTGGTAAAAATGCCAGAGTAAGACAGGTCCCACAAAAGGCAATAAAGGAACAACATTCCAAAGACAAATGCAGTTGAGACACATATGACAGCCATGGGAAGGGAGAGTAATCAGTTATAAGAAATGACAGTGTTTTGGCAGCCTCGGTTACTTTAACTGACAGGACAAATAAAACTAATGTAAATGATTTTTTTAAAGAGCAAGTCGGAAGAATTTCAAATATAAATCAAAGTTAGTTTTGGACTTTGATTTAAGTCTGCTGGGTACTTCTAGTTTGTCAACACACTGAGGTCAGCCTTTCTCTGTTACAAACATCAAAATCTTTCTTGTCCTACTAATTTTTCTTCAGTTATTTGATTTAATCTGGGTTTTATTTTGCTGTTAATCCTCTCAGACTTACTCTGCCCTTCCAATATTCTCTTTGAGGCATGCCCTCATCTGGGTGTGTTTATGGTTAAGTGCAAATCCCCCATGAATTTCGTTGGGAGTATAGCGGGCAGTCCATTAAAACAGCCATGGATGCTTCAAATGCAACCTGTTCTAAAAAGATCACCAGATAGTCTAACTTTGGGACTTTTAAAATTTGGACCCGTAAATCCTCACAGGACTTACTTTTATAAAATGCCTCTAAGGTGCTTTCAGGGAGGGAGAAATGAGAGTCTTAAGCTGTGTTCACATTTATCCTGTGAATAGAAAGAAGAAACCAAACCAAATCCTTCACCTCGAGTATCACTGTTCGGACTGGGATGAACAGGTTCCGCTTTACGTGCTGGTCATAGACAAGGGTATTGGGACTCTTGCTAAAGAGCGGGACGTAAATCCGGGGCTTTTGAAGTCTTTAGTGGCTTAATGTTCAAAACTTTCCTTCCTCAAGACGAAGGTTCGGATACAATTTAGGTCAAAGGTTAAGGAAATCTGCCACTTCAGCGGACAGATAAGGGTTTCGAAGGTTGGGGCCGAGGCCCGGTGGTGGCCTGGGGAGGCCGGGGAGGCGGAAGACAGAGGGGACTGGGCTCCACCCTCAGTGATCTGCCTCTGGCTTCCTTAAGAACTAATGTTCATTAAATTCCTCTCGCTTCATAAAGACGAAAAATTCACAACCACCAAAAAAAGTAAATCCTCTTCTGGCAAACTAGGTCAGCATCATGTGTTCCCGCTGGCGGCTTTCTGCGGCGTGGACTTCACAATGAGTCACCCGTATTTGTGAAACTGTGCTTGATTAAACTTTCCCTTTTTTCCATCTGAAGGCTCTAGAGTCTCTTCATCAGAGAGAGATTGAGTTGGTGGGTCTCTCTCTTGGAAGACTGGTGAGTGGAGACAGGAGACCCCAGATCTACTTTGCTCCCACTTGATTTGGAAAGGAAGCATCACAAACATGCACGCTGCATGCAGAGGTGCCACTGCTACATAAAAGCAGCTTAGCAGCATGGAAATTTCTTTTTTTTTTTACAACGCATTTTAATGGGATTGGATTCAGTGTTATCAATTTTACCATCCTTATTTATTTATTTATTTATTTGTTAAAGATTTTATTTATTCATTCATGAGACACACACACACACACACACACAGAGGCAGAGACACAGGAAGAGGGAGAAGCAGGCTCCATGCCGGGAGCCCGACATGGGACTCGATCTGGGGACTCCAGGATCACACCCTGGGCCGAAGGCAGGCCCTAAACTGCTGAGCCACCCAGGGATCCCCTACCATCCACTTTTAAAAAAAGAAATTCATACGCATCTCCCCCAGACTTCTGGTTGTCTCTCCAAACTCATCAGTAATGCCATGGAGCACTCCTGGGTTAATTGTAAAGCCAAGATAAAGATTTTCTTTATATAAGCAGTAAGGCAGTAGCAGTCTTTGGATCTAGCTCTGGGACATCACAGAAGGGGAACCCGGGCCATGCATGTCACTGCAGATGTGGAGAGTAAACCTCTCGCACACAGCAGACGAGGTGGCATTCATGATTCTTCCGTGCACTTGGCCTCAGAAATGGAGACAAGTATCCAGAGAAAAATTTTTGTAAAGGAGGACTCAGTAATCAGTAAAAAGGATGATTTCACGTGTGCAGTCCCATTGCTGGAGCCAGGGAATGAAAGCTAGGAATTCTTGGGTCTTGTGATTACATCTATTGCAAACTCACTATGCACTTGAGCCTTATGTGTTCTCCACTGATGTTTCTCATGACTATACATGAATATAAGTCGGCCACCAGTTAGTGCAATAAACCTCTGGGGAGTGGTTATCTTTTCCCTCCACATTAGCTGGCCTCTCAGAAGTAGTTTTTTGGTACCTTTCCCATTAACATAGGTAGAAACCAGTGCAGGGCATGGCCAGGCATGGAGTCGGCACCCTAGAGGAGCAGATATTCTCTAGCTCACACATCTGTGACCTGAGTTCCTCACTTCTCTTGTCATGTGTCCCCAAGACTTTCTTGAGTTGTATTATAAAGATGCATTGCTATTGGTTAGAAGGGCCTTAGTTTATTATTTTTATTATTATTTTTTTTTGGTGGGGGAGGGCTTTAGTTTAAAAAGAAAAATTCTCACCTCAAACCTCAGATAAGTCCATTTGAAAGGGAAGCAAAGACATGACCATGGAGAAAGCGTTGGGTTTAACTCTCTGCACACATAACTCCTAGCAACTGGCCTGGAACAGGGCTTCACAAGCACATGGGTCATCTGGGCATGTTGTTGAATGCAGAGTCTGATTCTCCCGGGCCTGGGGTGGCTGAGATTCAACATTTCTAGCAAGATCCCAGGCGATGTGATGTTGTGAGTAGCAAAGAAACAATATAATCTGTAGTTCAAATCCTGGCACTAGCAAATGTCATCACATGCAGCAAGTCCTGAAGTTAACACAACTTTAGTTTTTTTCTTCTGTTATGAGTGCTTACTTTGATGGTGTCATGGAAATCCAGCTGAGAAATGACAAGGGCTGGAAAGAAGGCAGCTGCAATGCAGTGGACATAGGGTGAGTCTAGGCAGCTGAGCCATTAAGAGGCCAAATTATTACAGGATTGTCTGACTGTGAGAGGTGGGGTGGAGGAAAGGGTCAAGGGCGATTCCCAGACAGTGGGAGTGGCTGGGCAGATGCACCTGGTTGCCTGAAGACAGGGGAGCACGCGATAAGAGAGGAGGAGGCAAAACTGGGGAGAAACCAAGGATAGAATTTTGGGCACACTGAACTGGGAATCCAGGCTGGAGACACAGGTTCCAAAGAGCTCTCATGGGAGGTCACATGGGGTGACCAGAAAAGAGAAGGCAAGAGGAACTTGGCAAACCCTTGTGTTTAGGGCACAGGTGGCAGAAGAATCTACAGAAGGGATGGGTAAAGAAGAGCCCAGGGATCCCTGGATGGCTCAGCGGTTTAGCACCTGCCTTCAGCCCAGGGCGTGATCCTGGATTCCAGGGATCGAGTCCTGCATTGGGCTTCCTGCATGGAGCCTGCTTCTCCCTCTGCCTGTGTCTCTGTCTCTCTCTGCGTCTCTCATGAACAAATAAATAAAATCTTAAAAAAAGAAGAAGAGCCCAGAAGTAGGAAGAAAGCCAGGAAAGCATGTTCTTGGGCAGGGGTGGAAATCGAACACTGGTGAGGACACAGTGAGCAGAAGAGGAAGCCTGTTTGGGAGAGGACATAGCAAATCTCAAGTTGGATGCGCTGATTTTGAAATGTGGGATGGTGACAGTAGGGTTTGCAGAACTGGGCAAAGGTGTCTGGGAGAGTGCAGCATCAGGGGCAACCCCAGCAGACCAGAGCCGTGAGGCAGCGTACACCAGCTGGGCCAGGAAATGCCCAAGGAGGCCACTGGGGAGGTGGTGGTTGCTGGAGTGCAGGGCTTCTCCCAGGCTGGCCGAGGCCAGCTTCTGACACTTTTCATTTTTATAAGTTAGCAATTTTAAAAGCTAGCAAGTAGAATCCTAAGGGGTGCCAGGGTGGAGCAGTTGTGGAGTCTCCATTCCTGGTTTGGGCTCAGCTCTGATCTCTGGGTCGTGGGATGGAGCCCGGCTAGGGATCCCATCTCAGTGCAGATCAGCTTGAGATTCTCTATCCCTCTGCCACTTCCACTTATGCACACCCTCTCTCTCTCTCAAATAAATAAATAAATCTTAAAAAAAAAAAGAAATGCTAAAAAAAAACCCTCCATGAAAAATTGTTTAAACCTTTCAATACAATATCATAAGTATTAGAGATTGAAAGCATGGGTGGAAATCGGAAGGGAGCCTTTAAACCTAATCTCTGTAACAGCTGCCCCACTAGTTGAAAAGTTCAGTGCAGCAACTTTTTGTGAGCAAAATGACACAAAACTGACTAGAATACTTTTTGACAGAATAGGCCAAATGATAGATGATTTTAAGAAGTGTGTACGTGTGTGCCCGAGATGTTAGCTAAATTCCTTTTGGTCCAGAGTTTTGGGGTGCCTCTTCCACAGTAGCTCTGAGAGATGTCTGAGGTAACAGCCTCTGTTGCCCATCTAATTTTCCCTGCACTTGCAGTCACCAGAAAGCCAACATCAGTGCCTAGATCTAAGAACAGTTACGTAAAAAGTCTAACATGATCCAAAATATATCCTGTGCTGGGGCAAAATTAACAGCTAGGCTTGGGAACACAACCTTGTCTCGTTCATCTTGACCCCCCAGACTTTCACTAACCCAGGACCCAGCCCACAGAGGCCCTTCACAAACGTTTGTGGAATGAAAGGCAACAGAAAATACTGCATTTAACGAGCGCTGCTCAAATCCCACTACTTCAGAGGGCTTTTCCTGACGAATCCCACTCTCAGAAGGCACTTTGTACTCATGGATTTCTATATAAGCTTTTAATCTTGCCATCTTGCAATTATTATTATTCATGTGTTGTTTTTAATTATTCTCTTATTAATTTGTGTGTGTGTGTGCATGTGTGTGTGCACACGTCCGCATGTGCTTCACTTCTTCAATAAACTACAGGTCCCTTCAGTTAGATCCTTTATTTTTTTCTATTTTGAATTCCCAAAGTGCCTTATACAGGTCCCGGCACCGTGGCTACTTAAAAATACTCATCAATGAAATTCCTCTCCCTGGATTGCACGGCCAAATATTTTAATCACTGCCAATAATTCTTTTGCCCTGCATACGTATGCTTTTCTACTTCATAGAAAAAAATTAGAACTACTCGAGGGCTAGGATTTTGCAATAGAATGAATTTCTGAAAGAACTAAGACTTAATACTTCTCTAGAGGTAGAGCCTTTATTTTTTGCCAGCAAGCTTCTGCACACACAACTAAAGGCTAAGGTGAGGTAGATAATACATCACATCCAAGCTGGAGCTCTCACACACCAAACACATACAGCACTTTAATTCTGCAGATCAGGGGTAGAACAAAACCAAAACCAAGATATGTTTCCCATTTCACACACAAACAAATCTATTATGGGAAATAGCCAAAGCAGCGATTATATGAATTAAGTGAATTCTTTATGATTTACTTAAAATTGGACATTTTCCTGTAGAGCATTCATTTCACTAAGATTCTTTATGGAAGCAGAAAGTTTTCCAGGGCAGAAAAGAACCAGTTCTGTTTGACACAATAATCAGTATTAAAACGGACTAGGGGCACCTGGGTGGCTTAGTGGTTGAGTGTCCGCCTTTGGCTCAGATCATGATCCCGGGATCTTGAGATCCAGTCCCACACTAGACTCCCCTCGGGGATCCTGGTTGTCCCTCTGCCTATGTCTCTGCCTCTCTGTTGTGTCTCTCATGAATAAATAGATAAGATCTTAAAATAAAATAAAGCAAAATGGACTAGATGCTCCCTGTTCATATGTAGGGAGACGCAAACATCAAAAGGCAATCTCTGTTTTTACTGTGATAACCATAATTACAAACTTCATGCAATATATAACTACAATATACACATTTTTCAGGCTTACCATAAAATTCACTCATTCATTTGACAAATATTTATCGAGTACCCACAATGCTAGGCACCAATGTAGGTGCTGAGGAGATGTGAGAAAACAAAATCCCTGTCCTCAGCTACCACATTCTGGTTTAATGAGACAAAATTAGCACAATGGCATTATATTTTTGAATTAAAAGAAATTGCTCAGGGGCTAATTTTTTTTCTGGAGAATTGTCATATATTTAAAATTAAGAATCACACCATGGTAAATTGAGGATAGAATTGTCATTTTACATAAAAATCTAAAAATATTTTCTTATACAGCATTTTAAGCCCACCAGGTAATAATCACATACAATGCTTACACATGAGGCATATTGAGACTCTCAGGAAATGCACATTTTTCTAATTTGTAAGCTTCTATGACAGATTACCTGGGGACTTCTATAACATAGAGCCTGATTACATATCAGGTTAATTAAAATAGAATCTTTCCTAAGATTGATAACGAAGAATTTACTGACAAAACTTCTATGACCTATCAAAAGCTGAGTTTCAATTCAGGCTTCCCAGTTTTATTTTTATCTATGAGGCTACTGAGATGAACAAAGTCTTCTGGTGCCAAGTACTTAACTCTAGCTCGGCACAGATAGCTGTGTTTTGAAAAGAAGACGGTTTGAGTGATGGATTCTTTTGGCCTACATGTTGACCTTATCGTTCTGCTTCCCAAAGCTCTTCATGTTGTGGTTATTGTAATAAAGCTCAGCTATAGAAAACCTGAAGCTACGCATCATAGCATGTACTTATTAGATGACATGTTTATTATTTTTCTTTCTGTTGGTTTTATGGTACGTTCCCACGGTGGCACATGAGTAACTGTATCTATTTGTTTTTGAGGTGTGTGAGTTGGCTCAGAGATAGACAACAGCGCTACCTCACCTGTGGCTGTAAGCTTATTAGAATTCCAAGAACCGTAAAGGTAGCCCTAGTACCTTTGAGCAATATGGCCCAAATTTCCTAGCCAAAGACTTCAGCTCATAGCTCCTTTATTAACAGGGCTATTAATTGGTGTGTCTGTCTCCTCTGTTACAAATAAGAGCAGACCACACGTTATGGGAATGCCAACGTTCTAAACTTAGTCTCTGAGACGTTCCCTTGTAATTCACCTTTTTGAGAGAATGGATTCTTTAGAGACATTCATGCTGGTTTAGACAAGTCTAGCTTGTCGACTTGCTTTGAGGAGAAAAAAGCCAACTCTAGTGTTTGATGATATTACCTAACAGAAGAGCAGTTATCCCAGGGGTAAAATTTTTTTTTAACATCTGCCTAAAAAGTACATTTTAGAAAACAATTTGTCTCTTTAGTGCCAAATATTAGAAAATCTACTTGGTTAGTACTTTTGAGGTCTGCTACTTTGTCACATTTTTTTTTCTCCATTAGAAACTTTGACTTTTTCATTGGTTCTTGATTAAAATTCCTGGATTGCCTCAAAGTGCAATCCCTTAGACAAATTTAGTTGCCTTTAAAAAACGCCAGCAATAGAAAGCCCGGTAGAAAAACAAGCATTATTCTAGAGAGCAGCAACCCTGGAAAGACAGTTTTGTTAGTGGAAACACATTAGTCTTTCACAAACTAAGCAACGATGATATTTACAGAGCAGTTTATAAAAGGTCAAATGCACGTTCTCTGCCAAGGAGTGATCCCTCTCCGTGCAAAAGGGAAAGCAGGTTTTTCAAACTGGGGGTTCATGGACATGTTTTCAGGATTCCAAGACTTTTAGGGCATTTAAAATATTTTTCATTGCTTTGCTTCAATAATAGAATAAAGATTTCGACATTCCACCTTTTAGCAGTTATAAAGACAAAACTTTGCTTTGCAGTTATAATTCCGAATTCGAAGACGTGGCTAGAAGAATGAGATCTTAATTTTTAAGCCAGTGTTTCCCAAAGTGGACTCCACCGATGTCTTGTGGGTTATGTGAAGAGTAACCTTCTAAGAGGGGTCCAGGCTTTATCTGAGTTTGAGAACCAGTGCTCAGCAGTGGGACCGGCTCCATGCTGCAGAAGGGGCCGGCAAAGGTAGAGGGCGCCACCGTGAGGCTCCCATTTCAACGCTTGTCATTTCAATTGTGGTGGGTTAGAGATCACAGGGAAGCAGTGCTATCTGTTGAAGAGACATCAGACGGTGTAGTAAAAAGGGTAATCCATTTATTTTTAGAGAAGTTTTCCACTCAGAGATCATACACGCTGCAGATCACAGAAACACATGCAAGCATGAAATTTAATTTTTAGGAACTCTTTCCTGGGGCTTCCATAGAAAGCAACAGTGAAAGGAAAATGATAATCATGACAAGGCAATTATAGAAAGGTTTGGGGGAAATGAGAAACTTCAAGAATACATAGTTAAAAATATTTTTTTGATTAAAAAAATCACGCAAGCTGCCTTATTTTAGCTCAAAAGAGCTAAATTAACGTTGTAGAGACAATACTTTTAAACTTTAAAATAGTAAAAAAAAAAAAAAGAATGATGTGCATGCTTTTCCCCAATGTGATTTTTTCCCCCTAGTGATTCAGAATTTATAAATGTGACAAATATTGACTTACTAGGCTTCTAACAGATGGAGTGAAACATGTAGTAAAACAAAAGCAATACATTTGTGCTTTCGGCATGAAATGAGTGAGAGATTAAGCTGAGGCTTCCCTAGATTATTAAGAGGGAACAGAGTGGATAATATTAGTGTTTATGCAGAACTGCATGCTACTTCCAGCAAATAAATATGGCAAATGAAGAAAGGAAACTCAACCATGATTTCTCCCCCACCTCCCAGGGCAATAATTCTTTTTCCTTTAATTTTCTGTTTTTGAAAAATATTCCTGAAAAACAATAATACAAAAGTTTATATTCTCTTTGAGTTTCCTGACGCCCCTTTCAACTGCAGGTCTTCAACCAAATATTCAGTGAGCATTTGCTTCAAAAGAGAATCCAGGTTTGGCATGCTGAGCAGCGCTGAGGAAGAACACCAGCCCCGGAGAATATACCCTCGCTGAGATTCCCCAGCACTCAGGAAAGTCCTCCAAAGAAGATAGACTTTTTGAAACTTACACTCCCATCTTCCTGGGCGGCAATGGCACAATGCAATGGAAATTCAGATTCTGGAAGAACAGCTTTATGACACTATATTGTCACACTGCCACATGAGTGATTTCCCCTTCAACAAAAATAAATGTTTGGGAGGAACTTGTAGCTGAAGTATGGGCCCAAATGGCAATTCTTCCCTGCGAGTATGAGATGGAATAATACGTGATGAAAACATGAAAGCCTACCTACCAATGTTGTGCTCTTGAACAAACACATGCACATACACACACGCCCTTTTTTTTTTCCTTTTTGCAACAAAGGTTGCTACCTTTGCTGCATTGATAAGATGCTCTCTCCGTCCAGCAGAGAAAGGGGAGGCCTCAGGGAACTACAACTCTTACATGGCAGGTTTTCCAAACCATCATCGCTGCAACAAAATAATTTGTCAAATTGTTAAAATTTACAGCCATCCCAGGCACGGAAAATTCTGACCCGGGTTGTGCCTTCACAAGGTGCTAATCTCACTCCCGGAGCTGTAAACATGATGGTCGAAGTGACAGCCTGGCTACAAATCCGTCTGGCAGCTTCATTAGACATCTCTCGCCTGACTGATTAAACTGCATTTAAGACCTACTTTTATTCTTTCAAGCCTTTTGTTTAAATTAAAAGGTCATGTTTTCCAGCAAATGATCCGCGGCTCCCCTCAGCCCAGCACCGTAACACAGTTACATTATTACCAGCGTTACCCCAGGCTTCCGAGCCGAGTCCGCTGTCCAGGCGCACCGGCCAGGGCCTCTGCCCTGGGGATGGCCAGGACACCGGGCAGGGGACAGATGATTTA
This sequence comes from Vulpes lagopus, assembly GCF_018345385.1. Classification (NCBI taxonomy): domain Eukaryota; kingdom Metazoa; phylum Chordata; class Mammalia; order Carnivora; family Canidae; genus Vulpes; species Vulpes lagopus. The sequence continues at coordinate 40,833,645 of NC_054829.1, read as the reverse complement.
TTTGCAGTAGGACCCAGTGAGGGGGCCTGGCTGGGGAACATTTAAGTTGTTTAATAACAAAATCCTAATGGATGCCTAATGGCAAAACTGGTTTGATATGTAAGATACACCGGCTATTTGGACATCCTTCCTTTGCAATTTGAGCAGTGGGTTTTGATTTGGTTTAAATGGACAGCAGTTCATAAACCTCTGTATTTTGTCTCTGTCCACGTTTGAATAAACAATGAAAAAAATCCACTTTCTCAGGGCATGGATAATTGCATCAAGAAAAGAATAGAAACATACATCACACTTTAAATAATATTTGCTAACATTTTACTGCAGTATATCACAAGAGGCTCATATTATGTGCAAAACACAGAGGGGGCCCAGGCCCTGAAGCCCCTACTTCCACCTTTCAAGCCAAATAAGGACATGTAGGAAGCTTTGCTCACTCTTTACTGTGGTTTTTCTGTTGGCGTTCGTGGCAAATACAGAAGAACCATCTGCGAGATAAAGTATCACTGGGCTGTTGGTGGATGGCCACTGAAGGCTGTGCACCGTACATTTCACAGCGGGCCCAGGAGGAGGAATCTAAAAACTAGAGACTGTGGCTGTGAGGACATCTCTGTTTCAATATAAAAGAGGAAGAAACCGTGTCTGTTTGCAGCCCTATTTTTGCCTTTGTTTCACATGGTTTGTATTGTTTATAGCGCCTGTCCTTACTTCATAATGTATTTACCATGCCTCAGTGTGAGAGCAATCCCTTTGTCATGAAGTTGATGAAAGAAGCCAGGTCAGGAAGCAGCTACACAGGTGTTGGATTGATACTGGAAATAGGTTTTACTTCCTGGTGCTGATATTTTTCATTTGTTAGTTATAGAATTTTGAGCTTTTATCTGTTATTAAATTCTGTGCAAGATTGATTTTTGGATTAGATTTCATCTTTCTCTTTTCTTTCCTTTCTTCTTTCTTTCTTTCTTTCTTTCTTTCTTTTTTTTTTTTACATTTTCAATTATAATTAAATCCCCCATAATCATCAAGGGTTGAGTAGAACTGGTGCTGGCCAACCCCTACTGAGCATAAGTAACTCAGTGTGAACAGGGTTAGTGAACCATAGTAAAGAAATAGTATTGCCTTTTCATTTTCATTTCAATGAGATTCAATTTATAATAAATAAATTTGCATATTGATAATGCAAATAAAATCCAAAAACAAACAAAAAAACACCACACACCCACATTTTTACATACTTAGAATGTAAGCAATTTCCAGTTCTTTGAGAGTATTGCTAGGCTATCTGTACCACAAAGCCCACATTCTTAAAAAACACATGCATGTAAGCCTATTTGTGGGAGACTTTGCTCCCCTTGATGTATGGGGAGTTTACACATGGGCACTGGTGAGAAAAGAGAATGTAGATTTTTTACATTTAAATGAGTGACCTTCTCAATTTTCATGTATCTAGCTTTCTGATGCTGAAAATTAAAACAAAACAAAGCAAGAAAACTGGTTATAGAAAAATAAAATACACATAATGCTATCCCATCATTACTTAATCTGAATAATATACCAAAGGCTAAAATGGAGCTAGTTTTAAATGATTCTGGCACCTAAAATTAGATGAGTAATAAAAATATCTTTTGAAAGGTACAGAATTCCAAAATATATTTATCAGCTTGCAAATTTCTAAGAAAGTAGTTTGCTGTTACCTCTTTTTTCAAAAAATCACTATAAAAAGTATATTAACACATACTCTAAATCAGGATCACTTGGCATGTTACATGAGTATGTCCTTATTCATTTTATGCAGCACAAACTCCAAAGTAATTTTAAACCTTAAAATTGAAAAGAAATATGTATGTAAAGTGCCTTGTATCTAGTAAGTGCTCAGAAAATGTTGTTTGTTGTTTGTGATTAGTTTCTATTAAATATCAGACTACTAATGATCAAAGTACTTGATAGTCTACAGCTTCTATTCTTGATCCAATAGTTCAATAAAATAAGCCAATCATGACTTATGAAATACAAATACATGAATAAGCAAAGCAAGTAATTTCAAAATGTTTTCAGATATCAAAACATTAAACTTAAATTCATGTCCTCAGTCTTGGGTGCAAAAATTTTCCCCAAAACAATAATGCCAGATTGGCGGGGAGAAGGGGAGACGTTTTTCTAATCTTCTCTATGATGTTTTTACTCTGAAACTAAGGATCTGCTTTCCATTTGGAAATGTCTTCCAAGTAGGTCTGACTCCAAATAACTTCCAATTTGTTCCATTCATTAGTCATGTAAGCTCTAAATATGTTTTTGAAAAGAGAATATTAATATTGACGGACATATTTGGCAAAGCTATACCAGACTATATACAAAAGCCATTTTAAACAACCTCTTTAATAAAATAGGAGATGAAAAATACAGTGCACAACGGTATGTGTTTAATTAGGAGGTATACCGTACTTCAGAACATTCTAATGAATGATAAATGATGTTTTATTTCCTGTGTCTGAGATGCAAAGCCAAATAATCAAGAATCAAAGCAACTCAGAGTATTAGGTAACAATCAGCAAACTTGGGCAAGATCCCTTTTCCCTCTCAAGTTTAATTGGCTCATTGTTCCCAGGAACTATAAACCATGGGGTTGGTGGCAGTGCTGAACTTTACTTCTATAAAGGAAGATTAACATATTCTGGAACTTTACACTAATCCTTGTTTTGAGTTAACTCAAGCAGATTGGATTAGTAATTCTTACCTACCACCCACTAGAAGGGACCCCAGCTTCTTTTCTTTGACAACCAGTGGTATTGTACACCTTCTGTGCATTATCTCCCACCGAAAACATTCTCGGGAAAGAAATTGTGTTAGAGGAAAAAGAAACTGTTTTATATGAATGGGGCAGGAACCTAAAGTTTCTCCATTATGCACATTTAGTTAATGCAGGCAGTGGTGGGGTGCTCTGAGAAGTTCATTAAACATTTCCTCATCACTGAATTGGCTCTGCTCTGCTCCTCATCGGGGAGGGCTGCTCCCAGAAGGCAGGCAAGAGAAAAGCCTTCTCCCTCGCAACCCTGCTAGGCCGTTTCCACATCCTTTCTTCTCTTGTATGCCTTCAACTCTCAGATATTAACCCCCAAAAAGTAACTGTACAATTCTCCAGGAGAGTGATTATTTACCTCTGTTCTTCTTACTGCAATGACTTTATGTATGTATCAACCTGGAGTCTTTAGTCTTTACAGCATAGCAAAGAATACCAACAAAATCACATGCTGCCAAGCCCTACGAGGAAGATGCCCTTGGCCTTTAAATCCCCTAGTTCTCTGTTGGTTACCATATGTGAAGGAATTTCGGTTTTCTATTTATAAATATATGTCTTAAAATTTCTTTTTTTCCAGTTTCATTGAGATATAAAGTATACAGGACAATGATTTGACTAAACATAAATTGAGAAATGGTTGCCATGATAGTTAACATCTATCATCTCATAGAGATACAGAAAGAAGAAGAAGAAGAAGAAGAAGAAGAAGAAGAAGAAGAAGAAGAAAATGAAAAAAGAAAAAAAAATGTGGTTATTCCCTTGTGATAAGAACTCGTAGGCTCTACTCTCTCAACGACTTTCAAATGTGCCACTCAGCAGAGTTCATTATAGTCACCATGCTGTACATCACATCCCCAGGACTCACTGATCTCACTGGAACTCTGTACCTTTTAACTACTTTCATCTAATTCTCTTTTTATTCCTTTCTCTAATTTTCCAACAATCTTAGACGGTGAACCAACCACAGCCTTTGAGGACCCACTTCCTTCCTTTCTATAAAGAGCAATCTACTGCTGTCCTCGTTTGCGTAGTTGCTTTTGCTGCCGAGTGGCCAGATGGCCCTTCTGTCATGATGGGACGCAGTTAATTACTGGTTTTACTATGAAAAACTATCACAAGCAGATAAAATAGTCCATTTTTCATTTTAGAAGTGGAAGTCTAAATATTAACTATTGTTTTACTCCAAATAATCAAAACAGTGTCATTTGAAGCAGAACTGCCAAATTTGTTAACTTAAAAACTAAATCTGATGTTTAAGATGACTTGACCTCATTCCTGTAAGTGGAGTCCAGCAAACAAAAACAAACTACTGATCATTAAATGGGGGATACTGATCTGTGATTTTGAGGATTTTGAAAGGAACAAAGAGAGGGAGAATTATTATTATGTTTTTAAGATTTGATTTATTTATTCCTGAGAGACACACAGAGAGAGGCAGTGACACAGGCAGAGGGAGAAGCAAGCTGGGGGGTTGGGGAGAAACCGACGTAGAACTCTATCTCAGAACCCTGGGGATCAGGACCTGCGCGGGAAGCAGAGGCCCAACCACTGAGCTACCCAGGTTCCCCAAGAGAGGAAGAATTACTTGGCATCTGCTCGGGGCCAGAAACCAGGCTAAGCAATTTACATACGATCCCAAGTGAAGAGACAATGGTTCCCAAGTTGCATGGATGTAGACTCAGAAAGAATAGATAATGGGCTTGGGGCCTTGCAGCAGGTGGAGGGATCGGAATCCAGGTGGGCTTGATTCCAACCCTCCTATCGTTTCGGGTACCGAGTGTCTTTATGTTTTGAGAGCTGTATGTTAGTAAGTTATAAACACCGAACAGTAAACGAATTAACTTTACACTTTGGCCGCGCACAGATGACATGATGGGAAGGATGAGAAGCAGGAGGAGAGATGAGCTGTGGGCCTGCGCCCCACCCCCAGCAGGCAGGCCTGTGGAGGACCCGAGCATCCTCAGCAGCTAGGGTACCTGTGGTAATGAATACCCAGAAATATGATAAAAGGAGCTCCAAGCGTGGACGTGAGGGCTTCAAGAATGAACATCATCTCCTTCTAACGTGTGCCTCCGCCTCCTTCCCTACTCCCAGTCTGTCCAACCGTGTCTGTGCAGCGCTGGCCTGGAAACCAGCGGAGCTGTCCTCCCGGCCCACACAGGAGAATCCCAGAGCAGGTCCAAGACCCAGACCGTCTGCCCTCGGCTCAGCCTCTTGCTAAGTGCCTCAAGCTCATTTTCACTGCTGCAAAATCTTGGTCCATCGACAGCCCCCCCACCCCCGCCTTCCCTCCCTCCAGCCCCTCCCCGCAGGTCCCCACCAACCCGGCTTTGCTTGCACCTTCCGTTCTGGGGGCTCCCCTGCGGCCCCCTGCCTGGCCCTCCAGGCTCACTGTCTGGTTCACTCAGGTGACCTGTCAGGCTCTCTCTGCTGAAATGGCTCAGTCCGCGCCCCCTCCTCCCGCCTCCCTCCCCCCAGCCCCAGGGCAGCTCTGGGGAAGCCTTGTCAACACCAGGCCCTAGACCGAAGCATCTGTGAGCAGGGTGGGGTCAGAATGCGACCTTGACAAAACCTCCACCACTCTGTCCACCCCTGCTCCCTTCTACTTCATCTTTTCACCTCCTTAGGGATGGAAAGCAAAGAGAAAAGGAGGATAAAGAAAAATAAAGTTAACTTTGCTAGAGTAAGAAGTAACTCAGGCTTAGGTGAGAACTTTGAGGTAAAGGATGGGATGAGTCAGTGACGCTTCTCTTGCTCCCTCCTTGCCTTGTGGGTGTGGCTCTGAAGCCTGGGATTCCTGTTTCCAAGGTGCTGGCTTTTTTCCTTGAAGCAAGACAGCACCCTGGGAGGAGGTGGAGGGGAAGGCCTGAAGGTGGCCTGAATACCTAGGCTCCTCCCTGTCGGGAAGAGTAACCCCTCCTACAGAAAGAAGGCCCCTGGCCCAGCACACACCAGGACCTGGGGATAGGTGCCTGCAGGCCTCAGAGAGACTTCTGGCCTTATGTCACGTCCCTCCCTCTGTTGGCCATAACTCTGTGCACGTCCCCTGAACTGTTCCTATGGACTCCCAGAAACCAGGCAGGAAGCCTATGGCTACACATACCTGTGAATGTGTCAGGTATCTGGACTTATTAATATGTCTTCTACTCTGGATGACTAATCATTTCTGCTCAATCTCCCGAATGTTCTGCTCATGAAGCACGGGGTGGCCACTCTCCACTTGAAAAACATTAAAAAGCACAGCATTTTCACTTGTGTTTGTTACTATTGTCTCCTTGCTCATGATGTTTTTTGCAATACTCACCATTTGAGGAGCACTTGTGTGGCTCTCCTGCATTAGAAATGGAAAGAAGATCTGAGCCCTGTCCTCATGGAGCTCACAGTGCAGTAGATGACAGGAAGTTTGGCTGATGAGGTCGGGAAGCTGAATGACAATGCATTATACCATTATACCAGCCAGTGCTATCAATGCGTGTCCATGTGCTTATTGTTTGTGAGTATTTTTAACTGGCGTCTCCTTTCAGCCTCAAACATGTCCTAATTTAGAGGCTAAATTTTGTAGTTACCCCAGCTGTTGGGTGAGGATGTGCACACGTGCACCCATCAGTCAAATTCCAGAGCTTTCCTGGAAGATACACCTTCCCAAGGAACTGTGGGCAGGGAGTATATTGAATTTCTGTGGGAGGAAGGAGGGGGAGCCAGATTCTGACCTCTCCTCTGAAGTCATGTGCAGTGACTAGACTAGAGTGCAGGGACTAGCATTTCTTAGGTACTTCCTATGGGACAACCAGGCATGGTAAATATGTTTCAGTGGTGGGTCAACCCCAACAAGTGGCAGTGTCTGTGGGATCTTGTGGCAGCCCAAGAGCCTTTGCCCATGCTCAGGTACACAGATGCCACCATTGACCTGCAGTGTGGGCAGCTTCTGCAGAAGCATCAGCTTTCACTGACCAAGTCCAGAGACTTGTTCTACAGCAAACACTCTTGGTTTTGGGGTATACTTTCCAGACTAGATTTTAAAAGGTCAGCTTTTTTTAAAAAAAAAAGATTTTATTTATTTATTCATGAGAGACAGAGAGAGAGAGAGAGAGAGGCAGAGATACAGGCAGAAGGAGAAGCAGGCTCCACGCGGGGAGCCCAATGCAGGACTCGATCCCAGGACTCTGGGACCACAACCCGAGCCGAAGGCAGACGCTTACCCACTGAGCCACCCAGGCGTCCCAAAAGGTGAACTTTATTTAATAAACTTTGTCATTTGTCTTGGTCTTTTTCTGTTTTGCCAATACTCTTTCTGGTCCATGTGTGTGAAGACAATTTTCTGATGTGGCAACCAGGCTTAATTTTGTTTTGTTTTACTGTCCTGTAAATGTTTAAATCTATAGAACATTCCTTGAATATGCATTGAGTTGTCCCATGTATTCATCAAGACTCTTTGGGGCGCTAGCAAAAGAGAGCCAGATCAAGCTAGTGTAAGCCTTAAAAAGTATTTGACTTACATGTTTAAATGAGAAGTGCAAGTATAGCTTCACATCTGGCTGAATCCAGAGGCAAATGCCATCCAAACTTTCTCTGTCTCTCAGATTTACCTTCTACTATATATGGGTCTTGTTAATTCCTTTGTTTTACAAATGTCCTTCCTCAAAAAAAAAACCCCACAAAAAAACAAATGTCCTTCCTCAAAGGGCCTGGTTGCCAGTAGTTCCCAAATACACACACACACACACACACACACACACACACACACACTTTACACTGAATACAGAAGCAACGCTAGGAATGCCAATGACCTACTCTATCTCATCCATTTTAAGACCCCTTCCATCTTTCTTTTCTTTCATTTTTTTCCAGCACTTTAACATCTATGAAATCAGTGTTTGCTGTCGCCAGGTGGCAGTTAAGTTGTCTTTGCCTGGGCACGTGCATCAAACCTGCGGAATGAATGCCTGTGTTTCGGGAAATACCTCCTGAGACCACAATAGAGCAGCCTTTCAGAAATTCTGCACCATTGGCATTCTTGATGGCATAAAGAACACTGGGTGGGACACATGCAGGGCAACAGTCACAACCTGGAAGAACCCTGCACATGAAAAAGTCTTAGAAATATCAGACTTGTTTATGTCTTCTTTTTATTTATTGGCAGAGTAGAAGAGCCTAGAAATCAATGTCTAAGTAAGTCTACAAGAGTTCTTTGAGTAGATAATAAAATACAATTTCATAAAGATCCAACTTACTTTTGAGGGCACCTTAGTGCAAATAAAACAGGGGCTGTCCCTGAGTCCACGTCCACTTTCTATTCACTAGCACAGAGCTCTAGATAAGTCCAAGTCTGAGCTGATTGTCCTCAGGCATTGGAATGGTCTCTCCACCCTGCACTTCCAGCCACACAGGAGGCAGCAGAGCTTCTGCCGGACAGTCTAGTGGGAAGAGTGCTGGTCTGCTAGAAGGGAGCTCAGGGTTCTGACCCCATGTCTCACTCTCACCAGCAACTGTGGAGGACTCACTCTCCTCCTGTACCTCAGTTTCCTCATCAGTAACAGAAACTGCATGATCACTAAGACCTCTTTTGGTTATAAAACTTTTCAAGCTAGCAATGGTACATGCTATACAAGCCTGGTGTTCCTATCATAGAGCTATGTTGATTGTTTAATTTTTTAAAAGATTTTATTTATTTATTTGACATGGAGAGAGATAGCATAAGCAAGAGGAATGGCAGATGGAGAGGGAGAAGCAGGCTCCTTGCTGAGCAAGGAGCCCGAATGCAGGGCTTGATCTTAGGACCCGAGCCAAACAGACTGAGCCACCCAGGTCCCCCAATATTGATTGTTTTAGAATGGAAGTGCGACAACTGTATCACAAAGAAAACTTAATAGCTCACAACACCTATAAGACATGACAGAGAATGGCTTGTTCGAGCAGCAACACCCGTGGTTTTCCCGAAGTCCATCAACATAGCACAAAATATCAGGCAAAGCTTTAATAAAAATCTTTTTGACCTGCCCATGCTAAACACACCAAGATATCCGGGGTCTAATGAGTTCAGCCTTATTGGGTGACATCAGGAAACACTGATTCCTGACTCTAAAACTATTTTTTCTGCAGCTTGAATCTGTGCAGAAAAGGTGTCAGTCAATTTCTTAATTTCTTCCCCCTCCAAAAAGAGAAGGATGCAGTCACCAGGTGAGCAGGCCAACTAAAGGCATCCCACGGCTAAGAACCAGAGTGCAAAAGAGAAACAGCTTGGTGTTCAGAATCACATTAAGTGTCTGTTAGAGCACAATGCAGACTAAATATTCCGGTTTACAGAATGGTCTACCAACCCAGGAAGCTGGCGGGGGGAGCAGGGACAGACGACGGTGACACGTGACAGCCCCCCCTGCACCCCCCCCCCCCCCCCCCCGAACCTAACTACAAAGACAGTAGTTCTCAGGAGTCTGGAGTCAACTCCTGGATGGAACATCAAGGCAGCTATTCTTTGCTTTGTCCTAGTTTATATTATTCATTTCTTTTCATCACATCTGCATAGAAACCCTGGGATATTGGTGCTTCTGATTTCTACAAAGCATGTAAACAGTGAAAAGCAGGCAAAGGGGAAAAAATAAAAGAAAGCCATAAACTTCACTAAGCTCTGGAAGCCCGGTACTTGCTAAATGTGCAAGAGCCTCCTCCTTGGCAGTTTCTTTTTGGTAAGGAAATGAAGGCAATTACGGAGTGAGCGATCCAGGGGCACCAAAGCATCAATGCCTAGAATTAGAACAAGTCTGATTCCTGAGCCATTGATTACATGCAAAATTAAGCTCTCATTTCAATGATGACTGCATCGGGACTTTCACTAGAGCAAGATAATTTCGGGATAGACATAGGGAAAAGTTTCCTAATATGAATATGTCAGGTGGGAGACAATGCCACGGAAGGAGACTATGTAACCTTCACCCTTTGAAACAAGAGGCCCCAGCTAATGAGTTCATCCTTATGACCGCTGCTGGCCCAGCATCCTTTCAGACACAGAAATGTTCTTCTTACTCACCTCTCTGACTGCTTTTTTCTCATTTCTTCAATAACTCACACCTTCTTTTAATACTCTATCATTCTCCTGTGTCTCAAACTACTTTAAAAAATCTAATAGTATTGGGATCCCTAGGTGGTGCAGCGGTTTGGCGCCTGCCTTTGGCCCAGGGCGCGATCCGGGAGACCCTGGATCGAATCCCACGTCGGGCTCCCGGTGCATGGAGCCTGCTTCTCTCTCTACCTCTCTCTCTCTCTCTGTGACTATCATAAATTAAAAAAATAATAATAATAATAAAAAATCTAATAGTATTTTTAAATGCTGTGCCCCAAACTGAATGCACCATTCTAAGAGTGGCTTGACCATTAGAGACGAGGACAGTCCAGTTACCTCCCCTTTTCTCTGTACAAAAGAATTAATGCAACCAGTGTTCCCATGGCTTTTTTTTTTTTTTTGTAAGTTTGCCTCATTTTGATGTCAGTCTAAACCCCTGGAGCACTTGTGCTATTATATCACAACTTTCCCCCCCATCCCATACTTGATTTTTGGACCCAAGTGCAAGACTTCACATTTTTTCTGATTACATTCCTTTTTGTTAGGTTTGGCCCATTGAGATATTTTTAGATTCTGAGCCTGCCATCCAGTAAATAGCTTTTCCAGCCAGCTCCAGGCCATTTGCAAATGTGATTAGCATACCTGCTACATCATCATCTGAGTTATTGATAAAAACGGTGAGAGCAAGAGGAGAGCCTGGCAAAACGGGAGTCTAAACCTCTCTCTAGAGTGACATTCAGAGGTAAGTCCCCGTATCAGTCAGGGTCCAAGCAGGAAAGCAGAAATCACCCTGAGTGTTTAAGATAGACAGAATTTAATACAGGGGAGTTGTTTGACAGACGACAGATCTGAGAAGTCAATCAGGGAACAATGAAGCAAATGAGTGTAGCAATAGCAGGAAGCTGTTGTCACTGGATTCCCAGGGGGTGAGTGGAAGTGAAAGGTGGGCCCAGGGTGGAGATGCAGCTACTGTCAGAGTTGCCACCCAAGTCGCAGAGGTGGGGGAGAAGTACCCAACTTCTCCCTTCTTGTCATTGGCCTAACCCAGTTGGAAGCCAGGTGACACAGGAGCTTGGGAAACCAAGTCTCTGTGTTATAGGGCAGGGCAGCAGAAGGGCAAGAAATGGATTTGAGTTTGCACAGGCCACTGGTATATCTCCCCGTCTTCTTTTTTTTTTTTTTTTAATCTACAAAACTGTATTGAGGATGATGGTATAACTCCCTTTGTATGGGGCTATTTAACTAGTTACTAATGGAGTACTCTTGAACCCAAGATAATTTCTCCATCTTGATCCCAAGAAAATAAAGAATTTGTCAGGTGTCTTGGTGAAATCCAGATCTGTAATCTTGACTCTACTTGATTTATTCAAATAGACTGATAGGTCCATAAAACAAAAAAATATATACTATCTTATTTTTAGTGATTCTTTGCTTTCTTGTCTGACTCCTCATAAGTTATTGGGCTATATGCATGAGTTGGCGAACTACAGCCTATAGGCCAATGCTGCCCATTGTCTGTTATTGTAAATAAAGTCTTATTGAACACATGTTCATTTATGTAATGTCTGTGGCTGCTTTCATGCAACAAGGGCAGAGCAGAGCTGCTGTGAAAAAAACCAGATGGCCTAAAAAGCCTAAATTATTTACTTTCTGACCCTTTACATTAAAAACCAACTCCTGGTGGTGCGCCGGGAGTTGAGAACAGTTTGCGAAAATGGAATTCCAAGCAGTAGTGATGGCAGTTGGAGGGGGATCTCGAATGACAGACCTGACTTCCAGCATTCCCAAACCTCTGCTTCCAGTTGGGAACAAACCTTTAATTTGGTACCCATTGAACCTGCTTGAGCGTGTGGATTTGAAGAAGTCATTGTCATTACAACCAGGGATGTCCAAAAGGCTTTAGCAGCAGAATTCAAGATGAAAATGAAGCTAGATATTGTGTGTATTCCTGATGAAGCTGACAAGGGGACTGCAGATTCTCTGCGCCAAATATATCCAAAACTTAAGACAGATGTACTAGTTCTGAGCTGTGATCTGATAACAGATGTTGCCTTACATGAAGTTGTGAACCTGTTCAGAGCTCACGATGCATCACTTGCCATGTTAATGAGAAAAGGCCAAGATGACTTAGAACAAGTTCCAGGTCAAAAGGGAAAAAAAACAAACAAACAGACTTTGTTTATTTGAGAGAGACAGAGTATGAGCAGCATGAGCGGGGAGAGGCAGCAGAGGGAGAGGGAGAAGCAAACTCCCCGCTGAGCAAGGAGCCAACCTGAGGCTCTATCCCAGGACCCTGAGATCATGACCTGAACCTAAGGCAGAAGTTTAACTGTCTGAGCCACCCAAGCACTAACTGAAATTTAAAAACCTGAAAAGTAAAAAAATAAAATAAGATCCAGTGAAAAAAATAAAATAAAACCCAACTCCTGGTCTATAATTTACAGAATCCAACTGTTTCTACCTTCTAAACATCAGACACTTCCCATCTCTAGGCTTTTTACTCCTCTTCCATTTTTGATTTTATCTCTTAGATATACAATAGTGGTTGAGCAATCTTTGTTCTTTCTCAAGGGGTCCTGAAAATGTCCTCACAGCAGTCTCTAAGACCTATTACAAATTAACCTCTCTCTATCTAACCTCATCTATGACCACTTTCCCATTGTCCACCCCTGTTAAACTCCGTCTTGCTTGGGTTGGTCCACTGAGACATCTTTGGATTCTGATCCCTTCGTGCCATATGGGGACATAGTAGGCACACCCGCCACAGGGATTTTGCATTGGTCTTTCCCTCTGTCTGGATGGCTCTCACCCTGGATGTCTCCAGGGATGCCTCCCACACTCTTTTGCTGAAGACTCACTTCTCAGTGAGCCTTCCTTGACTTTCTGATTCAAAATTGCCTCTCTCCCTCTCTTTTCCTGCTTTACTTTCCTCCATAGCATTTACGACATACTTATTCATTAATTGTCGGTTCTCCCCCCTCCTTCTAGAATGTAAACTCCAGGAGGGTAGGATTTTTGTCTGATTTGTTCACTAATGTACCCGCAGCATCTAGAACAGTGCCAGGCAAGTAATAGGTGCATGGTAAATAATTTTGAATAAATGAATGAAGGTCGAGACACTAGCAAACTCATCTGGAGCAAACAGGTACTCTCTTACCGTCTCTTCAGCCATCCTGGATTCTCTTGTGTCATCCTCTGCAAGCAGAGACAGCGGGTACAGAATCCTACCTTGCAGCCAGACCTGCAGAAACAGAGCTCCAGTGTGGTTAACCATGAAGGATCTATTAGAGTTTGTATATAAGTTCATCACAAAGGAGTCTGTAGTCAACATTTTAAAACCCACGATTAAAGAAACTTGAAAAAGCCCAGTCTAGGTAGCAGCTGGCTTTTACTTGCTGTTTTAAGGACTTTCCCCACCCCCACCCATGACCCTCCTTTAATAAAGGTGTTATGATTCAACCCTACATGGGCGCAACAACCATATTCGAAGAGCTCTGAGAAGTTTCTTACAACTCACTGAAGCCACAGGAAGCTCTTCCAGCACCTAAGTCAGGAACAATTTGTTCACGCCGATTCCTGAGCCTTTCTTAATCCAGAAAGTCTTCAGGGATAAAAAACTGTAAAGCTCCAAACTCTTGACACATAGTCTTAGCATGGGTCTGATAAAAGATGGCTGGCCTAAATATGTTTGATTGGATAAACTTTATTTCATTGTTAGCTGATAATTATTGGCTTTCAGACTGTTTTTATTGGTCAAGTTGACTTTTTAAGATTTTGAAATATGCATAAGTACACAATACTGTATACATATTTTTTTCAGTGCGAAGTTTCCACGGGATATTTTGAATCTAAGCCCTTGGCACAATTGAAATTTTTGCACAACCTGAAAGTTAGCATTCTGTCTTTTTTTTTTTTTTTTTAATAAACCTTTACTTTCAGAATACAACTTCCTTTTTCAAACACTTGTCTGTCTTCACTGTGGATTTTTTTCATTTTTGGATTATAAAATCTCTTTATTTTACCTAACAGAAACATGTTACAAGTGTTCAGTCATTAAGACATTGTTTAAGATCTGTTAGATAACATCATTGCTGTTTTAAAATTAAACATGAAGCTACTCTGCGTTAGAGTGTTTACTCTGAGTCTCTGGGTAAAGTTCATATAAGCAAACTATGAAGTGATCTAAGCTCTTTCTAACCATTCTTTAGGTTCTAACTGCAGTGCTTATAATTTACTTTTAAACATTTTTATAGTTAATAAAAATATGATTAAAAAAGATTTAATTGCATCTCTGGTGCTAACCTAAAACTGTTTCCAATGACCTCCATTTCATTACTTCACAACAGCCTTTTGTTCTGGGGTTTTCCAACTGTTTGCTAAGCATTTTTCAATGGAAGTCTCAATTAGAAGGAGAAAAAGGGGGGGGGGCAATCATTTAATTCAAAAATTAATTTGGAGATCAGGCAACTGACTTAGGCTCATGCCAGCAACTTAAGGCTTTCAGCCTTGGCCACATGATCCAAAGGAACTGAGCAACAACTGTCTGGCTGCTTTAATCCTCCTTAATTTGAGAGCAAAGAAACTCACATGTGTTTCTAAGAACATTTTTGGAGTACAAGAGGTCCATTTCTGGGGGACACTGTCTAATGCCCTTGTTTCGTTGATCTCATGTACTCTAAATTAATTTTTAACCACACGTGGGAGGGGGGAGGGGGGCAGGGGAAGGGGGAATAAGGGACAGTAAGGCTGTCCCATGTCAGTGAAACAACTACAGAAGGAGGCTTCAAGAACCTCCTCCATACCAGGACAGAGCCCCAGACACTAGGAAGAGGAAAGTCTAGATGTTCACTCTGACTCTCCTCTGAAAGCGGGGGAAATATCTGCCACCAAGCAGGTTGCTTCTCCTCCTTTGTAGGAGGCCTCTGGGTTAATTGGTCTTTAAGAAGAACTTAATTAAAATCTGTGGACTATTTTCCAGGAAATATATTATGCCCTCATGGTAAACGTGGTGGGGGGGGCGGGGGGGGTCTTTGGTTCTCTCTGGACCTTTTTTTTACGTAGGAGGGGAAAAACTTACAGACTGAAAAAACTGGTGGGTGCTCCTATGCATTTTGAGTCTGGCGAGTTGATAGGCAACTGAGTTCTCAAAACTTTTAATCTGGGCTTTATGAATCAAAACAGAAACTAGGAAGCCAGGCAGGGCTGGTCTAAGAATTTTATGTGTATGATCACTTCATTCTCAGAGCAACTCTATAGATGGGCATTATTATTATTTCTGCTTGTTCTCTTAAGCACACACTCTACAATCCTCACACCTCAGTATGCCTATACGAGATGTCTGGCAACCGTTCATCGCTTCTCCCAGATTGGCTGCCTTTGACCAGGGGACACAGCCTTCAGCAAAGGAATGAGGCTGTTATTGTGTGCGTTTGCAATCAGTGGAGACTTCCTGGGGCCCCTGAAACCCAATCCCAAAGCAGTGGTCTATCCTGGCCTTGCCATCAGCCTTTGTATACACTAATGAGCCCATTTGGAAGTGGAATTAGGTAATATTTATAAACCTATGACATGGAGTTATGTTACAGCAAAAATATTCAGGGAGTCGCAACCCTTTCGGTTATACGAATGTTCAAGTCTCCTAATCCAACTTCCCATTCAAAACAGGAACCCCCTTTCTGAATCCTTGAAAGATAGTCTGTAAGCCTCTTACTTCCAATGCCAGCAAGCTCATTGTACGCCTCAGCTGACTGATCTTCACTAATTGTTAAAATGTTCTTATTTATATTGAGTGCAAGCCTGCCTCCCTATAAATGCACTTTGCACTGAGGGTAAGACAAGTGCAGGGGTGCAGGTTTCCCCTCCTCAGACCTTTCCAAATGAAATTACATTCTCAAGGGCACTGTCATGGACCAGAGGGGATACCTATGGGCCTGGGATGGAAAGCCCCTGAGGCCAGCTCCATCAGCAGCAGCTCTGAGGATAAAGAAGCTGAGTTTCACCATTTTCTGTAGTGGTGACATATCTGAGGAGCTTAACTTTAAAGAGTAGTCTTTAACCTCCCTAGCTCCCACCCTACCCCTGGCCATCTGATCCACCCCTTGTTCCTCAGCCCTTACTCCAAACTCCCCCCTGATACTTTGACCATATCCTTCCTCGACTGCACCTCAAACAACCAAAGAATAGTGGGGTACATGCCTTAGGTGTCTGAGCTGTGTGCTTCATTTTGTTACTGGCAGTCAGATATCCCAGACCCATAGTATTTGAGGTTTTCAATATGTGATTCTTTTCAGAACCCATGGTTGTATTTTTTTAAACAGGTTAATAAGTGAAAATATTGATTTTTACCAATAAAGTATTGACAAAAAGTAAGCATCAAATCAGTAATAAACCGTCTTTAAGATTTGAATAAAGAAAAAGGAATCTTCTGTGAGTGAGATTCCTGCCACAAAAAGCAAGTGTTGTTTGCTTCTGGTTTGATGGGTTTATTTCTGGAAACTTTATAGTAACCTTTATGAAAAGAGGAAGATCTGTGTTCTTTCTGGAAGTATCATTATGAGACGGTGAGGGGACGACAAGAGAGACCCACCTCTTGACCTCCAAACTCTGACCCAGAGTTTGTCTAGTCCAGTAGGCAGCTCTGGTGCTGGGCCAGGTAGGTATTTAGCCTTAATATGCACACTCAGCTGATGAAGAAGTACCACCAAAGTAATTCAAACAGGGTAGCAGAAGAGACAGAAAGGTTTGTAATCTCTCCAGTGTTGATGACAGTGAAGTTCTGGAATATTGGTGGGAATAGGTCTCCCAAGGAAATAGCAATGAAAATTCCAACGTTTTGTGAATATATTCTGGGCATGCTGTAATCAGTATGTAATACATACTTTATTGTTATTATTATTAAAATTTTTGAATCTTCTTGATAGTTCACCCATTTCTTACTTGTTGGCCATATTGTAGAAATAATTAAAACACAGACCCTGAATTATATGGATTATAAGAATCATTGTGTTGGAAAAGTCAATGAATATGAGTCAGAGATCAGCTTTCTAGTCTCAACTCAAAAACAGCCGTAACCCTGAGCAAATCACTTACATCTGTGAATGTCTATGGGAGAAGGATTCTAGAACCTCTTAAGTTTATTCCAATTTAATGTTTCTGTGCTATGTAATGGCTCACATCAAAAGATGTACCTATAACTATCTATTTTTTATCCATCCATCCATCTGCTTATATATCCACATCCATCCCTGAGAAGTGGTCCAGTGTAGTCTGTTTCACTGCATTTCCTAGTTCAGCCATCAGAGGTCTTTAAAGTAAACAATGTTGGAGGGAAGACAGAAATGTATGAATGGCCAAGCGAATGGTGACTGAATAGTAGACCTCAAAACAGCCGAAGAGGCAGGAAGAAGGAATTAAATTGTGGTATTAAGAAAAATTTGAATAGGGCAGGGGCTACATTTAATTAGGGCAGTGCCAAGCACAGTACTTGTGGGTGCTCACTGAACATTACCGAAGGAATGAAGCACTTATAAATGAAGACTCTCAGGTAACAGATTGAACATGTTTCTTGTAGGATTAAGTTGCGAGGGGGGCACTACCATAGTTCAAATCCTACCCAATGACTCTAGAAGTACAGTCAGACAACTACAAAGTACATTTTTGTATTCATACTATGGAGTCTATGAGCGCCCTGACTTGACTTATTTAAGTCAGAAAAGCAAAAGTGTGGACAGACGACTCCACTACCAGTTCTGGATCTGCTTTATGGAGAAACCTTGCACAGGGTAATGTGGCTAGAATGAAGGGGCCATCCAGCTGCAGAGGTGAGCACTGGAAGAGTGAGCAATCACTCTTTCTCCTTTCCTAGCACACATCTCCTGGTGAGGAAGAGCAAGCGCTCTATAGATGTCATCAGCAGGACCCAACCTGGGCACAATGACAAAGAAGTCGAAGTTGGCCTTTGGCAGTCCAGTATCCACTTTCTGCCATTTCCCTCTGCATTAGACTTGTTGCTGGCAACTCTTTGATTCAGAGGTCTGGCAGCAGGAGCTCTGAGGAGGAATTCTTTAGAGCTATTTTTTTTTTTTTTAAAAAAAGATGATCATTAGGACAACAGTACATTCATCCAGTCATGCTTAACTATATATCTTGCTGTTGGATGCACAGTTATGCCACTACATGTCCACAATGGAGAAAATATATCAAAAACCAACGATTTGGCTCCAAATTCTCTATACCTCTGAGCCTGTAAAATGGGAGGGCTTGCGTAGCCCTTTTGGCATGGAATGGGGTTCATTCTGTTTTGAATAGAGACACCAAATCTGATCCAAAATTTGGTTCAATTATCACCTGGGTTACAAGTTGCCTGCCTCTATGCTTCCATTTGAAGGGCATTTTTCCGCTTTATAGCCAGGCTTCTTCAGCCAGTGATTGGCCCTTTTGCAAGGCAACTGCAGGACAGCAAAGAGTTAAGGTGCTATATCCACATGCATTCCAGCAACTCAAGAACATCGTGTCCTCCTGTTTACTGAGAAGCAAAAGAAAAATTCCCCCAAATATTTGAATCTCCCAAATAAAAGAGCAAGATTGAGGAGGAGGACCAGACTGGAGAACAAAAGAGAGGAGAAACCTCCAGGGAGAGGTGGCAGATGGTCCACCAGGTGGACCTTGACAGTCCACAGAACTGGCCAAACCGACTGGTGGACCGGGCAATTTTTAGCAATGATTGCAGTGTGAGCCAGAGTGCACCAGCCATAGGGCACGCTGCCAGTCATCACTCCTAGTGACATTCCAACCAGATAAGCAATACGTACATCGCTGGAAGGGGGTTGAGGAACACTGGGAAGGAAGCTAAGGAGAACAGGCAGGCAGGCAAGAGAGAATAAGGACGGAATAGAGCATGCTCGCAACCCACATCTAACAGGTTCCAACATGTCTGAACAGGTAACTAGTAAGGTGGCTTAACCTTTGGTCCTTGCACAACCAGGAACATTGCTCTGTAAGAAAAATTTGATTTACTCAAAGAAGTAATTAAATCTGGTGGCACAGAGCTAATCAGAATAGCATTCATCAGCACTCAGAGTTGGAAAATTCTTTCTCTCCCCTTTGTAAATGCCCAAACCCTGGGCACTTTATTATTCAAGTTTTTAATTAAAAAGGAACATGAACAGTTCAATAACCTGGAGCTATCCATCATGCTCACAACCTAATAAAAGAATGCAGGGCTGCGAAGACGCTCGCCCCTCAACAGGGTACTGCGAGCGCCACGGCGAGAGAGCAAGGAGTTGCTTGGGTTTCTACCTCTCTGCTGACTTAACTGTCATATTGCATAGTTGCTGCTAAACTGCACGAGAGGTATTTCTAATCTCATGACGGTGACTGGACGAGGTTGAAGGACACAAATTAAGTCTCAGAGCTGTACAGCTGAGTAAGAATGGAAGGGTCGGTCAGTTGACTCTTCCCACAATTCCCCGAACAAGGCAATTATTCATGAAGGAAATTTCAAATTATTTTCATTAGACTTGTGTTTTACCAATCTAACCAAAGTGATTAATTAGGGATTAAAATATTTACTCTGCACATGCTGCCTTGGCTCAGCACTAGCATATTTAAGCATTGTGCTAAAAGGGTCAGCTGTTTCCAGTATTGTTTGGAATTCATTTCCTATTTTCTATGTAAAAGGGCACTGACATGCATGTCTATACCATACTTAGGGTCTCTCCAGGCACCAAACTGGGAAAGAAGAAAGAGGCTTCAGAATTCCCATCCCATACCCCCAAATTTCTTCCCTGTGTGAACCCCTTAATGTCAATGGCCATAGTTTTGCCATATCCTTGTCTTTGTGACAGGTGTCCAGAACAACGGGGGCAACGACAACACCCTAATCAATGACACGTGATGGAGCAGTGACAATTGCTTAGCGGGACACATAGTGGCACACGGGTGTGAAGGAGACTAGCAGGATGGGGGGATATTTCAGGACTTCAGAGGGGTTTTCAGCACCATGTGATTGTATAAAGCAGGTTCTAGTAACTATTTCCTGTGTGTGGACATAGTGGCAGCAGAGGCGGTTATTCAAACAGGATGCCTGAGCCCACTTGTTCCAAGGGTACCCAACAGGGCCAGAGCATTTATAAGCTTAATCTGTCACTTTAATGAGACTCCAAATGGGATACCAGTATTGGGAGATATGCCTTGTTTCTTCAGAAATTCCTAAAGTTTTAAGACATTGCTAGGACCTTGCATGGGAAGGAGGTGGTGAGAGAGTTACTCACTCATACTGCTACTGGGCACCCTCACCGAAAGGAGGAGACCATTCTGGGGGTTCCACCATTGCACCTCTAAAGATTTGTGAAGAGTAGTTAAGAAGATGCCGATGATGTTTAGGCATTTCCTCTTTAGTTTCCGGCCAGCACTGTTAATCACATTCCTTCAAGTGTTCTCACCAAGCCTTTAGACATACAGAAAAGAAATTATACATGCAAATATATATATATATATATATATGTATATATATATAATATGGGAATAAACAAATTAATTGTTCTAGCAGCGGAGATGGTGAACACAAGGTGACAAATATGGAGAGGTAAATAAAACCACAGTCTTTATAGGGTACAGTTGAAGAAAAGGATAGTAAGTCCAAGAGTTTGTCTGCAGGTATAGGCAGAGCTCAAAAGAGTGGGATGGGGGAAGTGGTGCCATGAGAAGAGGAGAGAGCCATGTCTGAGGAAAATCACTGGGTGGGGGACACCGATGCCAAGACTGCAGAGCATACAGTGGAGAGGGATGAGTCCGCAGTGCCCCAAGCAGGAGAGAGGACTTGGATTGGTCAGAAGGAGGCATCTATTGACAAGGAAAGCAGTAGTTTCAGTGGAGTATTGAGGCCATGAGCCAGGTTGGCCAGAGCCCAAGGAGACAGCTGGTGTGGAGACGTGGCTATGGCAGCAGGTACAGCAGTGTAGCTCTGGAGTTTATGTAGCAATCATCATACTAGCAACGAAAATTTGTAATGTGCTTTCCATGCACCAGGTCCTATGTAGGCAATGTCTTACTTTCTTTAATCTTCACAACAAATCTATGTACATTTTATACACAACTATTAAGACTCAGGACCAGGATTCAAACCCAGGCCTGTTGGGAAGCAAAGCTTATGCTCTTAATGAGCATAGAACACAGTCTTAATGGAAAAGCTGTGGGATGGGCACTAACGGAGCTAAAAGGAGGACAGCTGGGGACATTAGCGATGGTGATGGTGTCAAAAGGGAGAGGGAACGTGGAGACGTGAGACCCATCCCTCACCCCAGAGCAAGACTGAGGCCCATCTCTCACCCCAGAGCAATGATGTGCTCAGGAGACTCTAGGGAACAAACATAAGGTTGGAAGCCAGCAGACTTGGATTCTAATTTTGATTCAGGTCTCTAAAAATCTCTTGAGTTTAGGAAAGCCTAAACTTTTCAGCCTTTGCGCCTTGGATTCAAAGGCACCCATTACAAACAAAATAATACTGCTTACTTTATCTATTTTATGCAGCTATTGTGAGGATGAAATACAGTAAATTAGTTGATTAAAACAGTTTACAATTATTTGGCAAACGCTGTGGGCCAGCACTGTGCTAATTGCCTCCCATGCCCTCTTTCATCTGGCTCTCACCATAACCTCATGGGTCAGTACTATCATTCCCATGAGATAAAGGAGAGAAAAAGAAATATTTCCTAAAGTTCAAAGAACCACAAGCATGTAGGGTTTTATGATTATGATTTTGTAGGAAGTAGTATGATCCAGCTTAAAGAGGAGATGGCAAAAAAAAAAAAAAATCTCTTCTGAACATCCTGGAAAGAAAAAAGAGGTAAGGCATGCATAGATATGTAATTAGGAATCATGTGATGTAACCGAAGGCTCGGCTACAGGGGACCTCTTATAGGGAAGCAATGTCAGTTACCTGAAATTCCGAATCACTGAATCTGGGATCATCTTGGCTCTATTTCGGAGAAGGAATGTAGCGGATATAAAACAAATTGCTCTTGGCCAACAGCTCTGAAACATCATCTGCCCCTAGAAGTTGGACATGCTTCAGGGCATTTTCAATCTCAAGAGAGGTATACTTTCCTTTACCTTCTACAAACTTTGATAGCCACTGCCGCCTCCCCAAGATGAAAAAGATGCATAACAGGATTTGCATTCCTTCTCAGGATATGACTGCTGCAAGCAAACAGTGCAGAACTTTCTTGTTAGCAATATTATTAGAAGTCTCCATCGTCTCCTCACAGGGCACAATGCCCTGAGGGGAAAGAAGTCACCTGCCACTTTCTAATGTTATTTAATCGTTTTAGTCCGAGCTGTAAACTGTCAATCACGGTGAATGTTTAGTCACCTTGAATGCTGTTTAATCAGTAGAATGTTTTGTATATCTAGAAATACCTGATGACACAGGAATTAAGTCTTCACAATAATTACCCCGCTACATCATTTGACATCATTACTCACAGGCAAGGCCAAAACCATTTTTAATCTCTCCTGGTTTCTCACTCAAAAATGTTGCCTTCCTGCTACAGAAATGGAATTGCTGTTTTGCGTTGGGAAAAACGGGTAACTGAATCTGCACACAGGGCTGTTTATAACGTCTGAATGGCCCTGTCTGTCATTAAATGCTGCTGATGACAGGATAATTATGATCATGCGAACCGATCACCAAGTGTGTGCAGCACGGAACAAGGGCAGCCCTGCTTCAGCATCTGATAAGTGATTGATGTTATGTGCACTGAGGTTCATGCTAATGTATTCAGTTTATTAAGGTCATTCAAAGATGACTTTCTTTTAATGTTAAGAAAAAAGGGGCATCTGGCGGGCTCAGTCCATAAAGCATGGGGCTCCTGATCTCAGGGTGGTGAGTTTGAGCCCCACATTGAGCAGATAGATCGCTAAATACAAATGTAAAGAAAAAAGATGGGAGGCCATGCATCAGTATGTTAACTATATATGTCTTTGTGACTATGGCTGTTCCTCCCTTTCCAACTTTCTTTCTCTTTTGCTCTTTTTTCCTTTATTCTTTTCTACATTTTCCAAATTACATATACAGAATTTTTACAAAGAGAAATCTAAATATGTTTTAAAACATGTTAAAACTATAACCACTTGGTAATATTATTAAGATAAAAACACACTTGGTTTAGTATATTTTATGTTAAATCCAACAGCTCTAGCTTTGAGTGCCTGCTTGCCATGGGTTCTTGGAATGCTGGTCATAAGACCCCAATCTTCTACGAATGGCTCTGTCAGCATGATTATTGGGATGGATTCAATTTTGAGGGCTGTGAAAATGCTGGTTGGTAATGGTGCAGCATATTTTCTGTTAGAGTGTGAAGCCATCCCTGTCTTTCTCTTTCCTGCTCTTATTGTACTTTCTTTCTTTCACTTATGGTCTAGTTTTTAAGAAGCACTTTAAAACTTGGATACTCCTGTCTGGTTTAAAAGAAGTGCGGAAAATTCATTCATTCATTCCATCAGCATTTCTTGAACACTCTGGTGTATGCCAGGCCTGTCCTGGGAGCTGAAATACAGCACAGAGCAAAACAAACAAAAATCCCTGCCTGCATTGAGCTAAATCCTAGGGAGGGAAGACCAAAGAAATAAGACAATTTAATCAAATGAATTGTAAGCATGATGATGATAACTGTTGTGGCCAAAGACTGGATAGGAAAGGAGAGAAGTGAGCATGAGGGGATGGGTGCAACTTAAATGGGTGGTTATGGAAACCTCACTGACAAGGTGATATGTGAGTCCAGAAGATAATGGGTGGAGGCCCTGGGACCATCTGAGGGAAGAAACAGAAAGAAAAGAGGCTGCGTGGAGGGTCTGTGCAAGAGCGGCTGTGAGGAGTCCAGCATGGCAGGAACATTGAGATGGAGAGTATAGGAAATGAAGTCCAAGAAGGAATGGGCACTTCATGCAAGGACTTGTGTGCTATTGTAAAACTCCTGTGTTTTTAGAGTGTGGGATGCAAAGCCAAAAGGTTTTGAGAAGAGGAGTGATACGATCTGACTTCCATTCTAACTGAGTCATTTTGTTGACTAGCTTTAGGACAGACAGGAAAAGGCAAGGGCAGAAGCAGGGTGACCAGTAAGAGGTTCTTGCAGCATTCCAGGTGCAGCTAGTAGACCAGCATGATCTCTGTGGAGATAGTGAGATGAGACATTGGATATACTTTTTAATATTTATTTATTTATTTATTTATTTATTTATTTATAGAGGAGGCAGAGGGGGGAGGGAGAAAGAATCCCAAACAGACTACCTGCTGAGTGTGGAGCCGCACCTGGGGCTCGATCTCATGACCCTGAGATCATGACCTGAGCTGAAATCAAGAGTTAGATGATTAACCAACTGAGCCACTCAGGCAGCTCTGGATATATTTTGAAGGTAGAGCCAATGAGATTCATTGACTGATCAGGTGGGGTTCAAGAAGGGTTTTTAGTCTGAACAACTGGAAGGATGAAGCTGACAAAAATACGAAAGGCTGGAGGTACGAGGCTGGATGAAATCATAATAGAAAGCACAGGAAGAGAAGAGATCTAAGGACTGAGTCCTGAGCATGGTGTTGAGGGAGAAAGGAGGTAAGAGATTGGTCCAGGTAATTTTACCTGTTCTAACAAACAAAACCAGAAAAGAAGAATGGTTCAAACTTAATAGGAGTATACTTCTCACTCACATAAAGTCCAAAATGTGTGTTCTGGTTGGTTCTCCTTCCATTTTGTGGCTCTTCTGTCTTCTCATGGTTTCCAAGGTCATTATGAACATCTGCATCATGCAAGGAGAAGGGGAAAGAATGTGGAAGATGGTGCATGAGAAGATTTTAGGATCACACCAAGAAGTGGTACCTGTGGCCTTTCTAAATTACAAAGGAGATTCAGAAATGCAGTCTAACAAAATGCTCATGAAAAATAGAAAGCATGTTTGGTAAGCAGCTATCTAGGCTCTGTCACAAGGAGAAACCAGTAAAGGAGACTGAGAAAGACTGGCTAATTAAGTGTTAGGAAAGTTGGTAGAATATGATGTCCAGAAAGCCAAGTGGAGAAAAAACGTCAATGAGGAGAGAATGAACAGTTGTATCCAATGCTATGAAAGATCAAATAAGATGAGGGCTGGGAACTGACCAATGGATTATCATTATTAATATTGGTGACTTTGACAAGGGCAATGACTTGTTGGAATGAGTTCAAGAGAAAAATAAAGGAAGCAAACTAGACAATGTAGGCATGGATTACTCTCTCCAGAGTTTGTTGAATGTAGATCAACACAAAGGCTTATCAGCTACCTTCCTTGCCATGGTTGTGGCAGGGAAAAGAATTCACCCCAAGTGGTTCAAATGAAGAAACTCTAAGAAAGTATTACTTGTGGAGGTGTGAGTCGTGTTGAGGAACAAACGACAGGTGATGAGGTACCCAGGAACTAATATAGTAGGAACCTGTTTCTACCCCTAAACTGAAGGGACAAAGGGAAGAGATCAGGTTAGTGGACCACAATGAGGGACAAAATGCAAAGGAGAATCACCCAGTGGAAGCTGTGGTCATGGAGAGAACCAGATGTTGCCTGAAATAGAGCATGGAAGGAAGGAAGGAGTCAGGAATACTGACCCCAAACATTTATATTCACCCTCTGATCTCCCAATATTGGCCAAATCTAATCATAAGTCCACCAGCAAGGGAACTCAGGAGATGTGGTCCACAAGGGTTGTCCTCCCATGGCGCAAAGCAAGGCCAAGAAGAGTGGAGGATGAATCAGCAGATGGTGAAGGGAAAGACAGAAAATAACAAGCCCAGAGGGGTTGCTTGAACTTGTACTACAGAAGAAGAAGGATGTTTGCTGCATGCCTTTTGCTTGATTGCTGATGGGATAGTCACTGTATCTTTCCTGTTGACTACCATATGGCATGAAGAAAACATGATGACCCCAAATAGCACTAAACAGGCTTTATACAGGACACCATGCTAGTGTAGGTATGCACACTATGTGTGCATAAATGGGTAACAGCTCTTTGATGAACTCTCCGAAACCTGATTCAATGATGGCAACCATCCCATAGGAAGGGATACATAAGTTCCATAATGTTCCAAGGCAGCAAGTTCTGTGCATACATAAATAGAAAGAGTTTACTTAAAAACCAAAGTGATTTGCATTTAACTGAGAAGGAAGTAAATTTGTACTGGTAATCCACATGCAAAGTATGTTTTGTGATTATAAAGCCAGGTAATGATGTTATACAGTTAAGTCATGTGCGAGCATATGCACAGGTGCCATTCACAGACTGGAATTAAGGAGAGATTCCAAAGTATGTGAAAATCAGCATAACCACTATGCCCTCCACTCCTGCCCCCAGCTCCACCTTTTCTGATTTTGTATAATACAAGCCCATCCAGGAATCATCTCT
This sequence comes from Vulpes lagopus, assembly GCF_018345385.1. Classification (NCBI taxonomy): domain Eukaryota; kingdom Metazoa; phylum Chordata; class Mammalia; order Carnivora; family Canidae; genus Vulpes; species Vulpes lagopus. The sequence goes on along the minus strand of NC_054829.1, from coordinate 40,807,374 downwards.
CTTTTGTGGAAGGGAGAACAGCTTTACACAATATTCATGTTTTCAATAATATCCCATGCAGAGCACACTTGAGGTTTCTTTTATAACTCTCCTAATCATCTTCCACCCAATACAATTAGCATTATCTAAATTAGTTATCAGTTTACCAAATTGTCTCCTCCTTTAAAAAAAAGTCATATTGCAAAATTATAGGTATAGCCATAGACAGAACCAGTATTCTATGCTTGCAGACATTTGGAGAGAGATAATGTTCTTAATCCTAATTAGAATTCTTTCCCTTTCCTATATGAACTTCGCAGAATCAGGGGTGACCTTATTTTCATTTGGATAGAGGCCTGGTAAATCAACTGATTTTCATTTGTCTTGCAACACATCACCTCTTATTCAAATGTGTTTATTTAAGCTCTGGGCCTTTTACTATCTTTCTGCATTACTGCTTCTCCCCAAAATATCCATTTGGAATAGAATGCATTCTATTTCCCTTATTCTGCAATATGATCTTTAGCACAGTTTTACCATTGTTTGAGTCCTAAGTCCTGCCTTTGGAAGCTAGCGCTTCCACGTTCAGTATTGTAATGTTTCTATCAAGTGTCTCACAAAGATCAGGAAACTCCTGGTTTTCTGTCAAAATCTTTTCTCCCTTCCTTCCCCAGCACTAAAGTTTAAACTAGACGACTGGATGTCGAGCTAGAGACTACATTTTCGGCCTCCCTTGCAACTGAATATGGCCACAGGACTCAGTTCAGGTGATGGGATGTGTACGACTTCAGGAATCTCCAACTTTAAAGACAAGCCATGTGTCCCATTGCATCTCTCTTCCCTGTTATCATAAGCTGGGGCATGTATGTGACCATGTCCATGCTTTGATTAATCAAAGCCAGCTTTGACTATATAGACAAGGACAATGCTCTAAAGGATGGCAGACCAACAAGATGGGTTCCTAAAGACCAGGTGGTGTAGAACTTTCCCACCATCTGGGAATATTCTCCCTAAAACTACCTTCCTTAAGACACTGTTTTTCAGGTTCTTTTGTGAAAGCAACTTAGCCTCTACCTTAATTAAAACTATTATCTAATCGGCTGAATTTTTCAAATGTATCAGAAAGGATGAGATTAGGTCAAAGTGTAACTCCTTTCAAACTGGAATATCACTCTTCCTTAATTGTTTTGAGTAAGCAAAACATGGACTCCTCCAGAATATTTTCCTTGACAAAGTCTAAATCACAACTCTTACTTTTCAATATCCAGTCTGTTTTCAAATATTGTTCGTTCAAACTAGAATTTGAATAAAATTATTATTTCTAAATAACATTGCAGCTATTGGCTAAGTTAAAATAGGATCAATTATCCAGGAACAGTAATTTTTTTTTAAATACACTTTTTTTTTTGTTGAGGACCTCTAAGTTCAGGTTAACCACAACAAATAATAATAGTAACAAAATAAAAAATAAACAAACTCAAACAAACAAAAAATCACAGAGAAATTTGGGTGGTCTTGGTCTTTTTGATTTTCCAGTTGGTGGATCTCAGTACCCATCTGTTCGGTTGCTGAAGTGAACGGTAGTATTTGCTGGTATAATTCTGAGTTGTCACTCAAAATAAGAAGACATCTTCCTCCAAAGAAAGTTGACTCCTAAAAACACTGTGAGCGATAGAAGTATGTGATATTTCTTTGTATTTCTTCAGGAAAGCGTTCTGTGTCTTGCTAATAATAGAGCTTATGATGTCCCATTTGCTGCTATAATGAGGCATTTTTTAAAAGAAGCAGAACAAATCAGCATGAAAGTTTTCTCAGGCCCTGAGGTTGTAGCAATAGATCCATTTTTTTTTTAAAAAAAAGACTTATTTATATAATTGAGAGAGAGGGAGGGAGAGCCGAGGAGGTGGGTGGGGGTAGAGTGAGATGGAGAGAATCTCAAACAGACTCACTGCTGAGCACAGAGCCTGTTGTAGGGCTTGATCCCATGACCCTGAGATCATGACCCGAGCAGAAATCAAGAGTCATTCCCCCAACCAACCAAGCCACCCAGGAGCCCCACAATAGATCCATTTTTATCTTTCTAAATATTCACACAATTTGAATATTCTGTCTCTCTTCCTTCCCAATTTTTGGGCCAGGACAGTGTATAGGTGCAACACCATACACAAATGGATTCCTGTCATAGAACTACTCAAATGCTTGAGGAACTAGTGTATGCTGCTGACCCTGTGTCCCATTATGAGATCCAGCTGCAGGATCTTGTGATTGGACTTGAAAAAAAAAAAAAAACAGAGTCTGCATGATTATGGCAACTAAACCTAACCCCCAAGCTAACCCCCCAGTCATGTGGCTTCTGCCTTGAGCTTAATATTTCAGTTTTCTATGTGCTCCTAGGTTTACCTGAAGGAGGCCGGAGCTACCACAAGGATCCAGCCGCAAACACAGAGGGAGCTGGTGTACAGCTCCCTGTTTCTATGGCACTACTCCTTTCTAAGAGGCGTCTCTAGAATCAGACCATTTTCTACACCTCCTGCCATCTAGCCCACTCTTACATGTTGGTGTTTCTAAGGACTCTGACCTTTAATCTTTTATTAATTTATACCCTCACCCTGGGGGATTGTATTCATGCTTATAACCTGCCCACAGAACTGTCAGATGACTATTTCCAGCTGTACCTCCCACAGAAGTTTCCAACTCAAAATAACCAAAACCCAGCTGCAAAACCTCTCTTCAAAAGTGCTCCTCTTCTCAATTTCCTATTTAGTGAATAGTAGCATTACTCAAGTCAGAAACCTAGGGGGAAGGCTTCTCTTTTCCTTCTCCATCAGCCCCTCCCTCTAAGTCCCCTCCTTCAGGAATTCTTGCTGATTCCCCCTTTTAAGTGTCAACTCTGTTCCTTCCTCCTTAAAACTGCTTGTCCGCCCTTGTCTCCACTTATCAAGTCATTTGTAAGTTTCTGAATCGGACTGTCTGGATCCTGGCTCGTTAGCATCTCACCTTTAGTTCACTCTCATACCACCACCAGAATAATCTTTCTAATATGAACATTTCTCGCTCTGATGGTCCTCTGCTCAAGAAAACCTAGGAGCTCCCGATAGGGCAAAGCTCAAAGCTCTCAGCCAGGCACATGAGTCTTTTGGGTGCTCATCTCCAGTCGTAGCCCTGGAAGCAATTCTTGCTTGCAGCCTTGCTGGCTCTATATTCTGATCTATTGCCTATTTATCTGTCCATCTGCCGATACCACATTATCTTGATTATTGTAGCTTTATAATAGGTCACAAAATCAGGTAGCAAAGTCCTCCAAATTGGTACTTCTTTATCAAAATCCATTAGATAGTCTTAGTTCTTTGCATTTCCAAACAAATTTTAGAGTCAAAAAGTACTCATATACTCTTAAAAACCTCAGTTTAAAAGGTTTAATACAGCCATGCATCCGAGTAGAGTTCTTTGCATTCATGTTTCTGTGTAACATCTTGGGATCACATACCTCATCATGGGAATCAATTTTTATTCCCATTTGTACACAAACTACTCCCAAATCTTGTGGTATATTGCTTCTACCAGTGAGCCCTTTGTCCTTAACCAGCAACTCTGCAGTTTTAGGACTGGATTAATTAACTAGGTCCTATCACATTGCAAACACAGCTAGCCACAACAACAAAATAGCTCATTACTTTGATTAAAGCCAAGTGAATTCAAATATCAAATTTTTAATTGATACATAAAAAAAAAATTGTGGCTTGGGATGCCTGGGTGGCTCAGGCAGTTGGGTGTCTAACTCTCAATTTCAGCTGAGGTCATGATTTCAGGGTCCTGGGATAGAGCCCCGCCCTGGGCTCCGTGCTCAGCAGGGAGTCTGCTTGAGATTCTCTCCCCCCCCCTCTCTCATTCTGCCCCTATCCTCTCCCTCTCTCAAATAAATAAATAAATCTTTAAAAAAAGATTGTGGCTTATTTGTCTCAAATAAGCCCTGCTGACTAAGTTCAAACAGAATCGGTAATTTTTAAACTGTTCTTTAAACTAAACTTGAGGAAATTTCATTCACATTGCTAAACCAAGTTTCAAATAAAGATTTCTATAAAGAACAGCTTTCCATGACTTAAATATTCTTTCTGCAGGGTATCATAGAGTGATACTTTCCAAAGCCAAGTTATTTTATCCATCATATGGTAATTAATAACAACAGGGTAGCAGGGCTTCTCTTTTTAAATTCTAGTCAATTCCATCGTTTCCCAAAGATTCTTTCTATCTTGAGAAAATTATTTTGAGAAAAAGACTAACCAGTGGAAGGGGAAATGGAAAAAGGAATTCTTTCTTATAAAATTAAATCTTCTTTAGCAGACACTGGCATGTACTTAACATATTCACAGAAGTATCCCCTCCAGTGATGTTGCAAAAGCCACGCAAATAATAATTGTGGCTAAGTGCACTACATTGACAGTCAATATTGTATTTTCCAGGCTTGTACTCATTATTCTTTATAGTATTCATGCATTTTGTGAAAGATCAAAAGATTTACATATCATATGGAGTGCTTTAGGGAATAACTTGCTGAGTACTTTAAATGCACAATGTTCCACAGCCTTTTAAATACGGATTTCACTTCTCTCTTCTTTGTGATAAAGAAATAACAAGATAGAGCTAGATGTTTTTTCTTAATATAATAAAATGGCCATTTTAAAATATAAGATAAAAGTTTGATATTTTAATCTGTAATTCTAAATACAACTTTGTGATCCAAAACAATAAATTGTGGTTTTCCTTCTTTATGTGTGTGTTGAAAAAAATCCATACAATCCAACTCTGACAGCTTCGCAAGCAATCCATTACATAGACATGCCACAACTTTTTTGATGTTATGAAATAATAGAACTGAGTCATCTGCCTGAAGATGCTGAGAGTATTGACTTCATGCCCTTTATTCCACAAAGCTTTCATAGAAAATAAGGTGGGATGAGCTACCACCAGCCATTTTTCAGCAGGCATGGTTGTAAAAACAGAAGGGAGGAAGTTCTTAAGAAAAAGGGAATCTGAGCTAGAAGTTAAATAAAAACTTGAAACATAAAAAAAAGGAATCTGGCTTATTGGCCCCATATTTTCCTGACCTGAGATGGACTAAATAGGAGTTCCAAGTCTCTCCATAAGCTCATCGGCATTTCTCCCACTCATAAGGTTATTATCAACAATAACGTGAATGGATAGTTATTCACATGAGCACCACCAGCCAAGACACTGTTCTGCAAACAGCTGCTTTTAAGAGAAAACAAACATTTCTTTAAATCACCTATGCCAATGTGAACCACACCAAAAGGACAAGTTCCTCAATAATATTAGTGATTAGTAATTTTAGGAACTCCTCTTTCCTGGTTTTGTGTTTGTGTTAGATAAATCATATCAGTTTTTGTACAAACACTACTTATCCAGATCAATAATTTCAGTGTCTGGCATTTAAAAAAAAATTGTTTACAATCAGTCACTTTCCCCTGATGCTCTCTATAGTATGTATGTTCAGCTGGGGAGTACGGAGAGGGCAGCTGAAGCAGAAGTGGGGAAGGAAGACCCTATAATATCTTAGGACAGGAGTCCTGACACCATACTACTTTAGGATACTATACAGAGGACATGTTTTTATGCCTTCCAGTCCAGCCAAGTACCTGCAAGCTTCTGCAGCATAGGAAAACACACAAGGAGGAGGATGTTGAATGGGCCAAGTCAGAGCATATACATCAGCCAGCAACTGGGGGAAGAATGTCAGTGGTATTTAACCACTTTGCATGGGGTGCATTCAAACACCCTTTATTTTATCCATTTCAGTCACAATGTTTTCCCACCACAGACCAAATTCTGGTAGAAGGGAGTGAATAAGAGAGAAGGGCTCATCATCATAAAGCTTTTCTTCCTGAGAAGCCCTTGTCTTCCTACCGTGGCAGGGAAAAGAGGATGGGGCAAACTGGAGAGTGTATTGATTCGGAGCATTTCACTTTACTCCAGAACAAACTGAATGAAAACTGTTCTTTAATGAAGCATAACAGTGTAGAGAATTCTGCTTAAATATTTGCTCAGATAATATTTTCTTACTCTGAAGCTATGAATCTGGCAACAGAGACAGATTAATAATAGCAATGAGCCCTGTGGCTGTTTGAAGAGAGACTCCGTGTATCCAGAGGTAGCACTCAAATAAGCTCTGATAGCTTGCACCACAGAGCCATATAGAGATTGCCAGGGGGCTGGCCTCCATGAGCCCGAACGTTGAAAGCTGTGACACTGGTCCTTCTACATCCCAGAGAGTCATTGTAGCAAATGGTACATGAAATGTGCCATCTGATTCAGCTTTAGCAACAGAAATCATATTTCAGAACACTCCAAGTTTTAAACTCATATCTACATTTACCATCATGATAAAGAATGTGTCTGGATAATAATCCTGAACTACAGAAGCCCAACAATAAAATAGTGACTTTAGGGAGAAGAAAAAATATATATACAACTAAAAAATATAGGGTTTGGGTGGTTTTATTTTTATGAGAAGAAAGAAGAGAGGACAAAAGCAACAAAATAAAGGGAGGTTTGGTTTTCCCCTGTCGGATTGTCAGACCATTTACATCCAGTGTTGGTGATGTACAAAGTAATAGGCACTAGTAGAGCTGCTGGTGACCTTGGAAATTGATACTTTCTTTGTAAAGGGCAATCTGGCAATACATATCAAAACTCTTTGTAATGAACTTAGAAATTCCTCTCCTACAAATTTACATTGAGGAAATAGAAAGGAAATGAAAACTGTTCATTTTGGCTTTGTTCATAACAACTGAAAATTTAAAACAACCTGAATTTTCAAAATGGGGAAGGTGTTATAAAACTATGTGGATGATATATACAATCTCTCCTAAGAATTTAATAATAGTTAAACAGAATGGATAGAAAAATGTGTTCACAGGATATCGTGTGACAAGCATATTGCAGAGCAATATTTTCGTTCTGTTCTTGATTTTATTAAATATGTGTGTTATATGTCCAAATACAGATAAAGAATGGAAATTATCTCAGACAAAAGATCTGTAAATAAACTCTTGTTTTCTTTCTTATCCCTTTCACTACTATCTAACATATTTGTTATGGGCACACGTTCATTTACAATCCAAATTAAAGCTATAAAACTATTTCCATTTTGCACAATGATAGAAGCAACATATTTTATTTTAAAATAAAAACTAAGTTCTCAGCACCAAATTCTAGTTTTAGTACATAAATCCAGACCTAAATGATTCATATATTTTATTTTTTTTATTTTTTGTATATTTTTTATTGGAGTTCAGTTTGCCAACATATAGCATAACACCCAGCGCTCATCCCGTCAAGTGCCCCCCTCAGTCACTAGTCACCCCATCCCCCCGCCCACCTCCCCTTCCACTACCCCTTCTTAGTTTCCCAGAGTTAGGTGTCTCTCATGTTCTATCACCCTCTCTGATATTTCCCACTCATTTTCTCTCCTTTCCCCTTTATTTCCTTTCACTATTTTTTTATATTCCCCATATGAATGAGAACATATAATGTTTGTCCTTCTCCGATTGACTTACTTCACTCAGCATAATACCCTCCAGTTCCATCCATGTTGAAGCAAATGGTGGGTATTTGTCGTTTCTAATGGCTGAGTAATATTCCATTGTATACATAGACCACATCTTCCTTATCCATTCATCTTTCGATGGACACCCAGGCTCCTTCCACAGTTTGGCTATTGTGGACATTGCTGCTAGAAACATCGGGGTGCAGGTGTCGTGGTCTTTCATTGCATTTGTATCTTTGGGGTAAATCCCCAGCAGTGGAATTGCTGGGTGGTAGGGCAGGTCTATTTTTAACTCTTTGAGGACCCTCCACACAGTTTTCCAGAGTGGCTGCACCAGTTCACATTCCCACCAACTGTGCAAGAGGACTCCCCTTTCTCCACATCCTCTCCAACATTTGTGGTTTCCTGTCTTGTTAATTTTCCCCATTCTCACTGGTGTGAGGTGGTATCTCATTGTGGTTTTGATTTGTATTTCCCTGATGGCAAGTGATGCAGAGCATTTTCTCATGTGCTTGTTGGCCATGTCTATGTCTTCCTCTGTGAGATTTCTCTTCATGTCTTTTGCCCATTTCATGATTGGATTGTTTGTCTTTGCTGTTGAGTTTAATAAGTTCTTTATTGATCTTCGATACTAGCCCTTTATCTGATATGTCATTTGCAAATATCTTCTCCAATTCTGTAGGTTGTCTTTTAGTTTTGTTGACTGTTTCTTTTGCTGTGCAGAAGCTTTTTATCTTGATTAAGTTCCAGTAATTCATTTTTGAAGTTGCTGTGGCCAAGTTCAAAAAGGGTGTTGCCTGTATTCTCCTCTAGGATTTTGATGGATTTTTGTCTCACATTTAGATCTTTCATCTATTTTGAGTTTATCTTTGTGTCTGGTGTAAGAGAGTGGTCTAGTTTCATTCTTCTGCATGTCGCTGTCCAATTTTCCCAGCACCATTTATTGAGGAGACTGTCCTTTTTCCAGTGGATAGTCTTTCCTGCTTTGTCAAATATTAGACATAGAGTTGAGGGCCCATTTCTGGATTCTCCATTCTCCATTCTGTCCCATTGATCTATGTGTCTGTTTTTGTGCCAGTACCACATTGTCTTGATGATCACAGCTTTGTAGTACAACTTGAAATCCGGCATTGTGATGTCCCCGGCTCTGACTTTCTTTTTCAATATTCCCCTGGCTATTCGGGATCTTTTCTTTTCTTTTCTCTTTTTTTTTTTTTTAGATTTTATTTATTTATTCATGAGACAGAGAGAGAGAGAGAGAGAGGCAGAGACACAGGCAGAGGGAGAAGCAGGCTCCATGCAAGAAGCCCGATGTGGGACTTAATCCCAGGTCTCCAGGATCAGGCTCTGGGCTGAAGGCAGTGCTAAACTGCTGAGCACCCCCCCAGCTGCCCCGGGATCTTCTCTGATTCCACACAAATCTTAAGATTTTTTGTACCCCATTCTCCTAAGATCAGGAACAAGACAGGGATGTCCACTCTCACCACTGCTATTCAACATAGTACTAGAAGTCCTAGCCTCAGAAATCAGACAACAAAAAGCCTAAAAAGCATTCAAATTGGCAAAAAAGAAGTCAAACTCTCCCTCTTTGCCGATGACATGATACTCTACATAGAAGACCCAAAAGACTCCACCCCAAGATTGCTAGAACTCATACAGCAATTTGGCAGTGTGGCAGGATACAAAATCAATGCCCAGAAGTCAGTGGCATTTCTATACACTAACAACGAGACTGAAGAAAGAGAAATTAATGAGGCAATCCCATTTACAATTGCACCCAAAAGCATAAGATACCTAGGAATAAACCTAACCAAAGAGGTAAAGGATCTATACCCTAAAAACTATAGAACACTTCTGAAAGAAATTGAGGAAGACACAAAGAGATGGAAAAGTATTCCATGCTCATGGATTGGGGGAATTAATATTTTGAAAATGTCAATGCTGCCCAGGGCAATTTACACATTCAATGCAATCCCTATCAAAATACCATGGACTTTCTTCAGAGAGTTGGAACAAACAATCTTTTTTTTTTAATAATAAATTTATTTTTTATTGGTGTTCAATTTGCCAACATACAGAATAACACCCAGCGCTCATTCCATCAAGTACCCACCTCAGTGCCCACCTCCCAGTCACCCCCACCCCCCGCCCTCCTCCCCTTCCACCACCCCTAGTTCATTTCCCAGAGTTAGGAGTCTTCCATGTTCTGTCTCCTTTTCTGATATTTCCCACTTATTTTTCCTCCTTTCCCCTTTATTCCCTTTCACTATTATTTATATTCCCCAAATAAATGAGAACATATAATGTTTGTCCTTCTCCAATTGACTTATTTCACTCAGCATAATACCCTCCAATTCCATCCACATTGAAGCAAATGATGGGTATTTGTCGTTTCTAATGGCTGAGTAATATTCCATTGTATACATAAACCACATCTTCCTTATCCATTCATCTTTCGATGGACACCCAGGCTCCTTCCACAGTTTGGCTATTGTGGACATTGCTGCTAGAAACATCGGGGTGCAGGTGTCGTGGTCTTTCATTGCATTTGTATCTTTGGGGTAAATCCCCAGCAGTGGAATTGCTGGGTGGTAGGGCAGGTCTATTTTTAACTCTTTGAGGACCCTCCACACAGTTTTCCAGAGTGGCTGCACCAGTTCACATTCCCACCAACAGTGTAAGAGGGTTCCCTTTTCTCCGCATCCTCTCCAACATTTGTGGTTTCCTGTCTTGTTAATTTTCCCTATTCTAACTGGTGTGAGGTGGTATCTCATTGTGGTTTTGATTTGTATTTCCCTGATGGCAAGTGATGCAGAGCATTTTCTCATGTGCATGTTGGCCATGTCCATGTCTTCCTCCGTGAGATTTCTCTTCATGTCTTTTGCCCATTTCATGATTGGATTGTTTGTTTCTTTGGTGTTGAGTTTAATAAGTTCTTTATAGATCTTGGAAACTAGCCCTTTATCTGATACGTCATTTGCAAATATCTTCTCCCATTCTGTAGGTTGTCTTTTAGTTTTGTTGACTGTATCCTTTGCTGTGCAAAAGCTTCTTATCTTGATGAAGTCCCAATAGTTCATTTTTGCTTTTGTTTCTTTTGCCTTCGTGGATGTATCTTGCAAGAAGTTACTGTGGCCAAGTTCAAAAAGGGTGTTGCCTGTGTTCTCCTCTAGGATTTTGATGGAATCTTGTCTCACATTTAGATCTTTCATCTATTTTGAGTTTATCTTTGTGTATGGTGCAAGGGAGTGGTCTAATTTCATTCTTCTGCACGTGGCTGTCCAATTTTCCCAGCACCATTTATTGAAGAGACTGTCTTTCTTCCAGTGGATAGTCTTTCCTCCTTTGTCAAATATTAGTTGACCATAAAGTTGAGGGTCCACTTCTGGATTCTCTATTCTGTCCCATTGATCTATGTGTCTGTTTTTGTGCCAGTACCACACTGTCTTGATGACCACAGCTTTGTAGTACAACTTGAAATCTGGCATTGTGATGCCCCCAGCTATGGTTTTCTTTTTTAAAATTCCCCTGGCTATTTGGGGTCTTTTCTGATTCCACACAAATCTTAAAATAATTTGTTCTAACTCTCTGAAGAAAGTTCACATTATTTTGATAGGGATTGCATTAAACATGTAAATTGCCCTGGGTAGCCTTGACATTTTCACAATATTAATTCTTCCAATCCATGAGCATGGAATATTTTTCTGTCTCTTTGTGTCTTCCTCAATTTCTTTCAGAAGTGTTCTATAGTTTTTAGGGTATAGATCCTTTACCTCTTTGGTTAGGTTTATTCCTAGGTATCTTATGCTTTTGGGTGCAATTGTAAATGGGATTGCCTCATTAATTTCTCTTTCTTCAGTCTCGTTGTTAGTGTATAGAAATGCCACTGACTTCTGGGCATTGATTTTGTATCCTGCCACACTGCCGAATTGCTGTATGAGTTCTAGTAATCTGGAACTAGAATTCTGGTGGAATCTTTTGGGTTTTCTATGTACAGTATCATGTCATCTGCGTCGAGGGAGAGTTTGACTTCTTCTTTGCCAATTTGAATGCCTTTTATTTCTTTTTGTTGTCTGATTGCTGAGGCTAGGACTTCTAGTACTATGTTGAATAGCAGTGGTGAGAGTGGACATCCCTGTCTTGTTCCTGATCTTAGGGGAAAGGCTCCCAGTGTTTCCCCATTGAGAATGATATTTGCTGTGGGCTTTTCGTAGATGGCTTTCAAGATGCTGAGGAATGTTCCCTCTATCCCTACACTCTGAAGAGTTTTGATCAGGAATGGATGTTGTATTTTGTCAAATGCTTTCTCTGCATCTATTGAGAGGATCATATGGTTCTTGTTTTTTCTCTTGTTGATATGATCTATCACGTTGATTGCTTTACAAGTGTTGAACCAACCTTGCACCCCGGGGATAAACCCCATTTGGTTATGGTCTTAATGTACTGTTGGATCCTATTGGCTAGCATCTTGTTGAGAATTTTTGCATCTGTGTTCATCAGGGATATTGGTCTATAATTCTCCTTTTTGGTGGGATCTTTGGTTTTGGAATTAAGGTGATGCTGGCCTCATAAAATGAGTTTGGAAGTATTCCATCCCTTTCTATCTTTTGGAACAGTTTTAGTAGAATAGGTATTGTTTCTTCTTTAAATGTTTGATAGAATTCCCCTGGGAAGCCATCTGGCCCTAGACTTTTGTGTCTTGGGAGGTTTTTGATGACTGCTTCAATTTCCTCCCTGGTTATTGGCCTGTTCAGGTTTTCTATTTCTTCTTATTGCAGTTTTGCTAGTTTGTGTTTTTCCAGAAATGTGTTCATTTCTTCTAGATTGCCTAATTTATTGGCCTATAGCTGTTCATATGTTTTTAAAATCGTTTGTATTTCCTTGGCATTGGTTGTGATCTCTCCTTTTTCATTTGTGATTTTATTAATTTGAGTCTTTTCTCTTTTGTTTTTTAATAAGGCTGGCTAATGGTTTATCTACCTTATTAATTCTTTCAAAGAATGAACTCCTGGTTTTGTTGATCTGCTCTATAGTTCTTCTGGTCTCTATTTCATTGAGTTCTGCTCCAATCTTTATTAACTCTCTTCTTCTGCTTGGTGTAGGTTTTATTTGCTGTTCTTTCCCCAGTTACTTTAGCTGCAAGGTTAGCTTGTGTATTTGAGTTTTTTTTCCAATTTTTTGAGGGATGCTTGTATTGCAATGTATTTCCCTCTTAGGAGTGCTTTTGCTGTATCCCAAAGATTTTGAATGGTTATATATTCATTTTCATTAGTTTCCATGAATCTTTTTAATTCTTCTCTAATTTCCTGGTTGACCTTTTCATCTTTTAGCAGGATGCTCTTTAACCTCCAAGTGTTTGAGTTTCTTCCAAATTTCTTCTTGTGATTAAGTTCAAGTTTCAAAGCATTATGTTCTGAAAATATGCAGAGGACAATCCCAATCTTTTGGTATCTGTTGAGACTTGATTTGTGACCCAGTATGTGGTCTATTCTGGAGAAAGTACCATGTGCACTTGAGAAGATGTGTATTCAGTTGCATTTGGATGTAAAGTTATGAAAATATTTGTGAAATCCACCTAGTCCAGTGTATCATTTAAAGTTCTTGTTTCTTTGGAGATGTGCTTAGAAAATCTGTCATTTGCAGAAAGTGCCATGTTGAATTCTCCCAGTATAAGTGTATTATTAAGTATGTCTTTACTTTGGTTACTAATTGATTGATATACTTGGCAGCTCCCACATTAGGGCATAAATATTCATGATTGTTATGTCCTCTTGTTGGATAAATCCTTTAAGTATTATATAGTGTCCCTCTTCATCTCTTACAACAGTCTTTGGGATAAACTTTAATTTATCTGATATGAGAATTGCTACCCCTGCTTTCTTTTGAAGACCATTTGAATGGTAAATTGTTCTCCAACCTTTCATTTTCAGGCTGTAGGTGTCCTTATGTCTAAAATGAGTGTCTTGTAGACAGCAAATAGATGGGTCTTGCTTTTTTATCCAGTCTGAAACCCTGTGCCCATTTGATGGGGTCATTAAGCCCATTCACGTTCAGAGTTACTATTGAAAGATATGAATTTAGTGTCATCATAATACCTATTCAGTCCCTGTTTTTGTGGATTATTTCTTTGGGCTTCCTCTTTCTTTTAGAGTCCCCCTTAATATTTCTTGCAGAGCTAGTTTGGTGTTCACATATTCTTTCAGTTTCTTCCTATTTTTGAAGCTCTTTATCTCTCCTTCTATTCTGAATGAGAGCCTTGCTGGATAAAGTACTCTTGGCTGCATGTTCTTCTCATTTAGGACCCTGAATATATCCTGCCAGCCCTTTCTGGACTCCCAGGTCTCTGTGAAGAGGTCTGCTGTTTATCTAATATTTCTCCCTATATATGTTAAGAATCTTTTGTCTCTTGCTGCTTTAAGGATTTTCTCTTTATCTTTGGAATTTGCAAGTCTCACTATTAAATGTTGAGGTGTTTAACAGTTTTTATTGATTTGGGGGGGTTACCTCTCTGTCTCCTGGATCTGAATGTCTGTTTCTCTCCCCAAATTAGGGAAGTTCTCAGCTATGATTTGTTCAAATATGTTTTCTGGTCATCTGTCCCTTTCGGTGCCCTCTGGAACCTCAATTATACGTGGATTTTTCCTTTTGAGGCTGTCATTTATTTCTCTCTTCCTCGTGGTCTTTTAATTGTTTTTCTCTTTTTTCTTCAGCTTCTTTCCTTGCCATCAATTTGTCTTCTATGTCATTCACTCATTCTTCTACCTCATTAACCCTCATTAGGACCTCCAGTTTGGATTGCATCTCATTTAATTGATTTTTAATTTCAGCCTGATTAGATCTAAATTCTGCAGTCATGAAGTCTCTTGAATCCTTTATGCTTTTTTCCAGAGCCACCAGTAGCTTTATAATTGTGCTTCTGAATTGGCTTTCTGACATCGAATTGTAATACAAATTCTGTAACTCTGTGGGAGAGAGTACTGTTTCTGATTCTTTCTTTTGTGGTGAGTTCTTCTTTCTAGTCATTTTGCTCAGTGCAGAGTGGCTAAAAACGAGTTGTACTGGAAAAAGGAAGAAAAAAAGAGAAAAGGAAAAAGAAAAAACAAAACAAACAAAAAATAAGGAGGGGTATCCTCTGGTTCTATATACTGTAAATCCCTCGACTTGCCCTGGACCTTTCCAGCACTTCTCAGTCAAGAACTTGCTCTTCCCCTGTCTTTCCAGCTGGTCTTCTGGGGGAGGGCCTGCTGTGCTGATTCTCAGGTGTGTGTACCTGGGGGAGCTGCTCAGCCCCCTGCCAGGTGCATGGCTCAGTGGGAGCTGTTTATTCTGTGAGGCCCCGGTTCCCTGGCAGCCCGCCCCTCCCAGGCACGGGGTGACACCAGGAGGGACACCACCACTGGTGGCGGCCAGCTCTCCAGCCCTGGAGTCAGCTCCCGCAGTAACTCCCGCAGTCTCCCAGTCCGCAGGGGCCTGGATGCTCTGGGGGCGGGGATGCTGATCTGCACAGCTTGGGGGCGCCAGGCAGCAGGAGCGTCCTCGCTGTCCTGTGTCCTCCCGGCCTCTGCCTGTCCCGGGGGGAGCGCAAGATCCTGGGCTGTGTCCTCCGGCACCCTGGAATCTGGGGCCTGTGCTGTGGGATCGCGCTCCCGGGGCCGCACAGTCCCCTCCCGCAGAGCCGCCGCCTGAGCTGCTCCCGGGCCCACTCGGCACGCTCCAGCCCTTTCTCCCGCTCGGCCCGAGGTCTGTGGGGTGCGCTCCCCCAGGGCACACCTCCTTTGTTAGTGACCCCAAGAACCTGGAGGCTCCACTGCCCCTCCTGCGGTTCTGCTCGGTTTCTCTGCAAATGCCTTTCCCTCCAGGAAGAATCTGGTGCAGATTTTTAAAGTTCCTGCTTCTCCGGGACTGGGCTTCCCTCCTGGAGGCTTTTGCCGGCCTTAGCCCGGCTCCTCGCGGGGGCCCCTCCCCCACTGGATTCTTTTTTATTTTTATTTTTCTGCCTTCCTACCTTGTTAGAAATGAAAACCCTTCTCTCTGTAGCGTTCCAGCTGTTCTCTCGTTAAATCTCAGGTTGAAATTGTAGGTTTTCATGATGATTTGAAAATTATCTAAGTAAGTTGGTGGGGACAGGTGACTTGGGGACCCTATTCCTCTGCCAGTTTGCCCCGCCCTCCTGATTCATATATTCAAAAAAAAATCAAATCCAGAAGCCTTGACCAAGGGTGGTGATATTAGAATTTAGTTATACAGAGAACAGAACCATCTCTGATTCACTGAGGCAGTAATGAATGTAGTACATTACATAGCATGGTGTATGAAATGGATGTGATTGCAGAAGAAACAGATTCTAGGCTGAGCTTCTAGGAAGAGCCCAAAGCAACAGACCTGCTAATTCTTCTTATTCTTCTTCTTTTTTTTTTTAATTCAGCCTGTATTTTTTTATTTTTTTAATGATAGTCATACAGAGAGAGAGAGAGACAGAGAGACAGAGAGAGAGAGGCAGAGACACAGGCAGAGGGAGAAGCAGGCTCCATGCACCGGGAGCCCGTCATGGGATTGGATCCTGGGTCTGCAGGATCGCGCCCTGGGGCAAAGGCAGGCGCTAAACCACTGCATCACCCAGGGATCCCCTGCTAATTCTTCTTAACTCAGTTCTATATTTCTCTCTTTGGCAAACACATCTGATTGGTGAAACAAAGTACCTCTGAGTCTTTTGCAGCAAGGGGGTGTAGAAAATGTAGTTTTCAGCTTTCTAGCTTCTGCAGAAAGAGAGATTAAATGTGGAGTGGGTCAATCCAAAGCTATGCTTCAGCAATTGAGTAGAAGAATGTCAATCCATGTCCTGAGAGATTCTTATTATTATTTTGCCCAGTGTTGTAATCCCTCCCTATAGAGTTTCTATTCATATATCAAGATTGATGGAAGGAGAGAAATGGTGGACTGAACGTATCTAAAGACCAAAAATAGGTCAGAAAGACAAGTTAATAAATTCATTAAGTAGCCTTCTCTTTATTCTTCACCTTGTTTAAATAAATATTTATGTTTTAATGAAATATCTTTTATAATTCGAACTTTTAATATAATTATGTGTTTCATAAAATTTGCATACACTTTTCAAATCTAAACACAATTTCATTTGTCAATAGCCTTTAATAAAGCAGAGAATCTTAGTTAAATAATTATCTTTCTAAATTGACTAGCAATAAATGCTTAGTTCATAGATTTTTTTTTTCTGAGTTCTTACTTGCAGGGATGTTTTCAGATAATGATGTACAGAATCTTCATATATTTTTCTGTTTTTCAACATATGGGTTTGTGTATTTACTTTAAAGAGAGAAAGAGCACGATAAAAGTTTTTTCTTTTTCTTTTTTCATTAAATTAAAAGAGGGAGAAGCAGAGGGAGAAGAGAGAATCTCAGGCAGAGATTGATGATATGTGGCGGACTCCACATATCATCACTGATCCCACTGATATGTGGAGTCCGCCTATGGGGGACAGGGGGTGGGGGCAGTGCTCAGTCTCACAACCCCAGGGATCAAGACCTGAGCCAAAATCAAAAGTTGGATGCTTAACTGACTATGCCTCCTAGGTGCCCCTATTGTTATTTTTAGTAAGATTTATTTGTTTGTTTGTTTGTTTAGAGAGGGGGGACAGAGAGAGAGAAATTCCAAGTGGACTCCCCTCCAGTCCTATATAGGGCTTAATCTCACAACCTTGAGATCATGACCAGAGCAAAATCAAGAGTCTATCACTTAACCAACCCTGCCACCAAGGCGTCCTTGTAGGATTCCACTTATATAACACTCTCAACGAGTCAAAATTATAGAAATGGAGAACAGGGCAGTGGTTAGGAATGGTAATAAAGGAGGGAAGTGGGAGTGACGATAAGGCAGTGGCACCAAGGAGGTCTGTGCATAGTTCTCTATATCAACTGTGATGATAGTTACACAAATCCACATTTGCAGATCAAAATTCTGAAGAAAAGAAAATGTGATCTAATAAAATTATATGCAACAAGGCAAATGTTTTCTTGTAGGAAATATGGAAGGATATTCCTAAACTAAAACCAAACAACAAAAACCCTCAAAAATAGGGCATACATACACTTTTCCTGAAAAAACTACTTGACAATAAAATTCATCTTACTCTGAGATTAATCGAGATTCATAACTTAGAATGGAGAAGCTATTGAAAAGGGCCTGCTATGAACATCATATTCACTGAAATGTATTAAATGAATTACTATCATACATTTTTAAAGATCAGAATCTCAATATTACAAATGTGGGTATTGTACAAATAATATCAAAAATTACTAGTAAAAAGAAAGCATATACGAGTACTAATGTTCTCTTATTTTACAGAAAAGCTTAATTGATAGACTTCATATTGAAACATATATGACTCCAAAGTTTGTCATAATCTATTTTCTTAAACTTAGAGATATCATTCAGAACACACGAATCCTTATCATGGAAAATGTTTAGTGAAAATTCAACAACGCCTGAAAGATTTTCTTTTTTCTTCCATTAAATTAAAGGAAAAATGACATGCATTTTGTTTTTGTTTTATTAAAAATAAGTTCTAGATTATGGTCTTTGTTTTATAAAAGGATTTCTCTCTCTCTGTCTTCCCATGTGTGTCTATACACAGAAAGATATCCAAAAATACATTCATCTAATGTAATGTTAACAATATCATTTTGGGGTGATTGAATTTGAGGTGATTTTTAAATGTTCAGCATTATTCTTCAATGTCTGCTTCTTTTCTATATGTCTTTCATTTTTTTTGTAAAAATAGTGGCATTTCTTTCCTTACTTAAAAATACAGATAGGAAATATGTCACTGAGACAACAGTCGTTATTTCTATGTGACAGATTCATTTAAAAATTCTTTCTTCTTTGTCCTTTAATTTTCAGAAATAAAATCAATGATATTTTAACTTTTATGAAGAAGATGAGAGGCAACTTGAGCAGCAAAGGAAAACTTTTTTGATACCTGAAATTTAGTGTTGAAATTAAGGCTAATGAAAAACAGCTCAGGAGGACAGGAAGATCAAGAAACACTGAGCTCTATTTTTAGGTTCTTTCTCTGCACTGCCCTAAATAACTTAACATTTTTAAAAGATTTTATTTATTTATTTGACAGAGAGAGAGACAGAGAGAGAGTGCAAGAGAGAGCATGAACTGGGGGATAAGCAGATGGCGAGGAAGAGGAAGACTCCCCATGAGCAAGGAGCCTGATGCAGGGCTCGATCCCAGGACTCTGGGATTATTATCTGAGCTGAAGGCAAATGCTTAACCAACTGAGCCATCCACCCACCCCTCACTTAACATTTTTTATTTCATGGTAGTGGAATCTACGTGCTAACAGGTGGACTGTGGGACCACCATCTAGAGTTCTGTGTTTTCAACAAAAGATGTGGTGCTAGAGAGTTTCTCAACTCCATTGATTTGAAGCTACATCTGTGAGTGCTTCAGTTCATGTGGCATCTATCCAATGCCCTGGGAAAGGACTGGACACATCTTCCCACCAAATGGAAACTTCTTTGGGACTAGAAGATGAGCAAGAAGGTGTGGAGCAAGCTGAAAGTACAATGGAGATCTTAGGGTAGATAAATCTGAGTAGAGAGTATTCAGAGTAAGAAAATGTACTTCAAACAACCCCTAAGAGGATTGATTAGGCATCAAAGCCCCTTGATTAAAACTCCCTGACTTCTAAGAAAGTTCCACGGCTTGGGACCCAAGCATCACAAGAGAATTGGAGACTTGACCAAATACAGCCACTATTTCTGTGAAGCACACTTTCCATGACCTGTGTCCAGAGAAGTGGCCTGGAGTTGCAGAGCAGAGCTGTCCTTTCTGGGAGTTAAATTATAACTTAGAGGAACATCAGCTAATGAGAATAGCTGACATTTCTCAAGTACTTAATGTGGACCTGCAACCATACTAAGTATTGGACATTCATTATTTTATTGGATCTTTATGATCTCCATTATCCTCATTTTATAGATGATGAAATTGAAGACTGAATAAGTTAAGAAACTTAATCAAGTTTATGTGGTCACTTAGCTGGGTAGCATGGGATTCCAACTCAGGTCTGACTGTTCTGAACATTGTATGTCCTTGCTGATGCCTGCTGCTAAGAGGGAGCATAAGGAAGATGATGGTGACTGCAAGGTGTGACCTACTTCAACACTGGGAGGGAGAATTCCTCCTCTTGGTTTTAAATCCCAGAACCACTTCCTTGATATATTATGGCATATGTAACAATATCAAAGACGTAAGTTAAAAATAATACAGATAATGCACATTCCTTTTTTAAAAAAAGATTTTATTTATTTGATAGAGGGAGAGCTCCAACAGGAAGGGGCAGAGGGAATGGGAGAAGTAGACTCCCTGCTTAACAAGTAGCCCAATGTGGAGCTCAGTCTCAGGACTCTGAGATCATGACCTGAGCTAAAGGCAGATGGTTTACCAACTGAGCCACCCAGGCGTCCCCAGATAATGCTTATTCTGAAACCACATTTAACCACTTAAAAATCCTCTGGATTTACTAGAATACAAAGAAAAGAATAATTTAATGTACGTTACAAAAATGCATAAAGGTCTACCAATTTCTTCTATGATGCAAGACCATTGAACATGTCTGAAGTCATGGGTGTTTGGAACCTATTTAGAAATATTGCTTCTTCATAATGGATATAATTTTAATCAGACAATAATGTTTTCTGTTTAAGAACCACAGGTAGTAGATAATGCAAAAAACACTTATATTTTATTCAGTGTACAATTTATATTATTTTTTACACATAATTTTGCTTCTTTTTTTTATAGTCACTGGACCTTTAATATGCATTCAATACTACCAACTTCCCTCTAATATGTTCATTTTCCACTATCATTTAAATTGAAATATTTAAAAAGTTCTGTTGAAGTGCCTTCTGTGATTATAATTTTGCTTCTTATTTAGCTTCCTCCTGAATATTGCCTATTCAGACTACAAACCAGTTTGTTTTCCTTGAGTGTAAACCAACTAGGTAGAGAGAGTGTTCACATGGTAAGAAGAAATCAGTGTACAAAGAGGCAATAAACATGCATTTCCTGCACAGATCATCTGGTACAGAAGCCTAAAATCTGTATTCTTTGAGGACACTGAAGAAGTCTGCCCTCGTGAAATTTATGGTCTAGTTGTAGAGATAAAATATGCACATGTAAGACTCCTTAAATTTTTGAAGCAACATATTAACAAAGACAAAAAAGAGAAGATGTGAATCATAATTAGATACAAAAGTAATAAGTATGAGAAGACCAGAATGATTAGAACGAAGATATAACTAGTAAGTGAAGATTTTCGAACTGAGCTTTTTGTGAAGACTTCCTAGGCTGAAAAGCTTATAGAAGATAATCCCCAACACCTAGTGTATATTGAATAAAAGTTGCTGCTTGATCTTTTTTTATTCATATTAAATATGCCAAGAGATATACATGGTCTTCTATCCATAGTGTTACAAAGTGAACTCTGCTTTTTCTTTAACAAATAAGAAAGATTTTGAATATCTCTCTTGTCTCTTTGAGAAATAGATATTTCAATGCTTTTCCTAGATATCGGAGGCTAACAATTGCCTTTCATTCCATACATGTTTGAACTTACTTGAGCAGAGGAGCATTGCCATAAAAAAATCTTAATTTAATATACATTTTAGGATAAGTAGCTATTAGATCTATTAACCTATGCCAAGGTGAGGAATTGGATGACTCATGGCTGGTAAGGAAAATGTCACTATACAATCACACATAGATAAAAATTGAAATACACAACACAAAGTAGATTATTTTAGCTACAGATGAGACTGAACATATGGTACTTTTCAACACAGAGTGACTTTCACTTCGTCTTTGTACACAGAAGTTCAGAAATTAACTACTTTACCAAACAACCTTTTATTTAGTTGTGAGGATGTCTTTCAACCCAGTCACTACAAGTTCTCTTATCATATTTCCTATTATAAATGTCTTCAAATCCTAAACTGTAATCCTGGCATGACTCATAACAACCAGATAGCTGTAAAAGAAATTCTAGGGGAATCATTTCTGTCCTCTGAACTTCCACTCAGCTCTTTTTTACATCTGTGCAAGACACTGAGGTGAGCATGGATCTAACTTATTGTTTGTTATAGGTCAGCCTCAGCATAAGGATCCCACATCGTGGGAATGAATACTCATTAGATATCACTAACTGCTAAAGGAAATTGTCGTAAGAGAGCATTGGAGAAGCGGCAGTTCAGTAAGTTGGACTCTGTAGCCTTAACACACATGGACACACACACACCCCACCCCCACTCTCTCTCTCTCCCTCCCTCTCTCTCTCGCTCTCTCTCTCACTCTAGCTCCACTTTTGCCCACCCCCTCCTCTTTTCTTTTTTTTTTTTTTTTTTAACTTTCTGGGTATCTGTCTACTATTTCCTTTGAACACAATGTTTTGCCATTTGAAAAACATATGTTTGAAAACTATTGTTTTGAAAAATGATGTAGAATGCCTTGAAAGTTGTCTTTCAACTTAAAATTGCTACATTTAAAGTTGAGTTCTCAGTAGAAAATGCTGTATATCACTGAAGAGAAGTATAGAGAAAGAATTCATTTATCAAATAAAATGCATTCAAAGCGAGTGAAATTTGAAGATAGTATTCAGTAGGTCAAAACTCTTGATCTCTTGTTTCTGGGAAACAAGAAACATGATCAAGGGACCCCACTCATCTCTTACTCAAAGAGTTAAATCAAAATTTTTTGCATGAATTTAAGATTACCTAATCATGAAATTGTCATCTCATAAAACATATTTGTGCTTTCCAGGATTCTATACCCTATGCACACATACAACCACTAGAATGGGCTTGGTCCAGTTATCTAATTTTTTTTAAGGGTCATCTACTTGAAATGTGTACCTCGTGTTTCATCTTAGGCTCACTCAGGTCGGATGCTTCCACAACACCAGTCCCCTTAGGGGAAGCTGCTCTATAAAGCTCAATTACACTTAATGTAGTGAACGTTGAGTAATGTATGGAATTGTCAAGCCACTATGTCTCACAGCTCAACTAATATATCAACTAATATCAACCATACTGCAATAATAAATAAATCAATAAAGCTCAATGTGCTTTCATTCAAGGGCAATATAAAAATTTCAATATCAGGTGCCTTACTGGCTCAGTCCTTTAAGCAATGACTCTTGATTTTGACTCAGGTCATGAGATCTCAGGGTGAGATCCAGTCCTTGGTAGCCTCCACTCTGGGTGTGGAGCCTGCTTAAGAGTCTCTCTCTCCCTCTGGTCCTTATCTGCTCTCTCTCTCAAAAAAAAATTTAGTTTTATTATATTGCATTTTGAAAGCATTTTGATGCTTTCAGTTTACATTTGTTCTTGTATATACATATTCACATGACTCCATTGTAATAAATAATGGGAGGAACTGGTGAAAAGTGTTCATAGATCTAGGAACATACTTGAAATATTCATCTACCTTCACACCAGAATGCTGTCTCTCTTTTCTATAGACAGTATGTCAAAGAAAGGAAATTTTTGCCTATAGAGTTCATAAGATATAAAACAAAGTTTTATTGTGAGTTGGGGGCTCAAATGCTATTGCAAAAATGTGGCAGTTAAGTCCTTAAAAGCAATTTTATTTCATGGTGAGCAGTAATTATTTTGAGCTGATTTATGTGACCAAAGAAGAAAAAGAACCTCATCATGTCTAGTTACAATGGATCTTTTGACTACATTGACTCCTATTTTCTAGCTAGTCGCTAGACAATTACATTTAACTAATCAAGTTACTAATCTGTAATAATGGTCAAAGTACTTGTGTGTGACATCATACTCATCTTAAACAAACAAAAAAACCTTAGAAACTAAATATCTAGTACTCAAGCTGAGAGCTTAGTGAGAAATCTTTATTATTTTATTTTTTATACTTTTGAAAATGTGGCGCATGTACACAATAACAGAAAAAATTAAAATAGTACAAAATAATATATAGTAAAATTTGTGTATCAGATCACCTGGCCCTCATTCCCAGTGTTAACCACTGTTAAAGTCTTCTTATTTATCTTTTGAACATAGTCTATAGATAAGCACAGGTATACATATGTGTGTATTTCCTTTCTACATTTACACAAATGGTGGCACGTCACACAGATTATTCTACACCTTGCTTTTTTGCCCTTGATGTGTCTTGAAAGTCAGCCTATAGAGCTGATTCACGCTTCTTAACACTTGCATAGTGCTGTTTTTATAGATGTACTATCCATCAGATAGGCCGTACAGATAGATTCTCCCAGTGTTTTGCTACTATTTGAAAAATGCCAAATTGAATGTCATCCTACATGTGCCTTTATGTATGTACATAAGTATATCTGGGAAATAAATTCCTAAAATAAAGAATTTGACTCTAAACGTGTTGCTTAAGTAAGAATATGTGATATAATTTATTATTTTGACCAAAAGTTACTCAAGAAAGATTTATCATCATTAAGAGGGAATGGAATCAAGTGTGTAAGTTATTTTCCCTCACAGACACCACACTGAAATGAAGTGAAAGCCTTTATCAGGAAGTGTAGCATGTGTGTGAGTGTGTGTGTGTGCGTGTGTGTGTGTGTGTGTGTGTGAGACGTTAGAAGGTCAGAAAAAAGAACAAAGTAATTTCTATCATTTGAGGTCTAGTAACTCATGAAGACCTCTGGGAGAAAGGCTATCAAAAAACAGTAATGCAAAAAAAAAAAAAAAAAAACAGTAATGCACAAAGCTTCTCTCTTCCTTAAGGCTCTACCGCTCTCACCTCCTCTACGGCATGCTGACATGACGTGGAGGAGATGATACATGCCATCATATATATGGAGATAGATGGATAGGCTAGATCTCTTCTCTAAATCATAAACCCTGGTCTGTGCAGAGAAAAAACTCCCTCATGCAGATCTGAGACTTCTTATTCCTCAAGGGCATCCTTCGAGTCTCGAGAAAAGATAAGGAGAAATTAGACATATCTGACACTTCTCCATCTTAGGAAGCAATTTCGTAGGCAGAGCCAAACTTTCCTGTAACATCCCGCTGCAACTGTGAAGCTCTCTCCGCTTAGCTGAGAATCTCCCCGAATTTCAAAGTGCCGGACTAAAGAAGGGTCTGGGTGAGCGTAATGTTTGCACGAGATAAAATGTAAAGCCCCATCCATTCTTTCTTTTCACACGTACACCAAAAAATTAGAATGACCCAGCATATTTTTCTCGCCAACTGCCAAAAACCTGAAATGGAGTTTTTGTCTTGCTCTCGATGGCTGATGCTGGCTTCCTTGGAGGCAGTTCGGGACAGCATCTGGCTTGCCTCATGTTCCACTGCAATACAGGTTCTGCAAAGCAGCCTGAAGATGACATTCCGGGAAGAGGAACTCTGTTCTGTGCGGCGGGGGAGGGACAGGGGAGGCCGGAGCCGGGGAGGCGGTGAGCGGTGTTAATGCAAATGTATTCCCCGGGCTTATTCGCTGGCAAACCCGGTCGACACCCAGCCATTTGAATCGGGGCCAGCAAGTTTGGCACATCCTCTGCTGGCAGAGCCCGAGCCCAGCGCAGCATCCTGCTGCTGTTGGCATGTATACAGCTGTCTCTCTTCATCTGACTCTCCACCGCTGTGGCAGACTCAACAGGTGTTGCCAGGGACACAGTGTGTTTGGCAGCTGTCAACTTTCCATAATCATCTCTGTAGCATATCCCTTTCTAGTCTCCCACCCTGTCTCATCTCCCCCTCCCGCCACCTCAGCACCTTCGGCACTATTTGGGCCTTTGCAAAGGGCAAAGTTAGGCAAAGATTCTGATCAAGGTCATCTGGAGGGAGAAATCCTACCTGGGCCTCAGCTGAAATGCGATAGGAGCTTTAGAAGACACAGGCCTCTTGGGGGGGCGGGGGAGGGCACCCAATTATCCTTTCTATTCTAGCCTCTCCAAAACTGTTCAGGCCTCAGTTTCCTCATCTGATAAATGAAGATACTATTTGTTGTCTTTACCAATGAGGAAACATGGACAAAATATATAAGACTAAGCACTCAGTGATTCCTGTCCTCCCCCAGCTCCTCTTGAGTTTCATCCTTAAAAACCCTAGGCTTTCACAACCACCCCTGAACTCCAAAGACATAAAGCCCTGCTCTGTCATGAGGCTTCTTTCCTCCCACTCTTATCAAAGTTGAAGCCAGAAAACACACTGGCCCATGAAGGTCTGGGGGAGATGCCAAGTGGATGTTTTTAAAAGGCAGGAATATATTTATATTACAGCCTCGTTTATAATTCCAAATGTCGGAAATCCCTGAATGACCATCAGTAAAAAGGAGATAAATATCTGGACAAAGAAATAATGGCATTCTATGTAACAGGTAAAATTAGATAAATTATTTAGATTAGTTCATTAATGAATTAGCTGGATTATTTACGGAAGCGCATATAGCTCTTGGTGTATGTCAGATTTCCATCTCATAAAAACCCATTATTATTATCGTTACGTGCTGATGAGGAAATGGGCACGGGGAAGCAGAGCCCCCTTTATGTGTACCAACACGGACAGGTCTTACAAACAAGGCTGAGTGCAAAACCAAGTTGGCAGAATAATATATGCACCACAAAATTGATTTAAAGTTCAAACTACACAAGGAAATATGTTATTCGTGAAACACACGTGTAGAAAATGATAAAAACAAGGATAGGAAGAATAAGCACCAACTTGATGTCATAGTTGCTTCAAAGCAGGGCGAGAGTGGGACTGGAAAGTGCATAAGGGAGACGCTCCACTTCTATCCTTAGGGTCCCATTTCTTTCATTTTTAAAAGGACGGCATGTTAAAATTAGTTCTGAGTACTGCACACAATGCTTTTTCCTCTGTACTCTGTATTGTGAAACAATGTATATACAGAGAAGGGCATAAAATTCATTTGAAAGGTTTCACAAATAATTATTAGGCAAATGCCATGTGATTACCACCCAGGTCAAGGGAAAGAATGTAGAGCACTTGGGGAGCACCATGATCCTTTCTCAGTCATAACGGGGTCCTGCACTCCTTCCAGAGCTGATCTCCATCCTGAGCTCTGTGATGCTCGTTGCCTGATTCTCCCCTACAATTCCACCACCTATGTCTGCATCCTAAACAATAAAGTCTAGTGATCCTGTTTCTGAACTGTAACAGGTGGAACCATGCAGTATGTGTTCTTTGTGGCTTTCTCTCTTACAATGTTGTATTCATGAGATTCACCTGTGTTGTCCCTGGCTCATTGTCATTGCTGAATAGACTTCCACTTTTAGTTATCCCTTTCAGTCTTGATTGACATTTTGGTTGTCGTCTCTACAATTTTTAAGCTCGAAAGAAAAGGTAGATACTTTGTCCGGTATATTTTGATACCCAGGAATGAATATCTTCAGATATTTCCTCAGCTCATCTTTCGGAATGGATGAGAGTAGCTAGCCTTCATTGTTTAACCAAGAAAGACATTTTCCTTTAGACTTACTATTGATTTATTTTCTTTAGTTTCTTATTCACAAAGTCAACAGGTTGCTTTTCTTTGCTATTTTATTTGCCTTTACATTGTGAAGTGCTGCAGTCCCGAGGGGACCGTTGAGGCCATAATCTAAACCAAGGCCTTTGTTTTACGCATGAGGAAACATGCATTGTGCCCTGCAGCTCATTTTAAAATACATTTTAGTAGCTCTGAGACCTATAGATGGTAACTTGGTCCCTGGAAGAGAAGTTTTAAATGTTCTATTGTCTCTGGCAGCTGGTTAATCGTATGTTTAAGAATAAAGCATTGCCAGTGTTTCTCTGCAGGGCAAATCTACTCTATATGAGACCCATACTGAGTGCCACAAAGATGTTGCCAAACGTCTAAATGAATTTTTCCCCTCCTCATTATTAATTGCTATACAGCATTGCTTTTAAAAAACCACCCCAGGCCTCAGTAGTGGGGAGGGACGAGCCCACGAAATAGCATTATTCTCCCAGCACATTCCAGTAATAGGGCCAAGTAGCAAAGGCATTTCTTTATTGTAAGGACCTCAGCAATGTTGTAAAAGGCATCTTCCTGCTCTCCAATATTGCCATTAATATGTAAAAGCTTAAGCTTGCTAAAGGGATTATTGCACATCCTATCTGATGGTAAACTGGCATTGCAATGATTACATGTATCTTTTTGTCATTTTCTCGTAAAACATCTTAACTCTTGAACAGTATAATTGGCCTCTTACTAATGTTAATGATTAAATCAGCATAAATGTAACATACTGCTTTAAATGGAAGGCATGTTTGCAATCTCCAGGGTTTTGAATGTATGCTGTACAGCATGGTCATTATGTTCATTATATATGTGTGTGCATGTGTGCACAGAAACACATATGTGCACATATACATGGTGTGTAATATATACAAATTATGGAAACAGGAAGCACAAATTTCACAGGTGATTCATTGAATATGACAGTCAGTAGAGATACCCTTGCTTCATGAATCCATTTTTCTAGCTACTGAGATAAAGTAGCATGTATCAGCCAGTGGTTTGATTAATCTACTGCTCCCCAGAATACAGTGCTCCAACAATGCAAGATATTGCCCCCGAGCCAACCAACACCTTAGCTGAGCCCTCGCGGGCAGTTCTACCATTTAATCAGGCGGGCTACTGCTGGGTGATGAAGTACATGGTAACACTTTGGTCATGAGTCTATTGTTGCTGTTCTTTTTTTATTTTTATTTTTTGTCATAAAATGGGCTTCTTGGCCTGAGGCAATTTGTGGGAACTACAGTGTCAATGGATCAGATGGTAATGCTAGCAAAGGCACTGTAAGCAGGCAAAGCAAACTCCTATCCAAAGTATGGGTAAACTCCGGGAAGAGGACAGCCAGGACTAAGCTGCTCAGTGATGCTGGTGGCCTTTGCCTTCCCGCAGAATGTAGAATATATTTGGCCGATAGCAGTTTTTAGATTTAAGAAGTACATCCTTCTTCTCATGCCCACTTCTTTGTGGTTTTGCTCCTTCCCAGTACTACCAGCCATGCCAGTTCTGGTACTTGTCCATTTAGTGTGGCCATCACTTTTTCCAAGTTTCTAGGAGTATTCCCAGCACTATATTAGCACAGTCTCTGGGGTCCTTCATGGTCTATGAAATCTTATTTCGCAAGAGATTACTTCGATTTCCAACTCTCCCTTACTCAATTTTATGTTCTAGTCTCCTGAGTCAGCACTCAGGAACCAGTCCCAGGCATACTTCCTTAGCCATAGCTCCTTCTGTGTTAGTGTAAAGTGCTTTTGTGATGAAGACCTGAGCCTGGTCCCCCATCTGTCTACACTTTGGCTGTCAGACATTAGGGTCCACTGAAATGTTAATTAGTAGGCCCTTTAGCTTTTACCATTTGCTTAGAATTGGTTATTAATCGGTGGAACCTGACTTTTTCTCTCTTCCACTTATCAGCGGCTCTCAACAATAGCCACACAATTCCATTGTCCTCATAGAATCGTTTCTCTCATGCCTCTTCCACAATACGGATGTTGCACAAGACAGTACTTCCCCTTAGCTGCTCTCCCAGCCCAATTTACGACTGGTGCAAGTTTGAACAATTGCATTGTGACAGCATGCTAAGTAGAGGCTAGCCACCCTCCATCTACTCCCAGGGAGAGAGTTATTGCTTGTTGGCTGGTGGAGCATCCAGCTCCAAAATCTGCATATTTTCAAGTCTAGTTCCTAGGACACTTGTGGCACCAACTCTCTTAGATCCAATTCTCTGGAAACCCCAGGGAATGGGCATAACCTTGGGTGAGGCATTTCCCAAAATTAGACACACCTCTGAGCTATTAGCCAAGAATACTGCCAGCAGCAAGATGCACTGGCCCAGGACAAGGCCCTGGGTAGAGCACCATAGTATCCACTATAGACAGTTTAAAGTTTCTACCTGATTTCCGCTCTTCCCCAACTCCATTAACCCCCTCTGACAGTAGGGAACCCAGTTAGCAGTATACCCCTCACTGAATTCAGTGTGGCTATACAATACAGCCACTATCAAGCTTATCAAAGATGTGAGTGCCTCCCTCACCAGTGAGTTACTTATTGCTAAAATGAAGACAACGTCCTTCAGATTCTCCCAAGGAATATAGTCAGGTGATGGGTTATGAGTTTATATATCATATATATATCCTCAAATTTGCACATTCTTGGGCCTTCTGACCCCTTTCTCTATGCTAAGGAACTTCTGCATCTCCACTTTGTTTCAGAAGCCATTTTTGAATCCAGATGTTAAGAAATGATCCCAGCAAACTCTTATACTAGCTTTACAAGTACTTGACATAATACTAAGTCCTGAGTCACAGGTAAAAATACCCATATCAATGAAGTTAGTCTTCTATTCCAACCCCTCGTCTAAAACCCTTGAGATCTTTTCTACGCGGGTTCTCCCCTTTCTTGCTAGTACCTAATAGCCAGAGCTTACTATTCTTTTGCAGATCTTATAAAACTAAGCTAATAGAGGGTTTATCAAGGCCAGGAATCAATCATGGAAAACTGAGGGAAAAGCATGGCCACTGGAATTGAGAACAAAGTGGAGAGTAGGTGACAAGAGAAGGTAGAAGCGGGAGCTGAAGTAGCCAGATTTTACCATACAGGGGAGGAAACATCTAAAATACGTCACCACCTTGAGATGACCTTCTTTCAGTGTTCACAAAAGCTCACGTTAGTGAATGCTCTCATTAGCCTCATCCCCTGGACATCTTCTTCTCACCTATATCACAGAGCAGAAGTCCATTTAGTGTAAATCAGGTACAAGATTAGAGTTGGTGTAGCAGCAAGAGTGACTTTAGATGCTTGGCTAGAGTTCCATCTCCCCTAACGCAGAACTGGATTGGTTTCAGAGTCAACCAGAGAGGCATTATATAGAATGCTTAAAGACCTGGGATGGGAAATAAGATAGAACCTCCATTCACTTCTAAGCAACTCTACTTAGCGCTTGAGTGCTCTTGAAGTTACAGAGCTTGTTAAGTTTCAGTTACCCTCTCATTTGTAAATTGGGGGTGATAACAGCCATCTCAGTGGGTTTCAGTGAGGACTGAGTAAAATGTTAAATGTGAAGTACTTAGAATCATGCCCAATGCATAGTCAGTACTGGGTAAGTGGCAGTAGTAACATCAGTAGTAGCTATTGTTCTTACTATTAGGGATGAAGACAAAGGAGTTGGGGAGCAGAGAACCAAGCTATTAATTATAAATGCTGCCAAGAGTGGTAGTCTTTGGTTAATGCAACAGAGGAACTCACAGGCCAATGCCTAGGGAACTTGTGGAGAACTATAAATGCCCTGGGGACCTGGGCGACCTCACAGTCCCTTAGCAAATGACAGAGCATGGCAGCAGAGTGGTGAGCACAATACAACCACAAAGTAGATGTCAGGAGTTCCAGAAGAAGCAACCTACATGCCATGAACACTGCTTTCCACAAATTTAAAAATACATGCAAAACTGGCCGGGAGAGGATAGGTGAGTTAGGTAGTTTCATACATGGTGGGATTACAGAATTATATGATCCATTGGAAAGCAGTTGAGTAATCTATTAACAGTCATAAAATGCTCACGATCCAATAATCTGCTTCTGAGAATGTAACCTAAGGAAATATTTCCGAATATGGAAAGATCTCGATATGTAAAAATTAGTTCTGTCATATATCTTATTATTTATAGTAGTAAAACATCAGAAAAAAATTAAATGTTCAACATGAAGAAATAGTTATGTAAATATTCATTACAATTATATGAAATCTTATGAATTCACTTGATATATGTATTAAGTATCTGCAATAATATTAAAATAAAGTTTTCATGTTAAATAAAAAATAGAATACAAAATGGGTGCATATATTATGATGATGAGTCTATAAAGAAAAACAAAAACTTTAGTCTGAAAGGAAAATCCACATGTCCTATGAACCTTCTAAGGCTTCTGGATACATGGCTAACAGACAGATGCAGATGAAGGACTTTTTGTCCTAAAGTCAGAACGGGAAATAGGTCTTTCCTCTTGCCTCAACATCAAAGGCAGGGTAGTGGCTGCATACAGAACCAACAGTCTTAGAAGGGATTCTAAAGCACTGGGTCTGGTTCAGCTGGAAAGAGGATCAAAATTGGTTGATAATGTCTGCATTGGGCAAATATGGGGACAGTGGTAGAAATTGCTCAGGACGTTTGACATCCTCGGGTATGATTCCTCTTTCAGATAATAAAAACTGCATAAGAAATTTGGGTTACCGAGTGAAGTTTGTTGTGAAGGAGATCCCTCCACTGAGAAGGAAATAGAAATACATGATCTTCTACCATTCAGGGGAGAAGGTTCATTCCAACCCTGAGAATCATGAGTCAAAATATTTTAAGCCCTCACAGGGCTAGCGAGGGAGAAGTTTTGGGGGAGCTGGGAGCAGAAAGGAGGTTTCAGAGCTCCTCAAAAATCACAACACAAAAAAAAAAAAAAAAAAATCACAACACAACTGCTTTCTTGATAGACTTGGCCCACGGGCTATCCAAACAGGACACTGTGATTATGAATTCTTCACTTGGCCCATCATCCCAAAAGAAAAGTAGATAAAAGCAATTTCACACAACAGTTCTGAAGAAGCAATTTGCTTGTAAAGATTATGCCTGGAGTCTATCAAATTGCAGGTGTATTTGTATATCAGGTTTCACTGCCTCCTGACCAGGCAGTAATCATTCCCTACACTTGACCCAACCTGAGAGTCTCTGAACGTAAAACATGGAGCCCTCCAGCATCACTCAAATTATTCACGTCATTGATATTCTTACCACTCTAGTCAGCATCAAGTTACTCAGTTGAGTATAAAATTTTCCTCTAAGTTCAGTCAAAGGTTAACTTCTTCAAAGGAAACTGTCAAAACCTGACATCATGTTCAGTTTGCACTAAAGGTACAAACGTGCTCCCCTCACTAAATCTTCAGGTCATGGTGGAATCAACACATGTTTGAGTTCGAGCAAAAGCTGGCCTGTGGCAGCTTGCTTGGGAAGTGAGGCTCACCCCAGCAGGTAAAACACAACAAACAATGTGGCTTAAAATAATTAGTTCCCATGCTGAGCAATCCATACAGTGTTTTTCTACACCAGGTGCTTGAAGCTTTCTTTTAGATAAAGGAAAAAAAAGCGGACTGATGGGCAGGGAGAGGAGGCTTGAGATACAGGTTGAGAAAGGAAGCTGGAATTTTCTGGCATATTATAAAGCAGAGCTGAGAAAATCAAAAGTTGGCTTTCAGGTCTCAGACATACCAAAAAGCCATATGAAGCCAAAATGTCCTGTGAATAATTAAGTTTTACTCCATCTGGGTGTCTTTTAGTGGTCTAACCATTTCAGTTGAAATGTTTTATTTCCCAGTGCTCTCCAATTGGGAAAGCTTGCTGTGATCTTTGTTACTAAAGCCAGTGTTTATTTTGGTACTGAGGACAAATAAAGTTTTGGCAAAAATTTCCCTCGGCCAGGAGCTCTTGGAGAATGCTAGCTTTTGCCCAGTGAGCTTATTTGCCAGAAACATTTGGATGAGCAGGAGAGCCAAAGCAGCCAGAAGTATTTTTGCCTCACAACTGATTTTAACCAAAAGCTGTCAGGCCCAAACACACTCAGAATGAGAACATGAAGTGTAAATACATCTGGCGAATTGTAACGATCCAAATATAGCTCAGGTTTCTAGAAGATACTTATTGTAAGGGCAATGACGTTAAGTTTAATTTCAGGTTCCCCACGAAACCAAGGTCTCAAGGTCCTTTTTGTTTTTACTATTTACAAAATAGGCAGCTTTGAAGGAAGGAGTGCTGTTCGTTGATGCATCCCAACCTCGGTTTATTTTATGACTATGATGAAAATTGCTAGCTTCCAAACATGCTTATTATATAGAAAAAGAATTAATCTAGGTCTTGCTTAATTTAATAGAGTTTAGGAGCCCTGATGCCCATTCAATTAATTAATAATGGAAAAAGAGTCCAAATACCAGCCATTTCTAAAAGCTCTTCAGCATGATGAACAGAAAGATAAGCATTTCATTAGCGCAATGACCACTTGCATCTAATCTTTGATATGCCCTAGGTAAGTAACTCCAAATGCAATTACAAGGGCATTCTTGGACTATGGTTCCCAGCTGTCATAAATAGAAATGGCTCTTATGATTTGTTTTTATTCTCTTGACTTAATTCAAATAGATTCCTGTTGAATTGATTGCATTTTCATACATGAAGATATTTAGCAACCATTATGCATCAGATACACTTCTTGTACTACCTTGCTTCTCGAGGTTAAAGTATTTAGAATTTCTTGTACCAAAACTTGCTCTTGTGGAATTCCTTCTACGGTGATAGAACATCTCAACAAACTTGGAGTAATGGGGCACATTTGAGCCTGTTCTTCTTTCCAATCCATCTGATGCTTGGTTCTACTTGATTGCCTCCCACAAGAGTTTCTGGTTTCAGAATGCCTCCAATAGTAAGCAGCATGATATACCCTTCTAAAAATAACCTCTTCCCTGTTGGAGAGTACCAGCTTTAAAAAATTTTTGCATACATTAAGTCCAAACCTTCTTCCCTGTAACTTCCATCAATTCATCTATGTACTGTCTTCTGGAATCACACTGAAATTCCCCTTTTCCAGGATAATCATCCATAATACCTATCCTCATAGTTTCTCCTCTCAAGACCCTCTACTCTCATAACTCTCTTTTGGTTCAAACCCCAGCTTCCCCACCTCCTTAACTGGCTAACCTTGGTAGGAGAGCTAGTGTCATCTTAAGTAAAAGATGGCTTATCAATTTTTTCGAGTGAAAACCATAATACCAACAACTTGCAGGATTGTCATAAGGGCTAAGTAAAGTATCAAATGCAATGTGTGCCCAATAAATATTTATTTTCCCTTCCCATCTTCAAGGGAGGCACCCATAACTAAATGAGGTGAAATACAGTGTTTGGGGCACTGTCCTTCTATTAACATAATGTATCAATACCATCCCTGAAGGTTGGTGTTTCCTGCAGCTACATTACATGACTAATGTGGAATGTTATGGACTGAGTGGTGTCCCTGCAAAATTCCTATGTTAAAGTCCTCACCCCTAACGTGAGTATATTTGTGGGGGTCACTAAGATTAAATGAGGTCATGGGAGCCCTCGTGTGAGAGGACTGGAGAGGAAGAGACATTAGCTCCTTCTCTGTCTATGCCTCAGAGAAAAGGGATGTGAGGCTGCAGTGAGAAGGTGGCCATCTGGGAGCCGGGAAGAGAAGCCTCACCAGAGACTGAATTAGCTGATACCGTGAGGAGGGACTTCTGGCCTCCCGAACTATGAGAAAATAAATGTCTGTCATTGAAGCCACTCAGTCTGTAGTGTTTTGCGATGGCTTCCTCAGCAGACTAATGGCGTTCATCAGTTGTCAGTCAAGATGTCTACATTTTCCCCCTTCATATGTGGCTGTGAAGCCATGTCTACCTAACAACACACCTGAGGCATCGTGAGAGACAGATGGAGAGACTTGCTCTTTGTAAAGGCAAATGCTCAACACCACCTTTTAAATGATACGAGTAACTTTGCCAGTCAAATGTAACAGAATCTTATGTAGCATCTGTGTCATCTCATCAGGTTATAGTTGGTAGAATGACACAATTATGAAAATTTGGAATCATATTGGCTCATCTCCAGGCTTCTGAATCCTCCTTATCTCCTCCTTTTTTTTTCTCTCTCAATAATAATAATAATAATAGCAACCATTGCTAGGCATCATACTAAGCATTCTGGGTAGACTAAATGACTTCATCTTTTTGTGCCTCAGTTTTCTCACCTATAAAATGTGGATGATAATAATAATCCCTGCCTTATAAGGTTGCTGTAAAGATCAAGTCACTTAGAGGTGACTGGGTGGTTCAGGATCTGCTTTCAGCTCAGGTTGTGATGCCGGGGTTCTGGGATCAAGCCCCACATCGAGCTCCCTGTCCAGTGGGGAGCCTGCATTTCCCTCTCCCTCTATTGCTGCCCCTGCTTGTGTGCTTGCTCTCTCTCTCTCTGTCAAATAAATAAATAAAATCTTTAAAAAAAGGATTAAGTCACTTGGCCAAAGTCACATAACTAATAAATGGGAGAGGCCAGATGCGACCTAGTTACAGGACTTTGAGCAAGTTACTCAACTTCCTTGTGTCCCAGCCTCCTTATCTATAAAATGACAACAACACTACCTTCCACACAGGGCGAGGACAAGGACTAAATTACTTAACCCATGCTTAGTGCTTTGAGTTCACAGTCTGTCCTATAAATCACCAAATTCAGGCCTGGTCCCAAGGCCTCCACTAGAATGGTCAGCCACCTGAGGGCAGGGAAGCGCTTCTGTCTTGTTCACTGCTCTGTTCTCTGCTCCTCCTGTTACCTGACATGTAACAGTCATTCCTGGGGATTTGTTGACTCAGTCAATGGGCAGGTACCAAGTGGCTAAAGGTCATGGAAGGGTTCAGAATTGGAGAACAGAAACTGGGAAGGGGCTTGAAGTTCCTTGTATCTTCACATACTACGCCTGCAGGTTTCTCATTTCTTGTTTTCTCCATGTGGGCCCCAGGGTGTTTCTGAGGAGTCCATCCCTCACTGGAGAGGGACAGCGAGGGGCCCCGCCATGCCTCCATGCCTTTCCAGACCTTCTAGGGGCCTACTCATCCTGCTCACCCGCATGCCAGTGCCCTGCACATAGAAGTTGCTCAATAAATAGTTGTGAAAGAAAGAAATGAGAGAAGGAGGGGGAGGGCAGGATGAAGAAGGAAGCTAGAGACAGAAGAAGGCAAGGAGGGAAACAATGCAGGTGTCTGGGAAGTTCTGTCCGGGAGGAAGGGTGCTCTGGGGGAAAAGCAAGGAAAAGAATGACAGGAGAATGGAACAGTTGGTACATAACTCACCTAGGCTGAGACACTTGAATTTATCACCAGCAGCTACCTGTTCTTTTACCCTCTCCTCAGCACCACAGGTTTAAGTTCATCACTGCCAACGTTTGATCTCCTTTTCAATCTGACGATGATCAGCTTGCCTGATCCTGGAGAGAGCCAAAAATGCGCCTGTGGTCTGTTGACTAATGACGCAACACAGGACGTAAACTCTGCTGCCCGGGAGGAAAGCCCTGGAGCAGGGCTGAGGTGGGGAGGATGGTGGTACACTGGGGAGGTCAAGAGAGTCTCCATGTGGGAGGATGGAAAAGTCAGCCCGAGGAATGGCAGTGACAGAGAGTGAACAAAGTTGAGGAAACAGGGACCTCGACTGTCAGCTTCACAGAGGATGATACCCAAGGACAACTTGATGATTGTGAACATGAGATAATGAGGTGAAGCACAGCTGACACTGGGAATTACTTTGAGCTAAAAATTGGGCTTAGTGCTTAACACAAGCACAGTTGTGTTAAGTTTAATAGTTAAGTTCTATTAATATAGTCTGTAACTATATGTGGGTATATAAATGTTTATATATCATTTATAAGAAGGAGCCGTGTCAGGCAGCCCAGGTGGCTCAGCAGTTTAGTGCCGCCTTCAGCCCAGGGCCTGATCCTGGAGACCTAGGATCGAGCCCCACATTGGGCTCCCTGCATGGGTCTGCTGCTCCCTCTGCCTGTGTCTCTGCCCCTCTCTCTCTCTGTCCCTCTCTGTGTGTCTCTCACAAATAAATAAATAAAATCTTAAAAAAAAAAAAAGGAGCTGCGTCATAGAGGGGTGAGCTAATTTGCTTGCGATCACTCAGTATATATGTGGCAGAACCAGGATATGAGGATATATGAGGATATGGACCAAGCCCAGTGTGGCAGACAAAGGAGTACATACATTGTCCCAGAAGAGTGCAGACTCTGAAGCCAGTTACAAAATATAAAACTAGAAGCCTCAAGATTATCCTGGGAAGATGGGAAGACCAGAAGAGTTGCTTCCAGAAAATAAGGATGAAGGAATGGATAAAAGGGATGAATGGCTATTGATTGCCTGTCCATCTGCCTTCTCTCCCCATGTTCCTTCACTAAATTCTGACACAGAGACAGAACTACTTTCTAGAAGTTCCCTCCTTCTTTCCAGTCTGGAGGGATTACTCGATTGTATGCCCACTTGTCTAGAGGGAGAAAGCAACACAAAGTAAGTAGAGTACAGTTAAGGAGCCACCCAGAGGCATTATCCTATCACCTCACCCAGCAGAGCCAGCACTGCCTCAAACACGTGTCATGAGAAGTTTTAAGGACCAAGCTTCTTTTCCCTTGAATCCCTTTGGCTCATCATAGCTCTGTTCTGCAGCACAAAATTCTGCTGTCTTCCTCAAAAACAGACTCATGAATGGACCCAGACAGAAGAATCTATGTGGATTGCATCTGCCTTTTTGGGTGTGATTCATCTTCAAAAAAAAAAAAAACTGTAAAGCTTGTGGAATGGGGGTGGCATGAGGCTTGGGAGTGGTGACACCTGAGCAAGGCTTGGTAGTGGATGCTGTGATGTGCCAGCCTACATCCTCCTTCACAACTGGAGAGCCAAATCCCCCAGCTGCTGGGACTGTTGTTGGAACACAGCCCTCGGCTGTCAGCCTCCTGAGGGAATGCCCTGGCTGAAGAGAGCTTCTCACATTGGGCAGCACATATCCAGTGACTGGTTGATGTGTGCTTCAGGAGTCCCATCGAGGGGCAACTCTGAAGGACCATCCTCACTCCAGAGCTTCCTGAAGGTGGAGATTGTATCCTAGCTTGGCTTGTCCCTCTGCCCCCCCTTACCACAGGTGTTGATTCCAGAGCACTCTTAATCAGCATCTCAGTGTTAGTCTCCATTTCAGATTCAGCTACCTGGGGAACCCCACTTGTGACAGGATCTGATCAGATCATCTTTGAGAAGAGATATTCCAGTTGCCCCTCTACCCATCCACCCCCATTAAAAGTAGTGCATTCCTGAAGCATGTTTCAGAAGCAATATTTGAGAACTGGGGGAAACCTCATCATTCACTTATCTCAGAAATACATCTCTCTTCCCTTTTATTCCATGTCTCCTGTTCTCACAGCTTTTCATTCTA
Organism: Vulpes lagopus; assembly: GCF_018345385.1. Classification (NCBI taxonomy): domain Eukaryota; kingdom Metazoa; phylum Chordata; class Mammalia; order Carnivora; family Canidae; genus Vulpes; species Vulpes lagopus. The sequence continues at coordinate 40,768,749 of NC_054829.1, read as the reverse complement.
TTGCACTGTGAGTTGCTCAAGGTAGAGCCATATTTCATACATCTTGTTCCAATAGTGCCCTGCAGAGATCATATGCACTCAGTACCAGACTTAATAACTGTCTTTTCCTCTCACTGCCATAAATCCCAAATGCATTCATGTCCTATTCCTGCCACTGCCAACAGTCTCTTATAAATTACAAGCTAAGATGGTCTAGAGGAGAATCATATGATAATCATTTATGTAAGCCTTGAATCACTAGACCCAGACTTTCTATACCACGGGCTTAGAGATCTTGGGATCGCGATTAGGTGTAGTGCTGAATGGTGGCCCTAAACAGATATGCCATCGCTAAAATGCCCAGAACCTGTGAATATTACCTGATTTGGAAAAAGGATCTTTGCAGATATAATAAAGTTAAAGATCTTGAGATGAGACCATCCTGGATTACCACGGTGGGCCCTAAATCCAATGATAAGTTTCCTCACGAAAGACAGAAGAGAAGGAGGTGATGTGATCATGGGAACGGACATTGGAGTGACTTAGCTGTTAGCCAAAGAATGCCTGGAGCCACAAGAAGCTGGAAAAGGTAAGACACACAATCTCCTCAGAGCCTTTCAAAGAAGTACTGCTACCCTTGATTCAAGCTTCTGGCATCTGGATCTATGAGAGAATAAATTTCTGTTGCTGTATGGCACCCAGCTTGTGGTAATTGGTGATAGCAGCCCTAGAAAACAAATACATTAGGTCTGACAAATTCCATAGGATGTTGGGACTTGGATTCCTCCTCTAGCAACTCTCAGACACCACTCGGCGTCCCTTCCCTCTGCAGACGAATGCAGGCGCGTATTCATAAGGCCACTGAGAACACTCAGTAAATCGCAGTGGTGGCTGGAGGGCCCGTGGCACAGCAGTGGCCAAGCTAGGGCCTGAAGGTGGACTGGAGCACCCAGCCACTCCAGAAGAGGGAAAGAGAGCCTCATTTGGGTGACTTTCTGAAAATTTAATAAAGATTTCCTTGAATGGGTAATTCAACTGCTCAAAAACAAAAAACAAAACAACCCAGACAAATAGCCTTCAAGAAAAGGCAGGACGATTTAGATAGTGGATCACAAGCCTGGTTGGAATAGAAAAGAGTTTTTAGCCATCACAGACTAACCTTTATCTTAGGGGAGAAAAATGAGGCGGCAATGTGTTGGTGGCCTCTGGCCAGGTCCGCAGTCAGCTCTCTACGGGGAGCTCAGGCGCGGGAATTCTAGCCCACATTGCCCCACCGCCCCGTACTACTGCCGATGCTTGGAACAGCTCTCTCTTTCAGTCTTAACATTTCTAAATTACCAAACAGGATTGCTTAGCTATATATATATATATATATATTAGGATTTTATTTATTTATTCATGAGAGACACACAGAGAGGCAGAGACACAGGCAGAGGGAGAGGCAGGTTCCATGCAGGGAGCCCGATGCAGGACTCGATCCCGGGTCTCCAGGATCACGCCCTGGGCTGAAGGCAGATGCTCAACCGCTGAGCCACCCAGGCGTCTCTGCTTAGCTATATATTGCAAATGAGTTACGTAAAAGTAAAGTCTTCCTCTTAATTTTGAAATGGGCTGTGTTTTGGACAGGTATTTAGAATTCTAGACCAGGTTGCATCCCGAGACATTCAGCTAGATGGAAATAGAAGCCCACAAACAAAAGGGAGGCTTCAGAACTGACCTCCCAGCTGCACAGGAAAATGGCTTTGAGGCAGTTAGCCCCAGTGAGGAACGGCCGTGGTGAAGCAGCGTGTCTACACCCTACACATACATATTCAGACGCTTTGTCAAAAAAGCCCAGCACTGGAGCATTTCAATTAACAAAGTGGGATGGTTTACCTGATAAAATGCTCCCTGTGTGAGTGTAATTACATATTTATACCCCACAGAGATTTTTTAATTTCTGTTTGGTTTGTTTGCCTTGAAAGTGTTTGTCATTGGAAGTGTTCTTGATGTGCAATTTTAAAGCAGTATTGGCCAACTGTGTGGCTTGTTTTCATTTTAGATGCATTACAGTTTGAAGATGATGCTTTTTCCCTGTCTACACACAATATTGATACTTGCACAAGAAGACAATGCATCAAGGCACCAGAAAAGCATTAAAGGAATGCTGTCAAGTACCTGTCTTTTGGCTCTCCCCTAGTACTTTTCTCTTTTTAAACCCACCCAAGGCTACTAATTGAATCTAAATGCTTGAAAATATGTTCTCTTTCTTTGCAAGTTTGCTTGTTTTTGTCTTCTGTTAGTAAAGCTTTTCCTTCATCCCTATCCACCCTCCCCATCCTGATAGCAAATAAAGCTGAAATAACGGAGTTCCCTTCTGTGGCTCTCTGCCCCTCCTTTTCCTGATGAATACACAGACACACAGATATGGATTGCCGATTAATTGGGGTTGCTTTCATTCCATCACTAAGCAGCAGAGCCCCTGCTATGTGCTGGGTACCACTGATAGGCTTTGGGTATATAGAGATAACTCTTAGTCTCTGATCTCATGGATCTGTGTGCCAGCAGAGAAGCCAGGTGTTGAGAAAAGCAATTACAACCTTGTAGAGCAAGTGTTATAACCAAGGTAAGCTCGAAGTATAGTGGTGGCACCATGGACATGGAAATTAATTTTGCCCAAGGCAGGCTTCATGGAGGAGGAGGTGGCTCTGGAGGTGGCTCTTAAAGAGATCACCCCACAGAGCTTACCAATTGCTCAGTCCAGATATAAAGCCTTGAAGAAGACCAACATGGTCCCTGAATTCATTCTCCTGGGAGGGAGCAGGCATTGAGAAAGAGAACAAACAAAGAAGATGATTGCAGGGGATCCCTGGGTGGCGCAGCGGTTTGGCGCCTGCCTTTGGCCCAGGGCGCGATCCTGGAGACCCGGGATCGAATCCCACGTCGGGCTCCCGGTGCATGGAGCCTGCTTCTCCCTCTGCCTGTGTCCCTGCCTCTCTCTCTCTGTGTGTGACTATCATAAATAAATAAAAATTAAAAAAAAAAAAACCCTTTGTATCCAGATATAATTTCCACCATATAGATTCTATCAAATAACTAAAGATCTTTAAAAAAAAAAAAAAAAAGAAAGAAGAAGATGATTGCAGATTGTGATAAGTGCTGTGAAGGGAATAATGATGGTGACATAGGGAAGGAAGCTCCTTTCAATGGGCTGGTAAGGAAAGGCCTCTTGAGGTAACATTTGAGTTGAGACCTAATGGAGAAAGGATGACAAGAAGCTAGACACATGCAAAGCTAAGGGAAGAGCAAGTGCCAGGCCTAGGAAGAAGCTGGAGCAGGCAAGAAGCATAGGGGAGGTAGGTCTTTCTGGGTACAGCAGGGTGGACATTGTGGGGGACTTAGCTGCAGCCAGGTCCCAGAAGGCTATCAAGGCAATGGTAAAGATGAGAATTTTACTTCCAGGAATAGAGATCAAAACCATGATATGATATCACTTCACACTTATTAGAATCGCTCTCACCAAAAAGACAATGGATAACAAGTGTTGGAAAGGATGTGGAGGAAAGGAAATCCTTGTGCAGGTTTGGTGGGAATGTAAGTTGGTGCAGCCACTGTGGAAAACAGTGTGGAGGTTCCTCAAAAAGGGAAAAAATAGAAATACCAGATGATCCAGCAATCCCACTTCAGGATATATATATCCAAAGGAAATGAAAACAAGATCTCGAAGAGATATCTGCATTCCCATGTTCATTACAGCATTATTCTCATTTGCCAAGATATGGAAGGGACTTAAGTGCCCATCAACAGGTGATTGATTAAAGAAGTTATAGTATATATAATATATATGTTTAGTATATATAATATATATATATGTATGTATATTAAGCCATGAGATAGAAGGACATCATGCCATTTGCAACAACATGAATGGACCTTGAGGACATTATGCTAAGTGAAATAAGTCAGAGAAAGACAAATACTATATGATCTCATTTACCTGTGGAACCTAAAAAAGTCAAACCCATAAAAACAGAGTGCAGTGGTGGTTACCAGGGGCCAGGGAGTGGGAGAAATGAGATATTGCTCAAAAAGTGAAAACTTCCAGTTATAAAACAAATAAGTTATGGGAACCTAACACACAGCATGGTGATTATACTTAATAATACTGTATTATATACTTGAAAGTTGCTAAGACAATAGATCTTAAATGTTCTTACCACAAAATGAAATGGTGGTTGTAGCACGTGATACTACAGTGGTAAACATTTTGAACTACATAATGTATCAAATGAATGCATTATATACCTAAACTTGCATCAGGTTATATATCAATTATATGGCAATAAAGCTGGAAAACAATTTTAAATTAGAAAGATTTTATTCCTTCCCAGAAAAATAAAAAGTCATTGAAGTATTTCAAGCAGAAGAATGACATGATTTAGTTTGTTAAAAGATCAGTCTGGTTACTGCACAGAGAATGGGTAAGGGGCAGTAGTTGAAATGATAACAAAATTGAGAAGGTAGTTTGGTTAATTCACTGGTTAAGTCTACCTCTCAAATAGATGCAAGGTCCAGGAGGGGAAAAAACAATGTAACACATAGATTGTAATGCCAGATACTTTGTAGCAATTCAAGAGATAATTACTGAACTACTGAACAAATGAATGGCATTCTGAGTCAAATGCAGCCTATGGCAAAGGCAAGGGAGCTTATTGACTTTACAGCTTGTCACAGACCATTCCGAGAGATGGAATTTGTGTCAGGAATCTAGCCAGTGGCATTCCCATACATGCCCATGAGGAAGCAAACCTGCCCTGTGCTTCCCTCATGCAGCTCAGCCCATTCATTCATATTCACCAGCGTGCTCACGGGAGGAAGCTGCATGCAGGAAAGCAGCAATCCACCTATGACCTTCTGTTGGCTACCAATAGCTTTACTGCTTGTCAGCTGACCCTGGCATCCAACCCCACCCCAAGGCTGCAGGGTTTTATTCCAGAACGTGTCCTAAGTGCCTGCTGAAACTCCTGTTTTGGTCTGCTTGGTAGTTTCTTTCAGCTGCCTCCTTCCTGGGAAAAGCAGCCCTATTTTCTTTGGCGTTTGTTTATTTCAAATGATTTTTATGATTCATAGCACTTCACTCTCCCCTTGGTTGTAATACTGGACATGTGACTCAGATATGGCCAATTATGGTATATTTTGGACCTGACCATATTTTGGACCTGCATGTGACACAAAGCAGGACCAACTGGAATCTTTTTTTTTTTTTTTCTTTTTAAGATTTATTTATTTTAGAGAGAGAGAGAGCAGGAGGAGGGGCAGAGAGAGAGAGAATCTCCAGCAGACTCCCTGCTGTGTGTGGAGCCAGACATAGGACTTGACCCCATGATCTTGAGATCATAATCCAAATTGAAGTTAAAAATCAGACGCCCAGCTGACTGAGCCACCCAGGAGCCTCAGGACCAACTGGAATCTTGCCTTAGGAACTGATGGATGAGCCCTGATAGAAATGAAGGCTCTCTTCCTTTTGGATCATAAAATGCAAAACCATGCAATTAAGGTTGCTAGTAGACTTCTCTTCTTCCACAAAGTGAAAATTTCTGGGCAGCAGGAAAGAAAAACAAGTCAAGAGTCAAGGAACAAAGAGAGATCAGAACAGACATCATCACTGAGGTCCTGGATCCAGCAATGCCTGCTTTCCAGGTAACATGAGCAGTTTTGTACTTTTGTCTAATCTAATTGAAGTTGGAGTTCCCTGTAGTGCAACCAAAGAATTGTTATCAGCTGCTCTCCCTGGCTTCGTCCAACCCTCCTGCTATGGGAATCTAGAACAGAAGCAGTTTGCTGGTAGGCAGAGAGCATCAGTGGAAAATTTGGAGGTCAGATTGTCAAGTTCAGTTGAGAGCTGGGGAGATAAACTCCATACAAAATTATGTTAATTCATTTTTGTATTAAGTCTTTGAGTTTATGGCATTCTGTATTCACAGGATAGCCTCTTTTGTCATGTCAAGAGAACCACATACAACAGAGCATCCAAGGGAGGCCCTTTGCTGGCTACCTTGAATGTTTGGGCTCTGAGTCACTTCTTAGGGTGTCACCATTAACTATGAGACTATCAGCTGTTTTGTAATAGTTGTACCAGCTCATGGAAGACGCCTGCTCTCTGGGAGTCACTGTATTGAGATTCTGCTACTGACTCTCATCGTGATCTTAAACAAATGACCTTCTGCTGTGTGCCTGTTACTCCCACAATTTTCCTAAACTGTTTCTTTAAACTTTTAATTTCCCTTCAAATACAGTGAACATGCCATTTGATGTTCCAATAAGCTCACACTGAATGCTGTGGAGTTGAGTTGAAGATTTCCTCACTATTCATTGTCCACAGACACAAAAATAATCAGCAAAATAAAAACATATGCCAAAAAGGAGAGAATTTTGCCTTGGGGTGTATTGTGAACCAGACAAGGGGGTCCTCTTCATCACCTCTTTATACAATGGCCTCAAGATTCAGTTTGAATTTAGATGCTGAGGACTCCTGTAGGGAAGGCATACTCATATATGAACACTGAAACACAATCTGCTACTTTCCTATTGGTATGCAGGCTTATGATGTCATTTTAAATAGTGGTGTGTGAAGTTCAAATGCTTGAGATGTTTGCTATGTAAATCAATCAATAATAATAATAATAATAATAATAATTGCATATTTATCCACTGGGCTACCTGGAATATAGTCATGTTATTTTACTCAGTATTCAGGGAAATGCAGGGTTTTCATTTTCTCTCTCTTTTTGGAAGGAAGCATACTGCTGAGACTATTAAAGAAAATGCAAATCTCCTGGCTGTTTGGGAAGGCTCCAAAAGAATGAAAGTGAGCAGTTGTTACCAGCAGTGTTTGGATGAAAATGGAAAATCTTTGTCTTTAAAAATGTTTGTTTAACTGAGGAGAGTTTACACAGCTTGTAGAGAATTATAGCAGAAGAAATTACATTTTGCTTCTACCATCATCAGTTTTCCCACCTGCCAATTGTCCTCATTGTAGTCTGCTGGGACATTAGTGATGCTTAAAATGATCAAAGAAATGATCAGAGAGAAATAAAAAAAAAATACACACACACTAGTTCTTATTAAGATGGGAAAGAATGCATTTAGCTCAAGATGAGGAATTTGCATCCCTCCTCGTCCACACACATTCAGAATAATTTCTTCTAAAATGAATTTGTCGATCAGATGCATATTCTGCTTTCTCCCTGCCATGGCTAATGAATAAGGCAGAGAACATTTAGAGAGCTCCTAAAACCAATGGCCCTTTGGCAGGCCCAGCACTCTGGACCCGGTAAACGTTCAGTAAATATTTGTTGAATAAAATTTTTAAAAGCAAATGTTTACCTAAATTAGTGATCAATTAGTGACTAAGGATCGATTTATTTATTTGTTTGTTTATTTATTTATTTATTTATTTAAGACACAGAGAAAGAGGCAGAGACATAGGCAGAGGGAAAAGCAGGCTCACTACAGGAAGCCCAACCTGGGACTCGATCCCAGGACCCCTGGATCATAACCTGAGCCGAGGGCAAATGCTCAACCACTGAGCCACACAGGCATCCCAATTAATGATCAATTAATGGATTTTTTTTTTTTTTGAGGAAAAAATTCTACTTGAAGTGGGGGTAAGGTCATGAATGTCTAAGTTTCTTTGTAACATTTCCCATCTCCCCCCAGACTCTTCCCTTACTTTCAGCCAACCTTAGATACACAGACACCAGATAATAATGGGTGAGCCAGAATGTACCAGAATGGCCTCTTTGTTCTGAGTTTCTGGAGTCTAGTCATCATACTTTCATTAACACTGTCTTCCTCTCATATCAATAGAGAAACCATAAATCCAAGAAAGTGTATCTACTCCTCATAGTACTGAGATGACAATGTGGCCAAAGGAAAGATACAAAAATACCACAGCAGTCTGTCAAATCACAGTTTATAGGGCCTCTGTTGGTTCCTAAACCAGACCGTGGGATTCATGTGGGCAAGCTTTTTAAAAAAGCTCATGATTCTTGGGCCCACCCTAAAAAAATCTAATTGTGTATTGGTCACACCTGGGGAATCTAATTTTTTTTTAACTTCCTTTCTTGAGATCAGCTGTATCTGAGATCTGTTTCTTCACATTACAACAGTGTGGTCCCTAAGAAGCATTCCAGCCCAGGGAGCATTTAGATGGGAAACACGAAGTCGTCTAAGAATAGATGTTGCTTTCTGTGAAGCAGATGCTTAGCCCACCAAGATCCTGATGATGAGATTCTAGATTTCATTCACTTGATGGTGAAGGCTCTGCAATGGCCTGGAAAACAACTGAGTTGTTTTGAAATAAGCACCTTTCTACTCTATCAAGGTCAAACCTTTTACTTGATGTACTTAACTAACCATGTAAAATATTACATCAGCAAGCCTACGAGGCACTTAGAGATATATTCACATTTGCATAATGTCCTCTGTAAGTTAGTCTCTGGTCCTTAAGGGTGTTTAGAATAACTGCATGCAAGAATATACTTAATCCAATCTCATTTTAGCTTTTGCTCTTTTAAGATTTCAAAATTAATAAATCCTCCTGATACTCCAAATTACCATGAGCTTTTATAAGCATAACTTTGTAACTTTAACCCATTTATGAACATACCCCACAGGCAAATGTACTAATGAATAAGAAATAACATTAGAAGTTTAAAAGATGGTCTCTTTATGAAGTAATGTAAGAAAATCCTGTTAGCTGGATCAAGTACAAAAGTGCGATTTCTTAAAAAATAGAAAATCCGTCACAAAATTACATGTAATTACAATAACCAAAGGATAGAAAGTAAGAATAGTTGAAGTACCATGCATTATTTAACTTAGTACATGTTATCGCTTGCTTGCATATGGATGAAAGCAGGAAGAAAGGAACTGACGAACTCTCTGCCTGTGGCTACAGAAACTGTGGTATTTGTACCTGACTTCCTGGTATGTGAATTCTTGACCAAAGCCATCAACACAGCTGACAGGTAGACTGTGCTTCCAGCTCCTGCCGTCATCACCTGCCAGCCCCGTCTCTGCTTCCACGCCCTTCTCACTGCCTGCTTCGTTATAAGGTTGCACTACAGAGTAAAGGCCCTGCCAGCTGTCTCCCTCAGCCAAAAGAAATGCAAAATTCAGCTTGATCAACAAAGCAGACTTCTCCATTCGTGGGGCAACAAAATTATGAGCCACAGATGGTCCTTACAGGCATGCTTACAAGTGAACTTTTATCTTTCAAACCATTTTGTAGTGATTTTATTCACTACAAAAATACTGTAACTGTCATATTGCAAAAAGTATTATTCCACATACCTCTAGTTTACTGATTAGGACACCCAGACAGGGAGGGGAGAAATCACTTCCCAATGTCACATAGCAAGTCCCTGCCCGAGCAGAAAATAGAATTCAGATTTGCCAAGATTCCAATCTTTTATGATTTGCTGAAATGATATTCAAAAAGAGGATGAACGGTCATCATAAAGAATTTGAATGGAATATTGTGAAGAGCAAGAAGTGATATTATTAGATAGGCTGAATATAGAGTGGAAAAGCCAGCCTGTGGACTGTCAAGGGTCTTTGACAAAAAAAAAAAAAAAAAAAAGTCTTGTGACAGAATAGAATAATAGAATATCTGGAGTATTATCTGTGGCTGAGATTGCCTGGAGCAGTCCGGCACCAGGAATGGTGGAGAAGTAGTGATCTGGTGAATGTGTCCAGATTGGAAAAGTGGAGGCTGACTTTTGCCGACCATACCTGGAAGAGATACTTCCTACGTTGCTGACCATCTTCTGGAAAGCCCTTTGGCCATTTCTTATGGCCAAAGTCTGCATCTTTTATGTCTAAGTAAAACTGAAACATGGGTAAAAAATATATGTTGAAAAGCTAACTGCAGACTTGTTTATACGGTGAAAAATTAGTAATAGTTTAAATATCCAACAACTGAAAAATACTTAAGTAAATGATGATAATTTCATGGGATAAAACATTTGATGTCATGGGTAAGTGCTTTCTCTATAAAATTGAATGGGGAAAAAAACTGATTCAGTAAGATGATTTCCAATGAACTACATTAAAATGTTAAGAGTTATTTCATCTCTGAATGGTAGGGCTTTGATAGGGTTTAGTTTCTGGCCATTTTTGATATTTTCCAAATTCTCTGGAATAATAATAAGTATGTATTACTTTTACAATCAGAAACACAATTAAATTTTAAAAATTGTCACACTGCATTCTTTCACTCGGTTGATGGAAAGATAGATTAGCATGATTTAGAGTACAGGAATATTTGTAAGGATATTCATTGTAGCATTCATAAAAGTGAATATTTAAGAAAATATAAATGTCTATCAGCAGGAAATAGGCAAATAAATTAATAAGTATTATTATAATCTGTTTTTATTGGTAGGTAAAATTTACTGGTTCTAACCATGTGCTATATACAATTCTAAGCACTTCAAACATCTTAACATTTTTTTTTTTTTGGTTTTATTTATTTGAGAGAGAGACAGAACATGAGTATGGGGAGGGGCAGAGGGAGAGAGACAGCAGGGAGCCCGAGGAGGGGCTCCATCCCAGGACTCCCACGACCTCAGCCAAAGTTAGATTCTTAACTGATTGAACCACCCAACCACCATCTTAACCTTTTTAATTCCCATGATAACCCTCTGAAATACACACTATTATTCTACGTATTTACAGCTGGGATATCACATTCATGTAATATTCATCATATCCAGTTTTGAAATAATAATTCAGTCTGATGTGCTGACATGGAAATATGCCCATGATTATTGTTATGCAAGTAAAGAAAATCATAAAAGAGAATCTTTAGGATGACTACCTCTTTTGTTTTTTTTAAAAAAAAAGTATACATGGGGCCACCTGGCTAGCTCAGTCAGAGGAGCCTTTGACTCTTGATCTTGGGATTGTGATTTCGAGGCCCACGTTGAGTGTGAGGTTACATAAATATATAAATAAATAAAATTTTAAAAAGTGTACACAAAAATGTTTGTAAGCAATTGTACATGGAAAAAGGTCTGAAACTGCAAACTAAATCATTGCTAGGACTTTCTCCTGGGGGAACAGGGTTGAAATTGATGAAGAGAGATAGTTTCACATTGTACTTCATATACGTCTAAATTTTTATTAAAAAAATATGTACTCTTAAAATATGATTACAGTTTTAAAAGAACAAAAAAGAATAAAACTACCATACTTTTACTAATACTTAGGAAGACATAATACAACCCAGCTGGAAAAAAATCCACAAACCTCCCAACAGAAGTTGACATAGATAAGCCAAAAGATGCTTGGTGCTGTCTTAGCCAAGATGACATGGGTAAAAAAAAGTGGGATGCAGAGAAGCAAAGTTCCTCAGAGAAGAATGATAACTACAGTTTTGGAGGGCAAATAGAACAGCTTGGTTAAACAAAGTATATTTATTAGTAAACAAAGAAAATTAATTTGATGATGAGAGATAGTCCATTAGCATTTGGGACTTGATCCAGTAAGCAATAGATAACTACTATAAGTTCTAAGGTAAAGAAATGACACGGTAGGTCCCAGAATATTAGGGAAATTCATCTTATGGATGATTCAGATGACTTGGAAGGAGAAGAGTGGCTGGGACATTTCAAATATCAGGGTATTAGAAAATTAGAACTGGCTAAAAAATAGAGAGGAAGACACCTAACAGAAGAGTCCTACCATCAGACCCAGGCAAAAGGACTGGGGTCCCAAGCTGTAGAGGACTCCACATATCACAAAAAAATTTTTTTAATTAAATTTAATAAAGAGCACATGGACACATATTTCTGGATTCAATGTTCTGTGCTGGTATGGCACCACACCATAACTCTAAACATCTACTCTGCTAACACCTCTTTTTTTTTTTTTTTTTTTTTGGATACTAACACCTCTTTGATCCCAGGGAAATGCTTTTCCAACTTTTCTCACTTTAAGCGCTTAAAACAAAGTCCCGTGGTGTTCAGGCCTCTGTGTCCAACACTATGAAGGTTATCAGTGGTGCTAATACCTACACTGGAGGCAAACAATGGAGTACAGGAGGGCTTGAGCAGCAGGAGTGCATAAGTTTGAGAAAAAACAATAACATACAAAAGCCTTCTCGGCATGAAGGCACTAGATTCTTGCTTACAACAAATTTTTTCCTAGTAATGTTCAGTATCTGTTTTCTTGCTTCTCTTTATGCACCAGTTTGTGGTTTGAGAATCCTCATGAATTAATGTATTACTAAAAACGATTGCATGTGGGAGCTGAAGAACATTTTGCAGTATTAAACAATTCATATCATTCTTCGATTTGAAGATCTAGATACAACATGTATGTAGTAAGGATAGTTAACCATTGCTAATAATTTCATTTTGACAAAAACCATTAATAAAACTAAATTCATTTTAAAATTAAATATAGGTGCACCTGGATGACTCATTCAGTTAGTCAACTGCCTCATGATCTCAGGGTTCTGGGATTGAGCCCTGAGTCGGGCTCCCTGCTCAGCGGGGAGTCTGCTTCTCTCTTTCCTACTCCCTCTGCCTATGTGCACTCTCTCTGTCAAGTAAATAAATGAAATCTAAAAAAAAAAAAATTAAGTATAAAGGTTAGCTTTATCTAAAAACTTTTGCTTTAAAGTATCAAAATTCACTACTTGCATTTTGCCTTTAACTTTAATAGATACATTTAAATATTTTAGAAGAAAAGAACTCTTTGGAAACATACTGAGAAGTAATTTTAATTTTTCAAAATAATTTTCCAATGTTTACTTTTACTATAATTCGTATTTTGGCTAAAAAAATATATTCAAATTTCCTACCCTTAGATACAATTATATCTTATTTTCTAATTCTTTAGGTCACCCCTGTTCATAGAGTACAAATTGAGTGAAAATCTGGATTATAGCAACACTTTTAGTGATTTTGCTAGAACAAAGGCAAGAAAATAAATTTTATTAAATATGTACAAAACAGCTTGTGAAATATGTATATCTTTATTTTGTCACTCATCTAAACATTGCCAGCCCATCAACAATACACCCAGCCATGTGCAGTTATAATGAAATTCAGTTGTCTTTGACATTTTGCCAACTTTCAGTCACATATACACCAAAGCTTTACTCATATTATTGTGTCATTATGAAGGTATTATTTATCCAGGCAAAGGGAGCATATCTCATTCAATAGTCAGTGGGCTCAAATTTTCATGACTTCTAAGTGTTCCAGATACAGAGTATATGGACCACTACTATTTTACTCTTGCCTTAGGTCCCTCAAATGACAGGGATGGCGCTGGATTCCAGACACATTTAAAAGGAAGATCTAAATAGGATATGGGGGAAAAGGAAATGGAGACTTGAAAGATAAAAATGATTATGAATCTGGTGATCACACCAACAAAAAAGAGGGAGGTTGGAGAAAGCAACTTGAATCTATCTGTACTGCCATAAAGCTGGGTGAGCATGAGTAGTTGCCAGTCATAAACCTGAAGTCAGAAACCAAGGAACTACAAATTCAGAACAAGCACTGTCAGGAGTAATGGACGATGGCATCATCCCTGGGAGGACACCGCTTATTTGTATAGTAGTCCCTGATGGGCCACGATTGGAGTGAACAGATGCTCCGTTAGGTGGAATCAGACTTAGGTATTTCTACGATGGACAATTCCAGAGTGCTTCTTTAATGGAGATTTCAGACACATTGGCATGGTTTCAGAATTCCCGAATCACACCATGGGGTGGCTTAGAAGCAAGTTTTATGAAATGAAATCTCTAGATCTTTGCCGTTACTGTTCTCTGAAAATCACTTCCTTTTCCCTTATGTATCTGATATTTCTGGGCATTGTCTTACATTATGTGGACTCAGTTGACCTCATCATCATGTTCCTTACATTTGTACGAAGGTTACATTTTTCTCTGAGGCTGCCTTACACTTTAGAAAAAGGAAGCAAGTGTCGTTACCTGGCTTCAGGTCTGTGACTTGACTGGTCACTTTTTCTTTCTCATCACATTCCCCACCCAAGTGGTCCCCACCAATGGCTATCTTGGCTGCACACTGACTGCATGGCCTCGGTTCCACTAATCTGACTGCTATCGAGCTCCTCTGGCTTTGTCCTACATGAGGCACATTTTGATATCCAAATGGTCCTGTGGATATGACTGACCATAGCAAAAAAACAGAAGGAAGACAACTGTCACCCAAAGAGATAACTTGGCTTTTTTCTTTCCTTTCAAGCCCTTTTCTCTGCATCCTACCCTCAACCACCACCACACAGGAGTCTCTCGGGGCTAAAGAAATGCTTTCTGCAACTCTGACTCACACAGGGCAGATTTTCAATACTTTTTAAACTTTTAATAGACTGTCCTTTTATTTTTTAATTTTTTTTAGACTCTCCTTTTTAGTATATGAGGTTAAGATGTAATACCCCCAAACTTTACTCACATTCATATTGTTTTAAAAATTCAGTTCAAGGGCAGCCCTGGTGGCGCACCGGTTTAGCCACCTGCAGCCCAGGGTGTGATCCTGGAGTCCTGGGATCGAGTCCCACGTCAGGCTCCCTGCGTGGAGCCTGCTTCTCCCTCTGCCTGTGTCTCTGCCTCTGTGTGTGTGTGTGTGTCTCTGTGAATGAATACATAAAATCTTAAAAAAAATTCAGTTGAAGTCAGTGAATCATTTCTGGGTTAAGGCTGATTAATGTGAATATTTCCAGTCTTCATCCTTACTCTCTCACCCATCCACTCATATATCCCACCCTCACCAACTGAAAGATTGTTGCCCACTTCTTCCCACTTCTGCTTCCTCTTAAGCATATTTTGGGCTTTGCCAAACCACTTTGAGATCTTTGTGACACAAAATGTGAGGAATGAGTAGACAGAAAAAGAACCTAAAAGAAAGAAGAGAATAGGAAGAAGGGCTGCTTCCAGTGCTCCCCTTTGTTGTAAAAAAAAAAAAAAATCTAGGGGATGGGAAAAGCTGAAAGAAAAAAAAAATTTTAAAGAAGCATGAATGTTTTAATTGGTCCACACAGTAAAGAACAGAGAAAATACTGCAGTATTAGGTGTCTAGATATTATTTCTGGGGTAGAGGTGGTAAGTGAGATTCTCTACAACTGTTGCAGAGTATGGAAGGAGTGAGAAGGGGCAAGGGAACTTTTGTCAGTATAGGGTATGAAATATATGAAAATATTCTTTAAGTAATCGAAGTGAGAATTAGAATACTTTTAATTTCTTGTTGCTGTGGGGCTTCTCAAGAATATGACTTCTCACAGAGACTGGGCTACTTTGGCCTTAGTTAATATTTAAGTTACATAATTATATAAGTCTCTGGTTGGAAAGGTATTATCAACTCCTTTTTACATTCCACCAGATTATGGCTCTCTAAACAGAAGGAAGAGCAGGGGCAAAGGCACAGAAATACGTTTAGGCAATAATGAACATTCCAGTTGTTGTAGAGGTGACTCCTCAACACCTCAGATGAACTTAACATTTACCATTAACATGCTTGCCTTCTTTTTCTTCTCTTAGGAATCTTTCAAAACCAGCTTCAAATGTTTATTTTCTTACCTTTTCAGGAAGAAAGACAGAATTCAAAATGATGCCTTTTTCTACCTGAAAAATTTACTATAGGAGGACTTGCTACATTCCTTGTCCTGGTAGTAGATCTACAAATGTTATTTATGATGGATCACTGGAACTAAACATTATTTATTTTAGCAATTCTCTGATGTATGTATGTGTATATGTTTCACAATAAAAAGGCTGAAAAAAATTTAAAACATTTCTTTCTGCTGTGTTGGTCACTAATGATTGAAACTCAAATTGCTGGAAAAAAAAAAGGAAGAGTACCTTTATTCCATTTAATAATCTGAGAGTTGGGAAATCTCTCCTAAATTTGGAAACATCAACATTTTCACATTCGCTGTTTTTTCTCACTCAGTTGAGAATATCAGAAAAAAAAATTAACTCGTTTTAAAACTACTCCTCACATACTTAAAATTTAGGAAAATCCTGGAAATATTTTATCAGATTTTATCCAGTCCCAGTCCCATTTTTGTCACTTTACTATTGAAATGCATATGTATTTTAAACTTAATAAGGTGATCTAGATATTTGCTTATAACTCTGCCATGTTTATTGTCAAGAAGTGTGGATTTCCATCTGTCAGAGTTTGAAATCAGATTCCAAAACAGGGAGCCTAGTTCTGAATAAGAACCCATGGAAATTGTTAAGACCCATTTTCATGAGGATATAATCCAACTCTAGAAGCAGCCACAGTTTATGCCAGATTTGGGGATAAAATCCCTTTTGGTCTGTGAAGAGGGTTGAAATTTTAATCAACTATTTTCTACCTCATAGAATCCCATATGGTGTTGGGTCATTTTGAACATGGGAATACTTTGACATTGTATATCACTTTTGTTTCTCCCCTAAAGGAAAGCCACAACACCCTGTATCTGAAGAGCTGGGTGGAGGTTACTCCCAAGAGCCCGTTGATATCTGCTGGCAAAGCCACCCGAGCAAGTCACGCGTGAGTAGTTTCCTTGCTAATGTTTTGGCATGTCATGATTATGCACTGCTAAGTCTTTGTCAGGAACAGACCTGTTGCCAATGTTTGTTGTTCATGCCTGTTGTTATTAATTTTCTCTCTTCCCCTCCCCTATAGCAATCATGCTCTGTGGTAAATGGTAAGGAGAAGAGGCAAGAAAGCTGAATGTGCTGTCTTCCCCATTGGCTTGTAAGAGCAAAAGGAGGTAAGATGTAAGGGAAGGGGAAAAGAGTATGTCAGCATCAAAAAAGGAGGTTCATTGGTACGAATTCCTGAGTCCGAAGCAGTTGTACTCCACCTTGGCCACTGAAATCACTGGGGATGATTTGAAGACTCATGTCTCGACCCCTCCCCCATAACTTAATGTGTCTTGAGATAGACCTAAGTATTAGAGTTATTCGTTGATTTATAAGCTCAAGAAATGATGCTGATGCAAAGTCAAGATTGAGAACCTCTGCTCTAGACTCAGTGAGCCATCCCCATGAGGATTAGCTCCTTACTCATTTCTCATCTCCCACTCAGACACATTGAATTGTATTCACCCAGTCATCATGGGGCCATGTTACGCTGGAGCCCTTCACGACCTGCAAGATCAACTAGCCTTGCCCTTGCTTTTGAGGCAACAATAATGTGACAGAAAGACCACTGGATCTAGGTCCCATGACTAGACTATTTCTGTTCATAGTTAAATGAACTATGACAAATCATGAGGAAGTCGTGGCATTTCTCTGGGTCTCCTTTTGCTAAGATACTGGACTTAGGGAAATTCAGTGACCATTGTGAATGCACCTAACTCGGTATGAGGCATGTATGGTAATGCATAGCTACTCAGGAAAAACTTTTTTCTCTGTTTAAGTTCCTTTTTTTTTAAATTTTTATTTATTTATGATAGTCACACAGAGAGAGAGAGAGAGGCAGAGACACAGGCAGAGGGAGAAGCAGGCTCCATGCACCGGGAGCCCGACATGGGATTCGATCCCGGGTCTCCAGGATCGCGCCCGGGGCCAAAGGCAGGCGCCAAACCGCTGCGCCACCCAGGGATCCCTCTGTTTAAGTTCTTATAGGTAAAGGCACTGCACCCCGAAAGGATAAATAAAGTATATTTGCTCAGAGCTTTGTCTATTGTATCTGAGGACATCAATGGTTTTCTTGTTTGAGTGTAGGTTTTTTACAATTGAGCCAACTGAAAATGTATTATTTAACTCTATCCATTGGTCACTTCTCATCCTCTTCCCCTGACAACATACAGACACATATATTCATAAATGTGGTTCAAGAGGATCTACAATCCAGGAGCAAATAGATATGTTAATGCTGCCTCAGGATTTCTGGGGCTTGGACTGCTTGCCAAATCCCAGCTCTGAAAATATTCTACTTTGGAGTCCCAGACAATCTATCTACATCTCCTCTGCTATCTCCTCCATCGACAAAATGGAAAAATTCCACCAGAGATTAATTCTTGCTGGCATGGCACTTTAAAGATTAAAATGTACTATATATAATAAAAAAAAAAAAGAAGCAAAGCATTAACCATAGGGAGGAACAGGAAAATCACCCAGGGAAGAGGTAATAACAAGTGAATCAACGAGAAGGAAAGCCATCACTAAAAATGAGCTACACAATTGATATAAACTTAAATGTCCTGCCTTGATCCCTGGAGTATCTGTAGTTTGCCTGATTCAGACTTAACTAAAATCAAATTTCAAGGCAAAGCTGCTGTGTTTCTATAATGGATAAGTCCATTTTTAAAATTAGAAACATTCAGGGTAACTTAATTCTTAGGTGAGCATTGGGGCACTTCTTATCTCTCTCTCTCTCTCTCTTTCCCTGTCTGTCTCTGTCTCCGTGTCTCTTTCTCTCTGTGTCATGTATTGATCCTCACATTCAAACGTGTCACAATTGAGGGTGTTTTTAAGTTGTGCAATACTAAGTATCCATCTGTGTGAAAAGAAGCTTTTTCCCCTACTGACAAAAGTGCTTAAGGCCATCAAATAGTTTGAAACCAGAGACTATGACCAGGTACGATATACACATTTGTCCCTTATTTCCACTCAAAGAGATTCCAGGGTTCCCCCAAATGTATCTCATTGGTCAAATACACACTAAATCAGGCAAACACTTTCTAGGAAACCACAAAGTCAGCTAGGAGATATTCTTCACTTGATATTGTAAAGCTTATCTTTCCTGAAATGTCTTCACTATCACCTGGGACAGCTACATTTCACATTTTTGTTAAGGTATAAGCTGAACTTCTTCCAGGAAACCCTTGCTGCTATGACCTACACTGCAATAACTCCTCTCCAAGTTCGTAAAATAAGAGAATAACCATTTTTTTAAACACTGAAAGACAAATTTGAATATGATAGGAGTAGTGATTGGCTGCAATTGCCCGGCCAGCATTGTCCTCAAGGATGCTGGTGAGTGGGAAGACAGGCTGCTGGGAAGGCAAAGAGGAACTTATGCAGGTACCCCCATTAGGAAGCAGGGAAACTAAGGGTGGTCTCCATGTCCCCAGTTTCCCTGGATCGAGCTGATGAGATGGGTGCCAATTATCTGGGAGATTCCTGGAATACTGCCTCTTTTCTGGAAGTCCCATCAAGCACAAGGCCCAGAATCATTCCATGTATATTTGAGATGGAGTGGACAACTGCCACCAGGTGGCACCAAACTGTGGCCAGGACGGGGACGGATTTGGATGGCACAGGCCCCTGGAAGTCCCAGATGGCTAGTTGGGCAGCCTTACTATGGTCATTTCATTAATTTTGCAACATGATGCCAGGTTTTAAGCAAGTGAATTTTTGGGGCCATACATCTCTCTTCATGGCTAGGGTTTTACTCTACTTACTATTATATTCAGTTTTATGTAGTGTTACTATTGAGCTTTGATGTTTCAACTCCCAGCCAAATTCCAGGTTCACTAAGAAGAGAAATCATGTATTCTGTAGTTCTTATATACCTCACAGTGTCCAGTGTGCTTTGGATAAAGGGTAAATACTCAACAACTACCAGTTTTATTGCACTATTGAAACTTTCATACAGTATGAATTATCTCAGTATAGATTTCTTTAACTGCCTGGATAGAAAACTGTCTGCCACAGATACTCCAACCCCAAATACATTCCCACATGCACAGGAGGTTCTGGCATTTGGCTGTGCAATTGGCCAGCCTTTCAGATCACAGCAATTCATTCCTTTATCAGAGAGGTAAACAAAGGAGCAAAACATCTTTATTCAAAATATCTTTGTGATTCCATTGCTCTGTTATAAACACAACTTACTTATTTTTCCGATTTTCTGGTTTCACACATAGCTACTTATAAAACCTCTATTTTTCCTATCTATGCTAAGTGATTGAGGAAAATAGAAAACACACACACACACAAACACACAGTGTGTCCTTCTCAGGAGGAGTCACCAGCACAAAAGTCTGGAATGTGCTTGGCTTTGCACCCATCACAGCAAGGCATTAGAAATATTGGATTTAGTGTTGTGCATCCACAGATATAAAATTAGGCCGACAGAAGTCTGGATCTGGGCCTTGCTCCATACTGCTAACTTGTAGAGCACTGGTAGCCAAAAGGGTTTGGAACGGTTGTCTCTCTACAGATGCTGCCATTCATTTCTGTGGGAACAGGACCACTTACATCTAATTACAGTTTCTGCTTAAATTAACAGGACAGATATGACAGCAAAAACTTCTTCAGACTAACTGGTGGGGAGACCTTTAGCTGACACAGTTTATGAAGTAGTTGGCTTACAGCAAAGTAATGTCAATTTTTAAAAGTAATTTAGAATTCATATGGTTCCATCCAGCAATTTGTGGCTGCCAGAGAAAAATATGTGGGGTGGTGGGGCAGCAGAGAAGGCAGGCAGGAGCATATGCTATTTTAGAAAGATGAATAGATTATTTTACAGAGTCAACAATTTTAGACATATTAGGTTATTTTAAACAGTACGATTACATGGCTTATAAGCAGTGGAGTTGATTTTTGAACTCAGATGAACTTCAGAGCCCTTGGTTTTAACCTTGATTGCCTTCTAGGACAGCTAAAGCCCTAGGTCATGCTACTAACAAACAATTAAAGGAAATTTTGTGTTGGTTTGATGACAGTTTTACTGCCCTTCATTCTGGCCAGTCCAACTTCATGCTGTGAGATCCAAGGTAAGTTGATTCTTCAGGACCCTACCTATTCCTACAATGGGTCACTAAGTAATCTGGCAGTTTCATTCACTGCAAAAACTGGCCTCCAACCAGCAAAGGGCCAGGCTGCCCTTGAGAAGGGATGTCCCAATAGATTCCCAGGATTCATAGAATTTGCCTCCAAACCATCCTCTTGACAATTTTACAACACCTTTTAGCATGCTAAGCCTCTCCTATCCATCTACCTCATCTGTCAATTCCAGCCTTTGTCTTCATGACCTGGGGTGTGATTATCAATCCTTTTACCATCCCCCTTTGATCAAACAACGTGGCAAACAATCATTTTGGCAGAGGGCAGCCTTAGAGCCACAGATACTCAAGCACTGCTCCCATGGACAGCTCTTACCTGGGATAGACCAACCCTGGAATCACTAACAGACATTTGGGGGATCTGGGGTGATTGTTTCAGTTGGAGTCCAGAGGTCAAGGAGGGATCCAGTCTTATTCTTTGCAAAAGTAGCTACTAAAAATAAAGTTTGAAAAAGTTGTTGTAGGGTTTCACAGCATACTAGATATAAGTATGAATATATTAGATACCTAGATACAATATATATGAATATATATATGCAAAAATGTACATATATATTTTCCTGAGAAATATACTTCACTTAAAAGTTGTATTTTAAAATGAAGCACTTAAATTTTGTAAATTCCTGATGAGAGGACAAAAAGTCCCTCTTTTAAATGTATAGTTCTGGAGCCTAAATCCAAGGAGTCAGACCCATAAAGCTTCTTGCTATAATTGGCTGGCTTTTTAATATTTATCTGATATGATTTCCTACAGTTCAGAAGAACAAATTCATTCCAATAAGTTTCTAGATCAGAGGCCATCAAACCACAGCCCCTAGCCCCTAGGCCAAGATCTAGCCCATTGTATGTATTTGTGAATAAACTTTTATTGGGACATAGCCATACTCCTTTGCTTACAGACTGTCTACACTACTTTCACACTCCAATGGCTGAATTGAGTACTTGCAATAGAGGTAGTATGACTCACTAAAGGAAAAAACTGTTTCCTTTTCTACTCATAACACTTCTGACACTAAATGTGTGGATATTTTTCCCCACACCAACTAATTCTCCAACTCTCCAGATACCACAATTCAATTCTGATACTAACTACTCAGATTAGTGCAGACTTCCAAGTTAGGGGCTTAGCTTCCTTAGCTTTCAAGAAGCTTCCCCTTCTTGAGCTGCCAGTCACAAGTCCCAGATTGTTACCTGTGTTCTTGACCAATGAGTTATAATCTCCTCGGGTTCAATAATTTGCTAGAATGGCTCACAGAACTCAAGGAAACAATTAGGTTTTATTAGTTCATTATAAAGGATACAGGTGAACAGCCAGATGGAGAGGTAGATAGAGCAAGGTCTGGAAGTGTCCCAAGCAAAGGAGTATCTGTCCTCATGGAATTGGCGTGCACTGCCCTCTCAGTATGTGGATGTGTTCACCAGCCCAGAAGCTCTCCAAACCCTGTAGTTTAGAGATTTTTATGGAGGTTTCATCATGTAGGCATGATGAATTATTAACTTGGTCTCCAGCCCCAGAAGATAGGGTGGTGGAGTCGCTGAAAGTTCCAAGCTTCTAAACATGATTGGTCTTTCTGGTGATCAGCACCCATCCTGAAGCTATCTGGGGGACACCAGCCACCAGTCCTCTCATTAGCCTACCAAAAGACACTCTTACCACTCCAGGAATTCCAAAGGTCCTAGAAGCTCTTGTATCAGGAACCCGAGTCAAAGACCAAATATTAGAACAAAAGATGCTCCCTAGCATCCCATCATTCAGGAAATGACAAAGGTTTTGGGAGCTCTGTGCCAACAACCTGGACAAAGATTATTACACCACATATGCAAGACCTGAGAAATTTAACAGCCTGGCCTTTTACAGGAAGTTTGCTGACCCCCTGTCCTAGACGAATAATATGGGGCAGTTTATATGACTAGCTTACAACATAGATTTTACCACCAAAAAGAAGGCTTTTGTTATGTCTTTGCTTAGACTAATAAAAACACTACACCTGATGTCCAGAATTCAGAACAGACTGTTCCAAATAGCTGATTTTTAAATTTATACACTTTACAGTCAAATCATTGAAAAACTGTTTATAGCAGCAATGTCCACAATAGCCAAACTGTGGAAGGAGCTTCGGTCTCCATCGAAAGATGAATGGATAAAGAAGCTGTGGTCTATGTATACAATGGAATATTACTCAGCCATTAGAAACGACAAATACCCACCATTTGCTTCAGCGTGGATGGAACTGGAGGGTATTATGCTGAGTGAAGTAAGTCAATTGGAGAAGGACAAACATTATATGGTCTCAATCATTTGGGGAATATAAATAATAGTGAAAGGGAATAAAGGGGAAAGGAGAAAAATGAGTGGGAAATATCAGGGAGGGAGACAACATGAGAGACTCCTAACTCTGGGAAACGAACTAGGGGTGGTGGAAGGGGAGGTGGGTGGGGGGTGGGGGTGACTGGGTGATGGGCACTGAGGGGAGCACTTGATGGGATGAGCACTGGGTGTTATTCTATATGTTGGCAAATTGAACACCAATAAAAAATAAATTCATAAAAAAAATAAAGATGAAATTATGGAAGTGGGAAAAATAAGAATTTTGGCTGCATACTTTTTCCATTTAGTATATTGAATAATTCCTTCCAGAACTTTCTGTCCTGCCAAGTTTTTGTGGACAGATCTGCTGTGAACTGGCTTCGTCTTCTTGTAGATTAAGGACTCTCGCTGCCCTGCCGCTTTCAGGATTCTTTCCTTGTCTATGGATTCTGTGATTTTGACTCTGATGTGCCTTGGTGATGTCGGCTTTTGTTGAATTTAGTGGGAGTTCTCTGTGCTCTTGGTTTCATTGTCTGTGTCCTTCCTCACATTAGAGAAGTTATATAATTTGTTGAAATAAAACTTGTGCCCCTTTTTCTCTCTCTTCAAAAAAAAAAAAATCATTGAAAAACTGAACCTGAACTCAAACACTAAGACATTTTTGCCAGTTACTTTCTCCAGGGGGTCTTAAATTATAAAATAACATTGTTCTTTATTCACATAGACTCAGACTAGCACGAGTACGTACTTGCCTGATTGATTTAAATAATGAAAAATAACTGGAAAAGAGCAATTCAGAGGGTTCATATAAAATTTAGAGGTAAAGAGAAGAGTTGGGGAAAGAAATAGTGATAAAATTTTATTTCTCCTTAGAGAAAAAAAAATACTGCTTCCAACTAACTTAAATAATTATTCATTTAAATAACACTTGACTGCGTAATAATGAGATAGGTCTGTAAGTTGGTGGTTTCTGTCCCTCTAAAATCTCTCCTAGCCAGAGAAAATAACTCTCAAACATTCATAATGAACAAAGTGAAACACTTTTTTTAACCTATGAACTTAAGGAGGATGAAAAATTGGGGGGTCCCCAGGCCCATATTGTACTGATGTTGAAGAAAGCAGAGTGTGGGCAGTTAATGAAGCAAGTGCTGGGCTCATGACTGAATAAAACTGTCGCCAAACCCTTGGGCACATGCATAAAAATTTGTCCTCTTTGAATCCAATTCTTATTTCATTCATTCTACTACCTTTTCCAAAAATGCCTCTGTTTTGTTGATGCAAGACTACGGTTTGGATTACCCTTTTGGTTGAGGGAAAGGGGAATAAAGTTTGCAGCATCTCTGATATATAACTGACATTGCTTTAAGGTAGAGGTGGAAAAGGATTTGGGCTGGAAATCACAAGCAGTGATTTGGGTCTCATCTCCACGGCTCTCTAGTTGTGTGATCTCAGACAAGACATTTGCCTATCCTGTGCCTAGATTCCTTATTTGAAAAATGTAGATCATGAAAGAGGCCCCCAACCTACCAGAATGTAAAGCTGCAGGAATAAAGTGAGTAGAAGATAAGGAATAATTCTTTAAAAGTTAAAGTTTTAATAAAAATTAGCATTTTCTCCCAGGGATATGTTGGATGTACTTTTAACTCAATTTATCAAACATAAATTGAATATTTTCTTACCTTGAGTGTGCTGATAGTCTTAATACAGAAAACCCTAATTAGTTTGGATGTACCAAGATTAGCAATTGACTTCTGTCTTCCTCCAGCCTTCATCCTCGAATTCTAACCTGCTGTGAGGAGGGTGTGAAGCTTTAGGGAAAACATGAGGAAGCAGAGCAGCAGAGCATGGGGCCCCATAATCCCATATCTTCCCTGCCCAATCCCCCACTCTAAGACCAATGCAAGCAGATGTAATTATCTGGGAGCTTTTTGGAACTGCTGTCATTGTCTTGTCAGTTCCAGACAGCTCCAAAATCTAGAATTACCCCCACTGAAATATAAGCCAGGGTGAAAAGCAGCCACAGGTGGTGCCAATCAAAGTTGGGCAAAGGATAGATTTCAATTGTTCATTTTTACCCAGTATCCAACAGCCAGTTGAACATGACTGCCCTGGCCATTTCCTTGTAATACTGCCATTCATATTTCAGCCAATTTATTTTTTCAGCCCCCACTCATCACATTATGATGAATAGTAATGACAAAGATCACTAGCTCTCTTCTGAAGTATTTGGTGGCAAGAAAATGAAAAAGCTTTGGTGAAGAGCTCATTGCTACACAGTAGAATCCTGAGTTCATGACCAAATGAAGAGGGGATCTTGTTTAGTATGGGACCTCTCTCATTGAATCTTAGAGTTGAAGAGCAGTCAGAAACCACATTTGAATTTATAGTTTTCCTGAATGTCTCTTTTCCTTATCAATTAGAACTGAGAAACAACCTTTTAGAGCTCAAGACCAATAACAAGGCAAGAAAAATATTTTTTCCATGTCTTCCAAATGTGACTACTCAGATAATGGCAATCATATGCAAAACAAGAAAATATCCATTACTGACTTTGGTAAAAAGTGCCATTTTACACTGATTTCCAGCACATTTTGAAAGCAGAAACTGTCACGGAACCCTACTTAGAGAGTATGACCAACAGCCTCAGATAGCCACTCCAGTAGGTAAAGAAAAAGTGATAGAAATGGAAATTTTAGCCTTCAGCACACTGGTACTATCCTCCTTCAGGCCACAATATGTGTTATGATCAAAGGAAAGGCAATTTAAATTTGTTGGGTGGAATTTTTCCCCCCAGCCTATGGGCAAGGGTGTTTTATTTGCTTGACCCTCTCTAGTCCTAAAACTATTTATGGTCAGATATTACCAAACGTGTGAAGAGCCACAGAACAAAATTACGTTTCTTTTAACCAAGGGTAGGGGAAATAAGTTAATTTCATGCTATTTCTTGAGGTCAGATAACAAAATGCACATTTACCCAGGCAGAGAAATCATAGGCCTTTCTTCTCAAAATTGTTAGGACTGAAAGTAAAAGCAGCTGAATCTAGGAAGTTGATGAGGTGAAGATCTGAGAAGTGCAGCAGCAGGATGGAGAGCCTGATGGCAGCCAGTCAAACTGCTTTCAGAGCACAGGACCATTGATAATGACTTCTTTTCTGGGTGACTACCATGAGGGGACCTAAGAGAAACCCCTGAAGATCATCATTTCTACTTCTAATGTACCCAGGGAGAACACAGGTGTCACAGCTTCCTAGGTAGCTGACTTCTAGACCAGTTAGTTGTTCTCAAACTTCAGTGAGTATGAGAATCATTGGGGTTTGGGGAGGTTCAAGGGGATGGGAGGTGGGTTGCTTATTAAAACACAGACTTTACATTTCTTATTGAATTGTATTTGTATAGCAGATTCTATCATACAATATTGATGAACAACCACAAGTCCTACTAATGAGGTTCTAGCTCTGAGGTTGCCTTGGATCGATGTTTCGGGAGACTCTCACATCCCCAGGGAATTATAGATGAACAAATGGGCCCTTTAAAGGTTGAGAGATAGGTGGACCCAAAACCACTAAGATGGCTTGAGAAGAAACTGGTCCTATATCATCAAAGCTCTATGGCTCACTCTGATTATCACAAACATAGTGGCTTGATTTGGAGCCCTACACAAGGCCAGATCCACAAACCTAGGAATCCATACAAATCTTTCTGGTGCCAGATTCTAGGGCAGAGCACTCACTGAGTGATATACCCAAAGGCTGCTGCTAATGACTCTCAAGTTGTGGCCTCAGGCAGACCAGAAGATCATCTCAGCACATTTGTTCTGAAATGATCCATAGACCAAGAACAGATGCATTAAAAATATCCCCAAATAATCCATCACCCTTTAATACTATGCTGAAGAGTTTAACAGGCCTTTCCTGTAGGATGAGCCAGGGAAGGGGGAGAAAATCCCTTGCACAGCATGTTATAGTTTACAAAGCAATTCTCACATATATTGTCATTCAATTTTCATAATTCTGCAAGGGTACTGCCGTTGTTCCCATTTTACAGATGAGGAAATGGCAATCAGTAAGGTCTGCCCAAGTTCAAAGACTTGAGATTCAAACCCAGGCCACACAATCTCGATGCATGATGCCACACTGCCTCTCAGAGGCCAAGATGTACAGCAGCAGCACTGGAAAATGTTCTAAACAAAAGTCAGGAGGACAACCAACAAAAATACTTAAAATTCTTCATGCCAAACAAAGTGAGAAGTGAATGAGACAAGGGGCAAGTTGTTTGGTCAGCAAATAATGGAGAAGCAAACAAAAGTCAAATAAAATTGGATTTTTTAAAAAAAATTTACAGAGCAATTTCACCATAACAAAGTAAGACAATTCTCCAAGGGCACACTTCAGCTTCCTACATGTACTATCCTAAGGGATCCTTAAGCAGATCTCTCATTCATCATTACTCCCATAGACTTATTTAATGCTCAATTTCGTGATGGTTTTTATTTTAGGATTTTTCAGGAAGACTCAGTATTATAGGAACTAAAACTGCTTTTGGAAGTGGTCAATCTCTGAGAACCAGTGATGTTGAGAATGCTTATTGAGACAGTTTTTAAATATGTATTCATGAAGATGCACTTCTCTCATAAGCTCATTCTCCTCCTCTCTTCTTATCTCTCTTATGTCCTGGGTCAGAGCCAGCCCAGGGCAAAACTGACAAATAGAAGTTTATTTCCTGCACTACCTCCTCATTCCTAATCTCCACTCTCCCTATCTTCCTATAAAAACCCCAGGTACTTCTTCCTAGATCCCTTCACCCCAGAACTCAGTTTTCTTTCCTTCCCAATCAAAATCTGCCCTCCAGAAAGGATATGATCAAAATGTTCACACTCTAGTCCAAGTGTGAACATTTAAAATCATTTTAAAATCACCTTTAAAAAATAATATAAATATATATATATATACACATACATTGGTATCTGATATATAAATATATATATATAAGTGTGTGCATATATATATAAGTATATAGTACAGTACATATATAGTATATAAGTATATATATATACACACACACTTATATGTGTGTATGTGTGTGTGTGTGCATATACTAATGCCTCTGATATATAAATATATATATAAGTGTGTATATATATAAAAGTATATAGTATATACTATATATGTAAGTATATAGTATAGTATATATATAGTATATAAGTATACACACACACATACTTATATGTGTGTGTTTGTGTGTGCGTGTGTGCATATACTAATGCATGGGTACTACCCTGGACTAATTGAATCAGAATTTTTGACATGGAACCCTGGCTTCAGTATCTAAAAAAAAAAATCATCTCCAACTGATTCTATATAGCCAGGGTTGAGAATCACTATATGTACATAAATGGAAAGGTTTCTTATATAAGCCTTTCTGGAGATTTGTATTTTATATTGAAACACAGCCTTAGCAGTGGTATTTTCAGGGAGCCCACAAGATTAATGCAGAGTAGAAGGAGAATTAGAGGGAGAAGAGGAGACCCTGGTGTTGAATGTATTCTATGTATCCCATGATTGTCATCTCACTTGTGAATTTTGTGGGATTGGTTGTTGAAGGGTCCTTCAAATGTGTATCTGGCTTAGGTTCATTCCATCATATGGTTTGCCTTGCAAACACACCACCCTTTGACTGGTGTTCATGTTGTTTGCACTCAGAGACCCTTCATTTATCTTGTTTTTCCTCCACGCTGTCAGATTATTTTCTTTTGTAGGCTTGATTCAAACATCTGCCCATGATTTCTAGTGTTCAGCTAGAGTAAGGGGCCCCAATTTATTTAACATGGTAAATGCTGCAGCAACGGTCCTCAGGTCTTTCTGTAAAGAGAAAAATGAAAGCTGGCTGTCACTTTTTGGACAAATCTCATGGAGTGGCAATTTGGTAGAATCATTGAGAAAGTAGGATCTGGCTCTCAGCTTTGTGGGTGTTGAACCACGGTTTTATTATTGCACCTGAGAGTGATCAAGCCTTCAAGAGGTGGCTCATACTAATTTACCACACAAGTCATAATCCTAATGGACTCATATTTGAGATATTTGATTGCTAAATGGACTATTCCTATTGTCCAGGCTGTGCCTTAGCTTAGGAAATTTAATTAAGGTCAAGGGCTTTATTAGGGAGAATAAAGTTAGAGCAGAAGTACATAGTAAAGCAGTACTCCACAAAATACTTCCTGAGATTACACTTGGAAATCCTAGAAAACATTTTAGCCATAGGCACTACCTCTTTTTCTTTGTCTTTGAAATAGAAACTTGCTTTCTGAAAGTCAGACTTCAGGAGTGGCAAAAGGATCAGTACAAGAAGATACCTTTGTTGAGGGATAATGCCAAAGAGAATCAGTTACTCGACATCTAATATAGTCTCTCCAACCAGCCCAGTGGTTCTCAAAGTCTTCTGCATATTAGAATCACTTGGGAGCCTTAGAAAATTCTGATACCTAAGCCACGTTCTAGACCAATCAGATAAGTATCTGTAGAGGTGGGAGCCCAGGACATCAACATATTAGGGATTCTAGATATACTATTGAAATATGTTTCTAGTGAACTCTGGTGATTTTTTAAAAGCTCCCTTAGAAAAGCCAAGTCTGTGAACCACTGAACTGGGTTAAACCAATTGGCATATCCATAGTCAGATTCTCTCCCTCCTTAGATAAGGTTGGAAGTAACTCACTACTTCCTTTTTCTGTCTGCCATCCTGTTTAAGAGAGTTCAGGATAAGGAAAAATTATATTTATATGACAGACACTGGAGAGGCCTTTACATATGTTGTCTCTTTAGTTCCTATTGCAAGCTGCACATTCTAATCCATAGGGCTGAGCTTCCTAAAAATGCATATGTCAGCCACAGCCTTCCCCAGGTCTCCTTAAGCACAAACTTGGGGATTAGGTGCTGGAAATTTGAAGATTTTTCAAACTCCCCAAATGAGCTGATTCAAAACCAAGGTTGAGAGAATCACTGAGCCACATAGATCACCTAGATATTTTGGCACTTGTCACAACAATATTAATCTTTATATAAAACAGATTATGGGTGGGCCCAACCAAATACCTGTATACCAATATATCAGAAGTGTCAAAAATACCACAGAATATATTGCCAGTGAACTCAGGTCTCTATACATACCTTCTAACATACAGGGCAAAATGTAACATGGTTCCATTTCTACTGAAGTAGATGACCTTCCAGAAGAAATTAAGAGGAGAGGAGAGGAGAGGAGAGGAGAGGAGAGGAGAGGAGAGGAGAGGAGAGGAGAGAGAAGAGAAGAGAAGAGAAGAGAAGAGAAGAGAAGAGAAGAGAAGAGAAGAGAAGAGAAGAGAAGAGAAGAGAAGAGAAGAGAAGAAGAGAAAAAGGAATAGGAAAAAATCATTCTTGCCAGTATTGATCCACATCACTAAACAAATGTTGAACAAGTATTTTTGGCACCCACAGTGCTCACATATGTCAATCCAGCCCTAATTTCGTGTGAGATTTTCACCGATGCTATTTGGGTTGGTTGTTTCCACATAGACTGTATGATAAAATAGCAAAGCCAATAGCAAAGCCATTTATTGAGCACTTACTACACGAATGGTGCTAAGTCTTACTGTAACTTCTAACTTCTTACTAAAACTGCCCATACAGGGAGAGTACCCATTCATTCATTTATTCATTCACTCAACAAGTATTGACTGCCTGTTGCAGAAAAAGGCAGTATCTGATAATGGTAAGTACACAGGTTTTGGAATGACACAGCTTGAACTTCAGTCCCTGCCCTGTTAGCTGCTGATCGTATGCCTTTGGACAAGTGATTTGCAACTTCCAATCAGAGTTTCCTCCTATGTGCAATAAAGGATAATGTCACCATGAATGAATAACCCATTAAAATATTGAATGCAGTGTCTGATAGCTCTTCAGTAAGAGTAAAAGGCATCGGAGACTGTTATTGTTGCTACTATGGGTCTGCACTGTGCTGCTAGACTGGGTGCTAGACACCCTTATCTCATGAGCAAATTCACCCATCCATTTGTTTATTCGTCTATTTAGTAATTCAATCAGTCAACAAATCATTCTTTAATGCTGTGCTAGGCTGTAGGAGCTCACAGGAAAGGGAAACAGACAATAAATAAACAGTGATGAGAGCTGAGGCAGAGGTGTGTGTGTGAGGCGTGCTGGCAATGCCAAGGGAGGGGCCAGCGACCTTGCTGAGGGCAGCAGGCATAGGTTTCATGGTGCAGGAGATATCGAAGCAGCATCTCATAGGAAATGTGCAGCCAGTAATGTGAGGGTGGGAGGTAGGGAGGCGAAGAGGATGCCAGGCAGAAGGAAAGCCATGTGACAAGATAGGTTTCTGGGATGACAGCCATCGATTGCTGACCAGAAAGGAAGGTCCTTGACTTTTCCCTGGATTTGGCATTCTGAGGGGTTAGGATTTAATCTTTGAGCCTGTAGACTCAGTTTTACCTACTATACTTCTCAGAAAATCCTTATTAAGATTTGATGAGTTACCTACGCAACTCTTATGAATAAATTGAGCAAAGCTGTAGGCAAGTAGTGTTTTCAGAAATTTTTTTGCAATCGCTCAATCACTTACTGGCAAGGAACTGCAAGACCAAGGGCAAAAAGGAAATTTGGGTTTAATAACTGTTTGCAATGGATATTCCAATATGATTTTCATACAATTTTTCTATCACTTGGATTTATTTTTATTAGCCTTTAAATATCAAACACAGGATTCTGCAGCAAAAACAGGCTTTTGAAATGTTAACAAAAAGAGGTATTATCAACATTCACTTATTAGGTTAGAATATATTCTAAACACAAAGGATCCCATCACTGAGGTTTCTATGGGAAGAAAGCTCTGCTGATGCAGCTATAAAACACAGACCAAACCTGTAGTACTTTGTGTCACTCACCCCCATTCCAGAGGTTGCAAGGCATGCTTTCTGAATTCTGCACGCTCCCAGCAGCCAGGATGTCATCCGGGAAGTATAGACTAGCCCTTATCTGGATCTTTGCAACACAATGAGGGAAAAAAAAATGATGACTGTACATTAGAGTGATTGTCTCTGAAAACGGGATTAAAGGCAATATTTATTTTCTTTTTATACAATTTTCTGTACCTTCCAATTTTTTTGGTAATGAGTGGGTTTATTTCTTAAAATTCCACCCCCAAGTCATAAATTAAAATATCATAATGAGAGCATAGGTTAAACACTCAATCACTTGGGCTTCACATATACTTCTCTCTCACTTCTTACAAGCCCATTTTGCTTTGTTTAAGGCAACTGTGACAGAGACATTAACACCAGGACTTAAATGCCTTGATGAAAATTGCTCTGTAATTAATACTGTAAAATTCACCTAACTTGCATCCTTGTGCATTTTCTTTTCTTAGTTATATTTTGGTTTGGAGTTTATCATTTAACTAATTATTTTTTAATAATGTGTACTTTTTAATCAATTTATTATCACAACTGATAAAACAATAGGAATTCAATAGCAGAACACTGATGTATTTCTTACAAAGGCTTTGCTAGAAACTTTTAAATAGGAGGAGGCTTGGAGATAATTCCTAAAATTTCTCCCAAGAACTTAAGAGAAAATTGCATGAAGCAATAATGACAACATTTCAACCATTTGTAAATATGGATGGCTAATATTATATTTTAAGAATCAAATCAGGATTAATATAATCTTACAGACTGCTTCTTTTCTCAAGAAATTAAATTATAAGGGAAAAACGTCATCTCCTGGTCATAGTCTTACACAGCAAGAAACATTTTAATTGTAAATGTGCCTTTTAGAGCCTTTAAATTTCAAAAAGATGATGAGGAGGACGGATCCTGTGTACTTACTAATCTGTAAATAGAGTACCAGGCCAGAAATCAATTCTGAAATGCGGCATCAATTGCACAGGCTTCCACTTAGTTTTAGTTGAATAAAAGCCCTACTAGATACGCAAATAACATCAAACTTGCCAGATTAAAGAGAGGCCCCTCATACTCTAAATCATGATTGTCAATCATCACCCAGGATTAAGGGATATATTTTAAAAACCTAAAAGCAAGCGCTTCCTTTTAACTTCTGCCTACTGCGCATTTTGGATTATCGCCCAGAAATAGTATTACTTGAAACAAGACTGCCTCCCTCCTACCATCTATGAGAAGTGCATTGTTACCATCTGCTGTTGTCTATTTGGAATAAAACTCAGCAAGGCATGCAGCTTAATGTTCAGAGCCCTTCAGCAGACGATGCTGGTGTTTAGAATACAGCTTCACATTTAAATGGAGCTGATTTTCGGTTTAGTCAGTTTTCTCAACGTTGCTATCCTCCCCACCAGAAAGAAGCAAATTAGTCTCAGAACTAAGACGACCACAACATATTTACATTGTAAAGTGGGAACTTTAAACCCTGCCGTGGCCAGTGAAGCTTTACTTGTAAACTCTCCAGGTTTATTCAGGTGAATAATTTTCCCATTTTGTATTTTCTCATTAGCATTACCCGCTCCAGACACTCATATTACTTTCACTTAGAAAATATTCTTTTAAAAGGCATGTATTCTTAATAAATAATACCCAGAGGATGTTATCATCAAAGGGTCTTAAACATATATGTTATATAATATATATGTATATAATATATTATATATATATATATTAGGGAAACTTTAAAAAGAATTATAAGAGGTCTAAAGAAACAACGGATTCTGTAAATTTGTATGAAACAGATGGGCAAATAATATCTCTAAAGAAATACACAAGAAACCAATAACAATTTTCTTCAGTCAGAGTGGGGAAAGACTGAGAGTCTGCAGTGGGAAAGATATTTACTTCTCTCTATTATTTTACACTTATTTTTAACATGTAAATGTGTTAAACATTTTTAAATTAATAACCAAGAATGTGGTTTTTTTAAATGATGAAAAAAGAAAAAAATATAACCTGCTTCTTTAAGTATAAAACAAAATCATTCCAGGACTAATCTTATCAAAAAATAACATTTTAATAAGATTATTAAAACAAAATGTTAATTTATGAAAAGTTCAGCATTCTATTAAATTGCTAACCAAACAGTGAATTACAACCCAACAGGTTGCTTCATTGAATTCATTCATCTACTCCTGGCAAAGACATTCCAAATTTGAACTTAATTAATATTCCTTCTCCTGGTTTCCATAGTTTCTTTTTAAACATGAGTACCAGCAGAAACTGGCAGTAACTTTACCCATATTCTCAATAATAACCCCCTCTGGCTGTCAATATGTATGAAAAGGAAAATTTTTTTCATACCCGAAAGAGCCTCCATTTTCATATCTTTTGTTTAAAAATATGCTGGTAACATTTCTTTCTCCCTCTTTCTTATTTTGTGCATGCAGTTTGACATACTTAACTCTTATCCTGCCTGCGGTTCATACAGTGCTCAGCTGAAAAATGAATGCTGAGAGTGGGGTTGCCATTTTGGGTCCAAACAACAGCCTCCCATTCTACCTTCCCATAATTGCAAAATTGCAGCAATCTATGAAACTGGGGCCTAACAATTAAGTGTTCTGGTAGAAACCACTATCATGGCTTCAAATTTATCGGGGTGCAGAAGATTCTTTGTTTCTATTCGAACACCTGAATGAAGATCTCCTTAGCCATTGTAAACAAAGGAATATGAATTGGTGGGAAACTATACCTATATGAGTAAGTAGCATATGGGTCCACTAAAGTGGTTGACTTGAGCACAACTAATTCGCTATATTTCATACGATTTCTCTAAGGCTAGGTATTTTCCTACAGCCCAAGTAGAAAGAAGCAGTGTTAGACCTAGTCTTGGACCTCCTCTCTCTGCTTCATCTCCTTTTGAATCCATGCTTTTCCCAGCTGGGCTGATTTGCCTTCTCTGAATCACAGTCTCCAGCAGGATGCTGCTGGTCGGTAGTAGTCTGTCAAATACCTCTATGTACACTTAATTTTATTTTATTTATTTATTTTTTGTTTTTTTTTTTGTTTGTTTGTTTTTTTTGTGTGTGTGTACACTTAATTTTAGTCTAGAATGTCCACCTCTTTCTGCATGATGCTGTTATTTTTCAGATTTTGCTCTTATTTTTCATTTAGCTGCTCCATTTCCAAATTTTTGCAATGTCCTACACTGCTGGTGAAGATAGTTCTGCTGATTAAATGTGTCTGTTGTGGTTTACAATAAGATATATAGCCTTTTTGATCTGGGATGAGTTCCATTTCCCCTGTTTGCATGAATCAAGTTGGACCACATATCACATCAGCCACTGTGATTCCTCTTTGTGCTGCTCTTTGCATTCAGTCTTCATTGGTCATTGGTGTCAATGATACACATGTAGACACCACCCAAGAGGCCATGGGGTTATTGACATTTTTGGCTACTTCTCTTTGGTCTTACTGACAACCATAGCAATCCCAACAAGTAACCACAGAGCAGTCAATTCTCATGGCCAATACAGACCTTGTCTTGTCCACTACTACTCTTTCAGACTCACTGATCTGGTTTCTCCTGAAAGGGATTATGTATCTAATTTCAATTAGTTTTAGAATAAACTTGCAAACAAAGGACAGCTAGGAATACAACATGCCAGCAAACATGTTTTTAGTTGTATGTTTCACCAAAATTTTCTCCCTTCTCCTATGATTATAAGTAAAAGGACAAAATACTAGATTTTTTTAAAAAATTATTTATTTAAGTAATCTCTACACTCAATATGGGACTTGAACTCACAACCCTGAAATCAAGAGTTGCATGCTCCCCCAACCGAGCCAGTCAGGTGCCCCCAAATGCTAGATTTTTAATATGAAAAATATGTTTCTTGCATTGAAACTGCTGTTCTCCCAGAAAAGTCCTAGGAATAAATTCAAATACAATTTAAGTAAATTAAAAAAGAAATGTGCTGAACCTAAATAGAAAATACTTATGTGGGATCCCTGGGTGGCGCAGCGGTTTGGCGCCTGCCTTTGGCCCAGGGCGCGATCCTGGAGACCCGGGATCGAATCCCATGTTGGGCTCCCAGTGCATGGAGCCTGCTTCTCCCTCTGCCTGTGTCTCTGCCTCTCTCTCTCTCTCTCTGTGACTATCATAAATAAATAAAAAATACCTTAAAAAAAAAGAAAATACTTATGTAATATTACTGAAGGACATAAAACCAGATAGAAAAGCATATCATTTTCTTGAAAGATCTTAACATTTTAAAAATACCAATTCTCCCCAAATTAATATGCCAGTATACTGCAGTTTCAAGTAGAATCTTAACAGACGTAAAAATTGTATCTCCTCTGCTTATATACATACTCCCTTGTCCCATCAGACTTCACTTAAAAAGCAAAAGTTCAAAGATAAAATCAAAAATTTCAAGATGTCAGCAGAACATCAAACCAAGGGCAGTCCCTTCTGAGCATGGGCCACATGCAACTGCAGATTGCAGACAGAGAGCTAATCCTGCCATCCTGACCTCCAAATTTAAAATGGAAACTCTACCCTGCCAAGTCTTCTTTTTCTCTATACCCTGATCTATTTTCTCCCCATAGCACTTATCACCTTCTAATGTATTTTAGAATGTACTTATATTGATGGAAAAAATTTTGATTGGCTTCTTCTGCTAGAGAATGTAAGCTCAACAACATATAGGGTTTTGTTCACTGATATATCACATGTGTCTAGAACAGTGTGTAGTGTATAGTAGGTGTTCAGTAAATATTTATTGACTTGCATGAATGATAAAATACATCAAGTGCTAATAGGGCCTCTATCTTAGGCTAATAAAACTATGAGGTAGAGTTTCGTGATAATTCCTCACCAGAAACGTGCTTTGTTAAACTTCTGAATTTGGGGCACCCTCCAACAAAGAGTGAAGGAGACACTGGGACCTCTCTACTCACATACTTGTATTGCTGCTCATTTGCAGATTTGCTTATTGGGTAAAAGTATCCGTAAAATGGGCCCAAGTTGGAATGCCTGGGTGGCTCAGTGGTTAAGAGTCTGCCTTTGGCTCAGGGTATGATCCTGGAGAACCAGGATTGAGTCCCACATCAGGCTCCCTGAATGGAGCCTGCTTCTCCCTCTGCCTCTCTTTCTGCCTCACTCTCTCTGTGCTTCTCATTAATAAATAAAGTCTTTAAAAAAATTTTTTTTTGAATAGGGCCAAGTTGTCTTTCCTATCTTGGAATCTGGACCATGGACCAAGCTTTGAGTCTAGCCTAGCATAACATTTAAGTAGCATTATCAACTGGCCAATGAATTATCCACTGGCTCTAAATAAGAAAGGCTCGGGCAGCCCTGGTGGCTCAGTGGTTTAGCACCACCTTTGGCCTGGGGTGTCATCTGGAGACCCGAGATTGAGTCCCACGTTGGGTTCCTTGCAGGCTTCTCACTCTGCCTCTGTCTCTGCCTCTCTCTCTCTCTCTCTCTCTCTCTCGTGTGTGTCATGAATAAATAAATAAAATCTTAAAAAAAAAAAAAGGCTCACTCTCTTCATGTTGATTTAGGTTTTTCTACCTTCTCATGCTGTGAAGGGCCACATTAATGTTCAATCTGCACATTGAAATGTGAAAAAATACGGACTTCTTTAAGGGTAAGAACAAGTTTGAAAAGTTACGCCAATAAAAATTATTAACAGAGTTGAACTCTGAGCAGGATTATTGGGATTTTTCACTTTTTCAATGTTCTGGTTCATTTGCTCTGTAAATGATCTAGCTTTTGGGGTTTGCTGAATAGCTTGGATTCTGGTAGTAGGTATGTCCAATATAAACTGAGATGTACACTTTGAGGAAAATTATCCAGGGTAAACTCTTCTTCAGTTGATCTTGAAGAAATGTAACATGGTAGAGTTAAGAGTTATAGGCACCAATGTCTCACTGCCTATGTTCAATTCCTGCTCTACCTTCCCCTACCTCGGTAAATTTGCACCAGGTTTCATCATGCCTTGACTCTTTCATCTATAAAATGATGACAATATTAGTATTTATTCACATTGCTTTTGTGTAGATTGAATGTAAAATCATTAAAATAAGATCTGGTACAAAGTAAATTCTCTATGAGAACTATCATCATTAATTCTGTTTAGTAACTGAATGTGGTTGGTGTTGGCTGTGGTGGGCTCCTGAAACATTGGAGAATTGCTTTCCTATATGGAGATTTAGATAGAGGACTCTCAGTGCTCCTGTATGGTGTTATTAAAATGAACTGACTTGGGCTTTGAGAAATCCCCTCTACTATAGCTGACCTTCTAGTCCCTCTCTCAATCATTTTAAAGCAGAAAAATGAAGGGGCCTTGGAATTAGGAGTGTGGGAGGGGGACAGAAAGAACTTTGGATCTGGATTTGGAGCATGAAAGTTCTTGGGAGAGTTTTTTGATGGGCATTAAATTGGCCTCAACATCTGGGAGCCTGATAGAAACTCCACAGGGTCCCTGATATTGAAATTGGGGCTCATAACCTGAGAAAAATCACTGCCAATGGCAGAGTAAATCACTTTTGGAACTGTTCTTTGGTTATCCCCCATGCATGCAGTAAAGCTTTATTAACACTACAACTTTAGGTTTGGGGGCAATTCAAGGTGTTGGATTGAATTCTTAGAATCTCAGTATTTTTAAAAATTGATCTTCTATAGACCAAGCCAGAGAAGTAGCACACGACACTATTTCTGGTTATACTACATTGTATATTTCTGTAATGTCTGGAGTATTTACAGTAGATAATTTTAGAAATGAGAAAAGAGAAAAAATATTACATATACACAGGTCTTAACCAACCTACAAAGGAAATACTATGGTAAGCCTTATCTTTTGAGGTCAGATTATGTTAATTACTGTACTTGTAAATGACCCAACCATAGGAAGTCATCTATATACTTCCCAACCATAGGAAGTCATCTATATACTTCCCAATTTAAGCTTTTCAAAGGACTGACTTTGACAGGGAAGGAGGGGGACAGGTGTCATTCCATTTGAATCTACCCAATACAGCCATACACTAAATGCTAAGCTTTTTTTTTTCCTAAAGTAAAAGACAAAAAACAACTATACAATCTCGAATAATATTATTCAAATTTCAAAATCATTCCCCTACATTTCAAAGCCAATGGAATTTATTCTGCTACAACTTCTAGTATTTCTGGAAAAAAAAATGCAGATTAAATTTTTTGTATGACCTTAACCAAGTTCTCCTGGGGAAAGAGTAGATATTCTTACAGCACTCTTTGACTTTCCCTACTTTTGCTAATGTACACATTATACATTATTGTGTGTATTGATAATCAGCATTCACCAGGATAGGAAAGCTAAGAATCTTGGAATCATCTTGATTCCTTCTCTT
Source organism: Vulpes lagopus (assembly GCF_018345385.1). Taxonomy (NCBI): domain Eukaryota; kingdom Metazoa; phylum Chordata; class Mammalia; order Carnivora; family Canidae; genus Vulpes; species Vulpes lagopus. Next base: position 40,729,315 of record NC_054829.1, on the reverse strand, counting down.
CCTTGCCCTCCACACCCAATAGCAATAATAGATAGGTCCTATTGGCTTAATCTTTCAAGTGTTTCCTGAATCCATCACCTCCTCTTCATTCCTGTGCTTCTCCCTAGTTCAGGCTTTCGCCTTCCAGATTAACCTCACTCTGTTCTCTTCTCCCCTCTCATTCAGTGCATACATTCCTTATTAGTCATCTTTTTAGAGTTGTTCATATCGTTTACCTACTTAATCATCAATGATTGGTTCTGTCATCTTCATGATAAAGCCTAAACAATTAGCGTAACATTTTAGATTCTTAATAAGCTATCCCACTCTGATCCAAGTACTCGACCTTTACTTGCCTTTTTTGATAGACAACACACCCAGAATTCTATTCACAGGAGCCTTCCCATTTGATGAATGTAAGTGGCGTGCTATACCCTTGCAAGTGTGAGCCACTTATATTTGGAATGCCCCATCCTCTGAAATGTTCCTTGCCTTTTAAAGCCCAATTGAAATGTAACCTTCTTTTGTGAAATCTTTTTAAAGGTAATAAAACAAAGTGGTTCAACCATTGGTTCTGGAAGCTTGTCTGTACAGTTTGAATACTGACTCTTTACCTTTTAGATATATAGCCTTCATCAAGTTATCAAACTTCTCTGTGCCTCCGTTCTCTCGTTTGTAAAATTGGGATAGTAACAGTACCTATCTTGCAGTGTGAGAATTAAGCGAAAAAACATGCTAAAAAAAACTTTTTAAGCAAAGTGCTTGACTTAGTAGGTATTTAATAAATGGTAATTTGAGTAGCTTTAATTACCTGCCTCACTCCCTAACAGCCCACAAATGTAAAAAGTTTCTCTGAACTTTTGTAGCACCTGGTTCCATACTATTACAGTACTTAACACAGAGCACTATGATTGGTTGCATCCATTCTTTCACTAGGCTAGACTCTTGAGGGCAGGATCTTTTTATTTATTTTAATATCCTTAACTTCTTATGCAGTACCTGGCAAAAACAGAATTTCAATGTTTATCAAATGAAGAATGAACAAATGAGGTGATCCTCCAGAGGATTGGAAATCCTTTCAAAAGCTCATAAAAATTGGTGAGAATGAAAAACAATCACAAATACCTCTTCTTCCCACTTTACAGTATTTGCACAAGGTCACAGAATTAGTAAGTGACAAAGCCAAGATGCACATCTACCATTATCTGATCAGGAGCCTTAGCTCTTAATCACAATGGTATATGGTCATTGCATGCTGGTAACATTAGGGGAGGAGTTGGATCTCACATATTCTCAGTTCGGCTCAGAGGTGACTTCTTGAGCTAATCTATTTCTGACATCACAATAAGGCACTCTTAATAGAATGCCTGCATCTTTTTGCATTTAGAATTACAGAATTTTAGTAATCATAGAGACCTAACAAGGAAATTGAGAGTTGAGTAGTTTGTCCATGCACAGACTATTTCACATTAAGTCCATTATAACATGTATTAAATTCATCTTAGATATTGACCCTTTTCTCATATAAAGTCAATCTTAAATATACTTTTATTTTTGGCCTACAAAATGACAACTGTATAATCATTTTTCCTCTGAACTTTATTAGTAAAAATACCCTATTGGTATTCAATCATCAAGTTTGCATTTACACAGTTTCTCTGATATACTTTTATCACTAATTAACAACTACTCAAGCTGGAAAAAGATATAGAGAAACATATGACATGCACTTCAAATTTGATTCTTTCAAAATGAAAGTGCTGTGTTTGGGCACACTTTAACCTTCTCAATTTTGACTTTACTAACTTGCTCACTACAGTAAAAGAAAACACACCAAAATAGAATTGAGTGATGAAATTGAGTAATTTTTATTTGGAATCCTTACATGTTTTCTGTAATGACCATTTCATCCTCCCTTTGTCCTAAAGACAAAGCTCTGGTGGTTGAATGGAGTGAGGAAACCCTCCAGAGTAGGAGAGGAGAGAAACCTAATACAGGGGGTGTTGGAGCTCAAGTGGAGTGAAAAGGGCGTCACATGGGAGAGGGAGTGTGTGTATAAATTTTAAAAATGTGTGTGTGTGTGTGTATACATACATACATAAAACCCCTTAGCACTGTCTACTGAGAGGGAGTAGAGACAGTGACATCTTGGTCATGATAAGCACATCTCATGCACAAATGCTGACTTCTAAATACCAATTCCTACTAAATGGTAGAAAAATGACTGATTCTGGGGCTGGGGCGAGGCAAGGCAAGACAAGGTGAGTTTCGGAATCCTGTGTGCCTAAAAGAAAATACTTTAAAAAAAAAAACGATGACAACGTATCAAAAGGGCAAAGGAGCCAATGTGAAGGGGTTTGTGCTGGCTAATGTGGCACAATTTGAGATTCAATAAATAACAGATTATAATTCAAAATCAGTAACAGATTATAATCCATTGACTAGCAAATCATTAATTCATACTGATATCAAAAAATAGAAAATTTGATTAACAGGATATATAATGGCTTCAACTACTGCCCCCCAAAAAATACTCACAAAGAAAAAAACAGTAACTTTACAGTTTAGAAGCCTGATGGTAAGCAAATGATCAAAATGGACATCATCAGAAATGGGGCAAAATGAAATTGTGCACTAACAGAATGCAATGAGAACACATAACTGCATCTGTTAATATCCCTACTAAAGAAGCACAGTTAGAATCTAATCATAAGGAAACAGGTAAATCCAAATCTAAGGACACTTTATAAAACAACTGGGTAGGGTCGAGGGTCTTGCAGAAGTCAAGCAAAGACTGATGAACTGTTCCACAGTGGAAGAAACAAGAGATATTGCAACCTAAGGAAACATGTGATTTTGAACTGTATCTTTATACAACATTATTGGGACAATGAATGAAAATTGGATAGGTCTGAGGGAGTAATATGTGTTAATTTCTAATTTTGGTGGTTGTATTATGGTTATATGGGAAAATTCTTTCTTTTTGGAAATACAAAAGTACTGGAGGGTGATAGGGCATCATGACAGCAACTTACTCTCAAAGCGGAAAAATTTTATTTGTACAGTATTTACAACCTTTCTGTAAGTTTGAGATGGTTTCAAAATTTTTTCCTTAAAAAGCAGAATGCAGAAAACTAATCAATAGATCATTCTTAAAGAGCTGATAAAGTAATTCAATGAGCTAGAACTCCAAAAACATAATTTTAATTAGGATGAACTTTGTCCAATTCCTGTGTCCACTGTGCACATACAGGTTCTTCAAAACTACCTTAGTTTTATGTCATTAATTGGTCCAGAAATTCTTCATATGACTTTCAGAATCTTCTTTAAACTCACATACACACACAATCACACATTCTTCCTACTGGTTACGATAGTGATATGTTGTTCAAAGATGCTGTTCAGTAGAGAGAAACTGAGTTCTATTTTTAAAATCAAACAAAAATGCAGGTATTACTATAAAAATAGCCTCCCCCCTTGTGGCAAAAAATGAAAGTACATTTTACTGGAGCATCCTAATATAGAGGCACTTAGTATTACTCCTTATATTTTCACAGAATTTCAAGTGAATCCTCTAAATAGCACAAAGTATTTGCAAAAAATATACTTAGAGGTAGTTTCACAGGTCTCTTTAAGGTCAGCATTTTCCAGGTTCTGTTTAGACAATATTCTTTATAGCAAAAAGCTGCAGATTTGAGAGAACTGCCACAACAAAATACCAGAGTTCAAAGGAACTAAATTTACCCACAGTATAAAAAATTAAAGTGATAGGTAAAAAGGGATGGTCTCACTTAAAGGCACCTGCCTATTTAAGATTACAGGGGCATCAAGAAGGCTTTCTACCTCTTAAAGTTTAATCTAGAAAATCTGAAAGTCCACCATTGGAGATTAATTCCTTGGAGTTGGTTCCATCCAATCTTCAGACTTAGAGTATTAGTATAAAGATACATTGGAAGGGATAAGACATTTTCCATCATTTAAGATTGCTAATTGTGAAAATAAAATCGGAGCTATAAATAAATGAAACTTAATTTACTCATTGCAGAATCCTAGCCCTATTCTTAACTCTCCACACTTCTTCCTATTAAGTCACCAGTCACTGATAATTCTATGTTTTACTGACCTTCCCGTGATTATAAAGTAATTTAAGTGGTTTTTCAAAGTAAACTTAATTCCAGTTTCAGACTTTTAAATTAAAAGTGGCTCAGTTGGATACTGTTTCTTCAACATAGTAATATAAATATTAGTATCTTGGCTAAAATGAATTATTGACAATTTTAATACATGTTGCACAGTACATATTAATATAGAAAAATACATGTTATCAGCAGCATAATGTTGACCATGTTCTAATCCATTCCACCTGCTCAAATATTAGTGCAAATAATTATATATTTGTAATGCATCACTGCTGTCTAGCACAAATCTATGCCTTCTGAATAAATGACTTTCCTCTGAGGTTGTTTGCTGTTTGGAGTATGATGTGATATATTCATATTTAAATTGGCTTTGTATGGTGAGGCAGACTGCAACCATCTAAAACACTTAGAAAATGAACAAGTATGGTTAATTACTTTTCCCTCCCCCTAGAGGTCCTACTTATCACAAGAACTGAAGTTTACTGTTACCACCCAAATAACAGTGTTAAAGTATACAGGGCTGAGTTTAAAAATACCAAACTTGTTAAGCCCAGAGTTATCAGCCTAACTGCTCCAAATCATCAATTAAAATTCTTACAATCTAATGTGTCAGGTTTCTCCCCTAAATTTGGAAAAAGAGAGGATTGATCCGTGTTAAGAATAAAAGTTAGGAGTTAAGGCAATTCTTAAAAGATTAAACATGTTATTTTTGATGACATGAAGATGACTACCCATTGCTAATTCACTGAGTACCTTTTCCCTGTATTTTCACTCTAGCATTCATTTAAAAACTACCAACTGCATTGAATAGTTAACACAATTGACAAACTTATGACATTAAAATAGTCTGTTTTTGAAGGTAGAAATACTGATTTCCTCCTATTTTCCAAGGTACAGTTGTCATTTATTCCTATGTTATAAAATATGATACAAAATACCTGGACTCTTTCTTCTGTAAAGATTATTAAGCAGACATAGTACTATAATTATGTAAAATAATACTCACTAAAGAGAACTTTTTAATAGAAAGATTTCTATTGAATACAAACTTAATATTAAATTAAAATTTCATGACCACTTATAAAATTTTAAAAACTAAATTTAAAAAGTATGATTACACATTGGAGACATTAAAAAAATCCAACAGTAAATTAAATACTGACCCTGCGTATCAACTTCATAGCCTAAACATTATAGTGAGAACCAGACATTGGATGAGAAGAGAATTAGATTAAGCAAAATCAGTGAGCCTATCAAAATAAAGGACCTATTTAAATGTTAAACAAGAAGAGTGTACGGAACATAAAGAATGAGTGAGAAAGGCTTAGGTTTCAATCTGAGCCTTTTATTAGCTATAGACCCTGAGTAGGTCTACTTAACGTTTTTGTGGCTTAGATGTTTCATCTGTCAAATTGAGATAATAGTACCCAACTTCCAAGACTGCTTTGGAATCTAATAAGATCATGTATACAAATGGTCAGCACAGTGCATGGGACTTGAGGAGATAAATGTAGCTCTGTTTTTATTATGCATTACAAGTTAAAAATTGCTGTTTTTACTTTATGTAGGATTATTTACTCTAACAACATGGACTGGTTTTTTTCTCCAAAGTATACAATGTATTTCAGGACTGAATTTCTCAAGCAGAGGGAAGTACTACAGAAATTGAATATAATTAACCTAATTGGGATAAAAGCATAAAGTGCTTTCTATGTCAAATTGTCCAAGAGAAATCAGGAGAATTCAGTTCACTTCTAGGAAACATCTCACATTTCTAAGTCAATGAGTAATAAATATATATGGGTAATATGCAGCCTACTTCTGTATTTTAAAAAGAAATAAATTCCCAGATATAAGCTTTTTAGTCAATGACAAATTATGCACTGATGAAACTTGCTTAGTTGTTCAAGCATGCCTTGGGCACTACCCTTATAAACACGACCACTCACAAAAGGTTTTGTGGCTTTTCAGAACCAAAATTTCTTTATCTGGATACTTGTAAATATTCTCCATCATAGATTTAAAAAAGGCATTTTAAGGAAGCAGTAAATTCTCTACTTTGAAACAATCTGATAATTAAATTATTTCACTATAAGCCAGAAGGCTGATAGTCAGATAGTGAAATATTTAAAGTGAAAGAGGAAAGAAAATCATTTAAATATATCATAAGTTAACATACTTAGCAGCTTTTTTTTAAAAAGGGGAAAGTGCCAGGGACTTGCAACCATGGTGATGCTCAAAATGAGGCTAATACTTGTCTTGAAATAGTCAGATATCTACTATCTAAAGATCCATCCAAGAGTTAGTAATTCTTCATAAGGACTATTCATCTACTCTGTCATAACTTATAGACGCTAGACTTCCTTCTTAAATTTGTGTTGTGTATTTCACTTTCTGTACCATTTTAGGCAAATATAATATACTCAAGTTGCAGAAAAATAACCTGCAGTGTTTTGGAGCATATTTTCAACTTCAAAACATTACCTAAATATTGCCTGTTAGCTCATGCAGAACTGCAGAAAACTAATGATTCTCCTTATTCAAATGTAGGCTAACGTTATTAATATACAAAGTTCCATTATTGCTGCTTAAAATTTTACCATATGCACGTGAAAAACATCTTATTGATCTCTTTTGAGTCGTATATTGTGGGAAAAATTTTATAGTGGCCACAAATATAAAAAATGCTTTAAAAACTGGAATACAAAGAATGCAAGGAATGCATAAGGGTTTATCCAACAAAAAGTTGCTTAGAGAAAGATAATCAGCTTAGGTTAAATTTCAAATCTTAGTTACAAAGTATTTTTCTGCTAAAAAAAGGAAGTGAGAAGACCTATGCTATAAAAATAAGGAACATCTTGAAAACTTAAATAGAAATAATTTATAAAATTAAGTACAGATATCCTAAAGATGTAAAAATGGAGTGAAATAAAAAAACAATTGCAGGGAATTTGTTTATTAAGCATTAATATTAACACTTCTAAGTATTCACTTATGAGTTTTCTTTGTCACTGCCTGGTCAATGGACATAATGGAAAATATTGCACAAAACTCAAGCATGGAAATAATAATTAACAAAGTATCTAAGCAACATGTATATGCTTTACATTTTAAAAATTAATCCAAACAAAATAATTTGAAGCACTTCTCTGATTTGGAAGTCTTAAAATGTTCTCATGTTTTATTGGTTTTTTTTTGTTTTGTTTTGTTTTGTTTTTTACAAATTGACACTGTACAAAGAGTTCAAATGGCCAGTAAAACTACTGCTTTAAAATTGTTGGCTTTAAGTAACAGAGGTATAATTTGAATTCACATCAGAGCTTTCTAAAATGGCAATAGTACAAGCATATGACTTTCTCTAGTATCCAAAATCTGCTCTGGCTCTCCCTTGGCTAAGGAATAGAAAACCAGACAGCCTTCTAAAGCTGCCATGATTTCCTAAAATGCTTTGATAAAAGTTGGCATACTTCATTTCTCTTCCTGACCTTGATAACACTGGGCTAAACAGAAAATGAAGAAAATTCAGTCAATAGTAACTTGAACAGTAGCTAGCACTGGACCTGGAAGTTTTGGTAAAATCGATGACCATTCAGAAACACAGTCTTAAAAGAAAAGTAGTTTGCCAAAATTAGGCAAAGAAGCATATATTAAAGGAAAAAAAATGCCAAGAATGAGCTGAACATTAAAGTTTATCTGTTCCTAGATTATGAACACAAAGGAAGCTGAAACACTATACAGATAAGAATGAATTCTTGCAGACCAAGTTTATAGAAATTGTAGAGTAATAGCCTTTCTAAATTTCCACTTGATGTTTAAAATTTTATAAGTGATTTATTATGTCACCATATTAAGCCAATTCAATTAACTCCAATCAGTAAGAACTGCTTCAGAAATGCCTTGAAAAAGATGACAGAAACTATAGATTTGAAAAGCAACCAGTTTTTACAAAGCTCATCTCTAGACTTAGAATATATAACACTATCAATTCCTGATTCCCCTTAAAATAGACTACCTATGGTTAGCCATCCCATCTTATTCCAGTTTAGCATTAGGAAAGAAATCTTAAAAGACTGCATTGTTGCTAAACACTGTCAATATTTCTTATATTTACCATTTAGAGTATACCTCACTTTACTTCCCTTGTAATATTAAAATAATGAATAAATATGGTCCTTTAAAGTCCTCCACCTTATCTTAAGTGAAATATAAAATAAGGTAGACTTATTAACTTCTTGCTAGCATTGGCTTAAAATCTGTTTACGAAATAAGAAATAGTAAACTTTTTTTTACCCAGAAAGCAGATGTATTCTGATCCATTCCTAATATCTACATAAAACATCTCATCATTTTAGTTTAGTTTATAACATTTTTCTTGGAATATTACTATTGTACCTCAGGAAAAAAATCCAATTAACCAACTACAGAAATTATGCTCAATTGTTAACCTTTTGAAAGAGGCAAAATTTCTCTAGGAAAACCTAAAGTAACTTGACTAACAATTACCAAGTGCTGAAAAGGTCATTAAAAATTGGTAAATAATAAATGCAGTTTTGCTGTATTTTACCATTAATGCAAAATAGGATGGTAAAATTTCCCAATAGAATATGTAAAAGAATGTCAACTGGAACACTGATAACATCTCATTTGTCTTCTGACACCAACATTTTCCAGGATGAAAACAGTGACATGTAGTTTCACAGAATTTAAAATTTAGAATTTGAAATTTATATGTTCAAGAATGGAATTAAAATTCAACTTCAGGTGAAAAAGCAAAATATGGCTGGTAGTGTTCAAATTTCAAATAAAATCTCAAGGGTAAGTATGGCTGCTGTTTCTCCAAACAGTCATTTTTCCATAAAATGTTGGCTTTGTCATAAGAAATCTCCTGTGCTTTCTATCAACCAAAGGCCTGCTGAAGTACAACATGTTTCCCTTATAAATTCAACCTCAGCTGAAATGTCGAGCAAGACGGGCAGATCTATAGTCAGCACGAAGTTGTACGAAGGAGTGAAGAATGTTCTTGTCCAGATTAGCAAGTTGTTCTCCTGAGCAGACTTGCTTTAAATTATCTGGAGCAACTACCAGAAGATTGCAAAGTGCATGCAGAGTATCAAAAAGCTGTAATACCAGTGGAATCTGAATTGAAATAAGAGAAGAAGAAAAAAACATTGAAATAAAACAATTTCTAGTTTTACAATTAGTTTATAAATTCTTCTCATTTATATACTCTTAGGACTGACTAATGTAGTAAACGTCAATACTAAAAATTATAAAAGCTTCTGAAAATGTTAAAACTCAAATATCTCAGAGTATATAAACTTGGTATAATTTTTTTGAAAAGATACAGGTCAATTTTCTTCAATAGTAACAATCATTTATATTTTTGTGGATTAGAATTAGTTACCATTAATTTAGTACTCTTCTTAAATAATTTAAACCTTAAGGTAAACTGGTTTCAGAGACACGCATGCGAAAAAAGAAAATATTTTCCTTTTGTGTGATATAGACAGCATTAGTTATGAAAATGAACAATGTCATTTGGACTGTGGAACTGAAATATGTCCTCATCTAAAATAAAGTACACAGCAAAAATGTGTTAAGACAGAAAATATGATTAGAACAAGACTTTTTCAGTTAGGATATATTAGGTCTGTCTCACTATGGTATCAACAAGTTGTAAACTTTTCTGTAGTGATTAAAGTCAGCATGTGTTTTTAATGGCCTGACTTATGATCTTGAGCCTATTTACAAATTTTATATTTGTGAATACATACCTTGAAGTCTTTGGCACACTTCCTATATTCAGCTACATCACAAATTGCTAACATGCCACCCATACAACTGTAGGAGTATTGTTGAAGATGCTCATAAATAAGTCGATGAAAACGTACTCCAAGTTCCATCAAAACTGTATCCACATTCTTCCCATCCATGGAATTTTTAATCTTTTCCACTTGCTTTCTTACATAAGCACAGACTTTAACACAGGCCTGTAAAATGTTTTCTACACTTATTACATAGAAATGTGTATCAGCTTAGCTAAGGAGAAAATACATATAGTGCCTCATTAATTTCTAAGTATAAAAGAAAAAAAACTTAGAGCACAGGAAGATATACCAAAGAAAATGTTAATGAAAGTATTAAGCATAGCAGATATTCTTACTAGCATATTGAATCGTTTTACTTACATTAGTATATTGAATCAAAACATTGTTTTCATCCTCTGGCTTAAAATCTGTTTTCTTTTGTTCTGCAGCCAAGATATGCTTCATCTGTCCAATCATACAATTTAATGTCCTGGAGAATTGAGAACACCGTATATTTGACCCATTATTTTATATTTACTTTAATTTATATTATTTATACTAAATTGAAATTATTTCATTTCAGAGCACCATAAAATTATTTACTATTGGTAGACTTCAGATTTTAGAAAAATAAATTCTAGGTCTTGCTAGCAATGAACTCTTGGTTTTATTAGCTTCCTGCTCTTGCCCAATACTTTATTTAAGGTAATCTTAAAGATCTTAGAAACTTGTCACTAACTTATTTCCTTAGCAACCATATATAGAGAATAGTTAGTATGAGGGGGAAAACAGAGGGTTTAAGACAAATAGCCAACGTTTGGAAGAACTGGTAAGAATAGGAGAGTCACACATTCTAAGGACAAGCAGGAGGCTAAACAAGTGGTACTAAAGACTCAGTTGAGAAATGAGAACATGGATTTATAGCAGTGTATTGATAATGCTCAAGTTACATGATATCATCCAACAGCAATCAGCTACCCAGTTACAGGAATAAAAGACAGCACTGGCCCAAAACTTTGGATCTGTAAGATAGTTAAGGATAATGGAAATAGTTTTTAGAGTAATTACAAGGGACTAACTTAAGAGATGGACCAAGCAACCTAAGTATAATAATAAATAAAGAAAATGATAGTAGATTGGCAAAATTCCCACTGAGGCCAGAAAGCAGGTTATGGAGTTGGAAGAACAGGAGGTTATGAGCAATGAGTGGGATATTCAAGTTTGAGGTTTTTGCTACCAATGATAATGAGGGCTGCAGGATATGAGTGTAGGTAACTAAAATGAAGACGATCAAGAATATGAATGGGTCAAACACATGGTAGGGGAAATAACTTACGATTTAAGGTTAAAAGGAAAATTGTGAGCCAGATGCCCAAATCCTCAAAAAATGTAGGACACTAACATAAATGATTGAGAGACAATAGCAGTAAGAGAAGATGCTGTGAGTTTTAAAGGCAAAGAGGTTCTGAAATAACACCTATAGATGGATACTGGTCTGAAAATATCAGAAGGGATTACCTCTTGGCCCCATGGTACATGGGTAAAAAAAATCAGAGGTTCATATTCATGAGACCACTACAGAATACTGTGCCTTCAATTAGTCAACAAGTGCAAAGACTGAGACTAAGGCTTATACAGAAAGATGTTAAGAAGACTCCAAGGAAATACATCTTTCCTATACCTTTGAAAGCTTAATGTAATCAACCTCCCCATATCCCAAATATAATTTTTCAGGTATTCTGAGGCAAAGCAAGAAGAAACAAATTAAGTTAATATGAGGGAGTTGGGTTAGGAAAATAAATACTTCTTGAAGTGATGATTATAATATATGTAATAATCATAAACATTAAAGTTCTATATATATATATATATAAAATCTCATATGGTTCTAACTAAAAAGAAAAGGGAGAGACCAGTTTTAGGATTATTCTAAGCATATAATTCAGTAAATTAATCTCAGTAATTAATTTTATAACATCCTTATTTTTCCTAGTTTTATTTTTCAATTTTATTTTTCTTTCCCTCATTATCATATGTTGTACGGTACTTCTTGATCTTACTAAGAGGATAATTTGGGAGGTGAGCTGAAAGTTTGATACTACTGATAAAGTAAAAATTATTTATTTCCATTAAATACAGTGGATTCCAGGCTATCCTTATAACAGCACTGAAACTAACTTGCACTCAAATATGCTTTCCTAAATAGAAGAGAAAAAAACAGAATTATAGTAAGTAAAAAAGATATGCCCAAATCTAGTAGCATGGGCTTTGAATTTGAGTTCCAACTCTACCACCATTAACTGTATGATCTTGAGCAAATTACTTAATTTCTTTAAGCCTCCATTTCCTCATGTGTAAAAGAAAGATAGCATTTCCTATCCAATAGAATAATACATGTGAAGGTCCTTGCACTGTGTCTGGCACACAGCAAATGCTTGGTAAGTGGTAACTATCACCATCATCATCAATATATGCCCACTATGTCATCTCAAGAAAGGATAAAAGACCCATTGCTCTATGCTATTAACAGGTAATTACAGAAAAAGTAAACAAAAATTTTTGAATGCAGAGTTTGGATTCAATTAATGAAATTTACTTACAAAAAACTAGTATATTTATTTAAACCATTTCAGATATAGGCCTGAAAATTCTAAATGAAAATAAAATCCTCTATGTTACATACCATTTTTAAGGAGTTTGGGGAGAGAGAGAGAGAGAGAGAGAGAGAGAGAGAGAGAAATAAAGAAGTGAAGGAGAAAGTGGTGGCTTACAAAAATGGTTTTCAATTGAAACTAGTTTAAAAGTATACCTAAATATACTGAAAACCATTTTCATGTTGCATTTATAATGGTGTTTTTACGATTTAAAAAATAGAAGAAAAGGGGAGGTGCTTGGCTGGCTCAGTCAGTAGACTACATAACTCTTGGTCTCAAGAACTGTGAGTTCAAGCCTCATGTTGGGTGTGGATTTTATTTTTATTTTTTTATTTTATTTTATTTTTTAAAAATTATTTATTTATTTATGAGAGAGAGAGAGAGAGAGACAGAGGCAGAGACACAGGCAGAGAAAGAAGCAGGCTCCATGCAGGGAGCCCGACATGGGACTCAATCCCAGGACTCCAGGATCACGCCCTTGGTCGAAGGCAGGTGCTAAACCACTGAGCCACCTAGGGATCCCCTGGGTGTGGATTTTAAAATAAAATCTTTAAAGGGGTGCCTAGGTGGCTCTTCAGTTAAGCATCTGACTTTTGATTTCAGCTCAGGTCATGATCTTAGAATCATGATTGAGCCCTGCATCCAGCTCCCCACTGAATGTGGAATCTGCTTGAGATTCTCTCTCTCCCTCCATCTTCCTTTGACTTCTTCCCCCCACTCTTGCTTTCTTTCTCTCTAAAATACCTAAGTAAATCTTTAAAAAAAACTTTAAAAAACAAATAAATATAAGAGAAAAGGTAAAACTGATAACTTGCCTATCAATGCCAGTATCCAATTTCATCTCCATTTGTTCAATTATTTCTTTTTTCTTCTGAAGGCATTCAGATAACTTAGGAGAAGAGCTATTCAATGTTTAAAGGGGGAAAATCACATTAGTAGCCTTATAAAAGTTTTTCATGTGCACATGTGTATTGTTATACATTTATAAATACACATATTTTATTTTAATTTGCTTACAAATGAAGAAGCACGTAAGAAGTAATTACTATGCCCAATTCAATACTAGGAAATTATGTGGTGTTACTATGCCTAATAGTCACACCAGGAAAAATTAACTAGTTAAATGAGAAGGAAAAAGAAGATTTAGATTTGTTACTTTCATCTCAGAGACAATATTCCTTAAGAATATAAATATATGTGATTTTGAAATTTTGGGATTATTTGGTTTCCTTTTTAATTAAATATCTGGATTAACAGTAAAACAAAAACAAACAAAAAAACCCCATACGACATCAACAGAGTCTTTAGAATACATAGTAAATTACACTAATTAAAATTTGGAGAATAATAGCCAATCCAGTTGTATTTAGGTTTCCTACATTTTAAAACAAACTGATAATCATAGTTGCCTTCTGAATGCCATTTAAATGTCAAAAACACCTAAAATATTAAAAAATATGCAACTCTAAAGTTATGTGAACTCTTTGCTATGTGGCATTACAGCTCTTAAGTGTAATTCAGGGATAAGTCATCTTTATCTTGGAGAATGTTTCTGGACTAATTTCTTGGCATATCAATGTATACAATAAAATGTTTAAAATTTTATCTTTTATATATTTTTCCTCTTTTAAAAATTTTTTCCTCTTTAGTAATAGTACACACACAACTTTATAAGGCATGTTCATATAATCTCTACCTTATTTAATCCTTACATGCTTTAAAAGTTCACATAAATTGATAGGAAGATATAAACAAGCCTTATTGAATGCCTTATTAAAATCTGTCCTATTAATCTTATAAAATTTTTGTTGTGTATCTTTATATGTAAAGCAGTATAATATTCATTGAAATACCAACAAAAACCAATTTGACTAACCTTATTAGTGGCATAAGGTGATCATTAAACTGCTTGTCAAAAAGATGAAAAATAGTATTGGCCTGTTGTACAACGTCCAAAAAATAGAGATTTGCATTCCTAGAATCTGAAGAAGGAATTCCTAAAATTGGAAGGCATGTGTATATTAGAATCATACCTGAAGAATTTCACCTTGGCAAAAGAAAAAAGAATGTGGTATCATGAATAAAGGTAACTGCTATTTTAATAAATCAACAATGATTTTTGTGGACAGAAGAGAAAATTAAGCTTAATAACTTAATAAAATTAATCCAAAGTTTCTACATGTAAATTTTCACTATCTACTTAGTCTTCATTATTTGCTGAGATAAACCAAAAATAACTCAATAAATGAATCATCTTGGACTGTATCTTCTCCTTTCCTTTCTCTGTTCCACATGAGCCATGCATATACTTCCACCATTTTTCTTATAACAAGGCCTCATTATCTCTTATAAGAGTTAAAGTAATTTTTTATTAGTTTTCTAGGTTCAAATAACTTTATCTTTCCTATGTATTGTTGCCAGAGTAATGTACTTAAACTTACACATTTCACTCATCTTGCTATTATTTCCTCAAAAATATTCAAAGTCTCTCCACTGTTTACAAAATAAATTCTTGATTTTTAGCATGGTACTCATGCACTGCAACATGCTGACTCCAAGACAGACAGCTGACCTCTCCAAATTTCAGTTTCCTCCTTTCTTAAAAGAGCAATAGATAAACTCTAAGCTCCACTCTAACTTTAGATATTTATGTCTCCAGCTAAAATTAAAAGGCATAATGGGGTAGGGAAAATACATATGAGAAAATAAAATTAATACCTAGAATTCTTTATAAGATGATTATTTTTTTCAAAGCTTTAAAAATGAAAGGTGTTTCATTTTCCCATATGTTTTCCCGTAACAAAATCACCAACTGTTAAAGGCTTCTACACAAACTTTACAAGAGAAAAAAAATAAAGTCAATACACATGTGGAAAATACTAGTCCTTACTATTAATGAAAGATATTAAATTAAGGTAATATTTATATATGTTTTTAACCACTAAATTAAAGTTTTTAAAAGAATATTCAATGTTATGTAGAAGACTGGTATAATCATACATGCCAGTAGCAGTGTAAATTAATGCAAAAAAACCCCTTTTGGAAAAATCTGTATGTATAGGAATTTTAAACTGGTAACACACTTTGTGTTGATGTTTTTTTTTTTTTTCCTAAGTAAACTCTACTCTCCAAATGGGGGCCCGAACTCACAACTCAGAAGAGTCACATGCTCTACCAACTGAGCCAGCTAAGTGCCCCTTTGATCTGCTAATTTCACCTCTGGGATTTCATACAAAGGAAATAATTCAAAATAAGGAAAAAACTTTAAGCTTTACAATGTTCACTGCAGCATTATTTATATTACTAAATTGCTGAAAATATCCAGTATGTTTAGTAACAGGGGATAGTTAAGTTTATTTATCTTTATAGTATGTATACATGATGAAATTTTATACTATCATTAGAAATAAGAGCAGTAAGTACTAATTGAATGCCTGCATGAAAGAAAATTTATGAATATAAGTTATAGGATATTTTTATCCTACCAGTAAATTTTCTAAGTCTTTCAAATTGTGAACATAGCTATTAAAATGAAGATGCTAGATTTCCATATGAGCTAAATAACAAATCCTTCATAACCCTATGAATTCAAATTCTTGTTACCTTTTTCCATAATCTTCTTTAATCTTCATCATATCCTTGAGGTATTATTATCCCAATACAAATTTCCACATTAAGTCATTTGCAAATGGCAAATGTTAAATACTTGATGTCAAGAGCTGCTGTAATTGGGGAGCCTGGCTGGCTCAGTCAGAAGAGCATGTAACTCCATCTTGGGGTCATGAGTTTGAGCCCCACACTGGGTACAGATTACTTAAGAAAATAAATAAACTTAAAAAAAAAAGAGTCTACTGTAATTAAGTTTTAAAAAAGGATACAAATGCTTATCTACAGGAGAGCAAATAAAAAAATGGGTAAGAATAAACCACAAGTTTACTGAATTATGGGTAATTCCGCTTCAGTGTTTAAAAACTTTATTAAATAACATGATATACATTCAAATAAACATTTTTTGAGCATCTGCTATGTGCTTTCTAAGTGCTAGGCAATAATGGTGATTAAGACAGATAAGATTCCTAGCCACAACAGCATACATGCTGTTTCCTTAAAATACTTTCTCCAAATACTCAATTTACTCTTTCATTCCATTCAGCTGTCTGGCTCAACATCTCCTCAGAGAAGCATTCTCTGACCAACCTCTAAAAAATAGTCCTCTGCTCCTGAATTCCCCATCCCACCTTCTCAACACTTCTATCTCTTACTCAATTTTATTTTTCTTCATTGCATTTTAGTCATCTGCCCATCTTATCCTTAAGAAAACTCCATAAGTGAAAGAGTAGGCACTTAGAAGGTATGTGTTAATGAATGAATTCTGGTAAGCGGAGGAAGACATTAATAGATGAAAATTTCATTGTGGTAAGTGCTATGAAAAATATTAATTCAGGGATGAAATAATGGGTAACTAGGCTGGGAGTAGAGGGCTACCTTAGCTAGGGTGATCCACAAAAGCCTCTTTGAGAAGGTGACATCTAAGCTGAGATCAGAGATTAAAAAGTCATGCGTGAAAAGAGCTGAAGGAAAAGGGTTTGCGGGGTAGGGGGAAAGTCTGAGTGAGAAAAAAGAATGAAGGCCAGAGTGGCTGACAGCTGAGGTAGTGAGAGAAAGTGCAATATGAAAAGTGGATGAATACATAAGAAGAGGACAGATCAAAAGTCTTGCTTTTATAAAGTTTGTTATTGTTTTCCCCCTAAAAGAAATAGGAAGTTCCTAATGGGTCTTAAATGGGAAATGATAATCAAACTGACTATATGTGGAGTCAGTAATGTGGAGAGGTGAAAGAGAATGTACACAGAAAGACCAGTTAGGAGTGGATAAAGATAATGGTATTTAAATTAGGGCGGCATTAGAAGAGCTTGAAAAAAGTAGAGGAGTATGAATTAGGTTTGGAAGTATACTGATAGGATTTGCTGATAGACTGGCTATCAGGTTTGATGAAAAGGAAGAATTACAGCAAATTCTATGTTTGGGACCTGAGCAACCAGTACAGTAATACCTTTTACAGACATGGGGAAGAATGGGAGTGAAACAGGCTTAAATGGAAGATAAAGAGTTTCATAGGGATATGTTAAATTTGAGATGCACACTGAACAGGCAGAAAGTTCAAGGAGGCAACTGTATTAACAGGAATGGGATTCAGGCAAGAAATCATTATTATCATATTAATACCAGTAAACCCAGAAGACCAAAAGCAAAAGAAAAATTTTCGTATGAATCCACTCCTTTCCAGGCTTATTTTGGAATATATTTTCCTTTCTAAACTTTACATTACTTAATTGCCTCAACCAGAACTGCTGTCACCTTCATTTCTGCTCTTTTGACGTTTTATAATTTACAGCATTGTACTATGTTCTGCCATACACTCAGTGAGTGATGTAGTTTACCCTGTCCTGCATAATGTAAGTAATAGGAGAAGTGTGTCTTTGTGTAACTTTCTGCACTTGACAAACCCTTGCATTTAAGAAGTTTGAAAAGCATTATTCATTGCATTGAACTGAATCTGACATATAGAGTTTAATATATATAAAACATTATGTATATAGTTAATCAAACACGGTCAAAGGAATTTAACACAAAGTATAACATAAATACATACACTTACCGGCAAGTCCTGTTTCCAAAGCATAATCAATATGCTCAATACATAAAAATTCCACAAGAATGGTAAAAATTCTAAAGGCATTCCTTGGTAAATCAGAAGGATCTGAGAGCTTTAAAAAAAAAAAAAAGAAACAAATACATTACTCCTCAAATCTATCATTTAAAAAGTAAGGCTTTTTTGTTTGTTTGTTTGTTTGTTAAAGCAATCAACTTCTTCAGTATTCGGGTAGCAAAATAGTAATTTATGCCTCTTTCTCCCCACCCCCAATGCCTCTCTCACATACACAGACATATAGTTACAATGCTCTTCATTTGTCTACAATTCTCCTGGCTCAGACTAGCTCAACATTTTTCTCACCTGGATTGCAATCCATTAGTGGATTGTGAAAAGAAAGAAAGAGGGAAGAGAAGAGAGGATCAACAGGAAATAAAGTATAATGTACATATTTAAACCAAATATAGTATTATGAAATACATATAAAAACATCATACATGCATACACATAAATATTCATTGGACTATGTAAAGTCTATTTCTTATAGATTGTGGTCAAAGAAGTTTCAGAGCCACCAACTATAACAAAACTATTCTAGCAAAACTCAAGGATTCTTTATTGTATTGGGGAGCAGAGATGGGGAAATCGGTAATAGGTGCACTATAAAATATTATGACAGGCTCAAATCCCAGCTTCATCACTTCCTCTCTGAGTAAACCCTTAAGATATTATTTAACCCCACCAGGCTTCAATTTCTTTATCTATAAAGTGGGAATAATATTAACTCTATCCTAGTCCTGAGATAAGAATAATATAAAAATGCACATAAAGTATTTTTTAGCACAGTGTTTGGCACATAGTAAACTTACAATAATAAATGTTCATTTTGTTGATGATTACTCAGAAGAATTATTTGTAGGTATGGTGAGAAAATGAAATCTCTCTTTAAAAAGTCGGAAAATTACCTTTCAACATCTCATAACTGCTTCCTGTATTATCAACTGATTGTTGCCTCTTTGTAATCTCCATTCATGTATTACCAACTGATTGTTGCCTCTTTGTAATCTCCATTCATGTACTTTCTCAGAATAGTGCTTATTATCTGATATAGAGAGCTGGCAGTTGAAGTGCATAATCCACTTTAAATGTCTTATTATAAACACTGATTTGGTATTACTCAATTCCCTTCCTGGTCTTCTTAATATCATCTCAAAGTTTACTCTTCTCTAGTTGCTCTACTATAATCTTCACCTCCCTTCTTTGCTCACTGATGCTCAACAGATGCCCTTAACAAGCAATAAAAGATAAAATTTTCACCTCCTCTTGTTTATATTCCTATATCCATGCATAATCAACAGAAGAGGTAGACAGAAAATTGATAGGGAGAGAGAAGATGTAAACAACACTTTCAATCAACTGGACCTGACATTTATAAAATACCCTATCTAAAGCCATCAGGATATACATTCTTTTCAAGTATACACAAAACATTTACAAAGATGGATCATATCCTGGGCTAGAAACTAAGTCTAAACAAATTTAAAATGGATTCATGTCCTCTAACCACAATACGATCAAATTTGAATCAATAACAGAAAGAACTGGGCAGCCCGGGTGGCTCAGCGGTTTAGTGCTGTCTTCAGCCCAGGGCCTGATCCCAGAGATCTGGGATCGAGTCCCATGTCAGGCTCCCTGCATGGAGCCTGCTTCTCCCTCTGCCTGTGTCTCTGCCTCTCTCTCTGTCTCTCATGAATAAATAATAAAATCTTAAAAAATAAATAACAGAAAGAACTAAAAAAAAAACCCCAATATCTGACAAATAATAATACACTTCTAAATCATTTTTGGACCAAAGAAATCAAGAGGGAAATTTAAAAGTATTTTGACCTGAATGAAAATAAATACAACATATCAAAATGTGTGGTACGCAGCTAAAGCTTACATCAGAGGGAACCTTATAAGACTAAATGTTTATATTAGAGAAGAAGGGTCTCAAATCAATGACCTCAGTTTCCATCTTACAAAACTAAACAAAGATGGGCAAGTGAAATCCAAGTAAGTAGCAGAAAAGTAATAGTGGAAATTGATGAAACACAAAAGAACAGAGAAAAATCAATGATATCAAAAAAGCTGATTTTTTTGGGAAACCTGATAAACCTCTAGCCAGACTAGTCAGGGGGGAAAAAAAAGATACAAATTACTGATATCAAGAATGAAAAGGTGACATTACTACAGATTCTACAGATATTAAACAGGTAACAAGTAAATATCATGAACAATTTAATACCAATAAATTCAAACATTTATGTGAAATACACAAATCCTTCCTTACAAGCCACTACCAAAGCTCAATTAAAAAGAAATAGGTAACTTAAATAGTTCTAAATCTATTAAAGAAGTCAAATTTGTAGTTAAAAACCTTCAAAAATAAAACTGCAGGCCCTAATGACTTCACTGGTAAATTCTAGCAAACAGTTAAGGAAGAAATAATATCAATTTTATACAATCTCTTCCAGAAAACTGAAGAGGAAGGAATATTTTCCAATTCATTCTATAAGGCCAGTATTACCCTGATAACCAAAATGAGACAAAGACATTGTGTGGAAAAAAAAAATATGTATAAGTCAATATCCCTCATGAACACAAACACAAAAATTCTTAACAGAAGTTCAGCAAACCTAATCTAACAAAATATACATAGATAATAATACATAATGACCAAGTGGGGTCTGTCAAAGGAATGCAAGGTTAACATTTATAAATCAATGTAATTCAGGACATTAGTAGAGTAAAAAGACAGCATTTGACATAATCCAACACCTAATCTTATAAAAATATTCAGAAAACTAAAGATAAAAGAATTTCTTCAATGCTCTGATAAAGAGCATCTGTGAAAAATCTACAATTAATATCATACTTAATTGTGAAAGACTCAGTGGAATACAAGGTGTTGGCTCTCACCACTTCCATTCAACCTTGTACTGGAGGTTCTGTGCAATCCAATAAGGCAAGAGAACAAAATAGCAGATTTGTATACTGGAAAGGAATAAGTAAAACTGACTTATTGGCAGACAACACGATAGTCTATTTAGAAAATCCTGTGGAATCTACCAAAAAAGCTATTAGAACTAATAAGTGACTTTAGTTATTAGGTTGCACGTATAAAGTCAACATATAAAAAAAAATCAACTGTTTTTCTATATACTAACAACAGAGTATTAAAAATATAAATTAAAAAATACCACTTACAGTACATTAACACAAAAATGCTAAATACTCAGGGATAAATCTTGTATGCTAAAAATAACAAAACTCTCGTATGGAAAATTAAAGAAAACCTAAATAAATGGGCAGATATACTCTATTCACAGACTGAAAACTCAATATTGCTAAGATGTCACTTCTCCACAAACAGGACTATAGATTCAATGCAATTAAAATCAAAATCCCAAACTTTTCCCCTGAGACTGACAATCTGATTATGAGACATATGAAAATGCAAAATAATTTATATGAAAACATGAGAGGACTTATACTCCCTGATTCATGACTTATAGTTATAGTGATCAAGACAGTGAAGTATTGGCACAAAGACAAACAGGTCATGGAACATGAGAGAGTCCAGAAAAGGATCCACATATAAACTGTCAAGTAGTTTTCACCAAAGGTTCCAAAGTAATTCAGTAGAGAAAGGATAGTCTTTCCAATAAATAACGCTTAAATAACTGGATATATAAATGCAAAAAACTTAACTTTAATCCACATATCATAGGACATGTATAAGTTAACTCAAACCAGCTTATAGAACTTAAATGTAAAACCTTAAACTATGAAACTACTAGAAGAAAACATAATAGGAAATTTTTGTGACCATGGGTCAGGTAAAGATTTCTTATATATGCAACCAAAAATACTATCCACAACAGAAAAGTGTAAAATTGGATTTCATGAAAATTAAGAATTTCTAGTCTTTGAAAATACTGTTAAGAGATTAAAAAGACAAGTCACAGACTGAAAGAAAACATCTGCATATCACATATCTGATAAATGAATTGTAATTTGAATACAGAACTCTCAAAAATAGTAAGAAAACAACTGCATTTTTAAAATGCACACAATACATCAAAGAATATATACTAATGGCAAATAAGCACATGAAAAGATACTCAACATCATTAATCATTAGGAAAATGCAAACTAAAACTATAACAAGGTATCTCTATACAGACTGTCTCAAGTTAAAAAGACTGATTATACCAAATGCTGGAGATCATGCGGAGCAAATGAAACTTTCACACATTACTGGTGGGAATGTCAAATCAAACAACCTTGGAAAATAGTTTGTCAGTTTCTTTAAAAGAAATACCATATGACTCAAATTGCTACTGTGTATATACCTAAGAAATGAAAGCATATGTCTGCATAAAGACATATACATGAATGTTCACAGCAACTTCATTCATAATAGTCAATCACTGGAATCACTCTAAATGTCTATCAATAGGTAAAAAGATAAACTCTGGTATATGCATGCAAGCAAATACTACCTAGCAACAGAAAGAAGCATACTAAGTAACACACAATTACATGGATCAATTTCTAAATAATCATGCCGAGTGAAAGAAGCCAGAAACATATGTACATATTATAACGTACTATAAACCATTTAAAAAATTGATGAAGCTCTTAAAGACATCCTGTTTAGCTTTCAATCTTCAAATATTTCCTTCTTTTTGGAAATGAGTCTACAGTGACATAAAAAATGATCAGCAGTTGTCTGAAGATAGAAGTGGAGAGAGGAAAGGGGGAGTATAAAAAGACAAAAGGAAACTTTTTGGGGTGATAGATCTGTTCATTATCTTGATTGAAGTTGTAGCTTCAGAAATGTAGACAAAACTTATCAAACTCATCAAATTTTACAGTTTATATATATGCAGTTTATTGAATGTTAAAGGTATCTCAAAGTCTTTTTTTTTAAAGAAAGAAAAAAGCACCAATCTGCTCATTATAGTGCCCTTTTTAAAATAATCCTTTAAAGCTTCTATCATAATCTATGAGATTGAGTCTAAATTTCTAAGCATGGTATAAAGAGTTTCTAACTTCTCAACTTCCTTTCTTATTACTCTCCCATGTACATTTTTATTTCAAGCATTTTTATGCTACACAGCTGATTTTTGTATATTACTTTTTGTTAATATGTACTACTCTCTCTGCAAGAATTACCTTCTTGAAATATCCTATGTAGCTTTAAGACTCAGGCCTAAAAAGTCCCCTTCTTTTTAAAATCTTTTCAAATAAATACTCTTCCTCAATTCTTTGACCAGACAGAGCTGGTTGCATTTTCTTTGGTCCCAGCAGGGTATACCTATTTTGCACTGATTGCTTATATGTCTACCTCATTTTCCCACACTATTCAAAAGTTATGTACAAGTCTTCTTTTTGTATTATCAATGCCTAACCAGACAGCTGGTACAGAGTAAACACATATATGTTGGATCAGAGTGTGCTGAAATGAATTTCTATCTTGTAAATTTCCAGACAAAAGGTCATGATATAGAGCTGGTTACTATGATTCGAACAACATAATGTTGACAGCTTAAGGTTCAATGACCTTTAGAAATATTTTAATATATTTCCAGCATTCAGAAAACTAGAGATAGTAATTTACCAAATATACCCATCACCCACCCAGATGTGTGGTATCTTAACATTTTTCCATATGTACTTTAGATTTTTTTTCTCTTTTAGGGGTGGGAGGGAGGAAGGAGAGCCCTACACATGAATAGAATCCTTTAGGTGCTCTTCCCACATGGCAAACACTATCCTGAATTTATCACGTTTATGCATATCTCTAAACAATATAAGGTATTGTTTTACTTTTTAAAACTTTATATAGTGGTATTATACAGAATACATCTTTTCCCTATCTTGTTTTCTTCACTCAAAACTGTGTGTGTTTTTTTTAAATGTTTGCAGAGGTTTTAATTTTAAACAATGAACATTTATGGAGAAAAGGCAACACAAGAACATACATCGAATTTGGTAAGTGTAGTGGGGTAGCTACAATTCAGTCATAAATCCAAAGGCATTTTCCCCAAATGGCATTTAAAAGTTGCTATATCTCTTACTACTGATTTTGTTAGCTGTAACTGACTTTGCCCTTTCACTGGTTCAAGATATGTTTCTTTCTGGTGTTGGAATCTCTACCTATTATTGCTTTACAAGTTTGTTTTCTATTTAGTTACTTTTACAAAGTTCAATTCCAGCACAGGCTGGGAGTTTACCCAAGCAGGTTATATCAGAGGCAAAAACCATGAACCTCCAGGGTTCAGACAATTCAATAAATTGAACCTCCAATTGAGACAACTTCTCAGAGGTGAGCAGGATGCCACAAGGCAATCTGTTATGGTGCAAACAGCAGGTTAAGCCTTAAAATGATGAATGAGAGTCTTCCTTGTGACTTCATATACTGTAGCCCTACTGACTCTCCAGATCCCCATAGCTGGGCAAACTGGAATCTATGGGTCTCTTAGATTAAAAAACACCCGTTACATAATATCCCACATATAGCAGGGGGATTCTTGAGGTGACTGCTACACGTCAAGCCAGAAGTCAACACTGTACATTGTATTTTTAAGATTTATTGTTGATACATGTAACTCATTTAGTCATTTCAATTGTTGTACTTTTCTAGTGTATGAACAAGGTCAGTTTATCAATTCTCTTTTCAAGGCACACTTAATTTGATTCTGATAAACAACATTGCTATGTTAAATATTGCATGTATACCTGAGTTTCTCTAAGGAATTCGCAAGTTACTATCCAAAGTAACTATACCAATTTTTACTTCCACTGGCAGCGTATGAAAATTTCTATTGCCCTTACCAACACTGCGTATTATCAGACTTCTTAATTTTTGCAATCTGAATGAGACTGAGTATTTTCCCTATTTTAAGTTTCATTTTCCTATTAGTGAGACTGGATATCTTATTAATAATTTACATTTTCTGTATTTGTCTATGTATATCAAGATAACCTTTCATAACTTATTCCAAAATAACCTGCATATATTATCTCCTCTTTGTAGGTAAGGAATCTGAGTTTTATAGACATTAGGTCATTGGCCACAGTAAACAGAAGAGCTGGGTTTTGGTCCACCTCTGGCTGACTCCAGAGCCCTCACTCTTGGCTACCACATCTAATGAAAACCTACTATGTACATTTATTAGTCTTTGTTTTCTATTGATTTATACGTATAATTTGTATGTATAATTTATATTGTTTATTTATATAATTATAAATAAGTTATAATTATATTGTATAATTCATATGGATTTATTGTCCATCAATATAAAATATATAATATCAATACAAAAAAAATTAAGACTGTCTCCACTCCCAGTTCTACTGCTTAAGATGTATGTATCTCAGTTTCTTCTCTGTAAAATGGAATCAAAACCTCTCAAGGTTGTTACAATGATTATATGAGCTGGTGTATACCTAAAGTGCTTTGGAACGTTGTATGTGCTATACAATTATTTGCCACTATTATTTGTTTTACATAGTTTTCTGCTAGTAATATTGGTTACAAATATCTTCTCGCAGGCTGTAACTTATCTCCTTACTTTGTTCAAGTGTTTGTTGGACAGAAATTCTAAATTTTACTGGAGTCAACTTCTCATTCTTTTCCTTTGATATTTGGGTTCTTAAAACATCCTTCTTTCCCTAATATTTCTATTTCTTTATGAGATAGCTCTAAATCTCCCTTTTATATCTTGATTTAATATAACTTACAGAAGAAAAATTGGGAATATTCAACTTATAAAATAATATTAAAATATACTTATAAATAATTTTTAAATAATTCTGTTCTCCAAAACAAAAACTCCATCTAATTACAAAAAATGTAATGGTTAGTTGTTCCTGACCAGAGAGCAGATTTATATTATAACAAGGAGAAAATGAAAATACACAACTACATAAAAATGAAATAAATTTATAACTACTCTTACCCTATGACATCTTTCAAAGGCCTGTTTAGTTTCTTGTAAAAGATTAACCACCACTTCTTGAGATAGGAAAGTTTCTCCATGAGTATCGATACTTGGCCCCAGCGGTAAGTTGGTACGTTGTCTAATTCTCTCTTTCAAATCCTGAATACTAATGCATCATAACAACAAATGAAAAGAGAACATTTTACACAGATTTCAATTTTAAGTACTCTTCAATTTAGTATACATCAACAAAGAAAAATGGACTAATTGCCAAACTCAAACATTCTAACTAATTCCAATAATTTAGTCCTGTAAAAGCAAAGCAAGTCAGTCTCTTAGCAGAAGACTTTCATCTGAGAAATGAGTATATTTGGAGTTATGACCTTTAAAATAATAATTTATAATTATGACTCTATAATTCTGACTCAACAGCCAAAAATTCCTTGTTTGGTTTCCTTATGAAGTAGATTATTACAAGTAAATTAATATAACTAAATGGTCCTGCTTGCAATAAACTTTAAAAATTTAATGCTTTTTAAATATATTTAACTATTTGAGCATATTCACATTTCCTTATCATTATTAAGCAAGATATATTAAACATAATTTAGCATTCTTAATGACTGAGTTACTTTGAATATTTATTATATGGTGGTATCTTTAGGTTAGATTTCTTTTGTTCCTAGAATACCTAACTCTAGAGTATTCTAAACTTTTCTAAGGTTTTTATTTTTTTTAATTTTTAAAAAAGATTTTTAAATTTATTTATTCATGAAAGACACAGAGAGAGAGGCAGAGGCATAGACAGAGGCAGAGGCAGGCTCCTTGCAGAGAGACCGATGTGGGACTCGATCCCAGGACTGGGACCATACCCTGAGCCAAAGGCTGACCCTCAACCTCTCAACCGCTAAGTTACCCAGGCATCCCGCGTTTTTTTTTTTCTTTTTTCTTTTTTTTTTTTTTAATAATCTTTACATTCAAGGTGGAGTTCAAACTTACAACTCTGAGACTAAGAGTTGCATGCTCCACTGACTGAGCTAGCCAGGTATCCCAAATTATTTTTTTAATTCTCATGATTATTCTTTAGTTTTTCTCTTCCCTTACTTGCTGCTGCCTTTCAGATGGCATTTCTTATTCCTAATTATAACCTTTCCCTGATTATTATTTAGTATATGACAAACTGGGAAACAAGAAACAGATTTGAGTATACTCTGGACTCTAATCATATGGCTCCACATAAATCGTTCTGCTTCATCCTAGAATCAAATGGTTCTAGATAGCTGAGATATGGATAACAGGTGCTACCAATTCTTCCGCAAATCCTTTTCTTTTAGTATGTGAATAATCACAGATTTTAAGGAATTAATTAAATAATTTTAAGTCAAGTCATGAAAAAGCTCAGGATATCTACACTGTAAACTGCTATTTTCCACTTGCAACAACAAAAAATGTGTGCTTCCTAGTTAATAATGTGGAATAATTTACTCAGTCTGGAAAAAAAACAGAGACTATACGGAACTCTTTATAGTTCTGGTATTCTGCTTTAAATTCTAATCGCAGTATGTTAGGTCATTCCAACATGTGTTTCAAGAGACAGGATTTGATCAATGGTGTAAATAAGCTGGGTTAATTGAGTTCTTCACAGAGAATTCCAATGACTGTCAACATTTGACAATTTTGTCCGAATATAATACAGTTCTTAAAATCTTTACTTTTAACTACAACATTTAATAAAAACACTCACCCTCCTGTGCCAATGGATCTCTTTTGATGGTTTTTTGAGTCATAATAGCGCTGTAGGATCATAGCACTTCTACTTTTCAAATATCCAGTCTCCACCTCAATATAGTTCTCCAAATAGGAAATGAAAATGGATTTGATAAGCTTAGACAAGAAAGTCTGTTTATCAGTACCTAAGTTAAACTCCATCAACTTGCTGGAAAGATTTGTAGTTCTTTTCATGGAAAAGGGGGAAAAAGAGATTAATGTATATTTTAGATATAGTAACAATACTAAGTAATATATATATTTTTACAATGTGATTTTAATAACTTATGTTAAACACCATTTCTTAAATCTTAGGAAGGCACTAAGGATACAGAGAGCAGCTGCATACATCTATATATAAAGTAGACTGGATATTACAAACAACACTATGGTTTAGAAAACTGACTAGGGATAATCTCCTAGGGATGATTTATGAGAGGAAACTGAGGCAACCAACCAGTCTAGAAATGGCAACAGTGGTAGCATGACTTTAATATGTTCTAATGCTATTCATGATTTGGTACCCATGTCAGAATAATGAGAGATCTACTTTCTGTTCATTTTCTTTTGTCTTTGTCCATGTGGACTTTCCTCTATTTTTCTGTTTCATATTATTAAGGATAGGCTCACAATAAATGTTGGGATGGGCTTCCTGGTTATGGTTACTTTTGAAAACCCTCCTCTCAAAATGACGATACTCATGAACAGCAAAAGGACTGGAAAAAAAAAACCTCCATAAGAAGCTTTTGATAACAATATTTCTAAATGTTACACTTCCATTTACAAAAGCCAAAGGCAAATTTTCATATCAGACTTAAGGCTGAAATTGTCATTTAAGAATTTGTGACTTTCTCAATTTATACAATTTTAACTGCAGATAAATGTAATTAAACTACTTCTTAGAGAAAAAAAATTAAAGAATAGTAACTAGATTACAATTAAAATCAGAAACAAAATTCTTGAGTCTTAAACATAAAAAAAGTTTCACTAAGTACATGACTATAAAGCGTAATCTCCAATCCCTTAAGTTAACGTGCTAAAAATGCTGTTCTTCATAGAACAGTAATCTATACAAACAAGCATTTCATGCTAAAAGGTATACTGTTGACAAACTCAAATACCTGAATACTTCTTCATTTTCTATTTTAAAGAAAAAGCAAAGAAAATCTGACATGTTATTATTATTTTCCTATTTTCTAGTTAATAAAAGCATACCTTGTATATAAATCATAGAGATTTTTGAGATACTGCTCTGCATCAGACTTCCTACATTCTTCTAATTGGTCTTTCACAAAACTCTGGAAAAAAAAAAAGTCAATGTTTTGTCAATTAAGCGAAAATGATATGTTTTTCTCCAAAATTATTCCATGTCCTTGAATTGTTCTGACTTAAAATACAATGGAAAAGGCAATGCACAGAAAATACTCAATATAAAAAAATAAAACAGGCTTTTTTAATGCTTCTCATATTTACATGTTCATCTATATATAGCACTCTTGGGAATAAATACTAAGAATTTCAAAATATCTTTTCTTTTGAACTGGCCTATCTTGCCTCATAAAGTACAGTTAAAAAAACAAAACTGAAGTTATACCAATATAGTCAATTCCTTAGAGCAGCATTTCCCAAACTGTGGTCTGGGTAACACTAGTGTCCTTTGAGACTTTAACAGGCATGACTCTAAAATTAGGAAAAAAATTTAGTGTACTTTATACTCCCATTTCTAGAGAATCACAATACGCATTAGAACTTTTAAAGGCTATGAATTGTGTTTTAAAAATAAACACTTCTTTAATGTTGCTTAATCTAGTAGTAAATATAGTTTAGGAAATGATGCTTTAATATACAGTGCTATAGTAGTCAAAGTTGCAAATTAAATTACTGTGTTTTTTCATGTTAGTATCTCATTATCAAAAATTCTACAGACTGCACTTGTAATTCTTTCATAATTTCATAAATACCATCTATTGGTCAAAGTGAGGAATCAATAAAAATAAAAATCTGAGGCTACCCCTCCACAACGTGTTAACTACTATTGCTGCTACATAAATTTCAACCATATTCTGATGCTTAATGATTATGATCAGCATCTTTTTTCTTGATGAACAATATTTTTTTAAAAAACATGATACTGTCATTCCTTTCCCCTTTGCTGAATAAGTAGATTACTATTCCAAAGGGCATTACATGAATAAACTACATTTTAAAAAAATTCTTAAAACACAGAGGAAAAAAATCATATATTGCCTTAAGAACTATTTATTGTTTAAAATTACCTGTAGTTTGATTTCAAATACATTTTGAATAAGCTTAGCCAGTACTGTTTCTGGATTACTAAAGATATCTCCAACTTGTTTGTTGACCCGTTGACAGAGTATTGCTGCATCTTCAAATATATCGTTTCTCAAGTAAGCACCCTAAACAGAGGCATTTTACATAGTGAATACATAATTTTTAAATGGTTTTAAAAACACAAATTAGCATAAAATAAAATAAAATCCAATAAAGTGTACTGTTATGTTACCTCCTGGCACTGCTTTATATAAACATCAACACAATGGGAATAACCCTATGAAGAAGAAAGAAATACATCATCACAGTTCTGCTTTGACAACAATAATCATAATAGTAATCTCAATGAAAGAGTTATTTTATGTAATAAAGCTCTATGTCATAATGACTCACCAATATAATAGTTATTGGACTTAAATAAAATTAATCATAGAAAACTAATAATATAGTACCCTCTCCCAGTTGCTTTCTATGAAAATGACCACCAGGTTCATATCTTTGCAGGACTTTAGAATGAAAGAAGAAACTGAGGTATGAGTTCTGTACAGTCATTTTGCCCTATGATCACGTAGCCATATCCTTCAATTCCAACACGTATATGTGTGCATGTGCCCCCACACACACAGATTCACAATCTTGAAAAAAAAAAGGTGTGTGTATGTGTGTATATATATATATATATATATGTATGCATGTAGGTATGTATGTATTTCCTTCTTTACTCTCAGGTTCAAAGTATTTGAGTTCTCTTGCAAGAATCTGAACAGAGCTGTATTCAACTGGCATTCTGCAAATTTACATTTATTTATTTATTTGAATGTATTTGCTTATTTATTAATAAGCTTAGCAGAATATACTCTATTTCTTATTTTGCTTAGCAGAATATACTCTAGTTCCATCCACATCACTGCAAATGGAGACTTTATTCTTTTTGCTTAGCAGAATATACTCTAGTTCCATCCACATCACTGCAAATGGAATGACTTTATTCTTTCTGATGGCTGAGTAATATTACATTATGTATACACACACACACACACACACACACACACACACACACACACCATATCTTCTTTATCCATTCATCAGTTGATGATATCTGGGTTCTTTACATATTCTGGCTATTGTGGATATTGCTGCTATCAACCTTAGTGTGCATGCACCCCTTCGAATCAGTGCTTTTGTATTCTTTGGGTAAATACCTAATAATGCAATTGCTGGATAAGATAGCTCTATTTTTAACTTTTTGAGGAACCTATACACCATTTCCAGTTTGTATTCCCACCAACAGTGTAAGAGGAAGGTTCCCTTTCCTCCTCATTCTCACCAACATCTGTTGTTTCCTGACTTGTTAATTTTAGACATTCTGTGAGGTGGTATTGCATTGTGGTTTTGATTTGTGTCTGTGATGCCAGATGATGTTGAGCATTTTTCATATATCTGTTGGCCATTTGTACATTTTTTTTTTTAGAGAAATGCCTCTTCAGTCTTCTGCCCATTTCTGACTGAATTTTTTTTTTTTTTTTGCGTGTTTAGTTTGGTAAGTCTTAAAGATTTTGGATTCTAGTGCCCTTTATCAGATATGTCATTTGCAAATACCTTCTCGCTTTCCATACATTGCCTTTTAGTTTTGTTGATTGTTTCCTTTGCTGTGCAGAAGCTTTTAATTTTGAAGTCCCAATAGTTCATTTTCGCTTTTGTTTCCCTTGCCTCTGGAGACATGTCTAGTTAGAAGTTGCAATGGCCGAGGTCAAAGAGGTTGCTACCTGTGTTCTCCTCTAAGATTTTGATGCATTCTGGTCTCACATTTAGGTCTTTCATCCATTTTGAGTTTTTTAGTGTATGATGTAAGAAAATACTCTAGTTTCATTCTTCTGCATATGGCTGTACAATTTTCCCAATACTGTTGAAGAGACTTTTTTCCAGAGATATTCTTTCCAGCTTTGTCAAAGATTAGTTGACCATATAGTTGTGGGTTCATCACTGGGTTCTCTATTCTGTTCCAATGATCTATGTGTTTTTGTGCCAATACTACACTGTCATAATGATTACAGCTTTGTAATATAGTTTGGGTAATACCAATTGTGATGTCTCTAGCTTTAGCTTTCTTTTTCAACATTACTTTGGCTATTTGGCTATTCTCTTCCTGTTCTATACAAATTTTAGGATTGTTTGCTCCAGCTCTGTGAAAACTGCTGGTATTATTTTGATAGGGATTGCAATGAATGTGCAGATTGCCTTGGGTAGTATAGACATTTTAAGAAAACTTATTCTTCCAGTCCACGAATATGGAATGTTTTCCTATTTCTTTGTGTCCTCCTCAATTTCTTTCACAAGTGTTCTATAGTTTTCAAAGTACAGATCCTTTCTCTCTTTGGTTAGGTTTATTCCTAGGTATTTTGTGGTTCTTGGTGCAATTGTAAATGAAATCAACTTCTTAATTTTTCTTTTTGCTGCTTCATTATTGGTACATAGAAATTTAACAGACTTCAGTACAATTTTATTTCCTTCAACATTGCTGAATTTCTGTATCCACTGTAGCAGTTTTTTTGGTGGAGTCATTTGGGTTTTCTACAAAGTATCATGTTGTCTGTGAAGAGTGAAAGCTTGCCTTCTTCCTTGATGATTTGGATGCCTTTTCTTTTTGTTGTCTGATTGAGAAAGCTAGGACTTCCAGTACTATGTTCAACAATAGTGATAAGAGTGGACATCCCTGTCATGTTCTTGACCTTAGGAAAAAAGCTCTCAGATTTTCCCTACTGCGGATGATTTTAGCTGTGGGTCTTTCATAGATGGCCTTTATTATGTTTATGTATGTCCCATCTATCCCTACTTTCTTCAAGAAAGATGCTGTATTTTATCAAGAAAATATGTTTATTTTATCAAATGCTTTTTTTGCATCTTTTGAGAGGATCATATGGCTATCATTTCTTTTATTAGGATCATATGGTTATCATTCTTTTATTAATATGGTCTATCACACTGATTGATTTGCAGATGCTGAATCTTATCCCTGCAATGCAGGAATAAATCCCACTTGGTGGTGGTGAACAATCCTCTTAATGTACTGTTGGATTTGATTAGCTAATATTATTCTTGTTGAGAATTTCTGCATCCATGTTCACCAGGGATATTCGTCTGTAATTCTTTTTAGGGGAGATCTCTGTCTGATTTTGAGATCAAGGTAATACTGGCCTCACAGAATGAGTTTTCCTTCCACTTCTACTTTTTGGAATAGTTCAGAGGATAGGTATTCATTCTTCTTTAAATGTTTGGTAGAATTCCTCTGGGAAGTCATCTGGACCTGGACTCGTTTCTTGGGAGATTTTTGATTACTTGATTCAATTTCCTTGCTGGTTATGGGTCTGCTTAGATTTTCTATTTCTCCCCGTTTTAGTTTTGGTAGCTTATATGTTTCTAGGAATTTATCCATTTCTCTCAGACTGCCTAATTTGTTGGCATATGATTGCTCATAATATTCTAATTGTTTACATTTCTGTGGTGTTGGTTGTGATCTCATTCATGATTTATTTGGATCTTTCTCTTTTCAAGTCTGGCTAGGGGTTTATTAATTTTGTTAATTCTTTCAAAGAATCAACTTCTAGTTTTGTTCATCTGTTCTATTTAAAAAATTTCTATTATCATTTATTTCTGCTCTCACCTTTATTATTTCCCTTCTCTTGTTGGCTTTAGATTTTTTTGCTAAACAGCTTTATTTGCTGCTCTTTTTCCAGCTCCTTTAGGTGTAAAGTTAGATTGTGTTTTTGAGACTTTTCTTGCTCCTTGAGGAAGGCCTGTTTTGCTTCCCTCTTAGGACCACCTTTGCTGAGATTTTGGGCTGTCATGTTTTCATTTTCATTTGCTTCCATGTATTTTTTAAATTCTTCTTTGATTTCCTGGTTGACCCATTTATTCTGGGTAGGACGTTCTTTTACCTCCATGTATTCATAGTTTTTCCAAAATTTTTCTTGTGATTGACTTTGGTTTCATAGCATTGTGGTCTGAAACTAAGGAAACACTATTTCTTTAAGCATTTTCTTTGCAGAAATACGTTGTCATACAGGGATTCTGTCCCTAATTCAAATTTCAAGAAGACAATATTCCTTTGTATTACCAAATGAGATCCTCTGGATTAAATTTAAACCTTTTACTAGTTACATTTCATACTCTCTGGTTCCTACATTCCACCAGATATTTAAGGTTAAGTCTTCTTGCTTTTGACCTATTTCATAACATGTTTGACTGAAAAAATTAATAAAAAAACAAAAAGAATGATTTTCTATGTCAATCAATATAAAAATTCAGATAAATATTAATATTATTGGATATACAATATTAAAATATAAAATATAACATGGAGATGTGAGGGCAGCCCAGGTGGCTCAGTGGTTTAGCACCGCCTTCGGCCCAGGGCCTGATCCTGGAGACCCGGGATCGAGTCCCACATCAGGCTCCCTGCATGGAGCCTGCTTCTCTCTCTGCCTGTGTCTCTGCCTCTCTCTCTCTCTGTGTTTCTCATGAATAAATAAAATCTTTAAAAAAAACAAAAAACAAAAAACAAAAACAAAACATGGAGATGTGAAATATATTCAAATTGCTCAAAACAATAAAAATTATCACTGTGATATACTCATACAACTATAATAAAATCAGAGATATAATATATCAAATTTATACAATCTCCACAAGCTTGAAAACTAATCTTCATTTTTATTATTACTATTTACCTTAAAATGAAGCAAAACTGCAGCTACTTCTCTCATTCTGGAGATTTCACCTCTTCTTTGAGCACTGGTAAACTCTTGAATTAGCTGGCATTCTAAATCATGGTATTTACCTAAAAAAAAAAAAAAAAAAAAAAAGAACAAAGAAACTCTTCAGCTACAATGAGATAGACAAGGATATCGAAGTTATTTACAAACATATGATTTATTTACAAATATAATGAATATAGATCTAGCTTTCTTTTTAAAGAATTATAAAAACAATATGAAATTATAGGCAGTGAATCTAGCCTTATAATATACTACAATATATAAATTTATAGACAATAAAATCTTCCCAACCAGTAAAATAGCTGAACTCCATCTGATTACCATTTACCACTATTATTTAAAGAAGTAACTGACTGAGATAAACCTCTGGATGTCATTTCTGATAGTAAAAGGAAAAAATCTTAAATCTCTCTAAGGCTATAGAAAGGGTAAAGAGGACTATAAAAGTCCTTAATAGAGAGGTCTTTACCACGAACAATGGTGGATTCAACATCAAATCTCACCTTAAGATAATATATGGTATCTGATTCACTACATTATTGTGGCTACTAATGTTCTGAATGAAAACCTGAACTTTGGACTAAGCTATAATAGTCAAAAACATTGCCAGAAGTCCAACTATCTATGCCATTCTGATGTATCACTTTCAGGAGAACAGGTGGCTCTTTGAACCTTCTATGTAATGGCATCCCAAATGTAACTCAGGTTACCATGGGGACCTGCAAATATAGTGGCTTTTCCAGAGATGTCGACTGACCTACTTAAAATACAATTCAAAAATTAGAAAGAATAAAATTAATCATGTAAGGAGTTATATAGGTACTGAAATGTTCAAATGAGCTTGGCTTTTAAGAAAAATAATCTACTTTAGAGATATGTGTATAGATATAAAACAATCTCCAAGATATATTGTTAAATTAAAAACACATGGTATAAAGCTATTTGTACAGTATGCTAGCCAATTATTTTAAAATAACCAGTGACAGTAAAACTAAATTCTACATATACATCCATGATTTATGTCCTATGCCTGTATAACCATAGCATACTCTGGAAGAATACCCAAGAAACTGGTAATGATGGTTTCAAGGAAGAAGAGTCAAACTCAGGGATGGGGTGGGAGGATGACATTGTTTCCAATATCTCTCCTTTTAGTTTTTTTCTTTTACACAAGTATCTTTATCATTTATTTAAAACTATTAAATAAACAGAACCCCTACTTACTTGCAATTTTGGATTTTACTTCTGAAAATCTGAAAAATAAAATCAATGATGACGCTTATTAATAGTGACAAACGTCCCATAGTAATCTAAGATGTTAATAAAAGGGGGAAAAGGGTCTGGAGGCTATAAGCGAACCCTTTGTACTAAAGGTGGAAGGAAGGAAGGAAGGCTGGCGGCTAGCAAGAAGGGAAAGAATACTGACAGTAAGCAGGCCAGGTAACAAAACTGAATTTGGGCAATTCAGAGTGGGTAGCTGGTTCTCATTTACAAAATTCACACTGAATGACCATAACTTGTTAAAGAGGGAGAAGTTCTTAATGAGGCATTAACAACTCCACCAGCTCCAGCAATGAGTTGTCCCGACTTATATTCACTAACATTTTAAATTCCTTGATACTTGTCTATTTGCCTCTTCTGTTGGGATTTTTTCATAATAAAATTCCATTATTGTTATTTAAAAGAAAAACAATGACAAAATAAGTATATAAAAAATAAAATAGAAGCCATAAAAAGGACCTAACAATGTGTCTTACAGACTTATCATTCAACCTTTGCAAATTCAAAAACTAAAATATCACATATTACCATACACTAGAAATTTTAAAATCTTAATTATCAAGGGAGAAGGTACAACATGGAAAATTAATGTTGAAAGATCCTATACAATCAGTTTGGAGAGAGGAAAATGACTGGCAAAAGAGATGGAAAAGACAAATAAAGAAGGTAATAAAAATTTATAGAGTTATACAAAATTTATGTATCAAAGTCATGGTGAAAAGGAGAGTGGATGTAAGTCCATAATGACCTTTGTGAAAAAAATTAAATCTAATCAGGATATATATCCAATTCCAAGGCTTGGTAGAGAAAAACAAAACTGCAAAATAAGTATATAACTGAGAAGTTGGAGAAGATGAGTATATGCAGAATAGGATGGAGAAATTATCCAATAATTATCAAGCACCTATTGTGAGCCACACATTTTACCCACTTAAATAAATGGTCCAACTCTGAAATGAGATAAAGAGAAGTTTCTGCGGGTGACGTTAAAAATCATTACTCATGAGGTGCCCGGTTGGCTCAGTCAGTACAGTATGCAGCTCTCATTTCTGGGTTGTGAGTTCGAGCCCCATGTTAGATTTAGAAATAATTTAAGTATATAAATATTAGAAATCAATTAATAAACAAAGGAGATGGGGATGATAATTCTTGCTGAGGACACAGCAATACATTGAAATATTTGTTTTGTTGATCCCGTTTCTAATTTGTTTCTCTCATCTATGTATATATGAGATTTTATTTATTTATATATAAGAAGATTTTCTTTATTTATTGGAGAGAAAGAGAGAGTGAGCACATGCATGCACAAGCAAGGGAGGGGCAGAGGGAGAAGCAGACTCCTCACTGAACAGGGAGCCTGACATAGGGCTCGATCCTAGGACCCTGGGGCAGACACTTAACTGACTGAGCTACCCAGGTATCCCTCAAAATATAGTTTAAAACAAAATTAATGAACATTGGCAATTGCTTCAATAAATTGTAACAATATAACAAAAGATTTTTTCCGATTAAACTATGTTTTAATGACTTAATGTTTCTTCATAAAATATACAAGAATTTTTCTAACCCTAGTATAATAATATTTTAATAAACAAAACAGAACTATTCATTAAAAATCATGACTCATAATGCCGGGAAAACATGAGATTATTAGCAATAGCTAAGGGATATATGACCATTACTGCTAATTCTATATGATAATTCAGATTTGGGAATAAAATAAGATATATTTTTGGGGTAGGGAATTCATTCTCATTCTGTTTGTACTGCTAGTTTTAGGTATAGCAATCCATTTATATTCTATCTGCACCCAAGGATCCTCAAGTACTGCCAAAATTAATAATAGATATATTGTCTACTAATTAATAATAGATATATTGTCTATTATAGGAAAAGACTTAATTTTTCAAACATTCACATGAGGAAACTTCTACTACCAAGATTTTATTAAAAAGTCTGACATTCTACTGACTAAAGGAAATCATGAAAAAAATCTCCTTCTCCATGAAGTTTTTTTTTTAAATAAAACCATTAATACCTGACTTAGCTAATGGCCCAAGGGCTTTGCATCTAAGGCAGGGTTCCTTAGCCTGATATCCCTAGGAGGAGTCTGTGGATTGGCTAAGAGTCTAAAATTCCAAGAAGTATATAATAATCTGTATGTATATAATAATCTGTGTGTATCTGAGTTATCTGAAGAAACTTTATCGCTTTCATCAGCTATAGTGTTTAAAACCCCAAAGTTTAAGAATTCTCACCTAGATATAAGAAAAAGCAGCTGAATGACCCTGTTTCAATTTTTCCTGTTCTCTCCTACTCAGGTTATCAAAGTCCAAAAAATGAAAATTCAAAATATCACTTTTGTAAATTTCATGATTCTCCTTCAGCAATTTATTTTCAGAAGAAAGGCAAAGGATCCAAAGTATTTCAAGGTATATCATTAAAGGTAGATATTAAAAGATCATACTTTTTCAACCAACTCTAATATACTATACCTTGTACAAAGGAGGTACTGAATAAATTCTTGTTGAATAAGCAAAACCACAGAGGGAAAAACACAACTTTATCTATGAATTACAACATATATCCAAATTAGCTCTTGAGAAATAAACTTGCCTGTCAAAAGGTAACTCCTGGGCGATTAAATGCAACTTCTGAATGATGTCTGCTGCCTCCTTTATCTATTCAAAAATAAGTGAAAGCAATAATTAAAAAAAAAAAAAGCCCTTATGCATATCAAAACTATTACTGTATTTGAAAACAGTCATACTCCCCTATGTATGTACACAGACTCTCCAACAATTTTCTTTTAAAATCCACAAAAATAAAACCTTGTGAGGAGCAGAAATACATTTGGGATATCACCAATAATGAGTCAATAGAACATAAACATCTATCTTTCTGGTATTGAAATTTTGTGATTTTATAATGTCTCAGTCCCTTCCCAATGAAACCTGCAGTTCAAGGTTACTTGGAAAAATTTCAAATCATTGCTTCCTGAAAGCAAGGGTATCTGTCTCTTCTGGTTTATGAACCCAAAAAAGACAAATCAGATTTATGAAAATAATTCAAATCATATTGCTGCATGTATCTCACTTTAAATGCATAAAACAGAAATACCTGTCATTTAATAAATACATAAATTTATAAAACTTGTTCTAAAAGCAAAGATCAAACAAATTTAATATGAAGTCTCCTGAATGAAACATGGTACAGAAACGTGTGTACTTATTTATGTTGTAGAACTAAAGGGTCTAAAGTCAGGCCAAGGGTCTAAAGTTCCTAAAACGCAAATGTGTGACTGAACTTACACTAATGTGTAGGTGAGTTATATAATATTCATTTTTTTAAAATGCCACATAAGTACTGAGTTTTATTTTGGCACACTTTCAGTAACTGATTTTATGCTCACTCGCTTTCTCTTACACTAAAGAATAAAAAGAGACTCTTAAGAACATG
Source organism: Vulpes lagopus (assembly GCF_018345385.1). Lineage (NCBI taxonomy): Eukaryota > Metazoa > Chordata > Mammalia > Carnivora > Canidae > Vulpes > Vulpes lagopus. The sequence continues at coordinate 40,689,515 of NC_054829.1, read as the reverse complement.
AAGGAAGAGCTAAAAACATTAATGTAGATCTTTCTAATCATGTGAAGTCTAGCAAGCAACAGTGGACAACAGCAGGGCCAAAGACAGGATATCACTGTTGTCAAACAATAGTGAATATAGTTAGCATTTCGGTTCAGTTATCTCTTCTTTCCCAATCAGCATGTTACTGTCATTTTCAGTTATCAAACACTCACTCAATCCTACTGCACATGTACCACTGCAATATCACTTTTCACCATGCCATTTAGTTGGACTAGCAATGTCCATCCTTTCCTTCTCACCAATATCCCCCTTCAGAAAAGACCTGCCTGGTCCACAGCCAGTCCTGTTTCCATCAGGAATTTGTTCTTGATCTTTTAAGAGGTGGAAGTCCCCATGATGTGCTGTTTGTTAATTCTGCTTCAATGTAGTAGGAATATAGTAGCAAATAACACTTGATTTCATTGAATTTCTATAGGTAACTATTTTGTAAGAATCATTTAAAGCACAATGGTTCTTAAGGTCATCTATCAGTTAAACTATAGTAAGTACAGAACTTGTCAAGTCCACAATCTAATAATTTGCTTATATCTAGAGTGCGGTGATAGACCACTTATGCTAGCAAACAGTGTTAAAGATAATTAGAGTTGGGACGCCTGGGTGGCTCAGTGATTGAGCATCTGCCTTTGACTCAGGGCGTGATCGCGGAGTACCAGGATTGAGTCCCACATTGGGCTCCCTGCATGGAGCCTGCTTCTTCCTCTGCCTGTGTCTCTGCCTCTCTCTCTCTCTCTCTCTCTCTCTCTCTGTGTGTGTCTCATGAGTAAATAAATAAAATCTTAAAAAAAAAAAAAGATAATTAGGGTCATCATGTATGATCTACATGAAGCACAATAAGCTGTGATTCTAGGAGAAAAACAACTAACATACTTTGTAAGAACAGAGGTAAGAGGCAATATATACTATGGCTATAAAACCGGTCTTTTCTAGGGAAGAAAATTAAAAGATTCTGAAAAGCAAAGATTTAAAAAACAAAAATGACTATGGAGCAGGAAGATGATGTATTGATATCTTATCCCATTCCAATTCCTTCCACTATTACACACCTCCCTCACTATGTGGCTAATTTGCCTTTTCTTTCCTTTGGAAAGGTAGAAATTGAGATAGCCAGAAGTTTATCTGACAATTAGCAATTATCATATATGAGTTCCTAAGGGCAGTTAACTGTGATAGTACCAAGACAAAAATAATGATTCATAATTAGTAAACAATAACCCAAAACTTATGGAAAACAAGAGAGAAAAACAAGACAACTGGAGAAATAAGGAATAGAATATAAGAAAAAGAATACAGCACACCTGGGTGGCTCAGTCAGTTGAGCCACTTGGTTTTGGCTCAGATCATGATCTCCAGGTCATGAGACTGGGCCCAGCATCAAGTGCCACATCAGGCTCCTAGCTCTGCACTCAGTGGGGAATCTACTTGAGATTCCCTCCCCCTTCCTTTGCCCCTCCTCCCTGCATGTGTGCATGCTTTTTTCTCTCTCTCAAATAAATAAATCTTAAGAAAAAAAGGGAATATAAGATGAAAGAAAATGGAATATAGAAGAGATGAAGAATTCACTTAAACTGTTAATTTATATTTATACCTCAAAAATTATAGATAGCTAAGTGGCCAAGTGAATGAACCAGCAATATTAAGACTTTTTCTTTCAATTAAAACCTCAAAACTTGGGGCATCTGGGTAGCTCAGGTGGTTAGGCATCTGCCTTTGGCTCAGGTCATGATCTAGGGGTCCTGGTACGGAGCCCCACACTGGGTTGCCTGCTCAGTGGCAAGTCGGCTTCTCCCTCTCCCTCTGCCTGCCACTCCCCCTGCCTGTGCTCTCTCTCTCAAATAGATGAATAAAAGCTGAAAAAAAAAATTAATAAAGTGCATGGTCCATTTACATTTAAAAATAAAAAGCAAAAACAAACAAAAAAACCCCCCAAATTTAAGAGGTAACAATACCAAAAACTATATAATTACCTGAGGATAATTAAAATGTTTAAATGAAAGTGTAAAGGACTTAATTTCATGATGTAAAATATTACAAGCAATACAAATCAGATTAAAAATATGTATGATCAATTTTATTTTATTATTTTTTTATTTTTTATTTTTTTGTATGATCAATTTTAAAATATTTTTTTTCTCTAGATCCTAAATGGCTGCTTTGAGCTGCATTCAAATAAACAGGCCAACTCACATTGGATAAAATATCTGGATTTGGTTTATAACAGCATATATAAATTACATAATGCAACAGGTATAATCCAAGGTAATCCAAGTTATAAAATTTAAATTATATATAATTTTTCATGTTTAAAACATATTTATAATATACATAATATACTTTTATATTATAAATATATATGTGTATATTTAGTAAACACAAAATAAAAGCATTCCATTAACTATCCTGAAAAACAGTTCACAGTTCAAGCAGTGCGGTGTATGTCTGTATGTATATATTTAACTCTTAATGCTTAAAAATCACATAACTCTAATAAAAGCTAGGTATTGCTACCATTTTACAAGATTTTAAGTATGACAATGTTTTTAATATTGTCAATTCAACTTTATACTATAAATACAATTGCTTAAACTCATTATTTAAAATATGCTAAGCCCAGATAGTTCCTACTCACAAAAATGTGTTGCTTAATTCAAAGTAAACTTCAACAATACTTAACTTTTAACACTCCACTATCAAAACCAGTCCATGGAGTAAACTTGGAATAAACCAGGGAGACTGTATTAATATATTAGTCCACAATGTTACCATGTGTATATAATACTATCTATAAGAATGTCTATTTTTGGATCACCTGGGTGGCTCAGTTGGTTGTGTCTGCTTTTGGCTCAGGTCCTGATTTCAGCATCCTGGGATCCAGACCCATGGCAAACTCTCTGCTCAGCAGAAGCCTGCTTCTCCTTCTCACTCTGCCTCTTCCTGCCACCCCCCTTACTTGTGCTCTCTGTCCTTGTCAAATAAATAAATAAATTCTTAAAAAAAAAAAGAAGGTCTATTTATTTCATGCATTTTGATTCCCTCATCCCTGGAGGAAGGAAGTCATCTAAATAACCTTTCAAGACTGTAGAACAGCCAATACCATATACCCTTAGTCAAGTATTAAGTGACAAGTGCTATGAAAAGGATTAACATAATTCAGATTTTTCAATTCTCTTTGGTCCAAACTATGCTTGAATTCTTTATAAGAGCTCTTTATTAAAATAATAGAAATCAGGAGCTCTGAATTCCTCGTGCAGAAAGATACTTCAGGCTATTAGTGATTTAGGTCAAGCCACCCCCTCACTCAATGGAATAGAACTATTAAATTCTGTTAATATTAAAAGTCAACTACAGAAAAGAAATACTAGTACAGTTACCTCAGCATTTTCAAAACACACTTAATTTCATAAACAAAATTTCCAATTATCAAATTAAAAATCTGAATATACATACTTCATCAGTTATCTGCAGATAAGTATACTAATACACATTTCTGAATAAAAATTTTAGTAAGTCAGCTACTTGGTGAATTGAAAGTAATAATTGGAAAGTAATAAACGAAGCTCATAATTTGGACATTGTTATTAATGATGCAGTTTACTTTTATCCTTCTAACAGTGCTCACCTTTTCAGAATTTGTAAAAACATCAGACTTCAATTCTCCATCTAGAAATTCATTAAAGTATTTCATCAATTTCTGAGCCTCAACTGCCCGTTGTCTAGGTGTGTTTACCCCTTCCAATTGGTCTCCAAGGTGACAAACTTTGGTTGCTACATAGCTGATGTGCTCATCTAGTTCTTGGAAATGTTGAAAGGCAACCTAGGAAAAATGTGCATAAGCATAAAATACAATCAGAGAACCCAGTTTACAAGTGAATTCATATCAAAACTAGACCACCAATCTCATCTCTACTCTAACTTAGGTAACTAAAGATAATAGAAGTTATATGTGAGCTAAACTACAAAAACAATTTATGCCCATTAGTACTGCATGATCTGAATCCTTTGCACACTTTTATATCCTTAACTATTAAAATAATATTTTAACATGAACATTTGTTAGGGCAATAAAATAGTATCCTCTTTAACAATATTCCCAGTACCATTTAATCCTAAACACTGATTCTGAAAACAATGAACTAAGTATCAAAGGAACCAGTGTAGTGTTCTGAACAATTTGCTTGCTACTACATGGAGTCAAAAATATGTAAGAAATAAAAGGCACTACTTAAAAACAGAGCATTTAAAATTTATTTTAAATATTTGAAGAACGATGTTAGAATCAGAAATAAGGTAAGATGGTTCTTGCCCAGTTTTGAAAACATAAAAACTATAACAATTATTCAATTAAAGGCAAAGGTACAATACTTCCTAACATATTCTTCTCCTTTGTCCTGTGATATTTGAAAATTATGTACAATGAATACCTTAGAACTGCCAAAACCAAAATTGCTGATAATTCAGTATGGCACTTTTGTTCTAACTTTATGAGGTGTGAGAGATCGGAGCTGCAAATATACAGTAAGGACTTTCTCTGTGCCAGAGTGTTCTAAGCATATATTACAGTATTTACTTATTTATTAGTATTACGTATTATTAGTATTTACTTATTTATTCCTTATAACAACTTATTTTATAGATGGAAAAAAACTGAAGCACAGGGAAGTTAAGTTGCTTGAAATTATATAGCTAGTAAGTGGCAGAGCAGACTATCTCCAAACTTGATAGATTAACTATTAATACTATTATTATTACCAAGAGAAAACTGAAGTATTTGGAATCTATCACTTTAACTACTTTAAAACACATTCTCTATCTTACATAAATTACTGACTTTATTAAATATTTTCTCACAGCCATATATATACTTAAGTGAAGGAAATCAAATAACATTTGAGCAGAAATCAGTTTGCTAATCCCTAACACTAAGGAAAAACAGCCCCTGGAAGGCAGCAATGCTAAACATCACTCCATGAACTAGACTTATAAATGGCAATCAAGTTCCAGGATCTGGCCCAGACTGTAAAATGGGTTCACAGGTTCCAGATTCAGTTTAGGACTTAAGAACAGCTAAAAAATTTGGCCTACTTACCCCAGAACCATACTGATAATTTGATTTTACTCCAAAATGGATTGAAGAAGAGTACTGTATCCACTCTCCTCTAGTTATACCACAATTCTCATGGGGGCATATACTCCATGACTTCTGTAAAACTTCCCAGACTAGGGAAAAATCAGATTGAAGTAATAGGTGTTCTGGTATTACTTTGTTTTATGCTTAATGAGAATACAAATCACTACCTAAATATCCAAGCTAATCATGAACCCCTAAAAATGCAGATCTGCTAAAGGGTCATTCTTCAAAGTTTGCACTGTAACTGTACTACATACTACTTTAGCCTAAGAAGGGAGTACTATGATTCTAAATCAAGGATCAACAGCAAGTCAGTGCTAAGAGTGCTTGATAATTCACTGATGCTTTTTCCTAAGGATAGGAACATTTGAAAGAAACCTCAACAGTTACTATTATTTGACTAGAGTTTTTAAAGAACTCAATTAAGTGGAAAGAAATAAAGAGATATTATAACCTGTATATATTATTCATAGCTTAAATGTTTACCTGATTGCTTTTCTGGAGCTCTTGTACCTTCTTGGCAAATTCCTTGGCTTCTTTCTGACACTGTTGCTCTAGTTTCTCTACTTTCCTTTGAATCCTTTCATCCATTATCTGGAGTTCTTGAATATGATTTACAAATTCTTCTAATAACCTAACAGAGGAAAATTAGAGTATGTATCAATCCATCTATGATTAACCATTAGGAACTGGCCAGTTCACTTATAATAAAGTATCATAAGCATTCATTGAAGTAGGGGTGATCATGTTAATTTTCTTGATAGCATCCTAGGGATTATTTTTGACAAGATTGAAAACCTCACCCAGGATCTCTACTACCTTCCAGAATAGAAACCAATTCTATAGAAAATAGTCAAAAAGATAAAAATATATCTATATACATGAAGTACAAAAATATTTTTATAAAATACATAAAAATAATATTGTGCATTCCACGGAAGAGTGACTTTCTGTTCCTCTGATTTACAACTACACTTAAATCAACATATTCAACATGAATTTATTTTAGAGATATAAGAATCTTTTCTAATTACAAACTGGAGAAAATATGAAATTCTTATATATATAATCCCTACCCTTACACCAGTTAAAGTCCTTCTCTAAAATAAAAGAAATATAAGAGAAAATAAATCAGTGCTTGTGTCTTTATTTGCCAAGTATTAACTAAAAGCCCTTTACACAAACCTTGGAAGGAATTTCAATAGTCACCTCTACTCTAAACACAAATTTGTACTAGACTGGATCTACGGGGAAAATTTTATTTTTTTTTACTTCACCTTTTGGGATCAAAAGCTTCAGGTCCCCCTCTAGAGCCTCCTCCTGGGGTTCTCCACACAAGTCGTTCAATATACTCATCTGCTACAAAAGGCTCCTAGTTTACAAAATAAATGTTCTTTTAAAACGTTTCATAGAAGATAACTTAGTGCTACTTGCAAAAATGAAACATATTCTATTATGTGAGAGCTTACAATGGAATTAAATTACCATTTAAATACACTGATATTATTGTACAAAGCTTTTTCAATTTAAAAAGTCAATAAACAAATTAATTAAAATTAGGATATTAAAATATTAGAATATTGTGAATAGTTAGAATATCTCAATGGAAAAATGAGCAAAGGACACAATTTATAGAAAACATACAAGAAACATGAAATATATGTGGCCTCACTAGTAATCAAATAAGGTTAAATTATCACTTTTTTTAACCTCACACACTAACAAAGGTTTTAGTAATTATACTTTGCAATATGAGAGAGTAAACTGAAATTTTTTTCACCCTCATTTTTGTTAGAAATGAACAGATACAATACTTTTGGAGGGCAACAGATAATGATTTGGTAACATCAACAGTATTAGAAATGCTCAAACCTTTTAACTCAGTAATTCTACTTTTAAAATTCTAAGGAAAAAGCAGATATGAATACAACAACTTCTGCAGAAAGTTCACTGAGTATTATATATAATACCTAAAAATAGTTTGTATATTCAATAAAACCATTATTGAAAAAATATGACAAACTTAAAGGATGAAAAACTATGTTCCTATTAAAATCAGACTGAAAAAATTAAATGCAATGAGAAAAAATGTTCCCATATAATACTAATGAAAAAAGCAGGACAGTTTTCTAAATTTTCTCAGGGAAAAGCATTAATTATGAAAAAAAGACTATTAGAAGACCCAATCAAGAAACTAAATTTCCAAATATTCACATTAGCTGACAATGAACTTTTTAGACTAATACACACTAATTTACATATTTTTCATACTACCTTCTTTACTGCAAATGGATATCAAATATTGCCTCCCACTTAGTGTGTTACTTAAACTAGTAGCATGGTGGTGATTCCAGTGTGAATTCTTATTATCTGCAAAATTTTCCATTCGTTAATCATATTTTAAAAACATATTTTCATTGATAAACATTCACTGAACAATAAAATTTCCAGTGCCAAACATTCTGATAGGCTCTGGATTAAAAAGATATACTAGAAAACTGCAACCTCAAGAAACTCACAGCTTAATAGAGGAAAAATTATAAAGAATGCAGTTGTATCTGATAAGTAAAATTAAGAATTTACGCAAATTTTAATATTAATACTGCTAAGATGTTACCTCTACAGGTAGCTGTGCGATAGAAATGGGTATTTTTTCAGCAAATTTTGCTGAGCAACTGCTCTGTTCTGGGCACAGTGGTAGGCACTAAGAATATAGATGTCAAGTCAACAGACAGGGTTCCTGCAAGGCCTCAGAGAAACGGTCTTCTATGTAAGGATGCCAACATTAAACAATTACAGACATTAGTTACAATTGTAATAAATGTGAGGGAAGGAAAAGTCTTAGATCTAACACTATACAACAGGAACAGAGATAATGGGAAGACAGTAAAAGATAAAAGACCACAAAGAAGGGATCCCTGGGTGGCGCAGCGGTTTGGCGCCTGCCTTTGGCCCAGGGCGCGATCCTGGAGACCCGGGATCAAATCCCACGTCGGGCTCCCGGTACGTGGAGCCTGCTTCTTCCTCTGCCTGTGTCTCTGCCCCTCTCTCTCTCTCTCTGTGTCTATCATAAATAAATAAAAAAATTAAAAAAAAAAAAAAAGACCACAAAGAAGCAGGCATTACATCAGGCAAACTTTCTGAGGACCTAACACTTATGCTAGGTCACTTATGAGACCAGAAGAAAGAAGAAAAATCAGCCAGGCAATAATGGAACAAATATTTTTCTAGACTATTAGGGAAAGGAAGATAGAACTTATTACAGAAACTCAGAAGTAAGATGGGCTGGTTCACAAGAACCACATCTGGAGGAACGAGAGGTGATAATTAAGGCCAATAGATAATAACCTTATTCTTTTTTATCGTTATCTTCATCATCACAGATACTTGAGAGAATGCTTCACCAGTCTCATGTGAGAGAAGGAATGAGAGGATGAATTTCAGTCAGACTATGAGTAACCATCATGATAAGAATAGGAATATGTACCAACAAATATAACAGCTCACATAAACACTTTACAGGCATTCTCTCATTTACTACTCTCTTCATAAGACCTATAAGGGAGGGCCTATTTTATCCCCATTTATGATGAGGAAACTAAGATTAGGAGAATTACTTACCCAAGATAACACAAGCTGAGCTGAGATTTAAATCGTTCTGTTCTATTGCTATGTAAAACTGAATGTCACCTATAGGAAACTACAAGTAGTTCCCTGTACCTAAAGTTAGATGGCAAGCATAACAGGTGAAGCTAAAAAGGTGAAAACTATCAGATGAAGGTACATGAACATCACTGATCATGACTTTTAAAACTTCTACTTATATTTATAAACATTCTAATCAAAAGACCCATCAATAATGAAAACCAATAATTTTATCAGACAAGTGATACACTGTCACATGCCTTTCTATATACATAGGATCCAAGATCAACTTTCAAACTGTTCATATAAGAAAACCATGTAGCCTTTATGACTATTAATATGACTAGTTGCTAAAAAAAACAAAGTAAACCTCAAGAAGAACACAAAATAATATACATAGGTATTATTATTATTATTATTTTTTAAAGATTTTATTTATTTATTTGAGAGAGAGAGAGAAGGCACAGACACAGGCAGAGGGAGAAGCAGGCTCTGGAGGGAGCCTGACGTGGGACTCGATCCCGGGTCTCCAGGATCAGGCCCTGGACCCAAGGCGGCGTTAAACCGCTGAGCCACCCGGGCTGCCCTATACATAGGTATTAAAAAAATCTTAAAGACTACATTTTACCTATAAAAGTCTCTTTTATTGTGGTCGAATAACTGAAAAATAGCAGTCATATTAATCTGGTTTCTCTTGTAAAATTTCCGTTATAGGAAAGCTATCTGATAGGATGAAGGCATAGTAAATAAACAAGATTGCTAGCTATTAAAAAAAAAATCAGTTTATCTATGCGCTGACATGTTTGAGAATTAAATCCTAAGAATGAATTAGATATCCCACAAAAGAAAGTTTTAGACCTCTGAAATGTAATTAACTCATTTTGTAAACATATCATCATTTAGATAATCATATCTCTCTCTACTCACTTTCTGTCAAGACAAAAGTTGATGTCTACCAATTCTTGATTTGCATATATAAATTGGGAATTTTGACTCAAGAGAAAGGAATTTATGTTTAGAGCTACTTAGAACTTTAGAAAATGAGCTACTCAGAAATTTAACTAAATCTGACTTTAATCCAAAGTCACACAGATTTATCTAACTTCAGAGGTCCAAATTTTCACTTCTGGTAAAATCCAGAGCTTTTTCTTTAAAAGAAACTGAATTGGGATGCCTGGGTGGCTCAGTGGTTGAACGTCGTCCTTTGGCTCAGGGCCTGATCCTGGGTAATCAGGATCGAGTCCTGCATTGGGCCTGCAGGGAGCTTGCTTCTCCCTCCCTCTGCCTTTTTGTGTCTCTCATGAATAAATAAATAAAATCTTAAAAAAAAAAAAGAAGCTAAATTAATTTAGGAAGTAGTCAGCTCTTCCAAAAGTCCACAATATTCTTATTAAATAACTTTACTACGTAATCATGTTCCTTTCCCTTAACTTTTACATACGCATACTTAATAATCGTAGTTCTCATATGTTATTAATTTCATTATTCAGTAGTTGCAGTTTTCAACTAAATTTCATTGAAATTTATAGTGTTCATCAATTTCAATATGCCAATTTTACTAAATGATATGTCCAAAAATTTATACATCAACAAATATTAACATGGTAAAAAATAAGCATTTTTTCATTTGAAATATTTCCATTTTCTCAAAATACAATATTCCTTCATTCAAGAAATATTCATGAAGAATTTACTACATGTTACTATTATATGAAATAGCAGTAAACAAGGCAGGAGAAAAATCTCTACCCCTATGGATGTCATGAAAGGGAGTGACAGACAAATGAACAGATTCACGGTAAATAAGAACTATGAAGAAAACTAAAGAGGATAGAATGATTGATTAGTTATTTTGGTAAAAGTGATCAGGCAAGGCCTCTCTAAGAAAATAAATGTTGAACAAAGACCTGAATGCAGTTAAGGAGTAAGCCATGTAGGAAAGGAATGCTCCAAGTACAGAGAACAAACTTAGTATGTGAAAATGCCAACAGTCCAAATTGACTAAAGCAGAGTGAGCAAAGGGGAGAATAGTTGTAGATGAGGCACAAAAGAAGTAGTCAAGAGTCCAGAGCTTGCATCAAGGTCCTGTAGGGATATATCATTATATACTTCCAGCTATTAACTGAAGAAAGGGCTGGAAGGAAGAACTCTGCAACATGCTAGCAAATATATGCAATAATGATTCTACTCTTCCTTCCCCCCCAAAATAGCTATCTATGACCATATACTTGAGTAACTAATTGTACACTGGGGAAATGGGAACAGGCAAACATTTTGAGGTCTGTTGTATACAAGGTCCTAGCTGACACTGATACTTGACTGACTCTAAGCATCATGGACTCAAGACAGTGAGGACATATGGGAACCAAGTAATAAACAGATTGCTAGCCAAGATCCAATGGGACCATTAGCCCAACTACTGGCCACTTCCCCAGTCTACAAACATATAGTAGCAATAGACACATCTGATGGCTGATGTAACTTCCAAATTGGGTCCTTTATAGTAAGAGCTTTATAGTGGGGAAGTTCAAGAAGGTTCTGAAATTGCCCTTACTCAATGTTGTAAATCAAGTGGAATGAAAAAATTCAGTACAACTCTTAAAGCTCTAAAACAAGGACCAGCTATTTTTTTTTTCTTAAAGAGCCAGAGAGTAAGTATTTTAGGCCTATATGCCTTATAGTCTGTCTTACAACCATTCCACTCTGTAGTCATAGTACAAATGCAGCCATAGACAATAAGTAAACAAATAGGCACAGCAGTATATCAATAAAACTTTAAAAACAGGTATCTATCTCATGGGCTATAAGGTTGCCAACCCCTTATCTAAAGAATGCTGTGGTGACATTCCCATAATTTTCTCATTTGATTCATTAGTCTGGGTCTTACAGAAATCAGACAAATCTTAGAAGGGGATTATCTCAAAAATCAACCAAAAAGTAGCCTATTACATCTGTTATGCCAGATGTAGTATCTCCCAGACTTATGGTACATGGCCAATGGTTTGGCAAATACATTATTTTCTATTCCTACTAAATAAGAGGATCAGAAGACAGTTCAGTCACATTGAACTGACAATGGTATATACATTTGCAGTTTTGCTTCAAGACCCTGTGAACTCCCCTATCTCTATTAAACATGATCTGTACAATGTGAACATTCTGCAGAACATCTTACAGACCCATCATACGTAACTGACACTATTGGAGGGGTCTTGGCAAGATACATCTTCTTAAGAGACTTTTATATACTATACAAAGATTCAAGGGCACACTGAACCAGTAAAATTTTAAGGTAGTCAGGGGCATGCCAGGACATCTCACCCAAAGTAAAGGACAATTATTGTACCTTGCATCTTCCACCACAAAGAAAGACACACCACCTGATAGATCTTTCCAGGTTCTGGATGCAAAGCACACATGCTCTGGCATATACAACAAACGACACAAAAGCAGGAAAGGGCTCTGCACAAGCAGGGGCCAAACAACCAACCCTGCTATCTGGGGCATACAACTTCACAGACTCTATAGTATTAAAGGAATCAATGTTTACTAAAGTATTAAAGGTATCAGTATTGGCAAACAATGTCAAGTAGAGTTGTGGCAAGCCCCAGCAGGATAATCACAACACAAATCACTGGTAATAAAGCAAGACCATGTCATCTATAGCAGAGAATTATAGATCTTTTGAGAAATAATTCCCAGTGTGCTACTGAACCTGGTAGACAGGATACCTAATCACAGAGGATGTATCCAGAACTATACAGCATGCGGTGGGTTCAAATAGACTCATCAAGTTATTATGTCAAGTGTATTGAAGAACTAATAATAATCATACTTGATTCCAATAAACCTGAATTAAGTAGGAACAGAACTAGAAAATAAACTACATAAGCCAGAAGCCCAAACTCCCATGTCTTCTACCATTATTGTGCTAGCATCCCTCCTTCAGTTAACATGTATAACCTTATGGGGGATCTTCTACAATCAGCTGATGGAGAAGGAAAAAGTCTGAGCCTGGCTTGTGGAGAATTGGCTAGGCATGTGGGTACCAATATAAATGTACAGCAGCTGCAATTAAAACCTCACTGATGTGACCCTGAAATTCGGTAGGAAGAAAAAAAATTCCCTCAAAAGGCAAGACTTTGGGAAATACACCTGGTCATTATTTTAGGCGGACAGAGAACAGACCTTAGGTTAGGATACATATGTAGACTTACAGACAATGGTAAAGGGCCTGGCTATGAGAGGAGAAATATTAGAAGACTGATGGAGGAATCGGAGAGGCATGTGGAGATACATGTAAGCGGGCACAGAGTGTGAAGACCTTTGTATCATATGTTAACCCCACAACAGGATTATCTACCATGGAAGAAGAATCAAACCACCAAGCAGACAAAATGACAGCCAGTTGACATCAGACAGCCTTTGCCCAGCATTAGCATACTGGGGACATGAACAAAAGAATACAGTACAGAGACAACACGGCCCCAACAGCATGAGGTCCTACTTACCAAAGCTGATCCTTACTGTCAAAGCTGAGTATCTAGCCTAATAATGATAGAGACCAACTCTAAGCCCCTGAAACAGCCACATCCTTCAAGTAGACTAATCAACCATGTGGTGGTAAGTTGGTTACATTAGTTCCTTTCCATTCTAGACAAGTAATTCATTCTGACAGGAATAGAAACATTTGAGTTGGGTATGCCTCTCCTCAGGAGTGTTTCTGTAGCACTGGATCCCACCTGAAACCAAAAGACCCATTTTACAGCAAAGGAGGTGACCATGGTTCCACTAGTCATATCGCAAACCACACCACCCAGAAGCTAGCAGTCTGATAGGGCAACAGAACAGCCTACTGAAGGCACAGCTGAAGTGCCAGTTCAGAGACAGTAACTATAAAGATGGACCACTATTCTCCAAAATGCAGTATATATTCAGAATTTAAAACCTTTATATGACGCTGTATTCCCACAAGAAAAACATGAGTCCGAGAACAAAGCATAAAAGCCTAAGTGGTCCTGCTTATAAGGACTCTCAATTTGTGCTTGCTATTCCTACAATTCTGGGGTCTAGAGTTAGAGGTCTTGGTCTCCAAAGGCAAAAAATCACTTTACTTGGGAATATAATAAGAGCCCTATTAAACTATAGCTACAAATGCTGCCTGGGCACTTTGGCTGCTTATATCCAGCAGATAAAGGCAAGAACAGGAGTGACCATCTTTGGCAGAGGGCAACTGATTCTCATCAGGAGGCAGGGCTGCTATTATATAATAGGTGCAGGAATAATATTTGTGACACATAGATCTCTTCATGGAGATCTCTTGGTATTCCTTTGATAATTCTGAAAGTACACAGACAAGCATAGCAACCCTGGCCTAAGAAGGGTATGGTAACCAGTTAAGCCACCAAGAGTAGCAGAGGCATTAGCTGAAGGTAAGGGGGTATTAGAATGGAGAGCAGAGAAGGGAAACATAGAATAATATCAGCTGTAACCTGAAACCAGCCACAACAGTGGGAGCCATAGTTTATCCTACCAACCTTCTAATTTTTCTCTCAACTGGAATGCCAGAGGAACTGCTCCAAATGTATATGAAAAAGTAGAGTCTAGTGGCACATGGGTAGTCTGGGGTGGACACAGTGATATATTATCCAGACCTCCCTTCAAGAAGGGATTTGTTCTAGCCCCCAGCAGTGCTGTCCTATCAGAGAGCCTTCAGCGGGCAGTTATGGGATCATCTCAGCTACAGAGAACCAACTCACTCAATGTTATACCTTTCCCAGTGTGGTCTAGCAATACTTAAGACAGGGATATAAAGGCCTAACCCCTTTTGGTCCAAAGCAGGACAACTCTGACAGTTCAGTTTTGTTCCAGAACTCCCTACTGAGGCCAACAACACTGTCAATGGATCAGCACTGTAACTCTATTCCTCCATAGGCTCAATCATGCATTCTTACCCTGCCCCTTCACAGATACTCATTCCAAGGGTCCCTCCTAGTAAATATTCTCCACACTAAACTCAGTCTTAAAGTCTGCTTTTCAGAGAACTCAACCTGCAACACTGCAATAGTCAAGAGATAATGATAATGGCTCAGACGAAAATGATACTGATGGAGGTGCTAAGGAATGATCAGGGTCATCACATTTTAAAGGATGTATTCATACAAATTGCTGGATTGGATGTGGGAAGAAATTTAAAAAGGAAATCATGATTACTCATGGAAGATTGCAGCCTGAACAACTGTGTGAATGGTGGGAGGTGTTATTTACCGAGACTAGAAAGAAATGGAAAGAGGGAGTGAGGAAACAATTTCTGTTTTGCATATGATGTGTTGTGAATACCTATTAGATTAGATGCGCAGTTAACTGAAAATGTAGAGTATAAAATCAGAAAAATAAGTTTGTATTACAGGGAAGAAACTAGAGCTAGATATAATTTTAGAGTTATTTAAAATCTGAGAACTAGAGGACATCTAGGAAGAAGAGCACGTCAATAACATTCAGATAGATGAAGGAAAAGGACTGAACAAAAGAGGCAAAGCAGGAGGGACCAGTAGAAGGAGGAGGAAAAATCAGGAGAGAACAGTGTCCTGGAAGCAAAGTGCAGGTTTTATCCTCAAAGGTAATCAAATTATCAAGAGTTTAAGATGCATCAGCTACTGCTCTCAGTGGAATGAAAGTTCCAAAAAAGCAAAACAAAACAAAACTCTTTCTGCTTATAAAACTAAATAAATCCCAATAATTTGCTAAAACTTACCCTTGCTGCAAAGGCATTTACAATAAGAAAAATAGCCAAATTAACAGATTTTAAGACTTCCAAATGACCAAGCCACCCCAAAGGATTCTCAAAGATACCTAGATACCTGTGAACAATTCTACTCCAAATCTTAGAATTTCACAAACCTGACAAAGTTATATCCTTAACCTTCTATTTTACTATAGTAATCAGAAGCAAAAATTGCTCCAACAAAACAAAAACCTCAGAAATATGCACTATAGACTAAAATACCATATTAAGTTCAATTTTACATAATTGATTATTGTATTGGTCTGTTAAACTGATTTCGTTTGGGGTTTTTTGTTTTGTTTTTTTTTTTTTACAAATGCTACTGATTGTAAGGAAAACATGGGGTTTGTGGTCATTTCTATTAAAAGTTAAGACATTAAGCCCTTGACCAGAAACATACATCCCTAATTTAACACTGTTTCTTTGAGAAAACTAAACCTTTATATTTTCTTATGGCATCTTTCCCAAAAATAGATCCAATGAAATGTGTTACAACCACCCATAAGCTCAATAAAACTAGTATTTTCCCCTAGCCTACATAAAATAAAATAAAATAAAATAAAATAAAATTAAATAAAATTAAATAAAATAAAATAAGGCTCAGAGGACTTCAGAAAGAAGTATTTGTGTCCTATTAAACCAACTAACCCATAGGTTCAAATACTACCTAAAGTATTTTGCTTAAATTTACTGTGCATACCACTGCCAAACTCATTTTTAAAACACTGCTTTTTAGTCAGAAACTTCCTTATGCAATTCCTAAACTATCAAGTTCATAACCTTACATCTATCCTTTAAGGTTCTTATCTTACACTACCTATCCTTTTTTTTTTTTACTCCCAAAATGAATAGCCACACTACCATCAGCCTATCCGACTCATCTCTTCACATCTATGCTACTTCTGGTTCTTTACCTATAGCCAGGTAACTCATCCCACAAGGATACTCTTTCTCTTTTAACAATCTGAGCACCTTTATATATTTACTCAAAGCCCAGCTCAATTCCTATTTCCTCCTTGATGAGTTTCTTCCCTACATGACCTATACTGATTTCTTCACTCTTAAGCCCCTACAAAGCCCCTACAAAGCTTAAAAATTCAAATCTCAACACAGAATATATTATTGTCATTTATTGTCTTATAATAACTTTTGTTAAGTTTTATTCTTTTCCACACTTAAATTGAAACCAAAGGCAGTGTCTGTCATACATTTCCCTTGCTTTCCAACTGTGGTCAGTAAAATAATGTTGAGCACCACAATAAGAAGTCAAACACTTGCTAGTTGGGGCCATGACCAAATCCCCTGCAGAGGATCTTGAAAATCAAGCCTTGATCCATATATCCAAAACCAAAAAGGGAGTACTACTACCACCACCACCCCGTCTCCAAAAATAAAGACCTGGCATTCTCAATTCTGGAAAATTCAAAATTTTAATGAAAACCAGGGATCCCTGGGTGGCGCAGCGGTTTGGCACCTGCCTTTGGCCCGGGGCGTGATCCTGGAGACCCGGGATCGAGTCCCACGTCGGGCTCCCGGTGCATGGAGCCTGCTTCTCCCTCTGCCTGTCTCTGCCTCTCTCTCTCTCTCTCTCTGTGTGTGACTATCATGAATGAATGGATAAAATCTTTAAAAAAAAAAAAATTTTAATGAAAACCAAATACGAAACTTATGCAATTTTGGCACTGAATTAAGTGAGTTTTATTACATTTAGCCTCTCCTTTTTAACCTCATTTGATTTGGTTTTCATGAAACTATGTGTTTTAAGGGGGATTAAATAGACGAATTACATTTACTGAGTATTTAAAGCACTACAAATATTTTCATTTTGTGTCAGGCTGGCAAAGTGGAAAGGTAAGAAGATAAAGCACATTAGGACATTTAAATACAACTAAGGTAAACTTTGCAAAAGTAAGTTTGAAAATTACCTGCAACACTATGAGATGAATAGTTTTACTTTTTTAAAGTCGATTTTAACATTCAATCTTGAAGGGGATGCCAGCTCTTTAAACTATCATAAAATTAGCCAATTAATCATATTAGGATTGTTTTGAAGATGATTAAATGGTGGTATTTTAGAATTTTATGAAGTATTTTAGATTCTCTCATGCAAAAATCTCTTTAGAACATCTCACTTCTGACAGTAAAGTAGTATTTGACAGTAAAATACCGGATATTTATACCAGTCAAGAGAATCACAGAATTAGTTTGAAAGTTGCCCAGGGGCAACTTAGGGTGCCTTGGTGGCTCAGTAGGTTAAGCGTCTGACTCATCTCAGGGTCTTGGGATCAAGCTCTACTTCAGGCTCTGTGCTCAGCCGGGCAGAGTCGGCTTGATCCTCTCCCTCTGCTCCTCCACCTACTCATACTCTCTTTCCCGCTCTAAAATAAATAAAATCTTAAAAAAAATTTTTACAGCTAGAATGGTCATTAAATAACAACCTACTCTAGTCCCTTCATCTCATTTTTATACATAACTAAGGCAATGACATTTAAGTCTTGTCAAAATATTAAACCAGTATTCTAATCAGAAATTTTTCTTTCTTAAAATTATACAAAAGATCATGAAAATTATCACCTAAAGTATCTAACAAAATCTTACATTAGCATTTCAAATCAAATTAAATATATTTACAAATTTACACATTAAAAATTTTTACACACATCTAATAAATACCTCTGGGATGAAATTAAGCAAATGGATCCAAGGAATCGTTTACTTTAAAAAAAACTTTATTAAAAATTTATTCATGTTAGAGTGAACGTGAGTTTGGGGGCGGTGGGCAAGAATCCCAAGCAGACTCCCTGCTGAGCACATAGCCTGCCACCCCCAAGCTGAAATCAAGAGTTGGATACTCAATTGACTAAGCCACCTAGGCGCCCCAGAATCATTCACTTTTTTGATTCATTATATCCTTAGTAACCAAAGATGTATATATATGATATAATTAACTACATTCTGTTATCACTATTTTCATATTTCAATTGTAAGGAAAGAAAGTAGCATCAGAAAAGTTAGCACACATTTTTAAAATATACATAAACTTTTAAACTACATACCACTCAACTCCTGAGCACACCAGGGACTGAGTATTTTACACTAAGTATACACGCACAGTCAATAATCTTGAACTTAAAGATTTGTTCATTTCAAAAGTTCACTACCAAGTTGGTTTGACCAGAGAATTCAGAATACAGAATACTTAAATGTAAACCCATTACTCTTTAAGCATCTTGCTCTACCTGCACCACTCTGAGAGTGGTAGAAGCCAACTAAATATTGGTGTAGATAAGGAGTTGATCAGCCCCTGTTGCAATCATCTACTGCTATATAACAACCACTCCAATACATTAGTGGATTAAAATAACAATGATGATTACTTTTTTACAAATCTGCTATTTGGATGTGTAGAAATCTCCTCTCTGTTCCATGTCACATCTGCTGAAACAGTTCAACTTGGAACAAAAAGACCTACTTTCAAGCTAACAAGTTGATGTTAACTTAGGCTGGGAGTTCAGTCAGCAGAAAGCCTTGATTCTCCCAATGGGCTATGGAGCACAGTGCTGGATTCTAAGAGGGGGAACCAAAAGGTGAAGCATGTCGCTTTTATGACCTAACCTTGGAAATCACATAAGCTGTACTTTTAATAGTTATAGTCCTAAATTTAAGAAGGGAGCGTGGACCCTATCTCTTTATGGGAAGAATGTCAGTATCACATTAGAGGATACCAGATCTGTGGTCATCCTGGAAAAACACAACCTTCCATAGCGCCTTTTTGTAATTCTCTCCAATTGTAATCTCTCCTCCCTCCAGGATTATTTCCTATTAGTCTCCTTGGAAGGCTTTTTCTCCCTGACCTATTCTCAATCTAGTCCTCTTCTCAATCCACTTATGAATATTAACTTTAAAAAGCTACTACTCTTCTAATAGCATTCTCCGAAGCAGTTTTAATTTCATCCACTCATTTAATCTTCAAAGCAACCCTTTAAGGTAGGTAGTTACTATCCCCATTTTACAGATAAAAAGTAGGTACAAAAAGGTTAGGTAACTTCTCAAAGATTACAAAATAGTAAGGGACAAAGTTTAAGAGATGTCATCCATATTCCCAGTCTTAAACTGCACCCACAAAGGATGACAATTCCCATGATAATTTCTATCTTTAGCTGTGGTCTTTTCCTGAGTTACTAATTCATATTTCCAACTGCCTTCTCAACTTTCTCACCAGGATGTCTTACTAAAAATTTAAAATATAGTTTTTAAAACATGAAAACATTATTCATTTCCCCTGAAAGGGTTCTTCCTATTTTCTCTGTCATAGTTACTGAATCACCACCTACTTTCCCAACTTTATAAATTTGGAATTAACTCCTCAGTAACCAAATTCTTTAGATCCTTCTTAAAAATGTCTTCCCAAATTTCCTGTCTTTTCTGTTCCCACTGAATTAGGTCAGAATTTTACCTGCCTAGTTTAATGAATCAATAGACAATTCTGTACTACCTTCCAAATGACAAGAACTATGCCAGGTAGGGTATGCCCATATTTTCCCAACTAACAATCTCTTCCCCACTGAAGATCATAGCAACATTAAAATTATTTGCCTCTCCACTCCTCCCTCCCCCCCCCAAAAGTCATGTCAGCCCCCATAAGCATTACTGTAAGTCTCTCAAAGATTCTCCCAGACGACCTCTGTGGTCCCAATGCCTTGCTTTCAGCCACCACTCCACATGCCTACAACATGCTTACATAGGCCCTATCTCTTCTCAGTATTTCCTGACCACCTCACCTTAAAAATTAGTCTCTGAACTTCTGTCTCTGTCTTGGAACACCTTTCTGCTTGAAAAGTTTCTACTCATCCATCAATAACCAATTTATACGTCATTACTTTATGAAAACTTTCCTAATTATCCCACGAAGAGCTTCTGTACTCGTATTACACTGTATCATCTGTTAACATATATCTCCTTATGAAACCATAGTAAGAAATGTATATTTTAAGAAAAATATATTTTAGTCTTTGTACTCAACTCCTAAAACCTTTGTTTTTTCCTAAGTGATAAATGTACTAGGAACATCTTTTATTCTACTATTTGGTCTTTGACACTGGTTCCTGACACAGAGCTCCTAAAACCCTTGTAATTTCCTAAGTGATGTGGTTTGATAGAACATTTTACATGGAGCTCCTATATCGTAATTTCCTGGGTATCAAAAGTGTCCTTTGTTCTACTAAAGCAACAAGGCTCCTGGATGGGGGCTGGTCACCAGAAAGATCAAGCATAATCAGAAGTCCCTCTACTCCTGGATTAACTCAGTTAATAACTGATTATTTCTATTTGACGAAGCCTCCATTAAAAAAAAAAAATTCCCTGAACCCCATGGGGTTCAGAAAGCCTCCAGGTTGCTGAATAGATCAAGATGCTGGGAGGGTGATGCACTGAGGAAAGGCTTGTAAGTGCTACACTCTTTCCCCTCATACTTTGCCCTTGACATCTCTTCCATCTGGTTGCTCCTGAGTCATATCCACTATAATAAACCAGTAATCTAATTAGTAAACTGCCTGAGTTTTGTGAGCTGTTCAAGCAAATTACTGAACCTAAGGAAGGGGTCATGAGAACTCTAACTTATAGCTAGTTTGTCAGAAGCACAGGTGACAACCTGGACTGCAACTGGTACCTGAAGTGTGGGTATACTTCTTGTACTGAGCCCTTAACTTGTGGGATCTGATGCTAACTCCAGATAGACAGTGTCAGAATTGAATTGAATTGTAGAACACTCAGTGTCTGCTGGAAAACTTAACTGAAATGTTGTAGGTAAAATCCCCACACACCTGGTGTCAGAAATGAAGTACTGAGACTAGTGGTAGAGTGCTGAGAGAACAGAGTTCTTTTCCTTTCGTTCTTCCAACTAGATTTTTAACTTAATCCATCTTTTAACTCCAGTACTTGAGATGACTTCTATCCTAGTACTCAATAAATGTTAGGTGAATGAACATATTTTCTCAAATACATGATAATTAATTAATTGGTAGCCAGGTTCCACACACAATTATCTAACAGCTAATATGGCTAAAACAAGTAGCCTTTCAGCAACTAGAAAGTAAAAGGATGGTCCTTACTTGTAGACTTCATGTTTGTTCATATATATTTAGCTAGTTAATTGAATAGCACTCTTTTTTTCAGTAACTGTTTAAATACTTCCGTAACTTAGTTTGAAAATCTAAGAAATATAAATATATTTGTGTGCAAAAATGTGTTCTTGGCTATTTAAATTCTAATCTGGAAGCCAAACACCCATTGTTACCATAGTCAAATTATCTGACCTCAAATACAATTATCAAAGTGCCTATAATTACAGGAAAGAAAATACTCAAATTCCTAATCCTGGTATTTAGGACCTCCACAATTAAACTCCAATTTACCTTTCATGCCATTCCTCTTTTTCATGCATGCTGTACTCCAGCCAAAGTGGAACTCTTCCCTTGCCTCAAGGATCTATACTTACCTCCTTTTATGTCTTAGATTTTAATGTCTGCTTTATTAGAAAGTCCCTCCACCCACTTGCACTAACTCAAATCTTAAGATGCTTTATATATCATTCAAATACCACCTCCTAATCCTTCCCACTTCTAGACGTAATCTTTCCATCCTCTCAACTCATATAAAGCGTCAAAGATAAAGTGCTATAATTTTATTTCAAGTGTACACAGTTATGTATCTTTACTCTCCCCATATTTAATAATAAGGGCAGGTTCTATAGGTAACTCAACATTGTCCAAAATATGTTCCATGGAATTCACTAAATTAAACAGTTGAAAAAAGAAGTCTCATGGTCAACTAGTTTGGGAAATACACTTCTCAGAAACTTTAATATACTAAAGTATGTTTTAACTCTCTAACAAAACAAACAATGCCCACTTCCAAAAATTATTTAGCCTCTAAACCATATTGGTTTTTTTGTAGCACATCTCATAGGATTACTTATTCTATGGCATGCCTTTGAGACACGCAGCCTCATTAATCTTGGCACCTTATTTTGAACTTAATAGGTACTCAACAAATATTTGTTGAATGAATGGGTAATTGACCCTGGTTAACAAAGAACTCTACCATAAAGGCAGCCTGCCCAAAAAGGAGACTTCAAGAATGACAGGAGAGAAAAATATCAAGTGAAAGAGAAGTATAATGTCCTTAGTCGTGCAGTAAAGAGACAAATATCTGTGACAACAGAAGAATTTATTACCCCAGCCACTTTTTATATGCAGAGAACATAATTTTATATGTAAGGAACATAATCTAAACCACACAGGAATGCCTGTTTACAATGTCCACCCTGAGATAATAATTTAGAAACACGGGAGATAGAAATTTCCAGAAAATTTGTCAACAAGGGTTGAAACTCTGAAGGTATTCTGGTGAATCTCCGGGATATATACGATTAAAATAACTGCATCATCTGTTATTAAATCATTTCTGCCAAATGAAGAAATATCTTGGAGTTTGATTTTGTTGTATGAGGGTGTTTACATTATAAAAGGAAGTCTCATAGATTCAACAATAAGATTTTTAAAGAAATAGATTTAACGGTTATGAAACTTCATGGACTCAAAGCATAATTTTGTATTAATTTAACCTCTTCTTCCATGTGGAAATGAAAGCAGAATTCAACTTAGCAGTGCATTAAAATCAGGATGTATAAACACAAAATATCCTGAGTACATCCTGACCTCTGTTTCCTACAGTTCTCCAGCTGTGACTAAAAAAAGGGAAGAGAAAAAGACACTTCCTGACATGTCCTACAATCTGGATCCTATGGTAGTAGCAACAGGAAATGGCAGCAATGACTGAATGAGGTTATGTTTTTTGTTTTCCTCCTCACTCTAAAGCAAAGAGACCAATTTCTCACTTAGGGATGAAAACTTATCCAAGAATAGTCCCCTGTAGGCTGAAAAGATAATTACATTTCTTAATTGTAACTATTTACATTTAATTGTAACTTTTATTGTAATATGCTTTTAATTTTGATGAAGCTACAAAAAAGGTCACATGAATTAGGATCTATAAGCATGTTTAAGGCTGCCCTATGAACCCTTTGGCCATAGGACTAGTATGCCTATGCCATCACTGATCAGTTAAGTGAGTATTTCCAGCTATACATAACGAGTCACTCAGGTTAAACCCTAATATGGTTCACCTACTTCACTAAATATTGTAACACTAGAAAGCAAATATATATATATATATATATATCTCAAGAAATATATTTGTTTGCATTTTTCTATCTCTTCCTTTTTATCCTAGGGGTAAGGAGGGCAGAAATCATATATATTTTCAATTAAATAGGTGACTCGTGGCCAAACATTAAAGAAAAAAAGACATAATATGCTTGGAGACACAAGTGGGAATGTCAAGCAGGATTCATTAAGTCACAAGTTAATGTCTTGGGAACCATATAAGAAAATGATAGTTTTCTATTAATAGCTGGCCACACATTTCATTTAGTAAATTAAAGATTGCAACTTCATAAACCGTTTTCTACCTTTATAAGATGTGAAAGATAAAACAAGGAACTATAGAACTACTTAGTATCTTGCTCAGGAACACAGCTTTTAACAAAAGAATGTCTCCCTGCTCCTGCATCAATCAATAAACAGATGGCACAATTTTGGAATTAGGCAAATTAATACAATACACCTCCAAAATACCTGAGAACATACAATTAATATTTCCGAATTCTTTCTTGTAATTATAATCCTTCACTCAAAAATTATGTATTAGTTGTTATAGCAATAGTATATGAAATTCCTCCCCAAAAAAGCATTATCTACCCAAGAACTGACAGGAACCCAAAATCTAAGTAACAGTAACAAATGAAAAGTTCCCAATTGTTGCAAAAACTGTGACATTCAAATTTTAAGCCAAAAAAACCTGCTGACTCTTAAGCAGAAAAAGAATCCAATTTTCACTTGAGAAATTCTCAGTTGTCAACTGTACTCTTCTCAATTATTACTTAGCCTTTTTGTTACTCAATTTGAAACACAAGCACACACAAAAAGGGCCTTTGCTTTCTTTTTCTTCACGTTTCTGTTTTCATTTCTTTCACAAAAAGAGACCCTTCATATTTCATTGTCTGGTGGTCCAAGCAGAATTTTCCTGTTCTATTTATCTCAATCGCCACAGCTTCGTCTTACATGGAATTTCGCTAAGTTAAATTTTAAGTTGGAGAGAGTGAAAAAAACGCTCAAGGAAAACACATTAGAATGCTCATTGTCTCAGGCGCTAAGGATTCTTTATAGCTTGCAGTGACGTGGGTCTTAAAATCCATTTAAATTCCCGGAGACCCGAACAAAAATGTTAATTAACCAGTTTCACCTCCCCCTTCAGTCTGAAGACTGAAGTAGGCCTTTATTGTCCTAAAAAAAAAAACACTTCAGCTCCTTTGAACGTAAGGGGAAACTGGCAGGCACCTGAGTGCCACTTGTCACGTTTACCAAGAAAAATGATTTTAATTACTCATAGTAGTCCCGGTCTCAGGTGGCCCCCTCAGAATATTACGCGAAGATCCAAGCGACGAGACGGGGCTCGCCCAACCTGGGGCTGCCGGCTCCTCGCTCCGCGCCCTGAGTCAGCCCTTCCCACTCCTCTCATTCCGAGTCCACCTTCCAACCCCTAAACCTCCGAGGCCCCCCTCCTCCCTGCGGACTCCAGCCTCGGCGCCCTGCCCACCTCCCCACCCGAGCGCCCCCCGCCACCCCTCCCCCACTTCACGCTCCGCCCGCGCCGCCACCGGAGCCGCCACCCCACCCCCCGCCCGCCGCCCCGCCGCCCGCCGCACCTTTCCTCCCCGGGCCGCGGCCGCTCCTCCGCCCGCCCAGCTCGCTGCCCGCGCCCGGGGCCTGCCACTCCCCGAAGAGCCGCAGGGTCTCACCTCGAAGAGCTCGGCCGTCGTAGCCATCCCGGCCGGCTGAGAAGCTCGCCTCGCGCTGGAAGCCGTCTCCTCTTCACATGCTGCGCCTCAGCGGCGCCGCGCACAGGTCCCCGCTCGGCTCGTCAGCCCTGGCTCCGGGCCGCCGCGGGCTCCCCCACTCCCCACAGAGCCCAGGCGGCGCGGGAGGGCGGCCATGAAGCGAAGCCGCAGACGCCTGTCAGCTGCCTCCCGGCGCCGCCCGCGCCGCTCCCATTGTCACCGCCTCGTACGCCGGAAGTGGAGCTGCGCGCGCCCTGTTGGCTGTCGGGAGGGGCCGAGGAGGGAATCCAGCAGCCGGCGAACCGCAGAGAGACTGGTGGCTGGGGCGGGCGAGGAACCCTGACCCTTGCGGGCCACCGTCCCGGAAGTGGGCCTTAGAGGAAGAAAGGACCGGATTGCTGAGGAGGAATGCTTCTCGAGATTCTGGGTGAGGATTCGCAGGACTTTTGTGGCATGTGTTGACAGGAGGGCCTCGGAGGTTTGAGTCACTTCAGCTGAACGAGCCTGCGTCTCTGCTGAGCCCAGCCTGTCTGTGGCGGGCCAGAAGGTGGTACAGGTGGGTGAGCCTAGGATCTTCCGGCAGGCGCCCGTCTGAGAAAGCCGGCCTGCGCCTTTTATCCGTGGCGACCTGAGAGAGGAGTTGATGCGTTAGTGGCTCATCATGGCCCAGCGGGCAGTGTGGCTTATAAGCCACGAGCCGGGAGCTCCACTTGGCGGCACCGTCAGATTCTCCAGGTAAAGGCAGTTTGAATTCTCAGGGGTGATGGATCGGATGGGTGTTTGATGTACTGTGGTTTTGGGGGTGTCTTTGTCCGCCACTTTGAGCGAGTTACCTAACCTCTTTCATCTGTTAAACGGAGATCTTAGCACTGCTACTTAATAGTGTTGTGAGAATTAAATGAGTTGATGTTTGACACATCCAAAGCATCATGTGCTTTTCAGTGTTAGTATTACTATCTTTTAAAAAAATATATGTTTTTTATTTCTTTATTTGACAGAGCGCGAGGACAAGCAGGGGAAGCGGCAGGCAGAGGGCGAGGGAGAATCAGGCGCTCTGCTGAGCAGAGGCCCCCAAGTCGCGGGTCTGGATCCCAGGACCCTGGGATCATGACCTGAGCGGAAGGCAAAACCCTTAATGGACTGAGCCACCCAGGCGCCCCAGTATTACTGTGCCTTTAATTAACTCCACTTGCTTAGTAATTGAGGTAGAGATGACCAAAGGAAGAGAAGGAAACTTACTGCGCACTAAACATGTTTCAAATTTTTATACTTTCGTTAATAAAGATCACTCAAGGACTTTTTTAGCTCATTCTTCCAGAAAATCTTTGCTGAGCAGTGAAAGACCCATCATTTTCGTATTGTGTTTTCACTGTTAGGAACTTTCAGATGGGTTACTTTGTTTTTTATTTTATTTTTTTTAATTTTTCATTTATTTATGATAGTCACAGAGAGAGAGAGAGGCAGAGACACAGCCAGAGGGAGAAACAGGCTCCATGCACCGGGAGCCCGACGTGGGATTCGATCCCGGGTCTCCAGGATCGCGCCCTGGGCCAAAGGCAGGCGCCAAACCGCTGCGCCACCCAGGGATCCCAGATGGGTTACTTTGAAACTGCTAATTGTTGAAGGAAATAAGAAAAGTACAAAAAATTAAATCGTATTCACTTTTTCTTAGAATGGTGTAAGCTGCTGATCTGGCTCCACTCTTAGAATTTGCCGCAAATTCTTTCAAAATTGTTCTGGGATGAGAATTATACGGTAACTCATTATAAAATGCAAGTGGCAGTTCTGTAATCTGTATCACCTTTTATTCTTAGTGGCTATTGACAGTTCTTTCTTGCCAACATATTTATTTATTCTTCCCTGACTAAAGCTCTGTAGGGAGGAGGGATAGCTCTGTATTGAGATAAAGGCAGATAAAGAGGAGAGAGATTTTGAATGAAACTGGTTGACAGTGTGGATATGGAAGATTTCCTCTTCACAACCTAAACATTTTTTGTTACTGAGGTTATCAGAATTAAAGTTTACCCTTTCTCCCAGTTTACCTGGCTTACTTTGTTATTATTGTAGCTCAAGGAAGGAATTTAATACTATCGTTTAGTATGGTTCAGGAGCCCCATTGGTTTATCCAAGGTACTTATAGAGTCCTTTGAGTATTTTTTTTTTTTTTTTGCCTTTCTCTTCCTCCTCACAGGTAGCTCTTTGTTTGTTGCTGTCCCTTTATTTGTGTGTCTATGCATTTTTCAAATTACGCAATTAAGTGTGTGCTACAAACTTCATTTTCTTTTCTTATATTTGCCAGACTTCTCAGCACTATTTTTAAGAAACATCCATGTTACTTTGTGTTCATCCAGAGCAGCACTGTTCAATAGAATTTTCTGCAATGATGGACATGAGAAATGTTACAAATCTTTGCTGTTTACAATTGTAGCCACTAGCCACATGTAGCTATTTTGATTTTGAAATGTGGCTATTATAACAGGAACTCAATCTTGTTTAATTTTAATTTGTTTAAATAGTCACGTGTGGCTCCTTTTTTGGACGGTGCAGATCTAGGCCATTGCTCTGTTGTACTCCATGGTTTACATTCTTCATGTTTTTACCTGTCCTTTTACCCTGGTGATGATACGCCAGGTTGCCTCCAACTCAGCCTTCAGAATAGTGATGCACCAGATACCCTATCTATGCTGATTTTAACTAAATATTGCCAAATAATTAGCTCTTGAGAATAGTTTCTCCAGTCGATACTCTTCTCATTAGCAGTGAGCAAAGGTTCCTATATCTCCATTCTTTCCTGACCTTTATTCCATTTTTTGTCAATATTGCTATAAAGGATATCTTATTTTCATTTGCATTTCTCTGTAGCAATGCTTGTTAGCCTTTTGTATTTCTCTGGGTAGCAATAATTGTAAACTCTTTGGATTGCTTGTACATATCCTTGTCCATTTTATCTTTGAGAGTTGCTTTTTGTCTGTTTTCATGTTAATTTTCTCCTGAAAATTAATTCATTGTGTATTGTGTATTCATTGTATATTCTTGAAACTAGACCTTTGTCATTTTTAGCTACTACAGATATTTTCTCTTATTTTGTAATTTTCAACTTTATGTACCTTGGTTAAACAAACCAGATTTTACTAGAAAGTAGTTAGTACTTTGGGGTTTTTGTTGAAGTCATACTCTACCCTTATTTCCCAAGGCTATCTTACTTTATCTTTTTTTAACTTTATCATTTTATTTGTCATGTTTAGGTCTTTTATCCATCTTCAGATGTGGTGCTAATAAAGGCATGCCATTATATTTTTCTCTATAGTATTGTTGTAGGAACTAGTTAGGGGCACTTGGAGCTAGACCAGGAAAGATAAGGAAAAGGTCCCAGGGTAGCTCCTACCCATCCCAAGAAAACAGATAAGACAGTAAAAACAGAAAAACCTGGCTCCCTAGCTCTAAAATGTTAGGGAGTATCCCCTTTAATGGCTACTAAGTAATCAGAGAAATCTCAGGTGTAGATATGGAGGAAATACTAACTAGAAAGAAGGGAACACCTTATTTGTACTCATGATATTTACCAAAAAAAAAAATCTTGTTAGAAGTCCACCATACTTGTTCTAAATATAGATATATATTTACAAATCCACCCTGATACTGACAAGAAATTTACCAAGTTCCCTGGGCAGCTTTCTATAAAAAGACCATACAAGCCCTCAAGTGGCAACTCTGTAGACTCTTCTGCCTTTTGAGTGCTTTCTCTGTTATTTCTGCTTAATAAATTTGTCTTTGCTTCCTCTCTGTAGTCTGGAAGTTCATTCTTCTACTCTGTGAGATAAGAACCAAGCTCTCCCGTTATCAGTATAGGCCAGTTTTCCTGTATGATTAATGCCTTTTTTCAGTATATGTATTTTTTTCATTGACTTCGGGGACTATTGATGGTTGATTATGTCTCTTTTACAAATGCTGGTCTGTTTCAGTTCGATTTTATTTGCCTGTTCTTGGGTCAGTACCATACTGTATTTGTATCTGTGGCTTTGTAACTTACCTTAATATCTTTCGGAGATGAGATTTTCTTTTACTACTTATAAAAATAAGTTCCTGGGGGCAGCCTGGGTGGCTCAGCGGTTTAGCGCTGCCTTCAGCCCAGGGTGTGATCTTGGAGCCCTGGGATCAAGTCCCCTGTCAGGCTCCCTGCATGGAGCCTGCTCTTCCCTCTGCCTGTGTCTGTGCCTCTCTCTCTGTGTGTCTCTCATGAATAAATAGATTTAATAAAATAAAATAAAATAAATAAGTTCCTGGAAGAACTTAGGGTTGTTTTCAGTTTTTTTTTTCTCATTGTACCCAGGAGATTTCAGAAGAATTCAGATAGGTTTGGGTGAGCTTTTCAGCATCTCTGGGAGGCAGCAAGTTACGTTCAGATAACTTATTGTCACTTAATGATTCTGAATCATTAAACAAATTTAGTTATGTTTTATTACTTTCCGTTTTCTGACCTCTTGGGCCTGGTGTAAGTACTAAAGTATATTTTAGTACATGTATACTCTGGCATATTATCCACACATATGCCAAAGACTAATGGCCCTCATTTAAGATTTTTATTTTATTTTAATTTTTTTAAAGATTTTATTTATTTATTCATGATAGAGAGAGATAGGCAGAAGGCAGGCCAAAGGCAGGCGCTAAACGTCTGAGCCACCCAGGGATCCCCTCATTTAAGATTTTTAAAAGCAGATGATCTTTCCTGCATGTAACTACATTTTCCAAAACAAAACTTTGTCTAGATTTTGATTTAGAAGTTTGCTATCTAGATATATAGTAATCGTATCAGCTGAAATATGAATTAAGTTATTTTACCCCATAATTGTAAGGCCAAGGTTTGAGTCCTGTTTTAGAAAAGGTCTAGAATAAATCTGAAATGATACGTTGAATCATCCAACAATATTTATTGAGCATATGTCAAGGTATTATATACAGTCACATGTAAACTTCTTATCTTTACATCCAACATTGAGATTCTTACACTTTATTTTTTTTAAAGATTTTTTATTTATTCATTTATGATAGAGAGAGAGAGAGAGAGAGACAGGCAGAGGGAGAAGCAGGCTCCATGCCGGGAGCCCGACGTGGGACTCGATCCTGGGACTCTAGGATCATGCCCTGGGCCAAAGGCAGGCGCCAAACCGCTGAGCCATCCAGGGATCCCCGATTCTTACACTTTAGAAGGACTTTAATTATCGTCTAGATAACCAAAGGATAAGACAGTGGGCTAGAGTTTAGTCCAAAGTTCTCAACTCTTCTTTTCCAAAGACCCAGAGAAAGAAATAGCATTCAGCTGCTAAGTCATTAATAAAGGGCTAGCTGATTCTTTTCCTTTCTCAGCTGAGCAAGTATATCAGAATATGCGTGAGGTTCACTAATATAACTTTGAATACATTCCTATTTTTCTTTTTAAAAATTATTAGTAAACATCAATATCTTATTAGGGGTTGTAATGAAAAAAATTATTTTGGCCAGGTGTGGTTTTTTTGATCCTTGAAGACAATTTCTGATATATTCTTTAGATACCCTTTTATTTTACAGTAAGAAAACAGACTTGAGAAGTTAGGTGACTTACACAGAAGTTATTTTAAACTAAGAAAATGTGACTAACATTTTGTGCATGAGTAAAAGCATCTCCTAGTCTTTTTCCTCAAAAGTTAAATTAGTAATTTACTGTTCAGTCTAGGACGTGTAAAGGATTATTCAGATTACATTATTTTTATAACCTCGCAATATCAGGGCCATAGAGATAAATAGTTTTATTATTAAAATGTTCTTACATTTTAAGGAGTTGGCAAGAAGACTCAAGAGTATTTGTTATTCAGTATTAGTTGAGTAGAATAAATTATTTCTTTTACATTTGTATCATCTCAACTAGTGAATCCAAAATTATGGCAGGTTAAATTGAACCATTTCTTTTGATTCTGCTCTACTAAGATGGAATCAGGGAAAAAAAAGTACTTCTAGACGCCTAAAATGTGTCCAAATATACATTCCTGGCTTACCAAGCCGGAACCTGAGCAGCCAAGAAACTAGAATTTTGAATTTTAATGATGTGCTCCACTTATTTAAAAAATTAACTAAATTGAGTTATTTTCAGGTTCCTAGGTGGCTTAGTTGGTTAAACATCTGCCTTCTGCTCAGGTCATGATCCCAGGGTCCTGAGATCAAGCCCTGCATTGGGCTCCCTGCTCAGCAGGGAGCCTGGTTCTTCCTCCCTGCTTCTCCCTCTGCCATTCTCCCTTCTGGTGCTTTCTCTCTTTCTCAAGTAAATAAAATCAAACACTTTTTTAAAGTTAATTATTTTCAGTAATAAATAATAACATCATAATTTGAGATAATATACCAAGTATATAACAGTTACTACAGTAGAAATTAACATGTAATACGTTTTTTTTTTTTGGTTGTGGTTTTTGTGGATGTATGTTTTGCATTTGTTGTTTTGTTATTGTTAGCTTTGTGTTTTGGATTTGTTTCGTTTTTTTTGTTTTGTTTTGTTTTGTTTTTTAATTTTTCTATTTTTATTTTCCTTGGAAGAACCTTTACAATACTTTTGTTTCCATAATACAGACGCTATCCAACTGTTGAAAAACGAGCCAAAGTCTTCAATGGAGCAAGTTATATGCCTATTCCTGAAGATGGTCCCTTTATGAAAGCACTACTCTTTGAACTTAGATTATTGGATGATGATAAGGACTTCATAGAAAGCCGTGATAGCTGTTCACACATCAATAAAACATCTGTCTATGGACTCCTCATAGGAGGTGGAGAACTCTGGCCAGTTGTTGCGTTTCTGAAGAATAACATGATTTATGCTTGTGTTCCACTAGTTGAACAAACTTTATCCCCTCACCCACCATTAATTAGCATTAGTGGGATTTCACAAGGCTTTGAACTTCTTTTTGGGATACAGGATTTTCTTTACTTGGGTCAAAAAAATGACACTGAAATAAATACAAAATTGAACCAACTGCCTGATTTGCTTCTACAAGCTTGTCCATTTGGAACTTTGTTAGATGCCAACTTACAGAATTCATTGGATAGTATTAATTTTGCTTCTGTGACACATCCACAAAAACAGCCAGCCTGGAAAGTTGGAACATACAAAGGAAAACCACAAGTTTCTATTTCTATCACTGAAAAGGTAAAATCCATGCAATATGATAAACAGGATATAGCAGATACATGGCAGGTCGTTGGAGCTGTCACTTGCAAGGTGAGATTTTCTCTGGTACTTGTTTTATCATACCATTTAACACCTTGGAGAAAAGTAGAATTTTCTAACTTTATTTTACATTGTTATATGACGTTCTTGGTTCTTATCATAAACAGCAGTCATTAAACATTAGATTCATATGAAATTTTGTAACATTACCATTTTGCATTCCTTATGACTTGTATTAGTTATATAAAGCTGCATAATGAATTGCTACACTATCCCCAAAGTAAACATTTATTATCCTTACAGTATTCTGTGGGTTAAGAATTCAAGAGCAGTTTAACTGGGAACTTCTAGTATAGAGTCTATCATGAGATTACAGTCAAGATTACAGTTAGAGTTCTAGTCACCTGAAGGTTTTATTGGGGCTGGAAAATCTACTGGCAAGGTGGCTCATTCACATGGATAGCAAGTTGGTGCTGGTTGTTGGTGGGAGGGCTCAGTTCCTTTCCATGTGGGCTTCTCAGTAGGCTTTTCAAGAATATCCTCACAACTTGATGACTAGCTTCTAGATCAAATGTTGAGAGAGAAAGAGAAGGTACAGGTAGAAGCTATTCTTTTTATTACTTTGGCTGAGATCAGATAGCATCACGTTCACCACTTTTTGTTCATTAGAAACAGGTCACTAAGTTCAGTCCACATTCAAGGGGACTAGAATTAGGCTTCACCTTATGAAAAGAGTAATGTCAAGAATTCGTGAAAATATTTTAAAACCGTCATCTTTTCCATTTTCTCTAACGGTGAAATTGACAAATCGTGGACTTAATATCTAAAACCATTTTGAAGGGCTCTTACATTATTTAAACAAGTTGGTAGGTCAATATAGGCTTCTCTGGTTTAAGGTTAGAAAATAAGAAATGACAATAGGAGTAACTATAATTAGAAGTGATAAGTGCCATTTTGAATAATAGTCAAAAAAGCCCTGTGTAATTTCTACAAGTTTATATCAGTAATCTTAGATGTCTTTATTTTTCTGATATCCTTTTTTCTCTACACTTGTGAATATAAAATTTTTAATCAGACGTGTTGAGTGGCTGTGTGCAAATGCTATAGATAAAAGTAGATTTTAAGAACAGAAAATTAGAACAGTCCTGGCAGACAAATTGGGTCTTTCTTTTCCTCTTTAACTTTAAAGTAACTTATGAGTTTATGTGTCTGTTTTAAACTAACTTCTATCATGATCAAAAATACATTCCAGTTACTAACTTATTAAAGATAACTGTTGTAAATGATGGGGTGACTGGGTGACTCCGTCAGTTAAACGTCTGACTCTTGATTTTGGCTTAGGTCACCATCTAAGGTTTGTAAGATTGAGCCCATGTCAGGCTCCACACTGGGCATGGAGCCTGCTTAAGATTCTCGCTCCCTCATCTGCCTCTCTGTAATTAAAAAAAAAAAGAAGAAGAACTATTATAAATGGCTCTAAAATCCATCATAAAAGTGGATTATGTCATTTATAAATCTTAATGTAGGTGAATCCTTTCCCATAATTCTGTAAAATAAAAGGAAAATTCACCATTTTTGTTTTCTTATTCTGTGGCATATATAGGGAATATGTTATATATAATTTGCTAGTAATTAATATGGTATTTAAATATCTCAGCTCATTGATAGGCTGACCCTAGTTTATTGCTTATGGAAATTTTGGATTGGTTTCTATACAAATTATCATGATGGAGAATCTTCTTTAAAAAACTTCTAAAAATAAAAAGGGGGAGTGTGCCTTAATCCATGCACTAAATTTTTTTTTTTAAGATTTTATTTATTTTTGAGAGAGCATAAGTGGGGTGGGGCAAGAGGGAGAGGAAGAAGCAGACTCCTCACTGAGCAGGGAGCTCAAAGTGGGGCTCAATTCCAGGATCCTGGGATCATGACCTGAACTGAAGGTAAATGCTTAACCAACTGAGCCATCCAGGTTCCCCTAAATGTTTCTTTAAACTTGCATATAAATAGTACATCTTTTAGCCAAACCTAGTACATCTTTTAGCCAAACATTTTTTTAAAAAGTTCTTCAGGGGGCTCATTGGTTGTCTGCCTTTGGCTCAGGTTGTGATCCCAGTGTCAGGATCGAGTCCCGCTGCCTATGTCTCTGCCTCTCTCTCTGTGCCTCTCATGAATAAATATACAAAATCTTAAAAAAAAAATTATTCAGGGGCTTATTATTTAAAGTTTTATTGTAAAGTCTATTATAAATGGAAATAATTATTTTCATTTAATGTTCCTAGTAGAAAACCTACTGAAGCAAAATTCAGTGGACTGAAGTTCTAATCCTTATTCTACCACTAATTCTTTGTGTGTCTTTGGAAAAGTCACAATTTTTAGTCTTTTTCATTTTTAAAATCAGGAAAGTTCCTAGGTCTTGTTTTTATAATTTCTAGTTAAAAGTCCAGATTTACATATGTCAGATTACCTTAAAGGGTAGTACCCAGGTCTCATCTAGAAAGAAAGTCTGCATTCTATAGTAAATGACGGATGATCTGCTATTTTAAATGATTAGGTAGCAGGTAATTCATTGGTGGTTTCCTTACTGGTTGCAATTTTCCAATCCCTCTAAGAATATTAGGCTAATTTAATAAATATAAACTGAATATATAAACATTGTAACAGTATTTTCTAATAAGATTTGCTCATTTTATTGTTTCCCTAAAATATCAAGAAACAAAATGTTTCTTTGTTCTTGCTAGTTCACATATAGAGAGTGATGGTTTAAAACTCAAAACACATGGGGATCCCTGGGTGGCGCAGCGGTTTGGCGCCTGCCTTTGGCCCAGGGCGCGATCCTGGAGACCCAGGATCGAGTCCCACATCGGGCTCCCGATGCATGGAGCCTGCTTCTCCCTCTGCCTGTGTCTCTGCCTCTCTCTCTCTCTCTCTGTGACTATCATAAGTAAATAAAAAAAAATTAAAAAAAAAAAAAAAACTCAAAACACTAAGCTGTTTTTTTAAGTTTTGAGGTAAGGTAATAGGACATTTATATTTTCAAATGTGATAGTATTGTAACTGTTACCCAAAAATCTTTATGAAGTATTAAAACCAGGTATTGTTCATAGTGCCTGCCTTTTCTCTAAGTGCTTACATCATATAACATATATTCTTGAATTCATGCATATGTCAAGTAGTAAATAAAACATAAGAAAGTAAAACGTCACATTAGAATGGAAAACAAAGGTAGGATCCACAATTAGAAGAAGATACCCATTCAGTAAACATTTCTTTGAATGTCTCTTGTGCATAGCAATGTGCCAGGTACTAGAAATAATAAGAAAAATGTAACAATTCTTGCTTTCAAAGAACTTAAAGCTTCAAGAGAGAAACAAACAGGGCACAAACACCTATAGAGGAGGTAAGCAGTTATTACTGATGCATGCCATGTATATGGTAGTGGAAATAGCTACTTGCATCTGGAGCTAATCCTACCTGCTGAGTTTCTATTAACTCTTAAAATATTTGTTCAAGTGTACAAAACAAAACATGTCAATAAGCCTTATATGGCCCAATTAACTAGTTTTAATTGGGTGCTTTAATAGAGGTAAATGTCAAGTTAGAGTTGAGGTAGAAAGGAAGAACCTGATTACCATGAACAGACAAGTGTCAATTTGTTGAGTCAGGAAAAGCCATTTGGGTCAGAAAAAGCCATTACAAGGTTTAAGAAGTAAAGATATTTATTATAGGATTTAGGGCTTACCAGAAACAACAGTTAATTTAAAACTTCATGAAGATGTGAAAAATAATTTTGAATTCTGAGAAGCTCATACCAACTGTAAAAGGAGTTAAGAGAGCAAAGTTTCTGATCTAAGCTGCAACCTTCCAGAGACAGTCACTAATGCTTTTAGTCTGGAGAAGCCAGAATTCACAGATAAGTATGAGATACCACCATGTCTATCTGTTACAACCTCAAAGCAGAAATCCATGGAAAGTTCTGAAAAGTGCTGCATCTAAGATCTTGGTAATATGTGTTTCTGTTTCTATTGCAGTGTGATTTAGAAGGAATTATGCCAAATGTTACCATCAGCTTGAGTCTCCCTACCAATGGGTCTCCACTTCAGGATATTCTAGTTCATCCTTGTGTGACTTCTCTTGATTCTGCCATTCTGACTTCTAGTAGCATTGATGCAATGGATGATTCTGCATTTAGCGGACCTTACAAATTTCCATTCACTCCTCCTTTAGAGTCATTCAACTTATGCTACTATACTTCTCAGGTAAACAACCTTGGAAAAGTTGAGAATTTGTGAATCTTCATGCTTATGAATTCTATTGTAAGTAAATCATTCACACTTTTAGCCCACATGAGAACTTTTCATTATTTACCAGATAATAATTAATGAATGAAAATGAAGATTTAGGTCTTAAAAAGGATACCTCTTCTCTCTGGTGTTAGTAACAGCATTGAATGGTTTTCAAAGTTATGGGATTTTTTAATGTTGCCTAATAAGGACTCCATGGTCACAGGATAGATCTTGGTATAATTTAGTCAGGTTTGGATTATGAACATAGATACCCATAATCCCAGGTAACTGTGGTTATAACTATATAATATTATTAATAGGTATTGTTTGTTGAATAAGTGCTGTGTCAGACATTCCACCCAACCTAGAGGAGGGGAACCTGAATGAGCAAATGAGGGAAAATGTCAGGTAACTTTCTGATCTCTGGAAACAGAGGAAAAATCCTTGCCTTTAGAATGATAATGGCTCCCTCATCTTTTATCGAAAGAGTAAAGTAAAGTGGAGTAATCTGTACACAATGACTACATTACTGCAGGGCCTTTTTCTCAAGCATTATTGGTATTTTGCACCCAATCACCTGAGAATTGTACAAAAATTTGTTTATGTTTGTTTCCAGGTCCCAGTCCCACCAATTTTGGGTTTTTATCAAATGAAAGAGGAAGAAATAAAAGTAAAAATAACAGTTAACTTAAAACTTCATGAAAGTGTGAAAAATAATTTTGAATTCTGTGAAGCTCATATACCTTTCTATAATAGGTAGGAATAAAATAATGTGGTGCCATGATTTCTCCCTTTCTTAGTACATTCCCACCTCCCTACAGTAAATTATTTGTTTTTTTACTTTATTTTTAAGATCTAAAAATTTTGTTTTATTCAAATGAATGCTGATTCTGAACCAAAAATCAGCCATAAAAATGCTCTCTTTACCTTTTCTAGTTAAACTTATTAGTAAATATAAACCTAAGTCAATGTAGCTTCTTTGAGGGATTATTTCATTGCTGGTTTTATTTCTAGCAGTTTCTCTGTGCTCTACATACAAGTCAAACTCAACTATCAGCTACCTGGTGAATTAAGCCAATGATATCATAAGATTACTTCCATATCAGTTGTGCTTTTAAATTTGTTCTGCAGCATAGTTCTTTCCATAGGATGCTTAAAGATAGAGTAAAATCATAATTTTAATGTGTCAATCCATATAACTGAAATAATATGTTCTATATGATTTTATAATTGTCTTTAAAGTTAATGAAATGTATATCATCACCAAAAATGTTTGTGTTTCTGGTGTTTTTAGAGATATAATATTTGTTATTTGCTCTGCTTTAGTCTGCAAACTTGAATTCGGATTTGCTTTTATGCTGTCCTATTAAATAACACTAGCTAGATTTGACTTAGGTCTCTAAAAACTCCTCTGTCTATGATCACTTTTTCTCTCCATTGTATCCTTTTCTTTTTTAAAGAGGTCCCATCACACATGTGGAATCCAAAGTTAGTTTTGGCCAGCTTGAAGTATTTCGAGAGAAAAGTTTATTGATCTGGATTATTGGTGAGCTTTTATTTATTGACTTTTTTTCTCATTCATCTGTTGTAAAATCTACTTACTTTAAAATAGTTACCTGGTACCTTTGTGTTTTTAGGACAGAAGTTCCCCAAATCCATGGAAATTAGTCTTTCTGGAACCGTAACTTTTGGAGCTAAGAGTCATGAGAAGCAGCCATTTGATGAGATTTGCATTGGAGCTACAGCATATTTAAAGGTAAATACATTTATGTGGCTCACTACATTAGAAATCTTTTGTTTTTAAGTGGCCTATATCTAATTGACTTTTAATGTTTTCTAGCTGTTTTTTGTGGTGGGACTTTTTGTCTGTGCTAAGTCTTTTTTTTTTAGATTTTTGTGAGATTTCTTTTTGTTTAGTATTAGTCACTTTCTATTTCACTTAATACTTTAACAATTTTAAAATAAAACAGTTATAACCTTAGCACATCAAATTAACCAAGTTCTACCTACCCAGCTCTTAGTTATTACATTCAAGATTTGTATACAGAAAATATAAGATTAGCCCTTGCCCTCTAGAGATTTTCCACTGATGAATGCTAGTAATTGATCAGTGCTGCTTTTGGTATTTGAAGGAAATAGTGAGTAATTCTGATCAATGTGGTCAAGGAAACCTTTGAAGTAAGAGGTAGGAGTTTAAGCAAAACTCTGAGACCAGATAAGCATGAAAATGAAACTTTGAAGATTGACCAACCTTTATATAGGTAAATAAATGACTTAAAAGAATGAAGAATAACAGGCACACTTAGGAACCAGTGCTAGAAATAGTAGTAATACATCAGACTGGATAAGTGATTTAGATCTAGATTGTAGCTTTGGAGGGTTTGCATTCTGACTTATATTCCTTTGTTAGAAAATGTTATAGTTTTTTTTTAGTATGGGAGTGGTCTTTCAGAAAAATAGTACTTTATGAAGATCAATTTGGAATGAATGTGAGAAAGTGAGTAGAAAAAAAATCAAAAACCTTGATTCCCAATGAAAGGTAGTAAGTTAATGATGCTTAGGATCATAGAAAGAAAGAAAGACTGCTGGAGAAGCTGTGATAAAAGTAAAGCATTGGTCACTAATTAAATATAGAAATAAAAAATGGTTTTAAGTCCAAGATTTAAGGGAAAAAAGTAGCTTAAATCAGACTTGAAGTTTCAAGAGGGCAGAGACCACATGAGTATCATTCATTCATTATTTTTATCATCAACACCTAGTTGATTACCTACCACATAAATATTTGCTGATGGATGAATATACTTAGGGAAAGTACTAATATGGAGAAAGTTAGGAGGAAGTGGGCTCCATATCATAGATGTTGCTGGTGATAGCAACATATCCTAATGTAAGTGTCTAGTAGGTAGCTAAAAACCTAGAGCATGATTCTCAAGAGAAAATTCAACAGTATATAAGAATTTAGAAGTTACCTGTGGAGAAAAAATAGTAGAGGTAGTAGAAATGAATAACATCAGAAAAAGTGAAAATAAGCGGATAATTTTGAAGACCCAATGAGAGGAATTGAAGGAGTGATCAGAAAAGGAGGAGGAAAACTTAGGTAGAATGGTAGAGAAATCAGAGACATTGAAATCTATATATAAAAACAATTAGAGGAAATAGTAGTGAAGTCAGAAGTAGATTAGTGATATTCATTTCTTCTATCTTGGCTTTAGCTATATCCACAAACTTTGTTTCAAGGATTATTATAAAGATTCCTACTTCCAGCTATTTTTTCAGAAGAAATGTGAAATGTTACTACACCATAGGTCTTACAAAGACAGAGATTATAACTTTTTTTATAACATCTAGTTTTGTGGAAATCAATCTTGGTATAACTTCCAGAATCCAGAATTCTACTAAACAAGCAAGCAAAAGCCCTCTTCTATTAGAGATAAAATGAGTTGCAATAGGAAAAAAATTGCTTAGAAGATTGGAAAATTTACATCCTATGTATGTAGATCAGTTAGTTTGGCAATGAAAAGGAGAAAGTTAGGAAATGGGAGAAATTTGAAGGGATGAGAAGTGGAAGAAGTATAGAAAAGATAGCAGGATATTGCAAAATCAGGAGCTTTTAGCAGTAAAAATGAGAACCACAGCAAAAGGAGACTTGAGCTCACTCGATAAGACACAGACCTTTGATTGTTCATGTGAGTATCATTGTGACTCAGGCACCCCACTACTCTGCCTTCAGAGAAGGTACTAATGGCCCTTTCTGCAATAGCACAATATAATAATTGGCATTTATTACTGATGATGCCACATTATCAGTTAAATCCCAAAATATGAATAACATTTTAGAAAGGTTTTATAGGTGAGACAAAGGATGATTTCTAAGCTTAGTTCTATAAAAATTGAATTTCAGTTTTTGGAAGATGAAGCAGAACATCTCATTCCTCCCAAACATGAAACAAACTGTTTCAGTTTTAATAATTGCATTCTTGTGTTTTGCTAGGAAGTATCTACATTTCTGACTGTAAAAGAATTATGATCTGAGATAGATCACAATCATATAGCCTTAGAGATAGATGAGAATATGCAGAATACCAGACACCCTAGAGGAAGAGGCACCAGCTTTTCTTGTCAGTTGAGTCTGAATTCATATGCCAGCTCTGCTACTTACATTCAGGATGCTAATTGCTCCATCTCTGAACCTCAGTGCCCTTTGTAAATAAGGGGTGCTTTGCAATATAGATTAGAGTCCATATTAGTGAAGTATCTGGTGGATGTTAAGCATTTCATAATGACAACCCTACAAAGAAATAGTCCTAATGCAAAGGGGAAAAGGTGTTATGTATGTATGTATGTATACATAGAGACATTTTTATTTTGTGAACTATGTGAAATAAATTCCTAAAGTGTCAAAGGAAAAAAATGTGACCATCACTTTTATCAAATAATCACCTCAATTTGGTATGTTTCTCTTCTTTTTTCTAGCTTCATTTTAAGATCTTAGATTATACACTCACTGGTTGTTATGCGGATCAGCATTCAGTTCAAGTTTTTGCATCAGGAAAACCAAAAATAAGTACATGTAAGTTGTATAGATTCAAACTAACTTGAGGTAGTTAAAATGGTGCTATGCAGTTATTACCTAAGATAAAATTAAAATGTAACAAAGAAATCAGAGAATAATTCCAGTTTATAAAAATTCTGACCTGATCATATGATTATTATTTAAAATTTTGAATATTTTTAGCAAATGCTGCAGTAAATGAGTATTATTTAGCACTCTCTCCATTTTATAAATAGGGCAATAGAAAGGTTTTCAGCCTTCAGTGAGTTTGTTGGTTATAAGTAAACGTATATATACTGTATATGAAAACACAGGGATACAAAGCAATTTATAAATGAATTCAGAATTATTTGATTCACATCAAATATTTATGGAAGCATAAAACAGAAAAGTAGCTAAAATGAGGTTAAGTTAGTTAAACATAAGCAGAACTCTTAAGATTTAAGTAATCCCTACACCTAACATGGGGCTC
Organism: Vulpes lagopus; assembly: GCF_018345385.1. Taxonomy (NCBI): domain Eukaryota; kingdom Metazoa; phylum Chordata; class Mammalia; order Carnivora; family Canidae; genus Vulpes; species Vulpes lagopus. Next base: position 40,647,465 of record NC_054829.1, on the reverse strand, counting down.
AAACCCATGACCCCAAGGTCAAGAGTCACATGTTCTTCTGACTGGGGCCCAGTCGCCCCTAGATAAATGTTTCTTTAAGGATTAGAGTCCCAGGGGGATCCCTGGGTGGCTCAGTGGTTTAGCGCCTGCCTTCAGCCCACGGCGTGATCCTGCAGTCCTGGGATCAAGCCCCACATCAGGCTCCCTGCATGGAGCCTGCTTCTCCCTCTGCCTGTGTCTCTGCCTCTCTCTCTCTGTGTCTCTCATGAATAAACAAAATCTTTAAAAAAATAAAATAAAATAAAATAAAATAAAATAAAATAAAATAAAAAAAATAAAATAAAATAAAATAAATAAAATAAAATGGATTAGAGTCCCAGAATAGGTAGAATAAGATAAGACTTTGTACTTTCAAGTTTAGAAGAATTATAGAACTCGGAACTATAGAATTCTAAGTAATTACGTGTGAAGGGCAAAAGTAATTTCTATGTAATATAATCAGAATAAGTCATATTCTTCCTTAGGATTTCTTTTTTTCATCATTTTTTGTGTCATATTTTAAAGAAATGCATATACGGGGATCCCTGGGTGGTGCAGCGGTTTGGCGCCTGCCTTTGGCCCAGGGCGTGATCCTGGAGACCCGGGATCGAATCCCACATCAGGCTCCCGGTGCATGGAGCCTGCTTCTCCCTCCGCCTGTGTCTCTGCCTCTCTCTCTCTCTCTGTGACTATCATTAAATAAATAAAAAATTTAAAAAAAAAAAAAAGAAATGCATATACATAGAAGAGTCTTCATGATGCATTTTTTTAATGAAGGCATGATATAGTTATATCAATTTAGACAAACCAGTGGTTTTGTTTAAATGCAAAAATTTTGGATTCTATCAATGGGATACTGAATGCAAACAGACCAATATTTTAGATTGTCTGTGGGAGATCTATTGTCTCTTTAGATATGTCTAAAATATTTTGAGTATCTTATTAACTGAACAAATTGTAGCGGTTCTCAGCATAATACAGAATGGGATGTTTCAGTAATCTACCTCTTAAATATAAAATGTTTATATTTTAATGTAAATTAATATAAAATATTAAATATTGAATAAAAGAGGTCATTTTAAATGCATAATTATGGCCAGTCTTTTATTTCCTTCCTCCGTTAGTTTCAGAACGTGACTGCCACTTTGTGCAACTATTTAAGATCTTTATTTTACCGTCATCTTGACAATACAATCTATTTTCATAATATACAATTTAGTTCTGAAAATATTAATGCCAATATTAATGTTAATTTAAATAATAATAAGTAACATTTATTGTTTACCTTGTGCCAGGCACAATTCTAAATATTTTATGTGTATTAACTTATTAATCCTCGCAGCACCGTGTGTGAGAATTGTTATCTCCATTTTACAGATGAGGATGCTGATGGAATAGAGGGATTAGGGTCACATAGCTAGTAAATGGCACGACTGGGAATCAAACCAAGCAGTCTGGCTCTGGAGTGTCCCCACTTAACCAGTATGCTGTATTGCTTTTCAATGTTACTAGGTTCTTAGACTGAATAAATAAATAACAAGGTAATACATCCTACCTCTTTTTCATTATGAAGAAAAGCATGAAGAAGAAAGATAGAAAAGCCAGAATTAGATATTTACAGATATTTACAGATGTGTGTAATAATCAGAATTTACATGGGTCTAGCTCCAAATGAGCATTATTAGCTCAAATTTACATATCAGAAAACTTTAGTTCAAAGAAGTTGTCATTTGTCCAAAGCTACAAAGCTGTTAAAAGGCTTAACTTTGATCAGAACTTTAAGAAACCATTGAAGCAACTTTTAAAAAATATTACCAGAAAGTGGGATGTTTATTTCTCTCTCTAAAACTTTGAATAGATAAGGAACAGCAAGATCAGAATGAGGACCATGGTGAAGAGAGGTCACAGAATTGGAAACCAATGAAAAATTTTTAAGTTTTTTTAGTTGATGTAATGGTCCATAAGAAACAATTTAAAGGAAACCATGAGAAAAATTGATAGAAGTGGAATAAATGAGGGATATTTGCATAAGTTTGGCATAAATAAGCTCAAGGATAGATTTAAATATTTAATAAACCCATATTTTTAAAGTTGTAAAAAGTATAATGCCTTGATGATGTGAAATTAAAATGAATATTTCAAAGTATTGCCTTTCTTGAAATAATTGTGTTCCGCATTTTAAAATATGACTTTGCTCACTCACTGAATTTTTGTTAAGCTAATACAGTCTTACCATTTATTTCCTTTTTTTTATAGACCGGAAACTAATTTCTTCTGACTATTACATCTGGAATTCTAAAGCTCCTGCACCAGTAGTAACATGTGGGTCATTATTACTGTAATTAATTCATATTTAAATAGAATTTATATAATAACAGTGCTTAAATCATTCGTCTTTTATTTTTAATGTATATGCATATAACCTATGAATGAAAAAAGTCTTTGATTTAATTATAAAAATACTCTTGCTTAATGTTTTTAGCCTGACATAGTTTGAAGGAATATTTTAAAGACTATGTTTCCTGTTTTGTTACCCTTTGATTTTACTCAAATGTGATTCAGAGCATAAAACAGTGATTCACTTTAGGCTTATTTTAAACTAGTCCTGGGTCACCCTACCATACAAACTTTCCTGCTCCTGCGGCAGACATAGCTAATCAGTTGTAACATTCTTTCTCCACTGAGCCTTCCTGGATATGGGCTCAGGCTCTTTTCTCAATGTGGAGCTGCAAACAGCCACTTCTGATAGATTGTAGATAGAAAGATAGATGTGCAAGATAAAAACTCTTTGCTCTTTCAAACCTGAGTAGTTAAGTTCCTAGTACAATGGATTATTGTGGAATACCAGAAACCACTGTAAATCTCTTGGAGGAAAAAAAAAGCAGTCAATGAAAACAAAAGAATATTGTTTAAATAGTAACCTGTTCTTAATCAGAACTATCTTATTGACTAATAAAGAATCTGCATAATTCTATTCAAGGTGTTTATCTCTGTTCTAGATTTATTTTTCAGGTAAGCTTATTAATCTGCCACAGTGACATTTTGCTCAGGATGTCAGCATACTAAGAAGGATGGGATACTTTCAGAAAATGAGCATAGTGTTTTTTGATCACTTAATGCCTGCAGCGCAAATTTTTAAAGATAAATTTAGGTATAATACTGATTTCCATGTTTGTCATATGAAAATTCTTAATGAATTCAGGTAAAAATATCAGAGCTGTTCTGTGGGTAGAGAGTATTGCTTAATCTTCTTTCAGTTTTGTATAGCCTATTTCCTTTAAATTTGTCACCCCTACTTTCTTATTAGCATTCTCTTGATTTCTTTAGGAACCACCCAATCATACTTTTTATTCTGTCTTTACAAATTATATGTGTCATTCTGTTTGAAAGCAGTTCCTTGTCCAGTTGGACTTTAAGTGACCATTCAAGAAAAGATGAAATCTTGAGATCCTCCAGACTTCATCCATGTCAGGTTCCTTTTTACAGAAGAGAATTAGAAGCGTTATAAAAAATATGCATTGCAGATTAATATTCAATTAAATTATCTCTTGGTTTCTATTTTTTAATGAGTCTCCTAAGCAAAAGCTTAGAAAAAGCTTCTAACTCCTTGAAAGAGAGCTATGATAGTTTGAAGGGATATTGCATATGAGTTTAGGATTTGAAATATGATTTTTTTTAATTAAGGTCAGTCTCATTATAAATTCTCATTTTCTGCAAGGCATTATCATGGCAGAATGCTCTATGTTCAAAATTATCCCAAGTAACAAAGAAAGTAGAATAACTGCCTGACCAGGACTTTAACTTATTATTCTGGCTTAATCATAGATAATCAGTAGTAAAGGCTTTCCTTTTGAAAGAAGAAAAAAACCATTTTGCTTAAGTTATTTGATCTCTCTTAAATTCAAGGGAAGCTTAACGTTTAACTTATGTTAATATTAATGGAGCCATTTGGACATCTTGATCATATAAATGTTGAGTAAAGTACACGAAGGCAGGCAAGAGGCATTTATCTAATAAGTACACAGATATTCAGTATAATAATCCCCTAGGGAAAACTTTTTTTTTTTTTATAAGCAATCAGAAAAACCAGTGAATCTTTGATTTGACATTTCTAGAAGCCTGAGGAAAATCTAGGGAGTACTGAAAAAGTGTACGGTGGAGGAGAACCTGATGCCATCTGTTGCCATTCCATTCTAACATAACGCTACAGAACTAAAACCAACTCATGTTTTCATCCTATTGAGATCAGCTGGTCACACTGTGATGCTTTTGATTTTGTCTAGAAACCTGTCACTTCAGGATAATTTCTGAAGACAAAGTCTGTTTCCCGTTTGGTAGGTGACCTGTTTAATGTTTTCCCTGTGTCTGGGAACTCCTTAGTGTAATTAGCGACCTTTGAACTCCACAACTAATCCTGAGCTATTTTGTATTCCTTACTCATCTTTAAGGCTGGACCTTTCTTTTCTTCAGAGTCCGCTGCCACAATTAAAGAAGAAACAGCTGCATTTCAAAGGGATTCCGATTCCAGAAGCTTAATCGTGATTGACATGTTCTTATTCTAAGCTATAAGACACTCTAAGAGTCCTTTCTTGGGTTAAAACTTCAATCATTTTCTAAAAAATTATCTCACTATGGATTTTATTCATTTTCTTTGATAATCTTTGCATTTTTTAACTTGAAAGATGCTTTGCATTTGTGGTGAATATGAGCATCTACTTCCAGTTAAAGATTTGGATGGTGTCAGACATACTCTAGATGCAAAATTGCTAAATTCCCTTTTAGTGCCAAAATATGATTATGAAATCTCATGTCGATCATAAGGGTAATTATTCTCCAGTAAACCCAAAAGGTACAAAATGTGTTAAATTTCTGAGAATGTACTCTAAAAAAAGTGGTTCATGATTTTCATAAAATCCTTCATTTTTTTACTAAACAATATTTTTAAAACTTTTTAAAGCTAACCAATACTCTTATAGCGTAATATAATATACCCTTACAGTGGTGGGCACTTTTTATTTTTCCTTTTTGAATAATTGATTCGAATGTCAGGTTTGAAGTAAATAGCCTTGTCAGGAATTCTCAAGAAAATTACTTGTGTAAAAAGTTTCTTTCATTAAACAATAGTCTATCTCATAAACTTCAATTTTTTCACATGAACTCAGTATTTCTGAGTTAAAATTACTATGGTTTTTATACATTGTGTGATTTTCAAGGTCTTTCAAAGCACAATTTTATACACAGTAACAACTAATATTTTTCTTTTATTTTTTTATTATAGTATTTCATACTGCTTTATAGACATTCATTGATTCCTGTACCACCCGTGAGAGGTAGGTAGGTCGAGTTATCATCCAGAGCCTCTGCAGGGACTGCTGCCATAGCAGAACGGTTGTTTCTAAGACAAAGGTCAGAAAAGGGATGTTAATAAACAGTCCTCAGGTTTAAGGGACTTTTTTAGGATTACATCTTAAATTCCAGCAAATCAGATTTAGGAGTTACTGAAAGTGAAATTGATCCATCCCTCATCCAAACTTTGCAATACTTTCCTGTTCTGACATCATTTAGATAGTTAGCTGTATTATCAGATTAGAAACCATTGTACCCGGCTGCTGAAAGGAAAAGGAGGCAAAAAGCTAAACATGGGATGAATTCTGAACCTTTTAACCTGGCTGAAGTACGTTGGTCCCTGTTATGCAAATACCTTCAATCCTCTGCTAAGTTCAGTGGAAATAATTTTCTTGAATGACAGGTTTATTCAGCAAGGATTCAGTTGGTGATTAATCCCCCTTTGATCTAGGGTATTTCACTTAACTACCAGTTACCTCGTTCTGACAAAGTGCAACTGAGATTAGGGAGATCACTAGAACACTACCAGGGTGTGCGTTTATTCTCTCTAACCTTTTAAAGCAAGGGCCAAGAATGCAATTTATTTTCAGTATTTGAAGATGTAAAGTCCTGTCTGCTAAGTTAGAAAGTCAATTGAATACCAAATGAAGTTTATTTCTTACGTAATAGAACAAACATTTCTTTTTGCTTTGACGAACAATGATTTTAGGAAACATAGGCTTTGAAGAAAGAAGAAACAAAGACTACATTCTAAGTTTATCTTCTCATTTTGTTTCATGTACTGGAGTGTGTACTTACTGGCCCTGAGATAAACTAAAAAATCAAAGCAGTGGCTACAACTTAGGTTGAGAAAATGCTTCTATTTTATTAAACTGCATGGTTTCTCCCCGCCCTCCCCCCATTAAAAAATGTCATGCTATGTGGTAAAGAAATCCAATGGGGAACACATATTGTAATACATAATTATTCATCTTAAGATTTGTGGTTTCAAAGCTTTATTTGTTAACTTTGTTCTTCCTTGAGGAAAAAGGGATTGTTATATTGCCATCATAAGAATACTCACATTCTTTTTCAGGATAATGGCATTTATTTCCGTAAAGAAAGATAAATGATGCCATTACAAAAATAATACAATTTAAATTATCAAAATAATGACTTTCCACTGTACTGATTACTATCTTGTCTGCCTTTTTCTTGAGTACCTCTTCTCCATAACTTTAAACTTCAAAATATTTTACAGAATTTTGCACAATATTTTAAGGAAAAAATTTTAAGATTTGTGTTATGCTAGGCTTCTCAAATAATTTACTTTTTAAAACTACTATCAACATCAGCATCAGTATTCACTTCCAAGATAGCAGATTTGGAGATTTATTTCTCAAATATATTTCAAGACTGACTCTTAAAAAAAGAAACAATGATTTTTTAACAAAAAACGGTTTAAAATATTAAATTATTAATTTTATTATTACTGATGGTGTTTTTTTTAAGTCCTTTATAATTCATTCTTCTAGTAGCAGTTTGGAATGCAAGTTCATATTTGGATGATTTACACACTTTTTTTTTGTCTCAAACATTCTGTGATCCAATTTCTAAACTGAAACAATGACTTGTACACATCTAATTCATGTTGGTGCCAAACCAGTCTAGTTTCAATTTAATAACCAATCTGTCAATATCTTCTGATAGCAAGTTACTTAACCAAAGCAAAATTGATGTGCTGAGCTCCCTTGGGCAGCACATATACCAAAGCAAAACTGAGAAGCAGAAAAAGATTTAGGATAAAAGGGCAGGATTCCCTTGGTAATGTTGGTAAGAAACTAGTATTTTTAATAATTACTCTATGGAGTCAATATTTAGTTAATAACTGTTGCAATATATCTTGAAATATGCTATCAGAGAATCTACGTAAAATGTATGTATACATATATGCACATGTATTTGTGTAATGTATATGTTTATCTCTGGGTTTCCCTATGAAATGTTTGTATATCATGTCAAAGGAAGAATATTTAAAGTCCAATATCTTCTCTTCAAACATGTTTATTAATAGCAATAGAGAGGTTCATTAAAATGAAAATTAACAACTCAAAATGGAGTTGATAATATTATTGTCTATATATATATAGCTTGGAGCAGGCAATACCTTATCTATATTACTAGTTTACTCTAAAGTCCAGATTGATTTCTCTAGACCCTGACTAATCTGAGTAATTGTTTACAGTGTGGTGCTAATGTATGATGCACAGCATTTACAGATTAACAAGTACCCTGGGTTGGAAACCACCTGCTGAATTGTTTTTTCTAGCAAGATGTGGAAATTTGTACATCTTAATAATCCATTAAACATTAAATCCATGTCTTCTTTTTAAATGATAGTATCTATAAAAACAATACTGTTTAGTTAATACTACTAATAATAAAAATGAAAAATAAATTATTATCCCTCTCACAATTTTTACTTTTTCTTTCAAAGGACTTGAGTGCCCTCTGCAGGCTATGAAGAGATAATTAATGACTATATTTAAACCCTGTGGTTTTTCCCTTTTAGAAGCATAGTCTGCATTAAGTGTAATCTATTTTACTTCTATTGTTAGCTTTGTTAATTTGTCAGTGATTGAAGCAAGAGTTCCTTTTGTCAGTTTTTTATAGTTGTGTTTAGTATGAAGAATATTACCATTGAAATTTCCAAATCACTTATTAGTTCAGGCTCTTTAAATGTTGGAACTATACACATTGAAACTAATAATTCATATTCTCTCACAGAAAGGAAATCAGGAAAACATTTAGCTATTTTGAAATATATTGGAGATATAGAAGATAACTTGATTATTTCAAGTTACATTACATTCTTAGGATATTATACATTTGATATAAAGCCTTTTTCAATATGCATCATGTAAAATTTTTAATTTATATACAAGTTCTATGTATTGATCTTGACAAGTGATGCTTGTGTTCAAGTTAAAAAACAAAGCTTAGAATTTCTTTAAAGAAAGAATTGAACAGATAATGGTTATGTTATTGATATGGAGGTCTGCTAGCTAGAAAGAGCATTTCTAGTTGAGCAAAAAGCAGAGGTTTTATTGAGTCCTTCATTTCAGTGTACTCATACTTTCTCAACAGGTACAACAGTTCTATTCCTAAAGGGTATAGGAGTTCATTTAGTATTGAAACTATAGAACTGGAGTGCCAGTAGCACCTCTGATTCACTTAAAGCTGCCAGGGAAACTAAACATGATGAGAACAAGGGGAATGACTGGGTCAAATTAATAGAAATAGATTTTTTTGCAAGCAACATAATGATCCTGATCATCAACCTTGAAAAGTAAATTAGAACAAGCAAATTGCTGTTGAAAAATTCTTTCAGCACTCTGCTGTTGCTACTCAGCTAGTCATGGCTCAGCCAGAGACAAGGAAAAAATGCACCCAGTTTTGTATTAACAAAGGCAACATTATTAAAGTGAATGTTTACATTGTGTTTATTGAAGTGTTCAAAGAATATTTGTTGCATCTTCAACCTGCTATTCTCTGGACTAGTGTAGTGCATGAGAGTAAAAATGAGTCATGTGTACATTTTAGAAAGATAACTGACAGTTATCTTCAAAATATTCAAAATAACTGAACTGTCTTCAAAATATTTAAGTATCAGACTTAAGTACTTTCTCTTTTGAAGATTTTCATCTAAGAAACATATCCCATTAGAAAAGACTCATTTATTTGAATATACCTTCCAATTACTTCCAAATGCTTGATAAAACTTTCCTCCCAGAAACAACAGTGCGTAAGGAGTAATGGGCTCAAAACAATCAAACAAAAAATGAAATAGCTGTGTGAAGTTAGTGTATAACAATACATAATATGTGCATGAGAAATAGCATCAGTGTGAGCACTTGTGTGAGCTACAGTTGTCTTGAACTACTTCATAAAAACCAAGTTGAGAACAGCTGAGACAGCAAATGATAACATGTCAATCTGACATTTTAAAATTTAAGAAGCATTATATGTACTGGTAAAATGGGAAATTAATAAAAGTTCAGAAATAATTTTAGTTTTCACCTAAAATGAACAATTTAATCACTATTATGTTTTAGAAGTTGGGAAAGTATAGTACTTAACGGGGATTCAAGTACCATATTTTACTTCATCTCTTAATAAGTATTAATGAGTGCAATTCAGTATTCTTCAGTCTCTTACGGATGGACTGATTTTTAAAGAATTATTGTCTTGGTTTCACCAAAAGGGTAGGTTGTCAGTGTTCTACATCTCAGACTAAAAATTTATCTGTCACAATTAGCAAAGGATATTAGCCCATGCTGTAGGCTGTTGAGAACCTTTTAGATATTTTATTACTTACCATTTCTGTAACACATATATTTACAGAGTGTTATATATTTAATACTTTAAAGTCCAGAAAAATTGATAAAAACTACTTAAAACTTATGAATTACTGTACAGAGGTTTATATTTAAAATGAATATTTTAAGATTTTCCTGAAGTACTATCTTTGTCTTTGATCTTAAAAAAATTTTTTTTTAATAAAGCAAATGCCAGCAAATGCCAAATGTCTAGCTCTGCTTTTGCTAAGGAAGTAACTAGGAAAAGTGTTTTGTAATGTGCATAGCTTAATTAATAGTGGCAAGAGGACTTTTTAACTTATGTGGATATCAGTGGCTTCATATTCATAATATATATTTCCTTCTAGTAAAAGCGCATGCCATTTTATTGTTTTTAAAGGTTTTATTTATTCATGAGAAACACGGAGAGAGAGGCAGAGACACAGGCAGAGGAAGAAGCAGGCTCCATGCAGGGAGCCTGATGTGGGACTTGATCCTGGGACTCCAGGATCACGTCCTGGGCTGAAGGCAGGTGTCAAACCACTGAGCCACCCAGGGATTCCCAAGAGAACATGCCATTTTATTTTATATTAAAGGCCTAAACACAATTGAACATAAGTTATGACTTGAAATTAAAAACTGCTGAGTAATCTAGTTGAAATGGAGACCTTAATTTAGTCAATAAAAACTCAAATGTTGAACTTTATTGTATTGTACTCTTATTATATGTCACTCTAGAACTAAGACACAAAGACCAAAAAAAAGTAGTGTCTGATTTTAAGTGGTACCTTATAACTCTCACAATGTGTTAGCATTGCTGTTGGGTTTTTTAAAAGATTTTATTTATTTGACAGAAGGAGTGAGAGCACAAGCAGGGTAAGCAGGAGAGGAAGAAGTAGGCTCCCCACTGAGGAGGGAGCCTGAAGTGGGGCTCGATCCCAGCTGGGATCATGACCTGAGCCAAAGTTAGACACTGAGCCACACAGGCACCCAATTTATTAGCATTATAATATGGAAGACTACTTCTATACATTTGTTAATTACAGAAATTGTTTAAAGAAGTGATGGTTGACGTTCACCAGGCAAACAGGACAGAAGGGCATCCCAAGGGCAACATCATATATGTGCAGGTGTGTCTGACAAAATTCCAGAAACCTGAACATCTAACATGGTATATACATGGAATATTTTTTTGGTTCCAAATGTTTGAGATTTGGATAGGTAGATAAATACAAATTTGTAAGGAAAATAATTATTGCTATATTTAACTTCCACCCTAACATACAAATATAAAAGCATTTCTGCCTACTAAATCTACCTCCACTCTATCTCCCCTTCTCCCCTGCCTTGATAATTTTTATGCATATTCACATGTGCTAGTATGAAATGTGCTTCTGTATGACCAATGAACAAAATAGAATGATGTGTAAGTAGGATTACAAAGAGTATATGTGAAGAACTTCTGTAACTTGATGGGGTAATACATGTTATACATAGTTGATGAACTAAAGTTTTCTCTAATTCATCCACAGTAGAACTTCTACCTTTGGAACATATTATTAGCCTTATTTCATTTGAGTATATATACATGTACACATAAATGGGTATAAGTAAGTAAAACAAAAATATAAGCTCTCAAGCACTAGTCTCACCTATTAGTTTACAAACCTTTCCCCTACCTCCCACGTCAATACTCTGAACTTCTTGAGGATAATGACATTTATCTTCCCATCTTTGTATTCCCAGTACCACCAGAAACAAAAGAAGCTTAGTCTTGATTCAGTGAAGTAGCAAAATGTTAAATACATAATAAAGCAGATTGTCTTTCCACCTGAAACAAATCAATGATGTTTGAGTGATTATGGTTTTGCATGTGTGTATAAAATGTTCATTGTGCAAACAGTGGTTCAGTCCACATTCAGCACAGGTGATTTCTGCCCTGTGATTACCATCTTAGCACTATTCAGAGAAATTGCCACCTATTTGTGACACTTCTTCAGGCTTACTATGTGGAGCTTTGGCTCAGCCTGTTAGACCAGCAACAGCTGAGGCCTGCAGTTGCTGCCCATCATAGGACACATTCTTTGCAGTTATGCTTCAGTGAATCTTAAAGCACTTGGCGCTCCCTTAGAAATCCTTTCTGGAACTCATTCTACGATAGCTTTGTGAGTTCCCCACTATTCACCAGATTTGATCCTGATTTTGTTCAATATAATATGACCTGATAGACTATGACACCTCTCATCCCATAAAGCCACAGCTTTCAGTGGTTCCCATATACTGATGAAATAGTCACTAGTATCCAAGAATTCCAAGTGGTTATTTTGAACATATCCATTAACCATAAAGGCAGAGTGGTGTAGAGGAAATAAACAATCTTTAAAGTCCTACACAGCTGATTTCAAAACCTGCCACTTATAAGCTGGGTGGTCCGGAAAAAATTACTTCTGTGATCTTCTCTTTCCTCCTAGCTCCATAGGATTATTGTATTGAATGATACCAAATTCCCTGCATAAGTATTTCAATCAATGTTCTTTCTCTTGTGGATCAAAAGTTAAGAATGGCCTTTTCATGCAACTCTCTCTGCCTATAATTAGATGGTTATAGCTTCAGATTATCAAAATTCTGAGTTGTCCATTTGACCTTGGTGGAGTTTTTTGTTTTTGTTCTTGTTTTTATAAGTAAGCTCTATACCCAACATGGGGCTAGAGCTCACAACCTCAAAATCAAGAGTCTCATGCTCTACTGACTGAGCCAGCTAGGTGTCACTTTTTGGCCTGGGTTTTGAATGTTCAGCTTATACCATATACAGGAATGCCTATTCCACTGCTTAACTGAATCCTTGGAATTAAAACGGCTGCAGAATTGAGTAGGGGTTTATTTATTTTTATTTAAATTTTAGTTAACATACAGTGCAATATTGATTTCTAGAATAAAATTCAGTGATTCATCACTTACATAGATGTTAAGTGTTTTATAAACTTTACTAAAGTTTAGTAATTCATCATTCATGGGAAGACATTCACTCAAAATTCATATTATGAGTCATCTGCCAAAAGCTAGATTGAATGAAAATAAAATCCATACACAGGAACATTGAACAAATACAGTAATAGCCCACAAACCTTTAATAGAGCTTATTTCTGGAAGGCTTTTCTGTATGTCATCCAAGATGTAGTCTGTGCCTTTCATAACTAATTGTTACATGTGAAAGTCATTTCTTCATTAGATGAATCACTGATTAAACCTGAATCTGATGTCTGGTAAGGAAATAAATATATCCAGAATATTCTGAAACACACATTTATGTGACCTATGTGACACTGAGTATAGGAAAAAATGTAAAGATTAAGTGCTTGCTTTCCTAGAATTTTGAATATAAAAGGTAGAGAAATGCTTTAAGTACTAGCTGTTATCTGTGGGATTTTCTTGAAACAATTTTTCCTATAAATAATAAAAAATTGAGTTAATTGATAACATAATTTTTGTAATGTCTAATTGCTTGATTTATTGATTTGATAAAACACCGAGTTGTCAAATTTAGCTTCCTGGAAAAGAGAACAATAGCACTTAAATCTTAGTAATGCTAAAAAGGGTTGAAAACTATTTGTTCTTTCCCCCACAGAACACGGACATTTTGTTTTGTTTTACTGGCCCTTTTGCCCAAATTAGCTCTTGAATAAAGTACCCTAAGATGCAGCTGCAGAGTTCTAATAGCAGGTGGGCATACTCCTTCATCTTCCCCAGGTCTGAGTCTCAACCACAATGCCAACCAAGCCTCTCTGTTGTCTAAAAGTGGAAAAGTGAATGGCAGGATAACTGGCCCTCAGGGAACTCCTGCTGAAGACCACTCCCCTACACATAAGGAGGGAGGGCCTTGCTAACTTCCCAGGCCTGCATAGGAGGGTTCCATCGCGATGCCCAGTTGGTGGCGCCTGAGAGCTTCCTAGGGGCTGCAAGAACCCATGGCTACTAACAGGTATTTCTCTTTATATTTCTATTTCTACCAAACGTACTGATTTTACATTTTTAATAGTGATATAAAGTTTCCTCCTTAAATTTAAATTAATGAGTATATAACAGTATTAACTATAAGGAATTAAAATTAAATTAAAAAAATAAATTGAAAATGAACGTATATAAAGAAAGATTGAATAAAAGTTCAGGTGGTATATGGCAAACAGGTGGAAATGCAGATGAGTACACAAAAATTATTTGGGGGCATTTTGAAAACCAAAGTTTGACGGAATCAAAAATAGAAATAACTCTTCATTATGCTACTCAAGATAGTTTTTAAATAGTCCTCAGAGAGGCTAATAAGCAGTGTAGTCTGCGGAGCATATACTCTGGCTTCTGGGTTAGGCAGACACAGTTCAAATGCCATCTCTGTAAGTCAACCTTGGGCCCAAGATTCTCATTTGTAAACTAGGAGTCTTAACCTCATAAAATTGGTATATGAATTAAATGACATAGCACATATAAAGAGAAAGTAGTGGTGCTCATTCATTCCTTTTGACTCCCCCTTGAATAATGTCAGCTGTTTCTCTTCGTGACTTCTGAACTGGAAGTAGGTCACAATTATTTCTATTCCAATCTTTTCTTGGTAATATACTAGCAAAATAGAGAAAAGCAGCATATTGAATTTCCCACATTTAAAAAAAATAATTAAAAAAAGATTCCCACATTTACTGCAGCACAGAGAAATCAAAAGTTTGTGTTAGTGTCAAAGTCAGATGTAGATTTTCATCTAGTTAAGGTAACCAACCTCACTGTTTCTCCTTATATGCACACAGTAAATGAACTGACACACGCGCATACATTCTTGTAACAAGTAATTTTCCTCTCTCTGCTTTGGTAATTAAAAACTAAGAGCTGAAATGTTGACATTTATTTGACCCTTTTTTTAGAACTTTTTAAATATATTTTTGTTATTATCTTTGTATTCCTTTTACTATCTTCTATTTTCTCTTTGTTTTCATGTATCTATTTTTTATTTTGTTATACTACCCTATCCTATTATATTGATCTTTATTGTCATTAAATCCTTTATTGTTGGTTTCCTAAAATCATTTTTGGAATAAGGTTAGGAATAATTATATATGCAAAATAGTGTCGTTAATCTACCACTGATAATGTTCTAGGCAAAATTTAAGAGAAAAAGATTGGGGAGAATTTAATGTCTTGAAACTGGTCATGTCAGACAGTTCTCTGCTGACTTCTAACTTTAAGCAGTTCATTCTTGCTAAAACACAGTGAACTTAGTTACGCACCAATCATTGCTTTACATCAAAAGCCATTAGAATCTATTTTTTTAAAATGAGACTCACTTCACTAACTCTACCAGCTTATGTATTCAAATACGTATTGTCTTTCAAATTAGTCTCCTCTAGAGATGATTCTAGTGAATCCATCATAGCTAGAAAAATAATGAGGGGACTTGTCTTTGCAAAAGCCTTCAAAGCTAATTTAGAAGCAACAGAAGAAAAATGAACTTTATGATTACCTCTTCTCTTTAAATAAAACCCACTTTATCTAGTTTAATCAACTGTCATATATTCATGGGACTTAATTTTTAAGAAATCAAATATTTGGAAGGATATGTCACATGATTTGAAGGCCATTCACAAAAAGGAATTTCTAGGAAGATTGGTACAATGACAGACTTAATGCAATAAGTAGTTAGCAAAAGAGACTACTTTGAAGTTCTGTTGCAAGTTTGGGTGTTTGTTTTTAAAAGCATCTCAGTAATAAGCACATCCTATACAGCATAATTTACATGTTTCTAGGAAGCCAAAATATTTTCAATGTCAGTATTTGAGTTTTGTTTGATTAAGGCATAAAGATAAATTTTTAAAATAAAAATAATAATTGAGGGTCTTTATAGCAAAGATCTATTTTGACAGGAAAATTGCAGCAATTGAACCTGTAGTGTATAGGACTGAGACTGTCTAAAATGAAGGGAAAATAAAAGAGTATTTATGCATGTGTTTTCATATTTTAATATGCTATCAAGAGAAACTAAAAATTACGTTTTATCGGTCATTCTTATAACATCTTGTGATTATTTGTATTTAATGTTAAATATTACCTGACATTTTTAACTTCAATTATTTTTAGCTATTCACGCACAAATGTAGTAAGGCTGACATAATTACCCCCTTTTAATTCACAAGAGACATGTATTTACCTATTTGTTATAAGGCTTTTCAAGCTAGCATGCTGTTACTGTGACAAGACTACTTTGAACACGCAGTAGGTAAAATAATATCGTTTATTGCACAGCAATCTCAATAGTTGAATGTTAATTTAACCAGTAAAGACAAAGTAATTGTAATAATATGAATGCCTTTCTTCTGATGAAGTTAAAAATGGAACTCAAATTGTACTTATATGGCTCATTGGCTTAGTAATCACTGGAAAAATCAACCACGGTGGAAAGCCTATTTGCAAAGCTGCAACTAGTTACTAGAGATCCTGGTTGAAGATCTCAGTGTAGAATCAGTGTAGATATTAGTGGCATGCTAGAGTATTTGACACCCAGAGTGGATTATTTTTAATACCTATCACCTCCATGTGACAAAATTATTTTCAGTGATAATCATGAAAGGAATAAGAATAATGTCCAGAAAAGAAGTGCGGATAGTGAAAATTATGGATATTTTGGGAGTTATTTTACTGGCTTAATAATCATGCCAGTGAAAAAAATATATAAAATGAAATATTTATTACATATCACATATAAAATACTAATACTTATAAATAAATGTATTGTAAAAGGGAGAATTTATACTTACATAGTGGTAACAGTAATGCATAATCACTTTATGGCAATGATATGATTTTAATAGAATCAACACATCTGCAAAAGGTACAATTTAAACAGCTAAGTCATACCACTGATGTAGCTTCTATTTCCTGAAGTTATTCTTTAGTTTAAAACAAATGGTTAATAATAATAAAAATATTATTCAAATTTAGTAAAAGATTTGATGTTTGAAATAAGATTTACACTGCTCAAACAAAAAGTTCACACTTCAGATTTAGCATGTTGTCTCACTGTTGTAATAAAAACTTCCCAGAATGACTGGATCAAAGTGACTCAAGTTCTGTTTTTAATCTTTAAAATCACTATGCTAAATTATAAATTTCAAATATATTCTTTAAACACATGATTATGTTGTACCACAAAGTTTGGAGGCAGACATTGCTTTCAGAGCAGGCTTTAACAATCCTCAACTGCTCTTACTGTGGAAAGGAATGAACACAGCCAAGTCCATGTGTGGGGGCCGATGGTATAATCGGGAATCCTCCAAATTAACTTACATATAAGATGCATTGTTTATTAAAGGATAAATTATCAAAATGTACTAATCTGAAATTTACATTTTTTTTCAACTCAATAATCAGTAATTATTTAGAATTTAGACCAAAAAGAGACAGTTTTGGAGAGGATTGCTTTGCACTAACATTGTTTAGGATTGTTGGCACATGGCAATAAAAAGCAGACCAATGTTTTGTCAGTTTTATTATTGTGTTTACGCTTCTCTACAGACAATGCCTACCTACATCAGGAAGTGATGACCCTGCCCTCAACACATGACAGCATACTTTCATTTCATCTCAACCTGCAAAACATGCTTTGTTTTGTGCCAGGTACATCGGCTGAAGAAAACATGCAAAGATGTTCTGCACCAATCTTTACATGTTCATCAGTATTATTTTAGTGAGGAGAGCCAAGGGTTAATTAGTAAAATTAACAGTTGTTAAATAATTGTGTGTCACTGCTTCCCAGGGCTATTGTACAACATGATTAGTTCTGCATCATATCCCACCATTAACACTATATAAAGTCTTTTTTTTTTTTTTTTCTAACCCAATTACCTGGAGAAGAAACTCAGAACTGGCCTTCAGTTGGCAGCAGGCTCTCAGCATGTTTGCTCCATCTTTAAGCACGTTCCTGGTTTCCACTCTGTTCCTTCCCCAAACCTAGAATCTCAGTGCTACTGTGATCCTAGATTTCTGGGATTACTTCCAAAGTTTATATGTCTAAAGTATTAGGAACCTTGTGTGTTCCACCATTCAGAGGATTCGCTTTTCAAATAGGAATCCAGAGTGAGTAGAGCTTAGCACAAAGACCAAAGGTGCAATTTCTGACAGTGTTCTGTATCTTGGGTATAGGGCCTTCATACCACCTTTCAGATCACACCACATCAACCACACTCTGCTTATCTTACTCACATGGTCCATCTGATACAAAGACAGTCCATGTCATTACCTCAAGATTGCAAATGGAGCATTAGGACTCAAAGCTTATGAGAGCTTGTATCTTGATTAGGACAAGTTTTCAGATCTTTTTATAAAATCACAAGACTTTTCTATCCCAAAACTAAAACAAAAGGCAGTGCTGGTGACTATACAATCATGACTATATCACTTATTTTCTTTTTAAAGATTTCCTATATACTTAAGAGAGAGAGCATGCTCTAGCAGAGGGGAGGGGCAGAGGGAGAAGCAGACTCCTCGCTGAGCAGGGAGTTAGACTGGGTCAAGATCATGACCTGAGCCTAAGGCAGACTCTTAACCAACTGAGCCACCCAGGCACCCCATGACTATATCACTTATGTCAGTTTCTTCATCCAAAAAATGTGAGAAGAAGGCAAGATGACTAGATGATCTCTAGAGTCCCTATTACCTTCTACATTTCTATTGTACATATAAAACAAATGTTATAAGCCAAATTTTATCATCTGTGGGCACATAATTTTGGGAAAAGAAAAGAGACAAATTGTTAATAATAGGAAAATGTGATGGTGGTAACAATGATCACAGGACTCATGGTTAGGAAAGCAAATTGTGGGGTTATAAAAATCTTTCCCGGGATCCCTGGGTGGCGCAGTGGTTTGGCGCCTGCCTTTGGCCCAGGGCGCGATCCTGGAGACCCGGGATCGAATCCCACATCAGGCTCCCGGTGCATGGAGCCTGCTTCTCCCTCCGCCTGTGTCTCTGCCTCTCTCTCTCTCTCTCTGTGACTATCATAAATAAATTAAAAAAAAAAAATAAAAATAAAAATAAAAATAAAAATCTTTCCCTTATGGAAGTTTCTTGATTGGGTTTCTCTCTCCCTTTCCTTTTACTTTCCCTTGTGGTTTTTGTTGAACCATGGCCCACCATCCCACACCTGGGGGCTCTTCTTAACAAATGTTAACAAAATCACTAAGAAAAATATATAGTATGTCAGTAGTGATAAATTAGAGTTAAAAAAAAAGAATGAGTTCTGGGGGAATGGAAGTGGGGTACAATTTTTAAATGTGCAATTGTCACAGAAACTGAAGGCAAGTGTGGCGGGGGCAAGAGTGGACCTTCTGATAATCAGGAAGACAACAGCAAGTGCTATGAAAAACAGCTTCTACACCATTCAGGAAGTGACTTTGCTTGTTGCAAAACAACAGGTGTCCCAAGGACAGGTGAAGGTGTAATTGAGAAGTACTTTTACTTTTTAAAATCAGTATCTTCATACAAACTAAATGATTTTAAAACAACTGTAGTGGGGCACCTGGATGACTCAGTCAATTAAGAATCCCACTCAACTTCGGCTCAGGTCATTATCTCAGGGTTGTAAGATCAAGCCCCACGTTGGGCTCCACAATAAGCATGGAGCCTGCTTAAGATCCTCTCTCCCTCTCCCTTCCTCCCTCCCCCCAACCATGCTCCATCAATCAGTCAATAAGATAAAAAGTAAAAACCTCCCTAAAAAATTAAAACAACTGTTCAATTTCACAGAATACCTAAATTCTAACTACAGTTGCAAACTACCTTCTGAAACACCAGCAAAATCCACAAAGGATAATAATGCTTGAAACATCCTATTCTAGGAAATGCTGTTTTTCAGTAAGATAGAATCTATTATTTGAAATTACATTTTCCTTGTTTAGCTTTCTATCAGTAATTATAAGATTTAAATTGAGAAGTTACCTGATTCCTGGAGGTGTTAACTCCAGGGAAGGGTGATGAGAGAGGTTTCTGGGTTGAACGTTTTTTGATCTAGTTACTGAGGCCAACAGATGTTCTGGTGGTCCTGGGGTATAAAACAGGAAAAAGCCTACACTGGAGTTGCACCTTGGGTCAAAGCTAGCTCCAGGGAAGAGGAGTTGGCCTTCGTCTAAGAACTCCTCTGTCCTGCACAGAGATTTCCTTGCACCATAGGTGGGGCCTGCTGGACAGTGGAACACCCATTTTTCAACAGCAACTCCGTGTGGCAATAAGAGGCAATAGCAGTAGTGGATTGGTATGATCAAGTATCAGTATTCCACTTTGTGGGGTGAAGAAGTTGAACCAAACAAAAGCCTCTTGTGGTGGCGTAGCTATTATTTGTCCATATTTATCCCTATATTTATGGATGATGCGTAGAGGAGGTCAGATAGTTGCATCTCCAAATTGCAAAAACATCTTTTACTTCTTAAACTGAGATGAAACAAAGTGAACTGTTTATTCTATCACCCAAGTAAAGTTTAAATCTTGGTCTCCAGAAGGAAATTTTGAGAGTAGTCATTGCACACAAATATTTACTTAATGCCATACAAATGCATAATGTTCTAGGCTGATTCTGAACATAGATCATA
Organism: Vulpes lagopus; assembly: GCF_018345385.1. Lineage (NCBI taxonomy): Eukaryota > Metazoa > Chordata > Mammalia > Carnivora > Canidae > Vulpes > Vulpes lagopus. Next base: position 40,627,145 of record NC_054829.1, on the reverse strand, counting down.
ATAACTAACATTTGTTAAGCACTTACTGTTGATTAATCCCTAGGCCTTTTTTTCTTTTAATTTTCCCAACAACCCATGGAAGTTTGGTATTTCCATTTTGTAGGGGAGGGAAATTGGAGTTTGGCGGGATGAAGTGGTAGACCAGAATCTGGACACAGGGCAGCCAGTGTCAGGAGCTCTCTTTATACAGTGCCTTCCAGGAAGTGAACCCGATTCTTTGGCAGTTGAAATAAGAGATCTTACATCTGTTTCCAGCACCATCCCCACCAATTTTTCTCCTTCCTTAGACAGCGTGAGGTTACTCTAAATACTGAAACTACTAACATTGATCCAGTCCATCTAGTCCCTAAATTAGGTTGGTATGACCATTTCTCAGCTCTCATCTTTCATAACCCTCCCTTTTACAAACTCTACCATTCAGTTTATGTGTCCTTTCCAGCAAGCCTGCCAGTGACACTTCATAGTCATCTATAAAATACACTTTTGGTCCTGACTCCTTTCCACAAACAAACGACTCACTAAAATTTCATAATCAAGAGGTGAGAAAAATAGAAATGTAATTCTTTGAAATGTCTCCTTTGGGTTCAGGGAATGTACATTGTAGGGGCTAATTGTCAGAAAGTTTAATTGTTACCCTGTATCAAGCTTCCCTTGTGTGCTGGAGCACACCATAGGTGCTAATAGTGAGAAAATTTGACTGTAGCTCTGCTGTGCTCTCTTCATTAAGCTAATGGAACATTTTCCTTTCATTTTCTCCCTAGGGTGGCTGTAGGAGTACAACCTTATAATTGTTGCTCTTACTGTAATTGGAGGTGGTAGGAGTATATATAATCTTATTGTCTTTCCTATGTGGTGGTAGTTTATTTATGACCTATTGATAATTCTCAGCCAGCAGCAGAAAACTCAGTGAGTATTACATTAGCATTCCCTCCTAGGAGAGTGCCTACCAAACAAAGACTATTATTAACCAGAAGGTACACGTACTAGGGATGGCCCATCATACCAAATATAAACTTCATCACTCCAGAGATTGACCCCTCTGGTTATCATGAGAATGTTTCCTTTTTTCACTATAATTAATGAATTCTTCATCTTTACTTTTCTTTAGATTTATTAACAAAGTTTCATGAAACTTTTTGGGAGGCTCTCTCAAAGGCCAGTGCACATCTTCAAAGTAATGAGGAATCTTAGTTGGCCACTGAAGTCCTTAGAGTGTAATGGGCCATGAGAAAAACATTAAAATTTACCCTCCACCACCCTGATTCAGGGCACTGTGTGGTGGACTGTATGCATAGTCAAATATCAGCACTGTTAAAACTTAAAATCTGCAAATCGCCATGTGGTCAGGTAACTGTTATGTGGCAAGCACAATACTAAAAATCTTCACAGATAATGATTTAGTTTTATACTCCTATAGTAGTGCAGAATAATAGCTCCCAAACATGTCTGTGTCATAATCCCTGAAACCTGTAAGTCTCTTTCTTACCTTCTAGGGCAAAAGAGTCCTTGCAAGTGTGATTAAGTTAAGGGTCATGATCCAGAAAGAATGCAGTCCTGACAACCACTTAGGACTTCTGACCATCAGAACTGTAAATGAGAAGTCTGTGTTGTTTTAAACCACCAAACCTGTGGTAATTTGTTATAATAGCAGTAGGACACTATATAACTTTCCACAGTTTCACAAAACAGACTCATCATCTCCATTTTACAGATGAGGAAACTGGTATTGCGGAGATTCAAGTGGTTTGGCTTCACCCTGCTTCCTCTCACGATGCATGGGATATAGCTAGTTTTGAGTAGAACTGTGTTTTCTCTTGAAGCAGACGGGTTTTCCCAAGGTTCTGGAAAAGCTGCAAGATAGCATGCATTAGATAACTCACTAACTGCACATCCACCCTTTTGTCTTCAGTCATCAGGTTAGATGACTTTTTTTTTTTTAAGATTTTATTTATTTATTCATGAGAGACACAGAAAGAGAGAGGCAGAGACACAAGCAGAGGGAGAAGCAGGCTCCATGCAGGGAACCCGACGTGGGACTCGATCCCGGGACTCCAGGATCACACCCTGGGCCAAAGGCAGGCACTAAACCGCTGAGCCACCCAGGGATCCCCAGATGACTTTTTTTTTTAAAGATTTATTTATTTGTTTGAGAGAGAGAACAGCAGTGGGGGCATAGGGAGAGAGAGTCCCAAGCAAACTCCCTGTTGAGCACAGAGCCTAACACAGGGCTCAGTCCCAGGACCCTGAGATCATGACCTAAGCCGAAATCGAGAGTCAGGTGCCTAACCAACTGCACCACCCAGGTGCCCCCAGGTTATATGACTTTTTAAATGAGCCTAGCTGAGCTTTTTATTTTCTAAAAACGTTGACAGTTTGGTGAAGATTAACTCAGCACTTCTGAAACCAGAGCTGCTTATATTGCTCTCTCTTTTGGCAGACATTTTCCTTTGTCTCACCATTTAAGTTTAGACTCAAAAACTATTTATACCAGGAGGGAATAAAGTCTGTGAGGAGAAGGGGCATAATGTGTTTCCCAGTTTGTAATAGTAACTTCAGCCAGGTACAGTCTTAGAAACAGATGTCATATTCCCATTTCAACTTCACAGCTCGCATAAATGGAGAGCATACATTTGGGTAGTCAATGGTCATTTTCCATGTCCCTAGCATCATGATTCCCTGGGTTCTGCGGCAAGTCTAGATATAGAGATCTGAGCCAGTAAGTTTGTTCTTGTTTTAAGCACATTTAGCTCTAATAGAAGATAAGTGTTTGTTACACATCTTCCCTAGCCTGAGGGAATATTCTTCCCCTTTCTGTGTGGTCCAAGTGAGGGCAACCCCATGTGACCTAGGCATGGCCAATCAGAATACAGTATGTTAACTCCTGACCACAGTGATTGGTTCAGGGATCAAGAAAGATGGCTCAGAGCTCTTGGGCCTTTACTGCCAGAGAAGGAAAAAATTTTCTCGTCCTCTTTGGGAAGCTATCAGAGTAACAAAAGCCTACGATAATCATGCATCTTGTGGCCATTTTTACTGAACATTTGAGGCAGTCATTTGCTGCAAGAGAGAGCAGCCAACATCCAGGAGCTGAATTGACAGAAATCCCAGTACATAAGCTGACAAAATACTCTTTTCAAATTTAAGTTAGATGGATATGAACTTATCATTAAAATATGATTTTTTAATTTGATTTTTCAAAAAAGAGATATCATACCTGAAGAAAATGGCATAAAGCAAAAGCCTCCTCTCCATATTGTCTCATCTGCCCATTCCCACCCCACAGGTTAATAATGGTCATTCTTAATTTTTGTATGTAACCTTACAGGTTTCCTTCATGCATGTACCAGCGACTATAAAAATACATCTGTATTTTCTCTATTTTACCACAGAAAGTATCATATTAGACATCTTGTTCTCCAACTTGCTTTTTTTTTTTTTTTACCTAACAATATATCTTGTCAATCTTTTTCCTAACAATAAATAGAAAACTTTATGCAGCTAGTTAATATTTCAGGATCCATTTTGATCAGAAGGACCTTGGAAAATCAGGTTGATTTTAAGGAGCTGGGTCAACTCTATATGAGAAAATAATGTTCTATATATTCTTTGATGTTCTATATATTCTTTGCTTCATGGCAAAGAATATATAGAATTCCTAGGCTCCCTTCTTAGTAGATCCAAATCTTTATTCACATATTTACAAGCTTACTGTTCCCCAGAAATTAACACCAAAATTTAGGGTGCCATGAAAATTATGAATGAGTGACCCTAATAATAATAATCTCAAAAAATTAACCCAGGAAAAAGAGAACTGTGGCATAGGTTGGAAATCTATAATTCAGTTTGGTTCACAAATGTTTTCTTCACACAGTGTTTAGTTTTAACTATTTGGTAATATTTAAAAACTTTATATTGGGCTATTTCATATTAACATTTTAGTATTTATAATATATCATTTCAGTATTTCATATTAAATACAGATTTCTGGTTTCCCTGGACAACTTGAACTGCTCATTTCCACAAGGCAACAAGAGACTAAAGTTCTGTCGCAAGTTCTAGGTAGGCACCCAATAAAGCCCAATAAACACATGTAGGATTTGCATTTAAAGATAGCAGGTTAAACATACACATTTCCTCTGACACCCTTACCAAAACTCACAGAAAGTATTATATTAGGATGGTTTTGAGGAGGGTTTTTTTTTTTCAAAAGCTATAAAGACTCACAGACAATAGGAAAGAAGATGATAGCAACAGTATGTTAGAGGCTGGAAAGCAAGACAACAGGCTTCTCACCTAGTAAACCAGAGAAAGTTGAGTCTTAAGACAATGGTGGAAAAGCAAAAAAAACAAAAAACAAAAAAAAAAAACCCAAAAACACAAACAAAACCAGCATGCTTTGCGCATTAAATTTCTAAAGCCTCAGGAATTAATGGCCCCAGATACTTAGGAAGATGTATATGAAGATGAACTCTGAACGAGAAGAGTGGTAGAAGGATGTAACTAGATCCCATCCCTTCTTCTACTGGCAGAGAACCAGTTCCTGATTCCTACAGAGGGAGGAGAAAAAGGGTCTTTGGACTTTGCAGGAGGGTTGGCCAGGAGCAGTTAATAATGTTAGCCTGATACTGAAAATAGAACAATGAAGTGAAATATATATACATACTAAATGTCAAAACTACTGCCAGCATGCCTCTCAACTTGGCTTCCAGAAAGCAGACCACTTTATAAATTCAGGGAGGAGTAATAAAAGTTCTTCTTTGGAAATCTGACCCCACCAATAAAAATGACCTGATGTGGGCTGGGAGTTCTCATAAACAGAGCATCCTGATCACTCTCTAGTGAGACCCATAGCCATCAAGCCTCTCAGGCTAACCAGAGAACCTTCATTGAGCTTTTAAGTGATCAATTCTTAATTATTATCAAGCAGCTAAGGATTCTTAGATATATAAAGGAAGTTTCCATCATAAAAAATAAAGTCCAAAATGAACCAAAGGAAAAAAAACAAGTTGCAATTTGGAGGAAACAAAGACTATAGAGGGAGATGAGATGAAAACTTTTTTAAAAAGCTATTATTAAAATCTTCAGAGAAATAAAAGATGATATTGCATCCATAAAACAGGAGATTCTATTAAAAGAAACATTCAGGAAAATGTAAAAGAAAAAAATTCTTGGAAATTAAATGTATGATAACAGAAATGAGAAATTCAATAAATTGATTAGAAGAGAAATTGAGAAACTCTCCCAGAAATCAGATTAAAATACAAGTAGAAAATACAAGAGTAGCCTTAAGAAAATTAGAGGCATACAAGGAGATATAATACCTGAATAATAGGGTGACAGGGACGACGAAGAGGTAGAAATCACCAACAAAAATGTTCATAAAAATTTCCAAAAATAAATGAAGAACATGAATTTCCACATTGAAAATGCCCAATAAATTAATAAAAAATAGACTTTATACTAGGCTCCTAAATATGAGATTTCAAAACTTAGAGGACAATGAGAAGATTCACAGTGTTTCTAAAGAAAGAAAACAGATTACATATAAACAATCAAGATTGAGAAGCAAATAAGACTTCTCTAGAGATCACAAGAAGTTAGAAGAAAATGGAATATTTCCTACAAAATTATAAGGGAATATAATTTCCATTCTAGCATTCTCAGCTCAAAATATCACTTAAAAGAGACATATTCAGAGATTCAAGTTCCTCAAAATCTGTTTCCTGTGTATCCTTTTTCATGTAACTACTGGAGGAGATCCTCCACCCAAAGAAAGGTGGGGTAGACAATTTTAAAAACTTGAGTCCAGTAGAGTGGGAATCTTAAACATTCAAGAGGCAAATAGAGTTCTTGGGATAAAAGCTATCAAATGCCCCTGTAGGTTATGTCAGAATCACAATTCTAACCTGTATTTCACCCAGTCAGACACATCTACTGTGTCAACCATTAGCTTAATACAAAACGTAAGACTTCTTCAAATCCAATTTGCATTATGATCACTAATATCCAGAAGGGTGAAACATTGAGGGTGTGGAATGGGAGCATTTTTTCACATATTTTCTTTAAAAAAAAGAAGTCAGTTTTGCTATATGATAATTTAAAACATTTATGCTGTTGAAGGATTAGTCCTTGTGTCACATTTTCCTGTTTCCCCATTCTCAAATTCCTCCAAACCTATCAAGACCTATGTAACAGAAGTAAGATCTTAAATACCTTTTATTTGTTTTCAATTATCAACATCAGTACTTTACTATAAAGTAAACTCCATAGTTTGTTCTTTCATTAATTTTTCCCTGTTCCTGGGTCATGCTCTAGGATATCATATTACATACATGTCTCTTTAGCCTCATCTGGTCTGTGACAGTTTTCAGACTTTTCTTGTTTTTGATGACTTTGGCCAATTTAAGAGTGATGATAAAGTATTTTGTAGAATGTCCCTAAGTGTGGGTTTGTCTGATGTTTATTATCATGGTTAAACTGGGGATTATGGGTATTTGGGAGGAAGACCGGGGAGATGAAATGTCATTTTTGTCACATCATATCTGGAGTACATATTGTCAATGTGACATCACTGATGATGTTAACCACGATGCCCTGGCCCAGATAGCATTTGCCACATTTATTCATGTAAAGTTACCCACACTGTATTCTTCAGAAGCAGATCACTAAGCTTAGCCCACACACAGGGGTGAGGAATTAAGATGGGTGGGGAATATCTGTATAAAGCATTTGGAATTATTCCCTTCTCCTTTTTTAATTTATTTGTTCAATTGTGTATTCATGGTTCTTTATTTTATTCTTTGGATTATAATCTATTACAACCTTATTTATTTTGTTGCTTAAATTTTCCAGGTTTGTCCATTGGTAGCTCTTCTCGATTGGCTCCTATTTCCCTTTGTTATGCCTCATTTCCTGTTTGTGTTTTCAGTACTTCCCTAGTTTCTGGCATTACAGGATGCCCTGAGTTCATCTTGAATATTTTTCTCCCTCAGCCCTATAATCAGCCATTTCCCCAAGGAGCCTGGTTCTTTTTATTAGAGAATATCATATACCCCTAATTTAATGCTGTGATTCTTTTTTCTTTTTCTTTTAGGACTCCACCCCTCTGTCAATTTAAGAGCTATTGGATGGTGGAAGGGGAGGAGGGCAGGGGGTGGAGGGGAATGGGTGACGGGCACTGAGGCGGACACTTGACGGGATGAGCACTGGGTGTTTTTCTGTATGTTGGTAAATTGAATACCAATAAAAATTAATTTAAAAAAAATAAAAGTAAACAATAAAAAATAAAAAAATAAAAAAAGAGCTATTGGAAATACCAGGAAAGAGATTTTGGTAAGTTTCCTTGGGACTAATGTAGACTTTATTTTAACACCTTACTCTAGCTTCTTACAAGACAGAGACTGTATTAGTTGCCCCTTATCCTTGAAGAACAACAGTATTAGAAATTGGAATTTTCAGTCTTAACCTTATATCCTTAGAAATATTATTTGACTCACATTTTACAATCAATCTGAAGAATGCTAAACAGGTATTCCAAGAATTAAATTCAATGATATTAAGTATTTAAGAGCAGGAACCCCATATATACATAGGATAGTTAACTTCTTAGTTTTTTGCATTTTTATTAGGAATATCTAAAAAAAAAAAAAAAAGGAATATCTAACAGATTTTATAAATCCCATACTCTGACTCATTGTGTGTGCATAACTAGTGTCATTTTTCTTTACTTGAAAAAAAGATGTTTTCACTCTACACATAAAAAGAATAACCAACACTAGAATTAAAAAATTACTTTAAAAAGAGTTAATCTGAAATCTATACTATATAAATGTGAATTCAAAGTTAATTGTATTCTTTTTCCAAAAAGCTACATTTGCACTTACAGATACAAGGCTCAACTCAACTGTCTGTGTCAAATGACTTAATCTGGTTATTAGACTTATGGAGAGATTTAAGCATTTAGTGAAAGGGGACAAATACAATATTCTTTTGTTTAAATTAAGTTTTGCAATTCAGAGGATTTGTTCATTTGGGCCTTCAAGTTCTGTCTTTCAACATGAGAGTCTTGAAGGTAGAATCTTTGCTTGAAAGGCTTTTGCCTTTGACTCTAACTTCTACTTTGAAACTAACCAAAAAGAAACTAAGTGTATCAGAAGCATACCTAATCTCCTAGAAGTCAGCATTGCATCCAATGTATTAAAATTAAAACCTTCCTTTTTTTTTCCCTCCTCCTTAAATATGCATCTAGTAATAAAAGGCCAGTCAGCTGGGTTAGGATAAAACAGGCAATGTTTTTCCTTCAGTAGTTCATTTGGAAAAGTCGCTTTGCTAATTGAGAAAAATTTAATGAATTTTACTTGTATTAAAATAAAGGTGATTGGCAACAATGTACTCATTTGAGAAAGTCATTACATTTATGTATTGTGTTTTCATGTAAATACTTTTGCCAAATGTATTAGCAAGGAATATAATATTATGGTTCATGGTTCTTGTAGTATCTGAAAAGAATAATTGTATAACTAATCAATGAAAACAAAGTAAATGTTCCTCTTGGGTTTGTACAATAAAAATGGAATTAAAATTACTCAGGCTCAAAACTGCAAATATAATGCATCTCACCAGCAGAAAAATAAAATTCTAAAGGCAGAACTTGTATAGTAAGACCAGTATTTCATTTCCTCTCAAAAGTCTTCATTTGATTCCCAAACTGATCACTTCAAAATTCACTTCCATGCATTTTTATAAAGTGCTCAAATATTTCACTGTTTTTAAAACAAAATTATCATTGATTCTACTGAACAGGCTCACTGATATTCAGAACATTTTCTGGGGAAATTAATGCTAATCAGTACAGCAGCAGCCACCAAAATAGCACTGTAACGTATTAGACAGTAACATAAGATTAAATTCACATTAAACTCAAGAGCAAATAACCCATATTAATTTAAACAGTTTTAATCCTGGGAAAGGGCAAAGGTTAGAAATGATCTGAAAGATAACCAAATTGTATTGAGAACAATAGGCCTTATATTAGACAACGGCACCCCCTACTGGAAGCTTGAGGCTGCCTGGACAGTTACTCTTGGAGGCTGCTGGGAAGGACCGGCCCAGGGAAAGGAATCTGTGAGGATGCTCGGATGCTCGGACCTCCACCTAGCAGGTGGGGCTGCCATGGAATTCAGGGGCATCATCAGTCCAGAATTGTTTCTTCTCTATTGTGTAATCACGAACCTTAGGCAAGCACCTAGAATTTTTATTTCTCAACTACTAGTTAGCAAGACTTTGATTCTGAAGGTTTTATTAGTAAACATTTAGAGTGCCTTTTTTTTTTTAAAGAAAGGTCAAACTCTGTGATAAATGCTTGATATGAAAAAGAAATAGCTGTTCATGCAATGATTTTAATTAATCTGCCTTGGAATTTACCCACAGTGCTCAAAATTATTCCTTAGTAGAGAGTCCTTAGTAGAGAGTGTTTCTTAGGGTGCTTTGACCTAATATTCCAACAAGCATGCATGGTGGATATATTTAATAGATCTGTATATGAGTACATATGTACACACACACAGCATATATATACACACTGTGGGCAATCTGGCTCAAAGTGAACCCTAGAGAAGCCTCAGTAGGATGGCAAGCCTCCACCATCAGCTTTCCCCTAAGTTTGGGTTTATGGCTTTTTTTCTAATGTTATTCTTTGGATGAGTAAACATCTGTAATGATCACAAGAAATATGAAAACTCCTGAGAAATAATAAAAACAATCATTTGATAGACTAGCCATCTATAAGACATCCTCTTTTTAAAATTAATATATAATTCCCAATAGTCTTTTGAATTTAACAATTCTAATAAATCAAATATTTAAACTGGGGATTATGTTGTATAACTAAAAGACACCTCAGTCAAGCTAACTTGCTAAACATATTTAAATGCCATAAGCAGTAAGTACAGTAATCAGAGAAATAAACTGAAGACAAATCAGGAGAGATCATTTAAACAGAAATGGCCAAATACATAGAATGACTAGGGGAGAAAAGGAAATAGAAGTAGGCACTAAAACCAGGTTTGGCTTGAAAAGAAGCCTAAACTGTTATGAAAAATGATCATGGAAACAGCTCTCAGCATTTCCATTTTCCACCTACCTCACCACCTCCAGCACCAAATGCTTTAGTGTCGTGACTAAATTTTGAATGATTTTTATTAAAACCTACCAGGGAGGTGCATTATCCAACCAAATGGATCCTAGCTCAGAGACCATGTTCGTGTTCCCAGCCAGATGAGAGGAGAAGGTGACTTTCCCTCTGCAGAATTTTTGAAGTGAATGGAGGAGGCCAGGGTCAGCTGAATTAGAAGGTGTTCTGTTTAACCCTCCTGCCTAAAATATGGAGTAAAATCATTTCAGAAAGGAGTTAAATATCTGTTGGGAGTTGTCTGCAGGTTGGGGGTGTTTATTTCCTAAGGCTAAAAAGCATTGAACACATTCTTCAAAGAAACAAGATCAGAAGTATTTGAAATTACAGATGCCTGAGGGAAAGAGCTTAATAGTGGGGAAAAAATACAGACAGGACAGAGGAGGCCAGGATCCTAACCCAGCTTGGCTCTGCTGTGTGCCCTTGAGTGTCATATAACCTGTCTGTGCCTTAGTTTCTTTATCTGGAAAAAAGATGACCTCTATTTTCCAGCTTTGATAGCAAAATACATTTTCATGAGAATATAGTATTCAGACAAGACTTGATCTAGCAGTGCTTCAAGTGAACCATCATCGTTCAAGAAGAGAATGGGTTCACAAAGCAAAGTACTAAAGTTAATGACATCTTCCCTGGATTCACCCATTTATTTATTTATTTATTTATTTATTTATTTATTTATTCTTCAATAGGTGTTTATTAATGGTCTACTATATGTCAGACTCCAAACCAGGGAATGGAATACAAACTTGAACAAGACCCAATCTCTTTCCTCAAAGAATTTGAAGTTTAGTAGGTAAAAAAGACAAATATATGTGTTTTCACAGTGTAGGGCTGTGAGTACTCTGCTAGCATAAACCATGGTGCTGTGAGAGTGTGTCTGGAAGATCCCAACCAGGCAGGCACAGATGAAAACTCACCAAAGGATGCAAGGAGCAGCAACACCCAATTCCCACCTTAAACCACAAACAGGAGTTAGCCATTAAAAAGAGAGAGAGAAATAAAAAAGGTATTTTAAGCAAAGTGAGCAGCCTAGCACAGGATGGTATGCCCAATCCTATGGCCAACAGGGTAGGTTGCCTTGATTGGCAGCCTCTATAGGACCATTTACTTGGAAGGATTATTTCCCAAAGAATAGAAGAGTGCTATGCAAAGCAACGAATGTTACAACAAATATTCCCCAGTCCACTTCTTTTTTCTCAGTAAGTATTCAATAAATATTTGTCAAGCAAATGATATTTTCAACATTACATCATAGTCTTTAGATTTTTATCCTGTAAGCATTTTAATAAATGGATTGAAACCTTTCAATTCTCTGCGAAAATGCCCAACCAACAAAGACCAGGAAAGAATATGGTGATGAAGAGGTTACCCTTCATCACCCTGGAGTTAAACTAATCACATCTACATAAAATGAACATGAACAGCCATCTAAGGAAATCAGGGCAGTGTCTGCAAGTACGTGACTTATGTCTCCACAATTAGGAACCCCCACAATTCCAATCAAGGTGATCTGGAAATTGTGTTTAGAAAAGGGTAGTGAATTTTATGGTACTAGTACTGGAGATAGAGTGTATGGACTGTTTAGGAAAGAGAGTGACTTCTCTGAATGACAAGGCTCCATACACTCTAGTATTTTACCTGATTCTGTGTTAGTGACCTCTGAGTTTCACTTTAGTAGTTGCTGTTTGACTCTAAGACAATGTACTAGTTTTGCAGATGAAAATACACCATCTTCCTAGCAGTTATATTTCTTGTTGCCAATTAGAGATTTTGTATTAATTTGGCTATCTCTGTTGTGAGTTTAGTTATGTGGGTTGGCATCTCCAAGTCTGACTGCATATGTGTACAAAATCTCAGCTTTGAGAACCATAGGAAAGTAAAGGCCACCTTGTGGGACCCTCTAGCAGAGGGCTTGCTAACCCTCCAGCCATCCACTTGAACAGGACTCCTGCAGGGTACCTTCTATAATGGCTGAAGAGGAACCCCAATTAATAAGTCAACAGATAATATTAGACTACACTAAATTTATGTGTGGTTATTAATGGAAATAGGAATTCCTATCTATTGAACGGCTAAAATGTGTCAAGAGTTGCTCTAGGTACTTTATGGAGGGGCAAAAAAAAAAAAGGTATGTAAAACATCTTCTTTGAAATCTTATATGTAAGAGTGTGTACAAGCTTATTTGTAATCACACTGAATATTTGTCTTTCCAAAATTCAAATGTTGAAGCCCTAATCCACAAACAGTCTAATGGTATTTGGAGGTTGGGCCTTTGGGAGGGATTAGGTCATGAGGATGGAGCTCTTAAGAAAAGGGCTCTCACCAGACACTGTATCTTGCCGACATTTGGATTGTGTACTTTCTAACCTCTGGCACGGTAAGAAATAGTAAATATTTGTTTAAGCCATCCTGTCTGTGGTAATTTGTTATAGCAGCCCAAGCTAAGACAGTGAAGAACTGGAATTAAATATTCAACAGGCAATAATAAAATGTGTTCCCAATCGGCAAAAATATATAAGTGAAAACACTGAAGAGGTATGCATGGAAACATTAACAAATAAGATCAACTGTCTTTTTTATAATCTTCTTTGGTTTTTTATGTATTTAAATTTTTTTCGATGGTGAACATCTATTTTATAATTGAGAAGTTTTCATTCACTATTAATTCCTAAAAAGAAACTTCAATATTATTGTATAAGTATACAGAATCTTCTTTAGATTTTATTGTTTCAAAAGAATGTAGGCGTTCTTATATTGAATTTTTAGAGGAAATACAGTTAGACTGTCTCTTTGGTTTACTGAAGACTTAATTTGTCATTCTGCTTGCCCATATTTGGTCCTCCATTCAAAATAAAACCAATAGAGCAGCATCAACCCAATTTTGCCTCGTTACCATAGCAACAAAATAGTGACAAAAGCACATAGCCCCATCCCTCCCCCTCACATATGTGCTCTCATTGTTTCATTCTCATCTACTTTCATTCATGGCTATTGTCTTCCATCCTTTTTTTTTTTTTTTTCATCTTTTTTCACCTGTCCCTTCCTCCCCAAAACGTTCATGTGTGGCAAAAAAAAAAAAAAAAAATGAGTACATGCCACTAACCAATATGACCTAAATTCTGGGATGCCTGCCGTGGCTCAGCTGTTGAGCGTCTGCCTTCAGCCCAAGGTGTGATCCTGGAGTTCCAGGATCGAGTCCCGTATCAGGCTCCCTGCATGGAGCTTGCTTCTGTCTCTGCCTATGGCTCTGCCTCTCTCTGTGTGTGTGTGTGTCTCTCATGAATATATAAAATCTTTTTTAAAAATATGTCCTAAATTCTAAATGCCAATTTGTTTTCTCTGTCTTATACTTTTCAGGGATCCTCCTTATTCACCCTAAGTAAGGAACAGTTATATTTTTCCTGGGAAGCTTGTCTAATTGCAATTTCTGAATGCAAACAATTTTAATATTCAGAACTTTATTCAAATGAACTCTTAAGTAGACAGAGAGAATACATACTGAGGGAGCTGGGTCTGATTGGACTTTGTTCCTCTCCCCTTCCACCACCCTTCCCCACATACAAATACACAATAAATCCATTATTTATTTTGGGAGCTGTGAAGAGATGAAACTGTAATAAGAACCACCATAGATATTTCAATTGCACCTAAAATCAGAGTTGTTGTATTCCATACAGGACGTTGTTGTATTCCATACAGAAGGTGTGCAGGTGACCTTGCCTACCATATCCACTCTAGGCCTCTTATGAGCTCTGACTTCTTACAGATGTCCTCTGTCTTTCTGGAAGCCATGTCCATTGGGAGAGGATAATCCCAGCCCCAAATCTAGATGGCGAGTCTTGATTGGTACAAACTAATTATGATGGTACCATTCCTTTGCCAAAAATGGCCTAGGCATGGGCATGCAATGCTTATTTGGCCAATAAAACATAAGGGGAAGTCTGCTGGTGGTTTCTAAGAGAGGTGGCTGAGAGGTACAAGAATGTGGCAGTGACTGGTTCTTGTTGCTCACCATATATGCTTCACTTAGTCCATAGTGGTAAAAAGTTTAGCTAGGCACATGGACATGCAGATTAAAGAATACATTTCTGACCCTCATTTGCAGCCCATTGTGGCCTGATAAGTTCTGACCAATAAGATAAAAGCAGAAGTGTGATGTGGCAACTACTGAGAATCTTTCTTATTAGACAACTGACATGTGCCCTTTACCTACTCTTTCTTGTTTCCTTTATTCTGCTATGTGAAATGTGGATGTGATAGCTAGAGGTAAAATAACCACTTGAGACCATGAATGACCTTGGGAATGGAGACCATGTATGGAAGGACAATAAAAGAAGCCACACCTAAACCACCATCATTCTGGGTTTTTTGTCACTTACAATCAAGTCAAAGGCGGGGAGCCTGATGCGGAACTTGATACAAGGACCCCGGGATCACAACCTGAACCAAAGGCTCAACCACTGAGCCACCCAGGTGCCCAAAACTGTGCTGCTTAAAACGGGAGATTTCCTCTTCCATTTTGAATAAGACAAACAGCTATGTACTAACACTCAGAAGTACTCCTTGAATCACTTATTTGAAACCATAAATTTCACAGCAAAGATTTGCATTTTTGGTACACTCCTCATCTGGCCAATTTGGCTTCACAACCAACAAGAAAAGTCAATCCATTGTTTTCTTCTGTCTCCTTGAGGAGGACAAGGAGACAGAAGACTTCTTCAAGTCTTCTTGAAAAATTAAGGAGGACTTGATTTTTTCAACACAGGAGGTGGGAGCAAGGCCCAGAGTGGGCCTGGCTGACACTGGCCATCCCTGGGCTGTTTACTCCCATCTGCTGAACTAAAGGATTCCTGAGACTAGATGCCAGGCCCCAGCTAAACACCATGGCTTCACTCTCACTGCCAATGGACAAAGAATACAAGGAGGAATCAAAGAAGAGAAAACAATGCTGGATGGGGGGAAAAGCAGGTTGATATCATCTTTAGAGCAAAGTGCTCATCAATCCTGAAGAGGGGCTCTAAACCCAGTGAGAAGGCAAGGCTGCCCTTGGGATGCTCCTCTTCTTCCTAGTGGAGTACATTTTCTGATAATTATAGCTCACAAGAGTTGCTCCTTTTCGAGTGGCAGCCTTAGGGCAGCACGGGTGGCTCAGTGGTTTAGTGCCACCTTCAGCCCAGGGCCCGATCCTGGAGACTGGGGATTGAGACCCTCATCGGACTCCCTGTATGGAGCCTGCTTCTCCCTCTGCCTGTGTCTCTGCCTCTCTATCTGTGTCTCTAATGAATAAATAAATAAAATCTTCAAGTGACAGCCTTAGGTGCTTTTCTTTAATCAATTACAAGTAATGCTTATTTTAAGGTAACACTAAGACTGAGGATAAAATTTAAATATTTTCTATGTTTTAAAGTGTATACATGAAAAAAATAAAAATAAAAAAATTAAGTGTATACATGATTGGTTTTCCTAAGTGTGTATTTGTTGTCTTCAAAATAGTCCTATCTATCACTAAGGGAATTCAGACGATTCTGATGTTTAAATAATTCATGCTTCATTCACATTTTATCACTCGTAAAGCATTTATCTGTCAAAAGTCCAAACCATTTTTTGTACATACCAAGTATAATTTTGAAAAATGTAATTGTTTCAGAATTTAACTGTCCAAATAATTCTTAAACTGGATATTCATAATATAGCAATGTGTATGCAGATATTCAAACTGTTTATAAACTTCAAACACAGCAAACTGAAGATTATCAAAGTTTAAAAACATTATATTTGGTCCTAGTTTTGTAGAACAGAGACTAGATAACATTCACAAATGAATAAAAATAAAGGAGAATTTCAGGCGTGAATAAAAATGGGGAAAAGCTGGAAGTTGTCACAAACCTTTACCAATGCATTCATGCTGACAGCAGCATAACAAAGTGGCAGAAACGTTTGTTGTGATCAGAATATTGCGAATCAATGAAAAGCCAGGTAGGTACGTAGAGAGAGCTTAGCTGCACTACACCAAGAAGACAGAGCCTGTGGTCCTGTGGGGAGAGGCAGCACTCAGGGCAGAAGGGCAGGGAGCCCAGGGGAGTCTGCTCTCTGGAACACCAGGTTGCCACCTAGAGAAACATCCATCTCCCTTATTACCCCACCGTGCTTTTCTGCCACACATCAAACACCAGATGGACAGCCAGCTGTCAGAAAACACTGTCTGCTTGCCTCCTAAATGGGAGTATAGTGTGTGGAAGGGACCATTTTAGAGTCTTGTACTTTCATGTGAGAAGAGCTTGTAAGGCAGCAGGAGCTCGGGGTAGGGGTTACGTGTTGCAAAAATGTTCAGA
This sequence comes from Vulpes lagopus, assembly GCF_018345385.1. Classification (NCBI taxonomy): domain Eukaryota; kingdom Metazoa; phylum Chordata; class Mammalia; order Carnivora; family Canidae; genus Vulpes; species Vulpes lagopus. The sequence goes on along the minus strand of NC_054829.1, from coordinate 40,610,624 downwards.
AACATCAAACATTACACTCTCTGCAGAAAGGTAGACTCCAGCCTCAGCTGCTGATTCTTTTGGCTCAAGCTGAGTCAAGTAGTACACAAAGCATAGACAAAAGCCTGCAAACGACTGGCAGTCGCCACGGGGTACGGCAAACCAATGCTGGCTAAGTCCAGACATTTTTCCTTCTCTGCAGAAGGAAACTGCACCTGCGTCCAATTGAAGTGTGGCCACATCTCCTCCTCTGGACCTCCGGAAAATTCTCCACAGTGAGAAGGCAGGACTCTGGTCATTGAAGCCCTTTGTTTCTATATATGTTTGAATGCTTATTCAGATGGAGATTTTTTTTTTTTAAGATTTTATTTATTCATGAGAGACAGAAAGAGAGAGAAAGGCAGAGACACAGGCAGAGGGAGAAGCAGGCTCCATGCAGGAAGCCTGATGTGGGACTCGATCCCAGGTCTCCAGGATCAGGCCCTGGGCTGAAGGCAGGCACTCAACCGCTGAGTCACCCAGGTGTCCCTCAAATGGAGATTTTATTGCTTGGGCTTCACCAGTTTTAAGCTTGAGCTTTTTAAAAATGAACTATAAAATGAGGCACTGTTAAAAATAATTTCTTCATTAATAACTGAAGCCCAGTGCAGTTCCCTTTTTCCAAAGGCAGATGGAATTAGCCACATGCCTCTAATATTAGTTCTATTTCCCACATTACTCGTTGACAACCCAAACTAATCACTCTTCCAATTATCCATTTACCCTTTACTGCAATACTAATCCTCCCGGACCACTGTTCTCAGTGTCTTCTGCCACTTGTCATGGTGTATCAACTTTCTAAAATATCACTGTTTTCTTCAAGAAGTAAAAAGAAAAACATTTTCTCTCATTTAATATTATAGATATCAAAAAATAAGATATTTGTTGGATCTTAAAAACTGTCTACCCATAGGATTTATTTCTTTTATGTATATAAAACATCCTATTCCTCATAAGAAAGAGGTGCCCATTACTCTTTCCATTTTATAGAAAAGGAAGTGAAGTCCAATTGCATGATTCCTGCAAACCCCTACCATGCAGTGGGGACATGAGAAATTCTAGAGGAATGCTATCTAATAAGACGATTTTAACTGCTATTATGTTGTTCTCTTTCAGTACAGGAACAGCATCAAGAAATCTGCACATTTCAATCCTTTATGGAATGCAACATTCTGGAAAGAAAAAACACTTCTCTCACGACCTCCCCCTTTGGGTTTTCACCTGTGCTCAAAGTAGGACAGGATTGCTGAGCACTGTTTACAGCTCCAGTGTGATCCTGGGTACCTCTAAGACAGGGCCTCCCCAAGTGTGAGATGTTTAGAGGTGAATGAAGCCCTCACACGCTGAAAGAGCAGACACAGAGAACTGGTCTGCCATGTTGTGCTTTCTTTCTTATTTGTAACTATGTGGTTGGAAGATCCTCCTTTCAATCAAGTTGTCTATTTCTATACAAGTATGTGGCTATTTTAATGTTCACAAAACACTCTCTTCAAAAGTCGACCTTCAAGTATCCTTGAAGGTGGAAAGGCAAACAAATGTGTTATTAGATGACATGAGGCACCTCCCAACATTTGCTCTAATCTGCTAAATACCTCATGGCAGGTGGACACAGTCAAAAAAAAATTCCCACGAGACCCATTTTCTCATTTGAACAAGATGGAAATGGCTCTGGATTACATTCAAATATCATCTGTGACTGGAGCATATGAAGACATTAAAGAAGTTTATAATACTGTGATGACTACCCTTGGAACTATTACTATCTCTTAAAATCCACCTCTCCAGCCTATTTTCACAATTGTTAAGAAAATACCATGTGAAAGAGTCAACAACACAACTTTTCACGGTAGAGCTAGTAATACACATAGGTTTAGTAATTCATTCAGAGTCTGATTTTAAAAGACAAAACAAGTAAAAATGGCACTGGGATTGTTTCATTTCCTGGTCAATCACACAATACGTAATTATTAACATGACAGCCATCATGAGCATGCAAGTGGCACCAGGGGCAGAGTGGAAAGGAAGGCTCTGGAAGACACAGGGTGGTCACTTGCTATAAATAATTTTTATGGAAACTCACAGGTGGATAATTCCCACACAAAATGACTTTAAGAAACTCATTTTCCTGAGCACAACTTATATTGAACACACAAATAGAATATGTACAAATCTTGAGCAACAAGTATTGCAGTTCTAATGAGATTATAAATTATAACTTGTACAGTGATAAACCAATACACTCAACACAGGTGTTCTCAGATTTTATAAAACCAATAATTTGGGGGGAGGTAACTGATACCAGTGTCCCAATGAAAGCATCACAAAGACAAATAAACTTCACTTCAGGCAGAGTTTGAAAAATTAAATGAAGAAGTGTAAAAATAAATTATCTAAAAAATAAATAAATAAATAAATAATCTTGGTAGCTCTCTAGTTTCATGTAGACAGGTGATACATTTTTTTAAAGATTTTATTTATTTATTCATGACAGACAGAGAGAGAGAGAGAGGTAGAGACACAGGCAGAGGGAGAGGGAGAGAAGCAGCTCCACGCAGGGAGCCTGACATGGGACTCGATCCTGGGTCTCCAGGATCACACCCCCAGCAGAAGGCGGCACTAAACCACTGGGCCACCGGGGCTGCCCCAGGTGATACATTTTATTTATTTATTTTTTTAAGATTTTACTTATTTAGTCATAGACACAGAGAGAGAGAGGCAGAGACACAGGCAGAGGGAGAAGCAGGCTCCACACAGGGAGCCTGATGTGGGACTTGATTCTGGGTCTCCAGGATCACACCCCAGGCTGCAGGCGGCGCCAAACCACTGCGCTACCGGGGCTGCCCGGTGATACATTTTAAAGACAGTTCAGCAGATAGTATCTTAAGGATATGTCTATGTAACAAATAATTATTAAATACATACTGATAACATGTACATTTGTAGGTGTTTCAACTAAGGAGCAATTGTAATAAAAAATATGAAAACATAGAAAATGTATTTCTGATGTCTTCAAATACAGCATTTATTATATAGCAAACACAATTTTAAACCTGATCCCTTATTAAATCTTTATTACCTCTGCTCCATAATTATCTTCTGAATGAATGTAAAAATTAGGGAAATAAAGAAAATGGCCTGAGTAGTATAATACATTCTGTGGTAAAAGAAGAAGAATGGTATTATAATACACAGAAGAATATACAATAGTTACCAAGGAAGACTTCAATGGTCCTATTCAATGGGAGAAGGAAAGAAAACATAGAAGAGTTCTGATCATGAAGATAAAGATTTTCCTGAGGTAGCAGTATTCCAGAGAATAAAACAAGGGAAAGTAAATACAGTGAAACAGAACCTAGTAAAAAAAAAAAAAAGTAACATTGGAAAAACAACTTACTTAAACTGGTGGAAGAGTATGTAGATGCTTGATTAGTTTTCTTCAGTGAAAAGAGACTTTTAGTTATGTGAATACACGTAATGTATAAAATCAATTATCTTTTAAAATTATCGGGATCCCTGGGTGGCGCAGCAGTTTGGCGCCTGCCTTTGGCCCAGGGCGCGATCCTGGAGACCCGGGATCGAATCCCACGTCAGGCTCCCGGTGCATGGAGCCTGCTTCTTCCTCTGCCTGTGTCTCTGCCTCTCTCTCTCTCTCTCTCTCTCTCTGTGACTATCAGAAATAAATAAAAATTAAAAAAATAAAAAAAATAAAAAAAATAAAATTATGAATAAGGAGTGCCTGGGTGGCCTAGGCGGTTAAGCAACTGCCTTTGGCTCAGGTCATGACCCCAGGGCCCTTGGATGGCTCCCTGCCCCACAGAGAATCTGCTTCTCCCTCTCCCTCTACCTACTTCTCCCCCTGCTTGTGCTCTCTCTGTTAAATAAATAAATAACATCTTTTAAAAATAAAATAATTGAGAGTAAAATAATATAAATGTGACACACTGTTATAAACAGAACTATACAAGTGCAAAGTCTATTTCCATGTGTTTTGCATTCATCAAGATGCTGGTCTTGCTATTATTTATAATTGTCAGTATTTTTGTGATGCTGTAGGTTATTGACAATAATAAGCAAGCCTATTTAAACATATGGTTGCCATTGTTATTATAAAGTCAGCATCAGGGAAATACAAATCAAAACCACAATGAGATACCACTCACACCAGTTAGAATGGCTAAAATTAACAATTTAGGAAATTACAGATGTTGACAAGGATGTGGAAAAGGGGGAGCCCCTCACACTATTGGTGGGAATGCAAACTGGTGCACTCTGGAAAACAGTATGGAGGTTTCTCAAAAAAATTAGAAATAGAGCTACCTACCCTATGACCCAGCAATTGCACTACTAGGCATTTATCCAAAGGAGACAAACGGTGATTTGAAGGGGCTCATGCACCCCAATGTTTACAGCAGCCATGTCCATAATAGCCAAAATATGGAAAGAGCCCAGATATCCATTGACAGATGAAAGGATCGACATGCAGTGTATATATACAATAGAATATTACTCAGCCATTAAAAAACATGAGATCTTATCATTTGCAACGACATAGATTATTATGCTAAGCAAAGTGAATCAGAGAAAAACAAATATAGTATAATTACACTCATGTATGGAATTTAAGAAACAAAATAGATGAACATAGGAGAAGGGAAGGCAATAAAATAAGATGCAAACACAGAGAAAAACAAATTGTAAGAGACTTTTAATTACAGGAAACAAACTGAGGGTTGCTGGAGGAGAGGAGGTTGGGGAATGGGGTAACTGGGTGATGGGCATTAAGGAGGCACTTGATGAAATGAGCATTGGGTGTTTTACACAACTGATGAATCACTAGATTCTACCCCTAAAACTAATAGTACACTATATGTTATTAAATTGAATTTAATTTTTTTAAATAAAAATATTAGTTTAATTGTTCTATTAGAATTCTTAAGTAAGATATTCTTTCTTTGTATACTTAATTATACACTTAGTTTCAGTTTTCCCTCAGAAGATGTATTAATTTCAATTAGTCATTTTTAAAAGTTTTTACTTGTTTCATAAAAATGAAAGTCTATAATGATAATTTTGGTAATTTGTATATAATTCTGGGGAAGTTATCGAGCATAACTTATTATATCCTCTCTTTACCTTAGGAAAATGAATATAGGGTTATTATTCACTATAAATAATCTATTCCACAAATAGTGCTCTAGCTGAAACAAAGGAATCTGTTGGGAGAGATGGTCATCTGAAAATTCAGAGTTTAAAAATTAAGTTAACCAGTTAAATAAATCCCACTGCTTTGGTTTACTTGACAGAGACACAGTATTATTTTGCTTTAGAGTTCAGGCTCAATATCATAACATATTTTTCCTCTTTGAGACTTGATTATTTTCACCTGACCATTTCTCCAAGAAATAAAAAGTATAAGAAGGATATTAATATATCTTAAATTTTTTATTTGGCTCTTGATTAAGCTCCCATCTTTTAATTTTTTTAATTTATGAAAATGTAGATACTGTACAACCAAAAAATACAATTCCAACACAATTACATGTGCTTTTACTTCCAGGTAAGAAATGAAACAGTATTGCTGAGAAAATTATTAGAAATATAAGCTACATCTCAGTTGTGATCGCCTTAAAATCAATATCCTTTTATTTGAACAAATGGTAGCAAGAATCATTAAGATAGGGCCCTAGCAATTAAGGATAAATTATAGCTCAATTGTGAATTTGTTATATCATTTGAACAAACTGTTTCAACAATTGCATTTCTGTCACTTTTAAGTATAATAAGCATAATCATTCTTACTGGATGCTATGACTTTGAAGAACATGCTTTTGGAAAAATTTTCTGGATTCTTAGATATATAAGAGAGGGAAGATACTATTATAAAAGTAATATCTGTCAAGAGGTAAGTTTTTATCAGATGTATATGAAACCATATCTTTATTCCTACGTGGGTAGCATTTGCATACAATTTTCAGAGGAACCCAGTACTGTGCTTCATGAATTCAAACCCAGAACAAGCTCTTAGAAAGGAATAAAGAGCTTGAGAAATAAAGCAGATGAATTGACTTATTAAATACCTAAATCCTAAGGACTCTTTATTCGTTCCACATAGTATTCAAAATGTGCCAATTCCAGAGATTCCTTTGCTGATCTAGTTTTGAATTCCCCAAGTGAAAAGCATAACCAAGAAGCAAACTCCAGGGGCACCTGGGTGGCTCAGTCGGTTAAGCGTCTGCCTCCAGCTAAGGTCATGATCCCAGAGTCCTGGGATCAAGCACCTCGTTGGGCTCCCTGCTAAGCAGGCTCCCTGCGTCTCCTTCTTTCTCTGTCTGCCGCCCGCCCCAGGCCTGTGCTGGCATGCCTGCTCTTTCTCGCTCTCTTGCTCTCTCAATCTTTGTCAAATAAACAAATAAAATCTTTTTATTTATTTTTTATTTTTTTTTTATTTTTATTTTTTATTTTTTTTTCAAATAAAATCTTTTTAAAAACCCACCAAACCAATTTAGAACGAGCTACCCTGAGAGCCGTGGATGTGACTGGTCATGTTAACGCAATGGCGTGCTTCTGCCTGCATGCACAGGCCACCAGGCTGCCCCTTGGAGAACCCAGGTGTTCAGTCGTTTCAGGAACAGCATTCCATGGCTATCGTCTACCATCTCTCTGCACCTAGGCCTATTAGACAAAATCTCCGCTATTTCGTAGTAGTAGAGTGCTTGCAAAGGCACATAATTATCTCTTATAGCTTCCATTTCCAAGAATTTGACCACTGGCCAAAAGAATGATTCACCTGTTTTCCTAAAAATTTTTTCAATATTATTATTTCTAATGGTTTTTCACATTATTTCATCTGCTATTTCTCCACAATGCACATTCTTTTTCAATAGCTCTATGTCTGCCTTAGATCTCAGCTAACAAGATCATCAGTAGAGGGGCACCTGGATGGCTCAGTTGGTACAGCCAAGTCAGTGACTCTTGATCTCTGGGTCATGAGAAAAAAGGTCATCAATATCTGAGTAGCCATTCCTTTTCTATGAACATTATTTAAGACAGACAAACCCCAATGAATACTCACAGCTCGCTAAAAGTGTACGTTGGGAGATCATACCATAGGCAGCGACTGCTATGAAACCCCAGAGGTTGAAAGGAAATTCCGCTCTCTAGATCCAGTAAGATAAGAACTATCTTCTAGTAACATAGAATCAGCAGATGTTATGCCTCAGGTCTTTGCTAGAAGATGTATTCCTTGGGGAGCTCATCCAATCTACCAGAATATCTTGCTCTTTCAGCTCTGCCTGGTGTATCTTCAAGAAAAGAAATTAACTACAGTTTAGGTTTGGCACTAAAAGAGATTTGTAGATTCACAATGTTTCCCCTGTGTTTTGTTTGTTTGTTTGCTTATTCATTTATTTATGAGAGCAAATGAATGAGGGAAGGGGGCAGAGGGGCAGGGAAAGAAGGAGAGAATCTCAAGCAAATTCCAAGGTGAGCACAGAGTTGTCCCGGGAGCTCCATCCCATGACCCCTGGGGATCATGACTCCAGCTGAAACCAAGAATTGGATGCTTAACCAATTGAGCCACCCAGGTGCCCCTGCATCTAAAAGATTTAAGAGGTAAATTTAGTTTTGTCTTGAAGATTATTCAAGTGTTTAGCAATGTCAAGTCTTTTTAAAAAATAAGATCTTCTAAAAATGCAAATTAAGTTTGTTGATTATCAGAGTATTTTTTAATTAATTTGAAGTATGAAATAACTAATGCTTTTTAATTTGTGACTTCAAATTGAAATTCAATAAAAAATGATTTGTGGCTTCAGTTATTCATGTTGCATTAATTTAAACTGTATGAGTAAATCATTTCTACTTTTCACATATTATATATCACAAACTGTCTTGCCCCTAACAATTTTATTTTTTTCTTTTTATTTATTTATTTATTTTTAATTAATTTTTATTGGTGTTCAATTTACCAACATACAGAAAAACACCCGGTGCTCATCCCGTCAAGTGTCCACCTCAGTGCCCGTCACCCATTCCCCTCCAACACCCGCCCTCCTCCCCCCTTCCACCACCCCTAGTTCGTTTCCCCGAGTTAGGAGTCTTTATGTTCTGTCTCCCTTCCTGATATTTCCCAACATTTCTTCTCCCTTCCTTTATATTCCCTTTCACTATTATTTATATTCCCCAAAAAATGAGAACATACACTGCTTGTCCTTCTCCGATTGACTTATTTCACTCAGCATAATACCCTCCAGTTCCATCCACGTTGAAGCAAATGGTGGGTATTTGTCATTTCTAATTGCTGAGTAATATTCCATTGTATACATAAACCACATCTTCTTTATCCATTCATCTTTCGATGGACACCGAGGCTCCTTCCACAGTTTGGCTATTGTGGCCATTGCTGATAGAAACATCGGGGTGCAGGTGTCCCGACGTTTCATTGCATCTGAATCTTTGGGGTAAATCCCCAACAGTGCAATTGCTGGGTCGTAGGGCAGGTCTATTTTTAACTCTTTGAGGAACCTCCACACAGTTTTCCAGAGTGGCTGCACCAGTTCACATTCCCACCAACAGTGTAAGAGGGTTCCCTTTTCTCCGCATCCTCTCCAACATTTGTTGTTTCCTGCCTTGTTAATTTTCCCCATTCTCACTGGTGTGAGGTGGTATCTCATTGTGGTTTTGATTTGTATTTCCCTGATGGCAAGTGATGCAGAGCATTTTCTCATGTGCTTGTTGGCCATGTCCATGTCTTCCTCTGTGAGATTTCTCTTCATGTCTTTTGCCCATTTCATGATTGGATTGTTTGTTTCTTTCGTGTTGAGTTTAATAAGTTCTTTATAGATTTTGGAAACTAGCCCTTTATCTGATATGTCGTTTGCAAATATCTTCTCCCATTCTGTAGGTTGTCTTTTAGTTTTGTTGACTGTATCCTTTGCTGTGCAAAAGCTTCTTATCTTGATGAAGTCCCAATAGTTCATTTTTGCTTTTGTTTCTTTTGCCTTTGTGGATGTATCTTGCAAGAAGTTACTGTGGCCGAGTTCAAAAAGGGTGTTGCCTGTGTTCTCCTCTAGGATTTTGATGGACTCTCACATTTAGATCTCTCATCCATTTTGAGTTTATCTTTGTGTATGGTGAAAGAGAGTGGTCCAGTTTCATTCGTCTGCATGTGGATGTCCAATTTTCCCAACACCATTTATTGAAGGGACTGTCTTTCTTCCAATGGATAGTCTTTCCTCCATTATCGAATATTAGATGACCGTACATTTCAGGGTCCACTTCTGGGTTCTCTATTCTGTTCCATTGATCTATGTGTCTGTTTTTGTGCCAGTACCACACTGTCTTGATGACCACAGCTTTGTAGTACAACCTGAAATCTGGCATTGTGATGCCCCCAGCTATGGTTTTCTTTTTTAAAATTCCCCTGGCTATTCGGGGTCTTTTCTGATTCCACACAAATCTTAAAATAATTTGTTCTAACTCTCTGAAGAAAGTCCAAGTCCATGGTATTTTGATAGGGATTGCATTAAACGTGTAAATTGCCCTGGGTAACACTGACATTTTCACAATATTAATTCTGCCAATCCATGAGCATGGAATATTTTTCCATCTCTTTGTGTCTTCCTCAATTTCTTTCAGAAGTATTCTATAGTTTTTAGGGTATAGATCTTTTACCTCTTTGGTTAGGTTTATTCCTAGGTATCTTATGCTTTTGGGTGCAATTGTAAATGGGATTGACTCCTTAATTTCTCTTTCTTCAGTCTCATTGTTAGTGTATAGAAATGCCATTGATTTCTGGGCATTGATTTTGTATCCTGCCACGCTACCAAATTGCTGTATGAGTTCTAGCAATCTTGGGGTGGAGGCTTTTGGGTTTTCTATGTAGAGTATCATGTCATCGGCAAAGAGGGAGAGTTTGACTTCTTCTTTGCCAATTTGAATGCCTTTAATGTCTTTTTGTTGTCTGATTGCTGAGGCGAGGACTTCCAGAACTATGTTGAACAGCAGTGGTGAGAGTGGACATCCCTGTCTTGTTCCTGATCTTAGGGGAAAGGCTCCCAGTGCTTCCCCATTGAGAATGATATTTGCTGTGGGCTTTTCGTAAATGGCTTTTAAGATGTCGAGGAAAGTTCCCTCTATCCCAACACTCTGAAGGGTTTTGATCAGGAATGGATGCTGTATTTTGTCAAATGCTTTCTCTGCATCTAATGAGAGGATCATATGGTTCTTGGTTTTTCTCTTGCTGATATGATGAATCACATTGGTGGTTTTACGAGTGTTGAACCAGCCTTGTGTCCCGGAGATAAATCCTACTTGGTCATGGTGAATAATTTTCTTAATGTGTTGTTGGATCCTATTGGCTAGTATCTTGTTGAGAATTTTTGCATCCATGTTCATCGGGGATATTGGTCTGTAATTCTCCTTTTTGGTGGGGTCTTTGTCTGGTTTCGGATTAAGGTGATGTTGGCCTCATAGAACGAATTTGGAAGTACTCCATCTCTTTCTATCTTTCCAAACAGCTTTAGTAGAATAGGTATGATTTCTTCTTTAAACGTTTGATAGAATTCCCCTGGGAAGCCATCTGGCCCTGGACTCTTGTGTCTTGGGAGGTTTTTGATGACTGCTTCAATTTCCTCCCTGGTTATTGGCCTGTTCAGGTTTTCTATTTCTTCCTGCTCCAGTTTTGGTAGTTTGTGGCTTTCCAGGAATGCATCCATTTCTTCTAGATTTCCTAATTTATTGGCATACAGCTGTTCATAATATGTTTTTAGAATCGTTTGTATTTCCTTGGTGTTGGTAGTGATCTCTCCTTTCTCATTCATGATTTTATTAATTTGAGTCTTCTCTCTCTTCTTTTTAATAAGGTTGGCTAATGGTTTATCTATCTTATTAATTCTTTCAAAGAACCAACTCCTGGTTCTGTTGATCTGTTCCACAGTTCTTTTGGTCTCGATTTCATTTAGTTCTGCTCGAATTTTAATTAACTGTCTTCTTCTGCTGGGGGTGGGGTCCATTTGTTGCTTTTTCTCTAGTTCCTTTATGTGTAAGGTGAGCTTTTGAATTTGAGTTCTTTCCAGTTTTTGAATGGATGCTTGTATTGCGATGTATTCCCCCCCCCCCCGGACTGCTTTTGCTGCATCCCAAAGATTTTGAACGGTTGTATCTTCATTCTCATTAGTTTCCATGAATCTTTTTAATTCTTCCTTAATTTCCTGGTTGACCTTTTCATCTTTTAGCAGGATGGTCCTTAACCTCCACGTGTTTGTGGTCCTTCCAAACTTCTTGTTGTGATTAAGTTCTAATTTCAAGGCATTATGGTCTGAGAATATGCAGGGGACTATCCCGATCTTTTGGTATTGGTTCAGACCCGATTTGTGACACAGTATGTGGTCTATTCTGGAGAAAGTTCCATGTGCACTTGAGAAGAATGTGTATTCAGTTGAGTTTGGATGTAAAGTTCTGTAGATATCTGTGAAATCCATCTGGTCCAGTGTATCATTTAAAGCTCTCGTTTCTTTGGATACGTTGTGCTTAGAAGACCTATCTAGTATAGAAAGAGCTAGATTGAAGTCACCAAGTATGAGTGTATTATTATCAAAGTATTTCTTCAGTTTGGTTATTAATTGGTTTAAATATTTGGCAGCTCCCACATTCGGGGCATATATATTGAGGATTGTTAAGTCCTCTTGTTGGATAGATCCTTTGAGTATGAGATAGTGTCCCTCTTCATCTCTCACTATAGTCTTCAGGGTAAATTTTAATTTATCTGATATAAGGATGGCTACCCCTGCTTTCTTTTGAGGACCATTTGAATGGTAAATGGTTCTCCAAACTTTTATTTTCAGGTTGTAGGTGTCCTTCTGTCTAAAATGAGTCTCTTGTAGACAGCAAATAGATGGGTCCTGCTTTTTTATCCAGTCTGAAATCCTGCGCCTTTTGATGGGGTCATTAAGCCCGTTCACGTTCAGAGTTACTATTGATAGATATGAGTTTAGTGTCATCATATCTATTCAGTCCTTGTTTTTGTGGATTGTTCCACTGAACTTCTTCTTAAAGGGGAATTTTAAGAGTCCCCCTTAAAATTTCTTGCAGAGCTGGTTTGGAGGTTACATATTCTTTCAGTTCCTGCCTGTTTTGGAAGCTCTTTATCTCTCCTTCCATTTTGAATGAGAGCCTTGCTGGATAGAGTATTCTTGGTTGCATGTTCTTTTCATTTAGGACCCTGAATATATCCTGCCAGCCCTTTCTGGCCTGCCAAGTCTCTGTGGAGAGGTCTGCTGTTACCCTAATATTCCTCCCCATAAAAGTCAGGGACTTTTTTTCTCTTGCTGCTTTAAGGATCTTCTCCTTATCTTTGGAATTTGCAAGCTTCACTATTAAATGTCGAGGTGTTGATCGGGTTTTGTTGATTTTAGGGGGGGATCTCTCTATTTCCTGGATCTGAATGCCTGTTTCCCTTCCCAGATTCGGAAAGTTTTCAGCTAGGATTTGTTCAAATACATATTCTGGCCCTCTGTTCCTTTCGGCGCCCTTGGGAACCCCAATTAAACGTAGGTTTTTCTTCCTCAGGCTGTCATTTATTTCCCTTAATCTATCCTCATGATCTTTTAATTGCTTGTCTCTTTTTTCCTCAGTATCCCTCTTTGCCATCAACTTGTCTTCTATGTCACTCACTCATTCTTCCACCTCGTTAACCCTCGTCGTTAGGACTTCTAGCTTGGATTGCATCTCATTTAATTGATTTTTAATTTCTGCCTGATTGGATCTAAATTCTGCAGTCATGAAGTCTCTTGAGTCCTTTATGGTTTTTTCTAGAGCCACCAGTAGCTGTAAAATAGTGCTTCTGAATTGGCTTTCTGACATTGAATTGTAATCCATATTTTGTAACTCTGTGGGAGAGTGGGCTGTTTCTGATTCTTTTTTTTGAGGTGAGGTTTTCCTTCTAGTCATTTTGCTCAGTGCAGAGTGGCCAAAAACAAGTTGTATTGGGAAAAGGAGAAAAAGAGAGAGAAGGAAAGAAAAGAGAAAAAGAAAAAAGAGAAAGAAGAAAAAAAGGGAAAAAGAGAAGAAAAAGAGAAAGAAAAAGAAAGAAAGGAGAAAAAAAGGTGGGGTGGGGTGGGGTGGGGGAAGCAATCCGAAATCAAGAAGAAAGAAAGAAAAAAAAAGCACAAAACTAAACAAAAACAAAAAAACAAACAAACAAAAAACAAACAAACAAACAAAAACACGGGGGAGTATCTTCCGATTCTGTGTACTTTAAGTCCCTTGACTTCCCCTGGAACTGGTCCGTCTCGCTGGTCTTCTGGGGGAGGGGCCTGCTGTGCTGATTCTCAGGTGTGAGCACTTGGGGGAGCTGCTCTGCCCCTGCCTGGTGCAGGGCCTCAGTGGGGGTCGTTCACCCCGTGAGGCCCCAGGAGGAAGCCACAGTGGCGGGGGCAGCTCTGGGACCCTGGAGTCAGCTCCCGCAGTAGCTCCGGGGCTCTCCGTCTGCAGGGCCTGGGGGCTCCCGGGCGGGGCCGCTGATCTGCTCAGTTCCAGGCAGGAGCGTCCTTGCTGTCCTGGGCCCTCCCGGCCTCTGCCTGTCCCGGGGGAGGCCGGATCCTGGGCTGTGTCCCGGCGCCCTGTGCTCCGCGGCCTGCGCTGTTGGATTCGCGCTCCCGCCCCGCAGCCCCCTCCGCGGAGCCGCCGCCCGAGCCCCTCCGAGCTGCTCCCGGAGCCGCGCCGCCCCCTCCGCGGAGCTTCTTCCTCCGCCCGAGCCGCCGCCGCCGAGCTGCTCCCGGAGCCCCGCAGCCCCCTCCGCGGAGCCGCCGCCCGAGCCCCTCCGAGCTGCTCCGGGCCCCGCCGAGCGCTGCAGCCCTTAGGGAGCTCGGCGCATCTCCCCGGGCGCAGTTCCTCTGTTACTGTCCCAGGGAGCCCGAGGGCATCCCCGCCTTTCTGGGGATCCTGCTCCAATTCCCGGGAGCCCCTTTCCGCGGGAAGGTTGGTGCAGCTCCTGCTCCTCCGGGCCGGGGCTCTCCTGTCCTGGGGACACTCGCCCCGGCCTCAGCCCGGCTCCTCGCGGGGCCCCTCCCCCTCGGAGCCTTTTGTGTCTTTATTCCTTTTTCTCCGTCTTCCTACCTGGATAGAAGCGCGAACTCTTCTCACTGTAGCCTTCCAGCTGGTCTCTCTTTGAGTCTCAGGCCGAATTCGTAGATTTTCAGGATGATTGGATGGTTTTCTAGGTAATTTGGTGAGGACAGGTGACCTGGAGGCCCTACTCCTCCGCCATCTTGCCCCTCTCGAGCGCCCCTAACAATTTTAAATCACAGAGATTGAGCTTTTCAATTTGCCATAAGAAACTTGCTTTCCCTCAGGTCCGGCAGGAAATATTGTTGATATAAATATGTAAGCAGGTTTTTTTTTTTTTTTGGTTGTGTTGGACTGCACGTGTTGACAATAATATCAGGTGAGTAATGAATTTTCTTGGTTTATGCAATATTCTCTTAATATATCTGGAGGATAAAACCAGTTATTTTTCAGAGGTGATCTGAAATTTTAGTTATCATTTGAAATGTCAATTGTGACAGTGGCCCTGCAACCACTTCCAAAAGTCAAACAACGTGCCTGTGTTGAAGCTACCTCAGTGTCTTGAGCTGACCGGCATGTTAGCTTCTCTACTCTCCATTTAAGGCACAGGAATGATGGGCACCTCCTCACTAAGGATCCAACTTACTGACATGCAGGACATCAAATCAGAAAATACACTGACAAAGGACTCAGTATCACAAAGTTAGGAACACTGTGACCTATGAGGGTCTTTTTACCTTTCCAAACCCAAGCACTCTCCAACACACTCAAACTCCCATTTTTCATTGAAGACAGGTGGAGTTCCAGCATTCACATCTTTTTTTTTTTTTTTTTTTTTTTTTTTATAGATTAATGAAACCTTTAATTCTTCTTCATGAGAATTTTGACTTTAGGTTAATTTTCTAACTCTGTTCCCCTGGCAACTTAATAAGGTGGTATGTCCTCTACGTTTCTTTTTTTTTTTTTTTTTTTTTAATTTTTTTTTTATTATCTATCCATGATAGTCATACAGAGAGAGAGAGAGAGGCAGAGACATAGGCAGAGGGAGAAGCAGGCTCCATTCACCGGGAGCCCGACGTGGGATTCGATCCCGGGTCTCCAGGATCGTGCCCTGGGCCAAAGGCAGGCGCCAAACCGCTGCGCCACCCAGGGATCCCCAGCATTCACATCTTTTAAACCATTGGGCTCCAGAGATCTCACAGTGTTTAGGTGGCAAATAACTCATAAGGTACCACAATCCACATAGTTCGGAGGGTTCTAGCTCTGTTAGTATGGTTATTTTTCTCTCCTTCAAGTCTCCTGAAGAAGATGAGGGAACTCATACATAAGTTGCTTGTGGGATTCCTTTGGGTACTTTGCAAATTCATTCAGCATATGAGTGTCTATTATATACCATGCACTGTACTAAGCCCTAGGGATAGAGGGGTGAACTAAATATCTATTTAATTCTTACAACAACGCTATAAGATAGATATTATTAATTCACATATTATAAATAAAATTGTAGTGTCCAAATATTTTTTAACCACAGAAAAATAGTAAAATTTTGGTCCTTTACCACATGTTTAAAAAGGAAATCTAGTAAATATATCTATTTTCTATGATGGAAGAATAGAAGATTTGGATTTTTTTCCCCTATTGAAGTCTGATAGTGGTTTTCCTTAATTCTTAGATATTGCTGGTGGTGGGGGGTGGGGAGGGGCTGGGTGGCTCAGTTGGTTAAGTGGCTGCCTTCGGTTCAGGTCATGATCTCAGGGTCTTGGGATTGAGCCCCTCATCAGACTTCCTGCCCAGTGAGGAGTTGGCTTCTCCCTCTGCCTTTACTCCTCCCCACTACTTATGTACTCTTTCTCTCTCTCTCTCTCAAATAAGTAAATAAAATTGTAAAAAATGAAAAAAAGATACTGGTGGTGGGTATGTCTGGCTCTGAACAAACACACAAAAAGAAATCAGAACAATAAAAAGATAAATAACCCAAGTAAAGAATGGCAAAGGATTTGGATAGATATTTCTCTAAAAAGATATACAAATGGACGATAAACACATGAAAAGATGGTCAACATCATTAGTAATTAGGGAAATGAAAAATCAAAACCACAAAGACATACTATTTATCACTCACTAGGATAGCTATTATCAAAAAGACAGACTTTTAGGAACAGAACTGTAAGAATCTCCTATTAAGAAATTTGAAGTAATGGGGTGTCTAGCTCAGCTGGTAGAGCATGCAACTCTTGACTCAGGGTCGTAAGCTCAAGCTCCGTATTGGGCGTAGAGATTACTTAAAAAAAGAGAAAAAAGAACAAAAGAAAACTGAAGAAAGTATAGCTCTCCCAGGAAATACATGTGGTATGAAATAAACTACCAAAATAATTATTTTTCGTGCTGAAACCAAAGGAAATACTCCATTCTTTCCTTCTCATATATCCAAAACATAAAGAGAGAAATGGAATGCTTCTTTATAAACTTGTGGTCCTCTTTGAAGCTCAGTGGCTATACACTAAAAAAAATATTCAATAGAGAAAAAACCCAGATTCAGTAGTCAGCTGTCTAACCCCTGGTCCCTTCCCTCCAATACTATTTTTAAGACTTTTTTGCATATATTCATAATTAACAAAGACATTTCCATTGTTTTTTTTTAAGATTTTATTTATTTATTCATGAGAGAGACAGAAACAGAGAGAGAGAGAGGCACAGGGAGAAGCAGGCTCCATGCAGGAAGCCTGACGTGGGACTCTATCCCAGGTCTCCAAGATCACACCTTGGGCTGAAGGTGGCGCTAAACCACTGAGCTAGCCGGGCTGCCCATTTCCATTGGTTTTAAGGACTTAAGCAAATAAGATTCACATGTTCAGAATCTTTAAAAGGACAATATTTATTATTAGGTTCAGTGCAACATTGTTAACACTTTTCAACTGATTAACATTTAACATTTATTTATTCCACTGCGAAGATAAAATATGCAAACATTGAATTTGGAATATAACTTTAATAAGATGCAATAGACTTTAAGATAATACTGAGTAATTTAGTAGGTTTATTATATAAGACATAAATAAGCCTAAAAAGAATGTCAAATTTTAAAGCTATAGAACCCTCCTGGAAATAAAATAAGAACAGAGTTGGTTTGAGTATAGTTATGCTCAGCGGCAAAAGAATGAAGTGGATCTATGATTCTATTATTCCAAGACGTTGTGATAATACAGAAAATAAGCTTATAAAAATTCTTAATGCCCAAGGAAAAATGAACCATTCAAAGAAAGTAGAACAATTCTGGGCAATTGATAATCCTCCTATACTTTTCAAAGCCACTCAGAGAAACCAAAAAGGCAGTCACTCGAATGACTATGCAGAACATGATGTGTTGGAGGTTTGCTCTGTTTTCCCTAGTTTCAAAAACTTCCTAATGTCCCGAGTTATTAAGCCTGGGGAAAAGCTGTGGAAGTGGTGGTAGCTCTCGGGATGATATTCATCATGGTACTCATGGTCTGAGTTAGCGAACGCAAGATACATGTGTGGTATCACCCTCACTCATGGCCAACATCTCTACTGCACCATGCCACTATGTCCTAGATTTGTTCTCAGGATCCTTTACAGCACAATCCTAAAGGCAGCACTAATTTTCAGTTGGATCTACCTCAAGAAAACAAGTTTATTCACCATAGTCTTTTGAAGGACGCCCAGGGGCTGGGGGGCCAGGGAGTGAGTGACTCATTAGGGAGGTGCCAGTAGGGGCAGAGGAAGGAGGAGTCCTACGGTCATAAAGAATGCTAAATTTTAAAAGAACAGTTTACTAAATCTAAAGTCCCTTCTTTCATAAATACATACACCAGTGCCATATGTGGCTCGCACAAGAATATAAGTGGTGTTATCTTTTAAAAAGCACACAGGACTTGAAGTCTAGAGGCAGAATGCTATTCCTGCGTTATCTGAAACAACCACTCTGATTTGCCTGGCACTGTCTTTTGAGTTTTTATTTGTATTTATTATATGTTTCCGTGTGTGTGTTTTTGTAAACAAAACAATTTATTATTTCAAAGTTCAGAGTTAAATATTTTTTTTAAATAGGAGAGTCATCTGGGTGGCTCAGTTGGTTAAGCCTCTGCCTTCTGCTCAGGTCATGATCGCAGGGTATGGAGATCGAGTCCTGCATTGAGCTCCCTGCTCATTAGGGCGCCTGCGTCTCCCTCTTCCTCTGCTGCTCCCTCTGCTTGTGCTCTCTCTTTCTGTCATATAAGTAAAGTCCTTTAAAAAAAAAAAAGAAAAGAAAATTCAACTGTGAGTAAAATATATAATGGAGAAAATAAGATCCTCCACAATACCTCTCGTAGAGGAATAACCACTCTTAGTGGTTTTGTGTCCATTCCTCCATATTTTTTTCATGCAAATTTAATTTGGTCTTTTTAACGATTATATAGCATTCTACTCTCTGAATGCATCATATTTTGTTTAACCAGACCTCTTACTGATCAACTTTTGAATTGGGGATGTTATTCCATCATAAATAGCACTACAGTGAACATCCTAGTGAACATATAGTTTTGGGGCACTTGTGCAAATACCCTTTGGGAGAAATCCCTAAAAGTGAAATTGCAGGATTAGAGAGTATGAACATTTAAAAGGTTAATAAAAATTGTTAATTCAACCTCCAAATAATATTGTCTCAATTTATACTGTCACCCACTGTGTATTAAACTGCCTGTTTCTGGTTTGTATTTTAAGGAACAATACACAAAAAGGACGAGAGAAAATTGTTTAAGTTTAGACTCATAATCTTAGGCCACAGTACTTAACAGAAAGAAAAACATTCTCTCTCTAAAGAGAGCAATATTACAGCTGCCTATTGTCAGGGCAGGCAGATACTAAAAAATGCCTTCTTGGACATTTAGTTTATTTCTGAGATTCCTCTGTATTATCAGAATGGAAAAACAGGACAGTACTTACATGATTTCACATTAAGGGAGTGAGATAAAAGGAGAAAGTAAAAACATTATTATTATTATTATGTTCATCTTCTGTTCTAACACTTAATCTCAATATCAAGATAGCACATTATTAAGAATAATGTAATATAAAAAATTAGATTCCTAAAAGTGACAATGTATTTTCTTCACTAAATACCTGTGTTGAGTAAACTAATTAAATAACAGATTTGGGTGGGAAAAAATACATGCTTTTTAAAAATCACTTCTTGTTTAGTTTAAACACAGCATTACCTAGCTTTATGTGATTTTTATAGTAAAAAGTGAGAAAATGTAGCTTAATGGACAACATGCTAATTAATAGAAAATACTAGTAGCTTCTAATATTTTTGAGTACTAGCCCAGGCGCTAGTACTTTGCAGGCATTACCTCATTTGATTCTTATTATAACCCGATGAGATAAGCACTGTTATTAACTCCATTTACAGATCCAATATGTAATTTTTTCCCTGATAAAACATTTCAAGCATAGCCACCATTATAGACAAGGATTTGTAATGCTGGAAACACCTTAAAGCTCGTCTTCCTCCCGTGACTCACTCTCCCTCTGAAGAGGATACTGATTGATTACATCTATACTTCTCCTACCTTTGGTATTGCAAGGATTAAACATTAGCACAAAAATAGAACATGTAATCTGCTCTGGATTTACTTGAAGAGTAAGGGGAGAATTTTAAACATGGTGGCAGATCCTCTTAGCTAGGGTGAGACGAGGAGGCTGGAATTCTGCTTATAGGATGGCTTGCTTCACTTCTTCCTTTATGTTTACATGGAGCTACGCAATTCTAAAGTCTTCACACAGAAGAGGGTCTCAGCAAGCCCTAAACAAGCAGCAGAATAGATCACTGGTGCTCATAGATAAGCCATCATGAGGACAACTTACCTCATTGATGAGTTACTGTTGGACAACTGATAAATTATATTACAATGTGAGAGCAAGGGAGAAGAAAGTCCCAATGTATGGTAAAACCAAAATTACATTTAGCAGGGAAGAGATCCACACAGAAAAAGAAGCGTGCCAATCTTTACAGGTACATGCGGGGCATTGCATGGGCAATAACTCTGAGGGTTGTAGAACTAAAAAATGGCATTATTGAAAACAAAGGAAGAGAAGAGAGAAGTTGATGTAAATGCACAAGGAGGATGAACATTTGCTCTACTTCAATACAAAGGTGTATTGTGTTTGCATCAAAGTATCAAATCTGAACAATATTTCATCTGCACCCCAGTGTATTCGTTACAAAAGGTGTCACCCTTGAACACAGTGAGGAAGTCTCTCAGAAAGTGAGCAGTGAGGAGGAGGATGATAATGAAGCAGACTTGAATCAAGTTGATCAAAAGCAATGGAAGAGATGGAGAGGTGGTGAGTCACTTAAGCAGCAAAACCTGAAGGAAAGAACATCAGGTATTGTTGGTGTAATCTTTGGTAGTTCCTAGATTTTCAAATTGGAATCCATCTATATCTGCCATTCCTTCTCCATTTGAGCAGTCATTGTTTGTTTGCTTGTTTTGAACAGTCATAGTTTATTAGCCTCAGTTCCTGAACAAAATATTGAATGTCCAGTCATACTTTTATCTGAGAAAAGATTGCCTAAGAAAAGATTATTTTAGAAATGAACTTCTGGGCTTTTAGTTTCAAAATATCCTCCTTTGCAGGGTGCTTAATTGCTTTCTGTCCAACTGGGAAGTTAATCTGGAATATTCTCAGGATGCTCAAGTTCTTGCAAGCTTTATACCTAAAGCAGATTCACAGCTGTGCAGAGAACACCCTTTGAAGTTACCATGCCTTGCTAGTATATCAAGTGTTCTGCTTTGATCTGTAGGCACCATTTTTCCTAGGAAACTTTCTTTTTTCCTAAGAAACTTTCTGCCATCATGTATTTTTATTCTATAATGTCCATATTTCTTATTAACCAAGGGTGACAAATATGGGTTAATATTTTTCCAGTTGCATTGTTTTTGGTAATATAAGGATTAGAGAAACAGTATCACAGGAGCTATATGATTTCTTTTATGTTCTCATAATTGATTTTGATTAAATAGTAATTTTTAGTTTTATTTTTACATTCACTTTCCGGTATTTGAACAGGAGAAGTGGAGTAATTTGTTTGCAAGCAGTGTGTAAATGAGAAAGAGGCAGAAAAGACTCAATTTCTTGATGAGTTGATGAATTTTATCCTTTTATTTGTCACAGGTTTGGTCTGGGAAAGTTTTTTGATAAAATGTTTAACAACTCTTTAATATATGTTTAACATTTGATGAAATAATTAATAAATATATTGCATATGCTGCTATATTTATAAAATGTGATGAGGAAAAAGGGGAAAAGTCAAGAGGAAAAAGAAAGGGAGGGGGCAGGCCGGGTGGCTCAGCGGTTTAGCGCCGCCTTCAGTCCAGGGTGTGATCCTGGAGTCCCAGGATCGAGTCCCACGTCGGGCTCCCTGCATGGAGCCTGCTTCTCCCTCTGCCTGTGTCTCTGCCTCTCTCTCTGTGTCTCTCATGAATAAATAAATAAAACCTTTATTAAAAAAAGAAAGAAAGAAAAAGAAAGGGAGAGAAAAAGGAAAACTTAACAAGAAGAGATGGAAATAAAAGGGAAAAGAACTGAAATCAAGGAAAAACATGAAAGAAAAAAGAGAGTTGTTAAAAAATGGAGAGGCAAAAAGGAAAAAGTATTATTCTCTACAAATCTCACTCTACTTGTTGCTATTACTTTAAAATATATACTTCTTTGGGGCACCTTGATGGCTCAGTCGGTTAAGCATCCGATCCTTGATTTTGGCTCAGATCATGATGTCAGAGCCCTGAGACAGAGCCTCATGTCAGGCTCTGCACAGGGCGTGGAGTCTGCTAGAGACTCTCTCTCCCCCTTCCCTCTGTTCCCACCCCCACCCCCACATGCGTGTGTGCTCTCTCTCTAAAGAAAATAAAATAAATAAAATATATATACTTCTTTAAATAAATGTCTTTATTTCCTGGGCACATACCATATTAATAAAGAGTGATCCTGAATACTTTTCTTTCCTGTTCCTATATTTTAAGGAGAAAAGGCTTTTTAAAGTGATCTTTAAAAAAAAAAAATAAAGTGATCTTTATTTCATAGTGTCCTTCAGTGCAAGGATAATGCAGTGTGGTTATTATTTATGTTTTAAAAAAAGTATTGCTTGTGTAGATTTTCCTATGCTGATATTTGCTGTTATGGTGTTCATATATTTGTTTATTCTAAAAGATAATTGCATAGGTTAGGGGATACTGTAGTTCCCACCAATGAAAAGTGCGAAAAAAAATACAGATTAAATGAGTAAACTGTAGATTTGTGTCTAAAAAAGCTACTTCTATCTTAAAGTCAAATTACTCTCTGAAAAATTGGTATCTACCTCCTCCAGAGGGCAATGAATACATTTGGGACTAGAATTTAAAACTTGCATTAAGAAAATGTACAATATTCAAGAATCCCTAATCTTGATAACAAATATTTTTAGCTTTTGTTAAATTCAGGTTTTTAGTTTTTGTTTTGAATTCAATTCATCTTTACTACCAGAACCACCCTGTGATTCTAGATGCTATGCTATCACTTAGAACTCAGCCTACTGCATCCAATCCTGCCTATCTGGGCAATAGCTTTTTGGTCTCCTGCATACACATTGGCTACAATATGTACAGATAGAAGCATGGTATCTGGCACAGTACATAAAATATCCTTAAAACAAGTACTAGCCCTGGAATTTGGATCTGAATTTAAGTTGCTTTTTGCAAGTTTTCCTCTTTGTAAGATGGTGGTCTTTTGAAACACTGGGCACTCAGACTAACCCATTTCAGTCTTAGAAAGTTCTGCTCTTCTTCTTCCATACCTGGAGGTATGGAAGAAGGTATACCACAGGCACATTGTGTTATGTTGGAGCAGCAAGAGTAACCAGGGATCAAGCCAATTGGCTACGTGACATTGAAAGTCAATTGCTGAGAAAGATGAAGCCAAGTACAGCCTTCTCTGTGAAGAAGAGCCAAGAAGATTCTAAAGGGATTTGAGGAACCCAAGAGAAACAGCCGCAGATAGGAACACTATCTAGTCATAGAGGATGGGTGATACTTTATACATATCCAGCTCCTCTTCACCTTGGAGCAGAAAACGGGCATTTTGAAATGTATAACACTTCTGCTCCTGAATATACAATGATACCTTTCATCTATTTCTGGAGACTTTTCTTTTCTTTTGTTGCTGGATCCCCTACATAATTGTAAGCATATCGTAGGCAAGCACAATGGTAAACAGTGGGTGGACACTTCCTCCGCAAATGCAGACAATATCTGCCTTGCTGGCACAGCATAATTCAGCCATTAACCCATTTTTATATACTCTTTAGAGTAAAAGATGCAGAAAAGCTCTTAAGAACTTAACGGACAAGATGTTTTTCAAATTTCATTTTTATGGTTTGAGATATTTTTGGTGAATCAGTCTGAAAACACTAAGGACAAAAAAGCAGAAGAAAGGCTTTCCAAAAAGTCACAAACAAACTTGGGGCCTCTTTTAATGTGAGCAACATGTCTCACCTTTGTCAGGTGCCATACTGCAACTCATAAAGCAACCCAATCAGATGAAGAAATACATATTTCAAGCAATTTTCTGATGGGGCAGGGAGGTCCTCTGGATTACAGAATTTTCAAATCACAAGCAGGCAGGACTTTGGTACTCCAGTTGGAGAAGGTCTGAGGGTGAGTGCAGATGCCCTAACTCCCTGTATTTAGGGGTTGGATGTTTGCTGCCTGACCCCTCTGAGGCAGCTGCAATAGTTTCCTCTCTGGTTTTCTTGCCTCCACTGGCTTCCCCGTCCAATTCATTCTCCAAGTAGCTAGAACATAGTCTCCCTAAGACACCAATGATCCACAGCTTCAGTGGTTGCCCATTCCCTGGAGAGTACCTGAGCATAACACCCTCTCCCACAGCTTTCTTACTTGCAACATGTTCTCAAAAAAACTGAACAAAGTATTTGATGTTTCTGGACATGCCCTGTATTGACAAGTCTTTACTGGTTTCTCTTCTCTTAGAATACCTACCCTTCACCACCTGCCCTCCCCTTTTCCTGTATTGAAATCTTATCCATTGTTATGGATTAAAATGCATCCCTCCAAAAAGATATGTTGAAATCCCAACCCTCATCCCATGACTGTAACTTTACTGGGAAATAGGGTCTTTGCAGATGATCAAGTTCCGTTTAGATGAGGTCACTGAGGTGGGTCCTATCCAATGTGATCAGTGACCCCAAGAGAAGTGGAAATTTGGACACAGACATAGACATGCATCTAGTGAAGATGATGTGAAGATAGCCAGGTGACAACAGAGCCAGAGATTGGGCTGGTGCAATCTGGAGCCAAGCAAGGCCAAGGATTGCTGGGCCCTACCAGAAGCTCAGCAGATGCAAGGAAAGATTTTACCCTGGGTTTCAGAAGCAGCATGGCTCTACCAACACCTTAATTTTGGATATCTAGCCTCCAGAACTGTGAGGTGGTAAATTTCTACTGTTTTAAGCCACCAGTCTATGGTACTTTGTTACAGCAGCTCAAGGAAATGAATACATTTGTCTTTCAAGATCCAGTTCATAAGGTACCTAGACTTCAATCTGTCTAAAGCAATCTCTTGCACTCCCCTCCAGCCTCATAATATTGTAAGAGCATGGCTTTTTGTTTTCATTTTCAGTATTAAATTGTGGGTTTCCTGAACTAACCTTTTATCCATTTAATCTTTTTGTTCCCCTAGAGTGTACAGCGCTGCATTTGGAAAGCTTCCCTTAAATGTTTATTGAACTAAGTGGAATGGAATCTATAATTTTCAAGACACTAATAACAAGCAATTTAGAAGAAACTACTTTGAGATAATGTTTTATTATCATCTGTTCACTCATTAACCATTTCTGGAAGAGCTTTTAGAAAAAATGCAATGTAACACTGAGGAAAGGAAAATTAACAGGCAATTCTCAGAATAAGGTATGAAAATGCAGAAAGAGATCACATTATTCCTAATTAAAGCAAGAGCAATTAAAACAAGTTACTATTTCCACCTATAAATAATTGTTGGCATTGATTTAATAAGACTAGCATTCTCATACAAGATAGTGAGGACGTATAAGTGAAACATCTTTTGAGAGTAATTTGAAAAATATCAATGTTTTTAATGCACATGCCTTTGACCTAATACTTCTGTTTCCAGCAATTTGTCCTCTGGAATACTCATACAAGTGAGTATTCTACTCATTTTATTCAAGAAAGCATTGTTTGAAATAGCTTAAAAAAAAAAAGATTGGAAACAAGTGTTGATGAACAGAAGACTAAGTGAACAAATTAAGATTCATCCTCAAACATAATATTATGCAGTCCATAGGGAAAAATGGAATAGAACTACCCATGCTGATAGGAAATGATCTCTAAAACATATTATCAAGAGAAAGCAAATGAAAATATACGATCCTATATTTGTATGCTTCTATTTGGGACAAGAATATATAAATATATATATATGCTTATATATCATATGGTGATTTCATAACAATATTCAAGAAACTAGTAATTGTCATTGCCATTGGGAGGAATACTGGAAGTCTCAGATGAGAGGAAGATTATTTTTTATTCTGTACTTTTTAAAAAATATTTTATTTATTTACTCATGACAGAGAGAGAGAGAGGCAGAGACACAGGCAGAGGGAGAAGCAGGCTCCATGCAGGGAGCCTGACACAGGACTCAATCCCAGGTCTCCAGGATCATGCCCTGGGCTGAAGGTGGCGCCAAACTGTTGGGCCATCAGGGCTGCCATGTACTTTCTTTTTTAAAAAGATTTTATTTATTTTGAGAGAGAGAGAGAGAGAGAGAGAGTGAGAGGGAGGGAGGGAGGAGGGGGAGGGGTTGAGGAAGAGGGAGAACCTCAAGCAGACTCCCTACTGAGCAGGAGCCGGAGGTGGGGCTTGATTGCAGGACTGTGAGACCATGACTTGGGCCAAAACCACTAGTCAGCCACTTAAGCCCCACCCAGGGGCTCCTCTGTACTTTCTTTGGACTATTGGAAATTTTACTAGAAGCATGTATAATTATTTCAATTTAAAATTTAATAAATGTTTTCATAGATACTAGTATTCAATATGTACATAAAATATTTGGTGATATATATTAGACTCATTTTGCTTATTATAATAAATGATTCATCTAACATGATTTGATTATAATTTTATACCTGTTAAAATTTATAAAAGTACTTAAGTACCTGTTTTGGAAATCAGACATTAAAAAAATGTTTCCCAAGTTTATTACAAAAGCAAAATATAATCATTGAAGAATAATTAGAAAATAAAGACCAGGGACACCTGGGTGGCTTAGTCACTTGAGTATCCAATTCTTGATTTTGGCTGGAGTCATGATCTCAGGGTCATGGGATCAAGCCATAAGAGGGCTCTGCTCTCATGGGGAGTCTGCTTGGGATTCTCTCCTTCCCTCTCCCTCTGCCCTTTGCCCTATTTGTACCGTCTCTCCTGCCCTATCTCTCTCATTCTCAAGTAAATTTTAAAAATCTTTTTCAAAAAATGAAAATAAAGACAAAAATACATAAATATCCTTATTTCTACCACCTAGAGATTATCAAGTAATAATCTGATGAGCATCTTTCTGAATTTATTCTATGCTAAAATATGTATACAAAGAAAGGACTTATACATAGTGATAATTTTTTACTGATAGTATATCATTAACATATTGCCATGTTTACAAACAGAATTAGACTTTTAGAATTGAAAAACCCTTAAAGAAAAGAAATGTTGGGAAATATCAGGAAGGGAGACAGAACATAAAGACTCCTAACTCTGGGAAACGAACTAGGGGTGGTGGAAGGGGAGGAGGGCGGGTGTTGGAGGGGAATGGGTGACGGGCACTGAGGCGGACACTTGACGGGATGAGCACTGGGTGTTTTTCTGTATGTTGGTAAATTGAACACCAATAAAAATTAATTAAAAAAAAAAAACTAGGGAAGAGTATCCTGCATTATCTGGATGGGTCCAATGTAATCACAAGGGTCTTTGAATGTGGAAGCAGGAGGTAGTCTGTATCAGGGTGGTGTGGGAAAGGACTGGCTTGAAGATGGAAGGACATGTGCTAAGGAATGCAGGCAGCCTCCAGAAGCAAGAAAAATAGATTCTCCTCTAGGGACTTCAGAAAGGAATGCAATCTTGCTGACATCGTGGTGTCAGAAGCGATGACATAAGTTAAGCTTCTGACCTCCAGAACATAAGATAATAAATTTGTGCCTGAAGCTGTTAAAAAAAAAACCCTTAAAACTCCTTTAGCACAGAATAAACAGGGGCACCTGGTTGACTCAGATGGTTAAGTGTTTACCTTCAGCTCAGGTCATGATCCTGGGGTTCTGGGATGGAGTCCTGCATCAGGCTCCCTGCTCAGCAAAGGAGCCTGCTTCTCCCTCTCTCTCTGCCTCTCCCTTCCACTTTTGTACTCTCTCTCTCTCTCTCAAATAAGTAAATAAAATCTTTTTTTAAAAAAAGAGACCAGAATAAACAAAAACCGTCACCTGCACATATGATCACACATATATTCCCCTCCTCTTCTGCGTGCCTATGACGGATAGTGCTGACTCATTGTAGCACCTTCTGGTTGAGTTGAGACATAGCCTTAATGTCCTCCTAACAAAGTGCTGCACAAAACCAAAACCAAAAGATTAAAGGTTAAAGTCATGCAAGCGGAAACAGGTTATTTTTGACTAATCTAAACCAATAATAAGGGGTCAAGTGATTTCTTGACCAAAGCCACTCAATTAGCAATGGATCCAAGATGAGGAACTTGCTAAAATATTCATCATTGTAAATTTAAAAACCATTTTTTATGGAGTAAACTTCACAATATTAACTTTGAAATACTGAAATTAAAGGAATAAATGAAGTTTTGGGCAAAAGAATGAAATAATTAAGTGCACCTATATTTCTGTTTATTCTTGTGTTTTAATCCACATTTATACAATGTGGCAGTTCCACCTCTGCTGTAGCACACTGTCCTGGAACACGACTGCTCCTCTGCTTGATATTTTGCAGATTAAGACTATTAAAATAAGGGAGCCCAGGTGGCTCAGCGGTTTAGTGCTGCCTTCAGCCCAGGGCCTGATCCTGGAGACTTGGGATCGAGTCCCACACCAGGCTCCCTGCATGGAGCCTGCTTCTCTCTCTGCCTGTGTCTCTGCCTTTCTCTCTCTGTGTGTCTCTTATGAATAAATAAAATAAACTTTTAAAAAAGGCTATTAAAATATTTAGCAGATTAAGACTGCTATACATAAATCTAAAAGGCCCTTCCAAACTCTTATTTATGAAAATCGTCTAGGATTCTGAGATTCTCTGAAGCTCATGGTGGGCATTTTAGAAATCTGACATAGAGGAATGTCACCTCTACTCCTGAATTTAGGGGACGCTGGGAGAAGAAAACTATCTGTGCATGGTTCATATCTTTGGACTCTTGAATTCTCAAAGCAGGTAGTAGCCTGTGGCCTTCACCACATGAAGGGTAGTGGTGTCGTAAACAGGCCAGGTTCACATACTATGTATAGAGAACATCACTGTGTTAGCAATGTACGGCAGCCTGAAGTGCCCATCTTCGGACCACATTTTACCAGTTCAAGATAGTCAATACTGCCCAGCTGAGCCAGCAATACTTACCAAGTGTTTCATGAGCACTTATTTGTTCCAAGCACTGCGTCAGGTTCCAAGGCTACACAGATCAGGAAGACCGTTCCTAGCCTGAAGGGGTTTGCAATGCAAAAGGGGAACACACATAAACCAGATTTTTTTCCACTTTGAATTTCTTCTTTTGTTTATACTTACCACAGGGTGAGAAACAAAGGTAATATTTACGAATCAAATCTGAATAATAATCTATTTTTCTTTCCTTAATATTTTAGCAAATGTATGAAACCCCGTCATAGAACAATGTGCTCCTGTTCTTATTGTAGTCATAACATAGATTAATTGATTTATTATTTAGTTTATGTATATGTACT
Source organism: Vulpes lagopus (assembly GCF_018345385.1). Classification (NCBI taxonomy): domain Eukaryota; kingdom Metazoa; phylum Chordata; class Mammalia; order Carnivora; family Canidae; genus Vulpes; species Vulpes lagopus. The sequence goes on along the minus strand of NC_054829.1, from coordinate 40,581,532 downwards.
AGATAGACAAAAGGCAGACTTGTTAACATTGGTTATTTCAGAAGAGAGGCATTGTCTGCAATGGAGTGAAGTGGAAAACTTTGATATTTGTTCTCTTTCTGCCATTCTTGTTGGATTTTTAAGTGAAAATGTATTATTTGATGACTTTAAATAATAAAAGATCTCTAAATAATTTCCATTATTTCAAGAATAATGGTGTGTTTTCTCATGATCCTTTTAAATCATAAAGTAATTTTTTAAAGAGGGTTAGCTAAGAATTTTAAACTTAAGAATTTGGGGGGGGGGAGGTTTCTTATAAGTCAAAGCAGGCCTGTCCTGCCCCCAACATATAAGCATGTTTTGTGGTGATTAAAATATTTCTGTATTTCCACAGGACCAAGTAGGTTTTAGAAGAAAAAGGGTTGGCATATGTTTTCAGTTATTCTGTAAAAAAGGTTTTCGCATATTATAAGGACCATCTTTGGTCTTGTGGTTTCTTTGTAGATCTTGACCTAATTCAGGCAGCCTTGAGGTCAACAGGAGCCCGTGTCATCTCTTAAAGGCACAAAACTGGGTGAAAATGTGCAATTCCATCTGACAGTATTGACATGCTAAGAATGAAAGCTCAGTAGAAATACACACCAATATTTAGAGTAGCGATGTCCACCATAGCCAAAATATGGAAAGAGCCCAGATGTCCATCGACAGATAAATGGATAAAGAAGATGTGGTGTATGCACACACACACACACACACACACACACACACACACACTGAAATATTACTCAGCCATCAAAAAGAATAAAATCTTGCCATTCCCATGACATGGATTATTATGCTAAGCAAAATAAATCAGTCAGAGAAAAACAAATTAGGGGAGGGGAAGGAAAAATAAAATAAGTTAAAAACAGAAAGGGAGGCAAACCATGAGAGAATTTTAACTATAGAAAACAAACTGAGGGTTGCTGGGTGGGGGGGGTATGGAGCCACTGGGTGATGGGCATTAGGGAGGGCACTTGAAGCAATGAGCACTGGGTTTTATATGCAACTCCAAAGCTAAATGAATCACTACATTCTACTGCTGAAACTAATAATACACTATATACTAATTATCTGAATTTAAATAAAATTTTTAAAAAAGAATCACACAAAATTATTATACTGTGAACAGCACTATCCTACCATACTCTCCTGTAATCCATGTTCGTATAGGCTAATACTAGGTACAATAAACCCTCAATATAAATGGGACAGTGAAACAGTGAAAGTAATCCAAGAATTTATTATAATGATGATGATGACAATACAGTATTACTTACATGCAGAAAATACTTTGGATGATAGAATAAAACAACTACAAGGGAGTTTTAAAAAGGTGAAAATATTTAGTGTAGAAGGGAATTTTTATTTCTATTTTTTTTAAAGACTTTATTTATTTATTCATGACAGACTCAGAGAAAGAAAGGCAGAGGGAGAAGCAGACTCCGTGCAAGGGAGCCCGAAGTGGGACTCAATCCCGGGTCTCCAGGATCACACCCTGAGCTGAAGGCAGTGCTCACTGCATTTATAATCAGTCTCTTAAAAAACTTGGTTGGTCTAATACACTCAGACCAGAATCTGGGAATTAAATGCCAGAACTCGGATAGTTAAAGCTATAACTTCAGGTAAGTCACCAAGATAAACTTACCTTATAATAAAGTCAATCAGGCAGCTTTCCCTAGTGAAATCTTCCTAGCACACTGGGTACCTTTTAAACCCCAGTGGCACTCAGAAATGCTAAAACACCACAGGGATACGATAGAAATTCTCATTGATATTCTTAAATGATCTCTGTAGAAATGTGCACAAGCACTTAAGATTACTGTAATTATTTCTTCCTAGCAAGAGATCTCAAGATTTTAACCACTCTACCTAAAGTCGAAACTAAAATATAGATGGAATAATGCAGAGCAAAAGTACAATATTGTTAATGATTTTTTAAAATGATTCATTTAACTTTTTACTTGATATTTCAAACATCTTGGAAACCACTATAATGGGGATCAGGAATTCACTCAAACAACAAACAGAACCATGGAGAATCATTTACCTGTTCTCAGAATGTAGCAATAGCAGTGGCTGAAACAGAACTCGTGTATCTTGGGTTTCCAATTTCAGGGTTGCCTGAAGAGAGACTGGTTTCTGAATATGAAAATGCCCCAATTGAACTATCTTGCACTACAAGCCACGTAGTATATGGAAGAAATAAGCTTTGTTAAATTAGCAGCTCTTCTAGAAGGTGCTGCTTATTACATTTACCCTCTCAGAAAACCTGTATCCTAACTCCATCATTCAAAGCACACTCATCAGTTCAGATCCTGTGAGAAATGGCACGGGACCTTAGGGGCTCTTTAATTGAGAATTTTATGAGCATTAAACACTTTAGAATAACTAGCCATTTCTCACATTAGAGAAAGAAGCAGGTATGGCTTTCTACATGGTTAATGTGAATAAAACTTACAGCATTTAGTAAGTTATTGTTGCTAATTTCTGATTCTTCCCCCTAGGAACTGTAGAAAAACACTTAGCCAAGCTTAGCTTGAAAATTGGTTATAAACTAAAATTTTTTTCTTTTTGGTTCAGTATGTTCAATAGGGTTACTGCTTGTATTTCAAGTTCTGATATCTGGGTTTACTTCCATTAGGCTCCCTTACATAATAGCAATGTAAAGCTTACTTTGTACCAGACACTCTAAGTATTTATATATTTGTTTAATATAAAAGAGAGAGAACAAACCTCATGAGATGTGAATGATTATAACTGCATTATACATATAAAGAAAATAAGGCATAAAGAGGTTAAGAACTTGCCTAAAATCACACAGCTAGTATGTGGCCAAAACAGAGGATTTAAACTCCGTATGATTAACTACTATGTCATATTGCTTTTCTAAGTACCAAGTACTTGATCACAGAATTAGGGCTTGCTCCCACCAATATGATCAGAAAAACAACTACCTCTCTCTCTCTCTCTCTCTCGTTCTCTTTTTATCCTGTTTGGCATTCTAAACTCCAAACTAGTTTGAGGTAGCAGAGGGCCGTAGGGGTATCGGAAGTATAACCACACAGATACTATCTCTGTACTGGCTTTGTAGATGAAATAAAGATGTGTGAGAATTTGCACATACAAGGGTATAGGCAATTGCCTTAAACCTCCCATTTTCTCAAGCTCTTTATTTTTAGGGCCTGGTCAGTTAATCAAAATTACAGTCTTATTTAAGTATCAGGAAGTTAAAGGATGTAAAAGACCATATATGTTTTCTGATTTAATCATTAGAACATGCTCTTCCTTTAGCAATTAATTAATTTTTTTATTTTAAAAAAATAATCTCTTTCAGAGCACCTCGGTGGCTCAATCGGTTAAATGTCTGCCTTCAGCTCAGGTCATGATCTCAGAGTCCTGGGATTGAGCCTCACATCATCGCAGCATCATTGGGCTCCCTGTTCAGTGAGGAGCCTGCTTCTCTCCCTCTGCTGCTCCCCCTGCTTGTGTGCTCTCTCTCACTTACTCACTCTCTCTCAAATAAATAAATAAGATCTTTAAAAAAAAATAGTCTCTTCCATTGAAATTTAATGGATCACATATCCCTAGTCAGAAAAAAATGAAATTATTTCCATTAAAAAATATTTTTCATGAATCCAGGAGGAAAAAAAAGTATTTTATTTTTGGTGTCTTTTCTCTAGTGGATCCATATCCTTGCTTTCCTATAAACTGAACCAAGCTATATGGAAAATAAATTCACTTATTTCCAGGATTAAAAAATAAAATTCAGATACATGCAAAATTCATTGTGTGGATGTTGGCACTAAATTTCCATGCAAAGTCACTCTTCTGTCACTGTTAATAAAAAGATAACACATACTGACAAGACTGTAAATGTCTATTGAAAAATTACACTTGATTAAAAATATTGAATTATTTTTTTACCTTATGCAAACATATTTTATTGTTGTGCAAGATTGCCCTCTTGTGTTTTCTCTAGTTAAGTTATTATTATTTTGATCAATTTAATATTCAGCTTTTAACTTTTCCATCTAAAATTAGCCCACTCAACAACATAGAGCTAGAGTGTATTATGCTAAGTAAAATAAGTCACTCAGAGTAGGACAAATACCATATGATTTCACTTATATGTGGAATTTAAGAAACAAAACAGATGAACATGGGGGGAAAAAGAGAGAGGCAAACTATAAAACAGACTCTTAACTATAGAGAACAAATAGGGTTGATGGAGGGATGAGGGTGGGGAATGGGCTACACAGGTGGTAGATATTAAGGAGGGCACTTGTGATGAGCACTGGGTGTTACATGTAAGTGATAAATTACTAAATTCCACTCCTGAAGTCAATATTACACAATATGTTAAATAACTAGAATTTAAATAAAAACTTGAAACATTGAAAAATAAATTATCTAAAATAAAATTAACTCACTGCTAAAGGCTTCAAAGCCTTATATTCACAACCATACTGATCAGTAGTTAATGTTAGTGCCATGGTTTATGTACAACTAGTCCTTCAAATCTCTGACTTAATTATAAAATACTGTGGCCTAAAGTTACAAAGAAACAGAGTCAACCAGAAGTAAATACATAAACAAAAATTTAGAATTATGTCAAGGAATACTAAAACCCTGATAGTTATTACTCACATTACCAAGTTATGGAAGATGCAGCCAACTTGTCTGATAGTATGAGTCTGGCTCAATAATCTAGCAGTTTCTCCCTTTAGCTTACTTAGTTATTGTTGTTATATAAAGCCACTACTAACTTTTTAAATTACTTTGAAAAAATTTTCCTTGTCTATTAAATTAGCAAAGATTTCTCTTTAATGTTGTCTAAATAGAACAAGTATTTTCATATGTTGAAATGTAAATTTTGTATAATCTTTTTTGTAAGTCAAATTGGCAGTATATGCTAAAAGCCTTTAAAAAATCCATATTAGGCTCACTTCTAGGAATTTATCTCAAAAGCACAATCCTAAGTACCCCTAAAACTTTATGTCCAAAAGACTCATCATAGCATTATTTATAGAGCAAACAGTGGTCACAACATAAAGGTGGCTGTGTGTTGAATTCGATTGGAATACATGCAGTGGAATTCTTTTGACAATTACAATTTTAATGCAATATTTTAAATAACTTTTCTACGTTATGATGTTAAGTTTAAAAAATTCAGGATATGGGCAGCCCGGGAGGCTCAGTGGTTTAGCGCCGCCTTCAGTCTAGGGCCTGATCCTGGAGACCTGGAGTCCCATATCAGGCTCCCTGCATGGAGCCTGCTTCTCCCTCTGCCTGAGTGTCTGCCTCTCTCTGTGTGTGTGTCTCTCATGAATAAATAAAATCTTAAAAAAAAACTCAGGATATAAATACACATACATGCGTGTACGTGTGGGTGTGTATCACAATGATCTAAAAGCAATTCTCCCCAAACTATAAACAAAGACTAAAATAAAATGACTCAAAATATGAATAGTGGTTGTCATTTCGGGATGGCACTATGGTAAGTACCTCTCTATTTTTTACTTGTCTGTGTTTTCCATGTTTTTATGTTGAACTTGTATTACTGTTACAATGGGGGAAAGCTGCATGTTACCAATATCAGCAGAACACCAAAATTGAGGTATTGTCCTTTTTATACAGATCAGGAATTCGGTGGCTTTCTGTGCAAACTTAGAAAGTTTTTGTTTTTTATTCATGAGAGACACACAGAGAGGCAGAGACACAGGCAGAGGGAGAAGCAGGCTCCATGCAGGGAGCCCGACGTGGGACTTGATCCCGGGTTTGCAGGATTACTGCTGGATCACTGCAGGGTCACGCCCTGGACCAAAGGCGGCGCTAAACCGCTGAGCCACCGGGGCTGCCCCTTAGAAAGCTTTTTTTTTTTTTTTTTTTTAATTTTTATTTATTTATGATAGTCACAGAGAGAGAGAGAGAGAGAGAGAGAGAGAGGCAGAGACATAGGTAGAGGGAGAAGCAGGCTCCATACACCGGGAGCCTGATGTGGGATTCGATCCCGGGTCTCCAGGATCGCCCCTGGGCCAAAGGCAGGCGCCAGAGCTTTTGTAAAGGAAATTAAGACTTCCGCAACTGGCTTAGGATAGTTGAAAGGTGGAGAAGCCCTGTAGGAAGGTGGAGAAGCCCTTAGATTAGGAAAAAAAGTGGGGTAGTTCCTTAGGGATAGAGACTTTCTCTCTCAATACTTTATTCTTTGGAAGAAGAGAAAAGTTGAATTAGATGGTGGATTCCTTCTCCAAACACATTAAAGAGCAAACAAAGCAACAACCATTTATTTGGAGCTTAATATATGCTAGGTTGGTTTAAAAGGGTAGAAAGCTAAATGTGAGGTGCCTGGGTGGCCCAGCCAGTTAAGTGTCTGCCTTCAGCTCAGGTCACAATCTCAGGGTCCTGGAATCAACCCCCTCATTGGGCTCCCTGATCAGCAAGGAGCCTACTTCTCCCTCTGCCTGCCACCCCTGCCCCCTGGCTGTGCTCGCGTGCTTGCTTGCTCTCTCTCAGTCCTATGTCAAATAAATAAATAAAATCTTAAAAAGAAAAAAAAGCTACATGCAATGAATGGCTGAATGAAAAGGATGGTTACAGAATTTCAGGTCCAGCCATCTCCTAGGGTCCCTCAGCTGCACTGTAGCGCAGGAGCTGCTCTTCCCCCCTGTAGTTGGGCAACAAGTATGGATTCCCTTATCTCCTATTGCCATCCATTTTTCAGATGGCAGAGAGAGTGATCTTTTCAAAGAACAAACCTTCCACGGATTCCCAGTACCTCTAGAGATAAACTCTAATTTATGGGGGCTGAGACAAGGTCCTTTATGATCTGGCTTTGGCTAAACATATCCAGCTTCCTCTTCTGCTTCCTCACTCCACCCTCCAGGCATTCTGATCTTCCCCAGGCTTTACCTATCCTTTCTCTCCTTTAGTTAACTCCTGCTTACTTTTCAAGTCTCTGGGTAAATGTTGCCTTCATTAGGAAAATACAGCTGCCCCTTCTACATGCACCTATCCATAATCACTACTTTCCCTTTCATAGCTCTCTCTGTGTGTTATTAAATTCTCTGGTTTGATGGTCCACATGTGAACTGTAGGCTCTGTGAGGCAAGGGCTGAGTCTGCCCTTCATCTTGATACCTACAATGCCTAACAGGGGAGCAACAGGTGTTTACTGAATACATGAATAAATGGATGAATTAAGTGAGATAGCTTGATTATATTCAACTTCCCCAAAACTTTCTCTCTAAAGATGTACTCTGATTGACCAAAAGTACATGTTAATATAAAGATGATACATGTGATGATGGCAGTCCTGGAGACACTGTGAGTTCTTCATTTGGCACGGAAGTTCTGAATCCTATTCTCAATTAACAGATATACATGCATGTGTGTATATACTTCAAGAGATTTTTCTTTTTTTTAAATTTTTTTTATTATTTATTTATGATAGTCATACAGAGAGAGAGAGAGAGAGAGGCAGAGACATAGGCAGAGGGAGAAGCAGGCTACATGCACCGGGAGCCTGACGTGGGATTCGATCCCGAGTCTCCAGGATCGCGCCCTGGGCCAAAGGCAGGCGCCAAAGTGCTGTGCCACCCAGGGATCCCCAAGAGATTTTTCAAATTAATTTTTCAAGCCCCTTGTGGGGGGGAAAGGAGGTGCTCTGATATATTAACCAATTATTTCTAATCCTTAAAAAAAAAAGATGTTTTCATCCAACAATAGGGGAGTAAATCAATTAAGATTCATAAAATAATTATAATCCTTAAAGACATAAGAAAATAACATCAATTTTTTTGTAAAAATATACAAACTACATATACAGAACAAGCTAACCTCCCCCACATACAAAAAGTACATATCATATATTTACATAATAAAAATATTGGAAGAAAATGCATCAAAACATTTATTGTGATGATTTCTGAGAGTCATCACATATAAAATACTTTTCTTCCTTATACTTTTTACCATTTCTCTTCAGAATGAGCATGTATTACTTTGGTTAAAATACCAAAGCCATCAAAAAATCTTTAAAAAAAGCAACAACAACAACAAAAACAACAAAAAATCAGTGCAGATGAGGGTGGGTAGGATTTAAATTGTGGGTAGGGCCCCTCAGCTGCTGTAGCACAGGAGCTGCTCTTCTCCCCTGTAGTTGGGCAACAATCCTTGATTCCCTTATCTCCTATTCTTGTTTTAAAACTAAAGGCTAGGCATGAATATTTTTCATACAGTGCATATATACTTAAAAATATTTTACTGAATAGACTTAATAATGCAAATATTTTATACTTAATAGATTTACTAAAGCAATGACCTTTAATGCAGATGCTACTAGAAGACACTACAGAACTATAATAATTTTGAATTTGACTTCTCAGATATCCTCATGTTCAGAGTTTTTCATATTTCTCAAGGGAAAACATTTAAAGAATGTTTCATGAAATGGTTTGGAAAGTAAATTAATGCATATATTATTTTGCCAAGCACAAATGAGATGACATTTTTTTTTAAAAAAAAAGGCTAAAGGATGGGCTCCAAGGATGCAATTAACTAACCATATAAGTACTCGAAGTTGATTAGGGTAGAGGCTAATTTGGGCAGAATTACTTCTTGAAACAGGCTACAAGCAGCAGTTCAGACAGAGTCTGGGAAAGTCCCTCACCTGCACCACCTATCTCAATAGATCTAGGAAGTTGCTTTTTTCTGTTTGTTTTTTTTGCTTAACAATAGGTCCAGTGATAAGCAAAATTGCCCTCCTCCAAAGCTCCCTGAAGTGCAAAAAGACTAAGAAGATCAAAGGAACCATTAACGACTCCCTGAACTTCAAAGGTTTCTCCTATGAGAACTCTGAGAAGCAGCTGTGAGTTTATAGATGACTTCCATTGCAGTATAAAAATGTAACAAATATCTTGGCTATCATATTCTTTTTATTTCTTCACTGTAGTTGCATTTTAGTTTTTACAGTTTTGTACACATAATAAAATGAATAATAAAGCAAAATTACTAGGACTGGAGACCTACACATTCCCAATGAGCACTACATCACTATTCTGAGCACTACTCCCTTTTTGTGCTTTCTAAACCTAGCTTTTTAATGTCTTGGTTGTTTCTATATTTTCCCACTCAGAAAGAAAGTAATATTCTGCATAGCTTATATTTTAATGCAATATTCAAACAAAGTCTACAAGATAATTTACTTTCCCTGGACTGGTTTTCAGACTCAGGTCCCTAGAGATGAAAGTATCTCTTCAATAAAGCCTTTCTTGCAGGCTGTGGAGACCTACAGCTCAAACAATTCAGTCAGTCATGTGTGTGTAGCATCCATTTTAATAATAAAAAAATGCCTCTGTGGTTTTTTTTTACTTTTATGAAATTCTTTGTTAAAAATTAAATTTTGTATTTAAATATCACATATAAACCATAAGTTCACAGCTCAATAAATTTTCACAAAAAGTATACACTCATGTAATAATCAGCACTCAGATCAAAAATAGATTTAGAATATTTCTAGCACCTTGAAACTCTCTCTTGGGCCCTCTTCCACATTCCTGACTTCGGCCCTGAGATACTGACTATACTAGGCAACAGAGGCATCTCAGACATATAAAAATAGAGCTCTGGGGGCACAGTTAAGTAGTTGCCTTTGGTTTAGGTCATGATCCTGGGGTCCTGGGATCACCTAACCTTGGGCTCTCTGCTGAATCTGCTCTCCCTCTCCCTCTGCCCCTCCCCACTGCTTGTGTGTGCATGCACTTGCATGTTCTCTGTCTTTCAAAAATAAATTTAAAAAAATTTTAATCCTAAAAAAAAAAAATTGAGCTCTGACCCACAACCTGCAGCAACCTGCCCACCAACCCTTTATGTATAACGAACAACCCAGAAAAGCCAGACTATTTTGAGTTGGACTTTCAGGAAGTCAGACTGCTACCTCTAGTAAAAATTTGGGAATCCAAACTAACTTCTGTAACAACTGACCCTGATGGCTAGGACTTGATTAATGACTGATATCTTGTCCAATTTTTGTACCTGTTTCCAACTTAGGACCAATTTGAGAAAGTCAAGTGTACACCCCTAGCCATTCCTTTAAGTACTTATTTCAAGCAGAAGAACCATAAGCAAAAGACCCTAGAAGATACTACTAGATTCTTTTTTTTAAGATTTTATTTATTCATGAGAGATACAGAAAGAGAGAGAGAGAGAGAGAGAGAGGCAGAGACACAGGCAGAGGGAGAAGCAGGCTCCATGCAGAGAGCCTGACGTGGGACTCCAGAATCACACCCTGGGCCTCAGCGCTTAACTGCTGAGCTACCCAGGAATCCCCGATACTACCAGATTCTTAAGACCCTTGAAGATACTTTTCTTATCACTTCTAGTGATGAGAAGTCTTATATAAATAAGCTTGTTTAAAGACATTTACACCAAAAAATACATCTGCAATCTGAAAAGGTGAAGAGGAAGATCAATCTTTTATTCATGCATTCAGAATCATGTATTATGCATCTACCAATAATAAGAGGATAAGACACAACTCCCAGCCTTAAGGGTCTTCTATTCTAGAAGAAGCCACAGAAGAGCAAAGAAGTCATGAATGAGTTTGGTCACAGAAATCCAAAGCACTCACAGAGCAGGGAGAAGTCAGTTTTGCAAGTGGTGAGAAAGTAAGGCTGTGTGTGTGTGTGTGTGTGTGTGTGTGTGTGTGAGAGAGAGAGAGAGAGAGAGAGATTAAGAATGGTGAAGGTGATGATTTCAAGGACCAGTAGCAGGATGAGCACAGATATAAAGATCAGAAAATCATCTTGCACATTTTGGGTACTACAAGTAGTAGTTCAATTCAAAGTTTTCTCACTCATATATAAATAATTATTAATTAAATACTTTGAATTAAAATTGCAAATGGCAAGAAATAACTTGTACTTCAAGATAAGATCATCAAGAGGGCCTTGTCTATGCAATGAACATAGAACATGGCCTTCCTAGCATCCATTCCCCATTCTTTGTAACAGAAACTCAATTTTGCTTATGATACATGCTTCCCCCCAAACACATAGGCCTCCAAAGAAACTCACTCATCCTTAGTTCCAGGTAGCCTAAGTAGGGGCAAACTTAATTTCTCTCCACGGACTGACTCCAGAATAGCACATGACCAATTCTGATAAAGGACACACCAAGAGAGGTTTGCTAGAGGCTTCGGGGAAAGTACAACTCTTTGTGAGTTGCTGAAAGCCTCTCTCTTCTTCTTAATGGGCATGAATCAAGAAATACATAGCCCTAAACACTTACAGCAACCATATTACAACTATGAAGGAAGCAGCTTTAGGATGGAGCTGACCCTATGAATGGCAGGAAAAAGAAACCTGGGTTCTCAAATAACATCATTGAACCAATTAGTCCCCACCTTCACCCTACCTTTGATAGTCTTTTACATGATCTAGTTCAGTTCCTTACTATTTAAAAAGCTACATTGAGTTGGATTTTCTGTTATTTGTGGGCCAAAGCACCCTAACCTAGATTTGATTATTAAGCATTGGGAGTCATTGAAGAAGTTTAAGCAGAAGATGGACATAGTTGGTTTGCATTTTATGAGGAAAGCAGTGGCAGAAATGTTGAGGATAGATAGGTGGGATAGGAGACTGGCTAACATGTACTGAGGGCACACCATGTGCTTGTACTAGGCTAAACACTTTACATATATTCATTTAACCTTTCCTAAACCCCATGAGGTATGTAGTATTATCCACATTCAATAAGAACATCTGAAGCTCAGAGACATTAAGTTGTCCAAGATCACATAGCTAGTAAGTAAGTAGCAGAGCCAGGATTTGAACCTCAATTTTATTATAGACAAGTAGTAGTAAGTAGCAGAGCCAGGATTTGAACCTCAATTTTATTATAGACATTTCTTCCTATTCCACCCCCCACCCTCCGCCTCACCAATCCCAGTAATACATATCAGGAGAAGCTCATCTTAGCCTCAAATAGGTCTTATGGATAAAAGAGGATAAACCCAGTGACTGGGTTTCTAGTGACTGACTGAGGAATAGGCTGGTGACCCAATTCTGGTCTGGCTTCTAGCTGCATATTTCATAGGGTTATCATGAGAATTAAAATGGGCTATTGCTTATAACATAACTCAATATATGGTAGGCCCACAATAAATGCTAAGAGTTTCAGAAGGGCATAGGAGGATCAAATGTCATGGGAAAATAAAGTGACATGAGTGTTGAAGAATCTAATGGGTCTAGCCTTTGGGACATAATGGGTGACTTTTGCCAGGGAGGTATTAGGGGAAGATTTGAGGTAAAAGCCAACTGATTGGCTACAGAGCAAACCTGCATCTGAGTGGAGACAGTGGCTACCTATCGCAGATTAGCAATTTCACTGTGATGGAAAGGAGAGAGAGAAAGGTAGTGGGAGTCTCCAGATGGAGTGCTTTTATAAATTTTGAAGCAATAGGCAGCAAAAGATAGTTTGAAAATTCAGAAGAGAGAACAATGATGGGACATGTATCAAAGGAGACTGAAAGAGGTGGCATCAAGCTAACAAGCAGAGGGAGGTATTAGTCTTGAAGAATTGGGCCATCTTCCAACCTCTAATTTTGGGGGTGGGGAAGAGATATGGATAAGTTCAGGTATAGATGCATTTACTGACATGGGAGGATGGGAGTGGAGGGAGTACACCTTTGGAATAGTTCATTTTTCCTAGTGAAGTGGAGGCCTGCCTGAATAGAGTGTGAAGCAGTGGTCAAAGATAGTTGCTATTAGATGAAGCTAGACTGGAAAACTGATAAAAAACAACTCTAGAGTACTGATCACTGAGAGCATAACTAAATTGGAGGCCGAGAATTTTCAGTGACTTTAATATATAGGAATTTATGATTTTCTCCAGCACCTCTCACCTACTCAAGTGGAGATATGAGAAACAGCCTGTCCATGCCCTCAGCAGGTTGTGGAAGTATGATGTTGAGAGTAATGGAAATAGTGACCACTTGACCATAGGCCTCTCTGGTTCCTTATACCCTGGAGGCCTCAGCCATACAAATAAAATCTATGCCTACAATTGGGACTGCCAACCAGGGTTCTCAAAGTCTGTTCTTTAACAGACTGTCACTCCCTCAAATTCAAAGGGAAGAATCAAATTGTTAATTAAAGCACTTTACCTGGGAATCTCACAGTGTTCTAGGATTATGGGTGGTAAAACAATATACTAATATTCATCCTTTGATTAAATTCTATAAATCTCAAATGTGATGTATCCCCATTCTTTCATCTAGGATAAAACAAAGTTAAGGACACTCATATTCAAGACTTTATGTATAATAGATAGGATTAGTGGGATTAAGAGCCACATGGCATGTTAAATAAAATGACACGAATATTTAAATTATTCAGTATGTGTGCCTATGGCACATGACATGACATCCTGTTGAATCAAGAGACTTAAAGCATCTCTCCATTATTAACATCTTCATTCCCACAGTTACCTTTCAGGTAGGTACACTGCTAGGATTGCCCCCTAAATCTGGCCAACAGGAGAGAAAATGTCTAGCTATTAGAATTAGGAAGGAACTTTTCTCCTTCAGGAAGTTGCTTTAGGCTAGTACTTCAAAATTGCTGTTGGTTCTTTTAATTGATTCAATGAGGAGTTTTTTCTTCTAAAAAACTTAAATGTGTCCTTTCATTGTTCAAAAGAGAACAAAGACAATAGTTAAGACAATAATAATTAAGACAATAGTTAATACAGGACTATTGCATCATAAGATATGACAAAACAATGAAAATACCAATTATCCAGATAGAAGACTATCACTGGTTACACTTTCCCTGCTCCGAGACCATTCCTTCCTCTGAAGTCATTGCACACAGAGATAGTTGTCTTTTCAGAACCTCATTATAGGCAAATGTGCCTAAAGTGTTAGAGTGAAATAATCCTATTTTCACACCTAAAATAATGCTGCCATAAGCATATTACTCACAAACATGAATAAAAAAGAAAAGGTTTTTACAAATATAAGGGATAGGTTTCTTAGAGAAATCTTCTGACTTAGAAGATCATCATTGGGATTTTAATAGGATATAAAGCAGAGTCACTGGAGCTTAGATACCAGAGATCTTATTAGCTTATCAACTAGCAAGCAGGCCAGAATTTACTTTGTAATTATAAGCATCCTCAATTGCTGAGAGAATAGCATATGTAGTAAAAAAATAAAAAACAAAAAACCCAGACAAGTCTCCTTTTATGTATTAGATATGTGAATAATACGTGAATAAGACTTAGTCACTGACCTCTAGAAGGTCTTTATAACTTGTCTTTCTGAAAATAACTGTGAGACAACATTAAGTGAACTCCTCAGTGTGAGAAAGCTCAGTACCAAGTTACAGTATAGAAAGAACATTAAGACTTGCTGTCACTCATTCATTACAATGGAGTCACATCTTTTTTAGGACAGGGTTATACTCCACAGATAATGAGATACATTTTTCTAAGTAAAAAAGAACCTTCAATATGTCTTGGGGAATTGTATGGAACCATTTTGGCCATTTTTTTTCCTGCATGACTTGAACAGATCATTGTTTGTTTGTTTGTTTGTTTTCAATTTACTCATGAGGGACACAGAGAGAGAGGCAGAGACACAGGCAGAGGCAGAAGCAGGCTCCCATGCGGGATTTGGCCCTAGGACCCCAGGATCATGACCTGAGCCGAAGGCAGATGCTCAACCCCTAAGCCACCCCGGCGCCTCCAGATCATTGTTTCTTTGGCCGACCACTCAGGTTACACTTTGAACCTACGTCATTTGAAAAATATGCATTGTTAAACAATGTATGTGCATTTGGAAATACGGTTTTTGTCTTAGTTTTTAAAAAACCATAAATGGGATCCCATTGTACTTATTTGTTTATTTTATCTCTTTAGGGTGCTTTGGAGGTCTTAAGCACCAAAATGGCCACAGCAATATTTCTGGTTCCACATGCTCTTTAAAAACCTTGCCTCTCCTCATCAAAAAGTATGGTTTATTTCCCCTGCCTCTGAACCTGGATGAGGCTTTGTGAGGTCCTAGAGAAATAGAAGGTGGCACAACTGACACTGCATGATTTCTAAGGCAGATAAAAGATAATATGCTCCTACCTGGCTCTCCTTCTCTTGGGATACTCACCCTGGGAACCTAGCCATCATGCTGTGAAAAAGCCCAAAGCAGTCCATATTAAGAGACCACCTGGAGAGGTCTACATGGAGTTGAGCTGAGGTTTCCAGCCAGCAGCCTCCAGCCAGTATCAATCACCAACATGAAAGTGAAAAGTTTTCAGATGATTCTAATCCTCAGACTTCCAGTTGAGGCCCTATGCATAAGGGAGCAGAGAAAAGTCATTCCTGCTGTGCTGTCTGAATTCTTGACTCACAGAATCTGTTGGCATAATAAATGGTTGTTTTATAACACTGGGTTGTGGGGATAATTTGCAATGCAGTCATAGTAACTGGAAGTGTACCAATACATTCTATTATAGTCCATGTATTAGGTATCATAAGCTTATTTTAATCATTCCTGTATTAATAGATACAAAGGTGGTTTGGACTTATTTTTTCCGATCATAGACAAGGCTGAAATAAATGTCAATATTTCTATAAAAATCTATAAATCAGTTTTTATTAAAACTTATGAGTCAATAAATACTTGTAAGATACTTAGAACAGGACTTGGTACATAGTAACATATTTTATTATTTTTTATCACTATCGACTGAACTTCTATATGGAAGGTGGTAGTTTGTCCTTACTATCTTTAGTGACAAGGATCCTAAAAATTATATCCTAATAGCTATGCTACAGTGTGTATCCCACTTTCTAGAGTTCATATCATGGCAGGAAGTTGCAAACATAAGCAGTCACAGAATTATGTCCCTGAAAACGTCCATCTGCGGCTGACATGACTAGCTCTACAAACGGGTCTTCGAAAAGCCTGAATTCGCTCCGTGTGGTGGAGAGTTACAAGAACAGACCTGCTGGGCATCACCGTTTGCGGGCTAGGGAGGAAAAGAGCGAAGCCACATGCTCAAGTGCGTGCTGCGGAGCTTTTCCTTTTGCAACGCGCCTGGGCAGACCGCTGGGTGGAGCGAGTGCGGAGCGAGCTTCAGGGCATTACTTTCCCGGTGACAGTTCTTGTCACAAGTTTAGAAATGCGCTTTTCTGGCCGTTTTCACTCTCTTCCACCATCTCTTAGCCCTTCCCTAGACGTGCTTGCATCTGTCCAGCACCTTTACCTCCAAATCACATTTACCTCCGAATTCCTGGGTGGGGTGAAGGGGGGTAAAGAGAGAGAAAGGGGGACTGTGGTCTCAAAGGGGCAGACGAGTTAAACTTAATTCACACTACAAACAAACCAGTTTTCTTTTTTTTACAAACCAGTTTCCAACACCTCCTAACGTCCTCTCTTTCCTCCTTTATTTATTTAATTTATAAATTAATATAATCAATTTATCCCTATTTAGTTTTGCTCCATTTTCAAGGGACTCAGGTAACCACCCTCCTCCCCGGGTCGGGGGAAACGCAGTAGCGCGGAGGAAGAGCATCTTTAGGGGACTCCTGCGCGGCCGGGTCGGCAGGCCACCCGCGGGCCGGCTTCGCGGCAGCTCCGCGGGGGCGGGCGCGCTTGCAACCCGGGAGCTCCGGTCCCGCCCCCTGCTCTCCCCGGCCGGGCGTCAGGAGCTCAGCGGGCGGCGGCGGAGTCCCAAAGCCGAGGACGCGCGGCCGGGGAGCCGCAGACTCCAAAGCCCTCTGCAGCTTCCCCGCCCCGCTGCCCCACCCGTCGGCACGCGGCCCCCGCCCGGAGCCCGCAGGAGACACCTTCGTCCCCGCCCCTCCACAGGTCACCTCCCTCCACGCCCCTTTCCCTTGGCCCCGGCAGCCGGCAGGCAGGGAAGTGTCGTAAAGCCAGGCCTAGGAAACTTTACCCGGGGTAACAGCCGAGGCGCTTTACGGCGACGGCGGCTGAGTGTGAACCTTGGCGGCGGTGGAGGCGGCCGCGGCGGCGAAGGAGGCGGCGGCGGCGGCGGCTGAGGAGGAAGAGGAGTGGCGGCAGTGGCGGCGGGGACCTGTGCGGGGTGAGCCGCGCGGCGCGGGCAGGGAGGGGCGGCGGGTGACAGGGCGAGCGGATGGGTGCGGGCGGCCGGGGACGGTGGCCGGCTGAACAGCTGGGCGGCGCTGAAGAGCGGGGGGGCCCGCGGAATCGGGGGGGCCGCTCCGTAAGGGACGGTCTCTGCCTTTGTTCCCCCCCCACCTTCACCGCCGCCCCCTCTGCTGCGGCGCGCTCGTCCGCCGGGTCTCATGGCCTCCCCTCTCGGTCTGTGTCGCCTCTAGGATGGCGGAGGTACCGCCTGGGCCTAGCAGCCTCCTCCCACCACCAGCACCTCCGGCCTCGGCGGCGGCCGAGCCCCGCTGTCCCTTCCCGGCGGGGGCCGCCCTCGCCTGCTGCAGCGAGGACGAGGAGGACGACGAGGAGCACGAAGGCGGCGGCGGCGGCGGCGGCAGCGGTAGGAGCCCGGCGGGCGGCGAGGCGACGGCGGCGGCCAAGGGGCATCCGTGCCTTCGCTGCCCTCAGCCGCCGCAGGAGCAGCAGCAGCTCAACGGATTGATCAGCCCCGAACTGCGGCACCTCCGGGCGGCCGCCTCCCTCAAGAGCAAGGTTCTGAGCGCGGCGGAGGCGGCCACGACCACGGCCACCCCCGACGGGGGGCCCAGAGCGACTGCAACAAAAGGAGCTGGGGTACACTCGGGCGAGAGCCCCCCTCACTGCCTCCCCAATAATGGAAGAACTGCGCTCCCCAGCCCGGCAGAGGCAGTGGCGGCGAGCGATCCTGCGGCGGCCCGCAATGGACTGGCGGAGGGCGCCGAGCAGGAGGAAGAGGAGGAAGACCAGCAGGTGCGGCTGCTGTCTTCATCCCTGACCACCGGCTGCAGTTTAAGAAGCCCCTCGGGCAGGGAGGTTGAGCCTGGGGAGGATCGGACGATACGTTATGTCCGATATGAATCCGAGCTACAAATGCCCGATATCATGAGACTGATCACCAAAGATCTGTCTGAACCCTACTCCATTTATACGTATAGATA
Organism: Vulpes lagopus; assembly: GCF_018345385.1. Taxonomy (NCBI): domain Eukaryota; kingdom Metazoa; phylum Chordata; class Mammalia; order Carnivora; family Canidae; genus Vulpes; species Vulpes lagopus. Next base: position 40,563,407 of record NC_054829.1, on the reverse strand, counting down.
TTTTATCCACAACTGGCCACAGCTGTGCTTCTTGGTAAGTGGATGGAATGCAAAGAGGGTGAACCCAGCAGAGAGATCCAGGCCGTGCAGGGCAGGGAGTGTGAGGGCCGAGAGTGGCAGTGGATGGATGTGTATACTTCTGCGTTTCATATAGTACGGTACATGATGTAAAGTGCGTGTACACACTGCTGGTTATTTAATGAAACTTGTTTTGAAGGGAAGACGTCTTGATCTGGCTTAACTTGATACTCCTGTAAACGCAGCAAGCCTGTATGATGCACGTTTGGGGGTCTTGGATCCTTGTTTATATTAGCTTATAATCATGTTTAACCGTCTTTAATTATCCTCCCTCCTCCTCCAAGCACTTTGCAATCATTTAATTTGAACATTGGTTCTGTTCGGATACAGGCTTTATTAATCTCTCAATTACAGCCATAATCAGGGAAGAGTGTATGCATAAACATGTTTTGGTGAACATGATTGTCAGTAAACTTGCTGTGGCCACATTGGAGAATTAAATCTTACAAGTATTTTCTGTCATTACGGAGATAGGTTCCTTTTACTTCAACAGGATAATTAACAGTTGTAGCCGGCCTGCTTTCTGGTGCTAGATGGTGCTACTAACCCTTTTGGTGGCTGAAAGATGACTGAAACTTGAACAAAATATCTTTTTGTGGAAAGTAGGGAACCAAGTGTGAAATCATTACTAATCTAATTTTTCTCTTTAAGAAACTGGTCTAGGTATACCTAAATACTAGTAGTAACACTGGCTTGTGTAAAGCATAGTTGACAAAATTTTATACTTATATGTAAGCAAAAAAGATTTGGCTGTGCAACAAGCTAAATAGGTATTTTGTTTTGTTTTTGTTTTCCTTTTAATTTGTATAGTACTGGTAGTACTGTTTTTTCCCCAATAACACTGACCAATGTTAGTCTGTATGAAACCTATCACTTAAATATTAACTGAAGGTATATGCTTTATATCTGTGTGCTCACAGGCATTTTATTGCCATTGAATTTCACTGAGGAAAGGCACTGTGCTTTTAAGAAATATTTTATGATCTGTAAAGGGAGAAGCTACTACTTTTATTATTTTAGTGTTGACTTAGTTGCACATAGCAAATCCCTGCAAGACATTTTGACAGTGCTTTAGAAATCTTTTTGGTTCTGTATGTTGGTGGTAACCTGAAAATACAACTTAAGAATGGTAGTTCTGTTATTTTCTGTGGTCACTTTGCTAAACTTCAATTTAGTATGTTTGTTTAAATTGTGGGGAACTATCTTATAGTCTACAAAACTGCCCTCCCAGGACTCTAGCCATTGTATCAAAATAGACGTACTTAGACATGCATTGACACAGGCATGTGATCACAGGGAAAGTGATTTTATAGCATTATTATACATGTAAAAGTCAGTGTAATTACTAAAAATTTACAGTTGATTTAACTGTAAGTTTACCCACAAATACATACAATTGAGCCAAACCTTAAATTGAAATATTATATGTATTTCTGTTAATTACAGAAAATAGTTGTATATATAATATTTAGTCAGCTTTGGGTTCTGATATTACCTGGGCCCCTCTCAACTTGTCTGCCATTTTAGGCTCTGATAAACTTAGTAAATTTTAGTTTTGATATTTCATAGGCTCTTTCCAATTTATCAGCTAATTTTACTTTAGCTCTTTAATAGCGAGTTGTTTAACATTAAATTCTGAATCTCTGGAAGGTGAGATACTGTACAGGTGGTTGACATCTAAGATTTACTAGTGCAAGTATGTATCTGGAGGTATTGAACATAAAACAGTAGTTAATCAGAGGCCATTTAGAATTGGGGCCTTTAGGTTCGCATTTAAAAATTTGAATTTCCTGTAAGAACTAATTAAAAACAAATTTGAAGTCATATTTTAGAACCATAAAGGATCTTAAATACAGTATAGCTCAACTTCACTTTTTTTTTTTTTAATGCAATAAGATTAAGGACCAAAGTGACTTAAAATGTTTAATCTTCTGATATTTAGGGCTGGCTCAATTGGTGGATATGCAACATTTGATCTCAAGGTTGTGAGTTGTGAGTTCAAGTCCTAAGTTGGGTGTAAAAATTACTTAAAAATAAAATCTTAAAAAAAAAAAAAAAGCTTCAGATATTTAGTGGCAGAGAGGTAAAGCTAGAATTTTACTTGACGTCTCATGGAAAGAACCTGAAAAATGACATACCCTTGACCCGTTCAGCGAAGATCATTGTGTTACCAAGTTATGCTTCATCAAGGGACATTTCTTACAAATATCAATACTCTAAAGAGATTAAAAACCTCCAAAATGGTTCTGGTTTCCATATAACCTAAAATGGATCAAATAGAATGTATGAGTTCGAAATGAAGAAAGAAAATTGCCAATACTTGACCATATCTAACAAAAACAACAGTTTCTTATGATTCGTCCTAATAATTGTAGAAGATGTGAAAGTAGAGTGCCAGACAAATTGGAGACACTGTCAATTATTATTCTCTTAACTAATTTCTCTCTACGTCTTTTGAGTTCATGGTATTTTCAGCTCTTGGTGCCTTTTGAACTTCTTAAACTTATTACCAGTGATGTAATATTGTCTGTTTATTTTAACTTTCTGGCTTCCTCTGTTTTCCCATATATAGCATTCTGAAATTTGGGAATTTCTGTTTCATGCAACTTATATTTTTCAAGTTTTATAGATTGGCAAGCACTTGACCTTGTAAAGTCTAAATCTTGCCAGGAATTTTTCAGTTCCCATCCTTGAAAAAAGAACACATTTGATAGTATGAGTTCCAAATATGTGCAGAGCTTTTATTTGGAGAAATTGACAAGCTGTTTATTGAGTCTTAAAAGTGTATATCCATCAGCAATTTATCAGAAAAAGATAAGAGCACAGGTCTTCCTCACTACCAATACCTTATTAGTAACAATATATTATATACTGGGCTTTTCTGCTTTACTGATGCATACCACTTGATTTTTGCTCCTACAGATACTTAGTTAGGAAGAAGTCAATCTAGTCCAGTTGTGAACTGATAATACTTTGTTTGCCTGTCACTGCCTAGGTCAAAGGACAAAGATTTGTTTGAAATTCCTATCCAATTTGGAAGTATTGTCCAGTTGTATTGTGTATTCTGATTTTTGAAGAAACCTTTCTTGGATGGTTTTCTAACTGAAGTGTAGCTGTCCTACAGTTTTGTATTCTAGATCTATTGGTTTCCATTTTCTCTAATTTATGAGATCAGGTCAAAAAGTTTTTTAATGTATTTGGTTAAACATGTATATAGCACACAAGCAGAATTGTTCAACCAGCCATCTCTTGTGCATATTTCAGGTCTTAATTCAGAAAGAAATTTCAGTTTTCAAAAGAATTTTGATAGAACTCGATTGATTAATTGTGAATGAAAATGGAAATAGCAATTTTAGAGGTTTACTGGTCCAAAATAGTTCTGGGTTGTATGATAAAACAGAAATGAATTAGTGTGGATTGTTGAATTTGATATCCCTTCAAAAAGATTTTTCTGACCTAGTTCAGAAATGGATTAGAATTATCTTGCCTACAAGATTTCTCTACAATTAAAAAAAGGTTTTTTAATCATTTTACAGAATGATGAACTGAAAAATGTCACATCAAAATTAAGTTAAAATTAAGTATTAAGTATAAGCTGGACTTTTTAATTTTTTAACCCAATTCCTGGTTTTTGTTGTTGAAATAGTTTCTTCTGAAATTTTAATTTTATTAAGAGATAATTTGAAGTTTTCATATTTTTTTAATGAGTGCTCTTTACAGCAAACACGTATTTCTAGCGAGCTGACACATTATTAAACAATTGGAGCTTTTGCCCTATTGATATTTACCAGAATACGAGTATTACAAGAACTTTTCATTGGTGATGGAACTTTTGAAAAAGATTTTTAATGGTAACACTGGAAATCTTAAAATAGGGGATGATTGCATTTATTCAACATATAATCTTTAACAGTCTAGAAAGACAACATTTTTATTAAAATAACTGTAAATTTATGTTAGAGCTTTTGCTTTAAGATGAAGCTCTGATTTTAAGTTCTAGATAATCTCTTAGCTTTGTGATAATGATACTGTCAGAAATGTCCTAAAAATGAGACCATTGTATATGTAGTCCTCATAGTCCTTCACTAACAAAAACCCCTTGGGTAGGATCCAAGGAATACCTTAAAAACAATCTTTTTTTCTAAAAATCATTTACATTTTTTTTCCTGGTCAAATCTAACTATTTTTCAAGCATAAAATACCATGTCTTTATCTCTCTTTCACTAAAACCTTATTAGAACTAAGTTTAAATTTACAGTACTTTGATAAGCAAGTTTCACAATTCTTTATCATAGCTTAATGAATGGACATTTTCTTAAAAAAATTAACTTTCATGTACTTCCTCCTTCCCAAATCTTAAACATGTAGGCCTTTATTGCAAATCATTATAAATATCTCTTATAAAGTACTTGAATATTTATTTTGAAAATCTTGCTTTTTTCCTCCTATACTCTGATAATAAGTATAAGCAGTTCATGCCCTGCACAACGTTGAATGATTTTAAAATGAACATTTGGAGGAGTTCTGGGATTTAGATTTCTGAAACTTCTGTGATTGCTCTATTACTGGAATTCTTCTCTTCCTTCCTCAAAAATGTGACCAGTGGTTGGTTGCTGTTTCCCTGGGTAATTGTGCAGTACCTGATGGCAATGTATTCTTCATAACTGTTTGTTTATTTTTAAGGCCATGGTAGGGGAGGAGTGTGTAGGTGCCATCGTTTGCAAGTTGGATATGCACAAAAAGATGTTCCGCAGAGGTTATATAGCCATGTTAGCCGTGGATTCCAAATACAGGAGAAATGGCATTGGTAAGGAAAATATTATGTCACTTCAAGAATGCATAAGTTATTTTCATTTTTGTTTTTTGAAGCAAAATATTTAAATGTAAATACATAGAAATGAAAAGCTAAGGGAAGAAAATGAAGATTGTTTTTATTTCAAAATATTTTAAAAATGTTCTTAAAATTGAATTGTTAATGTTTTGTTTGAGAAATTATCTTTCTAGCAAGTAACAGGTGATCAATTTTTACCTCCAAACGTTTTTTTTTTTTCTTTTTTTTTTGATCAGAGTCAAAATGCTTGGTGTTACTCTAGGTACTGCAATTTTTAATAGCATTATTGAGGCACTTGATCGTAGCCTTTCAGGAGCTGTCTATACTTAGGTTAAGTGGACCTCAAGGTCAAATTATGGAGAAATTGTTACCGTTATTTAGTAATAGTCATCTAACATATTACAATTCAGAGAGGACCAGGATAAAGGAGAATTGTGTCTTACTATTCCCAAATTCATTTCTTTCTTGGGTCCACTTTTCCTGGTATTTTCAGTCAATCTTATACTTATGATTTATAATGGTCATTAGAATCATCAGAGTGGCTTAAAAACAAATGTTTAGGTCCCTCCACCTGAGAATCTTGTTAGTCCTATTAGAAGTAGGACTAAAGCTTCCCCAAGTGACTGATACAAGCCTGTTTAAGAACCATTGTCCTAGTGTCTAGGACCTATCTGCTCTTTTTTTAGGCTAGGGGATCAAGCACTTATCTGAACATGTCAAATTCTGGGATCTAGGGAAGCTAAGTAAGTATTCGTGAAAGATTTAATGCCTGTACCAGTATTTAATTACTAGGAGTTTTGTCACTTGTAGTTTTTTTTAAAATACAAGTGTTATTGTCCAATTTAAGACTGTTTCACACAATCTGAGATGGTGTTATGAGAAATCATTATGAATAGGTTCTCTTAATACCTTTGGTTTAACCAACTTTTCTTACTAGTGTTAAGAGTTTACTACTAGGGTTTACAGTGGATTGGCCTTGCTATATATAAGCCAAGTTTGGGTTTTTGACATATTACAAAGAGCTGATGGGGCTCATGGCAAATGGTAGGCAATTGTCTAGCTAGTTACAGGGCAGAAACTGGTGGCTTAAGGGCTGCATCCTGGCCCTCAGACATTTTGTTTGGCCCATGTAATGTGTTCTTCCTCATTTGCATGGTTGGAAAAATAAAGAGATTTGTTACAGAATTTGGATTTCTTAAAATTAGATTTGGCAGTTGTTTTCCCTTTAATGTACCAAGTATATCTGACCCTAAGGATACATTTTGCTAGACATTTACATAGACACCACTGGCATCATTTGGGAATGCTGGACTTCAGTATGCCCAGGCTCATTATAAGGTTTGTAGGAACCAACCCAGTGTCTTGGGCCCACTCTGGGTCACAGCAGTTTCTAGTATGATCTTTGGCAAAATTAGCTCAAGGGTCTTGTAGTAACTTCTCGCTAGTTCAAGGATTTCCTGGGTTGCTCTGGCCATACCATATCTTGCCTTTTTCTTTTTCCTCTTTTCTCTTATCTTCAAACAGAATATCACAAACTCTTGCTTGGAGCAAGTAATTACACCTAAGAAAAAGGGATACATAAGAGAGAGGTCTTTTAAAAGGAAAGTTATATTTGCTATATGTAGGTTTTGTTGGCCTCTCAGTTTATATTTTTTCTCACTTAGATAGTCTGTGTATCTGCATTCAAGGTAGAACCAGCATTTGTTATTTTTGTGCTTATTATGATTATAATTTAGGTATCTTTAAGAAACTAAATTTTCCTTCATTAATACTCAGATCTATATTCTAGGTACTAACTTGGTTAAGAAAGCTATATATGCCATGGTTGAAGGAGACTGTGATGAGGTAAGTCTCTCTAAATGTTTAAAATCTTTTACCCTGTGCTGTATTTTACCAAGTTTTTGGTTTTTTAAAATAAATACCCCATAATAAATTACACTGTAAATTTCATTGCAAACTATTATTATATAATTATAGCTTGTGGTGAAAATTCTATTCCTTTTAAAAACAATGAATTTTGGGCAGCCCCAGTGGCCCGGCGGTTTAACGCCACCTTCAGCCCAGGATGTGATCCTGGAGACTGGGGATCCAGTCCCATATCAAGCTCCCTGCTGGAGCCTGCTTCTCCCTCTGCCTCTGTCTCTGCCTCTCTCTCTGTGTGTCTGTCATGAATAAATAAATAAAATCTTTAAAAAAAAATAAAAACACATCTTAAAATGATAATAGCTAAATTTTGTTTTTTATCAAAATGAGGTGAAATCTTAGACATCTTCAGTAAATAAATAATTGATATTTAGAGGAATTGGTATTCAGAAGATTTGTTATCAGTTAAGTCATTTAAGGTAGCTCTTATTATAAATCTTACTGCAACTTCCTTACATATGGGCCTTAGTTCTCTCTAAATAACATTTTTTAAAACTGTGGACCAAAAAAAAAAACAAAAAAACTGTGGACCAACTGTCTGTTAGCTCATGTGAAAGACATTGCATGTTTGAAAAAAATCTCTCAGTGTTAAATAATGAGAAGGCTGAGGGAAAAAAAAAGACAACCATTTTTTATTTTTATTTTATTTTTAAGATTTTATTTATTCATGAGAGACACAGAGAGAGAGAGAGAGAGAGAGAGAGAGGCAGAGACACAGGCAGAGGGAGAAGCAGGCTCCATGCAGGGAGCCCGACGCAGGACTCAATCCCGGGACTCCAGGATCATGCCCTGAGCTGAAGGCAGTTGCTCAACCACTGAGCCACCCAGGTGTCCCGACAACCACTTTTTAAATGTAGACCTGTCTGCATATTAACCTAAGAGCATCTTTTCTCTTTAGCTGGTTTGTACAGCCTACCACAGCTATAATTTGTATCCTATAGCGCTGTGCTGTATGCATGATGAATGCTCCATAACTAATGGTGATGATTGGGAATGTTAAGATTTACTGTCATATGATATGGAAGGAAATAAGTGTAAACTAGAGAAGTATAAATGGTTTTAATAAAGCAGTGGTGACTCGAATAAAGTTCTGCTAACAATTTTATGAACAGTAGAAGTGACAATTGTCTTTATTATTGGAGGGCAACTATGCCTTAGATAGTTCTGAAAAGACTTGAAACTAGGTAATTTTTTCTTCAAAAGGCTGTAACCTGTTTTGATTACTTTTTTTTAAGGTAGGTTTTTTTTCTGCACGAAATTTATACACCGTCATTAAGCATGATGTGTATGTGTGATTTGGGGGTACAGAGTCTGTTCGCCATCCTCACACTGCAGCTCCTCATTCTTCTTTCTGCTTATAGCTGTTGTTCATCTTCAAATATGTATCCTCTCATTTCTAAGCACACGTCTAACCTGTGTAATGCTTTTTCTTTACATAAATGAGGCCATAATTATTCTTCTGCAGTAATTGCTTTTTAAGCTTAATATCTTGTGAACATGTTTACATGTCAGAATACAGGGATTTACCGTAGAATGTTGTCATGCTCCTCGTTCACATTAGTTTGTATTCTGACAGAGCACACTAAATAGTGGTCGTATGAGAAGGCCTGCAGATATGTTGGGCAGCACAGAGGAGGTCATCCTGGTATTGTAGGCTATTCAGTGTTATTTCAAATAAGGTAATTCACATAGAGTGAAGGATCTAATATTGTTCACAACTTTTAATATAATATAAAAAAATAAAAGATGCAGTGACCCTGGTCATTTAAGTAGCTGGTAACTAAAATTTGCTGAAGAGGACTGAAATTGAGTCTATGTCTGATGAGTCTAAGTCTCTGTTTGGACCACAGCCACACTGGGTTAGTTCATCAGGAGAAGTTGAGGTTCCTAAAAATTGCTGACCAGTTTGAGGAAATCTTTGGGTTAATGAGGCTGTGTTTTGATCCTCTACTGCTGCTGATTGGAGTGGTTCCCAGTGAGCAGGGATGTTATGAACAGGGAGTATTATGTTCCTTATGGTGTTATACCTTTTGTGAGTGATCCTAGCCACTACCTGTGAGACAAGGTATGTGCTTTATCTTAACTGAACAAATCTTTAAATAGTATTGGTTTTCCTTTGAAAATTCTCGGGAATGATATGGACGTTTGAGTTATATTGACTTGAGTCTCAAAGTTAGATCTCTAAATTAGTGTTACATTTTATGGTAGAAATACTCTTTTCATTGTGGGCCTAAAAATCTAATTCTGATTTATTTTTCTTTTCAACCAAAGAGTTTCACCTAATCTTAGTCTGAAATGGGGATAGTTCCATGAATTTACTTCTTTTCTATGATTTTTTTACAGTTTGACTAGCTTTCCCTCTGGATTAGAGAACTCTTCTGTGTTTAAGAAAAATTGTCTGTGTCCCACATTGTTGAGATAGAAGTTTTGCTGTATGAAGGGATAGAACTTTTGTTTATTCTTTATAAGGGCCTCCCTCTTCCTTTCATTGAGTTTTAAACTATGTAAGCCACAATTCTATGCCCTTTTCCCTTCTAATTTTTGATAATTTGTCTTTGTTGGTTCCATTTCCTTTTACCATTTCATTCCATTTGGTTTGGTTTCTTTCCCCTCAGCCCAGTGTAACTACTTTCTCTCTGATGTATTTGCTAGACCTTATTAGCTGCTTTTTCCTCCTTTACCTATTAAACTACTCTGTCTTTAAGACCCAATACAAATATCAGTAAGTTTCTATTTAAAGTTTTCCTTAATTCTTCTGGTTTTTGTGTCGTTTCTGTGGTTTTCTTGGCTGCTTCACTGTTCAGAGGCTCTGTTTTAGTCACTAAAGAAAACAGATTCTTTTTCTTATTTACTGCTGTATTCTTAGTACTAAGTGTAGCATTTGTGATAGAGTACAATGGTTCTTAAATATTTGTTGACTGATTAGTTCTGTGCTTCCAGCATCTTATCTGTACCTCTTTTTTTTATGCATTTGTGAATTTTGACTTGTATAATTAATTGTTAATTTGTCTTCCTCTCTGAGTTTTCTGTGAGCTTTCTTAGAAGAGTAGTCATCTTACTTACTTTGTACATAGTAAGACATATATAATCTCTCACTGTTCTGAGAAAAACTGAAGCTTTAATTTTCTAAGAATATAGTAACCAATTATAAAGTAACCAACATGTGATTTTACTTTTATTAAGTTCGGCCAGCCTTCCTTTCTCTTAAAGTATTAAGGAATTTTGGCAAATTCTCAGAAAGACGTTAGAGAAGGGATTTAAATTACATTTTCCACCACTTAGCTTATACTGCTATTTTTTTATTCTTATAGAAATTTTTAATTCTATGCACCTATAAAAAGTTTCATTTGGAAATCTCTGTGAAGCCTTAACATGCACATCCAGTCAATTTATTTGTGACCTTGAGTTGTGTTAATATTGTTCTTGGTCATTCTTGTCATTTTTAAGATAAATTCACAGTGTATTAAACCAAAGTTAGTAATCACAGATCCACATGAAATGTAGATCATGTTTTTGTTGGAATAATAATGAAATACTCTCCCGATCTGATAGTTATTTTCATTTTGCCTTACTATGACTTTCCTAACTTTTTGTCAGAATTAGACATGTTAAAATAGAATAACTAAAAGATCTTTGTCTTTTTCTGTATATTTGGAGCTGTCTATAAAGTTAAAGCTTCAAAAAAAGAAACAGTTGGATTTGTCTCTTCATGAAGGGGAAATGCATTACCTATATTGCTGACCTGGCCTGAATTTGGTTACACTCCCACATGCTTTGGCTGCCAAACGTGTAGTGGCTACTAGACAAGCATCTTGAGTTTGTGTATTACATTAGGGAAAATAGTAAGAAAAATATATACAAATATCATGAATGAGTTTTCTAGAATGCTGTTTTTAAAGTAGGATTTGTATATGTAAAATAATGAACTCATATAGTGACCATTTACTTTTTATGAGCTTTTTACCTAAATAAATTAGAATGGGGCAGGTGATTAGTCAGCATGATGAACAGTGCTTTACTTTTTGAGCTATAGATGCCACTGAAGTCTTTATTTCTGGAAATTTAAATTTCAGATGTCTTTTTAGAGGGACGCCTGGGTGGCTCAGCGGTTGAGCATCTGCCTCTGGCCCAGGGTGTGACACCCCCCCCCCCGCCCCCGCCCCAAGGATCAGGGAGCCTGCTTCTCCCTCAGCCTATGTCTCTGCCTCTCTCTCTTGCTGTGTCTTTCATGAATAAATAAATAAAAATTTAAAAACAAAAAACAAATGTCTTTTTAGATTAAGGTATGATTGCCATGATGTTAACACTCAGAATTAACTCCTCTATGTTGAGAATACACTACATTTCTTAATTAAATGTTAGTGTGCTATATATAATCTTTAAGCATTTTTAGTTGACCAGCATCTTCCCATTTCCCCTTCCCCTCAACCCCTGGCACCTGCCATTCTGCTGTCTGCTTTTATGAGTTTGATTATTTTAGTTTCTACATATAAATGAGATCATGCAGTATTTGTCTATGTCTGATATGTTTCACTTAGAGTAATGTCCTCCAAGTTCATCCATGTTGTCACAATGATAGGATTTCTTTTTTTTCAGACTAAAAAATATTTCATTGTATATGTGTGCCACTTTTCTTTATCCATTCATTTGTTGGACATTGAATGTTTAGGTGGTTCCATATTTTGGCTATTGTGATAGTGCCGTAATAAACACAGGAGTGCAAGTATCATATTTGAGGTCCTGATTTCAGTTCCTTTGGATATACACCAAGAAGTGGGATTGCTGGATCATAAAGATTTTATTTATTTATTCATAAGAGAGAGAGAGGGGCAAAGACATAGGCAGAGGGAGAAGCAGACTCCCCATGGGGAGCCTGAAGTGGGACTTGATCCCAGGACCCCAGGATCACAACCTGAGCCAAAGGCAGATATTTAACCACTGAGCCACCCAGGTGCCCCTATTAATTTTTTGAGGAACCTCCAAAATTTTTTCCATGATGGCTGTACTGATTTACATTCTGACCAACAGCCTAATTTATTATAACCAATAATAAATCTGTTACATATTAAAATACAGATGATATTTTGATATGTACAAATGTACCTTGTGTATTTTTATGATTTTTTGATAATGTGTAAAGATGACTTTTAAGCCTTTTATAAAGTTTAATAGTTATGTTGAACATTTTTAGTGTCACTGGAAACATTTTGGCTGAGACAGAGGCTGCTGCCGGGTAAAGAACAGAGTAAAGTGGAGATATTTAAGCTATAAGGATTTTTGGTTGAGTAGTTTGTCCTAATTAAAGAACTGGTTCTGCGAAGCCTAGGTTCTAGATCCATCTTCTGTCACTTAGAGTTGTGTGATTATAGGCAAGTCTCTTTGTCTATGCGATATGATGGTAATTCTGATCTTAAAGGAATGTTATGAAGAGCTATCAATGGAAGGTCTGTGAGGTGCCAGACAATAAGTTCTTAGGTTCTAGCAATGAACAGCTTCCCTTCCCTCCAGCAGTTTCAGCCTAAAATTTTAAAAGTCTTTCTAAACTGTAATAGTTTGGCTTATCCTGACAATGGTTTGTTGCTAAGAGAATCCATGGAACTTCACAGTAATCCTTTTTCTGTTAACTAGAATTCAACTTTGCCAAATTTCTTTGGGACTAAAATAGCCTTATTTTCCTTTGGTTTCCTATGTAATACCCCCAAGATGTGGACTAAAAGAATAGTTTTATATTGAGTTTTCATCATAAACTCAGACTCTCTTGTAATGTATTTATAAGAATTTGAGTGATAAAAGGTAGTTACTTTTTTCCTGATATTTTCTATTTTGTCAAATGATCTCTTTATTTAGAGAATGTGAGTGTACCGAGAGCATCTTTTCATTTTAACTAAGTTTAGCCCTTTGTATAATTCCATTTCTGTATAATTGGGCTGTATTTCACTAATTTGTTAGGATGACCGCGAACATGAATTCAACTCTTTACCACACCTTATGTGTGTATTTATGTAACAATGATTAGCCTCAGATGTGTCTTGAATATTTTCAGTTGCCAAATATTAACAAACATGGACTTGGATCCTCTTCATTGTGTCTTAAGTAGGTTAGATCTCTCATTTGCTGCGTTGTCTTACTCTGGGAAACAATCAGGGGGAAGCACTGAAGAGTGGATACTGTTAAGTTCTAGTTCAGATTAGCACTACTGGTGGCCTTGAGCTTCTTTTGTAAATTGGAGAAAATCATATCTATTTCATAGGGTTATGATGAACATAACATAATGACAATTGCATGTAAAATGACATAATATATGTAAAAATACTTTACAAAGCATTTACTAAAACTTGAATATTAACTTTAAAGAAAACTTTCAAAAAAATAAATAAATAAAACTTTCACTCCTTTTTCTGTGAAATCAGGTTCCAAGTTTTGAGTTGTTATACCTTTATTGTTTTGTTTTGATACAACATTTTAGCAGTAATTAGGTGATGGCCTAAAACATTTCTAGGAGTTACCCAAGAGAATGGTTCAAAATTGAAAACCTATATTGATCAGACTGTGTGTCCCATACTAGAAAATGGCATACATCACTAAAAAATAAATTCCAGGGATCCCTGGGTGGCGCAGCGGTTTGGTGCCTGCCTTTGGCCCAGGGCGTGATCCTGGAGACCCGGGATCGAATCCCACATCGGGCTCCCGGTGCATGGAGCCTGCTTCTCCCTCTGCCTGTGTCTCTGCCTCTCTCTCTCTCTCTCTCTGTGACTATCATAAATAAATAAAAAAATAAATAAATAAAAAAATAAATTCCATTTTTTAAGAGCAGAGAAAAATTATTGGCTTTTATTCTTAAACCAATTTATTTGTTGTACATTTAAATATTCCTTCTTAGGAACATTTTCTCTTGATCCTGAATTGTTCATTACTTGTTTTTAGATCTTTTAAAAGTGCAAATTTAGCATGTGATTTGCTTTTATGAGTTAATTGTATAGGCAGTTGCTTTAAGATGCCTTTTCTTTCAGTATTTTGGTCATTTAAGTTTGGTAATACTTTTGCTTGTTTAATGTTTATGTGAGGATATATATAATTTACAAATATTTAAGAGTCTTCTTTGTGGTAAGCAGTGTGTTAGGTAGGAAATGGCTGTGAAGGAGGTATACATGATCCCTGCCCTTGTTGACAAGCTCATCAGCTGGGAGAGATGACACAGTCATTAAATGTTGAATGGGAGACCTTTGAGTTAGGAAGATGTTAAAATTACAGTGAAAGTTGATGGCAGCTTGGGCTCGAATGGTATTATTAGGGATAGTAAGAAAAGGGTTGATTTGAGAGATTTAAGAGAATTGAAATACTCAGTGCTTGGATGTATGTGATGGTGGGGGCTAGAAAAGTTTAATAGTGACTCCTAGGTTTCAGATTTGAGGTATTGGTAGGATGGAGATCAAATTGTGGAAGAGGAGTTAGTTGATCATGATTTCAGTTTTGGATATGATGAATTGAGTTATATTCTTTTCCCTATTATTTACATCTGTTTGAATTCTTGTCAAATGTTTTGATAGCTTGAGATAGAACAGAGACTCATAGGCTTCACTTAGGGCTTTGTTTAATTATATTTTGCTCTTTTTGTCCCACTTCAAACACACTGAGGGTTATGACATCCCAACAGTAACTATGGCTCACTGTGTTGATAATTCTCCATGAGGTTGGTTGAGAATCAATAGGTAGGCAAATAGGGCTGTGTATCTAAAAGGTGAGAGGATGGGATAGAGGATGTTTAGGTAAAGGAGGGCAAAAACAATTAAAAAAAAAAATAGTGCTGTATCAAAAAGTATCACTTCTTTATTGTCAAGGCCATTGGTTTGGTAATATTAAAGAAGACTCAGAAGTAAATACTTGATGTGCTCTTTTGTTAAGTGTTGATGTCCATATAGTATAGTCAGTTGTTCTGAGACTGTAGTCTCCCAACTAGCAACATTAGCATCAACTGGCAATTTTTTAAAAATACAGATTCTTGAGCTCCACCCTAAATCTACTCAGAAACTCTGGAGGAGGGTCTCAGCATTCCGTTTTAGCAAACCCTCCAGTTTAACTAATGTTTGGGTACCTTTTGCCTAGAATCAGCAAAGTGCAGAGAAGTTAATATTTTAGACTTTGCAGACTGTAGATCTCTGGTGCAGCTGTTCCACTCTGCCCATTGTATTGAGGAAGCAGTCCTAGACAGCATGTAAACAAATGAGCTTGTTGTGTTCCAATAAAACTTTACAGAAGGGCAGCCCCGGTGGCGCAGCGGTTTAGCGCCGCCTGCAGCCCGGGTCTGATCCTGGAGACCTGGGATCGAGTCCCGTGTCAGGCTCCCTGCATGGAGCCTGTTTCTCGCTCTGCCTGTGTCTCTGCCTCTCTCTCGTGTCTCTATGAATAAATAAATAAAATCTTTAAAAAAAAATTTACAGAAACAGTCACTAGCCACGTTTGGCCCAAGGGATATAATTTACAGATTCTGGTGGAGATTCTAGACAATATGACAGTTGTTGCCAGGATAAATGGTGACAAATTAATGAAAATATAGGAGCTGGTGGTTGATTTGAATAATTTCAAGTACTGGTCAGTTTTCTTCAAGGTTTTTATTGTTGATTTTTTTCTTCTTCATATTTTTGTCACACTATTTTTCTCCACAAGGAAATACTTCGTCTTTGAACAGAAAATGTTCACATTTCTACCTCCCCTTGCCCCAAGAGAAAATTACTGTTAAAATTTCAGTGACCCATTTTTCTGGGTTCTTTCTGTATATCATTAACACTTATTTTACCATCAGTTTTAAAACAGATGTATGTTTTTCTTAAATATTTGAAATGTTTATATGTGATTTGTCAAATTATGAATTATAAAGTTAATTTCAAAAATATAAAATGGTAACTTAGTTTTCTCATTTTTTTGAAGGTTGTTTTGGAAACAGAAATAACGAATAAGTCTGCTTTGAAACTTTATGAAAACCTTGGTTTTGTTCGAGATAAGAGGCTGTTCAGATACTATTTAAATGGAGTTGATGCACTGCGACTTAAATTGTGGCTGCGTTGAGAAACTGACATCGAGGAACAACTTTCCAACCATGCAGAATCGACCTTTGCATGCATTGCAATTTGTACAGAATTGCTTTGCAGGTGGATTTAGTAATTTCCATGCAGCTCTTATCTGTCAGTGTCTCATTGAGTGTCGCACAATATTTGTTGCACTTTGGCATGGCGCATTTGTTCTGAATTAAAAGAGATTGTTTTAAACTTAAAGAGTTCTTTTGGTACCAGCAAGATGTGCCAGTTGATAGCCAAGATTTGTTTGTTCATTTGCAAAGTCTGATGACAATGTCATTTACACAGTGATCATTTTGTCACAGAACCAGTAAGTGGAACATGATTTTTGTTCCTTAAAAAAAGCCAATGTAGATTGTAAAAATCTCTAAGTATACTAACATTTCACATGAAACCTGCCATAGTTTTCTGAAGGGGGTGGGGGAAAAGCTTCAATTTTAGGTTTTATTTTTTCAATATTAAATTTTCCATTCTTGAATATTGGTACCTCAGTGATTAGTGAATGAAAAAAAAATGTTATGTAGGGTTGGGTGTGTCTTACAATGAGTAAAGATAACAATTAAATTGCGTCTGCCAGTGCCTGTGTAGATAAGTATATTTGTCTTCATCTCTAGTTTTTGAATGCATGCTATCTTTTCCTTTTCTTTTAAGGCCTTTGCAAGCAAACTTTTGTTTTTATTTAAATTCTAAATTTGATAATAAATTATTTCAGATTTTTATAATTTGGATACTTTTTTCCAGGTGAGTGACAGAGTGGTTTACTGTAAAGTCCCTTCTTTCCTTACAGTAAGAAGTTGAATCTACTTGGAAAATCTTTGAGAAATGACTCAAAAGGGATGAGAAAAGTTGATGGAGCCGGGAATTGCTGGGGTTTTGGATGCACTTTTTTTTTTGAGAGTGAGGGAGTTTTTGGAAAAGAATAGAAAATTAATGTAAATTGGTATGATTTTATTTAATCAAAATTATTGCTAAGCTGTGAAGAACAGCTTTTACAAAGTAATTGGAACTTTTTTCCCACTTGATATGGATTTCACATTGCTTCTATTTCTTAAAATGCTTCACTTTTGGTTCTTGGTCTTGGAAATAAATTTCAAGGTGCATTGTATCCATTTTAAACTGATTTTATTTTCTTTTCACTTATTTGAGCAAATTCTTGAGGAAGCTTTTGTTTATTTCTCAGAAAAACAAAAGGGAAAATTGTAAAAAATTTTTGGAATGAGTTCTATGGGTTTTCTTAATAGTTATCACCATGTTCAGTTACATTGTATTTTGGCCAGTCTGTGCAATGTAACAGATTTTAAAGGTAATTGCTTTCAATTGAGTCAGGAAACCTGTGATGGGTAATTTAACTGGAAAACCTAACTACCCATAAAAAAAAAAAAAAAATTAATGCTCTGTGAAAAGTGTAATTTTTTAGGAATCTATGTTATTCTTTCTTTAATTTGGATATGCTCTACTTCTGCTCTAGGATTTGGTTTGAATTTTATTTTATGGCTATAATTACTGTATTTTTAAAAACCCTACCTCCATTAACAGTTGGTAAAAGCCCCCTTTCAGGAAAGTTTGTTGCCTTTTTTTTTTTTTTTTTTTTTTTTTTTTTAAAGGAAAGCTGCTCCTTGCTCAGTGTAGTGTCTTAAAAGTGAACATGGTATTAAGTACTTTTAAAATAATGATATACAGATTTGGTGAAAATAAAATCCTCCTGCTGGTGAAATCATTCATTGTTCCTAATTTTTAAAGACAAATTTTTCTTTTCCATTTTATATTGCTCTTGATAGTTTAATGGGCAGAGTACTAAATACATTAAAAATGTGATGATCACACAATACTCAACTTTCCAGCTGACGATTTTGAGTATGTCTTTGCTCAAATGTCATTTGGGCTCCAGCATTTAGAGGAATGCCAATCCTAGTGATGCTTCTGTTATTTTTAATATGGAAGGAACTGAACCAAAACAGTTATCAAATTTTATCTCACCATTTTATATTTGACTTGCTGATTCATGAGTAATGATTGTTGATGAACATACATTTGCTTGACTCACTAATGGGGACAGTTGTAAAGCAGATATATGCTAGATTTTTACTTCCAACATTATGTTTTTAGCAGGTTGTCAATGAAACCATCTCTATTGATCTTTTACCCCAGAATTGACTAGGTTTTGCTGAACTGACTGGGTGTTTGTAAACATGACCTTAACCAGTGACTAAAATGTCAGATGGCTGCTGTATTATTCAGTTGGTGTATGTTGAATATACATGTCTCCCTTATGTTTTTAATTGGTTATGCAAAAATTGTTTAGTTAAGTAGACTAAAATTTTAATATCTAGCATGATAACCCAGCAGCAAAACTAAGTGTCCATTCCAATTGAAGTAGCATCATACATTAATTTACTTTTTGATATCAGGCTTTCATTTTTCTTATATAATATTAAAACCATCCCATTTAAAAATGACAGAGTGAGTTCACTTGGCTAAAACTGAGCAAAATTGGTGCAACTTTCTTTTAATGGGGTGCTGCCTCTTTAAGACTGACTGTACTATCCACTGACACTGGTTTGGCAGTTGATACTGCTGAACATTTTTATACATGCTACCATGAAGCTATATATATGTTAGTAGTGAAGAAGCTAACGGGTATGCTATCATTTTTGATGTGTGGGCTAATTGTAATTTCCCTTACATTAGGATGAAACTACTCTAGAGAAGTCCACAGATCAGAAACCAAACAGTAGTTTTTGAAGTTGAAGCCAACAAAAAAAAAAAAAAAAAAAAAAAGAAAGAAAGAAAGAAAAACTTACTATTAAAAAATTGGTTTTAATATTTTCTGCCTCTTCCCCAAATTACCCTCCCTACTTGCTTGACAAATCTATGTAAAGGAGTTTGTTTGTCACATGTTTTAATTTTACTTGCCCTGTGTTATGGTATTGGCTGACATGTATAAGACTGGATGTGTATATTTATTATGGTGTTTGAAAATCATGAAGTTCATCACTTTCCAGGAGCATAGATAAAAGCAAATTGGTAGTGCATCAGAGTTACTTTTCAGTGCACCATGACATCACTAAAATGAGTGCTATAATGTTACAGGGCTTTCAGGTTTGTAAAAACATAACCATAAATTATATTGACGTCAGATATGAGTTGAGTATCTATAAAATATCACGTGTATCTCAAAATATTGGACTGCTGTTTGATGACTGGATATTGCTGCATAATTTTCTTCTATTGTCCCATATCCTTTTGGACAGAGAGATTTAATGGGATTTGAAATGTGCAAGCTGTCTAAATAAGATGCAGTCAAATAAAGTTGGTTAAGTTGTGTTTGCATTTTTCTTTTAGATAGAGCTGTGTGCATTTTATGATTGAGTTGTTCTGTTTTTACCTACTAAGAAAGAAGACCAAGCAATCCATTCATTTCCCCACTTCCTGCCTCCCATCCAAGAATTACTGGGAAGAAGTGATATATAATTATCTACTTTGTGTTCTGACAAAGTAAATTTGAAAATGACCACATGAATTTGATTTTCCTAAAAGTAATCAAAGTCAACTCAGTATCAGCTATCAATACAAATGAGAGCATTTTTGCATGGATAAAACCAAAGCTTGTTTTTTTGTCCTTGTCCCATAGCAATTTATTTCTAAGTTACTACTTTTTTTGTTTGTACTTAATGTTTTTTTCTCCCCTTGCTAAGACACCAAAGTAAAATAGAGCAATATCTAGGCTATTTGCTTCATTCTTGTGAGAAGCTTTAAATGGTAGTAATGTTTGCTTTTATATTTGAAGATTTGTGGATATTAGTGGAAGAAAGGGAAGTTTTAAATATGAATGCTAAATTTTCATCATCCATACAGCACTCACTTCATTCTTTTATAGTTAGGGAAAATGAGTTTGTGTTTTACTTGAATCTTATGTAGAACTCCTGAATACCTCGTAAATTGTCTAAATAATGATCAGAAAGTTGATACCATCCTTTGACGCTTAAGAGCAGAGATCACTATTAATCTGTAGCCCAGAGATATAATACTTTTAAACAATTAAGAGTGGAAAATCTCATGAGCATATATAGCACACTGCACTTTCTTCAGATCAGTGCTGTCCAATAGCACTTTTTACAATAATAAAAATGTTCTTTATGCCTTCCAATATGCTAGTTACTAAGCACATGTAGCTAGTGATTCCTTGAATAGTAGTTAGTATGATTGAAGAACTGAATTTTTAATTTTAATTGAAATTTAAGTAGTCACATGTGGTTAGTGGCTACTGTATTGGACAGCATAGCTTTAGATCCTATTTAAGCAGTAATCACTAAGGAAAGCATTTTTTAAATAAGATTTTTAAGACTACTAATTTATTGAAATGTAAAATGGAAGCATCATGATTAAGAATGATCTCTGAGCAAGAGTATAGCACTGTTTACATTGACCGTCTGTTTCATCCATACAGTATTTGATACCACCCTCCATTGTGATACAACCCTTCTGAGAAAAGCAGCCCTTTCAGTTTTTATTTGGAATTTTTTTGGGTTGCAAGAGATGCAGATTCGAGGGCCAAAAATTAGTTTCTGATGAGACTGTCCTCTCTTTTTTAGTGTTAAAATATTTTACATAGTTAAACCTAATAATTTCTCATTGTAAATGAATTTGGAGTCATTTTACCTCTAAATAAGATTGGTCATTTCTCATTTTACCAGTGGTCAAATTGGAACATGGAAGTATATCATATTTATACTTTAATTCTGGAAGATCACTCATGCTGAGGTGAAGGCAAGTGTTTTTGCTTCTGTGAACAAGATTTTGCTGGGTTCTCTGGCTATGCGATGTGTCACCTTTGATTCTAGCTGGTCATGTAGTTTATGTAATTCATTAAAAGGGCAAGAGCGGGGTAGAAAATACCTGGCCAAAGGGAGCACCAGGCTTGGTACAGCTCCTTCACACTGCTGGGGAAAGAGCTCAGAGCCTATGTTTGTTTGATAGTGATCAGTGTTTAATTGTTGTATGAAAAGACCTAGGGATAACAAAGACCACCCAAGTGCCAAAATCTATTCTACTTTAAAAAAATGTGAACAATGGAGGGGTTATAATGTAAGATTTTAATAATGCTAAGAAATAAGCTCATTTTTAGTTATGGATTTTCATTACTACCTCTGCTGTATAAATATATCTCAGTTTTCTAATACCTCAATTTCCTGAGAATCTGTATGTACGTTTTTGTAAATAAAAGAATTTGCCACATGCTAGGGGAAGGACCTGGCTTTTAAAGAAATTGTATAAAGACCTTTGTTACTGGATTTGTTAAACAGTGAATTGATTTGAAACTTCCTTAAAACATTTTTATAGCCTTTTCTGGTCCCCTTGACTCAGGTGGTGTTTTTTTGTTTTTTTTTTGTTTTTTTTGGTTTTGGGTTTTTTTTCTTTTTTTTAGTAAACATATCTTATTTAGTGAGATCTGTGTTCAGGAAGCGTGTACGCTCATTTGTTAATTTACAACTGCAAAGATTTGTATGTCTCCTATGTTTTCCTTTCATGCCAAAGAAACACTTTTTTTTTTTTTTAAAAGCCAGCAGGTTGCACAAACCAACAAAAAACCACCCCTTTTTTGCCCCTTAAACTGGCATTCTTAAGTTTTATTTCCTGAGACTTAGATATTTTCCAGGACAAAATATCTTCAATTTTTTTAGTTAAAGCTAGTGGTAATCATTTGTGCAAATACATGTTTTTAGGAATGCATTAGTTCCATTAAGGAAGTAATGACAATTTTAAGGAACTGTGCTGCATTAAATCCACAACTGCATGAACCTTTTTAAAGCCCATATAAGATAAAGTTGCTAAATTTTGTGTGTGTGTGTGTGTGTGTGAATTACATACACAATTATGACTCTCCTCTCAAACCAGTGAGTCCAATTTTCTTTTTGTTTAAAAGGGACGCAGAAGAACACCTGGACGTGTTTGCACAGCCTACCGAGGAGAGGATCAGTGGGGTCTGGCCTGATACAGGATACTTGTGGGTGTGTGTGAACTGCTCAGGATTCAATGACCTAACATCGAGGGGATTGATCACTATCATCTATCATTAGGGCCAGATTTCCCGTGATTGCACACAGCTATTGATCTTTTTAAGGGGGCTAAACCTGCTGCCTTAAAGCTAAACCTGCTGCCTTTAAACTTTGCTATCTCCCTCTCTCCAACTGTGGCTGTAAACAGTGGCTGCACAGTCAGCTAGCGTTATACGTGATTTTATTGTGAATGCAAATAAAATGTGTTAAGTCCATCTAGTATTAACTAGGTAAATGTAAACTGATTTCAACCTTGTGTTTGGCCAAGTCTACTTGATAGCTTTGATAATTTGGAAATGAAGTACATCAACATGAATGTGAGCATTGTGTTTGAGTTATTGTGGGAATAATTATTAATATTTGGAACTGATAACATTTGAAGTGTTTATTTCCATCCTTATGTTATGGGGCAAATTTCTTAACCTCTCTTAGCCTTTAGTGATTACTACCTAAAAAGCATATTCTAAAGAAGAAATGAGATAATTTATGTAAATTACCTTAACAATGCATAGTAGCTTAGTACACAGTAAAGAATAAATGATAATTTGTTATTGGTATTTAATATTGGTATATCTATTGTTAATATATATGCACACACACACACACCATAGTAGTATACAGTAATTTTGTATTTTGGCATTGAGTTCTGCAGTACTATTTCAACAACGAAAGTCATCTAAATACTAGATCTTAGGAGAGTAACCCAAACTGTAGCAAGTGTAGAGAAAAAACTTTCTGCCTTTTTATTGTAGAGAATATTAAAATAGGTAGAAGAGTATAATGATCCCTTCGTGTACTTAACTAGGTCCAACACCGGTGGCCTGTCTGGCCCTATCCATTCCCAACTACGTCTTCTCATATCTTTTTGAAACAAACCCCAGAGATTGTATCTTATCTATAAATATTTCAGTATTTATCTCAAATGGTAAGGTCTCATTTTAAATAAAACCACAATGCCATCACACACACACACACACACACACACACACACACACACACACACGCAGAGTAATCCTGACATCATATAACCAATATTAATGCTCTGATTTCTAGGAAACTTTAAGAACAGTACTGAGATGTGTTAGAAGTGGAGGGTAAATATAATGAATACAGAGGAGGCTACTTTTGCAAAGACAATGAAAGATTTCTGTTATGAGGACAGTGGACACCTAAGTAGGTAGATTTGGAGGTACAGACATGATTAAAGGAGAAAAGAGTGGGAAAGCAGAGGAAGGTTGAAAGCAGGGGCTGTCTTGGATCCCAAGAACCTAATGTTTTCATAGCTATGGGCATGCTCATACACAGATGTTTATTGGGGGATAAAAAGGAATTGACAAATCTGGTGAAACTGCCAGCAGTGACAAAGGAATTACTATTAGGAGAAGGGGTTGGGCTTTTGAAATAGAATCAGTAAACCATGGCAGAAAAGACACTTGAGTGAGCAGCCAAAAAAATGGGTGCTAAAAGAGGCACAAAATTTTAATGGAAATAGTTAAGCAAATGAATGCAGAGGTTTTTTTTTTTTTTTTCCTTTGGGAGGAAAATGAGGTGGGGAAAGGATGAGGATCACTTTATCTCAAACACTCCAATACTGTGCTCAAAATAGGTCAGTACAGGAAATCATTCAGGATAAATTCATCACATTCATTATCAGAATCTATAAGGAAATCATAAACTACATGGCTAGCTAGAGTTGCCAGATATGCATCAAATCAGGAGACTGTGAGGTTTTTTGAACCGTAGCTTACACTAAATGCATTAGAATGTGAATTACATACACAATTATGACTCTCCTCTCAAACCAGTGAGTCCAATTTTCTTTTTGTTTAAAAGGGACGCAGAAGACCTGGACGTGTTTGCACAGCCTACCGAGGAGAGGATCAGTGGGGTCTGGCCTGATACAGGATACTTGCGGCTGCTGGGGTGCGACCTCTGCCCTGTCCCCCGCCCCCCCCCGCAGCTTGTTAATGTTCTCGCTCGAGTGCTGGGAGGGCAGTAGAATAATAGCAGTAATAAGTCCCATTAGGCGAACTGCCCTTCTTACAGTTTTCAAAGCTGTTTCACCGACTTTTACTCCATCTTTAAAAAGGTCTTTTGAGACGGAAAGATAAAACCGATACTCAAAGTACTTAGTAACACCTCTGTCTGAGGTCTCAGCAGCCGTGAGACCTGAACTCAGGCCTCCTGACTCGATGTCATTTTCTTCCCACACCACACTGTTTGATGAAACCTAAAGATGACAGAGTCCAGTATGTTTAATTCTGGCGGATAAAATAAAACTTTAATGAATTCTAAATTATTTAAATTCATCTGTTGAGTTCAGCATAAACTTTCAATGCTCTCTTAAACAGTTTAATAGGTCTAATTTGTAAAATCCATTGAAGGATTTAGGATCAAGTGGTTCTTAATATTTAATTGGTTTCTAATAATTAGGCCTACAGTATCTTTCTAGAAGACTGACATTGGCTTCTTTTTTAAAACAAAGCTTCCTTGTGTATGTCCCATTCTGTGAAAGTTGAAATGAATACTCATATATTTGTTTAATTTTAAATTTCCCAAATGTTGTGCTTTAGCCTGTAACACTCTTGCCATATTTCCAGTAAACTTTTCCTTGTCAAATTTCAAACAGGCCCATGGAAGTACTTTTTTTTTTTTTTAAGGAAAGAATGAAGTTCATAGAAAAACTACCTTGATTATTAACCAAGTTTGAAGTCTAATTAAAGTATGTAAAAATAGTTAACATCTTGAAAAATCAGGGTCATACTAATATTTTTTTATAGTGCTAAGTCTACATTAGTGCAAACTTTAGGAAATTATTTCTGTGTGTATATATATGTGCATATGTTTGTATCTGTGTGTATATGTATGTACATATGTATATATTTTTTAGACCCTTTTCCTGGTGGTAAAAACTTGCTTGAATTAGAGTATCAACTGCTGATTATACAATGTGAAGTGACTGAGTTTGCTTATAATGCTGCCTTCAGATACAGTAGGATGCTATTATCAACATCAGCATGGATCTTGATAACACCGGCCAGGTCAGGGATGTCAAGTATAGTATGAAAGAAAACCTTTGTCATTTCCCTACTCACAAAAATGGGGTTACCAATATTTGCCTTTCAGGTTGGTGATATAAGTTCCACTGGAGTATAACTCCATGACACTAGGGAATTTGTTCATGGCTGTATTTTTTTCACTGCCTGGCCAGTGCCTGGAACACACTAGGCATAAAAGTAATGATTAATACATAACTGTATTAATTGATGGAGATTGCTTTTTTTAAGTTGCACAACAAAGTTTTCAGACTTAAAGTCATCAGAGGTATCAAAGGTGTTAACTGGTAACTGGTTAGACAATCTTTACGTATTTCCCTCCATCCCTTTCTCTCCCCTTCCTACATTCTTCATGGGAAGAATATATCCTCTGCTGATGTTCTTTACATCATAAGGCCATGAGACAACAGCTCTATTCTGTTACCTATTAAACAATTACCAAGGACCTGGCGTGGGCCAGGCATCATGCTAGGTGCTAAGAAGACTGAGCCAATCAAATGGCTCCTGAGACTCACAGGCCAACCTGAAGCTCTGTGAAATGCAGAGGTGATCACCAAATTATTATGATTGCAGAAATGTTGGCAAGGCAAAAACTCTGGAGAATTAGTAAGATCCCAGAAGTTTTTCTTTCTGAATTATTTTCCTATACTTTTGAAAAGAGAAGCAAAGGTCTACTGTATTGTGAATATAAAGATTTTTTTTATCATGTCAAACATTCAAATCCTCAGACACATAAATCCAAATACAATTAACCCTGAATTGTAAATTAGACCCAAGACTTTGAACAAGAAAGTTTTATGGAAATTGAGATAATCTGATTTATATGTTTTAGCCCAAATGAAATAACTTTTCATAAACTTAGTGCAGTTGGACTCATTTTGCTTTAAAGTTATTCATATAAAACTTCAGTTATGAGAAATAACTTCAGTGCTTGTATTTATTTTTTAAGATTTATTTATTTGAGAGAGAGAGCATGAACAGGGGGAGGTTAGGGGTAGAGGGAGAAGTGATCCCAGGACACCGAAATCACGACCTGAGCCGAAGGCAGATGCTCAACCAACTGAGCCACCCAGGCACTTTTACAACTAACAGTGCTTTTAAGACTTCACACTCTACATTTTTGAGTTTGTCTAACCTGTTACCTAAATTTTCCCATTCCTTGGCCACCTGATAGGGTACTTCTGTCTCCCCCACCCAAAGAACCTTGTCAAATCAGCTATCCACGCCACTTGTGATGAAGCCAAGAACAGGAATTCACCTTCTCAGGCAAACCAGCCTACTGACAGCAAGGAGAATCAAGGCCAAAAAACAAGGTCATTTTTATATATAGAAAAATAGATGGAAGCAAAAGGCGTGTAGCCAGCCAGGGCCAACAGTGGTTACTTAAATAGGCAGAAGAAGGGGAGAGAATATTAGCAGAGATTTTGTGGTTTGAAGTAGAGGGTTCTGAGTCTTAATATAGAATGATTTTATTTTTTACAAAAAGACATTTAAAAATATTGTAAGGATATTTTTTTCCAGAGGCAATGTCAGCAAAAATCATTATATCTACCTTGAAAGGCAGCTTTTTTGCTTAGTTTGCCTTCACCAGGGGAAAAATATGATTGCCTTCTCTCTGTGTGAGTTAACCCGATTTTCGACTTGGTTGGGAGGTACTGAATTCTCTTTGGAATGGTCACATAACTATCATGTGAGCCTTACTTTTTTTTTTTTTTTTTTAATGTCAGGGATTTAACTAAATTAACTGCCAGCTAATGTATTTGGATACCTAGGTAGAAGCATACCTGGAAAGTAATTTTAATCCTCCCCCCCCCCCAAGTCAGCATGGAAAATGAACCCACGTTGGGTAGACAGAGGGTGGGAAATCACCCAGTACAAACACGGAGGGAGAGTAGTGGGCTGCCGCGGACGTTAGAAGAGATGCTTTAGTTCCCAAGCGGAACACAGCATCTGACCTTTACTGAGCACCTACTATGTGCCAGAAATTGCGCCTGGCATCGTAGAAGAAAATCTCCACTCCTCTGGCATCAAATACTCTGTGAGGTCCAAGACGGCAGAAGTCTAGAGAAAGGCAGAGAAAACGCCAATTGAAGGCCTGGGGTCCCGGAGTTATTTGCTTTCTTCAAGCAGACAAATATTCCCTATATGGGAAGCTTGGGAACACTTAGGCATTCAGGTGTGTGGTGAGTCAGAGCTCCGGAAGGCAAATTTTGAAAGATTAATTAGGAAACGAGAGAGAAGTCCTCTTCCCCGTAAGCAGTTTAAGGCTGGGCGCTACAAGTAGTGCCATTGGCTGCATCTTTTCAGCAGCCTAACTTTCTGTTTTCGGGTCAGAACCAGCACCTGGTAGCCTCTCTGTGTCCCTCTTCTTCCAGGCAAAATCCCAAAAAGGCATTTGCCAGTACCATGGACCGTATGCGTAAGCGCGCGCTGGAGGGGGGGGCGCAAAGATCCCCTGGAAGGTCCGGTCCATCTTCAGCACTGGCAGACCGAGGGTGTGTGCGTGCGTGTGTGTGTGTGCGTGTGTGTGTGTGCGCGCGTGAGAGGATCCGGTCCCCTCCAGGAGTGCAGACCGAGGGTGTGTGTGTGTGTGTGTGCGCGTGAGAGGATCCGGTCCCCTCCAGGAGTGCAGACCGAGGGTGTGTGCCTGTGTGAGCGCGCCCGCGCCCTGGAGGAGCGAGCGCAAAGGTCCCTCTGCAACGCTCCCGTCCGTCGTCCGTCGGGGAGCAGCGGGGACCGCGACGCCCACCGCCGGCAGCGCTGCCCCCCTCCAGGAAGGACGTCAGCCCGAGAGGCTGCGTGCCCAGCCGTGGGCGCCTTCCCAGCGCACGTCCTGGGGCTGAAGGAAGTGGGCAGCCGGGGGCCAGCTGCCCCGCCCCAGGGCTGAGGGGCCCTCCCCGCGCCAGCACCCGGCGCCGCAGCCCAGCCGCCCTCCCCGCCACGGCCCGCGCCCTCCTGAGTCCTCCCCCACCTCCTGAGTCCTCCCCCACCTCCTGAGTCCTCCCCCACCTCCTGAGTCCTCCCCCACCTCCTGAGTCCTCCCGACCTCCTGAATCCTCCCCACCTCCTGAGTCCTCCCCCACCTCCTGAGTCCTCCCGGACCT
This sequence comes from Vulpes lagopus, assembly GCF_018345385.1. NCBI lineage: Eukaryota > Metazoa > Chordata > Mammalia > Carnivora > Canidae > Vulpes > Vulpes lagopus. The sequence continues at coordinate 40,535,288 of NC_054829.1, read as the reverse complement.
CCTGAGTCCTCCCCCACCTCCTGAGTCCTCCCGGACCTCCTGAGTCCTCCCCCACCTCCTGAGTCCTCCCGACCTCCTGAGTCCTCCCCACCTCCTGAGTCCTCCCCCACCTCCTGAGTCCTCCCGGACCTCCTGAGTCCTCTCCCACCTCCTGAGTCCTCCCGACCTCCTGAATCCTCCCCACCTCCTGAGTCCTCCCCCACCTCCTGAGTCCTCCCCCACCTCCTGAGTCCTCCCCCACCTCCTGAGTCCTCCCGGACCTCCTGAGTCCTCCCCCACCTCCTGACTCCTCCCGACCTCCTGAGTCCTCTCCCACCTCCTGACTCCTCCGGACCTCCTGAGTCCTCCCCCACCTCCTGAGTCCTCCCGGACCTCCTGAGTCCTCCCCGACCCCACTCGCCTCTACGTGCTGGTCTCCACCTCCCCGTCCATGCCCCGCCTCCCGAGGAACTCCCGCCGGCAACCCTTTTTTTTAAATACTTGAAACCTCAACTTTCTTATCTGGAAAATAGAAATAATAAAAGTTACTTTCATATATTTGTGATGATGATTGAATATGGCATGATATATTCAAATTTATCATCATCATCATTTAATGCTGAAGTATGCAGAGGCTTTTCCACACAAGCAGTCCAAAAACAGAGCTTGGCTTACTTGTGGCATCAACCTGTCCAGCTCCCTGGGTATAAATTTGATGAGTATAAATTCTTGGGCAGGAGCAATTTCTAACAGACTTCGTGCTTCCACTATACTCAGATCTACTCTGGTGCTGTGGTGGTGATTGATCTAGGTCAGATGAAATAATCGCAAAAGAACAGGGGAAAATACAATAGTCCTTAGTAGGCAATAAATGCAATGTAGAATATCTACCAAAAATATATTTCATATCCATAGCTATTTGTGGCTTATTCCTGATAATAGTTAACACGTATATGTTTGCAAAAGGTATTCTTTTTCATAGAGTTAATGGCATCCCTATAGTAAGGAGATGTGTTACTTTCAATATCACCCATTGTGTACGGGAGCAGAAAAAGAGTTTGATTGCTGGGAGGACTGAACTAAGAGTTGGGGATGGGATCATGATTTTCTTCCAGGTTGGTCCTAGCTCTTGGATTTAGTAGGTACTAAACTTTGTTTTAGTAGGTACTATTCAGGAATAGCTATTTGACATATGTAATACTCAGCTGAGGAAGAAAGAATGTTGAGGCAAGAATCTCTAAGAAAATAGAGGAAAATTAATTAAAATTGGAGATAAGAATTTTCAGTTTCTTTTATAAACCTCTTCTGCCTGCCTTTTAACCAAACATAGCTAAACACTTACCAGTTTGCATGGCATTGAGGCATTCAAGAGGCATTAGCAGTATGGGAATCAGCTCTGACCTGAGGTAGCTCTCATTTGCAGAGCACTTCCCCTCTTGCTGGGTTTGGGTTGAGATGAAAACCTTAAGTTGGTTTCCACTTGGGTACCTCAGGATTTCTTTTCACTGAGATGGTTTATTTGGCGCAGAATTTTGACCATGAGTTATTTCTATAAGCTGGAGTCTAGAGAAAACCAGAGAATGTTGAGGCATAGCACACAGCATCCTATATTGTGGTTAATTATATGGGCTTTGATATTAGGAAGGCTGGGTTCAAACCCAGATGCATCCACTTATCAGCTTTGAGATCCTGGAGAGTTTAATCCCTCAGAGCATCTGGTTTCCTTTTCTGTAACATGAAGAGAAAAATGATAATCCTTGTTTCACAGGAAAATAGGCAGGATCAAATAAAACGATGTAGGTTACATATTTGGGAGAGAGCCTACCGTAGAGTAAGTATTTAATACAAGCAGCTTGATTGTATTATTGGTATTAGTGGAAAATATCAGGACTGACATTTTGCAAAATAAAAAAGCAAGTACCTGTTGTTTTAGCAGTGAAGATCTGAACATTATGTTGGTTTCGAAGATGGGAATTTGGGCAAGAGGATCAAACTATGGACACAAGGGCCATCTTACCATCTTGACATCCCAGGAAGCTGTCAGTACAGCCTTCAGCTACGTGGTTATCCTACACTCAGCCGAGATCTGTTGTCTGACAGGAGGGGCTGCATTTCTGACTGCAGAGCTCTCAGCATCCTGGACGATACCTCCTTCCACCTGGATTGAGTTACTAATGTCCCTTCCAGGGCTCTCTTCCTCAAGGGTAGATGTGTACTACTCACTTATTTATGGAAATTAAATCCTTATATATTTAATCTATCCTTCAGAGCTGGCACTTGAATAAAGCAAATGCGATGACTTTTTTCCTTTTTAATGACATTTCCAACTTCTGAGGTTAAGGGTATGCATACTTTAAAATTTTAAAATTTGAAGCAGTTTCAAATTTACAGAAATTTTGCAACAGATGATACAAAAGGACTCCTCCTATTTATCTTTCATCAAGATTTCCCAATTGATAATGTAGGGAACCACTCAGAACCTCAGGGTTGATACAAAGATTATTTCAAGCTCAAGATATTTGAGAATCAAGAGATGCAAAAAGAAACCTTCTTGAGGGGCTTTCCTTATCTGGCTAAAAGCAGCAATTTCTAGAAAATAAGGCTATCAAAAATTCCTTCTTTGGGGAAGATCTACTCCCGGAAGGGAAAACATAAATAAAGCCTTCCCCAAATTCCTTCACTGAGGAGTTTTATGGCTCTGAGGGAGGCAGAAAGACCATTCATACTTCTGTAGATAAACGCTATCACTTTCTTATCTCTCACTTATTCTTCAAAAATCCCATTTGTTTTTCCTAAAGAAACCTATTTATTCTCCCCAGAAAAGCCTTTCTTTCTCCTTTCCCTCTTTCAACTTAGGTATATAAGCCTTTCACTCAAACCATTTAAGAAGCCAGCTACTTCTTTCCCTAGCTCTCCTGTGTACATGAATAAATCTTTTTCTTCTTGTTAATCTGTCTTTTGTCAGTTTAATATGCAGGCCCCAGGGAAAAAACCTAACAGGATAGATGACAAGTTTTTACTTCTTCCACATTAAGATTTTACCACTTTTGCCTTATCATTTCTTCTCTCATGGATATTCCTTAATTTGTTCTAAGCCATTTGAGAGTTACAGACGCCAGCCCCCTTTGTCCCTTAATACTTCAACTCAACATGTATTTCCTAAAAATAAAGGCTCTCTTTTATATAACCAGAAGAAGTTGATGTTCTTTTTAATAAATTAATTTTTATTGGTGTTCAATTTACCAACATACAGAATAACACCCAGTGCTCATCCCGTCAAGTGTCCCCCTCAGTGCCCGTCACCCATTCACCCCCACCCACTGCCCTCCTCCCCTTCCATCACCCCTAGTTCGTTTCCCAGAGTTAGGAGTCTTCATGTTCTGTCTCCCTTCCTGATATTTCCCACACATTTCTTCTCCCTTCCTTTATATTCCCTTTCACTATTATTTATATTCCCCAAATGAATGAGAACATATAATGTTTGTCCTTCTCCAATTGACTGACTTCACTCAGCATAATACCCTCCAGTTCCATCCATGTTGAAGCAAATGGTGGGTATTTGTCGTTTCTAATGGCTGAGTAATATTCCATTGTATACATAAACCACATCTTCTTTATTCATTCATCTTTCGATGAACACCGAGGCTTCTTCCACAGTTTGGGTTTGTGGACATTGCTGCTATAAACATCGGGGTGCAGGTGTCCCGGCGTTTCATTGCATCTGAATCTTTGGGGTAAATCCCCAGCAGTGCAATTGCTGGGCCGTAGGGCAGGCCATATTTAACTCTTTGAGGAACCTCCACACAGTTTTCCAGAGTGGCTGCACCAGTTCACATTCCCACCAACAGTGCAAGAGGATTCCCTTTTCTCCGCATCCTCTCCAACATTTGTTGTTTCCTGCCTTGTTAATTTTCCCCATTCTCACTGGTGTGAGGTGGTATCTCATTGTGGTTTTGATTTGTATTTCCCTGATGGCAAGTGATGCTGAGAATTTTCTCATGTGCATGTTGGCCATGTCCATGTCTTCCTCTGTGAGATTTCTCTTCATGTCTTTTGCCCATTTCATGATTGGATTGTTTGTTTCTTTCGTGTTGAGTTTAATAAGTTCTTTATAGATTTTGGACACTAGCCCTTTTATCTGATATGTCATTTGCAAATATCTTCTCCCATTCTGTAGGTTGTCTTTTAGTTTTGTTGACTGTATCCTTTGCTGTGCAAAAGCTTCTTATCTTGATGAAGTCCCAATAGTTTATTTTTGCTTTTGTTTCTTTTGCCTTCGTGGATGTATCTTGCAAGAAGTTACTGTGGCTGAGTTCAAAAAGGGTGTTGCCTGTGTTCTCCTCTAGGATTTTGATGGACTCTTGTCTCACATTTAGATCTCTCATCCATTTTGAGTTTATCTTTGTGTATGGTGAAAGAGAGTGGTCCAGTTTCATTCTTCTGCATGTGGATGTCCAATTTTCCCAACACCATTTATTGAAGAGACTGTCTTTCTTCCAATGGATAGTCTTTCCCCCTTTGTCGAATATTAGTTGACCATAAAGTTGAGGATCCACTTCTGGGTTCTCTATTCTGTCCCATTGATCTATGTGTCTGTTTTTGTGCCAGTACCACACTGTCTTGATGACCACAGCTTTGTAGTACAACCTGAAATCTGGTATTGTGATGCCCCTAGCTATGGTTTTCTTTTTTAAAATTCCCCTGGCTATTCAGGGTCTTTTTTGATTCCACACAAATTTTAAAATAATTTGTTCTAACTCTCTGAAGAAAGTCCATGGTATTTTGATAGGGATTGCATTAAACGTGTAAATTGCCCTGGGTAACATTGACATTTTCACAATATTAATTCTGCCATCCATGAGCATGAAATATTTTTCCATCTCTTTGTATCTTCCTCAATTTCTTTCAGAAGTGTTCTATAGTTTTTAGGGTATAGATCCTTTACCTCTTTGGTTAGGTTTATTCCTAGGTACCTTATGCTTTTGGGTGCAATTGTAAATGGGATTGACTCCTTAATTTCTCTTTCTTCAGTCTCATTGTTAGTGTATAGAAATGCCATTGATTTCTGGGCATTGATTTTGTATCCTGCCACGCTACCAAATTGCTGTATGAGTTCTAGCAATCTTGGGGTGGAGGCTTTTGGGTTTTCTATGTAGAGTATCATGTCATCGGCAAAGAGGGAGAGTTTGACTTCTTCTTTGCCAATTTGAATGCCTTTAATGTCTTTTTGTTGTCTGATTGCTGAGGCGAGGACTTCCAGAACTATGTTGAACAGCAGTGGTGAGAGTGGACATCCCTGTCTTGTTCCTGATCTTAGGGGAAAGGCTCCCAGTGCTTCCCCATTGAGAATGATATTTGCTGTGGGCTTTTCGTAGATGGCTTTTAAGATGTCGAGGAAAGTTCCCTCTATCCCAACACTCTGAAGGGTTTTGATCAGGAATGGATGCTGTATTTTGTCAAATGCTTTCTCTGCATCTAATGAGAGGATCATATGGTTCTTGGTTTTTCTCTTGCTGATATGATGAATCACACTGATTGTTTTACAAGTGTTGAACCAGCCTTGTGTCCCGGGGATAAATCCTACTTGGTCATGGTGAATAATTTTCTTAATGTGCTGTTGGATCCTATTGGCCAGTATCTTGTTGAGAATTTTTGCATCCATGTTCATCAGGGATATTGGTCTGTAATTCTCCTTTTTGGTGGGGTCTTTGTCTGGTTTTGGAATTAAGGTGATGCTGGCCTCATAGAACGAATTTGGAAGTACTCCATCTCTTTCTATCTTTCGAAACAGCTTTAGTAGAATAGGTATGATTTCTTCTTTAAACGTTTGATAGAATTCCCCTGGGAAGCCATCTGCCCTGGACTCTTGTCCAGGTTTTTGATGACTGCTTCAATTTCCTCCCTGGTTATTGGCCTGTTCAGGTTTTCTCTTTCTTCCTGCTCCAGTTTTGGTAGTTTGTGGCTTTCCAGGAATGCGTCCATTTCTTCTAGATTGCCTAATTTATTGGCGTAGAGCTGTTCGTAATATGTTTTTAAAATCGTTTGTATTTCCTTGGTGTTGGTAGTGATCTCTCCTTTCTCATTCATGATTTTATTAATTTGAGTCTTCTCTCTCTTCTTTTTAATAAGGTTGGCTAATGGTTTATCTATCTTATTAATTCTTTCAAAGAACCAACTCCTGGTTCTGTTGATCTGTTCCACAGCTCTTTTGGTCTCGATTTCATTTAGTTCTGCTCAAATTTTAATTAACTGTCTTCTTCTGCTGGGTGTGGGGTCCATTTGCTGTTTTTTCTCTATCTCCTTTATGTGTAAGGTGAGCTTTTGTATTTGAGTTCTTTCCAGTTTTTGAATGGATGCTTGTATTGCGATGTATTTCGCCCTCAGGACTGCTTTTGCTGCATCCCAAAGATTTTGAATGGTTGTATCTTCATTCTCATTAGTTTCCATGAATCTTTTTAATTCTTCCTTAATTTCCTGGTTGACCTTTTCATCTTTTAGCAGGGTGGTCCTTAACCTCCACGTGGTTTGAGGTCCTTCCAAACTTCTTGTTGTGATTTAGTTCTAATTTCAAGGCATTATGGTCTGAGAATATACAGGGGACTATCCCGATCTTTTGGTATCGGTTCAGACCCGATTTGTGACCCAGTATGTGGTCTATTCTGGAGAAAGTTCCATGTGCACTTGAGAAGAATGTGTATTCAGTTGAGTTTGGATGTAAAGTTCTGTAGATATCTGTGAAATCCATCTGGTCCAGTGTATCATTTAAAGCTCTCATTTCTTTGGAGATGTTGTGCTTAGAAGACCTTGATAGAAGCGCGAACTCTTCTTACTGTAGCATTTCAGCTGGTCTCTCTTTAAATCTCAGGCCAAATTCATAGATTTTCAGGATGATTTAAAGGTTATCTAGGTAATTTGTTGGGGACAGGTGATTTGGGGACCCTACTCTTCCGCCATCTTGCCCCTCCTCCAAGAAGTTGATGTTGAACAATACTATCATCTAATCCATAGATCTCACTAAAACTTTGCTGATTGTCCCAGTAACAACCCATGGTATCCTTTAAAGGTCCGGTATCCAATACAGGATCATGTGTTATATTTAGTTGTTATTTCTTTCAATCTCCCTCAATTCAAAACAGTTCCCTGGTCTTTCCTTACCTTTTATGACATTGACAGTTTTAAAAATCTACTCTGTAAAATATTTCTCAAATTTTTTTTTTTTTTGGTGTTTCCCTGTGTTTGGATTCAAATTATATATTTCTGGCAGGAACACTACCAAAGTGATATTGTGTCCTTCTCAGTCTATAATATCAGGAGGCACAGTATTTATTTTTCCTATTACTGTTGTTGTTTCCTTTTGTCACTTGGCTATGATGGTATCTCCCTGGTTATTTTATTATAAAGTTAGTAACTATTACTTATTAGTAAGCAATGAATAAGGATTTTGTGGAGAGATGCTTTAGATTTATCTAAATTTAATGCTCCTCATCAAATTTTCACTCATTAGTTTTCACATCCATTGCTGATTCATGATTAAATCAATTAGTACCATGAAGTTGAAAAAAAAAAAAAAAGTACCATGAAGTTGCCAAATGGTGATTTTCTAATTCTATTATTCCTCTATATTCGTTATTTGGAATCCTCTTAGAAGGTAGAGCTTTTCACTTCCTTTCATTTATTTATATATTAACTTTTGTATATCCATATAGACTCACGGATTTCTATTTTGTTCAGTGTGTTATAACCTGTTGCTATTATTATTTATAAGCCACTCAAGCTGGCTTTTGACAAGCTCACCTTGTTCTTTGAGCACTTCCTCACTTTTTGGTACTACATGATGTTCTGGGCTCACCTGTTGTTTCTCTGAAGCAGCCCTGGAATCAGTTATTTCTTTAAAGAGGCTTGGATTCTTTTAGTGGAGGATAGAATTTAGAATCCGTGATCCTGGTGCTCATTGGTACTGGAATATCATTGCTTTTAGGTCTTTTCAGCAGATTAGGAAATATGACACTCTCACACATATACATACCCTTATCTATCCATCCATCCACCCATCATTCATTTCTCCATCTATCTATATACCCTAAAAACCATGAATTTACACTGATACCTTCAATTTCAATACAACAACACAGTGTTTATACTTTCCTCTCCTATCTGTTTGTACCTCCCCACTCTACCACTGAAAAATCTGTCTCCCAATAGCCTCAATATATTTACTGAGTTGTTCAATTTTCCTATGTGTAACCAATGTCCTAACCACACAACCAGCCTCTTTGTCTCCAGTCCCACTGAACAGATTTTTTACTTTAACCAAGGGAAATGGAAGAGGAGAGATGGCATATTTATTTTCTTTAATGAAGCCTGAAGTGGAAGTTCTGCTACTCAGTACAATGTAAAATATTTTTCCTACTTACACATACTTCTAAGTTCAAAGCAGAGAGTAAAAGCCTGTAGTGAAGGGTCACATTCATTTGTTACAGCTAGTGATCAAAAGTGGTTATCTACTGTGCTTATTCTTATTATCAGAGGCGGATGTAACACCTTATTATAGCCATTAGTCAATAATTTTATTCCTTATGGATAAATCTGCCCATTTTAGAGCAACCAATGGATTTGATTAACATAGGTAAAATACCAAAAATCAGATTTTTGCCACCCGTTTACACATCTCAGATTGCACTCATTTCTAAAATTATAACTAATATTTTGGAATGCAGGACTTCAATATACTTAAACATTGCTCTGGCTTGAAGTATTATCTATTATATATAGCCCTGAAGACTTAGTAGTTTGAATGAGTTTGTTTAACCCTTCATCAAACTTTAATGAGCATCAAACTCTTGTGGTGATGGTTAATAGTGCCGATCCCTGAGCTCACACCCAGAGATTCTGATTCAGTAGTGCTGGGAATTGCCTTCATTTCAACGAGATCTCCAGAAGTTTCAGGAGCACGTGGCCCGGGGACCACACCTTGAGAAACACTGGATTAGCACATTTTCACTCAAGTCCAGGAGAATCCTAGTGTTGAAGCTGTAGTCGATTGTTCGTAGTCATATGCAAGGTAGAACTGGTCATTAGTGTAACCAAGGTGCAGGATTGTAAGAGCACCTGCCTCCGGGGATCCCAAACAGACCAGGTTAGGCCACTTTTCTGCTGACAAAATCCAAAGGGAGAGAAATGAGTGGCAGTGAAACAAGAAAGGGATTTATTTCAGCGAGGCCAACACCGGCAAGACAGCAGACTACCGTCTCAAAGCCTGTCTCCAAAGTGCCAAAAATACTTCCAGGTTTATATGAGGAAAAGGTGGGACAAAGGCCAATGGGTACATGCAGCTGGGCAGTGAAGGTCAAATCGATTTTGGGCTCAATCACACAGGGTCTTGCTGGTTCAATTCAATCTTTATTACCCGAGGGGGCAGTTTCAGGTCTCATCAGGAGATACTTTGGCTGAAGAGTTTTTTGTCTGAGTTAAGAGATAGGCTGGAAAGAATAACTTATCAATTAGAAAGTTTGGGATCAAAGTGGAGGTGGTGGAAGTCCAAAAGGACTTTCCAAAAGGACTTTCATTAAGACCCATGAGAGCTTTCATAGTCGGCAAGCTTATCAGTGGGATGAAACTTAGCTTCCAGCATCTAAATTACAGGATAGATGTATCAGTTTGTTCATCAACATTCACGCATCAAGGCTGTGCTAGTGTGTCCAACAAGGGTGGCATCCCAGCCAGAAGCTTGGTTGACCAGACAGCGCTGTGGCCCCCAGGAGGCCAACCCACAGGGCTAAGCTTGCGGGCCTTTGGGTTTGGCTGGCTAGTGTTCTTACTAATTAAGACTCAGAAATGACTGGAGACAGACTGAGTGAGTATACATGCCACATGATCCTAGTTAAAGTCTGTTTCCTTTTTTTGTTTTTTGTCATGGAACAAGGACAGATGACTGAAAAAACTATTGTCTTCAGCAGAAAGAAAGCAACTATCTATCAACACGTATTTAATCATTTATGCTGAGTGCTTTCACAAAGAGTGTTGCATTCAATCATCATAAATTTCCCAGTGAGGAGGTGACTTTATTATCATAGTTCCACAGATGAGGAGAGAGAGGTACAGGGAGTATGAAGTTAGCACATGATTACACAGCTAGTAAGTGGACATGAAGACTTTTGACTCTTAGTCTTTTGACTTTAAATCCAGTGCTTTGTGCAGTAAGTACCGTATCAGGCAACCTCTGGTATTTTGACTTTGTTTTTCCTTTCCATGGGATCCCATTCAGGAAAACAGACACTGTCATGGATGAAAAGAAGCCTAACAGTGGGACTCATGCAGACTGGAAGCGTCCATACTAGCCTACTTCTCTCCTCTCCCCCTATCTATAGTCATTAGAGAAAATAGTAGATTTTTACCTACTACAAAACTGGGTCTTGCCCTTTCATGGTGGGAACCAGGCTTTGGTTATGCAACGTGAAAGCAAAGATCCTCTTCTGAGTGGAAATAATTCATAGAAGGTTTTTTTTCCATTACATTTGTACAATAAAAAGAACCATTTGTGTGATTTCTCTTTTTCTCCTCCCCCCCCCCTTTTTTTTTTTTAGATTTTATTCATTTGACAAAGAGCACAAGCAGGCAGAGCAGCAGGCAGAGGGACAGGGAGAAGCAGGTTCCCCCACCCCAGCAAAGCCCATCCCAGGACCCCGGGATCATGACCTGAGCTGAAGGCAGACGTTCAACTGACTGAGCTACCTGGCACCGCTCATTTGAGCGATTTCACAGCAAATGTTGGCCTTCCCTTCAAGAGTTACTGTAGAGCTCATCACTTCTAGATCTAAAGTGCTACTTTGGATACCTCCCACCTCCATCAGCTTCTTCCTCTCAACATTTCAGCTCAGCGCACATGACAGGGGTCAAGGGTCCCATGGTTCTTAGACCTCAATGGCAGCACTGGAGTTTGTGACCCAGAAACTTGAACTGACCAACATCTCCCAACTTGTAAGAACCATAACCAGAACTCAAGCTAGTTCTCCTGACATGGAGCAATTCCTCTTTCCTCAGAGCCTGGCAGTGGGTATGAATATGTGTGTGGTAGGTGGAGATGTTGAGGGGTTCAACAGCAGCCCCAGCTCTCTCCTAATAGTGTCCCAGATTTTGTGTAAAATACTTGGATCAGTCAAAATCATGGTTTCTTTTCCTGGCACCCCACAACTTAACCCATCCAGTGGTCCACTAGCACAGGCCCCTAAAACTCAGCGCTTTGGGTGGATATCATGGAAATAATACCAAGAGTATAATAGGAAACATCTATGTCCATCACCATATCACATCCATCACCAAGTTGGATTAATTTTACTCCATAAATATCTGCCCGATGAGTCCACTTCTCTCCATCTCCATTGTCACCATTCCAGCGTAAGCCACTATTGTTTCTAGTGGGGCCCCTGCAAGAGTCTCCCAGGGTCTCCCTCCTTTGTATACTCTGGTGCCTCCTTCAGTGTATTCTCCTCCTTGCAACCCAAGGTCAAGAGCTTCTCTCTTGATTGTCCTAAACAGCTTTCCCCTAACCGATTTGTGTGTGTAATATCCACTTATTCTTCGGATCTCAGCACCAGCCAGGGTCACTTCCTTAGAGAAGCTGCCTGTCTTTGCCTTGCAAGTTCCTGTGCTGTCTGCTCTTATTGAAATTTCCTCTTTATCTTCCTGGTATTTGTCTCCATTGGTGATTAAATACTCATCTGTATGACTATTGCATTAATGGATGTCTCCTCTACTGGACTTTGAAGGGGATACATCTGTATCATTCTCTCTCTCCCTTCCCTCCTCTATTTCTCTCTACTTCCCTTCTCCCACCTCACTTGTTTTTGTGTTTGTTTGTTTGTTTGTTTATTTTTGCCATAGGAACTCTGTCTTCTCACTGAGCAAAAAGTATGAGCTATTCTACATTGAAAAGGAAAAAAATGGAAGTTATTCTCAGGAAGGGCAGTCTTCCAAAGATCTTGGAGGGTCCACTGAGGTCTAAGTTAAAGCCATTCTGCAGGGTCTCCTACCACCTTTACACCTGTGATTCATTTCTCCCACATTTGTTTTTGTTTTTGAGTTTTTCATTCTTCCACAGTTTTATTTATTAAACTTTTCAATAGAAAATTTTAAAATTAAATAGGCAGAGCTAATGTAATGAACTTTCATGTACTGTCACCAGCTTTAACCATTTACCACGTTTTGCCAGGCTTGTTCCATCTTTCTTTCCCATTTTTGTTGTTGTTGTTGGTGGTGGTGAAGTAATTCAAAGCAAATGCTGACATCATATCATTTTATCCTCAGAGAGTCCAGTAATTAACTCTTAACACACAAGGATTTTAAACAACATATCCCCTAACAATAATAATTCTTTCACATAATTTTATTAATATTTAATTCCCCATCCATGTTCAGAGCTTCTCCACTTTCTAAAAATCATTCTACAATTGGTTGATTTAGGTTAGGATAGAACAAGACCCAAGCATGGCATCTTTTCCTAAGTCTCTTTTAATCCATAACTATTCCTTCTCCTCCCATCTTTTAAAATTCCGCTTATGTATTGAAGAAATGGGGTCATTTATTACATACGATTTCCCATCTTCTAGATTTGGCTGATTGCCTCCTCATCCAATTTGTTCTTTTATCCCCTAGTTCTATTTGTTCTTTTATTACTTTCAAACTAACCGTGAGATCTCTAGACTTGATTAGATTCAGATACACCCTCTTTAGCAAGAATAACGTTGAGGTGATGCTGAGCACTTATTTCATCACATCAGGACACATGATGTCCCAATTTTAGTGATGTTCAGATCAATCCAGAGATTAGAAGGATGGGAGACAGTCATCCATGGGGCTTTTGCATTTCTCCAGGTTTTTTTTTTTTTAAGATTTTTATTTATTCATTCATGAAAGACACACACACACAGAGAGGCAGAGACACAGGCAGAGGGAAAAGCAGGCCCCATGGAGGGGGCCCGACGTGGGACTCGATCCCGGGTCTCCAGAATCACGCCCTGGACTAAAGGCGGTGCTAAACCACTGAGCCACCCGGGCTGCCCTTTAGGAGTTTTTTTGTTTTGTTTTGTTTTGTTTTGTTTTTAAGATTTTTATTTATTTCTCCAGGTTTTGCAAGAAAAGACCTTAACCGCCTTTTGTCTACATTATCTTTTCAAGGATGTTTTGTATATGAAGAAAGAGATAGTGTCTGTTGCTGGAGCAAAGGACAGACAAGCTTGCTGTACAGAACACTTGCTGACACTTGCTCTACAGTGTCAAATATCAGAATTCCCAAGGTCTGGGATTCCTCTCCTGCAAAACAACCTACTACATGTACAAGGTCATCTGACGGTTTTCTGGTTGCTCTATTAGAATTGAGGCTCACAGAACCAGTATAAAAATAATACTAAAATTAGTCGCTGCTATTGCTGTAAGTAATTGATGGGCCTCCATCTCTGTATTAGACTGGATTCTCCAGAGAAACACACACACACACACACACACACACACACACACACACGCACGTGGGGGTGGGGTGCAGGGAGAGAATCAGAGAGAGACAGGAACAGAGAATGATATATTGTGAGAAATTAGCTCACATGATTATGGAGACTGAGAAGGCCAAGATGGTAGTCATGCAGCTGGGAGAGCCCAGAGAATTACTGGTAAAAGTTTCAGTCCAAGTCCAGAGGCCTGAGAAGCAGGTGAACCCATAGTGGGCTGGCAGTTAAGTTTCAGTCTGAATCCAAGTCTGAAATCAGGAGAGGAGTGCCATGTTGCAGCTCAAAAACAGCAAGAATTTTTTCTTTCCTAGCCTTTTGTTCTATTCAGGCCTCACCACATGGGGGGAGGACAATCTGATTTACTCAATCTACCAATTCAAATGTTAATCCTATTCCGCAGCACCATCACAGACACGCCCAAGAGTAATGATTAAGCAAATATTTGGGTACCCTGTGGCCCAGTCAAGTTAACACATAAAATTAACTATTGTAATCTTTAACCCAGAGCCTATACCTTTAATCAACTTCCCTGAAATTTGGCGGGTTAATCTGTTAGCCCGTAAATAGAGCAAAATCTCACACCCTCCACAGCTCTTGATACATACTTCAATAAAAAATAAAAAGATTGGTCGGTGGGTTCAGGTTGTGTCAACCTGATCTCTCCATCACAAAACTTACCTTTTCATCTAAAGTTTTAGTATTCATTGATTTTCATTGCTTAGATTCATTATTTTATTAGGGGTTGCAGAAATGGTGTCCATCTAATTCTATCATTCTGTCATTCTGTTTGCATTTATTTAGTAAGAATGTTTCTACAGTGAAGAATTTTCTTTCATGCTATTTGGTTATGTTGAAATCCAATTTATACAGGAAAGGCAGGATTAATTGCTAGTTCTTTCCCGTTATTTACTAATTTCTAATAGAATAATGATTTGGTGTGGTAGAAATCTCCAAAGTAATCATTATGTTTGTCTTTATTATGAACTAATGGATTTTTTTTATATTTCATATTTTTAATCCATTACTGTTATTTTCTTTGCTCAAATTAATCCATCTTTGCCATTTGGAACCCCTTTGGATGGCTACTGTCACCTTTAAGTATGATTGCAATAGTACTTGATAATTTCTTCACTTTCTTGGTGCTCTGGATCATCTTGTACACTCCTGCTGTTTACTGGAATCACTCATTTCTCCAAGCAGTCCTGATTTCTTTTGTTAGGACATGGTCTTTAGAGGACATGATTTGGGTGGAGGGGGTGCTCAAAGCTACTGATTTGTTATTGTTTTCAGGTCTATTTAGTGGCTACAGCTGGGAAATATATATTTTTTAAAAGAAAAAAGAATCATGCATTCATATTGGAATTTCCAATTCAAATTTTAGAGTAGAGAGTTTTACTGAACTTCTTTGATTTTAAATTCATCTGTCTTTTATGTTGAACATCTTCGTTCATAATTATTTACAAGTTTTAGTCTATAACAAACACATGATAATTTCAATTACTACTATCAGTAAGATAATCAATCCACTTCATTTTCCTTATGGTTCTTTTACCTTTAGGCTTTTATATCCCACTAAGGATATGGAGTTAAAATGCCATGTTTCAGAGTTACTTGAAACTATTATTCTCTGTGTGGTTATACCACCAATTTGATATACTTAGGTTTATTTGTTTTGAATATTAGGCAATGCTTTTTAACTTTTTATTTAATTTTATTTTTGCTTATATAAAATATTTACACAATTCCAAATCCTCCACCTACTATGTTTAGCTGCATCAAAACTTGAAGTGATCTTTTCCTACCACCTATTCATTCATTCATTCACTCATTCAACAAATATTTGTGAAGCACCTATGCTAGGCTAGTATGATGAGGTATATAGTAGAGAGCAAACCAGACAGCAATCCTTAATCCCACGGAGCTTGCGTTTTAGTGTGATGTTTGGGGAAACAAATCTCTTGACAATTTTTACAGTTCTTTTCATCTTCTTCTCTTCCTGTCCCCCTTTGTTTCTCTTTTTCAGGGACTCTGCATGAAGCAGAAGTTGCAAGTCATCTTGGGTGGTTAAGGAAAAAGAAAATTTCCCTCAATTCCTATTTCTATTTTCTCTAAATTCACATTATATTAGTGAGTTACTTAATATTTCAGAGGCTGAATTTATACATATGAAACATATATTCCCCATACTCTTGAATCTGGGTTAGGCCTCTGACTCCTTTAACCAACTGAATGTCACAAAAGTGTTTCTATGCCAGTTTCAAGTCCAGCCTTTAAGAGGACTGATACTTTCTATTTCTTTCTTGGAAGCAGTTGCCATGTCATAATGAAGTCCAAGCAGTCATGTGAAGAGACTCCGGAGGAAAAGAGGGAAAAGAATTGAAGTCCTGGGCTGACAGTTCCCAGCTGATAGCCAACAATAATTTGCCAACCATGTGAGTGAACTATTTTGGACATGAATCCTGTAGTACTAGAAGTGCCCCAACCTATGTCAGACAGTATAGAGATAAGCTGCTCTACCAAGCCCACCCTAACTGCAAAATTTGAGCAATAAATAATTATTTGAACCCACTAAATTTTGAAGTGGTTTATTATGCAGCATAGACAATCAACATAGTAGGTACTCATTGAGGAGTAATTCTATTCTAGAATATTTAAATATATTTATAAGGCTTAGATGATCCTTAAATGTCTGGCCAGAGACCATGAGCTTCTGCTCAGAGTTTGATGCAGCTGTGTGTCATCAAGGATTTCTGTTAATATCTTGATTATCTAATAGTCTAATAGACTAAGAAACTGTGAGGAAGACTGTCACCTACAATTCAAAGATTTCAGCTCTGGCAATATTTTTTCTTGTCTGTATTTGCTCCGTGATCTCCCTAGTCCTTGTCTTTGGACCCCTATGTTGATTTGCTGATGATTAGTTTTATTATCATTATAATCATGCCCCTTTCAAGTCCTAGTTCTTATAAGTCAATCCTCATTAACTAGTTTTCATCTATTGAAAAAACTTGCAACTCATTTGTGTCTATATTAGTATTTTTTAAAAAAAATTTTGTTTGTTTATTTATTTGAGAGAAGAACATGTGAGCATGTGTGTGCTGGGGGAGGGGCAGAGGAGGAGGGAGAGGAAGAGGGCAAAAAAGTCTCAAGCAGACTCCGAGCCAAGCAGGAGCCAAACATGGGTCTCAATCTCATGACCCTGAGATCATGACCTGAGCCAAAACCAAGATCTGGAAGCTCAATTAAGTGAGCTGCCAAGGCAACCCAATATATACATATTTTAAGTTAGATCGGCAGTGGATTAATTGATCACCACAGAATCAGACAGCCACAAAGGATTTCAAAAACTTCTCTGGCTTAGCTTTCCCTCACCTATAGACAAATGAAATGATATTTTATTTTCCAATATTTCCAGGGAAGATCCCAGCCTGCAGGGTAAAGGGAAGAAATGCAGAGTAGCCCAATAGATTCTGAAGAGGGAATAAAGATGGCAGAAAAAATTAAAAATGGAAGCAGGGAAGGGAGACAAAACAGCAGGACAGACTCTGCCCTCAGAATTTGGTGGGTGATGCATCTTGTCCTGACATGTCCACAGCCTGGCCTGTAGGGCATCACCATGTAATACCTGGGGATGATTTTATGTGTCTGCCTCCAAGAGCTCCCAGCTTATTGGTAATTAGCTATTATTTTAAGCACTTGGGATGTTCTGCAGAGCCTATATTTAGGAATACCTCTGAAACACTGCATCAGGGAAGAAGCCGTAAGCTAGATAACACAGGCTTTGCAAAGAGTAATGGGAAAAACGGAAGCTAGCTCAGTACAAGACTGAAGGTCAGGGCCAGATCCACTCACCTGTTTTCCATTTCTGGGTAATAAGGAATGCTTGGCAGCGGACTCAAACCCTAGGGAAGAAAACAAGCAGGGAAATAAATGCTGCAGTGGGTGAGAGGACTGAAAACGATCTCACTGTTATTAACTTTTTGTGATTAATTTCCTTTTTTTGTTTTTCCTCCTTAAACTTAGGAGACATGTAATGAGGATGGCCAGCAGAGGGCCTTCAAATGAACATCAGCACTGAACACGTCAATATCTGTGCAAAATCTTTGAGCTTTAGGTTCTCTTCCCTATAGGATTTTATTTTAAGAAAGTGAAAAAAAAAAGCCAACCACCACCTCTTCACATTTTCTTGGGAAATAGTGGTAAAAAACTACAGACCTCCATGCATGTTGCTGGCATTGAATTATGACTGCAGTATTTCAAGGAGAACAAGGTACTTCAGCAAAAGGTCAGTAGGTGGCAAACTTCTACAACCCTTAGATTGAAGGCCTGTAAAGTATAGATCTTCTAGAGAAATACTGAGGGTTCTTTTCCGGGCTGTGTGTGGGGGAGAGGGAGCGGGCGGGGGGTTGGTTTGTGTGTGTGTGTCTGTTATGTTATAAAACACGCCGAGTGAAAGATACGTCTCCTTTTAAATAATTATTAAGACATTTACCAATTAAGCTAAATCAGTGTGTATCAAAATCAGCCAGCCACTCAAGTCTCTCTGGAAGATCAACTCTGAGTGTTTGATTATTTCAGCCCCTGTGGGAGAAAAGTCTAAATTCCCCTTCATTTAGAGTCTGTGATTTGAAGTGCCCTGCTTGATCCTAAGTCCTACTTGCCCTCAAGAAGCCTCCCAGTGTCCTCTGAGCCAGAAGTTGATGGAGAGAGTTCTCAACTTTACATAATAAGATAAGCCTTGGATTATATTTTTGGAGGGAATTATTTTTGGGGAATGTTGAAGGATGACAGGAACATCTGAGTAAGTTCACTGGCATACAAAAAAAATAGGACATTGTAAAATAACCTTGTGTTTCTTTCCTGAAAAACCTGGATTCAGTGTTAACATCTTTCATTTCTGGAATCTCCACTTAGACTTTGTGCTGATGAATTCTGAAGAGAAATTATTTCTTTATCCATTCTCTTAGAGGGTCATTTCCTGGTAAAAGATTGTTTCAGAACTTTCACAATCCTCTCCATCACTGATGTGTTGTACTTGGATGGGATGGTGCCATTGCTTTGCTTTATGCCTGTGTGGTATGTTAGGGAGAGAGCCAGTCCCTAAGCATCTGATTGTCAGGGACATTTGCTGCTTTTTAAAAAAAATTATTTTAGGGATCCCTGTGTGGCGCAGCGGTTTGGCGCCTGCCTTTGGCTCAGGGCGCGATCCTGGAGACCCAGGATCGAATCCCACATCAGGCTCCCGGTGCATGGAGCCTGCTTCTCCCTCTGCCTGTGTCTCTGCCTCTCACTCTCTCTCTCTGTGACTATCATAAATAAAATAAAATTTAAAAAAAAATTATTTTAAAGATGTTATTAATTTATTCATGAGAGACACACACACACACACACACACACACACCGAGAGAGAGAGAGAGAGAGAGAGAGAGAGAGAGAGAGAGAGAGAGAGAGATTGGTAGAGACACAGGCAGAGAGAGAAGCAGGCTCCATGCAGGGAGCCCGATGTGGGACTCCCAGGTCTCCAGGATCAGGCTCTGGGCTGAAGGTGGTGCTAAACCACTGAGCCACCCGGGCTGCCCACATCTCCTGCTTTTATTCAGTGTCCTTGGATCTCTTCTTGGGGGATCCCAACTCCACATAGTTCTGTAAGACTCTCAATCACTTGGACCTGTCCTCCCAAAGTGCAGGGATGTCATGCAGAGTCCTGGGATTGAACCCCAAATGGGGCTCCCTGCTCAGTGGGCAGTCTGTTTCTCCCTCTCCCTTTGTGTTCTCTCTCTCAAATAAATAAATAAAGTCTTAGAAAAAAAAAAAAAGGAAATGAGAACTTGAGAACTAGAATTACAGAGAAAGAAGATTCCAAGAGAGTAGTCTCTGACACATTTCTCTTATTAGTCCCACTATTTATCCTTGAATATTTGTCTTGGCACATTGGTATTTTTATTTCCATTGTATAAATTCTGAGAAATGACTTACAAAGGCTGTTGATTTTTTTTTAAAGATTTGTTTATTTATTTATTCATGAGAGACACAGAGAGAGAGAGAGGCAGAGACACAGGCAGAGGGAGAAGCAGGTTCCACGCAGGGAGCCCAACGCGGGACTCGATCCCTGGTCTCCAGGGTCAGGCCCTGGGCCGAAGGCGGCGCTAAACTGCTGAGCCACCCAGGCTGCCCTTAAGGGCTGTTGATTTTAAATATACCTCTTTTATCCAGACACTTATCTAATTCCATTGTTAATTTTAAAAGTTTTTCAGTTGATTTCTTTGTGCAGTGTAGGCATATATTCACCTCATCTGTGAATTGTGGTACATTTGTTTTCACGGTCCCACGGTTATGTATTTCTAGCTTCTGTTTCATGTCTTGGTGAATAGCCCAGACTTTTAGAACCACAAAAATTTCTAATTTTGTTTATAATTTCAATGGGAATAATACCACTGGTTAACTAACATGTATTGAGCTATTATTATGTGTCAGGTGCTGTTCCAAGCCCCTTATATATATTATCTTATTTCGCTGGCACTACCATTATTTCTATTTTACAGTGAGGAATCTGTGGCTAACAAGGTTGAATAGCTGATCTACGGTAAGAAGTGGCAGAGCTGGGATGTGAACTCTTACTCTAGAGCTGTTGGTCTTCACCTCTAGACAGGTGTGCTGCTAAATCCAGCTCTCTGAAAAAAAAACACTGATTTGTAACATTTGCCATTTTTTTTGTGATATAAATACTCCCTCTGTGGCTAACAGGGCATCTCTACCTGGATTTGGAAAGGGATCCTCACAATTCCTCTTGGGAGCTAGAACTGGCCACTGTAGCCAATTCTAGCACACCACAGCCTCTTGTGTGACGTCATAAGGCAAAGAGGTGGTGGTATAAGGCTTCTATTGGTTGGATTCTTTGGTTTTAAGAAATAGAAAATCAAGTGGAGCTGGCCCAAGCAGAAAGTAGAATTTACTAGAAGGATACTACTCAGGATGAAACTAGTCTCAGGATGAAAAGCAGGAGACAATAGGGCCTTAGGAGGGCTGGGAAGGAGGAGCAGATGTGCTCTGGGGCCTTGATGGGTCCCTTGTTGCAAGTTAGCGTTCCTGTATCTCTGGCCCATAGGGCAGAACACTGCTGTCCATGGTTCCTGAACTTGCTTGCTGAGCTTCCTGCCACCAACAGAGACAGAGGTCCTCTCTGACTGGCTCAGTGGAGTCAAGGGTCAGCCCCGGGTCAGTCAGCTATGGCCATGTGACCTTAGTGGGTCTGTGTACCTCTGCTCATGATCATATTGGAGATGTTAGTCTAGATGAGGACCAGGCCCTTCTGTCTTTGAAATTCTGTTACACTTAGACTCATCATCATATTGAGGTCCTCTGGGCTTCTCTTCATCTGGGCTCTGATGACCTTTCTGACTGTCAGACTGGATGACTGACATCATCCCTGCCAGTCTCCCCTTTGCTCCTCTGCCATCTTGGCCTTCCTGTTGGTGCTTAAGCATTCTTGTTCTCACCTTGGGGCCCTTGTACATGCTCTTCCCCAGGGCTTCCCATGGCTTACACCCTCTCTTTACTTGGAGCATCCTTCTCTGAGTACCTGCTTGCCACAATCCACTCCATCCATGCCACACTCCTACCAACTTCATTTTTCTTCAAAATGCTTAATATGACCTGAAATTGTATCATGTATTCCACGGGTATCAGAACTTTGTCCTGTTTATGGCTTGTATTTTCAGCATCTGGAATGGTGCTTGGCATGTAGTAGATACTCAAAAACCTATTTGTTGAGTGCATGATTAAATGAATTGAATAAATGGATGAATGGATGAATGAGTTGCAGACTTACTATAAAATACATACTTAAAAATAAACCTTTAAAAATAAACCTTAACTATTATCTTAGTTTTCACATGTGTTTTTGCTTATTCTGTACTTAAATAAAATAATGTTTCTTTAAAAATGAGATGTAATTCAGATTTTTAGTGGTCTGACCTTTTCTAACCTATCCCTTAGGTCACCTTCTCTCAGACTTCCCTACAGTATTCTTAATTAGTGACATTTTGCAAGAATATGTGGAAATAGGCTTTTGTTATTCATTCAAGGCAGAAAATATTTGATATGAATTATGATTTGATGATAGGTATGCTGTCCTGGAAAGATAGGAAGTGGCTTGGAGAGCTGGTGTTTTGTTTTGTCTTTAAAAGGCTCTGAACAAGCAGAAAACTGTATGTTTGTTTACATGATTATTTGATAGATGATGCCAGCAAGAGCCATCTTTAGTTAAACCCCAGCATGGTAACCCAGAATTATCATCCAATAGACAGATGAGGAAAGATGGCCTCCTACCTGAAAAAAAATTTGGAAAAAAAAGAACATTTCCAAAAGAATGCCAGAAAAAGACCTTCCTCTTTCTCATAAAAATTCAGAGCAAGAAGGACATTATTTTCACAAGAAAAACCATGCATTAGGACATAGATAAGCTCCCCCCCCCCCCCGCCCCCCCCCACACACAAAGCAGGAGATTTTCAGTTGAATAAAATTGACAACTTTGCCTCCAGGCTGAATTTTATAGTTTTCACCAGCAACAGCTGTGTTTACTGATGGCCCTACTTAGTCCTCAAACAAATTCAAGATTAAGTAAAGGACTGGTATTCTCAGACAATCACCAACAAAATGAACATTCTCTTACTGCTTGTGGAGTTCCAGGCTTCATGTCCTTACCTTTGAAAAATTACCTCAGAAGTTGTCACTTTTAAAGATAGAAGATATATCTGGTAAAATAGAATGTTTGTACTGCTGAAGCTCTAGTTTTCAACCTTAGTTGCACCTTAGCTTCTTCACCTGGGAACTCAAAAAGGTGGTATTTTGATAAGGATTGCATTGAATGTATAGATTGCTTTGGATCGTATAGACATTTTCACAGGGTTTGGTCTTCCAATCCATGAGCATGGAATGTTTTTCCATTTTTCTTTCTTTCTTTCTCTTTCTTTCTTTCTTTCTTTCTTTCTTTCTTTTTCTTTCTTTTTCTTTCTTTCTTCTTTCTTTCTTTCATCTTTCTTTTTCTTCTTTTTTTTTTTTTTTGATTTTATTTATTTATTTGAGAGAGAAAGAGAGAGAGCATGAGCAGGGGGCAGGGCAGAGGGAGAAACAGACTCCCTGCTTAGAGGGGACCCCAATGCAGGACTCAATCCCAGGACCCCGAGATCATGACTTGAGCCAAAGGTAGCCGCTTAACTGACTGAGCCACCCAGACATCCTGTTTGTCCATTTATGTCCTCTTCAATTTGTTTAATAAGTTTCATAGTTTTCAGAGTACAGATCTTTTTACCTCTTTGGGAACTTAAGGAAACACCAACCCAATGCCAGAGTTCTACCCCAGCCCAGGTAAACGGGAAGGTGGGCCCATTAATCCTAATGGCTGTTAGTCTAGTGGTTATTTGTCAGGTGTTCTAATCTGTGGCTGTATTGAGAAGTACTGCCTCCAGCCCTGCCACAGGGTGCAACTGAATGCCACCCTGGGTGGGGCATCTGGTGGGGTTGCTCATGATCCTGATCCCTGGCCAAACAGTGAAGAAAGTAAGTTTGTCTTGGCTCTTTCATCTGTTCTTGTGTGCCCATCTCCTCATTCTTGGAAACTTTCTCTCCTGAGCTATTTCTCAGGTGTTCTTAACCTACCCTGTGCCCACGGTGAAGCTATCAGGCTCCTAGGAAACTCTTCCTTGTTAAAAATTAATCCCACAGAACCCTCATCCTTTTCAGTGTAGTGTTATCCCTCTCAAAATCAAACAATAACAAAACCCCCCAGAAACCAAAAAATCCACTACATAATAGAAAAAAAATGTGGAACGCCACATGATGCAGCTGGTGAGTTCGACGTAAAATTGAGGAGAGAAGGAAGGAGCTCCTGGCTCCCATCAGGTCCCTTCTGGTCAGCAACAGTCTACTCCTCCAAAGGGCAGTTCTGCAGGGTGACTCTGGAAAGTTACTTAACCTCTCTGTGCCTTGGTTTCCTCATCTGTAAAATGGGGATGATGTTAATACTGATGCACAAAGTTGTTGTGAGGACTACCAGTGTAAAGCATTTGAGGAGCACCTGCCACAATAAGCAATCAATGCACATGAGCAGTTATTACTATCACCTTTATTATTATTATTTCAAATTCTTGAATTTATAATGAAATGAGGGGGAGTTCCACATGGAGCAGGCAAATAAACTCAGAGAAGGCATTCCTCTGATAGAGGCTCGAAAAATATTTTGAGCTGTGACCTCCTCACTGGCATATGCATCTAGCTCCAATATCCCAAGGCGATACTTAATTTATGCCCTCCATTTAGATGTATAAATTTCCAAAAGCTTTTGAAATTTTTTTTTAACTGTATAATCAACCTGTGTATCTGTGAGTCTTGGGAAATGATGGAAATGATAATGAACAACTGCATAGCTGGAGAGAAACAAGTGCCTCTCTAATTGCCTAGTTAACACAGAAATTAATGAATTCAGCAAACATTTAATAATAAACTCTGGGGCAGAAGTCGTGCCAGGAAGTGGGGATGCCACAGGGAGGAGATGTGGTCCATGCCCAATGTAGCTCGCAGTCCAGGGAGCTTATAGAAGGGGTGTCGCCCAATTACAAGTCACAGCCCAAAGCGATGAAGAAGATATGCTTAGGCTCTGCTATCTTCAGCATTCGTTTTAAGCCTTCAAGATAAACCATAATGTGTGAGAATATTATCAATAGGTTGGACTTGTTTCTCCTCTCAGAGATCTTACTTTTTCAAGAGGGCTGGCTGGTCAAACAACTTTTGTATATTCCTTTGCAGGAAGTACACTTCTCACTGACCACAGAAAAGTAGAAGTGGGAGCAGAAATGCCCAGGGATGACCTAATTGCCTTTTGTCCTCACAAGAACATGAATATTTGTCCCCTGATACAACAGGCTTCTTAGTGACTGATCTGAATGCACCGAATGTCAAATTTGGGTGGTGCTCCCCTACATTTTTTCTAGAAGTTTCCTAGAAAAGGCTTTATTTTTTTAATTTAATTTTTAAATTTTTATTTAAATTCAATTTGACAACATATAGTATAACACCCAGTGCTTATCCCATCAAGTGGTTTCCTTAATGCCCACCATCCAGTTACCCCATCCCCCCACTCATCTCTTCTTCGGCAACCCTTTGTTTCCCAGAGTTAGGAGTCTCTCATGGTTTGCCTTCCTCTTTAATTTTTCCCCACTCAGTTTCCCCCCTTTCCCTTATGGTCTCTTTCACTATTTCTTATATTCTACATATGAGTAAAACCATATGATAATTCTCTTTCTCTGACAGACTTATTTCACTCAGCATAATACCCTCCATCCACATCGATGTAAATGTAGGTATTCATCCTTTCTGATAGCTGAACTATTTCATTGTGAATATATATAATAATATAATAATTATATATATTGCATCCTCTTTATCCATTCATCTAGCAAAGGACATTGTGGCTCCTTCCACAGTTTGGCTATTGTGGACATTGCTGCTATGAACATTGGGGGGTAGGTGTCTCATCGTTTGACTACATGTATCTTTAGGGTAAATATCCAGTAGGTCATTGGGCAGCTCTATTAACTTCTTGAGGAACCTCCACACTGTTTTCCACAGTGGCTGCACCAGCTTGCATTCCCACCAACAGTGTAAGAGGGGTCCCCTTTCTCTCCATCCTTACCAACATTTGTCTAGAGAAGGCTTTAAAAGAATGTTTTTGTTTTGCTTTGTTTCAAAGTTTAAATTCTTAGGAGCTTCTGAATGGCTTAAGTGTATTTTTAGATTACACTAAAAGTGGAGCTTCGTTTTACAGAAAAAAAACTCAAGATTCCCTAAAAAAATCTGAGTTTTGTTAATAGAGTAACTTTTGGACTAAACATTTCTAAGATTCCTTTTAGTGTCAAAGAGTCCTAAGATCTACATCATAATCTATGATATCTTTATTTACTTTTGAAATTTCTTTCTCAATGACCTTCCACCCTTGACATCATTTCATAACTTTGCTGCACTTCTCTGTTATAACAAGCTGCTAACTCCCAAGAAGTGACATCTGTGAGCTTGATGTCTAATGTAGCATTACTGTGACTTTTCTTTAAAACCTCATTTTTATTTGTATCAAATCTACTCTCCTATCTATTTGTTTTATAAGATCTAATTTGCTTTTTAAAAGTATAGTATGGTGGCAAGTGTCAAAGATGAACCCCAACAGACCATGCTTTGGAATTTGCACCCTGTGTGGACCTCTCTTTCATGGGCAGTGACCTGGCCTGTGACTTGCTTTAACCAATAGGATTTGGTGAGGGTGGTGGGGCGCCCTTTCCATTTTGAGGCTTTAAGAGGACTGGTAGGTCCACTTCCTTTTCTTGGAACACTTGCTATGGGGAGTCCTGGGCTGATATAAAAGTAAATTCACTACTCTGATGGAGAGACCACTAGGAAAAACCATGTAAAGAGACTCTGAGACTACATGGGGAAGAAGTGAGGTCCAGCTACCTCAGTATCCTGGTTGAACTTCCAGATGATTCCAGTCTAGCTGCCATCTGACTTCAACTACATAAAAAATCCGACAAGAGGCCAGCAGAAGAACCACCCAGCTGAGCCTCACAGACCACAGTAAAGAGGGACAATCAAATGCCCTAAGTTCTGAGGCAATTAGGCAGCATAGTTAATAATCTATGACAAAACTGTTAACTGTAAGACTCCAAATGAAAAGACAATGAATTGATATCCTCCAAATAATTCATACAACTAACCTGAAAATTTTTATGGGAAAAGAAGTTTTCTTTCTTTTTTTGGGGGGGGGGGAGGGGAGAAAGGAGAAAGGAAGTTCTCAATGCACTCAGTTTCTATGGTAGTGAATAGTATTTTTATTCTCAATCAAAAAACTCATCAAAAAGTGGGATTCTCTCTGTCCTGGTCCTCACCAGTGCTTGTGGTTTCTTCTCACTTTTCTTCAACTCCTCTGAGTCAGAGCTGGAGCTGTCCCAGAGAAGCTGTCCCTGAGCCTCTTGTTCACGGAGCCATGTTTCCATTTTGCCAATTTTCCGGGGACAGTAATCATTCATTGCTTGATATTCCCCAAAATCTTCATTCTGTAAATTTCCTACAAAAATTTAAAGTTTAATTAATTTTTTCCCTTAACAATGATTTATTTGTTTATTAAGTACCTAGATGTTTATGAATACAGGATAATCTGCTTGGTGTTCTTTAGAAATGTGTGTGTATATATATATATGTATATATATATATATATATACATATATATATACACACATATATGAGTTTTTATGTGTGTATGTGTATATATATATATACACATGTATATATATGTACACACACATAAAAACTCATGAGTTTATAGGTGTATGTATTATATATACATATATAATATATATACACATATATATTATATATATTATATATATAAACTCATATATATGCATATAGAATGTATATTAACTTTGTGTATATAAAGCTCTGTACATTAATAACTTTTTTGTTGTTTAAATTTTTTTAATCTTCTGAAAGTTACAAGAATAATACAATTCATACCTATATATCCCAACTCATTAACAACATTATGTCACAATACTGCTTTCATTTTATACGTGCATGTATACATGTGTGCTTTTCAGCTGAGCTATTTGAGAATTAATTGCAGTTACATCCTCCCAAATACATCACCACAAATCCAACAGCAAGGGAGCTTTTCCTACATAACCATAATGCAATTATTACATTAAGGACATTTAACATTGATATATTACTGTTTTCTAATATATGGTTCACATTCTAATATTCATGGTTGTCCCAAATAATGCTTTCTATAGCTTCTTTTTGTTTGCATGTTTGTCTTTTATTTTATAGACCCAGGATCCAATCTAGGATTGTGTATTGCATAACCTTCCCTATCTATTTCTTTATTCTCTTTTTTCCCTCCCTTCCTTCTTCCTTCTTCTCTCTCTCCCTCATTCTCATTCATGATCCCTCCTTTCTTCTTCCTCCATTCCCCCATTCATTGTCTTCTTCTTTTTCCCTGACACTGAAATTTTTAGAGAATCCAGATCAATTGTTTTGCAGAATGGCCCTAAATTTGGGTTTGTCAGTTTCCTTGTGATTAAAATAAGGTTAAGCATTTTTGGCAAGAGTATTGCACAGGTTGTGTTACCTAGTGCTATTTATTGAACAACTACAAGTGCTAGGCACATGATACATTACTTTTCCTGACCTTCGCATCTACTCTCACCTCATATTAGAATCACCTATGAAGCTTTTTAGAAACACAAATACTGGATGAACACGGATGTTATGCTATATGTTGGCAAATTGAACTCCAATAATAAAAAAAAAAAGAAACACAAATACTTGTAATGTACCCCAGATCTATAGAACTAGGGAGCTCAACGGCTAATACATTTTATTTTACTTTCTCTACCTTCTAGAAGAGATTTAATTTATTTTTAGTATAGGATTTTACATGTGTATATATGTAGTTTTTTATTTAAGCTCTACCCAATGCCCTTTTAAAATGCACTTCAGGGGGTACCTGGGTGGTTCAGTCAGTTAACCATCCAACATTTGATTTCAGTTTAGGTCATGATCTCAAGGTCATGGGATCAAGCCCTGATCAGGCTTCGTGCTCAGTGGGAAGTCTGCTTGAGATTCTCTCTCTCTCTCTCTCTCTCTCTCCCCCTCAAATAAATAAATAAAACTTAAAATAAAATGCACTTCAGTACAGGCACTTTATTCAAGGAAGTCTGGCTTTTAAGAAAACAAAAGCAATGGCCACTTCTGAGCTAGGAAAATTATCCTGGGTCAAAACCCAGAGTGTCCCCACAACCAAATGGTTGAACCAGCCATAACTTTTGGATGTCATCTCAAGGATAACTGTTTATCAAATCTTATGATATATTGTATTTAAGCCCTTGATAGTTGACATTGCATATGTTACATGAGAAAATCAAGCATTTCAATGTGAGCATTGGTGCCTTATGATTCATTACTTTCCTTTGTGCCTCCATGATGGGTTACCTTGTCCACCCTTGAATCTGATTATAGTTATTGTTATTATCTATACACATAGTAGTGACCAAAAATGACAGTTAATTCATGTCTGCAGCCCCAATTTCTCTCCTGAGCTACACACACTTTTTTGGGGTACAATTGGACGCCTCCATTTTTGTCTCCTGGCAACATGTCAGACTCACCTTCTTTCTCTTCCAAACCTGCTTTTTCTCCCAGTTAC
The DNA here is from genome assembly GCF_018345385.1 of Vulpes lagopus. NCBI lineage: Eukaryota > Metazoa > Chordata > Mammalia > Carnivora > Canidae > Vulpes > Vulpes lagopus. Next base: position 40,506,557 of record NC_054829.1, on the reverse strand, counting down.
CCTAATTTAGCAAATGGCCCCAGCTTTGCCCCATTGTCTGCCTAGTTCTTCAAGAGAATTCCATGAAACCTCCTGGCCTTCTTGCTCTCTTCATGTACCCACATCTGATCCATCACCAGCTTCTGCCAATTCTATCTCCTAAATATCTGACATCTGGCTCTTTCTCTTCTGTCACCCTATTCTCTTGGTCCAAGCACCATCTTTCACTTGCTTTTCTGCTATATCCTTATCACTTGTCTTCCCATGCCCTCTTGCATTCTCCTCCCATATCCTCTCTAGGGTAGACAGAGCAATGCTTAAAAATGTAAACCTGGGATCCCTGGGTGGTGCAGTGGTTTGGCGCCTGCCTTTGGCCCAGGGCGCGATCCTGGAGACCTGGGATCGAGTCCCACGTCGGGCTCCTGGTGCATGGAGCCTGCTTCTCCCTCTGCCTGTGTCTCTGCCTCTCTCTCTCTCTGTGACTATCATGAATAAATGAAAAAATTAAAAAAATATATAAAAAAAATGTAAACCTGATTGTGTGGCTTCCCTGACCTTTCAATGGCTTCCCATTGATCTTAAACTCAAGTTCAAAGTCCTTATTTGATACAACTTGCAAGACCCTGTGTGCTCTGTGCCCTGCCTATTCCTCCAGAGCCATATCTCTCTCTCTCTCTCTCTCTCTCTCTCTCTCTCTCTCTCTCCTCTTTTTTAAGATTTTATTTATTCGAGAGAGACACAGAGAGAGGCAGAGACATAGGCAGAGGGAGAAGCAGCCTCCCTACAGGAAGCCTGATGAATAACTCGATTCTGGGACTCCAGAATCATGCCCTGATCCAAAGGGAGACTCTCAACAACTGAGCCACCCAGTCCAGAGCCATCTCTGATCACTACCTGAATCTCTTTCCCAACCAGTGTCTAGAATCTGTCAGGTCCCTTCCCACTCAAGAGCTTTTGCACATATTGTGATATATCTGAATGTTCCACCACTTTGGTCTTCACATGTACATGGATTCCTATCCCCTTTGTCCAGCTACTTCCTGTCTCAGCTTAAATACCACTTCCTTGAGGAAATCTCCTGATTCTCTCAGATTGTGAGGTCTCTCAGTTTCACAGTTATCAGACTTCTCCTTGTTCGTCATCTGTTCTATTGCAAAGCCACATCTATGAATACATGAGTGAGCAAGTGAGCCATCAGAGAATTTTGGGAGGTGAGAATTACTGGTAACTGGGACTGGGAAAAGACTTCATTCACTGGGGCCAGAGGGTATAATCATCTCTGCTGTGCAAATGAGCCAAGAACTACTAGAGGCATCATTCAGACTGGGAACAGCAATTTTCTGCTGACTAGAGGCAGGAGCTTTGAAACAGGAAGAGAATGTTTGTTAATGGTGGGATCTAATGCAATATTAATAATAGCTTAAGTCCCACACCACTCTTGATGTTATGATAATGCAGGCCTAAAGTTAGTGCATGAGGCCAGATTCACATGTTCAATTTTATCCTTGAATATCTCTTAAATCATTCATGAAGTATTATATACATAGTTTTGTATACACAGCATTAAAGTTTAAGGACTTCTCAGCTAGATGTCTTTTTTACTTGTTACATTTTTATAAATCCCTGCTTGATTCTCTGGGGTTGCTAGACATAAGGAAAAACAAAAAAGAAAAACACAACGTTTAAAAACCTAAATGGGTTGTGGGTGAGCAGAGCAGAGGAGAGTGTGTCCAACTTCAAAATTAATTTGAGAAGAGAGGTAAAGCAACAGAGGCCAGTGGGGGGAAAATATGGAGCGATTTTTAGGTAGTACAAAGATTCTCTAAAGTATTAAAAATCGTTGATGGTTATGTGTTTTACAATATATATATTTTAGCAAAATGTATCACCATTACATCAAAGCCCCAATTTCACAGAAAAGGCTAAATTTAAAACACACTAAAAAACCCAGGATACTTTAAAGAAAAATAAAGTGGATAATGGTGCGGTAGCCTGATAAGACCAGAATTGTGTAGGTGACAATAATGTTTTTAAGGTGACACCTCCTGTGAGATAGATAGTTATTTTTACTATTCATCAGTTCCATATTTCTTCAGTTGCTTATATTCCCTTGCATGAGTTTGGCACTTTACATTTTATTTTTTTAAATTATTTTTAAAAGATTTATTTATTTATTTATTTATTTGATATGGTGAGAGAACAAGCAGGGGAAGGGGCAGAGGGAAAGGGAGAAGCAGGCTTCTCGCTGAGCAGGAAGCCTGATGATGTGGGATGCTGGGATCATGACCTGAGCCAAAGCCAGATGCTTAATAGACTGAACCCCCCAGGTGCCCCGGCATTTTACATTTTATATGTGCTTTTACACACATTGGATTAATTTTTTCATAAACCCTACGTGGTAGACAAGGCTTTATTCCTATTTTACAGATGTGGAGACTGAGGCTCAGAGAGGTTAAGTAACTGGAGTTTAGCTATTGTCTTTCTATATAGAATAAAACTATCTGACAAATATATGGCTAATGTTCATTGAGAGGCTACTGTGTACCAGGCACTGTTCTAGAAACAAAAAGAGGCCCCTGTTACCATGGAGTTTACATCTAGAAATGTAATTCTTGGGGCTCAGATGAAGAACTTTGATTTCAAGTTCACTGCTCTTGCTACCCACTACCCTATCATGGCTTCTGGAAAAGGCCAGAGCCGCCTAAACATGTTAAAACTCATGAAATTGTACACCCAAAGGGGATGTCTGGGTGGCTCAGCAGTTGAGCGTCTGCCTTTGGCTCAGGGCATGATCCCAGGGTCCACATTGGACTCCTTGCGAGGAGTCTGCTTCTTCCTCTGCCTATGTCTCTCATGAATAAATAAATAAATCTTTTTTGAAAAAAAGAAACTGTACATCCAAAGAACAATGCTCACTTTGTGTAAGTTATGAGCCATCGTATAAGTTATAAGTAATTTATTGTGTAAGTTAAATGTAATTATTATACATTTATCTTAGGTCATATGTAAGTCATTCCATAAACATATAACATGTATTTAAAGTATATAAATGTAAAATATATGTAAAATTTCATTTTAAAGAGGCAACAGAAAACAAAGACCGACCTTTATCTTATAAGAGACCTGGGGATCCCTGAGTGGCTCAGCGGTTTAGCGCCTGCCTTTGGCCCAGGGCGTGATCCTGGGTCCCAGGATCAAATCCCACATTAGGCTCCCTGCATGGAGCTTGCTTCTCTCTCTCTCTCTCTTTCTCTCTCATGAATAAATAAATAAAATCTTAAAAAAAAAAAAGAGAGAGAAACCTAAAACTCTCATCCCACCTTCCCAAAAAGGGAACAAGAATGGGCAACTATAGCATTCAATAACAGGAGGAGGGTACAGAAGAATCTTAATTACCAGAACTGGACTAGCAGAAAGCTCCTGTAATTCTATGATCTTGGCTTTGCTCCACTTTTAGGAGAACGTAAAATGGACTGCTTTCAGTAGACAGAGAGAGAAAGCAAGGATGCTACCTGGAAATAAGTAAAAGGCATCACTGCTCAAGCACATGCCTGTTGTGATGGTAAAATCTGCAGGCTTGGCAGAGGAGCAGTCTGCTCATGACAGAGAAGGTTTGGAGTCACGCCCCTCTATTTGCAGACTTGGCCAAGGTTGTTCCGGACAGATCTCCAAGTCCCTGGATTCCTGATGAGGGTATATGAGGGGGTGGTGATGGGTGGAGTGAACCTTTGGAGTCAGAAAGACCTGACTTCGAATTCTGGCTCTGTCACATAAGAGGTAATAGTAACTCCTTCATACAGGCTGTGTGAGGATTAGGAGCAATAATGCATGTTGCACATGGACAACAGTGCCTGCTTTATAGTACACACTCAATAAACCTTAGCTTGAGGGGTGCCTGGTGGTTCAGTCAGTTAAGCATCCAACTCTTGGTTTTGGCTCAGGTACTAGATCTCAGGTTGTGAGATCAAGCCCCAGGTCTGGCTCCATGCTCAACATAGTCTGCTTCAGATTCTCTCTGCCTCTGTCCCTACTCCCCACTCATGAGCTCTCTCTCTCCCTCTCTAAAATAAACAAATAAATCTTTAAACTTTAAGTAGAACAAAATGAAGCAGCTTTAAAAAGCATCAGGAAATACAGAGAAACCCTCTTCTCCACATGCCACCATCCTTCCTGGGCCCCTCCAGATCTGGGCCATCTTCCAAAGTTTTTACCAATGTTGGTTTTTCCTGGCTTGCTCTTAAGCAATGACTCTTAGTATCTAACTTAAGCTGAGACACCTTTTTTTGGGTTGTTTTGGCAATATTTTTTACATTGTAAAAGTTGTTTATCTATGTGCCTACATAGCATATTTCATTCAGGCACTGGGAGTATAGGTTAAATAGATTCCCCAAGTAGATTTTCAATTATTCAGCCTTTTCTTATTTAATTAACTTATTGATTAAGCATCCTATTCCTGTGAGCAGGAGCAGTGTCTCTTTCAGCTGGCAACTTTGCATCTGAGAAGCTCAGGATCTCCAGAGACATGGCCAGCATTTCTGTAGATCTCTCAGTGGTCAGTTTTGCTGATGTGGGGAGTGAGCTCACAGCACAGCAAGCTGTGTGCATGAACAGTATTATATATTCAACGGGTGCTTTGCCCTGAGGGAACATGGACAGGGCAAACTTACTGGGGCTAAAATTGGTGAGACCACACAGTACAGGGGCTATGAACACGATGTCTGTTGGAAATCACTGAGCAGTCTGGCCTGGTTGGAGGTGAAGTTGGACACAAAATGGCAGCAGATATAGCCACAAAGGTCAGCTTAGAGTACCAAGGTAAAGAGTTTATTTATTTAATTTTTTTTAAATTTATTACTTTTTAGAGGGAGGAGGGGCAGAGGGAGAGGGAATATCTAAAGCAGGCTCCATGTCCAGTGTAGAGCCCTACTTGGGGCTCCATCTCATGACCCTGAGATCATGACATGAGCAGAAATTTGAGTGAGATGCATAATCTACTGAGCCACCCAGGTGCCCCCAGGGCAAAGAGTTTAGATTTTGTCCTCAGACTGATGGAGGCTCACTGAAGATTTTTTTTTTAAAGCAAGAGAATGATATGGTCAGATTGGCATTTTATAAGATTACTTGGCTATTAGCACTGGGCTTCTAAAGCTGTCATGCATGAGAATCACCTTGGGATCTTGATAAAATGCATATCCTTATTCAGTGGGTCCAGAGTATGGCCTGAAATTCTGCTTTTCTAACAAACTCCCAGGTGATGCAGATGGTGCCGGTCTGTGGCCAATACTGATGACCAAGTAGAGCAGTGGTTCTTCAACTTTATGGGTGTCAGAATCACCTAAGGGGGAGTTAAACCCAGATTGGTGGCCTCTGCCCCTACATTTTCTGATTCAATCACTCTGGCTGGGCCCAGCAATCCCTCAGGTGATGCTCATTCTGGGGGGCCTGTGGACTGTACTGAGAACCATGTGGATAGAGGGTTGCTGGAAGAAGGGCAAGACTTGAGGGAGGAACCGGCAGTAGCCCAGTGTGACACTATGCCCTGTGGGGGGGGGGGCATTAGGGATGTGAGGAAGGTAAGGGTTCAGTGCCAGGTGACATCAACAGGACTTTGTGACTAACCAGCTGCAAGGAGGGGGAGGAGAAGGGCTGGAAGGTGGCCCAGAGTGGGGTAGGAGGAAGGCCCTCACTCACAGAGACAGCAGATGCAGCAGACCGAGCCTGGGGTGGGCCATGATGCTGGCTTCAGTTTTACCTCTCCTGAAGGAACCTGAGAGGGCTGCAGGGGAAAATGCTGGCTGGGGGAAGGTGTCTGCAGATGGCAGCAAACTGGCTGATATCGGTTTGCTATTTAATAGAAGTCCGCATGCTTCATTCTCTTTAACCACAAGATGAGGCTCTTTTGCCTTTTCTCTTCCTAGGGCTGGAGCAAGAATTGCAAGAATGCCTGTGAAGCACAGGAAGCCTCTAAAGAGAGCCATCTTGCTACAAGGTTTGAACAAAGTCTACAAGTCTTTTCCTCCCAGCCGCCCAAAGTTACAGGATAGTGTGATTCCTACTTTCTAGGAAGTACAATATCAGCAGAAACCCAAGGCTACTTGCTGTCCATCCACCACCACACTCTCCACCCCAAGTTTATTTGCTCAAGTTTTAAAAATACTTGAAATATTTTTACTTAAATTTTTTTACATAATTTACATAAAATAATGTATAGAACTGACCTGGACTTCTTCTGTTCAAGGTCTCATCTGGCAACAAGATTGGAAGGTCCCCGTCCTCATTTCTTGGGTTTCTTGGGATGCTTTGAAGGATTTTCTTGGCTTTATGGTCCCTTGGTTTTTGATTAATTCTTGCCTCCCTATGAAGACTTTTCTTCAACTCTGCTTGGGCCTGAAAATGATCAGCCACAATGGATTAGTGTTCTCCCCCTGAACTCCTGTCATCAGAATAGATCAACAGATCAGCCACTTTGCAAGTGGTGTATTTATCTGTACTCTGGTTCCCTAACCAGAATACAGTTTTCTTTTTCCTATTATAAGGCACAGAAACTTTCCCTATGCACAGGCTTGTTAGGAGAGAGGCAAGTATACTCAAATGGTATGGCTTGGTTTAAGAGAAGGATCTTTGTAGAAACAATTGTTGGGAGGCCACCGATATATTTGGAATTGTAGAAGACAGTGATTCTAGGTTTAAATACTAGAGTGATGAATTTGGAATATGCCAATTACAGGAGATATTACTATAAAAGGTTTCATTAGAAGAGATGATTCTTCTGAGATAATCTTGTGGCATGAATTATGGAGGGATACCTTGGTAGCAAGATAAAGACCGACTCACCCCTCTCTATCTTACTAAACCAAGAAAAACATCTAACATCATTTTTCCACTGAAGCCAGAATGTCATAGCAATTTGTGAAGGAAAAAAAAAAGGAAAGAAAGAAATATCAGAGAGACTTGGGACACAGATCCATCCTTGAAACTGAAAACAAAGAGTCACTAGAAGAAGGGATCTTGCTGATCCTTCCCAGCTCCAGGAATTGAAGTGTCGGTGCCAATGACCAAATTTAAAATGTTAAGTAAAGCCTGGAGATGGATGCTAAACCATTCCTGTGTGAGAGTAGTGATTACGTGGAGTCAACGTGGTAAATACAGCTCTTCTCTCTTCTCATACTTACCTCTTGCCTGTTACGGTTCATTTCCAGCATTCGCATCTTATGTAAGTATTGTCTTTTCCCGGGAGTGTACCCTGGAGTTTGCATCTTCTTTTCCAGTTCCTGCTGTGAAAGATGACACACTAGTTAGAATGGGGTAATTTGTTACTGACTCTGCAATACGTAACTTGTAATTTTTTTTTTCAGCAGAGTGAGATCTTAATCAGCTATCAGTTATAATCCATAGGGAACTCTTGTGATGTTGAAGGTGGATCATTATAGCCCCCCATCGAGTCCTTTGTGTAGCTCTCAGTGAATGGAGCTTTGCTGTGTGCGTAATGTAGCTTTTAAGGTTCCTGTAGAGTTTTGAAAATCTTAAATGGAAATACATTTCCACATCTCATTTTGATGAAATATCGCCTACCCTGTCAATAGATGCTTATCAGCATCTCCCCAGAAATGTTTTCTGGTTGGATAAGATTGGCCTCTTTCTTTCTGCCTCTTCTGCCTCTTCTGTGTCTGGCTATGAAATCAGAGGGGAACCACTGTATGGCTAAATGGAACCCATTTCGATAGACAGAACCCCTATGGGGTTTGTTTATAAATGTCCTATATATAGGAATATAAGCCCTGGTATATCAGGAAGTTGATTATTTGTGACTTGGCGGTCTCCCCTGGTGCATCATAAACCCCAGTGGGACAGTACAGACAGTTACTGAGAGCAACCAGGGGTGAATACAGCCTTGTTCATTCCTGGCTGTGGCCAGCCAAGGGGAGGGATATGGCAGCCAGATGTGCTCAGAGATCACCCTGTGGACTGTAACTGTGTTGACTGTTGCGAGCCTCATGAGGGGACGAACTTGACAGTGCTGTTGGCATCATAAACCTGGGCTTGGTGGTCTAAAAGCTCCTGGACATCTTTTCCCCAATCAGCCAGCTGTGCAGCAGCACCTAGCTGGCTCCAGAATGAACCGGGAGTGGAAAGTGTTGAAAATCTACTACCTCCCAGTTTTTCACGTCTATAGGAGGGGTATTATCTCGGCAGAATATATGACAAATTAATAAAAGGCCAGAGCTCTTCAGAGGACCTTTTCCAAAGATTCCTTTTTGGTGAAGTTGTGGTAAATAAGTTAGGGACACCTTGTAGAGATGATTTCCCCTAAAAGCTGAGAATGAAGAGAAAGGTTTAACGTGAGGGGAAGAACAAAAGGAGCGAGCTATGCTAGATTTTTCACAAATTTGAACACTTCTAGAATTGCCCATATCCAAGTAAAATTCCTCTCTTCTTATCCGCAACTCCTTGTTTTCACCAGGAAGTGGAGAAGGGCCCAGAATTTACCTCAGAGATGAGAGTCTTTGGCAGATTAAGGCAGGCCTAGGAGAGAATGGATAGCTTTGGAAAATTCTAACTCTGAATGACTTAATAGTCTGATTTGTCTCTGAGGTCTTCTGTGCCAGTAGTACATGAAAGGAGAACCCACCCCCCATTACCACCCTTTCCATTTAGTGCTACAGTTCACCTTAGCTCTGTGAGTTGTTCTGGCTTCTTGCTGGCTCAGGAGCATTTCAGAGGTAATTACTTGTGGCAGGTCAATGGGTTCAAGCTTCTAGAAGTCCAACATTTAGAGCATTCAGCATTCCTCATGCCATGAGATGATGAAACATAAAAGCCAGACATTAAACTATCTTAACATTTAGCAAAAGCAGTACTTATTCCTGAGAGCACAGAGGGAAGGCGATTTCCACAGGATTACGGTCATATCTGTGCAGACTTTTCAACTTATCTGGGCTCTTTATTGTTCTATTGTGCTGTCGCCAGTGACTTATTGATCTAAATATTGGTCAGAGAGTCAAGACGCTAAGAATCCTTTTCTGTCTGCATCAAGGGACCAAGACTGAAGTTACCAGACAACAAGGGTCTTAGAGTATTCGAGATGAAGGGGGCACCAGGAATTTCTTATATTCAGTCCTTAACCACCAGGCTGAACTCTTCCAGTTCTTAGAGAAGTGACCTGTATATAAGATCTCCAGAGAAGCTCCCTCCATAATAATCACTGGCACCCATGAGACACATTTAAAATGAAGGTGCAGTGGGCTTACAAATCTTAGACATGGTTGGTTTTTTTGTTTTGTTCTGGTTTTGTTTTTGTTTTTCCTAGTAGGGGCTTGTCTTTATGGGGGGAGATCATGTTGGAGTTTCAAGGGGTCACTAAGACTGGGAAGCAAATGATGAACCAGTGGATCTGCCTCAGCCCTACTTGCCTTGGATGACTTAATGCTCTGGATGTTGGAGCATTGGGAAGTGGTAGAGCAAGAGACAAAGGTGGGTTTCTCCACATTGCCATGCAGGCAGGGACCTGGAGGGCCATCAGATTTTTTTTGTTGTCAGTGACTACATCCTGAACAATTAGTACATGCCTGGCATGAGGGTGCAGTGGTCAACAAACCCAGCATGCTCCCTATGGAGCTTACAATCTGTAGGGGAACAAATACATTTTGCTTGTGTGATTATTCATGAATAATTACAAACTGTGATCAGTGCTTTGAAGAAAAAGTCTATCGGGCAGGTCTATGACAATATATAACCAGAGGATTCCACCTACGAAATGGGGGTGTTATGAGTTGAATTGTGCCCCTCCTCCAACTTATATGTTGAGGTCTTTACCCCCAACACCTCAGAATGTGACCTTATTTGGAAAGAGGGTCTTTGCAGATGTAGTCATACTAGAGCAGGGTGATCCTTAACCCACAATGCTTGGATTAAGGATCACCTTAATTAAAAAAGAGAAATGTAGGTGCAAACACCCACATGCACACAGGGAGAACACCATGTGAAGATGAAGGCAGAGATTGGGGTGATGCTTCTATGAGCCAAGGAGTGACAAAGATTGCCAGGAAACCACTGAAAGTTGAGACACATGGAACAGATTCTTCCTCTCGGCTATCAGGAGTCAACCTTGCAAATGCCTTGACCTTGGACTTCCAGAACTGTGAGATAATACATTTCTGTTGTTTAAGCCCCACACTTTGTTGTACTTTGTTACTGCAGCCCTAGAAAATTAACGTAAGGGGAAGAGGAGTAAGGAGGTGGTCCAAGAAATTTTCCTGAGGAAGTAATTTTCAGCAGATGTTGGACGCTTAGGAAATTCTATGGGACCAAGTAAGGTATTCTGGGTAGAGGGAACAACGTAGGCAATAACCCCGAGGTAGGAGAGAGCATGATTTATTGAGGGAACTGCAGGAAGTCAGTTGACTGCAGTTCAGAGCGAGGGGAAGAATAGCTCAAATGAGGCTGGAGAGATAGTAGGCAGGGCCAGGTCTTGCAGTGCCTGATGGAGCATTCTAAAGACATTGGTTTTCTTCAGAGCAATGGGCAGCCATTGACATGAATCAAGCAAACTAGTGACATGATTACATTCACTTTTTAAAAAATGATTACTCTGGGGCACCTGCATAGCTCAGTTGGTTGAGTGTCTGCCTTCAGCTCAGATCATGAGGGTCTGGGATCCAGCCCCATAGCAGTCTCTCTAGCACTCTCTCTCTCTGAAATAAATAAAATCCTTAAAAAAATGATCATTCTGGCCGCAGTGTGAGAACTAGAAAAGAATAATCACAGTTGCAGTATGGGCAGTTAGGAAGACAATGGTGAAGGGCTTGGGGCTCCTGGAGGGAAATCGATGGGCTCTACAAATATTTATTTGTTTATTTATTTATTAAAATAAGTTTTTTTTTTTTAGATTTTACTTGTTCATGAGACACACGCACGCACACACACACACACACACACACACACACACAGAGGCAGAGACACAGACAGAGAGAGAAGCAGGCTCCATGCAGGGAGCCCGACCTGGGACTCGATCTCGGGCCTCCAGGATCACGCCCCGGGCCAAAGGCGGCACTAAACTGCTGAGCCACCAGGGCTGCCCTCTACAAATATTTAAAACTGACCAAATAAGATTTGTTATAGTTGGTGAGGAAGAGTGAAGGGTCCAAGTGGCATCCAAATTCAGGGGATGGATAGTGTTATCATTCACTGAGATGGGAAACCTAAGGAAGGCCAGGTGTGAATGGGATGTAACAGGAGGATATAAATTCGGTTTAGATTGAGTCTGAGGTGCCTTTGAAGCATACCAGTGTAGATGTTGAGTAGATAATGAGATGTACAGGCATGGAACTCACAGGAGAGGTCTGTGCTAGAGATGCATTATTTGGGGATCATCCCTGGGTAGAGAATAACTGAAACCATAGTCACAGGTAAGACCATCTTGACCCTAAGGTCAAGAGTAAGAAGAGCAGAGCAAAGTCCTGAAGACTTGAAGAGCTCCAACACTGAGAAGCTGGTGAGGGGACAAGCTGGCCAAGGACACAGAGAAGAGATTGGCTAGAGAAGTAGGAGGAAAATGAGGAGGATGCCACACTGCAACAAACAGTTTGAGCACCATGCCCACCTTAGTCTTCTCCTAAAGGCAAATGTTGATTTATTTTGAAAAATTTTGTTTTTCATTTTAGTCTGATTGGTTGCACTAGCAAGGGGTAGACTGGATGCTAGCTTGGCTTTCAAGGTGACCAGAGTGAAAAGACAGAGGGGGAGACAGGGAAATGGATGCTGAACAGCCAGCTCTCATGGGGAACATGACCTGTGCCTGCTGCTACTTCCCTATAGAATAATTTCCTGGTCTCTGGGCCTGGGCCCAAGCTGTTCTAGGGAGAAGAGCCTGCATTCCTTCCTGCTGGCACAGCCCAAAGCTCACCTGGCAAGGAAGAAAACGAGGCCAAAGGAGGCAGGACAAAGGGAAAGAACTCATCTTCAGCTTAGACATGTGCCAGGCAATTTGCACTTGTGGTAGGAAGTAGCTCTCTGTTCCATTCTCACCCTAAGTGAAGAAAGTGGGGGTTTTAACATAAGAACTGTGCAAGAATGTAATGAGAGGTGATGAGTACTAGTAAGAAAGGTTCGTCTGGCTCTCTGCTCTGCTGGGAAAATGGGACCTGCTGGTATAAGAGGTAGTAGCTGATCAGATCAGAACCACTGGGAAATGGAGACCAAGGGGAAAGAGATATCCAGGCACAAGTGGGAAGAAGAATCAGCAATGACCGAAGTGGGGTACTCAGGGCATGAAGGGAGAACAAAGAAGTGTTTGTGCCACTACCTGGACTTCATTCAGGATCTAATTCTTTCTGCTGATGAGGCCCATGAGCCTTTACAGCTGTCCCTGTCTATCACTTCCAGGGTCACAATATGTCATCTGGTTCAATCCTCCCATGAACCCTATGGGTAATTATGATGATTCCCCATTGTCAAGAAGTTAATAACTTGTCCAATTGTTGCACAGCTGGAAAGTGGCAGCTCTAGAATTCAAACTCAAGTCTATCTAGTTCCAAACCTCATGCTTCTTTCTCTTCTACTTGTTCCTAAACTTGGTTTATCATCAGAATATCCTGGAATTGAACACACACACACACACACACACACATACAGACATACAAAACCTGGGCTATTCACTGAAGGTTGTGATTCAACAGGTCCAGAGTATGTCCTGGGAATGAATATATGTATTATGTATATAAATAATAAACTTTAAGTTTTAGGGCAGATTTAGGTTCAGAGCAAAACTGAAAAGTATGGAGAGTTCCCTGATACTCCCTGCCCTCACATATGCACAACCTCCTCCACTATCAACATCCCTCACCGGAATGGTATATCTGTTACAATTGATAAACCTATATTCACATGTCATTATCACTGAAAGTCCATGGCTTAAACTAGGGTTCATGCTTAGTGTTGTACTTTCTATGGATTTGGACAAATGTATTGGGACATGTATCCACTGATGTAGTCCACCCTTCCTCCGCTTATTCCCTGGCAACCACTGATCTTTTTACTGTCTCTATTGTTTTGCCTTTTCTGAAAAGTTAACATTTTTGGAATGATACAGTATATAGCCTTTGCAAATTGGCTTCTTTCACTTAACAATACACATTTAAGTTTTCTCCATATAGGGATCCCTGGGTGGCGCAGCTGTTTAGCGCCTGCCTTTGGCCCAGGGCGCGATCCTGGAGACCCGGGATTGAATCCCACATTGGGCTCCCAGTGCATGGAGCCTGCTTCTCCCTCTGCCTATGTCTCTGCCTCTCTCTCTCTCTCTCTCTGTGTGACTGTCATAAATAAATTTTAAAAAAAGTTTTCTCCATATATCTTCATAGCTTGGGAGTTAATTTCTTTTTAGTGCTGAATAATATTCCATTATATGGATGTACCACAGTTTCTTCATCCATCATCTACTGAAGGACATCTTGGTTACATCCAAATTTTGGAAATTATTAATAAAGCTGCACATGGATGTTTATGGACATCCAAATTATGCGAACATCAATTTTCAATTCCTTTGGGCAAATACTAAGGCTCACAATTGCTGGATTGTATGGTAAGAGTATGTTTAGTTTGTAAGAAAGCACCAAACTGACTTCCAAAGTGGCTATACCATTTTTCCATTCCACCAGCAGCATATATAAGAGTTCTTGATGCTCCACATCCTTGCCAACATTTGGTATTGTCAGTGTTTTGGATTTTAGCTGTTCCAATATGTGTATGGTGATAGCTCAATGTTGTTGCCATTTGGATTTCCCTGATTACATATGATGTTGAACATTTTCACATGCTTACTTGCCATCTTTTATCTTTTCTACTTGCCCTCTTATTCTCTTGACATTGTCTTTTGCAGAGCAGGTTTTAATTTCAATGAGGTCCAGCTTCTCAGTTGTTTCTTTGAATATATCTCCAAGGATTCTGATGATTTTCTAGGTTGGGGTCCACTGGCTTCCATACTGCCTCAAGTGAGGAAAGGAACTACATCAGAGTAGACCAAAGAGGATTTGTTCGTGGTACTATGGAAAAATTGAATCTGGAGATTCCAATTATTTAAATATTTTCAGCTATTTAAAATAATCTATCCATAAATTCTTAGGGCCAGGTTTTTCTTTGAAAATACAAATATATATTCTTCTATTTTCAGCCTCATTGTGTTTAAACCCACAATTCTTATAAGGGTTAAAGAGGAGGTGTCTTTAAGAACCATCTCCAGGCAATTACTTTCTTCCTGGACTTTGAAAAGAACCTAAGAATCCCACTATTCATCTACAAAGAGCACTAGATGGCAGCAACTAACATTGCAAATAGGATCTCTCCCTTAAGTATTTGCGCTTGGCCTGAGAACCACTGCAGAAAAGATTATTGAAAAATTGGCTTCTCTAAACAAACTAGTCAAATGAAATTGCCCCAGAATTTTGGATTCATATAATTGTTCCTTTTCCCTGCTTGGGAAACAAGCTGCCTCGCTTCATCATCTTCAGAGAGAGCACAGGGATGGAATTACTAGAGAACTGGTACGATAGAATGACACCTTTAATTTTTTTTTTATCCCATGTTTTAAAAAATGTATTCTCTGTCTAAAGGTTTCTGGTTATTTGGCTTCTCAAATGAAACAAATGGTCAGGCTAATCAGTTGAAGTGTCAGCTGAGAAACTCAGAAATGGAGATTAAATCAAGCAGAAGTCACTGAGCTTCATGACACACTAATCTGAGATGTTTGCCTGTGTACTAATAGGAGGAGAAAAATGGGCAGAAGAAGCTCAAAGAAATTGCAAAATTTGTTTGGCATCATGACTCAAGAATGTATGTCCTTTAAAGTTCTCAGAAGGCAAAGGGCAGCCTCGAAGCAAGAAATCATGAGCCCAAGGAGGAATTTCTGGTCAAGGCATTGCAATGAGTTCACATTTCAATAACTTTCTTTGCCCCAAACATCTAGCAATGAAAAATAAAACATAAAGCCAAAAAGATGTGATTGGGCTTTAATACAAGATATACATCTCCATGGACCAGGAAACAAACAAATACATACTTAGAGGCAGCTGCCCCATAAGATGTTTGGAGCTCCTGATGGCCATTTCTGGAGATTAAAGGGGACCTAAAAATGCTCCATGTAACAGGGTAAACTAGAGCCAGGATTATAGATTGAAATTAGGGATTAAGCTGTTCTCCACCTTTCTACCCAGTACAAGAGAGCTGCATCAAAATGTAAATTGGAAGATTTTACATTGTCAAAATGTTGAATATGAAAAATATTAAGAAGCCATAAAGAAGGTTGAGATCTTGCCATTTGCTACAACATGGATGATCCCAGAGAGTATAGTGTTAAGCGAAGTAAGTCAGACTGAGAAAGACAAATACCTTATGTTTTTTCTCAAGATGTGGAATCTAAAAACAAAACAAGTGAATAAACAAAAAGTATCATCAGACCTATAAAGACAGAGAACAGACTGGTGGTTGTCAGAGGGAAGGAGAGTGAGGGATGGGCAAAATGGGTGAAGGTGAGTGGGAGACATAGGCTTCTGGTTATAGAATGAATGTCACAAGGATAAAGGGCACAGCATAGGGAATATAAACGATGGTGTTATAATAGTGTTGTGTAGTGACAATAGTTACACGTGTGGGGAGCATAGCATAGAGTACAGAGATAGTGAATCACTAGTTGTACACCTGAAACTAATGTAACATTGGTGTCAACTATAGATTAAATTTTTTAAAAAGTTGAATATGAAGAAGCTAAGGCTTCATAACAATAAACTTGAAAGCTTAAATAAATGGATACTTTTCTGAAAAAATATCAATTAGCAAAATTGAATCATGAAAAAATAAGATACTTAATACAACTAAGAAATTAAGTTAGTAGGAACATTTGTCATTCCCCCAAAAGTCCAGGTTGCTAAAGATGATTTCACAGGTCTGTTTTATCAAACTTTTAAGAGACAGATAATAATTGTTTTATATCAAATGTTTTAGAGAACAGAAGAAAGACAAAGATAACCAGCAAATTTTACAAAATTAGTACAACCCTAAAAGCAAAACTGAAAAAAAAGACAGTTTTGGAAATTAAAGAACAATTTCACTTATGAAAATAGATAAGAAAAGCTTAAGCATGGGCAATCCAACAATGTATTTGTATACGTATATGGTATCTCATGATCAAGTAGGATTTATACCAGGAATGCAAGCAGGGCTCAACATAAGGTCCATTAGTGTAACATACTGTTATCAACTGGTTACAAGATTGTAAGATTATTTTAATAGATGAAGGGGGAAAAATTCAATAAAATTTCACACTCGGCCCTAAGAAAAACTCTTAGCATACCAGGAATAAAAAGAACGTCAACAATAAATGGCACTGTACTGGGTATCTTCTACTTGTTTCTTCAGATCCACTTGCCACATTTCGCTACCCTGTTCTCTGCCTGTGAGAACTAATCAGTTTCTCCTGCCCTCTGGCTTCCCACTGGGTTTAGCCACTGAGCAACCCTGGCAGGAGATCTGAGAGAAGAGAGAATGAGGTGAGGATATTTCTTCCTCTGCCTTCCTACCTGAAGGTCATATTGGGCTGACTGTGTCCCACTGTTTCTCTCAATGCACCTTCCTCCTCCTGACTCTCCTTCCAGGTTCTTTCGTTCTCCAAGTCCCTTTGCTCAGAGGTGGTTATCCCTCAGCTGCCACTAGTGGTCATTGCAATATCCTCTATGGTTCCCTTGATCCAAACGTCTGTAAATAGTTATCTACAAAGAAAATTTCCTTGAATTATTCTAATTTGAATGTAGCATCTGTTTCTTCTTGGGACTCTGATCAGCATCTATCAAAATCCTATTGCTATGTCTCTCATGAATAAATAAATAAAATCTTTTTTAAAAAATCCTATTGCAAATGTACTTAGTTTTTGAACCAGTCCTATCAATGTCATAAATAAGAGAAGGATGCCCATCATCACTGCTTGTATTCAACATCAGAGGGAAGTTCTAGCCCATGCAAAAGTCAAGAAAACAAATACAAGGAATAAAAATTTGGAAGACCTTGGGGAGAAGAAAAATTTCTTAGACAAAATACAAAAATACAAAACATAAAGACTAAGATTGAGAAATGTGACCACATTTAAAGTGGAAATCTTTATGTACACACACACACACACACACACACACACAGGGAAAAGGCAAACCTTTTCACTTTGATGAAGAGAAGATATTTGCAACACATATCCCTGACAAAGGGCTAGATCTAAGATATATAAAGCACTTTCACAAATCACAAAGAAATAGATAATAGAGAATGGGCAAAGAGTTAGAAAAGACAAGGAAAGGAAATACATTTGTGACAAATTATAAAACTGAAAACAACACAATGAAACCGTCCAGGTCGGGACTGCCCTCCTTACCTCTCACCAGCAGTGTTTATACTCCTCTTTTCCCCTTTGCATTCCTTCATTCAACATTTATTCAACTCCTATTTATCGATCGCCTATTATGTTCAAGACACTTAGATACATTAGCAAAGACAACAGACAAAAATCTCTGCCTGTGTGAAAGATAATATCCTGACACTGGTGGGGAGGTGATGAAGAAAATAAACAGGGACACCTGGGTGGGTCAGTGGTTGAGTGTCTGCCTTGAGCTCCGGGCGTGATCCCGGGAATCAGAATCCAGTCCTGCATTGGGATCCTTGCAGGGATCCTGTTTCTTCTCCCTCTGCCTATGTCTCTGCTTCTCTCTCTCTGTGTCTCTCATGAATAAATAAATAAAATCTTAAAATTAAAAAAAAAAGAAAATACACAATGAACTTAATGGAAGTAAATTGATTGGTGTGTTAGAAGTCAGTGCTTTGAGGAAAAGAAAAGATAGTGGTGGGTCAGGGGAACCAGGAGCACCAGGGTAACCGCAGTTGTCGCCCGATTATCATGATAAACCTGTAGGACAGTGAGATTTAAGCAAATCTTGGGAGATGAAGGAGGGAGTCACCCAAGGAAACCATATTACATGGGACCCTGGGGGTGTGGTGGGGGTAGTTAACCATTTCCACCTAGGCGGGACCTGAGATGGTTGGATGAGAAGGTGAATCAGGCCAGGAAGGACAGTGGTGATCAACTTTTCAACCAGAGATGAGCACGCTGGATTCAGGGTTCCCTGGCAGAGGCTCTCAGAATTCAGCAGCTCCGAGTTGGAGAACTTTAGTTCATGACCTGCTCTTTACTTGAGGAGTAGATGTTTAGGAAGTGGAGAGTGCCAAATGTGCAACTCAAATTATTTAGGATGCAATTAGATTTGGTTTAATAATTAAAAATACTTTTAGAATTTTCTTTGGCAGAGATTAGGCTATTAATTAGCATGTCATGGGAACCCAGCATTTATTATTCTCTCAAAAACCCATTTGTGGTGGAAAATGTGCTGAGGCTCATTTGTGAAGATAATTATAGTTGATATCTTTGGGAGTGTCTGCCAAGTTCCCAGTGATTTCCCTCTTCTCTGGGAGCTGCTTCCAGAATTTGTCGGGGGCGGGCGAGGGGGGCTACTCTGCCCACATTTCTACTGCATGAGCATACCCTCCGGTCATAGCTTACTGGAACAGAACTGGAATCATAAGCAAAGCTGAGCCAATAAGATCTTTTCTCCCAGGAATTTCGAATTGGAGCCAAGAGAGCCAGGCCAATCTGTCTGTTTAACTGGAACTATAAAACACAAATTGAGGAATTGAGGGTGGCCATATTTCACCAAGTGGTCTTGAGGAGCAAAGAAAGTCGATTTGCAGGATGAATAAAGCAAATGCACAGAGAAGAGCTTAGGGGAGACACAGAGAGACTTGTGCCTTTCAGGTTCCAAGGCAAAGCTGTTGTCTGAAGCCCAAGTGCCTCTCAGATCTTGTGTTCAACAAGCACTCCTGGATCTTCATAATTCATGACATTGGCAGCTAGTCAGTTGGACTTACAATACAGGGATGCTACAGGTCTGCAGGAACAGAGAGAATGCATTTTGATTTTTGTTCCCACCAGAGAGCATGGGACTCATTATCATTCATTCATTCACCTATTCATTCACCATTCATTCATAAGCTTTTTTTTTTGGGGGGGGTACATAGTAAGTGTTGGTGACTGAAGATATAAGACCGAATAAGACAATAGTCTTTGCACTCAAATAATTCATTTGTCTTGATTTTTAAGGTGGTTGGTTAGGATGTGGGGATACAGTCTTTGGTTCTGAAACATAGAAGTTTTCCTTTTGAGCTTGAACTGATTTGAGAATCCTAGCCTAACTTTAGCTGCTTTAGAGTTAACTACACACTGCTACACAAATACTTTTCACTGGGTACAGTAGTATCTCCTACTTGAGTCATTCAGCTTACTGGCTCCACAGGAACACATATTAAGCACACTACTTTGAGGAGGTACATTTGATGTAGGAACAAAACGAAAGTTTAGCTAGAGGTTTGCTCAAAAGTTTTAAAATTGTATATCAATTTGATATCATTTTACTTCATTTTTATTTAAATAAAAATATTTCAAGGTTTCCAATATTTTGGGAAAAGATGGGCAAGATGCAATCACTTCAATGCAAGCTTCTGGAGAAGACAGGTAAATAAAAACCAACTGAAACAGAAATAATCCCCAACAAATGAGATCAAATACCTCTGGGATTTGTCCAGATGTCTAGGTGAATTGTGTAGCAGGTGGGATTTGGTTCCAATTCCTTTCTCTCTTTTTTTTTTTTCCCCAATTCTTTTTTCAAATGTCAGTAATAGATCCTGCTCACAGGAGAGCCCAAACAAACCCTTCTCTTGGCTGATGCTCATTTTCAAGGACCCACTCAGATCTCTTTCTCCTTCTAGGATAAGAGTTCTTGGAATTTATAGTTCTCTACAGAGAATTCATTAATTATTTATTAAGGTAAATGCATTTAAAGCTCTTACTTTTCTGTCTTGGAATCCAATGCCCTCAATTTTAGCAACCAGTTAACATTTAGAACAATAGAAGTTTAGGGATAGCAGGTCTGTAGAGATCAACTATGCTGATGATTAAGAACATGGGCTTTGGAGACATGGTTGATATCTGACCTCCACTGTCCTTGGACAAGTTACTTAATTCTCTAAACCACATGTATTAAGCAAAGAAAATGCCTCCTTTCTCCTAGAGGTATATGAAGATGAAATGATTGACATTGATCAACATGCAGCACAGAGTGTATCTGACTTGAAGTAGGTGCTAATTAAATAGTCTTAGCTGTTATGATTGTTATTGTTTGTTACAAGTGATTTCTCCATAATCATCTAACTCATCAGTGCAAAATACAGGTCCTTTGAATCCCATCATGCCTGGGTATTTGATATTATGTTTCCTTCTTTTGGTGGTGGGTGGTCTTAAAAGTGAAATCATTACAAAAGGAAATCCTAAAGAAACATGGTCTTTGCAACTGACGGCATTCTCTTCAATAACATTCCTGTTTTTACTAGCTTAGTCATTTTCGATATCCCTCCTTTATGATTATAGTTAAAAAGGGATGTTACCATGAAATCCAAGAAATTCCTTATGAAGCCTTTTAAATTCATCTTACTTGAAGTCTTCGGGGTGGATGCCTTTTAATAATACTTGTTTCTCCGTGTTCTAGTGGAATGTCAAAATACATGGCCCTGGGCACTTGAAGGATTGAGAGAGAAATAAAAACAAACCATTAAAAAATTGACTATTAAATTAGGTTAATCATTAGACTTCACTAATATGATTTGGTACCTTTTTAGTTATATACGTCCAACCTATATGTTGAATATGGAGATGAAACACATAAGGCAGGGGTCCTACATGAATGCCAATGGTAAAAAATTAGTTTAGACCTAGGATTTAATTTATTGAATTCTTCTCCAGTTTGATAGTTAGAGGAAAATTGGAAAAATCAACAATGTATTGACTACAAATATTGTTAAAACATAGAATTTGGTCTGAAAAATAGAAACTTTTCCGTT
The DNA here is from genome assembly GCF_018345385.1 of Vulpes lagopus. Taxonomy (NCBI): domain Eukaryota; kingdom Metazoa; phylum Chordata; class Mammalia; order Carnivora; family Canidae; genus Vulpes; species Vulpes lagopus. The sequence goes on along the minus strand of NC_054829.1, from coordinate 40,485,605 downwards.
TGTTTAAATTTCATGAAATCTATTCAGAATAAATTTAGGAAATCAGAAATAATATATCCTTAAGAAATGAAAATAAATTCTCTTCTCAGAAGATATAGTTGGATGGTGGATAGATAGGAGATGATTAAAAAATGGAGCATGAGTTTGTGACAGAAGTAGCAATGTTTAGCATTGTATGTGCCTAATTAAATAGTCCCCCCCAGCTAGGGAAGAAATTCCCACAAGTCGCCCTATCATACAACATATCAATACTCTTTCCTGATGAAGCAAGTCAGGACCACAGAACTAAAACGCTGTTAGGAAAGAGAGCTAGAGGGACATTATGGGTTTTCTTTTTTTTTTTTTTTTAAGATTTTATTTATTATTTATTCATGATAGACATAGAGAGAGAGAGAGAGAGAGAGAGATAGAGAGAGAGCCAGAGACACAGGCAGAGGGAGAAGCAGGCTCCATGCAGGGAGCCTGACGTGGTACTCAATCCCAAGACTCCAGGATCACGCCCTGGGCCAAAGACAGGCACTGAACCGCTGAGCCACCCAGGGATCCCCTGGGTTTTCTTTTTTAGCTTGATTACCCTGGGGCACTAGGACTACTACCATGACCAACGCTGCATGAAGGAAGTTTTATCTTTTTCTCTTAGTAATCTGGAAGCATTCTAATTTCTAGATTGTTGCGGGACTAACCTACAGTTTCACTTTGCATTGTAAATGGAAAAATCCCAGTGTAATTATGTGTTTCTATCCTAACAACATTTGAATAACCACCTTAAAAACTTCACCATGTCTATATTTTCTTTCAAGAGATGCTGGCACATTGAACAAGACAGAAACAACAGTAATGACAACAAAAAACATTTTTGATTAGAAACCGTAAGTATTAAAAAAATGTAAGTATTTCTGGCAACATTTTTTTCAGTAGCCTAACTCCTCCTTATCTTAATATTATGGTTTGAGTGATAACACCTCATTATTTACTTCGATTCATCCAAAACAGTATTGGCTGTGTCAGGGCAGTTATTTTTATCCTTGATTTATAGGTGAAGGAAACTGATGCAATAATTTGCCCAAACTCATATAATTTGGCATTTGGTGGAGCTGGGCTTGGAGTATGGGTCTCCTGAAATTAGTGATCAGAATGCTCAGCATCCCTTTGTTATTTGTAATGTGATTTTGTCATTTCAAAAATAAGAATATTTTCCATGTAGGACTCTAATGCATTAGAATCAGTTTCGCTATTCAGTTACCAGAATCTTAAAACTCTGGATAGAGGGTTTGGATAAAAAAGGAACTCTTCAATGAAACTAGAGGAAAATTCCCCCCCCACATGTTTATGAAATTGGAGAACATAAAAATAGGCCATTTACCCAGTCAAAGCTGGTCAGTTCTACAAAGAATAGCTATGAGAATCAGTCTGGGTACGATCTACCAGATACACCAAAAGAGAATATAAAGCTTTCTGGTCAAGTTGACTAATAATGGGAACTTACTTGTGTTATTGATCCAGAATATAAATAAAGAAAAAAATACATAGATATACTACATAGATAAACATATGTATACATCATATACTCATATTTCTCTTCCCAAGTTAGAATCTCTGCTTAATTATCATTGTGATTGTCATAAAAATTTTACATGTCTTATAAAATATTCCAGGATAATTGATAGCCACTCCAGGCACAGAGCTTCCAGTCATAATGGGAAAAATTCTCTTAGTTCTACAGATGACAGAACTTAGTTCATATTCTGCATGAAGAATGTGGGGTTGGGGAGGGGGTGACTCATCCTCTCATCTGTACTGCAATAAATCAATTCTGTTTGGGGTGGTTTCCAAATTCACATTAGGGTGAATTCACTCCTCAAGTGTTGCTTTCAAAATAACAAAGCCTGATGCACTAAGTGGTGCTGGAGAGAATGGTTTAAATTTAGAATCTAACTGAAACATATGATTGTCATAATTTATCACATCTTATCTATATAATTTTAATCATCTGGCAAAGCTAGGTGTAAACATTGAAAGCACTATAAGCTGAAACCAAACGATTTTTTCCTTCTCGTGTGGAATGGTAAAAAGCCCTTGAGTGCAGAGTTTACACACTCATTCTAATGTACCCAGAATACTTGACAGACATGCGCTTGCAGCTTGAAAGATGTTCCCTTACATTTCAGCAATTTAGAAATTTTCTGATATGATTATGGAGACGGACAGTCAAGTACATCTGTCAATAGCTTCCATTGGTCCAAATACACAAATCTCATGATAGGTGTTACACGTACCTGCAGAGTATCTTCCACACCAGGTCTCTCGTAGAGGTGGCAGCTGCCCTTCCAAAGCTTTATTCCGGTCCTGCAGTCTTGCGAACAAGTAGGAACTCTTCTCTTCCAGATTCTGATTCAATGCAAAATCCACGGGGCTGGCCGAGGGAGTCTCTACCTCTTTGTTTTGCAAGGGTGCTACTCTGGTCACCCGAGGGTGAGCCTTAGAGTGTCTGAGGCCCATTTCAAGGTAAAGATATTCAAAGCACAATCATGAGGGAAGTGGTTTGGGGCCTTGAATTTAGCTTATTCTAATTAAGGTAGGTCAGAATTTTATCCCAGCTCCACAAAGCACTTCATGGCATCTTTCTAGCTTTATTCCACCACACAGTAAACCCTCTGGCCACTTCCTGGGAGGCTGGTTTCCATGGAGACGTCCCTTTAGCTCCTACTCTGCCACTTCAGACCCAAAGAATCCGGTTAAACATTGACTTGTTACGCTAGTTTCTGAGAGAAGGTAGGAACAGAAACCACTGTTGATCATTAAACAAATCTCTAACACCGGGAAGGCCATTAACAGGGATGGAGAGCAGAGGTTTACAAACGTCTTAAACTTGACTTTTTATTGCATGTACCCTTCAATACCATCTTTGAGAGCTACCAACGAAGAATAGCTGTATCATCTTCAGAAACGAGAGGTTGCACACTAATCATCATTCGTTAATCTTTAATTTTAATTGAAGAATCTATTTTCCAAATAGGATAGGTAACAACAGAGTGGCTAAAATAATTTTATTTTTCTTTCAATACCTTGAATTGCCTTTGAAGGGGATTAATACATTACAGGAGGGCAGGGAGACAACAACAAGGGGCCAAACTTTTTCTTCTTCTTTGTTTTGAACTGTGGTTAAGGTATAACTTGATATTAGATTCAGGTGAACAACATAGCGATTCAACGATTCTTTTTTTTACATTTTTTTATTTTTTGCGATTCTACGATTCTATCCATTACACTGTCCTCACCATGATAAGCGTAGTTACCATCTGTCATCATACAAGGTTACTACAATGTTATTGACTATATTCCCTATGCTGTGCTTTTCATCCCTGTGCCTTACTGAATTTATATCTGGAAGTTTGTACCTCTTAATCCCCTTTGACTATTTCACTCATTATGCAACTCTCTCTTCTTCAGCAACTACCAGTTCTCTGTATTTATGATTCTGTTTTTGTTTTTTGTTCATTTGTTCTGTTTTTTAGGTTCTGCAAATAAGTGAAATCATATGGTATTTGTCTCTCTTTGACTTATTTCACCTAGCATGATATCCTCTGGATGTATGTATGTTGTTGTAAATGGCAATATCATATTCTTTTTTTATGGCTAATAGGCCAGTGTGTGTGTGTGTGTGTGTGTGTGTGTGTATGTATGGTGTGTATGTATGTGTGTATTCTAATAATGTATACCTTCTTTACCTTCTTTACCCATTCATCTATCAATGGATACATGGGCTGCTTCCATATCTTGGCTATTGCAAATAATGCTGCAATAAACATTGGGGTGCATATATAGCTTTTTGAATTGGTGTTTTCTCTTTCTTTGAATACATACCCAGAGGACAAACTTCTAGAATAAAGGATTCAAATAAACCTTAGGTTTTCAAAGATAGCTTATTAACAATGCTTTGAAAATAGGCCAAAAAATAAGACTGGAAGAAAAGGTGCTGAAATGTTAAGTAGTAATTTTTGAATAGGATTATGGGTGATTTTTTTATTTTTCATACTAAGAAAGAAAACTCACTTTCAAATGTTAATTGTTCATGATCACATATTACTTACATTTTTTATCATTTCCCTATAGAGAAGTTCAGAGAAATATATATTTTTTATTTTTGCAAAATCTATTTGCTAATCTATTTGTTAACATGGATTTAGAAAGTCTCGCTAGCCAATAGAGTTCATCTAAAAAGATATGAGTTTAATTTTTTCCTACTTACTCCCTTTGCGTTCTGCACACAATTTTCTCTGTGGCAGAGAGACTCATAAGAAAGAATCACATATTAACAGTATCTGCAAACAAAATTACCTCTGGCAACTAGAGACTAGTCTACTTATAAAGATTAAAATACTTAAAATCTAGTCAGATTTACTTCTGGATACAATCAGTTTAAGTATTTCTAAGGGCAGAAGTATTGTAAACAACTGGATAACTAGATATTATGCTGGAACTGTGGACTTTATGGGTGTGGACCAGTGAGAAGGATTCTGCTCTCAATTTTAGTTTTCTTATTATTGAATTTCAAGAGATTACATCTGTGGAGAATCTGAGCCTTTGTGGCAGAAGTTGGTTACTTGTTGAGGAAATTATCAAAGACATGGATTTACACCGTGTTTGTTTCTCTTTTTATCAGTAACCACTTCCAAGCTTTATAACTTGCACAGATTACTTGACCATTCCATGCCTCGATTTCCTCATCTGTAAAATAGGGATAATATAATACTTCCTGAGGAATTGAATCAATTGATTCCACGTATAGCTCTAAGAATAATCCTGGACATACACTAAGCTCTCTTGTAAACATTAGCCAGTATTTTCCTCCTCTTGAAAAAGCACTGCTACATGTCTGTATGTAATATGAGAGTTCTTATTACCTATTGGTCAGAATCCATTAAAATAGATATATTTCTAAGGAGTTTACACCTAAGTATTAAAAAAAAATTGAGGAAAGGATACATTATTTGGACCTATTCAACTGGGAAGACAGTGGTGCTTAAAAGGTGTTCACGTGCTGAAAGGATTTTTCTAAGGATAATGATGAAAAATAATTTCAATTTCATTAAAAGAGGAAAAGGAGAATTTAACCTCACTTGTAGAATTACATGTAAGATGTAATTTCTTAACCATAAGAGTTGGAAAACATTAAAAAGTTCTCGCCCACCAAAACCTGGACTCCCCAGACTATCGATAATGCCTATATGGCCCTCCCCAGTTTCAAGCATGGTTATGTGCATGCATCATTGGGTGTAAAGGTGATAAGACATAATGTATTTGTAACAGACAGAATTTATGAATATGAAATGAGAATGTAAGTTATCAATCTCTTACGGCAGAGAAAGGATTAGTTAAATTTTTTCTAATGCTTCTAGAGCCCAGAGAAAACTTGACTGAGAAAGGGGACACAGAGGGGAGAGGTAGTGGTGAGGTCCCCGAGGCAATGGGATGAAGCAGGACTCAACAGCCAACCATGTATATTCTAGCAGGTGAGTTTTTTTTTTTTTTTTTAGATTTTATGTATTTATTCATGAGAGACATAGGCAGAGGGAGAAGCAGGCCCCATGTAGGGAGCCCGACATGGGAGTCATCCCAGATCTCCAGGATCAGGCCCTGGGCTAAAGGCAGCGCTCAACCACTGAGCCCCCCCCCCCCCCCCCCCCCCCCAGGGCTGCCCTAAGCAAGTGAGGGTTTGAAGCGCTTCCCCCGCCCCAGCCTGGAGCAGCTCCACACGCAACTGGACCATGGAGCTCCCAAGCGATATCCTTGCTCAAGCTCAGAGTGTCCGGACCTTTCTTTGAACGCCTTCCTTCAAGACACTCCTTTCTTCAAGACCCGGAGTGAGCCAAGCGCCTATTAGCCTTACTCTTAACCTTCTTCTTCTAGACTTTAGATCCAAAGGAAAGAGGAGGTAAAGCCAAAAAGTGGCTTTTTCGCAGCCAGAAATCTCTGCTTTTGTTCTTGGTTCACACCTACGCGGCCTTTTGCAAAATTTAGGGAATCTTGACTAGTGGATTTAAATTCTACAGAAACTCAATACACATTCATAGGAGATATGTGGATTCTCCTGCTCTCTAACAGGAGAAAGTTTTACATTTGAATGACAGAAAGCTTTATGTATGAGTTTGTTATCAGAGAGTGGGTGAGGTGACCTCTACATTTCCTTACAAACTTTAGAGCTGGCAAGACGCCAGCGATTTTTTCTCATGCGAAATGCTTTCCTACCTTTGTTTATAAGATTGTGATTTGAAAACTCTTGCCTTAGCTTTGCTGGACTTCACAGCGTCATCCCCATTCTTTTGGCCCTCTATCTTGATAAGATGACTCTTAGAGATAAGGGGGGGGGGTGAGAGAGGTGGGGGTAGGGGGGTGGGCGGGGGAGAAAGACAGATTTTCTGCAGGTAGCTCACCGGATACTATGTGATCAAATAGGAATGCTGATTGCAGTAGCAGTAGGTTCTGAGCAGCTACAGACAAGTAGAAAACTATTCAAATGCTCAATGACTGTACATGTTAACGGGTAGTACATTATAAAATTTTAACAGCCTAATATTGGATGAATGAGTTTCTTAATGGATATATACATTTGGATGTTTTATATTAAGCAGGTGATGAATGGTAAGGTGATATTCCTTAGGATAGGATGGTGGCGGTTTGGAGCAGGGTTGGTTAAAACTGCCTTTTGATCCTTTAGCATATAGTTTGTTTAGAAAGGCTTCAAGTAGGATTGAAAACAACATGTATATAAATATCCCTGAGGGTTGAATTTAATTTCACACATGGGTTAATTACTATGTATTGACTATTTAGTACATGAGGTTTAAATCCTAAATGTTTAAAGGATTCCTAAATTATGCCTCTAATAATGTTATAGCCTTTTCTGCAATTGATCTGTAATGGATAAGCAATCACTGGAGTCTGTTCAGCAATGTGAATTATGTGTTTGGATGCCAACTAAGCAGAGTTGATGTACGACCCAAACCTTAATTTCCCTCCCAGTGATTATTTCCCACTATATTTATCCATACATCCAGTGTGAGGGTGACAGTACAATCAGACCTACTTGGTAATGGAAGTGCTGAAGCAAAACAAATGGGAAAAAGGTGAATTGAAGCTTTTTTACATAAGCTGTTAAATGAGACCAGTTGAATCAAATTTATATCTTTACCCAAATCTGCAAGTGCATCATGGAATTAAATGCTAAAACCAGACCATCACATACCTGCTACCTTGATAACAGCCAGTGCATACATGAGTGTCTTAAAATGGATTGCTCCCCTGGATTTCACTTAGGTCAAGGAGGTTTTGGATATTTTGTCTCTCATTGGGAGAATATCAACCTTTGGTTATAATAATCCTTTTAAAGACATCTTTAGGACAGCTTCCTTCTATCTTCCTTCCCTTCCTTTCCTAAAACAAGGTATATAATAACTATTGTCCATAGATGTTTGTCTCAAGAACTTACACTGAGATTTAACCTTTAATATGTGGTCTCTGGTCTAAACAGTCCCTCGGGAAATAGGCCTAAATTGCAGAACATGTATTTTCTTCCCCTAAAGGCAAAAGGCTTACTCTTACTAATGTCAAGTAAAAACAAACTTTAGAGTCTTCCCCCCACCCAGAAATTTAAGTCAGTGACCCAGAAATGAAAATGTGAGTTTCTAGCCTTCAAGAAGTCATAAAAACAGGGTAGAGAGGTGCCTGGTGAGTCAGATGTTCAGGGTGGGCCACAGTGGCCCAGAGTGAAGCATCAGCTAGTGGCTGGTGTCCCTGAACTAAATGCTAGCCTGGCTAGTGCTGGTGTCTGAGTTCAGAAACCTCCATTGTCAGTGTTATGTTGTAAAATGCATCTGTTCTGGGTTCTGCACAAATCAAGGATGTCACCCTGTTCTGGGAAAGTCTGTACTTTGTTTATTTTTAATTGCTTTGAGATGAAATTTAGAAGACACCAAATAAAGAGACCTTCCCCAAAGATTTTCCTTTCACTTCATTCCATCTTTTATTACTTTTCCTTGTCATTCAGTGTGATGCCAAGAAATACAGAGATAGCAGCCTCACTGCTCTGGTCCTCTGCCCCACAGTCTTCATTTGTCCAGGTGGCCCAGGAAACCTGGTCTGACTCAGGGCACTTGCAAGTGCAGTGAGGAGAGACGGCTTTCTGTGACTTGCGGCTAAGTTCCCGGCCACTCTGACTTCATGTAGGACTTTCCTCAGGGCAGAGGTTATATGTCCATGATGACATCCAATCTTAACACAATGACCATTTTGGGACTGTGTAGGGCAAGTTTCTGCTTTCCTTTTCTTTTCCTTTCCTTTCGTTCAAGATACAAACAGAAGGCAAATCAGCATGATTGCTAAATAAATGGATATAGTCAAAGAATTTGCTAATCTTCAATTTGCTTCCTTTTAGTTTGTATCCTAGTAAAAGACAGATCTTGGTGTATCTTGCTTAGAACAATAAAATAATAGAACAACAGGCTCAATCTGTTTATTCCATCTGCTTCTCATGAGAAGGAAAAAAATGTTATCCAGAAGTTGTCAGGATTCTAGTGAGATTTTCCCAAGAATCTTCCATCATAATACCCATTTGGACCCATACTCTTTCTGAAGTTGTTCCAAGAATAGTACACAAAGCCTTGCTCACGGTTTGGCCTGCTGCCTGATATTAGAGCTCATGGCTTGTTCTGGGTCTTGTCGGCGCGCTCAAGCATGCTGAAGCGAGGCAGGGGCTTAGGATTCTCTTTATTAGCACAGGGCACTTTCCCACGGGTCTCTTCCAGTACTCTCTAACCGTGGAAGAGAGTGCTTCCACTCTTCTGTGGAAGGTTAGGTCTCTGGCACTGGACTCACAGGCAGCCAGATACTCCCTCAGACCTTTGGCCCTTCTGGATGTTTCTTGCTACAACTGGCATGATGTCCTTTGCAGGATTTTACACTTATATTTCATACATCTTCAAGCCGAAATCAGGAGTTAATTTCTATGTAACAGTGTTAGGAGTTAGTTAGAGAGTTAGGTAGTCAGAGCCTGGGTTCCCAACAAGAAAAGATGGAATCGGGGCAGCCAACACAAAACAGCACTGACATCCTGTTTTGCAGCTTAGACAGGATGGCACTAGCATTCTGTTTTGTAGTCTTTGCAGAAATGACTTCTGCAAAAGGTCCTAAAATAAAACAATGAACCACAAAGCATTTGTCAGTATCATGGGCAGGGGGCAGTAAGACATAAGCCCTCAGATGTCAGCCCCAAAAGACCATCACTGTGTAAACATCAACCTAATAGGTAGAAATACATGGTCCAAGCCCTGATTGGCATGACTCAGCACACCCTGGTTGCTTAAGATGTTTCCGCAAAAGAGCTCATTAAACCCCTAAACTTAGCAACTCCAAATGGCAGCCCTCTCGGGTCCCCTCCCTCTCCCGGAGCTGTGTACTCTTGCTCAATAAACTTTGCCTTGCTGCCCACCACTCTTCGGATGGTCTTTCTCTTTGTTCTCTGAAGTGGCTTGACTAAGAACTAAAGGTATAGAAATCCTGTAGCGACAGTTCACAGCCAATGCATAGTCCGTGTGTGAGCAGGGGCTCTGGGGGTGCCTCCACGGCTCCCTTGCCTGTTGCTCCGGGGAAGTGTGGGGGGAGGCTGCTGTTGAGAAGCCGGAGGCAGCGCGTTGTGCCGGGCACTATGTGGAAAGTGAGAAGAATGAACCACAGCAATTAAGACTCCTCCTGGATTCAGAATCCAGCACTGATGATGAAAAGGCAGAGTGAAAAAAAAAAAAAAGGAAAGGCAGAGTGGGGCAGAACTTGGATCTCTTGAACACTTACTAATAGCTCCAGTCTAGTGAGTGTCTCAGGGGCTTCCCACTGCCCTTAGGGTAAAAGCCAAACTCCTGTATGTGGTGTTAGACGAAGCTTCCAGTGCAACTGGTTCATTTAGGATGTGCTCCTAGAAATCACAGGTGCTGGGTGGGGAAAGTAGTTCAGAGAAGTAACTACAGCTAATAAAGGGGATATTATCTAGCTCATTCTAGGTAGGGAAAGGTAGGGAAAGATAGATAGGAGGCCATGGAATCAGGCTCATAAAACAAAATCCCAAAGATGCTGAGATGTAAGGAAAACCAGGGATAAGGGAACAAACCACAGCACCCTGCCCTAGGTATGAGTGGAAAAGACTTTTTTTTTTTATTACAGTCACCTGTGACCAACAAAGAATAACCAGATCCAAAAGGAAGCCATGAAAGATGGTATCACCAGTCCTTCCTCAAACCAGGACATTATAAAAATGAGAAGGCCACAGGCTCCCTGGTCAGTTTTAAATAAAAGACTGTCAGTGGGGGCCCATGCTGGCACCCTGCCGGGACCCCTCTCACTTCTGAGAGCTTTCCCTGTATCCTCACTTAATAAACTTTTATTGCTTCACCCATTCTCCTTTGTCTGCAAGATTCATTCTTTGATTCCATGAGACAAGAACCTAGCTCTCTGCCTCAGTTGTACTGTGAGTGAGCAGAGCTTAGCCTGCGTAGGTTCCTGGGAGGTGATGTAGAGCACACACTTCAGAGCTAACCCAGTGAAGGAAGGAGGATGCTGGTGGAGGAGGGCCCGGGGATGGCAGAAAGATGTTGATTTCCTGGCACTTCCAGCGGCCACACTCTTGAGGACAGAGCAGGCTCCAGCAGTCAGAGAAAGCCCCAGATTCCTAGTGATGAGTGCTGGCAGGGTGCCCCGAAATGGCAAAGACCTGGGGGACCTGGAAGGGCACCAGTAGTCTCTGCTAAACCTGTCTTACCGCATTCTCCGTGTGGGTGGGCCTCTGGCCACTTTTCTAGCTTAACTCGGGAAGACCCAGTGTATGAGATGCTTTGTCTGGGGAGATGATATTTCTGACAGGCTGGGTTCAGCATTGTTATGTAAAGGAGTTGAGAAGTGGTAAGCAGGAAGGCTGGCCACCATCAGACTGCAGGTGGTCTGTGGGGACACCCTGGCGCGTGCCCAGATCTCCAGTGTGCTACCCACGTGGCCACCTTTGTGCTCTCTCCTGGATGCCCATGCATTTTCTCAATCTCCTCGACAGCCCTGTGAAGTGCAACTCATCGTTCTCTTCTTGCCCTCCCATCTTTACATGCCACTAATGTGTTGAAGAGACTGCGGAAAGTCCCATATTCTGGTTCCGATAGTTTCCTCCTGAGGTCATTTAACTTGTTTCTCTAGCCTCTGTTGGTAATTTGGGAGTTGGGTGGAAAGGCTTGTTAGATGGACGTTCATCAGTGAGCAACACTGATTCTAGCTGGTCCTGCATGTGGCAGACTGCATCCATGGGGAGTCTGGATGCCTAAGATTGACCCATGGGTTTGTGAGGTGACCACTGAGCCATCCACTGCAAAGCTGCTTTGTCTCTACTGCCCCCAACCCCAAAAGCAGTGAGTAACTCACGGGGTGATACTCTCAAAGCCTGTGCTCCTAACCATAATGCAATGGAACTATTTCAACCTCAAAGTTTCAAATTCATGTGACCATGAAAATCTGGCACCTACCAAAAGGACCGATCTTGTTCTGACAAAGAAGTCTCAGGCCTTCTTTTAAAAATATAGAGGGGTGCCTGGGTGGCTCAGTCGGGTCAGCATCCAACTCTTGATCTCTGCTCAGGTCTCAATCTCATGGTGATGAGTTCAGCCCTGCACTAAGCGTGGAGCCTACTTTAAAAATAAGAATAAATGGAGACGGGGCAGGCTCTGTCCTCTTTGCATTTCCCTAGACCTGGCCCTCAGAGAAGCTTATGGCCTTATCTTTTCCCGTTCCATGTGGAGATAACAATCAGGCCCTTGGGGCCACAGAGGTTGCTCACTGAGGAGGTCAGGACAGGGGATGTGAGCACAGAGCCCAGGACACTGGTCAAGTGGTAGGAACGGCTCCTCCTTTCCTGCACTTTCCCAGATTCATTCCAGATGATGCTTTGTCTCTTATGCCAGCTGCTGCAGGTCTCAAACAAACAAAGAAACTGCTAGCTTCCACTTCCAATTATGTCAAATGGGTCTACTATGCAATCAGATCTAGTTGAGAATAGGCCCCAAAGCACCAAGTGATCTGATGACATTCCCACTCACTCTGTTTCTGTTAACACTCTGCTTAGCCCTGTGAGCTGCTCTACAACATCCAGGTGTGTCTTGGGGGCCAGGACTCTACAGGGCGATCCCAGGGCTGAATTATTGCTCTGGCTCTCCTGGAGACCCAGATGCAGACTCCTCTGGCAGTCCCTGTCACTATTCCTGCACTGTGATTCCATTTTCTTAACACCCGAGTCCAGGGAAAAAGTCCATGGGCCCCTCCATTCCAAAAAAATGACATCCAGCTAATAGTTGTGTTTGCTCTACAGGGCAAGCATAGGGGTTTGGAGTATGTGGCTGCAGGGCCAACACACCTGGAAGAAACCCTTAATATCCTCCCCCTCTCACATGTCTTGCTAGGTTAGCGAAAGACACATGGAAATATCCCTAAGAGAAAAGTAGGTGCCAGATTTTTTTTGTCACATTTATGATCTTATCTTGTTTCTGGAGGGCAGGAAAGAAGTCTGCATGAAAGAAACAAATTTTATGTTTTTTAAAGATTTTATTTATTTGAGAGAGAGAGAGAAAGAGAGAGCATGCATAAGAGGAGGGAGGGGCAGAAGGAGAAGCGGACTCCCCATTGAGCCGGGAGGGAGCCTGATGTGATGGCTCAATCCCAGGACCCTGGGATTATGACACCTGAGCTGAAGGCAGACAGTCAACTGACTGAACCACCCAGGTGCCCCAGAAACAAATTTTAAAGAAAAATTTTAAGGCTACATGAGGATATAGTGTGAATAGCAGAAAACTGGCATAAGCCACCATTTGGTCAGGGGAGCAGAGAAGTTGGAGTTGAGAAGATCAAGATTTAGAAGATTGTTATTGCAATCTTGGAGGGTCAGGGTCCAAGGAAACAATGCCATAAAGTCAGGTGCAGGGAATAGCTAGCGCAAAGACAGTGGGGTCAGGACCTGTGGTAGTTTAGAGGTGGGGCTGGAGTTTAGATCCTTTGAAGAGAAGAGTAATCCTTATTTTGAGAGAACTTCTAGCTTTCATTCTTGTCAAATGTTTTATGAAACTTCTAATCTTCTAGGTAGTCAGACCCCTCAAAGTATATTCCTATTCAAAACACTTCTATCTTTATGAATTTTATCTTCATGATTACCATGATTAATGTGATTCTTATCTGCCTTTCGTTATTTACAACAATAAAAACTAACATACGATGAGCTCTATGTACTAGATATTCTGTAAAATTTTTTAAATACATTATCTCATTTAATTCTTACAGCAACACTATGGTGACAGTCCTGCCATTATTCCATTTTACCAATGAGCTTACAGAGACCAAGTCACTCACTAAGTCATATGATGCATATTAACTAGGACATGAATTCAGGTGCTCTGACCAGCCTAAAATCCTAGCTCTGTCTCTTATTGTGTAGTAAATTAACATGCCTGGCGGGCCTGGGTGCCTCAGTTGGTTAAGTCTGCCTTCGGCTCAGGTCGTGATCATAGGGGTCCTGGGATTGAGCTCTGCATCGGGCTCCCTGCTCAGTGGGGAGTCTGCTTCTCCCTCTCCCTCTGCCTCTCCCCCTGCTTGTGCTTTCTCTTGTGCTCTCTCTCTCTCTCAAATAAATACATAAAATCTTTAAAAAAATTATCATTTTTTGGGGTAGTGATTATACTCTGCTATCTCTCACCCTCACCCTCTAAACATTCAGTGTGGAACCCATAACAGGTGCTTGTGTGTGTTGAAAGAATGGACAACTTACCTGTACTCTTCACTTCTCCCCCATCCTCCCCCTCCACCCCTCATTCTGCCCCAGGCCCATAGAAAAAAATGCTCTGGGTTTCTAATTAGTGCTAGATCTTCAGAATAACATAAAAAAGTCCTTACATTTTCATTAAACTCCTAATGAGCTTTATTTTAGACACAAAGAGGAGGAAGCACCGTGACCATTTTGGATCTCGCAGCTGTTGATCTGTGGTTGCCTTTATTGTAATGTATGTTGTAAAGACTCATGTCTTTGCATTTCAAGTCCCTCCATTTGAAGACACCTTTGGATGCAGAGCCTGCTTTTCTCTTTTCTTTTCTTTTTTTTCTTTTTTTTTTTTTAGAGCCTGCTTTTCAAAAGCCAAAATGTGTGTTGAGGGCAAATGTGGCATGAGGACCGTGGCATGCCCCCTACCCAAAAAGCTGAAGGACAGCTTCCCTTTCCATGGTTGGCCTGGGCTACATCTCTCCTCACTGCAGAGCTGTGCTCTGTGCTTCCATCTCTGGCCCCTTTACCAAGATTGCTAATGAGGGCATCTATTTTGGGGACGTGGAGATCTTCTCACCCAGAAGGTGAAGGAGCGCTCCAGTACACTCATGGCTTTTAAATGAAGATAGGCCAGCCTATTGGAAAGCCACTGTGGAGCTACTGTGTCATGTATCTGAACGCCCATGATGAGGTGTCATAACAGAAGAGTTAAAAGTCAATTGTGTTGTGACTATAAAACTGGGTAAAAAAATCTCCACATCACCAGAAAGACTACCAAATGGTGACTCGTGGTCCCATGTGTTAAGCAATCCTTGACTCAGCCCACCTCCAGTAGAGCAAAAAAGCTGGAAATGGGGTTTGACCAATGGGCCATAAGGCCCCCATGCTTCAGAAATTCTCATTCTGAGTTTTACTTGGGCTCTGACTTCCTCTGCTGAAAGAGTAGCTGGTTTTCTGTTTTTTGTTTTTTTTTTTTTTCATTTTTCCTTCTTCTCCGGGGTAGCTCAGAAGAGTGACCAATGCAGTGTGGTGTAAAGGGGTGGGCCTGGCCACCAAGAAGCCTGTGTTCTAGGGCCAGCTCCTTCTCTAACTAGCAATAATTTGTTAACCCCTTGCCACATGCAAGGCATTGTAGCAGGCACTTCACACAACCTAATTTAGAAGCAGTAGACCGAGTAATTAAGAGCTTGGACACAGGAGCCAACTGCCTGCTTTGAACCCTGATCCTATCACTTTCTGGCTGTGTAACTTACTATTTCTCCATGCCTCAGTTCTGTGTTATAAAAAGGGAATAATAATAGTTTTTACAGGGTTATTATGAAAATTAAATAAATAAGTTCATCTGTGTGAAGCACTACAAGAGGGCCTGGCATGGTGGATATTTATAAATGTTAATGAATGATAGTAATAATAATTACTAGAGAAATAGAAATAAAGGCTCACCACTCTCTGAAGCAGGCAGCTTTTATTTCTAGTTCAAAGATGAGGAAATAGTGGCTCAACGCAGTTCCCATGCTACTAAGAGATGGAGTCTGGATTCTCAATCATGAGCTTCACTCGCAACACCTTCCCAGGCTTCAGTTTTCTCAATTGTAAAATAAAGGGGACAAGGTGGGCTCCCAGTTTCCTTCAGAAGCTTAACATTCAAAAAAAAAAAAAAAAAAAGAAGCTTAACATTCTACAAGCCCACTGATTTCTACCTCTGTGTCTCCACAGGTTCTCTTTCTAAGGGCTTTTTCCCTTCCCATTTCAAGCATATGCCCAAATCTCCCTTGGTCTAAAAATTCTGCACTGGGCCTTTCCATCTGTGACAGCTTTGGTGTTCTGCTCTTACCTGTAAGGCCCAGGTTAGGTGTAGAGACCACGCCCACTGACCTCCTCAGTCTTCTCACTCTTCTGCTCAGTTGCTGGGGCTCTCCTGAAGGTTAGGGATGGTTCTTTCCATCCAGAGCCATCTGTCTTTTCTTAGTTCTTCCTGACTCAGCATCCTGGCAGCATGAGATATGTCAAAATGTAATGATCTACAAGGATTGCCAGGTTCTACTGTGCCAGAACCCTCTACATTTAGCAGATCTCTTTCTCTTTCCTCTCAAGAACATAAACAGTTTCATATAGTTCATAACATCATGCCACTTTTTTATCCTCCCAACTCAACATTATGTATTGGGGATCTTCTCATGTTAATCACTAAGAATTTCTTCATTATTTTTTATTGTAATGCATTATTTCAGTATGGATGAACATAATTATTCCCTTATTGATAGACCTGAAGTTTATTTTCAATTCTTTGGTTACAAACAACGTTTCAATGGGCATCCTTGAATATGCTTCTTTGGACATAACCAGTATTTTTCTAGAATAAATGCCATGATGGACTTGCTAGGTTATACAATGTTGCATTTTAACAAATTAGTTTTCTTTATTTTAACTGCCACCTTTTAGCTCAGCCCAGCTCAAATCTAGGATTAAGGCATGTTCCTAGTAGGGATGCCCTTAGGAGATCCTACTTTAGCAGCCTGTGACTCACCGTAAGCTGATTTTGCAGCTGCCTCAACTCTGACCAGAGTAATTCATTATCTGAGCTCTTGCTTTTTTGTATATTTCATTCCCTGTTTCAGCAACTTGCCCAGAATTCCCCCATGTCTGGGTTTCTGAACCCTGCGCCTGCATCCCAGAGACTTCCAAAACCTACTTGTTGGAATCTCCACCAATTACTGCCCTTCTATCCTTCCCAGCACTCTGGCCAGGGTAGACTCACCAGCACTTGGCCTCTGCTTTCTCCTTGACTTGTAGGATTCTGATCTCAACCGGCCTTTTCCCTTAGTCTTGGGTCGGGGTGTCACAGTCTTCATTAGAGTCTATATTCCTCAGCTCTGGTTGTGATATTAATACCCTAAAAACACCCCCTTTTTTGGCTTCCTGTTCTGTCCTGAAGTTCTCTCTGAGCTCAGCCACTTCCTAGCCTGGTGGTTATCTAAACCTACACACTGTTATTAGATTTCACAAAATCGGGATCCTTGGGTGGCGCAGCAGTTTGGCGCCTGCCTTTGGCCCAGGGCGCGATCCTGGAGACCCGGGATCGAATCCCACATCGGGCTCCCGGTGCATGGAGCCTGCTTCTCCCTCCGCCTGTGTCTTTGCCTCTCTCTCTCTCTGTGACTATCATAAATAAATAAAAAATTTTTAAAAAAAAGATTTCACAAAATCACACAACACTGATTATCTTCTATTTTTAAAAAAGATTTTATTTATTCATGAGAGACAGAGAGAGGCAAAGACATACACAGAGGGAGAAGCAGGCTCCCCATGGGGAGCCCAATGTGGGACTTGATCCCAGGACCCCGGGATCATGACCCGAGCCAAATGCAGACGCTCAACCACTGAGCCACCCAGGTGCCCCAATTATCTTCCATTTCTAACCATGACTCTGTCTTTTTTTTCCCCCCAGTAAAAACTTCTTTTTTTCCTCTTCTCCATTCTTTGATATTCTTTAAGCCTGGGTCTTTGCCTTCTTTTTCTAAGTACTTCTTCAGTATTTTCCTACTTTCAGTTACCTTAATAGACTTAAATAGAGTTTACTCCTAAATCTACATATCCAGCCTTTACCCTTCCTCATATTCTATTACTGCATTTCCAATTGTCTGCATAACACATCCATTTGGATGTTTCCCATCACTTCAATTTCAATATGTCTAAACCCAAGAGAACCATCTGTTACCATCCTTACCCCATCTGTTCCCTTTCCAGTTTTCCCTGTTTCTGTAAATGACATCGTATTTTCCTGATCACCCAGACTAGAAATCTTGGAATTATGTCTGACTTATTTCTTTTTTCGCCTCTTATATTACAATCCATCATTGAATCCTACTGAAATTTTCTCCTTTGAATATAACTTTGTAGGTGACTTCTGGCTAAAAAGTGGATTGTGTACATGCATTTATCTCTAATCTTTTCTGAAATATAAATAAAATAATGTTTTTAAAGGCAAAACCCCATGCAAGACAAGAAAAGGAGAAAACTGTAAGTTGGAAAGTCCACGGAAGAATCACTTGTTTAGCACATCCCTGAAAAAGCTAAACTGTAAGCCAAGAGCAAAAAAGATCCTAGGAGCATTTCAATTTTTACATCTCTGAATAACTGAATGGCCCAGAAATTTGGAGGCATTTAGGTATATCAAGAAGGGATGATGAAGGCAGGGCTAAAGAGATGGACAATTTGAAAGCCTTTTAAAGACAGTTCAAACCCTAGCTGCCCTTCCCTGATACTCTCCACCCCACAAAAAGACTAGAGATTTATCATCTGGAGCAATGGGTTTCTAACCTAGGGACACCAGTAACTGTTATAGATTGGTACTGTATCCAAAACAAAGTGATTCATTAAAAGTTTATATACTGAATGCTGAGACTTTGGTTCTCTTCTGCGAACCCCAGAGCTCAAGCTACTCTGAGGTAGGAAATGGAAGGTATCTCTCTGGGGATGCTGGCTAGCTTAAGAGAAAAGACCTAAAGATACTGACACCAGAGAGGCCCCAGTGACATGGCCTGGCCATGTCATCAACCAGGGAAGCCTGCAATCAACAAACACATCCAATCAATCCCTTGGTGTTTCACTTTTAAATTTAACAGACAGAGAAGGATTGCCAGACATTTGAGGAAAGCCTTTAATATGAAAGAAAATAAAACAAACAAAAAATAAAGTAGAGGAACCAGAGACCACACAGGGAGAAGAAAAGTGGAGGGAAAGACCAACCAACAAAAGACATTTCAAAAAGAGGGAAGGGAGAGGGTGCCTGGGTGGCTCAGTGATTGAGCGTCTGCCTTTGGCTCAGGGTGTAATCCTGGGGGCCTGGGATTGAGTCCTACATGGGCTTTCCATGGGAAGCCTGTTTCTCCCTCTGTCTATGTCTCTGCCTCTCTTTCTCTCTCTCTCTCTCTCTCATGAATAAATAAATAAAATATTAAAAGAGAGAGAGAGAGCAGAGAAGTTATCAAAGAAATAATTTATGAAAATCTCCCAGAACTGAGGGATGTGAGTTCCCAGAACCGAAAGCATCCACTGAATGCTCTGCACAGTGAATGGAAGCATGGAATTGTCATGTTGGACTTTCAGAACACATGGGACTGAGAGAAGATCCTAAAAGCTTCCAGAGAGAAAACTCAAGTTTTATTTATTTTAAAAAAGGTTTTTATTTATTTATTTAAGAGAGAGCATGAGCAAGGGAGAGGAGCAGAGGGAGGGAGAAGCAGATTCCCACTGAGCAGGGAGCTCCATGTGGGGCTTGATCCCAGGACCCTGGGATTATGACCTATGTCAAAGACAGATGCTTAGCCAACTGAGTGACGTAGGCACCTCAAGAAAACTTGTTTTGAGAAAAAATAAGAATCAGAAAGGTACCAAACATCTCAACGGAATTGTCAGACTCTAAAAGACAACCAAGCAATGCCTTCAAATTCTGAGGGAATAAGGCTTCCCATGTTGAATTCTATAACTAAATCAAACAAGCACAATTTAGTGTGAGAGTATGAGAAAAACCTTTGCAGGCGTGCCATCTCTCAAAAAATCTGCCTATGCAACTTACTAGCTAACGTTAATCAGATACTTGCTAAATGCCAAGCACCTTAAGTGCATTATATATATGATTTCAATCCTTACCCTAAACCTGTAAGGTTGGAACTATTACGATTGCCATTCACAGCTGAGGTCAAGGGGCACATGGAGGCTAAGAACTTGCTCAACAACACACTTGGGAAGTAGAGTTGGGTTCTGAACCTAGGCTGATTCCTGGGTCTGTGATTCTGACCACTGTGTCATGTAGTACAGAAAGGGTTTAATTCTCCCCATTGACTCAAATCCGTGAACTATTTCTTGGTAACAGTTCAGTGTGGGTCTTGCCACCTTTTTTCATGTTCATATGAATATATATTATATTATATATTCATATGTATATATTTGGCTTTTTTCCTTTTGTAAAAAATTGAACCGTATTCATGTTTTCATTTATTTCAGTTTACATTTATTGGGTGCACATTTCATGCTTGGCTCTGTGCTGGGTATTGGGATGATATAAGCAGGACATAGTTCTTGCTTATCAGGAGCTTCTAGATTAATAAATTGAATATCTTGGCTTATTGAGAGTTATTATCATAAAATATCAGGTTTTTATTTCTCAAATAGAGTACATAAATACATTCAATGTTAAATTATGTCAAATCTAAGCTTTTCTTTGATTCAGGCACCACTTTACACTCTTGAAATACCTTCGCCTTTGTAGTATGAATGTTGGATATTCTTAAGTAATACAGCAAAAAATTCCGTTCTTTGAATTTTCAGGTTTTTGAATTCTGGGGAAGTAAGTCTACACAGTGTATGTATCTAATCAGCCTGTCTGCCAACCCTCTTCTCTTAAATGCCATCCTCCCCATGGCCTCACACTGTGCCGATTTCATATCATTTCCTTGGCCACAGGCCAGATTCCATGTAAGTTTTTTTTTTTTTTTTAAAGCTTTAGATAATGTTGTCTAGGTTGTTGATGTGTCTAATTCTTGGACTAGTGACAAACTATATGGTCTATTTAGCAGAGATTTTGCTTCATCACTTCACCCCTGAAAGGATAAAATGGTAATAACTAAAAAATAAAGCCTGTTTAGTCAAAGACAAATTATTGGCTCAGGATGATGCTTGTTTGCTGAGTGTAGCAAAGAAAAAGTAGGGAGTTCTTGCATTTGATTTGTCTTGGGAACTGCTAAGCTTTTTCTTCCATGTGTTGGTGAAACTTGGTCAGAGACAGAGCTCAAGTAACAGTTATTTTTACTGGAATGTAAAGATTGTCTCTTTGGAATTACTTGTCTTGTAGGTACCTGGCCACCTTTAAATCTGGGTTCACTTCCTCATTTGTAATTTTTATTCTGCATAGCTTTCCTACAATCTTGAATTCTGTGTCACAAAAGGAGAAAAATTATGGGTGTTAAACTGCAGGAGAGAGTAAGATAATAATAGATCAGTCTCCAGTCCTTTATCTGTAGAATACAGTATTCCACTGCAGGTGGTAGTGACCTATCTGAGGTCAGGGAGTATATCACATCCCCAAACAAGAGCTGAAATACAATCCTTTCATTGTGACTGATGTTATAGCATCTGGGAGCATGTTTACTGGCTGTCATCCAGTTCCAGAGGCTGCTGCTGAACAACTATGATTGCAGTCCACACATGATTTGTGAAGAGGAGTGTCTGAGCACCCTGTAATCACAACAATTTATTCTGGGTTTTTTTTTTTTTTCTGATCAACTTTACTGAAGTATAGTTGACAAACAATGAAATGCATAAATTTTAAGTGTGCATTTCAACAAATTTAGACAAATGTGTAGCTACCACCTCCATCAATATGCGGAAAATTTCTATTTCCCCCAAGAGTTCTCTTGGGCCTAGTCCTAGTCATTCTCTTCTCCATTCCCCACACTCCAGTCTCAGGCAAATGCTGGTCTGCTTTTATGGCTGTGGATTAGATCTGTAATTTCTAGAATTTTGTGTAAATGGAATCATACGGTACATACTCTTTTGTCTTTGTCTTCTATAACTGAGCATAATGATTTTGAGATTCATCTATGTTGCTGCATGTACGTGCAATTTATTCCTTTCTGATATTAAGTTATATTCCATTGTATGACTATACCACAATTTAGTTATCCATTTACCTGTTGATGGCATTGTTTTGAGTTGTTTCCAATCATCAGCTATTATGACGAGAGTTGCTCTGCACATTTGCGTATAGGTCTTTGGGCCTAAGTTCATTTCTCTTGGGTAAATGTATAAAAGTAGAATTGCTGAGTCATATATTGAGTATATATTTAACTTTTTAAGAAGCTGCCAACTGGTCTTTCAAAGTGGTTTTACTATTTTACATTCCCACCAACAATAAATGAGAGCTCTAGCTGTTCTGCGTCCTTGCCAACATTTGGTATTTTCAGCCATTTAAATTGTAGACATTCTAGTGGGCGTGTAGTGCTATCTCATTGTAATTTTAATTTGGATTTCCATTTGCTTACTTTACATCCATCTATCTTCTTTAGTGAAATATCTTTCAAATCTTTTGCACGTTTAAAATCTTCACTGTTGTCCATTAAGATTTTTTGGTCTCCTTATTCTTGAGTTCTAAGTGTTCTTTATATGTTCTGAATACAAGTGTTATTTTGTTTTGTTTTGTTCTATCAAATATACACCTTTAAAATATTTTCTCCTGGTGTGGGCTTGCCTGTACATTTTCTTAAGAGTCTTCTTCTGAAAAGCAACAGTTTTAAAACTTTGATGAATTCTAATCTTTCAAGTTTGTTTATAGTTTTTTGCTTTTTGTATTCTGAAAAATATTGGCTCAACTGTTCTGCCACTTTTTAAAAAACTTTTCTTTTAATGATCAAAATGAATTATTCAGAGATGATACAAACTATGTACTTAGAAAGACCAAGGTAGGGGCATCTGAGTGGCTCAGTCGTTTAAACATCCAACTCTTGGTTTCAGCTCAGGTAGTGATCTCATGGGTCCTGAGAGCACAGTGTTGGACTCTGCACTCAATGGGGAGTCTGCTTGTCTCTCTCTCTCTTCCTCTGATCCCCCACAATGCTTTCACTTTCTCTCTCTCTCTGGAATAAATAAATTAATCTTAAAAAAAAAAAAAAAGACCAAGGCAATCAACTTAATAATTACAAAAGCTGATAAGAAAATTTAAAAAGGTGACCAGAATGAGACTGGGATCACAACTCTCTGGCATTGGTCAGGGAGCTGGTAGGATGGCCCACATATTTCCCAGGGGTGACTCAATGAACTATTTACACAGGTGGGGGTAGGGTTAAGCACTAAGCATCTAACAACATCAGGAAGCCTGGGTTTGAAGTGTCAAATTCTAGAACTCAGAGGGGTTTATAGCTATACAAGAGATCCGTCTGATGGGACTGTGGTCTTTGGTAGAGGAATACAGAGGTCAGCCAACCCATGACGCAGCAGTGAGGGAGTCACGTGAATAAATACTTCAATCTCTCGTTCCTCCTACCCTGTGAATCTTCGGCCAGTGCCTCCTGTTGGTTGGAGTCAACTGGAAGCCAGGTGGTAAGGAAGACCAGCTGACAGAGTCAACAAAAATCAGCCTCTCAGAAGTGACCGTTGGTTCATTATCACAAAGAGCCCAAATTGACTAGAGGGAAATCCCAGCTTCTAATTCAATGAAACACTGTGTTTACTGGTGGAATCATGTCTCCCTCAGGCAGGATGTTATACAACCAGTTCAAGGTTGCAGCATTAGTATAAGGAGCCCAAACTCCTCACCTGGGCTATATAGTAAATCTAATAGTAAGAAGAGCTACTCCCACTTCCACCCCTTTATTCCTAAACAGAAGCATGCTTGCTGTGAGGAGGTGGCACTGTATATTCACTTCTGCTTTACTGCATATACTTTATTTTGTAGGAAGTCACTTTATCTGCAGAATTAGACCTGAGGCTTGGTTTTCAGAAATCGCCACCCTGTGGCTATGGAGATATGGTTTCTTTCAGAGCAGTCATAGAGGCTTTCTGATAACTTATGCAGACCTTTGGTTGGAAATGCAAAGCCCTAAGCCTTCAGGTTTTTTTCCTCCAAGCTCTCCAGCTCACTTAGAAGCAACCAACCCCATAGTCCTTATACTATATTTCCACTAACATATTCTATATCAGCAACTACTTGGTCATCCAAAAGCCTTTACCTTCCGTGGGGACTCGACCCCCGGTGACTATACACAGTACTTTAAATAACATGTTTGTCACTTTGTGCCATATTGCCTGTGTACCTTTTACCAGTGGAAACCTGGCCATTAATGCCTTAAGTCTAACCAATCAGAGAACCAATGCCAGATTCCCATCCTCACCCTTCTGTTCTCCTGGAACTGCTTCTGGTATCAATAAATTTTCCCTATGAGAATTATGGGATGAGAAATTTATCATAGGAATTTGACTTTACATAATTATTGGGGGGAGATGCAGAAGTGAAGATCTGGAAATCATAGTGCCCCTTAAGCCTTTCAAGTTTTTACAGCAATTTGTATCCATCATCCAAGACATTCTTGCACTCCAAACCCAGCTACCACTAGAGGAAATTGTATTTTGTTGTCCTTCGGTTTGTTTCCACAGCAAAGTTACAGCTCTATCAATGAAATAAAAACGCAGTCTTCTCTTTTCCCTTTCAACCTGTTATATGCTATTGAATCCATTCATTCATTCAACAAATATTTCTTAGGCACCTACTGATCTAGGAGCTGGAGATACATTACTAAAAAAAACATGCAAAAAAATCCATGCCCTGCAGAGCTTGCATTCTGATGAGACTATAAACTAGACAATTTGGTTATTACGTAGGTTGGAAGATGAAGGAAAGGGGCTATTGATAGGGAGACCGACAAGCCTGGTACACAAATCACCCACACTGCACCTGGCCATCTTGACCACTCTCAGTCTTCTCCAACCTTGCCTGGCCTGCCTTGCCTTTCACTGCTCTCTAACACTAACCTCACTTTTCTATCAAATGAGTCCTTTCTCCTGTCTTTCCTAAAATTAAGCATCCCTGCCCCTGCAGCATTTCGGGGGGGGGGGGCACTCCCACTCCCTCCTGAGGCCTCCCTTTTTGATTCCAGGCTGTGACGCATTCTCAAGCTAAGTTTTCAGCCTCATGTATTCCTGGCACATCTCCTTCTGCCGCCAGACCCCTTTCGCCTCTCTCACACGCACAGAACATCGATGGTACATCACTGCTTCTGATCCTGATTTGCAAATTTATATTTTCCATGGGCTGAATCTCGAGCAGGGTGAGCAAAGTGAAGCAATATCTCAATTCACACAAAACGTGTCAGGTTGCCAGGGCACAGATAATGTGCACAGTTGGGAAATAAAAATAAGAGTGGCTGTAGAAAATAAACTGAGGTGGGGCAGGGCATGGATTTGCAAGTGGACATCATGTATTTTCCCTTGGACAAATTAGCAGGTCTCATCCCCCACCCCTAACAAGATTGGAATGTTACTCTACGGTGGAAAGGGTGATTGTCAAGGTGCAGATCAAGCACTCTTTCCTGGGGAAACTTGATGTTTCCCAGTGCCTGGGGCAAAGGCAGGCCTAGGCACCATTTTGGGACACAGGTCCTTATTTATATTCATGGCCCTGAGGGAGTGATAGGTGTTCCTTATGTGCTTGTAAGGTCTGAAGGCAGCACACGTGCTGAAGGCTTGGAAACTGCCCCACAGCCTGGAATCATGCTTTGGTTCTTGTCTAATGCCATTACTCAGGGTGATTAGGGGTCAACACTACTTCAAGAGCAGGTCGGGGAGTGGTGAGGTGTGGAGCTGGTATGGAGCTGACTCAGGCCTCCTTGATTGTTACCTCCCATTCCCACCCCCAAGTCAGCCCTCAGCAGTCATATCACTTCCTGTGGGAGTCTAGGAGAAGGTTTCCAGGCAAGGGGGAAAGGCTTATGCTTTCTTTTGAATAATTTCTAATCTGATTTTCACAGTGGAGGCAAATTTCAGCTCCAAAGTCAACTCTCAGAAAATTCTCTTGGGAGTCTAAGGAAATAGTGTAAAGTCAGAAGTACAGGCTGCTTTCCTATTAATAGTTCCTATTAATATCTGTACAGTGCTTTTAGCAGTTGTAAAGCACTTCTGTGTATACAGCCCTGGGATGCTTCACAGATGAGAAATAGGCTCAAAAAGGTCACACAGGACTTTGACCTGGATCTTCTGACCCCTGTGCTTTCAATACCTACTACATTTTGCCTATCAGACTGCAAGATATTTACAACCATTCTTTCTGAGACTATTATTTTGCCTGGTAGTTTATTTATAATTTTGATGTGATAAAAATCTTTTTGTGAAGTAGTTGGGACAGTATGTTTTATTGTAAAGAGCAGTAGATTGGATTAAATAACCCCTGAACCTTGAATTCAAGTCCTAGCGTAGCCACTCGACAGCTGTGTGACCCTGAGCCAGCTTGTTAACCTCTCTGGTCTCAGAGTCTTTTAAACAAAGAAATCAAACTTGATGATATTTGTACTGTTTTACAGCTCTCAAATTCTGAGGCAAACCCCATCCAAATTGGGGGAACCACACGGGAGCCACTGAAGACAGATTCTCTGGAAAACAAGTTCCAGTTTGGAATGTCCCCTCAGGGCTTGACTGCTGTAAAGTCAAAGATTTGACCTAAGAGCACTTGTGGCATCCAAATAGCCATAACTCTGTGTCCCTGTTTTGGTTCCCTAGTGCTATGTTGGTGAGGCTCAGCTCGGCTTCTGCTCCCTCTGGGGTCAAATACGTGGCTATATGCAGCAGGGGTTTAGGTACGACTGGAATGTCCAAGATGGCCCGATTCACTCATGGGGGCCTAGGTTCTGACTATTAGCTGGAGGTATCAGCTCCCCTCCCCCTGTCTTTCCAGTACGATAGCCCTGGCTTCTTTTGGTGGCAACTTTGGGCTTTGAAAAAGGTGCAAATGCAAGTTGCAAAGCCTTAAAGAGGCCTCTAGGCCTCAGCCTAGAAGTCATTTACCATCATTTCTGCTGTGCTCAATTGGTCAAAGAAAGTCAGAGTCACTCCAGATTCAAAAGGAGGAGAAATTGAAGACTCAACCTCTTGATGGGAGTAGTGGCAAAGCCCATTTGCAAAAGAGTAGACAGCATGACATCTTCAGAAACATTCTGCAAAAGGAGAAGGAAACCCTCTGTGGAAGAACTGGTGATGCAAGAAAATTGGGTAAGGTCAGAAGACTGGGGATCCATGGGTGTGCTGTATCTCTCAAGGATCTCCTTAGATAAGTGTACTTCTTCTTCTTCTTTTTTTTTTTTTTTTAAGATTTTATTTATTCATAGAGACAGAGAGAGAGGGGCAGAGACACAGGCAGAGGGAGAAGCAGGCTCCATACAGGGAGCCTGATGTGAGACTGGATCCCGGGTCTCCAGGATCACACCCCAGGCTACAGGTGGCGCTAAACCGCTGAGCCACAGGGGCTGCCTTAGAGTGTACGTCTGTTCCCGAGAAAGCATGGGCTTCTGGCTGTGTGTTGGTTGAATGGATTAGCTATTACCAGTTGTCTGCTTTAAGCCATCAATCCGCAAGATCCTTCTCCTCTCCACCATGGGCTCTTCCCTGCACTGTTTCCCTACCTCTCACCCCCACTCCACTCCCACTGCCTCTCCAAACTTTTGTACTTGAGCTACTTGATTGTCCTGGCTGGGGGGTGGTGAGGTGTCTGGTGGAAGAGTCCTCTCCATCTGCAACTTGAATACAGGTGCCCATACATGCTCAAGGCTGTACCTCTCATGAATTGTTACAGTGTGTCATCTGTGGACCCCAGTTTGGCTGCCCCAGGGTGTTGTTTTGTTTTGTTTGACTTGTGTTCTTTTTACCGGCTTGCATTCCCCAGTTTGGCCATGGACTCCAACAAATTCTATTATTTTACAACAAGGTTGCCCCCTTTATGTTCTTTTCTATCATCTGCCATGCTCCTGAGGGCATTTTTGTTTTCTAGTCCAACACCGCCAATTTACAGGTAAGGGAAACCGGGTGACGTGGATTGACTTCTCCCAACAAAACAAAAAACCACCCAACCTCTGCTTCCCCATTTATAATCTCTTTTCACCCTTCTGACAATCTAGTGCTAAAGTACACAGGTAGGAAAAACAATATTTTGGGTGTTAAAAAAAAAGCCTATAGCCTGTATATCTTGGTATGTTTTGGTTTCCCTTCCAAAATACTTTTCAATAGGGCATGCAGTGTTGGTCTGGAGCATAAGGAAAGAAAAGTATTTGCTGTTCCTCAGGTTAGGCCAGCATTTTCCTGGGTATCTGTAGGATCATTTGGACCCTCTCTAAGCTCAGCCTCTAAGTTTAGAGCATACTTCATTTGGTGTCTTTGAAAAAGCCTGAGCAAGTGAAGTTGTTTAGAGATCTCCATGAATCACTTCACTTGCAATCTTAAAGCAAATAATAAAAGTAAATGTAAAACTCAAGTGAGCATATTACTTTGTGCAAACACCGCAGCACACATCTTTCATCAGCACTATAGATGCCAAGAGAATAGGGACCGTTTATTCATTTGCTCAGCATCTATAACAATGAGTAGAAAATAGTAGATACCTAAGTGGATTTGGGGGGGAGGGGTCCTTAAGTGAGACTTCTTTTCTTTCTTCATGGATTAGTAGCTAGAGACTTGGTAGCCAGGCTGGCCTCTTCTGTAATCTTATGCAAACCTCTCTGAGCCTCACTTTCTCATCTCTAAATGAGGTTAGTGAAAGCAATCACTTGTGTTTGTTCCAGCTTCAAAATCCCATAATTCTTTCATATTATATCCTTTCAGGAAATGGGAAAAAGTACTTGAATCAAATATTTTCTAAGTTTTAATATCAGTTTCTCATGTTTTGAATTTTGGAATTTCAACCCTCCCACTAAAAGAAGAAGAAGCAATCAGTGATTCTGAAGAGACAAGCTCGAGAAGTTATGCTTGAGTTGAAGAAATACATTGCCTCATGGTAGCTATTGACCGTGAGTCCCTATGGCTCATTTTTATTTTACACAGCCAAATCCTGGAACAAATGAGAGTCTTGGGAAGGAGAGAGCCAGAATAGCCTATGGGTTTAGAGAATAGGTCAACTATTGAAAATATTGTACATTTACTAGATTACAAGAGAGACTGAGAAATTTACAAACTAGAAGGTAATTATTCTTAAGTTTTTCTGTATTAGGAAGATAGGCACTTCCTGAATATTCCCATGTGAATGTGAACAGGGACAGTGTCTGGCATCTACCTGGTACTCAATAAAACTCTGCTGAGTGAGCAAATGTATGAATCAATGAATGGTCTATGCTGATTCATCCTTCATTGAGTTTTCTTCATTCTTTCTCTTTTTTCCTCTCTCCTGCTTTGAAAGTTATGCACACTTTTCATATTCTTTTAGTGGTTGCCTTTACTTCTGCTTTCCCCCAGGTATGAGAAAATGTACATCTCCTTCATGTGATTTCCAGTCTCACTCCAAAGAGGGAGCCACTGTTACAATATTGTTATTTTTTCTTGAGATTTAAGAGGTAGATTTTCTATGATGCTAATGAAGCTGAGGTTTAGGGAAACTCACTTATATGCTTTAACATTTTAGTACATATTTAAGTGTGAAATTATTATTTCCATCCTCTTCCCAAGAGGAGGTTCTTTATACACACATAAAGAACTGCATGAGGAAGTGGAGAGATGGACGGAGGGAGGGAGGAGGAGGAGGAGGAAGAGGAAGAATGAGGAAGGGAGAGACATAAAGAGAAAATTTTACTTGGGCAATGGCTTCATCCCAAACCCATGGGTTCCAGGCTGCGCTCCATCTTCCCATGCTTATTGCCTTTCCTATGGACTTTGAACTTACTAAGTCAGCCCCCACATTTGCAAACACCAATTCCTTAAAATAAATAAAATAAATATACTATCTCCTACTACTTCTATTTCTCTGGTTAAACCTTCCTGTTTAACTTTGCCCTGATTTCAAAGTGCACTTTTCAAACTGTTCTTTTCCTGCCTTATGGTTCTGTTCTATTTCTTGATTTATCTCTTTAAACATTTTGAAAATTTTTATTTAGGGGTCTTTCACAAAAAATTTCCTTATTGGGAATTCTCTATCCCAAATTCTCCCATTTGCTTCATTGATACCTCTTTTTTCCTGTGGTATGTAACTCTCGAGTATGAACTTTACTTCAGCAGTGGTTTTTCTCTATGAAGATCTGTATGATTTGAGTTGGGGAAGTATCCTTTGTTGAAGTATCCATAGTGAAGTTCTACCAGGGGCCCAATGAGATGTCACCAGCTCCAGACTGTTTCATGCTAATTTACTGCCCTTGAATGCCTGCACCTTACAGGTAATATGAATTGAGATCTTTCACCTGCATAGGGAACAAACCTGGCTTCCAACACTGATGATGACTCTTTTCCCATTCACATGCTCCCAAGGATGGGAAGATTCCTTCTACCGTCTTTCAGTCAGTAGACAGAATTCCTGTTTGACATTCCTGAACAGCCACCCATGCCGTGAGCCTCAGTTTTGTTCAGGTAGCTTAGTTCTAGATCCAAGCATACAAAGAGACTGAGGCTGGAATCCCCCCTCTCAGGGTGCTAGAGTCCCACCGAAGACACTATGGCCTAATCTGGTAACTCAGTGAGCTGTCTGGATCAAGCTTACTCTCACACCTCTAACTTCTAGTTTGTACTTTCTTTCTTTTTTTTTTTTAAGATTTTATTTATTTATTTATGAGAGACACACAGAGAGAGGCAGAGACATAGGTAGAGGGAGAAGCAGGCTCCTTGCAGGCAGCCCGATGCAGGACTCGATCCCAGGACTCAGGGATCACACCCTGAGCCAAAGGCAGACACTCAGTTGTTGAGCCACCCAGGTGTCCCTCAATGTTATTGTAATGTAGCATTTGAAGAATAGAGATTTCCCTCATCAGTTTGATTCACCAAATTGGCTAGGAATGGCCTTAAGTGTTAAGGAAAATTTAAGGAAAATTATAATAAATCCTTAGTTTAGTCCATATTCTTTATGTCCAGAGACTCTGAATAGATAATTTTTCATTTACCCTTGAAGACCACTTCAAAGGCTTTCTTGGAGAAAGCTGTCCTTGTTCCCCAGAGTCCTCGTCTTTTTTCTCATACAATTCTCTTTTCACCCAGAATTTACCTATTACCCTTGGATATGCACAGATAATTTTCTGCAGTGAGTATAATGTTCCTCTTTTTCTTAGTACTCATTCCCCTTAAAACTGGGAATGAGAGGAGGCAGTGTTCTGGTTATTTGAAGAACTTGAGATTAATTTTTTTCTTAATGAGGATGTCATTTTTAATTCCATTTCAGCCTTTGGGAAGATAGTACTCTAATTTTCTTTATTTTCCTCTTTGTAGAGGCAATGGCTGGGGAGGGAATGTTGAGACTAGAGGTTGGGAGACAGCTGCTTCTATTCCTTTTCCCCTTCCTCTCCCCCTCGATCTTAGACCCTGCCCAGTTCCCTGACCTCTCTCATGCTGAACAAAGCTCATCAAAGTGTAAGTGATTCAGCAGGCTTAAGTCTCAGAGAGATTTTTATTCCTTCTGTTTATCCCCAAAAGGACACTGTCACTTACAAGACCATGGAGACAAGTGAGGCCTTAGAATACAACACAATGCGTGAAAGGAGGTAGATATTCTTAGCAAAATCCATTGCAGAAGAGGTGCTGGCTGAGGCTTAGTCATTAGAGCTGAAAAGTGCTACTTGTCGTTTAGATACTTTATCTGAGGGCTTCACATTCTCCTTTCTACACTGAGGATATGAATTGACCCCCTCCCCATCTATCCATTAAGGGGCACCAGAGAAGACACAGAATGACTTGGAAGTCACATAACTCACTGGAGGAAAGGCAAGATCCAGTACCAAGAGGTGACACTTGAAGACATACCAAGCTGTCTAGAAATGTCACCCACGGACTTGTCATGGTTAGGGACTTTTCACTGGATGAGAAGCGATGGGACTGGCTGAACATTCTCTAGGATTGCGTGTGTGTGCTTGACTGGCTGACAGTAAGCCCATTTTGTTTTAGATTTAACCATCTCTCTCTTTACAACGGAGAACACACTGGCAGAGTTATAGTAGAAAAGGAAACTTCGGGTGTCAGAGTAAAAACCACCATAGATCTGGAAGATTCTGCTCGCAGCATTAAGGCCTCCTGATTCTCCCTAGCCCCCCATCAACTGCAGCAAGTCAGATTTCATAGATATGAGCAACGAGCATTGAGCCATTCTTATGATTTATTAACTCACTGTACCTTCCAGCAGTATCATGAATAATTTGTATTGCGCTTAACACACAGAGGAAAGAAGGCAACAGTTCATTTCCCATCAGCCAAACCCAAGAGTGACTTTTTAGCCAGTCAGTTATTCTTTGATCAATTGACCCCTCGGTTAACCATGCACCTGGGTTAAAGGATAGTTGATGGCAAAATTAAATTGGACTATTTCATGAATCAAGATGTTCAGACTGAAGGAAAATATCCCTTTTATAAACTGCAAGACTTTCATATATTGCTACTGTGAACATGGGTTCTTGTAAAATGATGCTCTGGTTCCAGCTTAATTTTACACTCTTCCGTGCTATTTTAGGGAAATAGTGCTTTATGTACACTGCTGGGCATGAAACTTTCCTGATTTCTCTGTAATGGCAGATTCTTGTTCCACTTTCTCATCCAAGTAAGAACAAAGATGGTTAAAGATGATCAGGAAACAGCCAAAGACATCTGCCTTTTTTATAGGCACTGGCCTGGAAACTCAATGGTAAATGGGATTTGCTAATTTGGGAAGAGAAAACAAATGCTACTACTTCTGTGAAAACGAATACCTTTGCCCAGGAAGAGATGGAAAGTTAACTCTAATGAGAAAGCAGTGATCAGAAGTCAGCCTTGGGTTCAGGCCACTTCACGCCTCTGGATTTTGGTTTTCCAGAGGGAGGGAACTGACTTATATAAGGTCTAAGATCCTTTCCCACTCTGACATTTTATAGTAGTTTATCAGTGATGGTTCCCACCTTTCTCAACACCCAAAGCTGGGACTCTAGGAACAGGGAGCTAGTGTGTGTGTGTGTGTGTGTGTGTGTGTGCTCGCTTCCACACACTTCTCTCCCCCAACCTCTTCTTTTTTTTTTTTTTTTTTTTTTTTTTCCCCCAACCTCTTCTTAACAAGATGGCATAACCTCACTGTGGTAGGTGGCCTCTACAATGGCCCCTGATGGTCCTTGTCTCTACAATTCATGCTTTTGGTAAGTCCTTCCAACCCTTGCACTGAGTACCAGCAAAACTTATTGATTCATTTCTAACAAGTAGAAAACAGTGGAAGTGATCTTTATGAGATTTGGTTACAAAAAGACTGTGGCTTCCATCCTGTCCACTTGCTCTGAGAAAAGCCAACTACCATGTTGTGAGATGCCTGGGGAGAGGCTCAGGTATGTGACTATAACGTGATGTCTCTCTCCAAAATGAGCAAGGACTGAGTCCTGCCAACAACTATGTGGGTGAGCTTGTAGCAAATCCTCTAAGCTGCACCTGGATTTCTTAACCCAAAAAATTCTGATAAATGTCTGTTGTTTTAAGAAGCTAATTTTGGAGTAATTTCTTATGCATAATTAGCTAACTAATATACTCATCAAAGGCTTCACCTTCTAACTTGACAAACTTCTCTCATTACCATTACTGATACTTCATTCTCCATCTTCAAATTGAGTTTATTAAAAGGCTGGAGACAATGTTAGATTGTCTGCAATGAGAAAAATCATCCTTTCTTTGCCCTAAATGTTTAATGATTCATAGGAATAGCTGACTTTTACTGAGCACTTTCTACCTGCTTAGAATTATGTGCTAATGCTCATTGCAGTTCCTTGAAGGTCAGTATCATATCATATAAATGTGGAAATTGAGACTTGGAGGGGATAAATAATGCAGGATGGTAATAGTGCAGGAGGGTAAATAATACACATGAGATGAAAGAGTAGTGGAAATAGAGTGGCATTGACAAGGAAAGTGATACTCTCACTGTACTGTTAGCTGGTTAAAATTATGAAATGGGTATTGAGTTCCAGTTGGAGCATCTCACATTAAAAACGATTTTGTATCACTTAGCATAACACCATCCAGGTTCATTCGTGATATTGCAAATGACAGGGCTTCCTTATTTTTTAAGGCTGTATGTGTACATAAGGATATTATATATATACACACACATGTATACACACATATCACACACAATAGAAATTACATTGTAATTATCTATATTACATTTTCTTTATCCATTTATCCTTTGACTGACACTTAGGTTGTTTCCATACCTTCACTATTGTGAATAATGCTGTAATGAACAGGGGAGTTCAGATATCACTTTGAGATAATGGTTTCATTTACTTTGAATATATACCCAGAAGTGGGTTTGCTGGATTATATAGTAGTTCTATTTTTTTTTTTTTTTTTTAATTTTTATTTATTTTTATTTATTTATGATAGTCACAGAGAGAGAGAGAGAGAGGCAGAGACATAGGCAGAGGGAGAAGCAGGCTCCATGCACTGGGAGCCCGATGTGGGATTCGATCCCGGGTCTCCAGGATCGCGCCCTGGGCCAAAGGCAGGCGCCAAACCGCTGCGCCACACAGGGATCCCAGTAGTTCTATTTTTAATATCTAAAGAAACTTCTATGGCTGTACCAGTTTACATTCCTATCAATGATGTACAGGGGTTGTCTTTTTTTTTCTCTACATCCCTGCCAGAATTTGTTATCACTTGTCTTTTTGGTAATAGCCATCCTCACAGATGTGAGGGGATACTTCATTTTAGTTTTGATTTGTATTTCCCTAATAATTAGTGATGTTGAGCACTTTTTTATATACCTGTTGGCCATTTATATGTCTTCTTTGGAAAAACATCAATTTGAGCCATTTGTCCATTTTTTAATTGGGTCATATGTTTTTTTGTTATTGAGTTATATGATTTCCTTATATATTTTTAGTACTAACCTATTATTAGATATTTGGTTTGTCAATATTTTCTCCTATTACCTAAATTGCTTTTCCATTTTATTTGTGGTTTCCTTTACTGTGCAGAAGCCCTTTAATTTAATATAGTCCCACTTATTTATTTTGCCTTTGGTGTCACATTCAAAAAATCATTTCCAAAACCATTTTCAAGGTGCTTAACCTCTATGGTTTCTTCTAGGAGTTTTATAGTTTCAGGTCTTACATTCAAGTATTTTAACCCACTCTGAGTTGATTTTTGTGTATGGTATAAAATGGGCTACAGAGAAAGACAAATATTCCATGGTATCATTTATATGTAAATTCTTAAAAAAAAGTCAAACTTATAGAAATAGAAAAGTGGTTTCATGGTGGAGGATGGGGCAGATTAGGAGAGGCTAGTAAAAGTATACAGATTTTCAGTTATGGGTAAGGCCTAGGATCTAGTGTATAACATATGACTATACTTGATAACAGTTGTATTATTGAAATTTGCTATGAATGAAGAATTTTAAATTTTTTTTTTTTATTTATGATAGTCACAGAGAGATAGAGAGAGAGGCAGAGACACAGGCAGAGGGAGAAGCAGGCTCCATGCACCGGGAGCCCGACGTGGGATTCGATCCCGGGTCTCCAGGATCGCGCCCTGGGCCAAAGGCAGGCGCCAAACCGCTGCGCCACCCAGGGATCCCTGAATGAAGAATTTAAATGTTCCCTCCTCTCACAAAAGGTAAGTATGTGAGGTGACAGATCTTTTAATTAACTCAAAAAAGAATTTTTATACATCAACATGAGATGGTATGTCCATAAAGTTTGGTTTAACTTAAAGGAAAAATCCAGGAGGAATATGACATATCTCTGTGTAGGAGATATTTGACTTGGGTGGGCTATAAGTAACAATTGGAATCATCATGTGGAACTTTCAGGAAGGCAAATGTCAGCTCATTACAGGGAGGAACTCTACAGTAATAATAAGTGCTTGGAATGGATGGGTTACTTAAAACAGTCAAAAAATGTTTGGGGGCCTCAGGCAAAGGCCCAGTGACTACTCCTCTGGGATGGATTAGAAGAGATCTGGGCAGTAGGCAGAATTGGAATAAAAGTTCCATGAGAAACTTTCCAACTGAGATTTCATGATTCTTGACATTGATCTGAATTATGATGAGGGGCCCAGACCTCTTGGCCATTATCTAAGTGAATTATTTTTCCTTTCTTCATCTTTTCATACTTTGAGCCAGAACTCTTACTGAAGTGGTTAAACAAAATATCCTATTTGAAACAGAATTTTGACTGTGTTCTGGGCTGGTTCATAGACCCCTGATTCTAGTGCACTAGATGTGTGCCTGCAAAGAAATCCAGGACACCTCTTTTATCTGTGTCACCATGGGGCCACTCCTTAGTCATACATTTTAGGAAAAACAGAATATTCATAAGACTATGACTAATTTTATTTTTTTAAACCAGTGTCCTTAATCTCTCTCTCTCCCTCCTGGTGATAACTGGCTCTTGACCACACTATGAGAGATGGAGTTCTAAGTACTAAGAAAATATCAATGAATACTTGTTTAATAAATGAACACATGTTTATCTTGGCAGGACTGAGATTCCTTCTTCCTTCCTCCCACTGAGTTCCTCTTGTGAGCTATTGCTGGGCAAGCAGAGAGCAGGGCAGAGTCTCTATTTTTCAAAAGCTACCAAATGCTTTTGTTACTACCTAGTTTCATAAAGTTTTGATTATTTATAACAGATACCAGAAATGATACTATTTGACAAAATTATAAACAAATTTTGGTGTTATATGACATCATAATTACCACAAGAGTAGTCATTTTTATGGCTCAGGAATGGATTTCTTTCATTAAATAAATATTCCTTTTGATATATTCTTCTTATTTAGAGGAGCTGGACTGCCATTTTTTAAAATCATAGTATATTCAAATATACCAAGTCCAAAATCATAGAGAACAGCAGTTTCTCTTGATGATTCAGAAGACACTTTAGAACATATAGAACCACATGAGCAACATTATCAATATAGACTTTTATATTATTTTAGATGTGAAGAGAAAAAAATAAGAATGAAAAGGAGATACAGATATACCAGAGAAGCTCTTGGAAAACAGAGTCAAGTAATAAAAGTTACCACCAATGTTGAGATTAGATAATAGCAATGGCATCTTAAAGATAGTACACTTTTGGGATGCCTGGGTAGCTCAGTGGTTGAGGATCTGTCTTCAGCTCAGGGTGTGATCCCGGAGTCCCAGGATCAAGTCCCGAGTCAGGCTCCTTGCATGGAGCCTGCTTCTCCGCCCTCTGCCTGGGTCTTTCTCTGCCTTTCTCTCTCTGTGTCTCTCATGAATAAATAAATAAAATCTTAAAAATAAAAAAAAGGTAGTACACTCTTAAGGCCAGAAATAGGAAGGGCTTCAGGGTCCAGCTGGAATGTAATTGATCATGTCAACATTTCCAAGAGAAGAAACCTATCAACCAAAAGTAGGTGATAACACAAATCATAAAACATCTCAGTGTCCTCTAGCACTGGTTCGGGATACAGGATTGTGTGTAGGGGTTATTGAAGGAAAGGGGAAACTTTTGCATAAAAGGAGAGCATTAGACTAGTGTTAGCTGACAGAGAATTACTAAAAATGAAAACAGGTGAAGTTTGAAAATTAGAAGTCAAAGTTGGATTTGATAGAAAGCGTTAGGAAAGAGGATGAAAAGTGGAAATATTTTAATATTAAGATGAGTTAATGCAAATAAAAATATAACCAGGGAGAAATTTTGGCCAAATGTGCCCAAATAAATCACAGAATCAGTAAGATACAGAAGATGGAAAGTACCTTGTTTCTGCCTTCTTGGGACTTAAGAGTAGGGTAAACCAAGGACGCTGATGGAGGTAGAGCAGAGATCTTGACAAAGACTAATTTCAGTGCATCACTATCAGCTCTCTAGGTAAATGGAACCCCTAGTTATATTAAAATAAAGCCCATGTGTAAGAGAAGTAATTAGGGAAAGATCAACTTATTAGTTTTTTCCCTTGAGAGAAAACGTGGTTAGAAAGGGATTTGTGTAGCAAAGAATAAGCTCATAAAGAGGATGGTCTATCAGCTGGATACTTCTGGGTATCATGTGTACCTGTTTTGGTCACAATCAGTGTCTATAAATCAAGTGTTGGCAAATCTACGATGTCTACTTGTTAATATTAACTAAAAGGAACTTTGGTATGGTATCTGGTAGGACACATTCTGCTACTGGACTGTGTAATCAGATCGGGATGGGAGTAGTTGGCTCTTCAGATTCAGTGGTCATTAGCTATGTGGTTCTTAAACTTTACCATCCATTGGAATCACCTGCATCACCTCAGCGTGTGCTCAGTTAATTTCAAGCAGGGCTTATTATAAGTAGATTGCTGCCCCCCGCCCCAGAGATTCTGCTTCACTAGATCTGGGATAAGGCTCAAGAATTTGCATTTCAGGGATCCCTGGGTGGCTCAGTGGTTTAGCGCCTGCCTTTGGTCCAGGTGTGATCCTGGGGATGTGGGATCGAGTCCTGAATCGGGCTCCCGGCATGGAGCCTGCTTCTCCCTCTGCCTGTGTCTCTGCCTCACTCTATCATGAATAAATAAAATCTTCAAAAAAAAAAAAAAAAGAATTTGCATTTCTACAAAGTTCTCAGGTGCTGATTAGGCTGCTACATCACAATTTGAGAATCACTGGGCTAGTCTTTAGGGCGTTGACAAGACATAGTTTCTGAGTCCCCAGTGCAGAGGACCAGACCCAAAACAGTGGTGACTTCTAGGTAGATGCCATCTTAGGAAGTTTATTGATGGCTAGCTAAGTATCCTGTCCCTGAAGACTACTCTATCTTGGAGAGCATTTTTTAATTATTGATCAGAAAAGGTTATTATCTCTGGCTCAAATCTGTCCTGATCTTATGACTTATATCAGAAACTGTTCACATTAATAAACTCCTGATTTTCACTTCATTTGCTATTTACTAATAAGATGAGTCAAGTCTGTTGCCTTCTACAGAATACAATTTAGCTTCTTTTCTGCAAGTTGATTACAATATTTAGAAGTCAGAGTGGTCTTTTCCAAAATAATTTTCCACTGTAATCTACATCAGTGACTTTTGGCTGTCTAGAATTAATTCAAAGCTGTTTCTATCACTTCTGCATCAGTAAAAGCTGGTATTAGTTGATGGTTCCTTAATAGTTTCAACCATTCTTCCAGTTCCTCACAAAGCTTTCCAGTTGGTTGTAATTCTAAACTCTCTTCTACTCTATGTCTTCCCTCTCTGCCCAGTGCTGATAGCTTGAACTTGCATGATATAAAAACTCAGTATATTTTGTCTTGAATAACAGAATCTGACCAAATAATTGCTTCTTTCCAAAGCTGTTACCTCCTCAATTTCCCTCACTGTACCCTCTTATTCCCTAAGCAAGTCATTCTTAAACTTTTAGAGAATTTGTGCCCAACAGAAATATCATGTGAATCACAAATGCTAGCCTCAATATATAATTTTTGAATGTCTGATAGCTATATTAAAAAAATAAGAAACGGGTGAAATAAATTTTATAATATATCTTATTTAACCCAACATATCCAAAATATTCTCATTTCAGTACATAATGAGTATAAAAGCTATTCATGAAATGGCCCACATTGTTTCTTTCATATTAAGTCTTCAAAACCTGGTGCATTTGACATAGCACATCTCAATCTGGACCAGCCGTATGTCAACAGCCACACGTGGCTAGTGGCTAACATACTGAAGAGTGGTTTTAGAGCCTCTGAATTCTCTGAATTTATTCCTCCATAATAAAGCACCTAAGTTCACACTATTTTAAAAACTCTGTCAGGATTTTTTGGAATAACAACAACCCCTGAAGGACATTCCTGGATGGGGCTTCTACTTCCAGGTTAAAATTCTTGCTCTTAAGATTCCTCAGGCTGATAGAATCAGCATCTGAGACAGATCATTCTCTAACACACAGACCTCCTTGGTCCCACTGGAGGCCAGTGTCCGGCAGCAGTGTTTGGACGGCAATGCCATGGGCTGCCTCCCTGCCCCCGACCCCACTCCACAGCACCAGTGGTGGCTTCTCTCCATTCTGTTTCTGCAGCATCCCGTACAGAACTGTGCTGTGACATGCAGTAGGTTTAATATCTTTCTGGCCGAGAGAATAAACCCGAGCCCTCCTTCCTTTCCATCGACACCTCTGTAGAGCTCTCTGCACTCTGTGCCCTTCACTGTTTGTATTTAATTTTGAAGTCAGTGTATTGCAAGGAGGCTGGATGCAAGATAGATACTATATTAAACTGTACTGTTATTTAAGATGTAATAAAGCAGTTTGACATGAGGGAAAAAAAAAAAAAAAGATTCCTCAGGCTGAAGAGGATCTGGTGTTCGGGTCTCCAGCAAACATCCACAAACACTGCCAAAGCAGCCTTTGCTTTTGTGGTATATGTGGGTGAGGGAGGGGTGGGCACACTGGCCAATCAGAACTTTAAAATGTGGGTCTTACATTCGTTCTGCCTCTGGGTTTCTGGCACTAGCATTCTAACTCCATCACATCCTGTACTCTTCTGTTCTTACTTCACTTTCCATTGCTACAGGTGTTGGGGGGTGGGGTGGGGAGGAAGAGACAAAGAAATAAAAAAATTAAAATTAATAGAGACTTCTTGTTCTAGCCTACCAGATAAACCAGCATCACCTGTAGTAGGTATTCTTTGTACTTGTGACAGGGGCTCATGGATAAGTAAGAAAGAGGATTTGTACTTTATATCAAGATCATTCCAATGCTTAGCCAGTTACACCTTTCACTCTTTCACCACTTGCATTGTCCTTCTCCAAATTATTTGTCCTCTGGTGAATCTTGACAAAGCGCCTGCACAAAGCTAACATGCGTGCAAAACCTGGATGAGCCAAATTGATTTGCCTATAATTTGTTTGTGAAGCGATCAGGACGTGGTTGAAGTGATTTTAATTTCAGAGCCCAAGTCACCAGTCTGTCTTTTTGTCAGGCAATTAGTTCCGCTAGCTGGGCAAGAATGCTGTGATACGAGGGGCTGAGGGGAATCGGGCAAGTGGGAGCGGTATACCCTTTCTTTTTGCTTCCTCTGTGTGTTCCTCATGCCAGGCTTCTTTTGTCTCTCTGGTTTATTTGAGGTAAAATTCCCTGTTGGGCACCAGGCTATGTGACTTTGCTGGGCATCATCTTGTGAATAAGTGCTCTGGATAAGAACCCAGAAGGAAGTAAACAGAGAAAACCCTAACAGGAGTTATTACATCTGGGCTGTCTGGCAGTGTGTTAGGCTCTTCAACATGTGATTTTATTTCATGTGCTCGATAACCTCGAATGACAGTTATCAATACCTTCATTTTATTCATGATGAAATCAAGGGGCAGAGGGAAGTTGGTAATTAACCAGAGCCACACATCTAAGAAGTGCAGAGTCACTGCTGCAACATGGGTGCTTTTAATCCCTGGACTGTGCTGCCGATTCAGCCATCCACAGAAGCCATTGCCTTGTGAACTTTGGGGAGGAATCATGTTTGGGTAAAGAGGCAAGATGACAGTAACCTCAACAGGGCACTTCTACTTCTGAGGGCAGGGACCTTGTTAGTATCCTCCACGCCCAAGTGAACCTACTTCATCCTCGTCACACGGGAGGCACACTCATATTTGTTCAGTGATTCAAATACTTTATCTGATTTTTTAGAAAGATTTTATTTATTTATTCATGAGAGATACAGAGAAAGAGAGGCAGAGACATAGGCAGAGGGAGAAGCAGAATCTCTGCTGGGAACCTGGTGTGGGATTCCATCCCAGGACCCCAGGATCATGCCCCGGGCCTAAGGCAGACACTCAACTGAGCCACTCAGGCTCCCCTCCTATCTGATTTTCACAATGAGAGATAGCAAGGGAAGGTAGTATTATCTTTATTTATGATTACTTCACCTGAATTTAAAGGAATATCTCATATTCCCAAAGCAATTCAAATAAATTTCTGAGTCATTGTAATTGTCACGTTGACAGCCTACCTAGAGAGGTTGAAGGTCCCAGAAGCAGGGACCACCTCCTATACATTTTGTATCCCTTTCTCCATAGTGCAGAGTACATTGCTATGGTCATAGAAAGTTCTGTTGGACGATGCTGCTCTAGAGGCAGGCAGAGGCTAGTTGGTGATGACCTAACATAATACCCTACTTCAGAGCCAGAGGTAGAACTTAATAGTTTTTGAATGAGTAAATGAATGAACACCATAATGGAACTGTTTTCCTAATATAGACTAAGCTAATTACGGTGATCAGTCATAGGTTGAATTAGAGCTTTCCAGGATAGCTGACTCCATTTTTCAAAATGAATCATCAAAAAGAGCAAAACAACTAATTTCTTAAGATGTCAAAATGCAATTTTAAATGTCATGCTAAGTAATGGTAAGATGCTGGAGTGGCCTAGTCAGTGATTACTGCTATTTAACAGTAATTTAAAAACAAGGCAAGAGCAAAGTTTATACCAATATGGCATCTAAATAGTCAAAACCAACCCTAGGTAGATAATGAATTAATTCATATTTATTAATAATGTATTTCATTTATTTTGTACCATTTTTCACGAAGTTTAAAGTGAGTCATGGTTATTATTTTAGCTAATATCATGTCATCCATCTACACCAGAAGACTGGCATTGCCTTTTCAAAAAATGACAGAGAAATTAAAAAAGAAATAAGATTTTTATTTACCATGATGCCCAGTGGGCATGATATCTTGAGTCCCCTTTTCTTGCCCTGTGATTGTTTCCCCCATATTTTTGGGGACACTTGAATAAAAAAAGAATAGTAGAACAGATTCCTGAAAGACTTAGATTATTGCACGAAACTTCCCAGGAAGTAAAGCTTTTCTTAAATTGTTCTATGCCTTAACCAACCAGCCTCTTAGAGGAGAAGTGCCTTTTAGCAATTCAGCAAATTGGTATTTTGTGGAAACACACCAAATGCTGTGGCCCATTTAACCTTGTATGTTCCTTCCTTTAACCAATCTCATCTATACAAAAGCCTGTCCTTAACTAAGATTGATCTAATACAGTTTGAGGGAGGCACATTATCTCCAGGGTAAAGCAACCCATTTATTTACTTACAGAATGTCTGCAAGTGCCAGATATGTGCCAGGAACACAATGGTGAATGGCACACAGTTCCTGTTCTCAAGGGGCTCCTGATCTCCTGGGAACTCAGGCAAGTAGATTGGTAATTACCACAGATGGTGACCAGAGCTATAATGGGGTAAGCAGAGGCTTCTTAGGAAGCCATATTGTTCAACTTGGGGCATAAGAAAAGGCTTTCTGAGAAAAGTAGGAATAAATCATGTCATGAAGCCTAGGTAATGGTTAGTCTGGAGATGAG
Source organism: Vulpes lagopus (assembly GCF_018345385.1). Lineage (NCBI taxonomy): Eukaryota > Metazoa > Chordata > Mammalia > Carnivora > Canidae > Vulpes > Vulpes lagopus. Next base: position 40,442,819 of record NC_054829.1, on the reverse strand, counting down.
AGAGGCAAGAGAGTGCAAGAAAGAGAGCATGTCTCTAGTGAAGAACCACAGGAAGTTATAGTGTCATGAAAGCATAGATTCTAGGGGCTACAGTGGGTGGAATGGTGGAATGAGGCTCTGGAACTGTGCTGTCCAATATGGTCGCCAATAGCCACATGTGGCTATATAAATTTAATTTTAAGTTAATTAAAAGTAAATAAAAATAGAAATGCAGACCCTCAATTACACTAGCCCTACTTAAAGAGCCCAATAGGCACTTGTGGCTATTGTGTTGCATAGTGCAGCTATACAATATCTTCCTCATCACACAAGTTCCATCCAATGGTGCTTCTCTAGAGGCAGGCAACGGCCAGCTAGCAGTGAGCTTTGAATGACATGCCAAGGTACCTGGACCTTATTCTGAGGGCAATAAGATGCCACTGAAGTCTTTTATACAGGAGAGTAGAATGATGACTCTCTAGGGCATGAGAGGAATCAGAGGCAAGACTAAGAGTCGGAGAGGCCAGTGCAGAGAGCCTTTCATTCATTAAAGAAAGAGATGATGAAGGCCTAGAACAAGGTGGCATAGTAGAGAAGTGTATGGATTCCAGAATTAAGAGAGATAATCAAGATTTACAGTTTGGATGTGGAGGGTGAGGAAGGCAGAAGTGAAAGTTGATCCCTGTTTGGCAGCCCGTGAATGATGGCACCATTAGGGTAGACAGGGAACAAGGGAGAGGAAGGAATAGATCTGGAGAAGAGAAATGATAAATTCAATTTTGCTCTTGAATTTGAAGTCAACGGTGAAGCATCCAAGTAAGCTTGCTGAAGGCATTTGGATAGTCAGATCTGAAGCTTGAGGGATCTCTTGGCTGGAGATAAAGATTTTTAAGCCATCACCACATGGATGACATTTGAAGCAATGGGAGTAGATGAAATCCCGTAGGGAGAGAGTGTGGAATGAAATGCTAAGAAGGCCAAGGACTGAAGGCTGATGGGAATGAGACCAGCCGTGGAAGAGGAGCGCAGAGAAGCGGTCAGAGAGGCAGGAAGAGAACCGGGAAATTGTATGGGAGCCAGGTAAAGAGGATATTTTGGGAAAGAGGAGTGGTCATCATATCAAATGCTGTAGAGATGTCTTCTCCGTAACTCCAGTGCCATTTATTTTTTAAAAAGATTTTATTTATTTATTCATGAGAGACACAGAAAGAGAGAGAGAGAGAGAGAGAGAGAGAGAGAGAGAGAGAGAGAGAGGCAGAGACAACAGGCAGAGGGAGGAGCATGCAGCGAGCCTGATGTCTCCATCCTGGGTCTCCAGGATCACTCCCTGGGCTGCAGGCAGCGCTAAACCGCTGAGCCACCGGGGCTGCCCTCCAGTGCCATTTTTAAATATCTACCTAATATTAGAGATATTTGTAAATGCTATTATGCTCTGCACTACTCTAAGCACATTGGAAGCATAAATGGAGTCTTCTATATCTTCACGCCTTTGTTTTTCCTAGTGTAAGTCTTGCGTATAGAAGATGCTCTTTTTGGGACACCTGAGTGGCTCAGTGGTTGGGTGCCTGCCTTTGGCTCAGAGCATGATCCCAGATTCCTGGGTTTGAGTCCCACATCGGGCTCCTTGCATGGAGCCTGCTTCTCCCTCTGTCTGTGTCTCTGCCCCTCTCTCTCTCTGTTGTCTCTCATGAATAAATTAATTTAAAAAAAAAAGAAGATGCTCTTTTGATAGCTGTTTAATTACTTTCCAGCCTCCAAACTTAAGGCTCTTAAAGTATATATAAGTTCAAGTCTCTTGGACTTAAATATATATAAAGTGTGTATCCTTTTCATGTATTTTTTTCTTCCACAACTTTCCCTAATTGAATGAAAACATCTCAGCTCCCGGTGAGGGTCAGGTCATGATAAACCCATAATTAGTAGAATCTCATGTTTTCAGGAAATTTTGCAAATTTGTGTCTGTGTGTGTGAGAGAGAGAGAGAAAGAGAGAGAGAGAGAGAAAGAGAGAGAGAGAATTCCCTCTAAAACATAAGAAATAGAACAAAGATGAATATGTTTTAATAAAAAAATTTATTATGATTATTTACACCAGTTCCTTGATAAGCATATAAATGTAAACTTTTATCATTGGCATTATTTCACATATGACTTATCCAAATTCAGAGTTAATACTGTCATTTGAGCGTACAGGTAGTGAGAAAATTTTATTATATTCACAGAATATACATACACGTGCATTCAAAATGTGTCCCTTGTTAAGCCAGTGGTATGGACACGGTCCCATTGGCCCTGCTTCTGCTCCGTAGGTGTACACTGGAATCAGTGATGTCCTCCACATGCTCCTCACTCTTTTTTTCCTTTAGGCTATTGATGAATCTCAGGGTAATTTCATCCCATTCTTCAGGCAATAGCATCAGCAGAAACCCAATGCAGATGATGATGGTAGCAGCCAGGCGGACCACATTGAATATCACCTCCTGCTTCAGGAGATCCACAGCTAGAGAAGAAAAATCAAGTCTGTCACAGGCTATGACTGTTTCTAAGAGAAGCTTATATAAGCTTATATAGGTTTATATATATTTAAGTCCAAAGCACTGGCCAAAGTCAGTGCTACTTCTAGAGATTTCTAAAGTCAAGGTTGTCTTTCCTCTTTCCATATCATATCGTTCCCTTTGTCTGCTTTCTGTGCCTTCTTTCTAAATCAGAAGTATCCTTTATATCCTTCAACTCTCGTGTCATCTCATTTAATTACCTCTGCAGTTTCTTTCTTTTTTTTTTTTTTCTTAAGATTTTATTTCTTTATTCATGAGAGACACATAGAGAGGAAGAGACATAGGCAGAGGGAGAAGCAGACTCCCTGCGGCGATTCAGATGCAGGACTCGATCCCAGGACCCTGAGATCACAACCTGAGCCAAAGGCAACCGCTGAGCCACCCAGGTGCCCCCTGCAGTTTTATTTCTTGAAACTTTTCCTCTGCATCCCCTCACACTTCTCCAGTTTCACTGGGCTGCTGATGAATTTTCAAATGAGCCAGGCCTGTTAATGCCTATGTCTTTGCACGTGCTGTTCTTTTTAAACATTTTCAATCAAGGTGACATTCCTATAAATTAAAATGAACTCGTTTCAAGTGAATTTAGTGCACTCACTAATTTTTTTGTACATTCACAATGTTGTATGACCACCACTTCCATCTCGTTCCAAAACATCTCTATCGCTTAAAATAAAAACCTCTTACCCCTGGGACACCTGGGTGGCTCAGCAGTTGAGCGCCGACCTTTGGCCCAGCGCGTGATCCTCCGAGTCCCAGGATTAAGTCCCACATAGGGCTCCCTGCATGGAGCCTGTTTCTCTCTCTGCCTATGTCTCGACTTCTCTCTGTGTCTCTCACAAATAAATAAATAAAATCTTAAAAAACAAAAAACAAAACAAAAACCTCTTACCCCTTAAGCGGTTACTCTCCAGCATTCCCTACCCTGCCTTCCCAATTCCTGATTGGGAATCTGCTGTTTTTTTTCCATGAATCAACCTATTCTGGAGATTTCCTATAAATGGAATCATACCACATGTGACATTTTGGGTGTGGCTTCTTTCATTTAGCATCACATTTCCGAGGTTCAACTGTGTGGTAGCATGAATCCATACTTCCTGACTTTTCATGGCTGAATGATAGCTCATTGTATCACAGTTGTTTATCAGTTCATCTGTTGATGGACATTTGGGTGTTTCCACTTCTGGGCCATTGTGAATAGTGCTGCAGTGAATATTCACACACCAGTATGTTTTCAAGTCCCTGTTTTCAATTTTTTGGCATATGTATCTAGTAGTGAAATTGTTGGTCATGCATATGTTGTTCTTTTTACATGGAATGCCCATTCCATCTCATATCCACACCACCCAGCTAATCCCTCCATTAGTTCTCTCTTTTGGCTTCTTGCTGGTAGCCACCCTGGATGCCCTTCCTGGGTGCTCTCAGAGCATTCATTACATACCTCTATCAAAACAATTCTGTCTCTACATTTTAACTACTCAATTCCTTCTGTCTTCCTCTGTCTACTACACGATCCTGAGAGCAGAAACTGTGTGTCTTCTTCAGGACCAGCATTAGCACAGTTTGTGGCACATCCTAAGTGCTCAGAAATGATGCGTTGAATGAATGGATCCCTGGGTGAACGAACAAACTTCTTTGACAACTCTATTCCCCTTGGATATATCTTTTCTCTGGATATCTTATGATCCTAGGAGTCTGTCTCACACAATTTGGCATTTACTAATAAATTATACTGTGGAGTTATAAGTTATCTCATATATGTTGGTCTTGTTTTCCAAATTCAGTGAAAGTTTCTTATGGGAACCATAATATCCTTTTTTCCCTGTTTATTCTACAGTTTTGCATACAATAAGTGTTCAATGAACACTTGCTGATTGTCCTGGGGCAAGAAAAGATGGGACTTGGAAAAATGGAATTTTACAGTTAGAAGGACTGTCCAGTCTGCCAAATCACTCCCTTTCATTACTTGTTCTATTGACAGGTTTCACTACAAAGATTATCCTGGAAAAATAGCATCTCTTCTTGTCCCTGAAGTGAGTCAAATTGCTTTTTCCTGTATCTATTCCAGAGGGCCATCTGCTCTGCCCCCAGGAGAAGCTTCTGCAGCTCCCCATGGATAGTCTGATGGGAGCCAACACCCTGCACATTTCCTACACTTTCATTAGTGACGTTTACTTGCAAGTCCTAGGCTGGGAGGCCTTTTGTTTCTGTAGGACTTCCTCTAAAAATACCACAAAATTAGGTTGTCAGGGAGATTACATGAAACCCAAATGATACATTTGGTATTTAATTCTAAAAGCACGACCGAGTAAAAACAGTGTTTATAGCTGCAAATTTTAAATCTGCTGCATAGCTATTCTGTTGTCTGCCACCTTCATGATATTTAAAAACATCTTCCCAGGCAAGGGACATAATTCACAATTGTTCGAAGACACAACTCACAGTGTAAAACGAACACAAGCAGGACACTGATGGCACACATGTCAAATCACGCCAGTACCTGCATTTCCAGGAACGCTGAGCACTGTCCCGATGGAGATTAGGATTGGGTATGTCAGCACCACGCCGACATTCACCAGGATGTTGAAGGCTGTAAAATAAAGGAGGATACAGAGGATGAAGGGGAATTGATATGCTGGGCTCCTTCCTTCTTAACATAATACAACCAGTGTTTTTCCTAAACGTGCCTTCTATACTCTCTGCACCTTTGGTCAATTAGTTCTCTAATTTGGGAGCTGGATGGCAGGAGTTTCTGCACGGAAGTAGTCTATTCTTTTTTCTCCTCTGCCACCTTGGCTGCTTGATCTCTTGCCAATTGGCTGGCAAAGGGCCTGTAGAGCAAATGCAAAGCAATGAAACAATCAATTCACTACGCTGCTTATTAGCACTATAAAGGTAGGTTGGGGCCAGCCAGAGAGGTTGAGAGCAGAGGGCTGGTTTAAGTTTGGGCTTTCTCCCTTAGCTACTTTGCTATATAACGCCACATTCCTGGGTCACTCAAAGGCTCTGGTGTCACTGCCTAAAGGAAGATCTATCTGAGAATGGCCTCTGCTGTTTTATTTCCTCTCTCTTGTGGTGAGCATCAATGCAGGCAAACAAGAGTGTGTTCAATGTCATGCACTGACCCCCACAGAGCTTTTCCACATCCTGATTTGTGCATGGATTACCCAAGGGCAGGTCCACAGAACCAAAGGAAGGTATAGCTAGATATCTTTAAATTAGTATCTTTGGATCTTTTGAATAAAATATAAGATAATCATCTACCCTCTTCAAAAATGATCAAAAATATATATTCTCAAAAAAAGCAATTATAAAAAAGAAAAGCAATTATAAAATACATAGCATTATTTTATTTTATTTTTAAAATTGAAAAAAAATTTTTTTAAAGTAAGCTCCACGCTGGAAATCTGGGTTATGATTGTTCCCAGCTAGATTGGTTTCGGCCAGAAAATTATCTAGGCACTTTTAATTAGGGTGTTTGGGTCTTATGAGATCAAAACCTGAGTTGAGATCAAGAGTCTGATGCTTAACCCACTGAGCCACCCAGTCACCCCTACATAGCATTATTTTAATGGATTTCAATCCAGTATTTGTTTAAGGGGTTAGAGAGATGAATATCAACAATTATGAATGGTTCTCAATTCAGAGAAATCTTTATGTTAAAGACTCAACCACGTTACTTATAGTCGATAGAGCCAAAGATGGTTCTAGAGCCATTCCATTCAGGAGAGTGTTTATTCTTCCATTACTATCTATAATTCTTGCTTTAATTAAGCCCATTAACTTAGTTATCTGGAGTTACTTGTACTTGGTAGTTAGAGACAATGGGTTTGACTTTCATAAAACTTGGGCTCCTGCATAATTATTATACAATAGTAGTGGCAATCAAGGCAAAGGACCTTCTTTAATTAATAACTACTCCTCCTTCGTGGCAGGGCCCCAATGGGACTAACTATTCTAGTATCTCAACTCTCTCCTCAGACCTAGGGAGTCAAATATGGCCAACTGTAACAAGTCAGGAATTTACGAAATTCTACACAGGCTCTGCTGAACTCCTGAAATTCTACACAGGCTCTGCTGAACTCCTGCTATTTTATTGGCCCAACTGGATTTTTCAGCAGATTGAAAGTGTTGATATTTGGGTGAGAAGTGAGCCCTTCTCACTCAGCAAGAAACAGGTGGCTTCACCAAAATATGTTGTCTGTTTTTAATTAGCTCTTTTGGTAGAGCACTTACTCACTTTTCTGACAACCTAAGGGCAAGAATATATAATTCAACATGTTATCTGTGGCAGGGGGCTCAGCCTAAGCTCAAGTGGGACTCAGGCATGTTAGGTGAACAGTCCAGGCCAACCTGCAAGAAGAAATGAGGCCAAGTGAGCCTGAGCAAATAAAGGCTGGAGTTACAGACAATGTGGGTGGGCAGAAGACCACCTGCTGTTTTTCCAGCCCAGCTCTAGCCTGATCATATCTGGTGACTACAGAGAAGAGAGGGATGGAAGTAAAAACTTAAGAACAGAAGCAGTGAAGATTGTAACACCCTGGGATGTGTAATGTAGTCAGGAGAGAGGTTGTCTTGTCATTTTGTCACAGAGAAGCTTTGGCACCTTGAGGACTGTGGTGCACTGGGTATGGGTGGGGCAGAGCAGCTCTAGAACCAGGAGGCACTAAACCCAGTGGAGGATGGAGAGCCTACTGCTCGGTGGAGAACTAGCATCCCACTAGCCTGGGTGACACTCAGCCAGATTGGGACTTGTGTAGGACCATGTGTTAAGACATGCCAAGGGATATATGTTGGTGAAGGGCTACTTTGTAGCAAGCTGGAGATCATGTGTACACAGCTAGTGCCAAGAGTCAGTGAAATTTGGGTTATGACTGCTTCCAGCTAGATTGTTTTTGGCCAGGAAATTATCTAGGCACTTTTAATTAGGATGTTTGGATCTTATGGAAACATTACTATTAATTTCCACTCAATTTAGCAAAGGTTATGAAAGGTCATAACTACATAATTTTGGACTTCAACAGTAGAAATCAAAGGGCCAACAATTAACGTTTGATCCTTCTCTTGTCTAAGACCTCCGCTCAGGGGCCTGGGCCAAAGTAGAAAGAAGATGACTCAGTGCCTATGTGGGAATAAAAACCAGGCCATGTTTTTCTTCCAGGAACTGGAACTGCAATGCTGCTTCAGATTATGTCACTTTGATAAAGAAGGTCAGCTGAAGGTCGGTAGATGTCCTGCAGGTCAAGTGTGGTGGGTGAATGGAGACCAGGACAGAGGAGCAGAATGAAAAGTGCATTTGTTCTGAGTAAAGGGACACGGAGTCATTAGTTGTTGCTGTTGTTCACCTGCTTGGGGAGGGAAGAGCAGGCTTGTTATTTTTCAGGTTCCTTTTACATCGAGTGTAGCAAAACCTGTTGTTCAGGTGAAGCAGATGAAGCAGACCGCCTTGAGTTTGGGGAGTTTGAAGAGAGAACATTACAAAGACTCCAGGTGATTTTTTTCCTGGTCTTTGACTAGGGACAGCCTACTTAGCAGGGCAACCAAGTCTGGGTCTGACTTCTCTTGTTTTCTGAAGGCTTCCTATCTCAAATTTATTCTCCATACACAGTTAGAGTGGGCTGACAAAAATGAAGACGTGCACCTGTCACCTCTGCTGAAAGATTTTTAAGTGAATTTTAAATTCAATCCCCTTAACAGGCTTCCAGGCCCTTCATGACCTGTTTCTTTCCAGAATGTCCTCTCCCCCTTCCTCCTTACTCCTCCTACACGTGGTACTCCAGCCATTTTGATCCACTTTGAGTTACTTAAATGCACCATATCCCCTCTCCCTCTGCCTGATGCACTGTGCTATGCCTGGAACACAGTGATATCATTACAGTACATCATGAAGAATGGACAGGCTGCTTGACAAGTGGTGATCAGAATGGCTTGGGCCTCCACCTCACACCCTAACCCCTCAGAGATATACCAATTGAACAGCTCTGATCTAATCAAGAAATAGCCTGCAAAGAACCTTCTAACTGTTAATCAACCTTAGGTAACTTTGGGAAATGGAGGACAAAGGTTCCCAAGGGAATAATCCCACTATGATCATTTATCTATCCAAGGAAAGGTAGAATGACATAGGGAATGGAAGGCAAAACCCAGAGCCACTTACCCAGCCACAGCCCGGCCATCCCACAGAGATAGCCCCACGGCAGAGCCGCAAATGAGGACCAGTGCTCCACCTTGGTGAAATACAGGATGACTGGGGTGAAAGAGATGAAGATCAAATTGAAGAAACCCAACGTGGAGACAAAGTGTGCTGCTTCACCGAAGTTGGCACTTCCAAGAAACATCTTAAACAAAACCTAGATTGGGAAAGAAACTCCTTAGCCACACAGTTTGAGACTTTGCTAGAGTGGAAAGGCAAGTTCTACATAGTCATACAGTGAACTGACCAGTCCAGAGTTTATCCTCTATTTCTTTTTATCCTACCATCTCCATGGCACCAAGTGGGCCATTGAGATAAGGAATTAAAATGCTCTGTAGTCTTCAGATGAAAAAGCAAATGCCCTACAACGAGTTCCTTATGACATTGGAAACTGCTACAGGCACTTTGCACTGTGTTAAACACCACTATCGGGAATGAGCCTGGGGTTAATGATAAATAAGAGTGCAGACAAACCCAGAACAATCTAGGATTGAGATGCCATCAATTCTTCTCCTCAAGCATGGAATTCATTTTACCCGTATTCTGACAGATACCAAAAACTTAGACAGAGACTGTCATTATGCTGTTGAGAGAAGTAATAATGATGCCTTGGATTTATAAGCACTTTTCTCTCTGAGCTTAAAATATTTTCACAATTACTGTGTTTATTCACCAGATTAAAACAAGTTTTTCTTTCTGGATATAAATCTGTGTACAGAGGAAGACAGCCAGGAGATGTGAATGGCCAACATAAAGACACATTGGGCTGAGGAGGAGCCAGGTCTCTACTCCCTACTTCTTGGCTTTATAACCCTTCTGTTTCCCATATTAATCCTCAAACAATGTAGAATGGAGCAGATCTTTCTGACAGTGTACATTTGATTTTATGCATGTCTGTAAATATTACTGCTCCCAGAATGAATCCATCTATATCATGGTCAGGAGAATTCTCTCTATAAGATAGCCATCCCTGTCACATAGCAACCAGGTATTGCTTTTAATTTTGACAGAACTTATTATTTTTTCTCTTGAGAGACTTAAGAGAACTTGACCATGTGCTGTTCTTTGGTCACATCAGACACCTCAGTGAGTCTCAGCTGGGGGCCAGTTAGACACTAATGGCAATTGAGTGAAAACTTGTCACAGAATCAGTGGGCCAAGAAATGGCAATATGGAAATAGACTTGGTGTCCTCGGAGCCACAATGTTGGTGAATAATCAGAACAGGCATCCAGGAGGGAAGCAAAGGGCGCTTTCTGCTTTTCACAGAGAATTTTCTCATTGAAACACCAAGAGAGGTGAAAGTGGAACAGGGCCTTAGCTATATACTGAAAGCTAGCTCTGAGAAGTGGAGCTTTGGGGATAACCTTTTAGATCTGCTCTCTCAGTCCTTGCTTCTGAAGTCAGGGGCAATGACTGAATGGATTTTCCACTGATGACAGGCAGCTCCAGAGGAGAAAGAGTGGTAAGTACATAGTGCAACCCCAGAGTATCCATCAGAGAAGGAAGGAGGCCCTGCATTTCACTAATAACAGGAGTTCCTGGGGCTGGAGGTTAATACACAGCAGTCAGCTGGTGAGTGACAGCTTGTTTGTTATTTTTAACACCTCATTGGAGTTAAAATAATGACTGTAGGTCGTTAAAGAACCTAAAGACAGGAGGGGTCTCAGCCCCTGCTGCAACTGGTTGATGTTCACAGAGGGGAAGAGGCATGGAGCATGGGCTTTGGAGGTGGCCAGTTGGAATTGAAATCTTTTTATCACTTCCTGGCAGTATGCCCTGGGGCAAGTTACTTAATCTTTTAAATCTGTTTCTTCATCTGGAAAATGGAGATGAGTGCCTGTGTCTCATAAAGTTGAATTAACACAGGTGAAAATTTTAGGCAAGTGCCCAGCATGCAGCAAGTATTCAGTGAATGGTACTTGTTCCTACTTGAACCATTTTTTTTTTCTCTAGCCAAGACTTTCTTTGTCCTGCCTTTCTTTGTCCTGCCTTTCTTTGTCCTGCCTTTCTTTATTACTTAAGTCTAAACTACAAATAACAGTTGACTACACTAAAAAAGGCACAACATACCTTATATAATGCTGATGTAGAGGCTGAGCCCACTGCAAATGCCACTCCTATGATTGAATCCGTGTGGAAATTATCTGCGTATGCCATCATGACGATGCCAGTAATGGCCATGATTGCGGCAACTATCTGTTGAATAGAATGCAAAGAAATTTTTTAAAAAATGATGCCTCCATATCTCAGGGCAAGCAATCGAGGACTTCATGAGAGTTGTTAAATGCTTCCTCAAACCCAATTACCTCTTGTACATCACTATTTCAATGTAGGAAGGGTCAGTATTAACAAGATATCAGTATGCTCATGAGACATCCAGGCAGAGAATATAAAAGCTGCTCACATTCTAATTAAGGTCTAGTAATTTCAGTTTAATCTTTTAGCTCAACTTCTTAGGGATTAATACCCATGTTGGTGAAATAAATTTAATAGAAAATCACTCCAGAGCATTTTCATTTATACTGTATTCTTTTTCTTCAAACAATCCAGCATATATTTCAATCAGCTCCTCGGATCATCAATGCATGATTTTGAAAACTGACACATAACCAGGACTTGATTAGGGAAACACAATATTGATGCAGCTAAGAGGCAAAATTTAGGCCAAGGGGGAAAAAAAGGAAAGCAAATAATCTGTCATAGTGATTTATAAGGAATGAGCTGAGTTTGCATTGGCACTTGGAATGTCAAATGGAGGTCAGTTCTTCCTTTTGTTTACGCGCAAATTAACCACAAAGGAGAACTTTATCCCCTTATTCTAGAGCATTTACTGCATAAAGTGAAATATTCATAATTTGATTAAAATCATAATGGTTTGCTATAAATTGATATGATCCTTGATATATTCAAAGGAGGGGTCCATTCCCTTAGTGAAATGCTGATTTGCATCTGTTTCTTAAATTATCTTGAACTGATTCTCCTGGAAAACATTTCGAAGCTGTAGTAAACAGTAAAATGAGGGCCCTGGAACAGGGAACAGTGAGTCATTTCTTGAGAAATAGTCTCACTGACTTTTAAACCAAGATGCAACTTTGCAAGAAGTGTAAAGGTACCTGGCAGTTAATTTTGTTAAGGTTCAGTTCTGAGTATTCCTGAGTAAATCAATTCCTCCATAGATAGCTTTTCCACATATGTGACTTTTTTTTGGTCCCTCCGAATATTATTAATGAATTATGTATAAATTATTTATAAATATTTATATTACAATGAAACGTAGCTCTTCAACATATAACTGTAGGCTTGTTCAGACCAGCGCAGAGTATGATGACGATGACACATATAATTTAGATGCTGCTAAAGCATTTCTTTTGTTAGTGACCACCAAAAGCAAGTGCACTGTTGGTTTCAGACCTCGCTCCCTACTAAAGTATCTTTTATGAAAAACAGCAGGAGTACTTGAGAACAGACGCTGACATGTCAGCAGTGAAAAACTGTCTTCATAAAGGGTTTTTCCAAGAAGGCTGCTTGATGGGAGGCGTTTCTCTTGCTGAGTGAATATCATATTCTCTAAAGCTCCCAGGCATGTGTTCTAGTTAGACTTTGCCTCTCACTAGAGGGAATAGAATCTAATACACACACCATGAGGTGTCAAGGAAATTTTCCAAACAAAAAGTAATAGACTCATAAATAAACATGGGGAGGGGGTTATGTAGACCTGGAAATTCTGTGAGGGCTATCATTTTGTTTGATTTGGGGATTTATAGTTCAGCCAGGGACTTGCAATGATCCTTTGGGCAGTCTGATTTCAGAGAAATAAAAAGGTACATTAGGTACTGGCATTTTCTGATTTGTTTTCATGTTTAAATAATGCTCATGGGTCAAAGTGTTCAGGTGCACAAGTAGATTTCCCTCATAAGACCAAGCTTGTAGGACAATAAATTTGAATCAATATTTGTTTTCTTTCAGCCAAGCATCAGTTGTGTTTTCTTGTTCAGATCAAGACAGGGTTAATAGAATACAGTATTAATTATAATGAACTTTAACATGATGTACTGTTTCACATTTAAATTATTCCATAATACATAATATCTAGGTTTAGGCAATTGTGTGTAACATAGAATTCTGGGTTTAGGAGTTTCTGAAAAGAAACAGCCTATACAAAACAAAAAAGAGCACAAACAAGAACACTGTCTGGAAAGAGATGAACATTTGATACTATTACTCCCAGGATATGGCTCTAGTTAGAAGCACTTCCTTTTTTGAGTCAGTAACAATATATATGCATAATAGGTCTATTATAAGGTTTCCCAAGATAGAAATTGGGTATGGACAAAGATTATAAATTTTATAGGAATTCAAAATTATAACTGTGATGAGCCTTTTAAAGATCTCCATTACATTTTATATTCAAGTGCTGTGGAAATATTAGCTGGACCACTTAAGTTGACATATCAATTATACCAGTGTCTCTTTCAATTGCCTTCATGGAGAGAAGCATTTTTCATATGGGGGCGGGGCAGACAATGTGGTTAGTTAAGTTCTAAAAGCATGAAAATCTGAATATTTGAGATATTAGAAAAATTCTTCTCTATGGTGTGAACAGTAATTTATAGGTTATATAGGTTTTCTGGAAGGAAAAGATAAGTTAAATTATTTTCCACATATTTAATTTAAATTTCACAACTATCTAATAGAACAAATTCTCTGTGGCTGTGTTTTGAGAAATTTTCAACATGTTTCTTATGTACACAGCTGGAACTAAGGGAAGAGAGCTCAGCTAATGCAGGAAATGCCAAAAAACGTGGGGTGGAAAGCTCAGTGGAGTGGTCATTTGGATGATCCCAGAGTATTTCCCCTTGGTACCACTGCTTAACTGCAGAGTAAATACTTTTGAAATTTTCAAATAACAAATAGCCCAAGCACAGATCTGAGTCACAGGCATTTTCAGAATTAATCAGTTATCAAGGAAGGATTCATAGCCTGGTCTTTTGAACAAAAAACACAAAATGACTCTTACTGGACTCCGGATGCTGGAAATGTACCTGCGGGAAGCCAGTGCCTTAACTCCTATGTCAGAAATGCTCATAGGTGCATATCCACATGGGAAAAAAAAACCCAAATATGCCTTTGAACACATCAGCATCCAGATGAGGGATGATTCTGCTGAAAATACACAATCTCATGGTGCCCACTGTTTGGCTTCAGAAACATGTGGCTCTCCTCATAACCTATTTCAGTTCCAGCCCCATCACCAATAAGTACTCACCACTACCATTACCTCAATCTGGTTTGAGTGAGCATGTTTGCAACTGTAATGATCACAAAACTGCCAATGCCTCATTTTTAACTTTGGAAACCTCTCGGACTTCTCACATCATGGTGTGCCCACCTGGGAGGACTACCTTGAAGATGAGAATTTATTTAGCTCATTTTCCCTGGTATACCTCTTAGGGGACATTTCCTTTGGAGCCAGTTACCTTCCTCTGCAGGCTCAACCCCCCTCTGAGAGCCTCCTGTCAACTTTCAGGGCTATTCAGAGGGGGACCTTGAGGCTGTTTGAGTGTGTTCCTAAAGCCCAGAGATGGCTTTGGAGATAAACATTTGATAATCTCACTGTGCTATATACCACATGTGACTCTGCACAAAAGCTAGGTTTCTACCACCTCTCAAAGAATTAATTTGTATGGTTAAAAGCTCGGGAAACATCTGGCTTTTGGCTGTTTTATTTTCTTGTATCGTCATTTCCTTTTTGTCTCAGGCCCTCAAAAACCACCAGTCTGGCCCTTCTCTTGATCTCTGTGATGGTTTACCAGCCCCTCATTATGTTTACTGTGCTTCCCATCGACAAAATGGTGCCCAGAATTGTTATTTGTGTAGCAATACCAGATCTTCTAGGGTTCTGAGTACTGAGGTTAACTGTTAATCGCCTCTCTAATTGCAACTGAAATGTCTTTTCGTAATTTGCCTTGGAGTTAACTGTGTTTCTAAAAGTGGGTGAGCACGGAGGGGCTTCTGTGGCTCACAATGGACCACTTCTAAATTCCAAGTGTACAGCAGCCTCTAGAATGAAGGGCCTCAAAGCTACACAGCTGGCAGGGCTGTACTCAAGCTCAAGACCAAAGGTCCGGAGCTCAACGTGGGGTACACATTAATAGCTTGGCTGATGAGAACTGCACTGATGATCATCCTTGTTTTCCTTTAGTTTATTTAAATAGAGTCCATTTTCAAGGAGCCAAAGCTATGCAGAATCCTTAAGCTTGTCCACATGCTACATTTAAGGTTCCATGAAGGTGAACCATCTGTTTTACTCAGATCCAGTGAAATTGGACAAGAGTTGAAGTGTGAGTAATGAAAGGGGTGGGCAGTGTATAGCTGTACAGATTGTGTGTGTGTGTGTGTGTGTGTGTGTGTGTCTGCACAGAGGGTGCCTGGGGACAGGTCAAACCCAAGTTGTGCAGAGCCCCAAAGCAAGATTCCCATCCTCCACCCCCCAACACACATCTATTTTTATATGAATAAAATCCATCTGAAAACGATCTCCAAGGGAGACCGGGATGGAAAGGAGGGAAAGAATGGCCAGATGGAAAGGCTAAAGGGTGTGCATGGAAGATAGAGCAGATCTATTGATGGCATTTTGTTAAGGGGTTATGGATTCCTTGTGGGTGTAAAACTGGAGAGCATTCCACCTCAGCTTTCTCTTCCTTGTATTCACAAATTTTGCTCCTGCCAAGAGGAGGATGAAAAGGATGAGTCCCACTACCCATCCTCTGCTGCCTCCTCCAGGAAGCATGAAGGTTCTGAAATAGAGGACTCTGTGGTGCACATGGATGCTCAGTTACGGCACAAATCAGTAACAGCTCAGCTCCAGGGTCCTGATTTAGCACACCCTGGAGCCCAATTTGAGTTCAGAGAAGTGCGTTAAACAGAGAAAGTTTCCATTTAACTGATATACTCCAGTTGGGCTGTGGTGGATCTTGGAAAGTGTCCAAAAGAGCCACAGTTTAGATAGTTAACTGCATAGGGACCCAATTACAGCTAGAAAAATATGTGGGTGTCAAACCTAGGAGACAAAAATTCATTTCCTAAATCTGCTAAGGATGTTTGGGGTTTGCTGAACCATTCACCACTCACCAATTTTATTCCTCTGTTTAAGGGAATTTAAAAATGAAAGAAAAAATTCAATTAGTAATATAAAAAATAAGAGAGGGACAAGATCTGAAAGAGTTTCAACTTCCTAGTCTGACATTTACTTTGCAGATCGGAGTGCAATCGATACCAGCGACAGAGAAGAAAACCCCCGGCCAGGGGCTCATTTTCTTTGAGGAGAACCTTTTTTTATTAAGTTAGTTTCTCTAACTTAAATGTTTCTCACCAACATTTGTGCAATTAAAAAAAAAGATCTTTTAAAAAAGTTTACCAATTTCCACGGGATGATCCTGTAAGCAACTACTCGTGAGTTTTTAACACACCAATGTTTACAGTAAATTGGCTGAAATGACTTTATGATAGAAAACTAAATGTACAACAAATCCCCTTTACATCTGTCATTCAATCAATATTCTAAGAAAACAAAATATTAACAAGTTATTCATAAAACATAGTTAGTTTTTCCATGAGCATTGCTACTTCTGGCAACTGGTGCTCCAGAGAAACACATATCACCAATATTATGATTTAAAGCATCCTTCACTGTCTGTGGTGTCATTTGGATGTGAAAAATAGAAGTAGGAAATGTGATCATCTGAAATGTGAGCCTTCTTCAGATCAAACAAATGACAATTATCATCCAAAAACAATCTATCTGTAAACTGCTGAAGTCTTAGAGTGAGTGAAACATACAAATTTTAGTCTGATGGCTAAATGCAGTACCTTAAATACTAAAAAAGAAAAAGAGAGAGAGAAAAAAAGTAGTCCAAGTGTGTGGGGGGCAGCACAGGCTGTGCTTTGCTCGCCTCTGGATGTAGGCAATGAAAGTGACATTCACATCATCAGTGTTGTTTGCCCTCTTTTAATTTCTCAAATGCCCCAATTGAACATGTTCTCAACATGTTTCAGGAAAAGCAGAATTGCTGATACTGTCAAACGGCAAAATGCTGAATATGTCTTGGTTCTTACATTGCCCCTTGGACCGATTACGAGCATCATTAAAATTACACCTTCACGTTCTCCTGGAACATGGCATTAAACCCCTCCTCTTGGTTTCCAGGGAGGAGTGAAGGATATCCTGTTATGTGGAAGGAAGACTGACTGCTACCGTGCTGGATGTTCATTTTTACCATTTTGCCATCTATGGTGTCTTAATTTATGTATATACTTATTAACAAGTATATACTACTCGTTGGCTATATAACATTTGTTTTTTCTATTGGGTCTTCTGACTTACAGATGCTGTCATCAAAATCCAGCAGAGCCATGCTCCCAATGGCAGTTCTGAGAGAATACATTCCTTGACTCTTTCAGGTTCTGGTGGCTGCCTGGCTTTCCTGGGCTTGTGGCCCCAGTCACTCCAGTCTCTCTCTCTCTGTGGTCATGCTGCCTTCTCCTCTTCTGTGTGCCTCCCTTGTGTGTGTCTCTTGTAAGGATACCTGTTACTGGAATCGGGGCCACCTAAATCATCCAGGATGATCTCCTCTTTGCAAGATCCTTATGTTAATTATGTCTGCAAAGACCATTTTTCCACATAAGGTCACATTCACAGGGTCTGGGGATGAGGGTGTGGACACCCTATTGGGGACCACCATTCAACCCACTAGAGATGCGAATTTTCAAATGGTGATGGTTTGTAGCCTCTAGGCAGATTTTTGAAATCTGTGATTTAAAAAGAAGTTACACAGCTGAGTTTTGTTTTGTTTTGTTTTGTTTTTAAATCTCAAAGATTGAAACTCTTTTGGCGGGACATCTTGTATCAGTAAGTTCCCTGATTAAATGCATTCACTCACTCTAATGCAACTGATTTTCTCACTAGTAAATCTAATAGTGAAGGTATTGATTCCGTTTTGGTATGCAGATGCCATTGAAAGGGCAGAAAAGCCCTGAAATCTCTTCTTCCCTCTCTTCTGACAAGACCCTCCAAATTCTTATGGATAATCCATGGTGCTGGCAAAGATCTCATCAACATGAATTTATTTCCTATATTCTCAAATATCTACAGAGTCCTATTTGGTAGATATTTGAGGACTCAAATAATCCCCTGCATTATTCTAGGTTCTAGAGACAGAGGCAGAGCTGGCTTCATGGGCATATGACCTGTGCAGATGTATAGGGTCTCATGATTAGAAAAGCCTTGCCTTTGGTTTCATGCTCTACTGTTGCTATCTTGAAATTATTGATAGATTTTTTAAAAAGAATGGTCCCTGTGTCATTTAAGAAACAAAATATATCTCTGTGTGTCTCTCGTGAATAAATAAATATAATCTTAAAAAAAGAAAATCATTAAGAAACAAAATAGATGAACATAGGGAGGGAAGGAAAAATAAAATAAGATAAAAACAGAGAGGGAGGCAAACTACAAGAGCTCTTAACTATAGAGAACAAACGAAGGGTTGCTAGGGGAAGGTGAAAGGGGATGGGTTAAATATCATGGGCATTAAGGAGGGCACTTGTGATGAGCACTAGGTGTTATATGTAAGTGATGAATCACTACATTCTACTCATGAAGCCAATACTACACTATATGTTAACTAACTTGAATTTATTTATTTATTTTTTAATTTTATTTTTTAAAAATTTATTTTAACTAACTTGAATTTAAATAAAAACCTGGGGGAAAGATAAAACTGCTTTAAAAGGTTTTTTTTTTTTTAAAGAATGGTCCCTGTGTTTTCATTTTGTATTGAGCCCCAAAATTATGTAGTTAATCCTGAATGGAACAGTGAGCAATATAGGGACTGTCCCTGCTTTCAAGGACTTGTCAGGATACCTGCTGGTAGACAGCCAGCACCAGTTCCACATATAAAAACATAACATTAAGCCCTCTGGATGTCAAATCTAAGATTAGCTGGTGGAGAGTGTATTCTAATGTATCACGGACAGGTTTAGAGTTTCTCATCTCATCTTCTACCATAGCTTTCTACTTGTTCATGTCAAGCTTCGGTTCTAAATTTCTGAGCAGCATCTCCCAGGATACAATCAGAATTTGCTATTTAAAAAAGTTTTAAGGGCAGCCCAGGTAGCTCAGCGGTTTAGCACCGCCTTCAGTCCAGGGCCTGATCCTGGAGACCTGGGATTGAGTCCCATGTCTGGCTCCCTGCACGGAGCCTGCTTCTCCCTCTGCCTGTGTCTCTGCCTCTCTCTCGGTCTCTCTCTCTCTCTCTCTCTCTTTCTCTGTCTCTCATGAATAAATAAATAAAATCTTTAAAAAAAAATTAAAAAGTTTTAAGGGTTAATGGCTGTCATCAGCTCTCTCTCTCTCTAAAATTGATTCCAGCATTTAGGGGCATAGGGAACCCAGAATCATTGCAACAAGAGCAATATTTTGATAGAAAAATATGCTTCCAATCCAGTCTTGGACATCTCTTTCAGAGAACAATAATTGTGTGATGTTTATTTTCTGGGAAAAGGCTTTTCATCTGTACCTCTTTCTAAAGAATTATTTTCTCAATGTTTTCATCATGGTGGCATGACAAATTATATGAATGAGATCTGGCTCCTTAAATCTGCCTGGCTTTCAATCAATCTAATTTAGAGCAAGCATACAAAATAATTTTTTTCAAATCCATATTACTTTTGAAAGGAATAAACTCAGAACTGAAGTGGTTGGTGGAAGTTTAATACAGTTCAATTAAGGATTTGTACCCCAAAGTACAAATTGTTGCCTTTAGTTCCATTTCTAGATTAGTCACACTAGATATATAGCCACTTTTAACAGCATTGTACTATTACCAGTGACTTTAATTACTGTTTGGTAACCTTATCTACTTACACCAATGTTAATTAAATCCATCTCGGGGCCAGGGGGAGGGAAAGCATGAGGGAGTTGTCCCAACATATGTTGATTGAAAAAAAGAATTCATAATCTTTACTGTGGCTAATTTTCTCAGACCCTTCTTTCCTGAGGACAGAAGGAGTTGATCACACCATTAATTCTAAAAAAAAAAAAAAAAAGAAAAAGAACTTATTTTCCCTGTCTGTTCGTGCCTCCTGTTGAAATCAGCTGACTGCCCAAGGGAGACCATCTCTTTATCCTTTCATCATATTGTCATTGCCTGGGTGTTCTAATGCATCTTCAAATTCCAATTTGTACTCAGAACCAATGGGGAAAGTTTGACAGAAATTCCATGAAACAGAGGAGCTCTCCTGATGCCAAGGATTTATGATACGGGCGGCCTCACCCATCGAATCAAGTGTGCCATTACCCTCACTCCCATGAACCTGTCTTTCAGCACGATCCACGACAGCAAGAAGACAAAAGCTTTGTTACAACAGAACAGAGCAGAGACATCCGTGGCTGTCAGCTTCTTTAAAGCCAGTAAATACAGGTAATTAGTCAAAGTCCATAGAATAGAAAAGGGAGCAGTTCTTTTAAGAAAGAGCTTCAACGTCAGACCATCTTCTCCAAAAATCCGACTGCATTCCCTAAGAAAGAAAAAGAGGTAATTGTCAGGTACTAATTGTGACACATGTTGGGTTGTTTAACTCTTGACAGCCACTTTTCTGGCAAGAACACAAACATTCAACATTCATTGTTCATCTGTGGAACTATTGAACCCAGGCCTCCAACCTATGGGCCACAGCAGGGGCAGAGTTCCATGGAAATGAGCCCACATCTCCCCAGGAGCAGAGTGAGGCCCTTTCCTACCTCTCAAGATGGCTGAGGCAGCCATGCTGCTGCTGCTAAACATTCTTAGATAAGCTGGGAGAAATAAGAAATGAGTAGTTTCTTGCATTATTAGCTATTAGAAGAGAGAGAAGATTCTTTCCCAAAGGGTGAATACAATAGGCCTGTGACAGTGTGAACAGGTAGAGACAACTTGCAGCCTCCCGTACCATGGAAAGCCACCCAGTTTGGGAATTCTATTTTTCTTAAGGGACAAGGCCTCTTTTTAATGTATCTGTCCAGGTGACTAACTGGTTTTTCCTCTAGCATTTTTAAGACAGAGAAAATGAAGAAAGCTGCTGTGATGACCACAAAATGGTAAAATAAATAAAAATCAAACTCAACTTGTGTTTATATACACACATTTGGCTGTCTTGGAGGAATCATCTGAATTTATTGTGTAAAAATAATCAGTTCAGTTAAATGTTTGATGTGTTTGATTTCTGACTAAATTGATTATTTAGCCCAAGGGACCATTTTAGTCAAAATATTCAAATTAGCAATATAGACAGGCAGTAATGATATGATAGAATCATTAGTGTTTATTTGACTATTGGATTGAAGGCAGGCTCGCTGTTGGGATAACTCAGCTTTATTTTTTCCACGCAGTTGTTTATCCAAACATTTACTGGGTGACTATCATGTGCCAGGCAGTGTATTTTCAAGAATAGTATAAATATCTTGTTCAAAGCAACAAGTTGGGATGCCTGGGTGGCTCAGTGGTTGAGAGTCTGCCTTCAGCTCAGGGCATGATCCTGGAGACCCAGGGTCAATTCCCACATCAGGCTCCCTGCAGGGAGCCTGCTTTTCCCTCTGCCTGTGTCCCTGCCTCTCTCTGTGTGTCTCTCATGAATAAATAAATAAAATCTTTAAAAAAAAAAGCAACACGTTACTAATGTTTGCATGGTTATAATGAAATCTATGTGGTTCTTGTAGATACTAACACTGGTTTCTCTTCCAGCTTTTTCTGAAGAAAAACAATTGTGCTTCCAAGTATTACAAACCAAAGTGATCTCTGGCCAATGTCTGCCCCACACGTATGAAGCAGCTTACCCCACAGGAGGGCCACATAGAGGGAGGCAGTGAGTGACAAAGTGGTGAGGCTCTAAGCACAGGAGTATGGCCTTCAATGTTAAGTCTCAGGGTAAACACTGTTTCCAGGCAGCTGAGAATGCTGGGAATTGTAGGCCAGTGAATCCAGGGAGATTAAAAATGCACATTGAGATGGGATGAGCACTGGGTGTTATACTATATGTTGGCAAGTTTAATTTAAATAAAATATCTTTTAAAATACTGCACACACAGAAAGCTGTGTTATAGTTTTACTTTTTGGGTGGGAGACAACTTAAAATGAGAGGATTTTTGTAAAATAAAAATGTGATTTCTCAAAGGTAAATTTTAACTTGAAAGACAAAACTTCAAGGAAGGAGTGAAATAACTTAAAAACAAAGTCTTCTGTAAAGTAAACAGGAATCAACACTCCCTGTGTGAGCACATGCTCACACACCCGGGAATTGGATGGCATATCTCAAGGCCTGCAGCCATGGAGATACACTGAATCAGAGCCACATATAGACCAAGCAGCAGTTTGCACAGGACATCCTGGCACGAGTTTCATATTCTGCTCATTCTCACAAAGGGATCTGCTCTGTGAGAAAGTCTGCCAAGGAGAGCTGGAGCTCAGAGTCCTGGGCTCATCCTGACATCTACCAGCACTACATGGTGCTTTGAAATACACATTTATGAAGAACCACAACAAACCCATTTCTGATGAAAGGATTTCTTTTCATAGCCCTGGCCCTGGCCCACCTTCCTTCCCAGAGGCCACCATCACACTGAGTTGAGTGCTCTCAAGCAAAGACTTTGAATGCAGGAGAGCCCACATTCTGACCCCATGGGGAGGCACAGCAACAGGGACAGCCCCCTCCCCCAGGGGGGCAGAGACTGTTCTTTTCACCTGGCTTATCCTGTCCCCCTGGTGTGGGCTTCCTTATCGTTTCCCTCTTTTTCCCTTCTCTTACTGCCAACCTTCTCTCCATTTGTCACTGCTATAATCAGTCGGACTTAAAAACGCTCTCCCCTCAAATGCCAGGTCACCTGTATAGGACCTTATGCTATTTTAGCATTAAGCACTAAGAAATGTGAAAATTCAAAAAAAGAAAGGATTTCTATAGAAAAGCAGGTAACAGTGGGTCTCTCTTTGGGATGATGAGATCAGAATTTCTAGGCAAGAGGCACTGACAGGTGGCAAAGCTTGGCCTAAAGCTTAGAAGCTGGGGGACGCTAATAATTTAATTGTGCTCAACATTAGGATGTTTGGCTGGCTCAGTCATTTAAGTGTCTGACTCTTGATTTTGGCCCAGGTTATCATCTCAGGAGTGTGAGATTGAGACTCACATCAGGCTTCACACTAGCCAGGAGTCTTCTTGAGATTCTCTCACTCTCCCATTTTCTCTCTCTCTCTCTGCCCCTCCCCCTACTCATGAGCTCTCTCTTTCTCTCTCTAAAATAAAATACATAAATCCTTAATTATGCTCAACATTGTTGCAGTACCTACTCACTACTGAACCCCATCTATATGTCAGATGACATCTTAAGCACATTTCATAGGTACCTGACATAGATGAATATATCTTTGGTTCTAGTTTCATGCTTTCTAGAGATTATTTTCCTTGTCAAAAGTGTGGTTTATAAATTTTTTTATTAAATTTCAAATTCATGTGATGCAATTAAATTCTCTTGATTGTAAAACTATTTGCAAATGAACAATCCCTACAATATAAATTTGATATATTATTGAAAATTCTTTTGATGTTAGTGGTAAGAAAACAACAGAAAATGCTTTCATACCATTCAAGAGAAAAGAAGACAATAGTCAGAGGGTCTGGTGCTACGGGACAGATTCTATTTCCAGTCTTAAACACTAACTCTATTTTCCCCTTGTTCTACCATGAGAGCTTCCAGAAGTACCTTTTTGGCAGATGGTGTTAATGGGTCTACAAGGAAAAAAAGATCAAGCATCTTAGAATTTTCTGGCAATGTTTACCTCTCCTATGGAGGAGGCCTCTGGAGAATATTCCCCTCAAAGACAATGTTTTCTACTTGACAGTAAAAGCTCTTTGATTCAGTTTTAGAAATGGTCTTCACCCAACCTGCACTAACAGGTGGAGGTGTCTTGTCAAATCAACAGGTTTCACTAAATTCAGAGTTAGTCAGACATGAGAGATGTGGTGAAGATGAAGTTGATTCCCAAAACAACATTACTCTAAGCAGCAGCTTCTTGTTGTAAATGTGTTATCTTAAATAAAACCTAGTTGATTGCTTTGAGGTGTTCTGAGGTACTACATCCCACACTAAACTCTTGTTTTTATCAGCATGTGTGTCTAAACCACAGGAGCATTGGAGTAGAACATACATGCTATGGATAAACTATTTTCAAACAGCAAAATTTTAGTCTGATACCCATGTCCCCTGTAATAGCTTATTAAACCTTGTTATTAAAAAAGACATGCACCAATGTCATGTCTTTTTTTTTTTTTTTTTTTTTTTTTGTATTTTGAATCAAATACAAAGTATCTTTAGTGGGGCTCCAGGGTGGCTCAGTCAGTTAAGCCTTTGGCTCAGGTCATGATCCCAGGGTCCTGGAATTGAGCCCCGTATCAGTCTCCCTGCTCAGTGGGGCATCTGCCTCTCCGTCTGCCCCTCCTCCCCACTCATGCCTCTTACTCTGAAATAAATAAATAAAATCTAAAAAAAAACCCCAAACCAAACCCAAAGTATCTTTAGCAATCACAGACCTTTTTCATGAAACCAGATCATTTTATGCACTTAGGTACTGCAACATCCAAAATATTAAGCATATGTTTTTGTAACAATTAATCTTATTAATACATGTTTTTTTCTGGGCTTGAGACACCAAGGTATTCTTTTAAAACATGACTTTCAGAGATAATTCTGGATTTAGATCTGGATCCTGTTTATAAGCCTTATGGCTTATTCCTTTCCTCCAAACCAGAACATATTTATTATTTTTATATAGGTTTTGTTTAATTTTAATTGAATAATAATGGACACAATAGAAAATCAGCTCACAGTGTGACTTTTTCTCAAGCACTTCCAAGCTGGTGATAGAAAATGGAAGTTGAAAATACACCTTTTACAGTTTGTTAAGTTTTTAAGAATAGGCTGATAATGCATTTATTTTCATGTTCATAGCTGGTGAACCAACAGCGAAGGCCCCATATGCTCCTAGCCGGCAAAGAACGGCATCTTCTAAACCTCAGGGCTAGGGTGCCTGTGTGCCTTAGTCGGTTGAGCATCTGACTCTTGGTTTCAGCTCAGGTTATAGTCTCAGATCGTGAGATTGAGCCACCAGTCAGGGTCCCAATGTCAGGCTCCCGGCTCCGTGGGGAGTCTACTTGAATTCTCTCTCCCTTAGTTCCTCCCCCCACTCTCTGTCTCTCTCTCTCAAATAAATAAATAAATAATCTTTAAACCATCAGGGCCAAACTTCCCTTTCCATGAAACCAGATCATTTTACCCATTTGGGCACCACAACATCCAAAATATTGAGCATATGTTTTTGTAACAATTAATCTTATTAATACATGCTTTTTCCTGGGCTTGAGACACCGGGGTGTTCTTTTAAAACATGAATTTCAGAGATAATTCTGGGTTTAGATCTGGATGCTGTTATTTAGACCTGTGTGACCTTGGACAAGTCATTCAACCTTTCTAAACTTGTTTCCTCTTTTGTTAAAATGGGGATAGTGACACCACCTTAAAGGTACATGTTACCACCAATGGTGATTAATCAAGATAAGATCTACAAAAGCAACATCACAGAGCCTGGCATGTGGTAGACGTACAATAATTTTTTTTAGGAGGAGGACTGATTCTGTTTCCTAGTGCTCATGTATTCATTACCAAGCTTAGATTCTGGTTCTCCACACTCCCAAAGTCAACTTAGTTCATATTCTACAGAGATGAAATTACGCATATTTTCATGAAATTATTTTAAAACATCTTGTATTAGCCATTTAACATGAAACAAACCTACCTGAATTTTTTCATTGGAGATTGCTTTTCTTGAGCAGTGGCCAGGTGACCAGAATAATAGACTGGGAAAAACATAATGTTCCAGTTTGTTGAAAACCAAGTCATGAAAAATGGACAGTAGAAGTTCTTGTAAGTAATTTTTACAATCTGTGTGGTTCCAACCCAAGACGATGACACTGACAAGATGATCAAGAGTCCCCAGACAGCCTTCAGAACCATGGACGTGCAAGACCGGCAGCGAGCCTTGATTCTGTTTTCTTGGCTGCTGTTCTCAGGATGAGTCTGTGTTCCATCATCCCCTGAAAACAGGAAAGGAATACAAATGTGTGGAAATCAGGTTATAAGACAGCAACCAAAGAGGCAGACAGAAGAATCACCTGTGTTTTTCTTTTTTACCATCATTTAAAGAGATTAATAACTCTGGCTCATTTTCTCTTCTGAATCTTTGCTCTGTGGGGTATGGTATGTATCTTGACCCCCATCAATTGTCAACACCATGACAATGCTCATGAACTTGGTGGATGCTATGCTGTCCTTCCACGTACCCAACCACTTCCTTATAAAAGCATAACATATTTCGGCCCTCAAAGACTGTGGCCTTTGTCACTTGACCTGCTTTGTCTAATCAAACATGAAGAGATAGATGTGAGGTAGGCTACCTCCTGGGAGAAGCTTTAAGAGGCATCAGAAGGTCTCACTAAACTCTCTTGCTCTTCTCTGTTCCTAGAATGGAAAATGCCAAATAGCAGCTGCCCTTTCAGCCTCTGTGGGAGAAAGAGCAGAACCCAGCCAAAGTAGCTCTGTATCTGCCAACATGAAAAGTAAGTGAAAAATAAGTATTTGTTTTCATACTCCACTAAGGTGTTTTTTTCCCCCTTAAACTGCAGCAAAGCTGACTATTAAATTGAAAAGCAATGTGTCCCAAGAACAGGGCAAATCTTGACTACACAAAGTCATTTCCCATCTCAGAACAAATTACAATTTAATGTATTTCAGGGAGCACAATGAGTTCTGCTTTGTGGTTTCACATTTACTAAGAAAATTTAGTAACATGTATTTTACATTAAAATAGTCAAAACTCTCTGAAAGTGACAATCATAAAGGCCTTCTCTCCTGATAGAGAAAACAAGTTCAACACAAAAAAATGTATGCACCTGTCAGAAGGTTAAAAGGAAGCAGAGATCACCCTGAGTCCCCAAGCTGAGATCCCACGTGTTAGAATCCTGAGGGAAGGGAGGCTGAATTGTCTGCAAGTTCTCTCTTGTCTTGAGGCACCTCCTCTGAATACAAGGTTTGTCCTAGTGGTTAGGAAAGTGATGTAGTCCACAGGTTTTAAGTGATAGTGGATGGGTTTCTCACTTTATCTCTCCAAAACCTACTGTCTCTCTCCTGCTGAATGTGGTCCTATTGATTAGTGAGTCAGGCATGATTGCCCCACTGGGGTAAAAACTTTCACCCAACTAAGGCTCTGATAAAATCATTTCGGGAGGGGTATAGCAAGCCTTGAAGGTGAATTTTGAATAGGGGGATATAAACCAAGTAATGACAAACAGAGCAATTACTATATGACTTCCAAGTCTTTTACCAATACTGGATTCTTAGGGCCTTGGCCTCTAGAAGATGAAAATTGGTATTCTTGTTTTCATGTATTCAACAAAATCCTATAAAGATGACCAGGAGCTAGTTAGCTAGTTGGGTCCTAAGGGTTCAAAGATGAAAGACCTGAGCTCATGGCCCAGTGGCAAGCCAGAAAACACATCTAATGTGTGATATAGGGCCAACTATGGCAGATTAAAGGCCATATGGGGGCAAAGGAGAATCACTGGTTAAGGCATGGGGTAGTAAATGATCAAGAGAAACTTCCATGATGCAGTGACATTGACATGAGTCTGGAAGTGTGAGCCAGCTAGCTCCCTTTACTGTGTATAGATAATACCTGCTCTTAATAACAGTTATGCAAATCCTCTCTATAACCATGTGGCTTGTGAAGAGAGTAGAGGGAAAAATATAAAATGAGTGAGAGGGTAGAACAAGAGACTCTTGTCTTAGGAGGCTGGGAAGCAGACATTAGCCTACCCGGTGAAGTAGGTATTATCACTTCCATTCTACAGATGAAAAAACTGAAATTTGCATTAAAACTTGTCCAAGGTTGAACCCAAGTTAGTATGACTCTAGTGTCCACATCTTTTATTCTGAATACTCATTCTGTGCAGGTTTCAGGCTTGAGCTCTTCATTCAAGCGCTGGAAGTTTCAGAAATAGTTTGGAGAAAAAATTCTGTTTCCTGACAGGAATGGTAGTTTTGTATAAGGCTTAAGAAGAGTGATGCTGGGCAGCCCTGGTAGCTCAGTGGTTTAGCGCTGCCTTCAGCCCAGGGTGTGATCCTGGAGACCCAGGATTGAGTCCCATGTCGGGCTCCCTGCATGGAGCCTGTTTCTCCCTCTGCCTGTGTCTCTGCTTCTTTCTCTCTGTGTCTCTCATGAATAAATAAATAAAATCTTTAAAAAAAAAAACAAACAAGAGTGATGCCTACGAGAAAGATTTGCTCTATGACACTTCAGATTACATTACTCTCAGGGACCATCTCATAAAGGAGGAATGATTCTATAAAGAATCATATTAATTTGATATCTGCCTTCATTGTCACCTTCTTTGAAGACTGCTTGGTGCCACCATCATACTATATACAGAACTCTTGATGACACTGGTAGTCCCCTAGATCCCTCCATAGCTTTGACCCATTCTTCTGCTAACTAGATTTAGTTGTTGCCAATTCTTTAATTTTACCATTTATCAATAACATAGATTGGGTCTCCAGAGCTCTTTTATTTTTATGGTCACTTTAAATTCTCTATAGTCTGGCTTGGATTTATAGTTTTGTATATATCATTAAAACTGATATACTGGGGGTCGGGGGCACCTGGTTGAGCATCTGCCTTTGGCTCAGGTGGATCCGAGAGTCCTGGGATTAAGTCCTGCATCAGGCTCTCCTTGCAGGGAGCCTGCTTCTCCCTGTGCCTATGTCTCTGCCTCTCTGTGTATTTTTCATGAATAAATAAATAAAATCTTTTTTTAAAAAAAACCCTGATATACCAGGAAGTCCACCATTACTATGAAACTTGATTAGAGCCATTAATGGTAGAGGCCAATGGAATCAACATGAGTGTAACCATTGTATGGCTCTGAGCTCATGTTTGATTCCAGTCTTAACGTCTTTATCTGTCAAACAGTGATAACATTTGTCTCATGGGATTCGTTTTGAAGCCAAGTACATAACATTCATGAAAGCATGGTGAACTGCTCTTAAGGTTATTCTCCTTTTCTCTTTTTTCTTTGGTGTCCTGGAATATCCCCAAGTGCCTTCTGAATCATTACAGAAAGAGTAAATTATGTCCCATGTGATCTTTAATGGTATAGCCTTCAGAGTTTGTAGTTTGCATATGATAGATATAGCAAGTCTTTATTAGCCAGTATATTTAATTAACTGGAACATTTGATTCCACAGATAACTGGGATAATAGGAATATTACTGCAACTTATAAAAGCCAATTAAAACTTTCTGAAGATTTAAGATGTAATTTTTTTTCATTTTTAAAAAAGAACCTTGGCCTCGGGATTAACAGTTGCTGAGATACTATTTTAAGATGTTGTCACTTTTTGAAAAAGATTTTTTCTTTCTTTTAAGATTTTATTTATTTATTTATTTGAGGGAGAGCATATGAGCATGCGTGAATGGGAAAGCATGAGCAGGGGTGAGGGGCAAAGGAAGAAGGAAAAGCAGACTCTTTGCTAAACAGGAAGCCCTAATACAATTCAAGGCTCAATCCCAGGATGCTGGGATCATGAACTGAGCTGCTGACTAAGCCACTCAGGCACCCTGAAAAATGTTTTTTTTCTTTTTAAAAAATCTTTTCTCACATTAGTAGAGCCCTAGAAGACGCTTTCCTGTTTTCTGTATACCTTTTCTTACTGCCTCTCATCCATAACTAAGTGCCCTGAATTCCATTCTCTTCTGTTTTTTTTTTTTTAAAGATTTTATTTATTTATTCATGAGAGACACACAGAGAGAGAGGCAGAGACACAGGCAGAGGGAGAAGCAGGCTCCATGCAGGGAGCCCAACGTGGGACTAGATCCCGGGTCTCCAGGATCACGCCCTGGGCTGAAGGCGCTAAATCACTGAGCCACCCGGGCTGCCCTTCTGTTTGTTTTTTAAGCCAGTTTTCTCAAAGCTCCATTTTATTTTCAACTGACTATTTATTTTGGATGGAGTGTTTTGCTGTTTTATTATTGTTCTTAAGGATGTAAGAGATTTTAGTATGTTACCGGTCAAGCTGAAGGAATGAGTGGAAGGAGAGACTGAAAAGGCAGGTGGCAAAGATGGAGAGGAGGTGATCACAGACATAGCAAAAAGAGCTGACCTTGGAAAGGTAGGACCGTGCATGTTAAAGTTGGCCCCCAAATCTGGTAATTGGCAAACAGAAGAACAGAGACATTGAGGCTCAGAGGAAAGCATCTGTTTCACTCTCTTCAGAAATAGAAGTGTGGCCGTGTGACAAGAGGAAGTGAGTATGAACTGGGAACTAAGGCACATTCTCTGGGGAAGGCAGGAAGAGGTCCACCACCAGGGAGGACAGTGTGGGCAGCAGCCTAGGGGACTCAGCTTCATTTGAAAATGATAAATTTGCTGGGAAATCCCTGGATCAAGTTATGAGATTTATCAAGCAATTCCAATAACCCGAGTGGCCTGGGAGTTGGTGTGTGCAGCCAAGCGGACGTGAGGAAAGGCTAGAGGTCTGGGCTGGTCAGGAAATGCTGAGTGGCGAGGCTGAAGTGTCCTGAAGAAGGTGTTAACAGTGGGAAACTAGACGGGTTCCAAGGACTGCCAGTCCTGATGAGCACAAAAGCAGAGTCTGTGATTTTATTGCTGTTTTCCTTCTTCTGGGAAGGGAGTGCACTACGACGGAATCCCAGGGTTGAGATCAAGATGCTCTTCAAGGTGAGAAAACCAGTTCCCTTGTAAACTTAATTGGGTGTCACTGTTTAAATCACGTGGTAAGCCCTCAATGAGTCTTTGCGATTCCGTTTCTCTGCTACCTGGCACAGCACTAACAGATCATATCTATACCTTCCCCTTCTTCCTTCTCCTCCCACCTGATAAACCTTCCCCACATCACCCCTAAGAGTCCAGGTACCGCCTCTGTGTTCTGGGCCAATGGTGCCATCTTTCATGGCCAGTTAGAAGGTTACCTGGTGAACAGTTATTTAAGAGGTCATCAGCATACCTGATCTGTTCTGCCTTTCGACTCTGTGTCCGCAAACTCCAGAAGATCCTCGGCTCTGAAGTTCAAGAATAGGAGCAGAAGAATCTTCGGTGACAGAAAGAGGGGACAGTTGTCTACTGATGCCACTGTGTGAACTGGGGCAGTTGGCTCCTGGTTTACATCGAGTAACTGATGATCTGGAGGTACCTGGGAAGGAAGAGTTCACACCAGTTTGAGAACTTTCCAGAGGGAAAACTAGAAACAGATTTTTAAAAAGATTTTATTTATTTATTTGAGAGAGAGAGAGAGAGAAAGAGAGAGAGAGAGAATGAGCAGGAGTGAGGGGCAAGGCAGAGGAGGGAGAAGCAGACTCCCAGCTGAGCAGGGAGCCCCATGCAGGGCTCTATCCCAGGACCCTGGGATCATGACCTGAACCAAAAGCAGATGTTTAATTGACTGAGCACCCTCCCCCCACCTACGTGACCCGAACTGTAAACAGATTTTAAATGCTTTGGAAGTAAAATACATGGCAGTAGCCATAACAGTCCTGATGGGACATTCACTGAGCTCAATTTTATTTATTTATTTTTTCAATTTTAATCTTATAAAAGGGGCTCCTAAAAACAAAATTCCATCTTGGCAAGGTCTGTGTCCCTAAAATAAAGGGTCTTTTAGATAAATCTGTCAAAATAAAAAATGAACTTGAGAAAATGGTTTGGGTTGATATATCTGTTCTGAATTAGAACTGTTAACCCAGTGAAATAATTGACCTCAAGGGAAGGAAACTGTTCTGTTATGCTTGTGTCTTCCCTTTTCCTCCTAAGAATGACTGTTAAATTCCTAACTGGTAAAAACTGCCAACAGGGTCTCCTGTGAAGTCCACTCTACACTTTTCCATCGGTTGGTCATGAAAATCCAATTTGGTGGTGTCTCCTCAATCACCTCTGGCTTCTATCCACTCTTACAGAGGAAAACCTAGCCTTTAGGATCCTCCACAGGCTAAGCCCCTCCTGATCGATCCATCCCCACTCAGGATCGACTTCATGGGCCTACAACTAGGACAGCCACACAGGGCTCAGAGGGACCGCACAGCCCTCCCCTGTGACAGTCCACAGCTGCCATGTGGAAGTTCTTTTATCTTTGTTTTTTTTTTTTTTTAAGATTTTATTTATTTATTCATGATAGTCACACACACACACACACACAGAGAGGCAGAGACATAGGTAGAGGGAGAAGCAGGCTCCATGCAGGGAGCCCGACGTGGGATTCAATCCAGGGTCTCCAGGATCGCTCCCTGGGCCAAAGGCAGGCGCTAAACTGCTGCACCACCCAGGGATCCCAGTTCTTTTATCTTTCAACTTGTTTTTTTGTAAGTGACATTTGATGAAATAATGGAGCACACTCAGGGGACTTGGAGCTTCAGCCCAGGTGTGGTCTTGCCTCCTCTTGCTTCCTCACCTCCTCGGGTGGGTTCTCAGCCACCACTCTAGGGTCCTTGCTTAGCAATCCTACAGGGACCTGGGTACTGGTGGGGAGTGCTGGGACCTCAGGGGGAGAACTCCCAGGGTCTGTGGGGGCCTGCACTCACTTAGAAAATATCCCTGTGTTCAAAGGAGCAGACATTAAATAGCAAATTTAGAAAAACATGGGAAGTGGAAAAAGAGAGAGAAAGGGAGAGACAGAGGACATAAGAAAGGAAAAAAGGCATTTTCTGCCTTTTTTCTTTTTCTGCTTTTTGAAAAAGGGGCTCTACATTTTCCCCTTGCACAAGGACCTCAGATTCCACAGCTAGCCCTGCTCCAACCAGAATACTCCATTCCAGCTAGGCTGGTTCTGGCTGGGTTCTGACACCTTACCCTCACCACTGATGAGCTCTAAGCCTTTAATTGGGTTGTTCCTGGAACATTCTGAATCTACCCAAATCTTTAAACATTAAGATTAAGTTCTGATTGGTTCATGCAGCCTTTACTGTTAAATCACATGCATCTGTACTTTCTTTGAACTTTTACTGTCTGAGCTCATCTGATAGGAGTCTTGCACTAGCTGCCCCAATGCTTGTCTTTCGTTAATGCTTTCACTTTCTCCAACTGCAGAAGCTGCCTGTTGTTGGAGACTGTTCTACTCTCTCTGTCTCTCAATAAACTTTTAATTTTGGAATAATTTTATATTTACGGAAAAGTGGAAAAGGGTTCAGAGAGTTCCCATATGCTCTTTACCTGGTTTCTTCTAATGTTAACATCTTGCCTCCGCACTCCATGCATTTGTTGGAATTAAGATATTAACACTGGCAATTACTGTTAACCACGCTCCAAACTTCATTTGGATTTCCCTAGTTTTGTCACAAATGGCCTCTTCCTGTTTCTGGGACCCCATGCAGGACACCGCATTATATTCAGCCATTGCGTCTCTTTAGCTGCCTATGTTTATTCACAGAGTGCACTTATTTTTCCTCGAAAGTTATGAGTTTCTCTATTTCCACTGATACAAGGGGAAGAGCAGAGGCTATTATCCTCTCTGGGTCATGGAAGCTATGTCTTGGTATGGTGTCTCTGAGATGCAGAGCACACAAAAGTAAGGAGCACACAAAATCTTGAAATAGCAATGACATCTTGGCTTTAGTTTGGTTTTGAATAATCACATAATGTACTGGATGAGTCATTACTTGAAGCAATCAAATCAGAACCTCAAGAAGCAGTGATGTCCAGAAAAAGAAAGCTTGAGTTCCTCAGCCATCATCTCTAATAAGAGCCTAACAGAACAGCAGAGTAACTTGGCTGTGAATGTTAGTTCTGCAGTCTGGGGCTCCCCATCTATGACAAAATGTATCTTGTTTTCTTTTCTTTCTTTTTCTCTTTTTTTTTCAGTCTTGGGAAAAACAAGTAGAGGTATATAAAGATGGACTTAGCTGTACCATATATTACTAAGTGTCTTAAGTTGATCCAATTAAAATGTATTATTTAATCTTGGATTTAAAATTTTTTTGAGATTTTATTTATTTGAGAGAGAGAGAGCACATACACACATGAGCAGGAAGGTGGGGCAGAGGAAGAGGGAGAAGCAGGCCCCTCATTGAGCAGGTAGCTAGATGTGGGGCTTGATCTCTGGACCCCAGGATCATGACCTGAGCCAAAGGCAAATGTTTAATCACCTGAGTGATTAAACCCCAGGCTCCCTTAATCTTGGATTTAAAAGAATAAAATACGTACAGCTACTCAAAAAACCAATAGAAGAATTACATATCGATTATTGTGCTTCAATTAATGCTATGTTAATACTATTATTATAAAAGTGTCAAAAATAAGGTTCCTATTTTACATATCCAACATATTTACTGTGCCTTTCACAGCTATGTTTCTAATTGAATATTTCAAATTCAATGAAAAGAGTCTGTCTAAAATTCAGTGAACTCTCTCTCATTTATTTATGCCCTTCGAGAGTGACTGACACGCAACTACTCCAAGTGTCATTTTTAATTTATCTTTCTAGTATTTTTCATAATTTATTTTACATAAGTTGTGCCTTCTCATTTTCTCTTATGTGAATATCAGTTTTAATTTTGTGATCATTAGCAATTATAGGTGGAAAGGAGGAAGTCCAAAAATAGTTTGGGAAGCTAGTTGAGCAAGGATTGAGATAAAACAATGGCCATAGTTACTAAGGAGTTGGTAAATCATGTGTAGCTGGGACTGTTGGATTTGTAAGCCAAGTTAGCGATTTCTCTTGCTTCCTCATTTTCACTGAAGCATTTTGTTCTGGCTTCTATACCTCCTGGTCCATACGTAATAAGGCTCAATACCCATTACCTGCTGTCAGTTGCCTCATACTGGTTGATTTATGGAAGAGACACGAGAACAGTTGAGCCACTGGAGACATTTAAATCATTGTCCTAAAAAGGCAAACTTTAAACTTCAGAGCTAAGCCCAGAGGCATATTCAGGGCATGGGCCATGAAACAGTCATCTCCAATCCTGGAAAACACAAACACTGCCCCATGCTACATGGTCTCGTACCCTTCAATTAATATAAAGCCACCTCTGGCAAAAATAATATTCAGAACGTCACCTGGGATGCAGTCAAGGATCATAAATAAATCATGTCTATTTTCTATGCCACAGTGACTGCCTAGGCATTGCAAATTCAGTTAGTGAACAGTGTTCAGACTTTAATAGGTAGTGAGAGTAAACTGTATTAGAAGTGATAGGTTGGAAGTCTCTCATTAGTCACACCAGATGGTCCCCCTTTCCCTTGTAAAGACATTTGCTCACCTGAGCCATGGCAGTAGAGCCATCTTATGCCATTTTTCATATTTGTCCAGGAACAAGAATATAATTTCTTCATTTGCATTGGGTAGGCTCTGCATGTTCCCCAAATCGATTTAACTCAACAAGTAGTTATTAAGCACCTATTCTAGGGCCGGTTTTGTGTCAGGACCGGGAGTTAGACAAATGAATACATGGTACATGCCTACATGGAGCTCTCAACAGTATTGGAGTCAGACTTATAACCAATTAACCATAATTTAATGTGAACTGGAGAGCAAGAAGAAAGGGAGTGATTCATTCTGCCTGGAGCAGGGAAGTCTCTCTAAGTGGCTACATCAAAGTTGGCTTTGAAGGATGAGCAGGACTTTGCTGGGCAGAGTTCTACACTGAGGAATAGGCCATAGGAGCAAATACCCTGCGGGGTAAAGAGCATGGTATGAGACAATGGTAAAATGAGCAACTCTAAGATGTTGAATTCTGAGTACAAACAAGCATTGAAAAATCCTTTGAGGAATGTTGCTCAGATTAAATGGTCCATAGAACATATTCAATAAATGTAGATTGTTATAACAAAAAAATAAACAGGTAAACAAAAATGACCATTAGCAGTTCTTTATCAGTTAGAATGTCTGA
The DNA here is from genome assembly GCF_018345385.1 of Vulpes lagopus. Classification (NCBI taxonomy): domain Eukaryota; kingdom Metazoa; phylum Chordata; class Mammalia; order Carnivora; family Canidae; genus Vulpes; species Vulpes lagopus. The sequence continues at coordinate 40,407,067 of NC_054829.1, read as the reverse complement.
CCTCATGCAATAGAAATCCAAACGACCAGTTTAAGCAAAAATGAAGAGTTTTTAGAAGCTTAGCAACCAAGAGACAGGACAGCCAGGAATGTCCCTAAGCCTCAAGAACACCTAGGACTGGGGTGCAGTATAGGCAAACAGTCCTCCATCTCTCACTGCAAGTGCTAGCTTCATGTCTTCTCACTTGGCTACTGTTTGTCTTTCTCTACAGAAAATTTGATTGTTTGAAGATCCAGGTTTCCAGTCTTGCAGCTTTAGCCTCCTGGGAGAAATCTAATTTCCCAGAGTCAAAAATCTTGAGGAAGGAACTTCTTGTGTCTTATACTGACTCCCGGTCCAACTTTGTGGCCAGGAAACACTGTGACAATACCAGGAAAGGGCGGTGAGGGTGGGCACACAGGGCCTCGGGCATCCCCTTAGAAATGTCAAAGCGAAAAAGGGAAAAGAACCACAGCTGCTGAGTAAAGCAACCCCCGAAACAGAGTGGAAGGTATAGGGTTTTCAGATAACAACTTGGAAAGGCAAGCAATAAAGAGTACCTAAGAACAGCTCTTTGGAAAGTAGGTGAGAAACAGTGTCAGGTAAGGTTCTGTGTGAGCAAGTGCAAGATGACTTGGAAGATAATAGACCAGACTATAAGGTATTCTAACAAGAGCCCTGCCTGTTGACTCTTCTTTTTTTAAAAAATTTTATTTGTTTATTCAAGAGAGACACAGAGAGAGAGGCAGAGACATAGGCAGAAGGAGAAGCAGGCTCCTCATCGGGAGCCTGATGTGGGAGTCTATCCCCAGATCCCAGGATCATGACCTGAGCCAAAGGCAGACACTCAACCACTGAGACACCCAGGGGCCCCCTGCCCGTTGACTCTTACCTCTCATGAACATAAAAGGTCAATGACATATTTGGTTTTACTAATCATTATACTGAACAGTGAGCTGGAAACCTTATCCTCACTTGCCCCAAGCTATGGTGCTTACTTAACTTGAAACACCATAGGTAACCCTGGTACCCAAACCTAAACGCAGAGATGATGAAATACAGAAGGCAATTGCACAATGGGGGTGGTGAGTGGGAATCCTAAATCCCTACAGCTTTCTCTCCTTTGATTTAAAGATTTTTTTTTTGTTTAAATTCAATTTAATTAACATAATGCATTATTAATTTCACAGGTAGAATTTAGTGATTCATCAGTTGCATATAACACACAGTGCTCATTACTTCAAGTGCCCTCCTTAATGCCTATCACCTGGTTACCCTGTCCTCCCACCCCTTTCCCCTATAGCAACCCTCACTTTATTTCCTATTGGTAAGAGTCTCTTATGGTTTGTCTCTTTGTTTTCATCTTATTTTATTTTTCCTTCCCTTCCCCTATATTCATCTGTTTTATTTCTTAAATTCCACATATCAATGAAATCATATGGTATTTGTCTTTCTTTGACTTATTTTGCTTAACATAATACCCTCTAGTTCTATCCATGTCATTGTAAATGGCAAGATTTCATCCTTTTTGATGGCTGGGTAATATTTCATTATATACCATATCTTTTTCGAACAAGCACCTGCAAATCATACTTATCCATAAAACAAACAGGTGATTCCAATGCAAGTTAAAAGTTTGAAAGCCTCTATGTGTGATACCACAACGGGTAGTGAGGTACCCAGGTATAGCAATGGCTCTTACTACACTTAGCCCCAAAAGGACAAGGAGAATGATTAGAAAAATTTGGAAGGAGGGGCTTGCCTGATACGAGTTATGACTTTTCATTAAAGTAGGCACCCAGCTAGGGGTTCCTGAAAATACTCCTTTCCTATGATATCTCTTAGGGACTCCTCATTCATCAGTAAACCAAAGAGAGCAAGAGAGCCTATTTCTATAGCTCTTACAGTTCAACCGCCACAAAGAAAGGCAAGTAGAGAGAGGTTATGAGGCAGATAGAAAGAGAAACAGGAGAGGCAAACGCATGTGATCCACCATGTTTCTACAATAACAATATTATAATCAAAATCAGGGGCTAGGATATACGATAGTCTAGCTTTACATTTCTTTGATTGATGATTCTTCTTTGATGATTTTTCCAACCAGTCTCTTGAAAATCATACTTTAAGCATAAAACTAGCTTTGGCTATTTTTTAAAAATTTATTCATGAGAGACACACAGGGAGAGAGAGAGAGGCAGAGACACAGGCAGAGGGAGAAGCAGGCTCCATGCAGGGAGCCCAACGCGGGACTCAATCCTGGGTCTCCAGGATCATGCCCTGGGCCGAAGGCAGTGCTAAACCCCTGAGCCACCCGGGCTGCCCAGCTTTGGCTATTTTCAAATAATCTTTTATAAGTGTGTTTCTTTTAATTTTTTTTTTTTTTTAGTGTGTTTCTTTTAAATATCCATGATCTTTTCTGTGAGGATGTTATAATCATCGACACATCTAAGACAGAAATGTAATCGAATTTTGATTTAGTTTGTTGGAAGCCACAATTATCATTTTGACATTGTCTGATGAAAAAGAGATAAAATACCAGTAATTCAACAAAATATTGTGAAAAGCTATATTTCAGCTTATTTTTTTTAACTCACATTCCATCGAATTACAACGGGAGCAAATATTCCTTGTAGTGAGGGAATATTTACCATTGTATGCTTGGATTTTCATTGAAGTCCATATGGAATTTGTAAAAAAGTTAACTCATTTATTAGGTAAATACTTAGTTCTAGAATTATTGAAAGAGGTCAGCACAGTGCATAGTTTCATAAGCAACATAACAAATTTCCATTTTGATCTGTACCACCTGCTTCTTTAAAGCCCAAACTCTTTTGGCACAGCACTGCTTCACTTCCACGTACTATTCACTCTCTGTAGCTCTGAACACTTTTCTTTAAAAGATTTTATTTATTTCTTTGAGAGAGAGAAAGCAGAGGCAGGGAGAAGGGCAAAGGGAAAGGGAGAAGCAGACTCCTTGCTGAGCAAGGAGCCCAGCTCAGGGCTTGACCCCAGGACCCTGGGATCATGACCTGAACCAAAGGCAGACACTTAGCCAACTGAGCCACCCAGGTACCTCTGAACACTCTTGATTAATTTTAGAGAGAAATATATTTTTTTTAAATGTTTTATTTATTTATTCATGAGAGACACACAGAGGCAGAGACATAGGCAGACAGAGAAGCAGGCTCCCTGTGAGGAGCCTAATGTGGGACTCGATCCCAGGACCCCAGAATCACGACCTAAGCTGAAGGCAGATGGTCAACTACTGAGCCACCCAGGTGTGCCGAGAAATATCTCTTAAAATAAACTGGCTGCTGGTTATATTATTATCCATTTAAATTTTTTCAATTTTTTGCTAATTATTTTATTGCAAATGATAATCAAATGTCCATTAACTAAAAGCTAGATTTTCAAGATGTAAATCTGAAATATTTGGGTGCCTACACACGCATATGAAAGTGACCTTTAAAAAATCTTTCAAAACCTAATTCGTTTTTATTCACCTAAAACCTGTAATAGGAAGAAACCACTAATAATTGTTCTATTTCTGCAATATATATCTTGTCCCTAAAACAATATTAATTTATTCTATCTGGAATGTATTTATTTCTTCTACCAATAACTAACTTTAAGACTAAAAAGTATGTCACTGCTCTTTACTTTTACAGTGTAAAAATAAAAATGTCTAGCACTTACTTAACACCTACCATGTGCCAAGAGCTTTACATATATGATCTCCTGATAACACAATACTGTGGGGTGGATTTTACTATTCCCATTTTATAGATAAGGAAAATGGATCTTTAATAGTCCAAATAAGGATTTAAAAAGTCAAGACGGGTCCAGTTCCAAAGCCCATATTCTTTCCAGTATATTTTGTTGCCCTTCCCATTTCAGCCAATCAGCATTGTTGAGCTCTTTCTGTGTGAAGGGGAAATACAGAAAATAAGGACAATTATTGTTCAGAGAGTAGGGAGATTAACTTCAGCCTGGACAGTTACAGAATACTTAGCAGAGGATGACGGATTCCAGCAGATGCTAGTACATGAGCAGGGTCCAAATAGGAAGAGAGCCTAAAACAGCTTCCAACAAAGGAAAGTGAGGATTTTGCCCTTTTAGTTGTTAAGAGCAGAAGAGGTATTTTGAAGAGGGATGACAAATTGGAAGCTGAGTTTCATGAAGGCAAAATTGGCAGGAGAGGGCAATATGCACAGAACACACAGAACTGGAAGGAAGACATCTATTTGGAAGTTGTTCAAGCAAAACATACTCTTTAAAGAGAGACAGGACTTCCCCTTTTAGAAACATGTATTGCAGTGGGACCCTTTTTTCCCTGCTGAGATCCAGACATTCACATGGTAAAATCAAAAGAATACCAATAATAACAGTATCTTGTGCTTATTAACTGGTCATACTTACTCTTCCTGGTCATGATCTCACTGTTGTGGGATCCAACCTGACCACCATTTACCCCAGGCCTATATATGCCAAAGGGCCTCTATTCTTATTTAGCAACCCATGTATTTGTCAAGCACATGTTCTGGATTTGTATACTAAAGAGAGGTTGGCAGGCGCCTGGGTAGCTCAGTTGGTTAAGCGTACAACTCTCGATTTCAGCTCAGGTCATGATCTCAAGGTCATGAGATCCAGCCCAGTGTTGGGCTCCCTGCTGGGTGTGAAGCCTGCTTAAGATTCTCTCTTTCTGCTCCCACCCCTATCCCTTCCACCTCTTGCATTTCTTTTGGCTCCCTTGTCCCAAACAAAATATCATCCTTTACAGATGCTTGTTTAGATCATTTCTGGACCTATATCTCTATCCAGTATCAAGCATTTATTTCCTCAGCACTGCTCAAAATGTCACCCTTTCCTCAACTAGAGCCCCGATCACATTAATTAATTAAGTCTACAGTTGTTTTCCTAATTCCAGCTACTTCTTATCCTGCCCATCCTCAGTCTCTGACTACATACCCTTGTTATTCCTCACACCTTCATCATCTGGAGAGTTAGATTATAGGTTAACCTTGGTGATTTTTGCTGAACATTTATAGAATCTGGAATGGGTTTTTAAGTATTCCCAAGGTACCTACTAAATAATTTCAAATGTATTTGGCTGATCCTAGATATGAATCAGCAGAAATACTATAAAATTGCCTTTAACGTTTTTTATTTTTTGGTGATAGCCTCGGTCTTAAGTAATTTCCAAGATGATAGAAAGTGTCGTTCACTGAAAAAGAACAAATGACAATTTTTTAAAAAATCTCTAAGCCCCATTAACAACTCCCTGAATGTTTTTTAATGTGAATACCTTGGGCCTCTGTCCTACTTTTAACTGCCCGGCACTCAGGCACTCAACTCCTTCCCATTTAGGGGGCCTGCCCCCTTGTCCTTTCCCTGCCCCCCCCCCCCAATTATATAAGGCTTGTTGGGGAAGTGCCCCATATTCCACAATAGAAGCCAAAGGAGGCTCTTTAAGAGGTCTAAAGCTCTCCTTGCTCCCGACAATAGGGGACAGGCGTGACTGGGTTTCACCCCATGAGACCCTCCTATCCCCAGAATTTTAAATCTTGAGAAATCAGGATGGTTCAAGTTCCGTGAGCAACACTGGCAGCCTGGAAGTGGGTAGTGATGGCAACAGCAGCATCCTGGAGTACTATCCCAGCTGCTTGGCTGTAAAGGCCCTCAGTTCCTGCACATTTTCCAAGGTTCTCTGAGTGTCTCCACCCCAGTCCACCCGTAAATCTCCCTTTTGCTAACTAGTCATAGCAACTTTGGAGGCTCTGCGTTGAGAGCCTTGTCTGAGATAGCCTCTCTGGGACCTTCACATGTACCCACCCCACAGCATCCTCCTTTCCTGTCCTCTCCCTCTTCTCTCTGATGTCCTCACCCACTACTTCCCTTTATTATGGCCTTACTCTACGAATGATACACTCTGTTCTCAGGGAGGGGCCTATGGAGAGATTTAGGAAGATTTAGGAAGATTTTCTGGAATTCTTGCCAGCTGCCCTGGAAGAACCCAATGGCAGACATTCTTTTTTATTTTATTTTATTTTATTTTATTTTATTTTATTTTATTTTATTTTATTTTATTTATTCATCACACACACACACACACACACACACACACACACACACAGAGGCAGAGATACAGGCAGAGAGAGAAGCAGGCTCCATGTGAGGAGCCTAATGTGGGACTCGATCCCAGGACCCCAGAATCACGACCTAAGCTGAAGGCAGATGGTCAACTACTGAGCCACCCAGGTGTGCCGAGAAATATCTCTTAAAATAAACTGGCTGCTGGTTATATTATTATCCATTTAAATTTTTTCAATTTTTTGCTAATTATTTTATTGCAAATGATAATCAAATGTCCATTAACTAAAAGCTAGATTTTCAAGATGTAAATCTGAAATATTTGGGTGCCTACACACGCATATGAAAGTGACCTTTAAAAAATCTTTCAAAACCGGGGGGAGGGGCAAGATGGCGGAGGAGTAGGGTCTCCAGGTCACCTGTCCTCAGCAAATTACCTAGAAAACCATCCAATCATCCTGAAAACCTACGAATTCGGCCTGAGATTTAAAGAGAGACCAGCTGGAACGCTACAGTGAGAAGAGTTCGCGCTTCTATCAAGGTAGGAAGACGGGGAAAAAGAAATAAAGACACAAAAGGCCTCCAAGGGGGAGGGGCCCGCGAGGAGCCGGGCTGAGGCCGGGGCGAGTGTCCCCAGGACAGGGGAGCCCCGTCCCGGAGGAGCAGGAGCTGCACCGACCTTCCCCGCGGAAAGGGGCTCCCCGGGAATTGGAGCAGGATCCCCAGAAAGGCGGGGACGCCCTCGGGCTCCCTGGGACAGTAACAGAGGAACTGCGCCCCGGAGAGTGCCCCGAGCTCCCTAAGGGCTGCAGCGCTCGGCGGGACCCGGAGCAGCTCGGAGGGGCTCGGGCGGCGGCTCCGCGGAGGGGGCTGCGCGGCTCCGGGAACAGCTCGGAGGGGCTCGGGCGGAGGAAGAAGCTCCGCGCGGAGGGGGCTGCGCGGCTCCGGGAACAGCTCAGCGGCGGCGGCTCGCGCAGAGGAAGAAGCTCCGCGCGGAGGGGGCTGCGCGGCTCCGGGAACAGCTCGGAGGGGCTCGGGCGGCGGCTCCGCGGAGGGGGCTGCACCGCCGGGAGCGCGAATCCAACAGCGCAGGCCCCGGAGCACAGGGCGCCGGGACACAGCCCAGGATCCGGCCTCCGCCCCCCCCCCCCCCCCACCCGGGACAGGCAGAGGCCGGGAGGGCCCAGGACAGCGAGGACGCTCCTGCCTGGAACTGAGCAGATCAGCGGCCCCGCCCCGGAGCCCCCAGGCCCTGCAGACGGAGAGCCCCGGAGCTACTGCGGGGGCTGGATCCAGGGTCCCAGAGCTGCCCCCGCCACTGTGGCTTCCTCCCGGGGCCTCACGGGGTGAACAACCCCCACCGAGCCCTGCACCAGGCAGGGGCAGAGCAGCTCCCCCAAGTGCCAACACCTGAGAATCAGCACAGCAGGCCCCTCCCCCAGAAGACCAGCGAGACGGACCAGTTCCAAGGGAAGTCAAGGGACTTAAACTACACAGAATCGGAAGATACTCCCCCGTGGTTTTTTTTGTTTTTTGTTTTTTTGTTTTTGTTTTTTTTTGTTTGTTTGTTTTTGTTTTTTGTTTTGTTTTGTGCTTTTTTTTCTCTCTTTCTTCTTGATTTCTGATTGCTTCCCCCACCCCCCCTTTTTTCTTTTTTCTCCTTTCTTTCTTTTTCTTTCTTTTTCTTCTCTTTTTCCCCTATTTTTTTCTTCTTTCTCTTTTTTCTTTTTCTCTTTTCTTTCCTTCTCTCTCTTTTTCTCCTTTTCCCAATACAACTTGTTTTTGGCCACTCTGCACTGAGCAAAATGACTAGAAGGAAAACCCCTCAAAAAAAAGAATCAGAAACAGCCCACTCTCCCACAGAGTTACAAAATATGGATTACAATTCAATGTCAGAAAGCCAATTCAGAAGCACTATTTTACAGCTACTGGTGGCTCTAGAAAAAACCATAAAGGACTCAAGAGACTTCATGACTGCAGAATTTAGATCTAATCAGGCAGAAATTAAAAATCAATTAAATGAGATGCAATCCAAGCTAGAAGTCCTAACGACGAGGCTTGACGAGGTGGAAGAACGAGTGAGTGACATAGAAGACAAGTTGATGGCAAAGAGGGAAACTGAGGAAAAAAGAGACAGGCAATTAAAAGACCATGAGGATAGATTAAGGGAAATAAATGATAGCCTGAGGAAGAAAAACCTACGTTTAATTGGGGTTCCCGAGGGCGCGGAAAGGGACAGAGGGCCAGAATATGTATTTGAACAAATCCTAGCTGAAAACTTTCCGAATCTGGGAAGGGAAACAGGCATTCAGATCCAGGAAATAGAGAGATCCCCCCCTAAAATCAACAAAAACCGTTCAACACCTCGACATTTAATAGTGAAGCTTGCAAATTCCAAAGATAAGGAGAAGATCCTTAAAGCAGCAAGAGAAAAAAAGTCCCTGACTTTTATGGGGAGGAATATTAGGGTAACAGCAGACCTCTCCACAGAGACCTGGCAGGCCAGAAAGGGCTGGCAGGATATATTCAGGGTCCTAAATGAAAAGAACATGCAACCAAGAATACTTTACCCCGCAAGGCTTTCATTCAAAATGGAAGGAGAGATAAAGAGCTTCCAAGACAGGCAGGAACTGAAAGAATATGTAACCTCCAAACCAGCTCTGCAAGAAATTTTAAGGGGGACTCTTAAAATTCCCCTTTAAGAAGAAGTTCAGTGGAACAATCCACAAAAACAAGGACTGAATAGATATGATGACACTAAACTCATATCTATCAATAGTAACTCTGAATGTGAACGGGCTTAATGACCCCATCAAAAGGCGCAGGGTTTCAGACTGGATAAAAAAGCAGGACCCATCTATTTGCTGTCTACAAGAGACTCATTTTAGACAGAAGGACACCTACAACCTGAAAATAAAAGGTTGGAGAACCATTTACCATTCAAATGGTCCTCAAAAGAAAGCAGGGGTTGCCATCCTTATATCAGATAAATTAAAATTTACCCCGAAGACTATAGTGAGAGATGAAGAGGGACACTATCTCATACTCAAAGGATCTATCCAACAAGAGGACTTAACACTCCTCAATATATATGCCCCGAATGTGGGAGCTGCCAAATATTTAAACCAATTAATAACCAAACTCAAGAAATACCTTGATAATAATACACTTATACTTGGTGACTTCAATCTAGCTCTTTCTACCCTGGATAGGTCTTCTAAGCACAATATCTCCAAAGAAACGAGAGCTTTAAATGATACACTGGACCAGATGGATTTCACAGATATCTACAGAACTTTACATCCAAACTCAACTGAATACACATTCTTCTCAAGTGCACATGGAACTTTCTCCAGAATAGACCACATACTGGGTCACAAATCGGGTCTGAACCGATACCAAAAGATCGGGATAGTCCCCTGTATAACACAGGCAACACCCTTTTTGAACTTGGCCACAGTAACTTCTTGCAAGATACATCCACGAAGGCAAAAGAAACAAAAGCAAAAATGAACTATTGGGACTTCATCAAGATAAGAAGCTTTTGCACAGCAAAGGATACAGTCAACAAAACTAAAAGACAACCTACAGAATGGGAGAAGATATTTGCAAATGACATATCAGATAAAGGGCTAGTTTCCAAAATCTATAAAGAACTTATTAAACTCAACACCAAAGAAACAAACAATCCAATCATGAAATGGGCAAAAGACATGAAGAGAAATCTCACAGAGGAAGACATGGACATGGCCAACATGCACATGAGAAAATGCTCTGCATCACTTGCCATCAGGGAAATACAAATCAAAACCACAATGAGATACCACCTCACACCAGTGAGAATGGGGAAAATTAACAAGGCAGGAAACAACAAATGTTGGAGAGGATGTGGAGAAAAGGGAACCCTCTTACACTGTTGGTGGGAATGTGAACTGGTGCAGCCACTCTGGAAAACTGTGTGGAGGTTCCTCAAAGAGTTAAAAATAGACCTGCCCTACGACCCAGCAATTGCACTGTTGGGGATTTACCCCAAAGATTCAGATGCAATGAAACGTCGGGACACCTGCACCCCGATGTTTCTATCAGCAATGGCCACAATAGCCAAACTGTGGAAGGAGCCTCGGTGTCCATCGAAAGATGAATGGATAAAGAAGATGTGGTTTATGTATACAATGGAATATTACTCAGCAATTAGAAACGACAAATACCCACCATTTGCTTCAACGTGGATGGAACTGGAGGGTATTATGCTGAGTGAAATAAGTCAATCGGAGAAGGACAAACAGTGTATGTTCTCATTCATTTGGGGAATATGAATAATAGTGAAAGGGAATATAAAGGAAGGGAAAAGAAATGTTGGGAAATATCAGGAAGGGAGACAGAACATAAAGACTCCTAACTCGGGGAAACGAACTAGGGGTGGTGGAAGGGGAGGAGGGCGGGTGTTGGAGGGGAATGGGTGACGGGCACTGAGGTGGACACTTGACGGGATGAGCACTGGGTGTTTTTCTGTATGTTGGTAAATTAAACACCAATAAAAGTTAATTAAAAAAAAAAAAAAAAAGAAAGAAAAAAAAAAAAAAAAAAAAAAATCTTTCAAAACCTAATTCGTTTTTATTCACCTAAAACCTGTAATAGGAAGAAACCACTAATAATTGTTCTATTTCTGCAATATATATCTTGTCCCTAAAACAATATTAATTTATTCTATCTGGAATGTATTTATTTCTTCTACCAATAACTAACTTTAAGACTAAAAAGTATGTCACTGCTCTTTACTTTTACAGTGTAAAAATAAAAATGTCTAGCACTTACTTAACACCTACCATGTGCCAAGAGCTTTACATATATGATCTCCTGATAACACAATACTGTGGGGTGGATTTTACTATTCCCATTTTATAGATAAGGAAAATGGATCTTTAATAGTCCAAATAAGGATTTAAAAAGTCAAGACGGGTCCAGTTCCAAAGCCCATATTCTTTCCAGTATATTTTGTTGCCCTTCCCATTTCAGCCAATCAGCATTGTTGAGCTCTTTCTGTGTGAAGGGGAAATACAGAAAATAAGGACAATTATTGTTCAGAGAGTAGGGAGATTAACTTCAGCCTGGACAGTTACAGAATACTTAGCAGAGGATGACGGATTCCAGCAGATGCTAGTACATGAGCAGGGTCCAAATAGGAAGAGAGCCTAAAACAGCTTCCAACAAAGGAAAGTGAGGATTTTGCCCTTTTAGTTGTTAAGAGCAAAAGAGGTATTTTGAAGAGGGATGACAAATTGGAAGCTGAGTTTCATGAAGGCAAAATTGGCAGGAGAGGGCAATATGCACAGAACACACAGAACTGGAAGGAAGACATCTATTTGGAAGTTGTTCAAGCAAAACATACTCTTTAAAGAGAGACAGGACTTCCCCTTTTAGAAACATGTATTGCAGTGGGACCCTTTTTTCCCTGCTGAGATCCAGACATTCACATGGTAAAATCAAAAGAATACCAATAATAACAGTATCTTGTGCTTATTAACTGGTCATACTTACTCTTCCTGGTCATGATCTCACTGTTGTGGGATCCAACCTGACCACCATTTACCCCAGGCCTATATATGCCAAAGGGCCTCTATTCTTATTTAGCAACCCATGTATTTGTCAAGCACATGTTCTGGATTTGTATACTAAAGAGAGGTTGGCAGGCGCCTGGGTAGCTCAGTTGGTTAAGCGTACAACTCTCGATTTCAGCTCAGGTCATGATCTCAAGGTCATGAGATCCAGCCCAGTGTTGGGCTCCCTGCTGGGTGTGAAGCCTGCTTAAGATTCTCTCTTTCTGCTCCCACCCCCATCCCTTCCACCTCTTGCATTTCTTTTGGCTCCCTTGTCCCAAACAAAATATCATCCTTTACAGATGCTTGTTTAGATCATTTCTGGACCTATATCTCTATCCAGTATCAAGCATTTATTTCCTCAGCACTGCTCAAAATGTCACCCTTTCCTCAACTAGAGCCCCGATCACATTAATTAATTAAGTCTACAGTTGTTTTCCTAATTCCAGCTACTTCTTATCCTGCCCATCCTCAGTCTCTGACTACATACCCTTGTTATTCCTCACACCTTCATCATCTGGAGAGTTAGATTATAGGTTAACCTTGGTGATTTTTGCTGAACATTTATAGAATCTGGAATGGGTTTTTAAGTATTCCCAAGGTACCTACTAAATAATTTCAAATGTATTTGGCTGATCCTAGATATGAATCAGCAGAAATACTATAAAATTGCCTTTAACGTTTTTTATTTTTTGGTGATAGCCTCGGTCTTAAGTAATTTCCAAGATGATAGAAAGTGTCGTTCACTGAAAAAGAACAAATGACAATTTTTTAAAAAATCTCTAAGCCCCATTAACAACTCCCTGAATGTTTTTTAATGTGAATACCTTGGGCCTCTGTCCTACTTTTAACTGCCCGGCACTCAGGCACTCAACTCCTTCCCATTTAGGGGGCCTGCCCCCTTGTCCTTTCCCTGCCCCCCCCCCCCAATTATATAAGGCTTGTTGGGGAAGTGCCCCATATTCCACAATAGAAGCCAAAGGAGGCTCTTTAAGAGGTCTAAAGCTCTCCTTGCTCCCGACAATAGGGGACAGGCGTGACTGGGTTTCACCCCATGAGACCCTCCTATCCCCAGAATTTTAAATCTTGAGAAATCAGGATGGTTCAAGTTCCGTGAGCAACACTGGCAGCCTGGAAGTGGGTAGTGATGGCAACAGCAGCATCCTGGAGTACTATCCCAGCTGCTTGGCTGTAAAGGCCCTCAGTTCCTGCACATTTTCCAAGGTTCTCTGAGTGTCTCCACCCCAGTCCACCCGTAAATCTCCCTTTTGCTAACTAGTCATAGCAACTTTGGAGGCTCTGCGTTGAGAGCCTTGTCTGAGATAGCCTCTCTGGGACCTTCACATGTACCCAACCCCACAGCATCCTCCTTTCCTGTCCTCTCCCTCTTCTCTCTGATGTCCTCACCCACTACTTCCCTTTATTATGGCCTTACTCTACGAATGATACACTCTGTTCTCAGGGAGGGGCCTATGGAGAGATTTAGGAAGATTTAGGAAGATTTTCTGGAATTCTTGCCAGCTGCCCTGGAAGAACCCAATGGCAGACATTCTTTTTTATTTTATTTTATTTTATTTTATTTTATTTTATTTTATTTTATTTTATTTTATTTATTCATCACACACACACACACACACACACACACACACACACAGAGGCAGAGATACAGGCAGAGAGAGAAGCAGGCTCCATGCAGGGAGCCCAACGTGGGACTCGATCCCAGGACTCCAGGATACACCATGGGCCAAAGGCAGATGCTCAACCGCTGAGCCAACCAGGCATCCCAATGGCAGAAATTCTTAAGGGGATATAGCTGGCCATTACCTTTTGCTGAACACCTGGAGGTAAGTCCTTCCCTCGCCATCCAAAGGGAGCTGGCTGATTCCTAGGTGAAGGTGAAGAGAACCTCAGTGATGTATCGACCTCACTGCTCTCCTCTGTCACTTTAGGCCTGATGCCAACTCAGGTGGAGATTCATTGGCTATACAGTAAAAAGGCTTGCCATGATGGCTCTGAAATACTCACTTTAACCCAGGAAAGCCAAAAGAAATGTAGGATTCACTTTAGAACATTTCCCAAAGAGATCAGCTCAATAAATTGAAGCAATATATGTAAGAAAACACTGTGCCATATGAAGAAAATAAATGTAGAAGTTCTACCTGCCCTAGTATAAATATATAGCTTGGTTACTCCTGGAGTATTAAATGGAGTCCTGGAAATTTTACCTTTGAATACCCATCCATGTGTCTCAGTTGGTAAGATACCAGCATTAAGACTACACAACTATTTTGCTTTTTATAATATCATACATATTATTTTTAAAACACATATAAGTAATGTCATGGTATTAATCATATTTTACATGAATTGATTAATTTTACATTAATCACATTTCAGATGCAGTGGGAGTGTTTATGCTTGAAATAGCTTCTTGTTAAAATAACTAACTCTAATTTGTTTTCTAATTCTGGATTTTCATATGTTGAGCTTGCTTCTTTGATCCTGTTTGATTTTCATTAAGCCTTCATTTTGACTTTCTTCTAATGAGCCTTTGTCTCTTCTGCTCCTAACATCTTGATTTCCTTGTAATTAGAACTGGAGTTTTACTCATGTGCAGGTAGGTGTACATGAAAGGAGCTAAGATCCCTATGTACCTTGTGGCTTCATTACCACCCTCCAGCAATGTCACTATTGCCCTGAAAATCTTGAAAAATATGCCCTATTGACTGTAGAAACTCTCTACTTACAAAGTCCTTCCTGGTAGGCTCTCCTGGGATACATTCCCTTCCAAATGGCCCTGGTGAATTTTTTGACTGATGGAGTAGACAAAGCGTTCACAAGGCAGCCTCATAATTCATTGTAGTCAAAAACCAATTCAGGATAACCCAAAGTCCTGTACCTATTAGCCTAATTGTGTGATGATCCATTAATTAAAAAGTTATTGATGCCTACTATGTATCTGGCCCTCTGCTAAGTGCAAGGAAGACAAGAAGGCATGATGCCTGCCCTCATTTTCTTATGGTCCAAGAGAGGAAAAAAGCCAATTACACAGTAACTTCCATAAACAGCATTAAATGCTGAATGGGTGAACAAGCCAGGTTTTAATTTGGAGCCAATTGACTGCTCAGCCCTTTGCAACTGCCAATGGTCCACCAGTATCTTCTCATTTGGGAATTGGCTTTTAAACCATAAGCTTACGGAAGAGTTCACAAAATATTTATGCCTTATGCGTGAGCAGAAAAAAATAAGTGGGTAGAAGAGAATGCCAGGGTATAGCTAATGCTGTTAGCATCTACATCGGTCACCAGAGAGGAGTGCAAGGCAGGAACTGGCAGAAGCAGCTGCTTGGGCAGCTTCACTGTGATTTAGGCCACAATCTAAAGACAACAATTCACAAATTTCTGCCTTGAGGGATATGGGGAAAGCTACATGATCAGCATCAGGTCACTTTCACAATTGTTGTAGGTGTCCACACCTAGCAGGTAGGTGAACTATAGGGCCCTTGAATCTAAACCCACAAGGTTTAGTCCAAGGTCCACATTCATACAAGCCTCTTCCCCACTCTCCTAGTTTCTACTGTCCCTTCAATGTCCAGCTCAAGGCCTAACATCAGCTGTCTGGGTCCAATGTCTACTTCCAAGGCTACTCAATGCCATTGAAAGCTTAAGCAGAGAAATGGAATGATCAGATTTGGGTTTTTAGAAGAGTGCCCTGCAATGTGGAGAATGGCTTAGAGAGAGTAAAACCAGAGATAGAATGACTTGTTAGGAAACCACTGGAGTGGTCTGGGGGAGAGATACTAGTGGCCTTGCAGAAGTGGTAGCAGTGAGATCAGAGAAGGTTTGATTTGAGAGCCACTGCATAGATAAAACTGACAAAATTTGGTAAATTATTGGATGTGGTTTTAGAAATGAGGGTGAAGGAGTAAAAAATAAGCATCAGTTTCTGTCCAGGACAACTGAATTGATAAGGCACCATTCTTAAACACGTTGAATCTTTAAACATGTTGAGAGTCATCCAAGAGAGATGGATAGTGGGCAGTTGGACACAGAGATCCAGAATCCAAAAGACGGGTTTGGGATGGAGACACAGATTGGAGAGTCAATACAGACAAGTCATCAAAGCTATAAGAAATATTATGGGTTGAATATCTCCCACCTCTTCTCAACACATGTTGAAGTCTAACACCCAGTATATCAGAATGTGACCTTATTTGGAGATAGGATCTTCACAGAGGTAATCAAATTAACATGAAGTCTCTAGGGTCGGCCCAAACCCCATAGCCCTGGTATCTGTATAAAAAGGGGAAATTCAGACACACACACACAAACAGAAAAAACACTATGTAAAGATGAAGGCAGATACTAAGGTGTTTCTATAAGTCAAAGAATGGCAAAGGTTGTCAACAAATCACCAGGAGCTAGGCAAGAAGCATAGAATACATTCCTTCTCCCTGGCTGCAGAAGGAAGACACCCTGCTGACACCTTGATCTCAGATTTCTAGCCTCCAGAACTGTGACACAATACATTTCTGTTATAAGCCACCAAATCTGTGGTACTTTGCCATGGCAACTGTAGTAATAAACTCATACCAGATGGAATAAAATTATCCAGAGAGAGAATGCTAAGTAATGCAGATAACTAGGGCTGAGAGTCAAGAAAACCAATAATTAAAGGGGTATGAACCTATAAAAATAAAAGCAGCCAAAAGGTATGGGGAAGAAACAGGAGGATGAAAGAATATGGAAGCCAGAGAAAGAGAGCAGAAGAAAGCCATGCTGCAGGGTTTGGCTTTAGTCATTGTTGACTGTGGGAAGATTACCATTGGTGGAGTAGCAGGGGCAAAGGGACTGGCGTTTACTGAGAAAGGCATGGAAGGTGAGAAAGCACAAGCAGGAAGTGTTGACAACACACAAATGCAAAGAGAAAGGACATATTTTCTATACATATTTTTAAAATACAGAAATTCTGTTATTTGAAGGAGTAGACAAAGCTCCCAAATCTGTTATATAGGGGATAAGGATGGACATCTATCCAGATGGATGGATGCAGGGAGAAGACCAAGTCTCTCTGTCTTGGTTCATACTACACAGGGGCAAAGAAACCAGAAAGCAGGTGAATTATAACCCAACATGGGAAGCCTGATATAGTGACAAATCCTGGGCTTAATGGAATTGAGGAGCTGCAGGATGGATAGAAGAAAGATGGCAGACCCAGGTGTTTCAGAATACTTTTTTTTTTTAAGATTTATTAATTTATTTGAGAGAGAGTGTGTGTATATGTGTGCAGGGGGGTGGGGCAGAGAGAGAGAGAGAGAGAGAATCTCAAGTAGACTACTGGCTGGGCGCAGAGCCCAACAGGGCTGGGGTGGGGGGCTCCACGTGGCACTTGATCTCATGACCCTGAGATCACAATCTAAGCTGAAACTAAGAGTCGGAAGCTTAACTGATTGCACCACCCAGGCGCCCCAGGATAGTTTTGTTACAAGAAAATCTCTTATTCACTGTACAAAAGATTCATAAAAATCATGCATGGTACTGTAATTCAATAGGAGATGTGAAATTTACTTTAAGCTTCCTGAAATCTTCCTACACAGAAAGAATTCAGGGAAACTGATTTGGCATATTAATCACCTCCCTGCCCCCAAGGTCATTTCAAATGTTCAGTCAAAATCCTCACTCACCATCAAGGCCATTTCTTGGCCAGCAATGAGGAATAAATATTAAAATGTTTGTTTTATGCCTTTGGTAAGCAAATGAGAGTAAATGATCCCCTGGGGGGACCATATTTGCCCATGTGAAGCAAATCACAGCTGCTAGGCAAGTGTTGGCATGTGTGCTGCACTGGTACTGATGACTGAGCATAAGAGATTGAAAAATTCTCTTGCAGAGGCAGCTCTTGCAGCGTGTGAGGCATGCTCTCTCCTTGCAATCCTAAATTTATCTAATGGAGTGGAAGATACTTCTGATGTTCACACTGTCTGGAAGATCACTTAAATTTACTGCAGGAGCCCTGGAAAAATGTCATCGGTCTTGCTGGCATCACCTTCTTAGACATTTCTTGATTCTGACCCCTCTTGCCACCCCTACTCCTCCAATCCCCCCACATTATGCCCTCCTCCTTTGGCCTTTTCTTGCATAATTGACTGTCAAGAGTTCCCGGCCCCCAGGACTGCACAGAGTTACTGCCATGTGAGGATGGAAGTTATCTGCTATCAGAGAGAAAACTCTGGGTAAACCTTGACCCACACACTTATACCCTGTAGCTAATTTTCCTGGCTACTATTTGTTTTGACTTGGCAACCCTCATTCATTCATCCATTTATAGACACTTACTGAGGAGTCTCTTGTGTGTCAGACATTAAACTAGGTTATCTGGTGGGATGCCTGAGTGGCTCAGTGGTTTAGTGCCTGCTTTCGGACCAGGGCAAGATCCCAGAGTCCTGGGATCTAGTCCCTCATCAGGCTTTCCCTGCATGGAGCCTGCTTTTCCCTCTGCCTATGTCTCTGCCTCTCTCTGTGTCTCTCATGAATAAATAACTAAAATCTTAAAAAAAAAAAAAAAAAAAGACCTAGGTTATCTGGGCTACGAAGAGAGTGCAAATCAAGTCTCTCTGCTGTGGTTCAGAGTACACCGGTGCAAAGAGGCTGGAAAACAGATGAATCACAACCCAACATCAAAAGCCCTGATATAGTGAAATCCTGGGCTTAATTAAAATCGGTTTCTTGAGGAACCTGAGCCCGGATGGTATGAGAAACTGCAACACTCTAGAAATAGGAACAATACTTATAGGGCAACCACTTCAGATGAAGAAGACAGGACTAGTCACACAGAGTGCAAACATTAACATAAAAGAGACAGAGAAGGCAGGACAAGTAATTAACCATCTAGAGCTACGAACACAGAGTAGATGCCCAGAGGGTCCAAGATAAGTATACTGGGGAATAGTCCTGGGGAATATTAGGTGGTGGATAAATTGAGGACAGCAAACAAAATGAAGTAGGGTCAGAGACAGAAGCAGAGACACAAGGGTAAGAGAAGCCAGAGGTTCGAGAAATTGGAAGGACTGAGCATCAGGGTTGAGTAAAGGGTTATTAAAGATACATGGGAAAGTTCCAGCTATGATGAAGTAACTTGTACAGGACTTGTCCACAAACTGGATAAACCACATGAGGTAACTGTTTCCCAGCATTGGCCAACAGGTAGCATCAGACTGCAATCTCTAAGGAAGGTCACAAGGTAAGCCTCTTGATCTCCAGCCTCTGTTTGGAGGCAGTTGCCTCCTTGTGGAGCAGAAAAGTGAGTCTGAGTAGAGCCCTGTGGCACCACTGAATAGAGGAAGCAGAGATTAAAGTCTGGGGCCACTGGAATTCATGGGCCAGTTGGAGAAGACAGACCTGGGACTCCCAACACTGTCACAGGCAACTACAAGCTTGAATGTTCCTCTAGCCATGCCATTGACCACTTCTCCCCATCCAACCCCTGGGCCTACATTCTATGAACTCATATTTGAGCTTCAGGACTCAGGTCAAATGTTGCCCACTCTCAGGGGCAATCCTGGACCACTTGCTTTCCTCTGTGTAAGCCCCATGTATCGAATTACACCATACTGTACTGTCAGTTCTGTTGTACTTATTTTTCTCTTGGCTTTCAGCTTTTGAATAGTATGGGCTCAATCTTGGCCATTTTTGTGTCCCCAGTCCTGGCACCTAGTAGCTTTTCATGAGCATTTGTGGAGTTGCCTGTTTCTCCTAGAGGAGAAACTAAGTGTAGCACCTAATCATGCTCTTTATTTTCAGTAGCTTCAATGTGCCTATATTTTATCACCCAACATATGCTCAAGAAACATATGTTTAATGACTAAATAAATAAATTGACAAGATTAGAAATGCCCTAATTAAGGACAAGAACTAAATTCTTACTTGTTTTGAGCCTCTTATTCCTTTATGAAAGGATGTTAGGCACACATTAACTGCTCAATAAATATTTGTGAAACTGGTTGATTAAAACAGCAGGAAAGTCACTAAACTCCAGACACATCAAGATTCCCTCACCCCTACCTAGAAGCAGCTTCTCAGTTCCTTTTGGATTTCTCTGGTCCAGCAACTCACCTCTGTTCCTGCCTCCACCATGTCTATCAGAGTGACCCAGAAGTCCTACAAAGTGTTCACCTCTGGCCCCCAGGGCCTTCACCAGCTGCTCATACACAAGAGTGCCTGATGTCTGTGTCTGCCTCTCAGTCTTCTTCCAGGTGGGTAGCACAGGAGCTTGCAGGGTGGCCTCCATACCAGCATGAGTATGGTTGTGGTTACAGTAGGTCTAGGGGTGTGTGGGGCATCACAGATGTCTCAGTGGATCAGAGTCTGCTGAGTCTTCTTCTTTTTTTTTTTTCTGCTGAGTCTTCTTAAGCTGGATGTGAACCCCACCTTCCAGGCCAGAAGCACCCAAAACAAGGAGCAGATGAAGACCCTCCCTCAACAGCAAGTTTGCCTCCTTTATTGATAAGGCAGAACCTGGAGCAGCAAAACTTGTTTTGCTGGAGACCAAGTAGAGCCACCTACAGGAGCAGAAAACAGCTCAGAGCAACAGGACAATATGCCTGAGAACTACATCAACAAGCTTTGTAGACAGCTAGACACAGTGGTACAGGAGACGCTGAAGCTGGAAGTGGCACTTGGTAAAGTGCAGGGGCTGGCGGAGGACTTCAGAATAAATATGAGGGAGAGATTAAAAAGCCTGCAGAGATGGAGAATGCATTTGTCGCTATCAGGAAGGCTGTGGGTGAAGCTTACACCAACGAGGTAGAGCTGGAGTGTGCCTGGGCCAAATGGCATCATCGCGAGCTCAAGGTCCAGGGCGGGAGATGGCCAGCCGCAGCCGGTCAGAGACTGAGGGCCTCAACAGCAAGCAGATCAAGTAGCAGATCAAGTAGTAGGAGCTGCTGAACTTCACTGGGACGCACACGGATGACCTCCGATGCAGGAAGATGGAGGTTTCTGAGGTGAATCTGAACATCAGCGGACTCCCCACTGAGATCCAGGGCCTCAAAGGCCAGAGGGCTTCGGTGGAGGCCACCCTCACCGATTGCTGGGCAGTGTGTGGGAGCGGGCCAGTAAGGGCCCTGACGCCAAGCTGGCTGAGCTGCAGGCTGCCCTGCAGCAAGCTGAGCAGATCTTGGTGCAGGGGCTGTGCAAGTACCGGGAGCTCATGAATGTCAGTGTGGCCCTGGACAGCGAGACTGCCATCTACCCAAGCTGCTGGAGGGTGGGAGAGTCAGCTGGAGTCTGGGATGCAGAACATGCCATCCATACTGGGACCACCAGTGCTACTCATGTGGGCTGAGCTGGGCCCACTGGGTCTCACCAGCCCTGGCCTCCACAACAGCCTGAGCTTCTTCCAGTCCAACTTCAGCTCTGGTGGGGGCTCCAGCTCCTTCAAGCATGTTAGCGCCTCCTCCAACCAGGCCATTGTTGTGAAGAAGATCGAGACCTGTGATAGGAAACTGGCATCTAAGTCCTATGATGTCTTGTCCAAGTGAACAGCCACTGAGAACCCTCCCAGTCTCCCCTCCTGTGGCTGCCATAGAGACTTTAGGGAAAGGAGCTGTGCAGGGGAGTGTAGGGAGCAGGAGACCCACCTGAGGCTCAGCCCCAGTCCTCAGCCTACCGTTGGGGGTAGTCAGCGGCCCTATGTACCCCATCTTACCCATGCCCCCAACTAAAAAAGCCAATTTAGTTGTCTTTTCCAAAATAAAGCCTCAGCTGGTTCTGTGAGTCCTCCCCCCATCAAAAGGGGTTTCTTTGTATTTGAATTTTTGAAATGTGAACAGGAAATGGAAACTGCATTGGCAATTGCTTTTAGATCTCATGAATGCCAGATAAGCTGACTCTAAGGAGCTATCACATTTAAGATCTGGACAGCAAGGACAGGATGATTTTTGTGTCTGTTTCTATCTTCTGGATGGAGACCATTAACAGATCTGCTGAGTTGGTCTGATCAACAGGTGCATAGTCAAGAATCAGCTCTCCAGGATTTCTGGCAAATTTTAATAGAGTAATTATATAATTTATTATGTATGTGGCTTCATCAGGGGTTTAGATCAAAGTGAAATATATGAGGCTTGATTTCTACAAAGTCTTGTTAGGCGACAAAAGGAGAGCTTGTCATACACTCCACCAAGAAGATGGCAGTTTCCCTCCCTACATCCCCTTCCCTCCTCACCAGTGGGATGCTCATAGTCACAAGACCCACAGTCTCTCTGTCCTCTCAGAGTCTCAGTTGTTCCAATGACACTTTCTGATCTCCCAGTAACTTGGAATAGCATTCACTGAGAGGCATTTCTATATAGCAACAGTCAGAGGAAACTTTTTCCCATCTGAGATTTAACACAAATTCTTTTTCTGGAAGCTGCTGACAATGTAGCTTCCAAGGATTTTCTAAGGTCCAGCATGGCTTCCGGCAGAGTCTCTTTAGAGCAAAAACTCTGCACTAAGCACAGTTAAAGAGTCCAGACTTGGAAGTCTGGACTCCAAGGCTGGAATATCAACACTGCTTCTCACCACGTTGTGCTCTGGAACAAGTGCGGTTTCCTTTCTGAGCCTCAGCTTCTTCAGTGGCAAGGAGAGTGGTATCTATAGGGTTGTTGTAAGGGATTAGGTGAGATAATGTACTTCATTGTCATTTTATCTGCAGAACATTAGCACCCAGAAGGATACCTTTCACCCAAAAGGTTCTCCAAAAATATTTACTGATTGAATTTTACTGAAGCACAAGGCAAATACCATAGGCAAAATCTGACTTATAAACTGGAGTTTTTTCTCAACTCTAAATGCATTTCCCCATATAAACAAAGTTATAAACTGTGGTTTGACCTCAGATTGGGACTCAAGTCCCATTTAACGCACTGCATTGTTAAAACATTGTACATTTGCAGTGAAGAAGCACAGTCATTAAGCAAAACTAGACAACATTGACTAATTTATGTTGAATGTTTGCGGTTGAAGAAAAGTAGATTTAATTTAAGGAAGAGAAAGAAGTTGTAAATAAGTTTTGGAGGGGACCCCGAGGGAAACTGCTGTGTATTTCCTGAAGACTTTCAGCATTGACGCCCAGCATCTTTATTTGAATTTCCCATCAAATCTTAGGACTCTCTTCTTTGATAAAGATATCCCATTAGCATCAATTTTTTGCTTATCAATGTAACACACATTTCTTTTAGCTTGCAAGAATACATTTCTTATTTCCACAGAAATAGGGCTTGGGAGGGAAGACACTGGAGGGAAAAACAGGATGCATGAGAGAGGAACCAAACAAACAGCAGAGGTTTATAATAACTCTAAGAGCAAATTGAAAAAGAAATGGGAAGTAAATGAGGTTAAAAATAGATTGTGTGTGTGTGTGTGTGTGTGTGTGTGAGAGAGAGAGAGAGAGAGAGAAAGAGAGATGAGAGAGAGAGAGAGAAAGAGAGATGAGAGAGAGAGAAAGAGAGAGAGAAAGAGAGATGAGAGAGAGAGAGAGAGAAAGAGAGATGAGAGAGAGAGAGAGAGAAAGAGAGATGAGAGAGAGAGAGAATTCCACCTCAGGCAGTCATTTTAATGAAGAGGGGAGGAAAATAGCATATGAGTCCTCTCTTTGTGAGGTGAAAATGGGAGCGGTGGTCAATTTCAGAACAGAGAGTTAGTTCCCTGTTATGGCATCTCTGTGGTCTATCAGCCATTCCAGAACTTGGTTTCTGTTCTGAACAAGTGCATAAGAAAGGTTTGAAAGGCAACCTGAAGTGAGGAGGTTGGGTGACCCTAGGGAGTCACTTAACCATTCCTAGATTGGAGCATTCTCATTTAGAAAATGAGAAAGTGGAATTAGACACTCTGGGAAATTTTAGTGTAAAGAATTTTAAATTTTTATGAAAACTTTGTGGATTTGGTATGAACTAGCACAACTGCCAGCTAGGTACAAGTTAAAATCATAGACTTTGCTTATGCAACCCAATATGGTACTTCCCCCTCACCTCCTTAAAAAGTTATCTTCCCTAAGCATCACCATGACAACTGAGAAATAATCCTGTGTTTCTTCTAAGGAAGGGATTTTCAGACTTATACCTAGACACAGGGCAGGATATTTCTCAGGAAATATCACTGCATCTGGAACTTTCCCTAGAGTGAAAGATCTAAAGAAGAATCCCTGAAAGAATAAGAAACAGAAACTGATTTTCCTTTAAAATCCAAAGGCTCATATTTTGCAGTGTTACATGCTGCTTTAAAGAGTGTATTTTCAAGAGGAAATTGAATAAGATGCATGACAAATTTATTACACTCATGCTTTATCAAAGGACATGGTTTTAAAATTCCACTGTGTGCATTTTGAAACTGATCATTTTTATAAAACAATGTTATGAGACTTTCAGAATCTCAGTTACGCATACCAAAGGCATAGGGTTGAATCTGCAGTTTTGCCTGAAAAGAACATTGTACCAGAAATTAGGATTCCCAGGGCTTAGTGGTCAGTTTAACTCCGACTAAGCATCTGATCCTGGATGTTTCTTTTTCATTCTGTCTCTTGATTTTCTATATATGAAACTGGGAAACAACTACCATTCTTCATATCAAACTCATTGCCATTCTCTTATATTTTTACTCTGGTATAGCATAGAATTTACCATTATTACCTTTTTTAAGGGTAATGTTCAGTGGCATTAATATATTGCTATTGTTGTTCAACCATCACTACCATCCATTTCCAAATTTTTTCATCTTCCCCAACTGTAACTCTGTATCTATTCTCTTATTTTGATAATATTTCTCTTAATCCACTCAGAGCAGCAACCAATAGTATTCTCATACCATGTACCTCATCAGTGTGGTGATGAAAAAATAATTTTACAGAATTAAGAAGGGAAAATTGGAGACTGCAGATATGCCAGTTTGATGTCAAATCTGCTACAAAGTTTACACATCAAGTTCTGATTATTAAAAGCCCATTTTGGTTAATTTCAAAAGTTTGAACTTGAATGTTTAATCACTGATGTATATAATCCCCTGTGAAAAGGATACCAAGAGGAATATTTTC
The DNA here is from genome assembly GCF_018345385.1 of Vulpes lagopus. Lineage (NCBI taxonomy): Eukaryota > Metazoa > Chordata > Mammalia > Carnivora > Canidae > Vulpes > Vulpes lagopus. Next base: position 40,382,336 of record NC_054829.1, on the reverse strand, counting down.
CCTTTCAGTGAAAAACATCCAGAATTCCCAGAGAAGACTAATAGAGTTAAGCATGTGGAAGATCAACCGTCCAAAGAAATAGATGACTCAGGTGGGCTCATTGTGTCTGTGCAGAAGAGATGCCTGGAGCACCATTGCATCCAGGGATTTCCCAAGCTCCAACACTCACCTGTCTACCTCCATTATTTGCTGTTAATTTAATTTAATTTAATTTTTTAAAGATTTTATTCATTTATTCATGAGAGACACAGAGAGAGAGAGACACAGGCAGAGGGAGAAGAAGGCTCCATGCAGGGAGCCCGACACAGGATTCGATCCCCCGTCTCCAGGATTAGGTCCTGGACTGAAGGCAGTGCTAAACCACTGAGCCACCAGGGTTGCCCTGCTGTTCATTTTAAACCCAGTTTCTTTTACTCACTGCTTCAGACCATCCTTGCTTCCCTGCCTCTCTTGGTCCATATATCCTAGATCTTTCTACCTCTCAACCACAGCTCTAGCTTCATCTTGAATGACAAAATTCCTTTTTGCTTAATCCCACGCCATTATAGGTGAGCTTCCTCCACTCCCTTCCTGGCCATAGCTGGCTAACCCTTAGCCATTTTTCTCTCTTCTCGCTACCCTCTCTCTCACCCACAACCAGAGCCACAGCCATCAGAAAGGTGGTTTTCTATGTATTATGAAAACAACATCAATATTAAATCAGATAATTTCAGCCTCAGCTTTCTGATGCTGATATATAGGTTAGACTTCCAAGCAGGGAAATCCCATATTGAAAATCTGGCTCATTCTGACTGCACATATTCTTTTAAAAAAATGTCAGAGCTACCTAATCATTATGTACAATGTATTATGCATTTGTTTATCTATTCTCCCAACAAAAATTTACTCAATACCCTGCATATTCTAGGCACCAAGTTAGGTGCAGAAAAATAACTGTGAATGAGAAAGTTGCTGCCCTCACCAAATTAAAAACCTTTAGAGAAATATAGACCCCAAATGGACAATTGCAATAGTACATTTAAGTACTGTGAAAGGAGAGGTCAAGCAGTTCTGCACGCACCATGATAGGGACATCTAACCAGGCCTGGGCTCAGATAAGTTTTCCTGAAGAAGTGATACTCAGCAGGAGCCTAAGAGAAGAAGTTAAGCCAAGCACCATAGCAAGAATCCTAGAATACACTGCATGCCATTTACAGATCATAATAATTTCTTTTTTTTTTTCAAAAATTAAACGTTTCTCTTTTCCAAAAAGTAAACTCTTACCTGATATGCAGGGGACAGAAAGGACTTTAAAGATGCCATTTAAATTCAGTAGAATCTACTTGTCCTTGGGATAAATAATGATGCTGTCTCATGATGAGATTTATTTTCTTTTTCTTTTTGCATTTCAGTAATAAAATCATATCAGGAGAGATCTAAGAGAAGATTTAAAACTAGCCTTAAAAGTTTCTATCTAACATTTAGAATTTATTATTAGTACAGGAGTAAAACAGATTGATGACATGAGCAAGATTTTAAAATAAAATGTTGGAAAACTTTGTATATTTGATTTAAAGAATCCAGGCATGCATAAAGCATCAGTAATGTCTTAATTCTTAGCAACTCACATCTGAATTCACACATGAAAAGATGTCTGTGCTCCATCAGGGGCTCATTACCCAGGATCCAAAGACTTCAGGAGTTCCCCACATGTTGGGAATTATAACCAAAAATGGTGGGCATGTACATATTAGTGGGGAGATGTTCCACAACTTCATTTGGCTACTCAACAAGGAATCCATGTCCCCCAAAAGTTCAAGAACCACTACTCTATAGGATGGCAGTAAGTGCTAAAAGGGCAATAATTGCTGGATAGAACTTTAGAGATCCTTGAATATGAATTATCCCATATATGGATTAAGAAGTGGAGGTAGAGTTTCAAACTGAATGTGTTCTCTAGGAAAGAAAATCAACTCAAAAATGTAGCTGTAAAGATTTTGGTTAACATAAAGCCAATTTAAGGAAAAAAATCCCAATAGTAAGGACTGATAATCATCAGAGTAGTGTTTCTAAAAAGGAGTGTAGGACTTCCTTTTTGAAAATTTTAAAAGAAAAATAGGAGGTTTTTATCCCCTAGAAATGTAAGATAGAGTCTTCCGGGCTAAAAGCAAGAGAATACACAATGTGACAACATAGTCCTCAAATGCTCCTCTTCTCTTTCTTGGTCTGTGGTAACATTCAACAAATTATAACACAAGCTCATCCAAAGGCAACTGTAACAGATGGTTTTCAAAACGCTGCCTTTTGTACATAAAACCAGCAGTTGGAAAAGTAGTGTGTTGATTTTTTTGGCTTTGCCAATTGGAGGTAATGGAAGACTTCAGGCCCCATAATTTGTTTTAGGATGGACGTAAAGGTCCACTGTTCGGGATTTAAGTATTTTACATTTTGTAATCAATGGGATATAAGCCAGATTGGAGTTTAGTTTTGTAGTCTCAAAAAAGGGTCTGGTTGAACCCATTCAGAGTAGAGAAATAAACTGAGGAAAGACACTGAACTTGCCAAACCCCTCTGCATGCATTCATCTGCATAATAAATATCAATGATTAATATGCTATCTAGCAGCAGCATTTATTCCTTAGATCAGGTCTAAGCAAAACTTTGCTAGCTAATTGTTTATGGAATTGTATCTACTTGAAATAATTCAACTGCTTTTTCAAAAAGAAGCATTTTTTAGTTAAAACATCATTATAGCTTAGCTGAGCTTTTTGCCTAATTAGTTTGATGTTTATTGCTATTCATCACAGAACTATCAATGAAATACAAAGTCCCTCAGATGAACTCAAGGAGTAATATAATGGAAATTACTGTATTACTCATTCTTGAATACAATATTTATGGAGCAGTTTTAGTAAAAGTAATTGTAAAATATTCCCGAATTAAATAAAGGCATTATCAATTTGCCAATCCAGTACTTAAAAATCTGTTGTCTCAACTAATATAGGTAGGGTTGGTAAGGAGATAATTTTAATTCTTTTTCTCAAACAAACCAATCAGCATTCAATATATGAGTCTCTAAGATTCAATATTAGTTAATATCTGAAATGACTGTTTCACCTAAAACAACTAATGTTGTTTTCCCCTTCTTTCTTTAGAGTTAGACTCAATCCAAGCTCACACAAAATGTCAGTGAAGCTGACAAGGATCTCAATTCAACTATGTAGGAAAACATACATTTTATTCAGTTCCTTTTATTCAATACTTTTATCTCTTCACACACTAGACTCTAATACAGAAATCTTTATATACTTTCCTTATGTACGTTGTTAAGGGAACAGCAACCAAATACAATTACTGAAATATCAGAGAAATCAAAGATAGAGATCTCTGTAATTAGAATTCAATAAGAAAGTTCAGTCTCCAAATAAACTGATACTTAAATAAGTCAAATCTAAGCAACTGTTAAAAGTTTTCTCTTTTAGGGATTCTAACAAATTTGCCCTACAATAATGCTCATCTCCAAACTGCCCATTCTGTAAGTCTAACCCGAATGTAGGCAACGAGTAATTTAAACTGTATTTTAAGGGTTTCTACAGAAAATAAACACAGTGACAATAATAAGCATAAGGAGCCTAAGACCAGCCACATGGAGGACAAATGGCCAGTAAAACAGCATTTACCGTCTGAGAGAGGTAAGTTTCGTGCAGAAACACTGTACGGCACCACTCTTGAAGAATGTTTCTTCATCTTTTGAACTGGTTCACCTTGTTCACAGTGCTTTTTCTGAGTTGGTTTGAGTCTCCAGTTCTATAGCAAACACTCTGCTGTGGCTGATGTCTGGGTGACGTTCTGGAGATACTGCTGGAAGCTACAAGCACTGATGTGCAGTTTCCCTGGGAAACCATTTGCCACATGTTTAAGCAATGTTTGACCTCCTCTAAAAGTTTTCTCTTAAGCTACTGTTAGGCATAATGCAAAACTTGAAAAAATGAAAAGGGAAAATCAAGATCGCTTTTCATTAAAAGCACAGCAGAGTTGCTGAACTAGTAAAGCATGACCTTTCTAAAGATGTGTGTGTGTGTGTGTGTGTGTGTGCATGTGGTATAACATATATTAAGAATTTTAATTTCCATGGGGTGCCTAGGTGGCTCAGTTGGCTAAGTGTGTGCCTTCTGATCAGGTCATGATCTTGGGGTCCTAGAATAGAGCCCCACATTGGGCTCCCTACTCAGCAAAGATTCTGCTTCTCCCTCTCCCTCTGCCTACCTCTCTCTCTCTCTCTCTCTCTCCCCCCACCCCTCTCTCAAACAAGTAATCTTTAAAAAATTTTTTTAAAGTTCCAGATTGGGAAATTGATAATGTCATTATATATATATGCACTATGTGTGTGTGATGTGTGTGTGTGTGTGTGTGATGTGTGTGTGTGTGTGTAACCGAAGCACAATATTTCTAGGGTACAACCAGATGAAACAAAACCAACAAAATCTTTGGAAAAGTATTGAGTTCCTTGGGGCAAATCACATGGAAAGACTATATTGCCAGGATAAACATTCTGATTTTGATGAAAGGCAATTAACTTGTATAGACTTTCCAAGAGTGAAATGTTTCCATAAATAGGAACAGAATTTTCTCATTTCATGATAACAGAAATTACCACTATATATGCATCAATTTACTCAGGACCAGCACAGATAGATCTGGATAGATCCATCTGGCTGCTATGTACTTGAAGGCCCAAGACTGGAGCCCAGGAAAGAGGGATGGAGCCGAGAGCATCAGTGGAGAGACTACACTCATTGTAGGAGTGTAGGAGGAGCTAACAGCTCACAGGGAGAGCCTGCAGGAAGTAAAGAAAAGCAGGACTCTGGCTGAGCCCTTAAAGATACTTTCTTTAAAAATATCTTCTGGGACACCTGGGTGGCTCAATGGTTGAGACTTTGGCTCAGGGCCTGATCCCAGGTTCTGGGACTGAGTCCTGCAACAGGCTCCCTGTGTGGAGCCTGCTTCTCCCTCTGCCTGTGTCTCTGCCTCTGTGTGTGTGTGTGTGTGTGTCTCTCATGAAAAAATAAATAAGATCTTTAAAAAATCTCTTTTATTTTGAATTTTTTTTGTATATTTTTTTATTGGAGTTCGATTGCCAACATATAGTATAACACCAAGTGCTCATCCCAAATAATTTTAAACTTACATGGAAGTTGTAAAAATTGTACAGAGACATCCTGTGAATCCTTTATCAGGCATTTTATTACATGTATTGATTTGTCTAACCACCACCACAGTCAGGATATACAACAGCTTCATCACCCCCAGAAAAGTTCAGCAGCACAATGCCCTGGAGACACATCCAATATTGTTGTGTGCATCAAGTTTGCTCCTTATTCTTGCTGAGTACTGCTCCATGATATGAATCTACATCTATCCCAGTTGGAACACTAACTTCTTGAAGCAGATTTCCTGCTGAGCAGGGAGCCTGATGTGAGATTCACTCTCAGGACCCTGAGATCATGATCTGAGCTGAACTCAGATGCTTAACTGACTGAGCCACCCAAGTGTCCCAAGGACATTAATTTCTAAGGTAGTGAAAGAAGAAAAGAAGCCCACATATGAAAGTGAGGAACATGAGGAAAGCAGGAGAACAAGGATCCAAAAGTAGAGGAGGGGAGGTGTGCTTCAAGTAGGACAATCACAATCAATAAGGTAGTGAGCAACTGCCACAAGGTGTTAGGCTCTGAAAATAAGATGGGAAACAACATGGTCCCTGTTCTCATGAGTTTAACTGGAAAGAAAAAAAAACAAACAAAAAGCTTTACTAATAAAACATAAATTGGAATAAGTATGGCCAAAGGGAATGATGTTACAAGTATGTATACCAGAGGGACTCGACCTAATCTAGAGTTCATTCATTTCTTCTTCTCTTCTTTTATTTTTTCATTCATTGTGCAAGATTTATTGAGTACCTAGTGTGTGCTAGCTCTGTGCAAGAATATGGAGATCTATTAGTAAACAATACAGACAAGGTTCCTATCCTTATACTGCTTACATTCTATGCTGTGGAAGTGATGTTTCAGCTGGAAGATCTGAATGATAAGAAGTAATAAAGTGGGTGGAGGATAGCTATTCCACACTAAAGGACACATATGCAGAGGTCCTGTGGCACACTGCAGTACAGTTCATTGGAGAAAGAGAAACTGCCCATGTGGCTATACTGTAGGAAGTAAGAAATAAATGGGTATGAGATAAAGTAGAAAAGGCCAGCCTCATGGACCTTTTTTCCCTAAGTTTAATTTAAAGCTATCAGGTGGTCTTAAAACAGGGAAGTAAACTGGCCTTATTTATAGTTGAAAAGGATCACTGGGATAATTGGAGAGCATACAGTAATGGAGTGGAGAGTTCAGATGAGCCACGGTGGCTTTGGTTAGAAAAGTGGAGTGAAGATAAGGAGCCAAAGCTAAGACAATTTTGGAGACAGACCTGACAAGATTTAGTGACAGATTATCCAATCCAAGCCAGGAGAGGATGGTAGAAGGCAGAAGATGAGGGAGGGAAAGCATTAAGAATAAGCCCCTAATCTCTGGCTTCTGCAGCCAGATAGATATTATTGAACAATGAAAAAAGAACAAATACCTAAGACAGGTGGTGGAAGACCAAGTGATCCATTTTAGGTATGTTAAGTTTGAAAAGTCTATGAGACATCAAAGTGGGGATGTCATAAGGCTGTTGGGTTATAGTTTGGTGTTCAGTAGATAACACCAAACTGGACAAATAGGAGAATTGGCAGTGAGGAGAGTTTTTAAATTGCCACAAGTTTGGGAGAGGTCAGCTAACACATGGAGAGAGCCACAAGAGGAAACAGTACTGAACCCCAAGACCTCTAACACTTAGAGATGAGGTTGAAATAGAACCAGTAAAGACAAAACAGATGTTTGATAACTAAGCATCTGCAAAACTGAAATTCAGAAAGCTCTCAAGGATGATAGCTTAATATGCCACATTTGAAATGCCAAAAGAAATTATTTTCCAGGAATTACAAATGTATTCTTGGAAGCTAATGAACTGTTTTGATTTCTGAGAACAAATTTAAATAAGTTTGAGAAATTCCATCAAACAATTTATGCCAGTGTATGTAATTACGCCAACACATATGGCACTTAGAAACCACTCACTCCTTCAATGGCATGTGAAAATGTTAGCACAGCAAGGGAGAATCGAATCTTAACTCCGAGCTTCCTGGCTCTGCCAGGTGAAGTCAAGCAGCTTTTACTCCTGTTTAGGATTTCATTGTTGATTTGTTGAAGTAGGTTTTGCATGGTGTTAACAGATGCTTCAAGAAAATTCTGGGAACTTCTACAGCAAACCTTTCTGATTGCTTCACAGTCACCAAATTAGACAGCCAGGACATGAGGGGAGCAGGGATGGGTATGCAGGGGTCCAGGGGAACCAGAAGCAGTTGGGCACAGTTTAATTCCTTGCAGAAACCCATTCAAGTTTAAATGCTGGGTGAGGCCTCTTCTGGGGGGGCAGGGGTAGAGAATGGAATCAGCCCGAGAGAAACATTTTCTGTATACTGGATTTACTTCCTAAACATGTAGATCTTGCTGAAACATTCTGAAAATTTATTACTACTCTTTATGGCAGAAGCTACACCGCAAATACCATTCTCAACAGTCTCTTCCTTGTGCTGTTTATAAGGTGTTGTAGATTGCTTTCACTATTTATAAAGACTGCTCAAATATCCCATTTTATGTTACCTTTCTATCATCTGTGAGGCACTTACTATTACTTTTGCTTAATTGACAAGAAAACAAAAGCTTAAAGGGTTGCTAAATGTGATTTGTCACATGGCTGACAGTTTTCCAAATACATACTCTAATATGTATATATGTTTTATTCCATAATCATGTATTAAGTGCTTGCTAGGGATCAGGCGTTGTGCTAGAATCTAGACATATAAACACTGATTAGGTAGGTAACTGAAATTAGATTTCTGCTCACAGTCCATGGATACTTACTAGTGAAGTTACCAGACAAAATCCTGTGCAATATGTGGAGTGGACTTATATTAAAACTTATTTCTATCAGAATCACATCTAATTGGGCATATTGTATTTTATGTGCAAAATCTAGCAACCTTATGAGTTGTTAGAAACATTTTATGAACCACCTAGCCAACAGAGCCCTCCTTGTTATTTTTACATTATACAAAGTGATTCGAAAGGTCTTATTTTCCAGAAAAATTCTATCTGCCAACAAAATGCAAAACACAGATTGACATTTATTGACTATAGCATAACTAGACAACAAATTATAAGGCTCTAGCTGAGAAACATTTCATCTCTTTATTACATATTACTTTTTAGTTTACAAAGCATTTTGCATACATTATCTCATTGGATTTTATGTAGATCAAGTGATATTGGCCCCAATTTATAGATGAGAAAACCAAGGTTTAGAGAAGTCATGTGACTTGCTCTGAGTGAATAGTAAGTCATGGCACCCTGAAACCAGTCAATGAATCTTTAGCTCAAGTGCTTCTTTTTCAATAGGATTCTGGATGCTGATGACAGTAACTGCTAAAGTAGAATCCTATAATTGATTCATCCTCCTTCAGTCTGGATGAGGCTACAAAGGCAGAGAACAATATAAAAGTTGTCAGATATGCCCTGATCCTAAAGTCAGGGCACATCACTTAAGCTCAACTATAGAAGAGACTACTCTGAAGAGAGTTGTTGATATGCTGTGCCGTGGCCCCCTCACACCCCTCACACTGATGTGGTGGAGGGGGTGTGCTTCTCCCTCACTTTGGGTGGAGGGGCAACTTGGCACATGTCCTCTAGCATCTGGGGTTCATAAGCTCTGCAGCTTGAGTCTCCCCAGAAGTTCAAAAGTAGAATTCAGCAGCCGGAGATGTCCCTGTGAGAAAACAGAGTATAAAGAGCAGCACAGGGAACTTTCTTTCAATCACTGGGCAAAATGATATGTTCATATGCTGGGGACCAGTGAAGGAGCTGGCCTGGTAGTCTTAAAAAGGATCCTGCCCAAGGTGACTCCCAAGAGAGGTGACACCGAAATAGGAGAGCTAGGTTCTTGTCTCACGGAATTGAAGAATGAATCTTGGGGACAAAGGAGAGTGAGTAAAGTGATAGAAGTTTATTAATCAAAGACACAGAAAAAGCTCTCAGGAGTTAGAGGGGTTCTGATAGGGTTGCCACTGAGGGCTTTTAGGGTTGGTCTTTGTAGAAAGCTAACCAGGGAACTTAAGTCTTTTTGACTTCTCTACTGGTGGCACTATTTATTAAGGAGTAGTGATAACATCTTTAATGGTTTACTTCTTTTTAGGGTCTGGTTAATTTCTGTTGACCACAGGAAACTGCATAAATAAGAATTCTTCCTCTGACACCTAGGGCAGGGTGGTCTGGAGTGTTCTCTTATCTCTGGCTTCCTTACACTTCTGCATTTTGGGGATTTCTGTGAGCCAGATCACATAGCCCCCTATCTATCTCTTCCTACCTAGGTCTGTCTGTCCCTTACTCAACATGACCCCAACAGAATCAAGGTTGGGAACCCCAGGATCTGAGAGATGGGAACATCACAATCAGTCAGTTTGTATGGGAGAGGCAATTTCTTAGGACTCTTTGAATTGTTTAATGTACATTAACTCTTCTTTTTAAAATATTTTATTTATTTATACAGAAAGAGCATGTGCACGAAAAGGGGGAGGGGCAGAGGGACAGTGAAAGAATCTCAAGCAGACTCCATGCCCAGTACAGAACCCCACCTCACCTTTTTTTTTTTTTATCCAAAATCAAGCCTGTATTTATTTTCATTGATTAACACACGAGCTGAATGTTTAAAACAACTAGAGTCTACAGGGGAAACATGGCTTGGGAATATAGAATGGAGCAGATGGCTGCAGAGGCCAAACCCATGAAGCTCCAAAGTGTGGTGGACACAGATCTGGACAGCAGGGAACAGTAAAGGACACCGATATTCATGTGGTTATGAAAGCAAAATCAAAATCAAAAGGAGATCATGTCAAGGCCTCCACAGGTGGAGGAATCAATGAATCTTTAAAGATTCATTGAGCACTTGAGCTCAAAGATTCAAGAAGCACTTGAGCTAAAGATTCAAGAACCTCACAACCCCGAGGTCATGATGTGAGCTGAAACCAAGAGTTGGACACTTGGTGAACTGAGCCACCCAATTAACTTTAATTTTCATCACAGTCCTATGAACTAAGTACTATTATTATCCCACTTGACAGAGAAGGAAACTCAAGCACATATGTAGGTGAATTAACCAGCCCAAGTTCATACAGGTGATAAAGCTGGAATATAAACTACGATAGGCTCATAAGCTCTACTGATTCTATTTGGGCCCTTCTTTTATTTAATCCTCAAACAACCTTATTGTTGTCCTGTGGTTATATTCAGCTATGTCAACAGAATATGAAGGAAAGCTCTCAGAAACTATTGATGTCATAGAGAAAAAAAAATTAACTTTTCCTTTTCTTGATTTTATACACCACACGCTAAGGAAGGAGATGTGATAAATATGTTTACTTTAAATTGTGGAACACTCAGGCAATGATCCCCATTCACTACTCTCAAAGGCTCTGGAGATCATTGGACAAATAACAGAAATGATGAAAGACAAAACAATGCAAAATGTACGGTGGAAATATTGAACCTCATGTGCAGTCTCTAGCGGTAAGCTTCTGATATTCAGTCATAGATAGTAGGTAGGCGGTATGAAGTGAAGAGACAAGAAATATAAAAATTCTGACCTTAACTGGTAGAATAAAAATTTTAATTTATAAAAAAGCCTGCAGTCTTATGCATATTGCATGGAAACACATGCAAATGTGTGAATATACAAAATGAGATCTCCCGGAGGAAGCTTCCAGCCAGGACTACTGTACTAAAAGCGGGCTCAATCTTACAAGCTAATTGATGGAGGTGCTAAAAGTCACCTCTAAAAGGAATTATCACCATTAGACTCTACCATTTTACATATTCTAAATTACTATTTTAATAGAATTTAATACGAACATTATTACAAACATTTCCTGAGGAGACTAGTGCATGGAACCAGCTGGTTTGGTGCTTTACAGTCAAATGGGACTTAAAGCAAGAGCCAGCCTTTTCTGTTATGAGAAAGGCCACTGCAAAGAAAGGCTGGAGGGAACAACATTACTCTTGTCTGCCCCATACCACTTTTTCATGATAAGCACCTCTAATATTCCTGTGAGGAACTACCCCAATTCCTCTCTAGGTCCATAGTGTTTAGGTGAAGCTGGACATCACATCCCATACCCCTTGGTCAAGGATGGACACATAACCCTGTGCTGGTCAGTCTATTCCATAACTCAGTGACACAAGACTGAAAAGTAGTGAGGCCAGCTCCAGGACTCTTGCCAGAAACTTATGGAAGGGTGCTCTTTAATTGTTAATATCACTTATATTGGTAAAATGTGAGCCTAGAGTTATTGGAGTCCTCTTTGCCTCAAAAGAAAATGGAGACAGGGCCATTGCTTTGGCACTCATATCAGGCCTCACTTGAATTCAATACAACCCTTGGGCTTTTCAGTTTCAGAAGACAATAAATTGTTTTGTTTTGTTTTTTTGTTATTGTTTTCTGAACTCAATTTGAGTTAGGGATCTTTCACTTGTAAATGAAGGAAGGAGTCAGGCCCATCTCCATGGCCCTAAAGCAAGAGAACTTAACAGTTGACCTAATGGGACATTGCCAGCACTTAGAAAACAATTTGAAAAACAACTTCTTTAGCAGCATTTCAGCTTAAGTCAATTATACAGCATTTGACTTGATGGGAGATAATGAGAGATACCCCGCAAATGACCATATTGCCTTTTCTTGCCTAAAATGTATCCTGCCTCATTAATGACAGAAACTATCCCACTTCTCATTTTTCTCTTGTGAAACCATTTTCTCATCCTCTTTTTCCTATGTGTATAAATTAAAAAGACAGAAGATTCCATGAGAAACCTCCACTTCCCCACTCCCATGTTAATACAGTATCTTCTGCTTGAGATTGGCTTGGATCTGTGAAGTTTCATTTCATTACTCTGCTCAGTTTACTGTTCACCAAAACATAAGTCAAATAAGGACATATTTATTTGTTTCATCAGTGTCAGATAAAATTTTGAAATATGATCTCATATTGAGGATCTCATAATTCTACATTAAAATAATTCTAGGAACATTATTGCCTTCTTGGTGAGAGGTCTGGTAATTTATTAGGAGATGTAGCAGAGGACAAGGTATTGATTCCAATTTATTGTATAAATGACAATGGTCTAAATCTACTAGTCTACTAGATCTACTCATCTCGAATCTACAAGTACATATGATTACTACTATTTCTACCAGTAAACCTCCTGCTTTAGAAAAACTTGGCCTCTCAGATGTTCTAGAGTAATGAAGAGAAGACATAGGCTAATCTATCCAGAAGAATTTTAAGAGAGCCTTTTCCGCTCATGGTGCCCATCAACATTGTGAATGTGTATCATCTTAAATCCAGCTTGAAAAAACAAACTTTTCCTCAAAGCTGAGAAAGTTCAGCCTTTTCTTCTATATTAAACATCTTCTCTCTTCTCCATTCAATACAACCCTTTCCTTTGACTATAACAGCATACATCTCATAATAAATTATTGAGTCCCTAATTCAAAAATGTAGGCACAAGAAGGGAAGGAAAATTAAAGTTTTTCTCTAAGGATCTCCTCTGGTTTCTTTATCTTCAGAGATGCACTATAAATTTCGATAGTGGATCCATGTGTTTCCAACATCTTGAATTCATGGTGTTCCCAACACCTTGGCAACTCAAATTCCACAAATGCCACTGAATAAACAGAGGAAAAATATTCATCCCTAATCACAAAGAGTATCAAGCACACAAGAAATACAGAAGACTCCCAGATCTTAAAAAGGTGGGGTAAAGGGTAGAAAGCTTCAAGACAAAAGAGAACACATGAACACAAAGGGCTTGGAACAACTGCAGACTTTAGCATTTTCTGCCTCTAAAATTGCAACTCAGAGTGACCCTCTTGTTTTATATGGATACTAGTCCCCCACATACAACAATTTCCAGTAGAATCTGCATTTGACATGGGCCAAGTATTATTTCAGAGTGTTAAAATGATATTTGATCTGCTCCTTATTCAAGGAAGCATTATCCCTATTTTATGGATAAAAAGTTGAAGTTACATAAAATGATCAAGATTATAAAGCAAGTAGAATCACACAGACCCCTGATACATTATTTTGGATAAGATATTTCCCATAAATTTGTTCACATAGATGATCTCTGTCAAAATATTACCTAGAAAAGATAAATATTTGTGTGTTTGGTCTATAAAAAGAACCACTTGAGACTCAAAAGGAATCAGATAAAGGTTTACAAATGATATTAACATAAAAATAGACCTCATAGATTTGACTAAGGCTACACAGTTTATATACTGTGGAATTTATGAAAAAAGAGAAAATAGAAGTTTACATGAGCCATGAATTAATTGGTTAATGGAGCTGACTCTGCACACCAATATAATGGCTTTCCAGTCTTTTTAAAAATTCATTTTTTTTGCTCAAAGGCATTATTATCATAAAAATGAAAATCAATCCAGTGTTATAAAGAAACAGATGTCTTATGAACAAACACTAACTAGTCTTAGAGAGAAAGCAGAGGTAATTAGTTATACAATCTAAGCTTTTTTCTGTTCAATATCAGAAGCACCTGTTGCATCTTAATTATTTACTCAGAGGAAAGATATTCATGAACATGCTAAGTTTAAAAATAGAGTATGGTTTTAAAAATCAGGTGGTGATAAACAATATTGTCTCTCAGTTTCAGTGAATATTTTATCAAAGTCAACAGAAATGGCCCTGGAATAAGATGCTAGGGACCTGAACCTGAACCAGGGACCTGAGCCAAGTGAGCCTAATCTCTCTGGGCTTCAGTTTCCTCATCTTTTGGATAAGTGTACTGTGCTGGATGGCCACAGACAGCAAAAATAAGAATAACCGTAAACATCCTCCAAAATAACATAGGAGGAAATGGAGACACATTTTCTAGCTGAAGATCTGTAATTAGCTAGTTTTAGTGTGACCTATTTCAAGAAAATTCAATACTTAAGCCTCAAAACTCACAAAATGAATGAACTAGGAATTATGAAAAAATACATATCCCACTGTTTTTTAAAGATTTATTTATTTATTTTAGAGGGAGAGAGCAGGGGGAAGGGGCAAAGGGAGAGGGAGACAAGGAGATTCCCTACCAGCAGGGAGTCTGGCATGTGGCTTGATCCCAGGATCCTGAAACTATAATATAAGCCAAAATTAAGAGTTGGAGGCTTAACTCACTGAGCCACCCAGGTCCCCTATCCACTGTTCCTTTAAATGTCAACATTCTGTGGTACAATAAAAAAACAAAAGATTTGATTTATAAAAAAGAAAAGATCACCTACAAAATTTTATTTTATTTTTTTTCAAAATTTTAATACTATAGCTATCACATAGAGCAAGATACTACATATTAATACATAACAATTTATGAACTCTTTGGATTCTTTTATGAAGGACATGGACATCTTTATGAAGACAGGCAATTATCATCTGTCTAGATTAACTGAGGAACACTGCAGTCTTAAAAGTGGTGGGAATATGTAATGTCTAGGTTTATGAACCCTGTTTTACTAAAAGTCATTGTTTGGAAATTATAATAGATTATTTTGTTTGAACATGACAGTGAGGATTACATAATCAATTCATAATCTATAAACACAAATAATCACTGTGTTAACACAAGTACAGTCTCTATTGCTGGAATGTCTGCATATCTAGGATGCTTGACCTCAGGGTGTCATTAGAGTTTAATTGCCTTATTTCATTTTATTAGTTTACTCACACTTGACCACTAGTAAGTGAAATAGCAATGCAGTCACTTTCCACGGTGAAATGAGGAGGTGATTTCTAACCTTATCTAGATGAACTCCTAATTAACCTTGGTTGCATATCTTTCCATGCTCAATGACCACTATTGCTGATAAAGGTGCCTGCATTAGTGACTGGGTGCCAAGGAAAAAGACATCTCCTCCTTTGAAGATGATTTCTTATAAACAACCAATTAACTCTTGCTTAGCTGATAATTTCATTTTTCCAGAAGATTACAGGTGTTTGGAATATTAAAGATCATCCTAGTAATGATTACCATATTTCATAAGATGTAGATTTTTCAAGCCTAACACCCTTGAAATCCGATTTATCTTAGAGCTAATGACATCTTACAATCACTGTTAGCCAGTGGCAGCTGTGGTGTAGTTGACCTTGTCTTTGAATGTGTGAACTTCATTATAATTCCTAGTGGTATTACAGAATAACCCCAACCTCTTTATGTTTCAATCAATAAACCATTTAAAGACTATCAGAGGAGGAAAAGGAAAAGCTTCCCAATGGTATGTTCGTCAAACTTTTTTAAAAAATGTCAACATCATATCTTGCACTTATGGGTGTCAACAACTTGGAAGAAAATGTTGGAGGCAGTAATGGAGTGAAGACATGATATATCCCCATCAGCCTTAATGGCACAGTATGGAAATATGGACTTCAAAGACAGCAGAGATGTCTGATTTGGACAATTGAAGCATTTAACTTTTCATATTTTCAAAAGAAAGACAGATTCTAATGTTTTGTGTCTAAATTAGCCCAAAATAACCCTTAGTGAATGTAAATAAAAATTCAAAACAATAAGGAAACCATGTGTTATGTTTTCATTGCCATTATTTTCCAAGAACTATATCAAATATTAGAGTATCTTAAAAATTTAAATTCCATGATAGACAGTGGATTTCAGCATGGCTGCCACATGCGCTGAATGAGTGGTGGCTCATCTGAGAGGGACTTTGAGACCACATCTGGGCTCAGTAAAGAGGAGGGTGACCAGAGATGTCACAATGGAAGCTGGTGCCCCTGCCATTTTTCTTCCAGTTCAGCCCCTCCTCAAACCAGTAGTTCTCCTCCTTTTCTTAATTTTTCAACTTAGAAATATAAATATGGATGGTTAATGCACCTTTCTTTACTATTTTTAAAGATTTTATTTATTCATGAGAGACAAAGAGAGAGAGAGAGAGAGAGAGAGGCAGAGACACAGGCCGAGGGAGAAGCAGGCTCCCTGCGGGGAGCCCAATGTGGGACTTGATCCTGGGTCTCCAGGATCACACCCTGGGCTGAAGGCAGGTGCTAAACCACTGAGCCACTCAGGAATCCCTGCACCTTCCTTTAAAAGGCAGGGGTAAACTGAGCTTTCAAAAAGTGTGTACGAGCTGTTTTTTACCCTGAAAAATAAAATCAAGCTTTATTCAAGCTTTTCAGCAGTGCCCTGCATTATCTGACCTCTGCATCTCATCTCCCTCACACTGTCAGATAAAATACAGATAGGATATGCTTCTACTAAAAATAATATACTCGTTAGCTGAAATTCAAACTTAACTAGGTGTCCCATTATTCTATTTGTGAAGCCTGGCAGTTCTGCCCATCACTCACTGCCCCCATCTCTCCACCTCCATCACCCTACCCTGCCTGTCTCTGCCCCAATCCCCAGGCTCCTCAGGTTACCACACATGCTGCCCCTTCAAGGTCTGCCTAATTTCTCCTCATCCTTCTGCTCCCAGCTGAAGGGTCACTCCTCAGAGACTACTTGCTGATTCCTTAATCAAAATTAGTTCCTCTGTTGAAATTTCTCATCAACACCTTTTCTTTTTCTTCATAACGCTTATCACAATTTGTAATTACTCACTTATCTCTGTGGTAATATGATTAGTGTCTGTATTAGTTCCCTCTTGCTACAATAACAAATTACCAAACCTCCGTGGCTTAAAAAAACACAAATTTATTATCGTGAAGTTCTGATGGTTAAAAGTCTACAACTGGCTGGTAGGGCTGCATTCCTACTGGAGGCTCTAGGGAAGAATCATGTCCTTGCCTTTCCTAGCTTCTTGAAGATGCTTGCATTCTCTGGCTCAAGGACCCATATCACTCCCGCTTCCACCTTCACATTTCCTCCTCTGTCTCTGACCCTCCTGCTTCTCTCTTTTAAGGAACATGTGGTTAGATTGTCCCCACCCAGATAAATCTAAGATACTCTTGCTTCAAGATCTTTAATTTAGGCATATATGCAAAGTCCCTTTTGCAATGTGAGGTGACATATTCACAGATTCAGGGATAGAATGTGGCCATCTTTGAGGGGTCATTATCCTGCCTCCCATAGCATCTCACAGACTGTGAAAATGGACCATGTCTACTTTTTCTCACTGTATCTATGGGGGCTGGCAGGCATATAATGGGCACTAGATAAATGGTGGTGAAATAAATGAATATATCCTTTATGTTTCCCTACTTTGAAGCAAATGGCAGAATCCCTACACAGTTGACCAAATAGAATTGACTAATCTGAATACTTAATTTAGAGGTATGCTATTTCAAAAGGGAGGCATATAGGTAAGATCCTGCTTGTGCTGTGGCAGCTTCAGATGTCTACCCACTTTTTTTTTTCCCATCACAGGATTTAAACTCATGATCCTGAAATCAAGACCTGAGCTGAGATCAAGAGTCAGATGCTTAACTGACTGGGCCACCCAGGCACCCTCACACCCAATTATTCTATACTCACCTTCATCTCTCTTTCCCTCTCAGAAGCACTGGATGCATTTGACTTTTCTTTCTGTCTTTAAACATGTATCCCTCAGCTTCCAGAACCCAATAGTCTCCTAGATTTACTCCTTCTTCTCCAACAGTTCCTTCTTAGTTTGCTTTCCTGGTATGACTTCTCCACCTGACCATTCATGTTGGAGCACCTGAGGCCTTGGTGCAGGCTGCCTTCTCGTCTCTGACCATGTTCAGTCCCTTAGGTGATCTCATCCAGGCCTGTGATTCTAACTTACCTACTGTGGATGGCTCTAAAATCACATATCCTGCTCCCTATTGGTACTCTTACCTGAATGTCTAATATTATCCCAACTTAGAATGTCCCAAAACAGAACAAGAGTGTTCCCTGTTCCTGTTGCTCCCAAATACAGTTCTCCCTTCAGAGTCCACATCACAACAAAGAGCATCACCATCCAACCACTTAACATTCTTCTCCCAACATCTAATTCATTAGCAGACTCTGTTGATTCTGCCCAAAATGTACCTCATATACATCCACTTCCCTCCAGTTCCGTGCCCATCTTCCTAACCCATCCATCCAGCATCTCTAGCCTCATCCTAGTAATCTACCAACAATCTACTTCCAGCCCTTACTTCCTCCTATACTATGTTCTCCACACAGTGGCCAGAGTTTGGTCTTTTAAAAATGTCAGTCAGACCATGCCACTCCTTGCTTAAATGCTTCTAACTGCTTCCCTGCACTTAAATGCAGACTTGGTTTTTTGGCTTTCAGAGCCCTCCAACACCAGATACCTGCCCACCCTCCAGCCCCATCTCATGGCACTCCTCTCACTCATCAGTCTCTATAAAGTTGTCAAACTCGCCACACTATTTATGTGTCAGTGCCTTAGCCTATGCTATTCCCTGTACTTGGAACTCTTCCCCAGCTCCTCACATAGCTGGGAACTTACCCTCTTTCAGGTCTAAAACCAAACATCACCTCCTTAGAAGTAATTCCCTAAAGCCTGTATCTAAAGTAGCTACCCTCTCCATCACATGTCATTCATTACCTTGTCAATTTCCTTCAGGCATATATCACAATCCAGAATCATCTTCTTCATTTATGTAGTTACTTGTCCCTCACATTAGGGTAGAAGCTCTTTTCAGTCTTCTTCACAACTAGATCAGGACCTAACATGAAGTACTTGCTCAAAAAATGTCAGTGGACTGACTTAAATGAATAAATAGTTTAAGAAGACTAAATAATCCAGAGCTTGCCAAATATATCAATATCAGACTGTTGCGCTTTTGCAATTGCTTACTGAAGAATCTCCAGTGGGACATTCTGAAAAATGCATCATCCTGGGGGTGGTGGGGTTACTAAACTGCCTGCAGCCTCAGGAAGCCCAGCTAGTGCACCCCAGCCAGCACTGGTATCGGGGGTACCCCCTTTCTCTGCAGTACTGTGACAGATGAGAGATAATAGCAACTACAGGTATTAAAAGTGCTGTCTCCAAAGGAGTACCTCTGAGTACCAGCCACATCATGCAGGCATCAAGAGGGACCAGGATGGTCCTTGGAGCATGAGGAGAGCAGAGTTTCTCCTCATAGTCAGAGGGAGGAACTTAGTACAGGCACGGGCTGCAGACAGAACAGCCATTCAAGCTCCATGGTGGTGGCTTGGGAAAATGTCTCTGTATGTGAGCATGAGCTGAAAGCCCTATTTACCTACAGTTCTGCCGTTCTAAGATTCCAGGCCCAAGGGGGCTAGAGGGACCAGAGAGAGGTTCATCCTCCTCCTGTGTCAAGAAAAAGTGCTGTCAAGTGGGGCCCTTGCTAGGCAGAGGAGGAGGCAAGAACTGCACAGCAACATAACCAGAGAGCAGGTTTCTTCTCCTGGAGAAAATAAGAAACCAGGTCAACACACTAGACTGCATAAGCATCCTAGGTTCCTAGAGGACTCTCAGGAAGGAAGCTCCAAATGGAAAGAAGGACATTCAGGCCACAAGCAGGATGGGGTCTCTGAGTCTCCAAAGCAAATATCAAATGGGATGTGACCTAAGTTCATTTTCCAAGTGGGAATGGTAGAATTTTCCAGAAGCTTTTGTGAGCTTCATTATGAATTCCACAGAGCTCATATTTTAATGACCGTCAATAAGCCAGAGACAAGAAATAATGATAAGAAACCATGGACAGACATTGGGGTGCTCAATGCTTCTTTTTACTTCAGAAATCTTTCAGCTGGGTACCTTGCTTTTAATAACCGAAAACCATCCATGACGTGTCCTCATTCTTTCCCAGAAGGAATCCAAAAATCAATGTGTCTGAAGCACATTTCTTCCCTCATTTGTATCAGTGGTTCTCAATAGGAATGATTTTCCCAGTCAGGACATTTCATCAAGTTTTGAGATGTTTTTGGTTGTCACAACTTGGGGAACAGGGTGCTGCTATTCACATCTCGTGTATAGAGGCCTGGATGTTGCTAAACATCTTACAATGTGCAGGACAGTAGCCCTCCACAACAAATAGTTATTCTGTACAAAATGACAACTTTTTTTTCATTTTTTAAAAAGATTTTATTTATTTATTCATGAGAGTCAGAGAGAGAGAGAGAGAGGCAGAGAGAGAGAGAAGCAGACTCCATGCAGGGAACCCGATGTGGGACTCGATCCCAGGTCTCCAGGATCACGCCCTGGGCTGAACGTGGCGCTAAATCGCTGAGCCACCTGGGCTGCCCTTTTTTCATTTTTTAAATAAATTTATTTTTTATTGGTGTTCAATTTGCCAACATATAGAATAACACCCAGTGCTCATCCCATCAAGTGCCCCCCTCAGTGCCCGTCACCCAGTCACCCCCATCCCCTGCCTACCTCCCTTTCTACCACCCCTAGTTCATTTCCCAGAGTTAGGAGTCTCTCATGTTCTGAAAATGATAACTTTTTTAGTGCTGGGTGTGAGAGTTCTGCTTTACACTAAAATGTACTCAAATCTCTTCTCTGCTGTGGTTCTGTAATTATGAGAAGAGGGGAAATGATTTGTGATATTGAACCAGAGCTGACAGTTCATCTTGCAAACAGTTCTAATCCAGAGAAGTTAACTAAGCACAAATTTCTTTTTTTATTTAGTGCTGATGCCACCCCATGGAAGAGTCTGCCCGACTGTTTGCTCCAAGCATTTTCCCCTCCATTGAGTAACTGCTTTAGATTGCAGGCAACCCCACAGATGGTTAGAAGCATTTTCCCTCAATATATTAAAAAACCTCAAGTACATATTCCTTTGGAAGTTCAATATCACAAAAGTCACAAGGCCATTTACAAGGATTACTTTCAAAGGCCTTTTATGGTTACTATTAAATAAATTATGTGTTCAGTGTACTGGAGCTTTAGAGAAGAGATAAAAGCCGAATCTCTGCCCTGAAGAGCTTGTGATGCCCTGCCAGGCCCAATAAAATAAGGCATGAAAGAGGACTTCGGTGTGATGAGAAGAGTCAGGTCTCACTGGGGGAAAAATTCACAAGGGAAACTATTTCAAAGAGAGGATCCAGTGAAACCATGGCTATTCCCTCTGCTAAAGAACCGAGCTAATCGAAGGCAGTTGGGGCTTCAGCATTACTCACTTAGGCCTGAGGTTAATGTGGAAAGACACTAGTGGGCAGGAGGGGAGGCTCCCAGGGACCATCCCTCAAACTCTTGACTCAGTGTCCAAACTTATAGTGATAGTAGTTCAGCTCTGGACCTTTGTTGTTGTTTTTTTTTTTTTGCTTTTGTTTGTTTGTTTTTGTTGTTGTTTTTGAGAGAGAGAGAGAGAGAGAACACATGCATGCTAGTGGGGGGAGGAGGGGCAAAAGGAGAGGGAGAGAAAGAATCTTAAGTAGGCTCCACACCCAGTACGGAGGCTGACACAGGACTCAATCTCACAACTCTGAGATTATGACCTGAGCCAAAATCAAGAGTTGGATGCTTAACTGACTGAACTATCAGGTGGCCCATCAGCTCTGGGCCTTTGATTCACTTTCCAGCCCCACAAATTTAGATACCAGAGAAAATTCTGGAAACACAAATGTATTTCACTTCCTGTCTGCTTCCTAATCAAGACCATAATTATATTCTGAAAATGTGACTCTGGAATAATATATGCCAGGGAGCTGGTGATTCTTGCTGCCATGTACAGGAGAGAGGCCCCTCAAGGAATAGCCACTTTATCAGGGCTGGAGGCACCCTTGGTTAGAGTATTAGTTTGCTAGAGCTGCTGTGACAAAGTATCACAAACCAAGAGTTAAACAACAGAGACTTATTGTCTTATAGTTTTGGAGGCCAGAAGTCTGAAATCAGGACGTCAACTGAATTGGTTCCTCTTGAGGGCAGTGAGGAAAAGAATCTGTTTCATACTTTTCCCCTAGCTTCTGGTGGTTTGCCGGCAATCCTTGACGTTCTTTGGCTTGTGCCAAAATGCCACCCTATCTCTGCCTTTATCTGCACATAGCAGTCTCCATGTGTGAGTCTGTACCCCTTTTAATAAGGACATCAGTCATAATGGATTAGGGGTACACCCTACTCCCATATGGACTCATCTTAACTAATTATATCTGCACTTACAAATATGGTCACATTCTGAGGAACTGGGGATTAGGATTTCAACATAAGAACACTTGGGGTGGTGGCAGGATCCCTGGGTGGCTCAGTGGTTTAGTGCTGCCTTTGGCCCAGGCCGTGATCCTGGAGTCCGGGGATCAAGTCTCACATTGGGCTCCCTACATGGAGCCTGCTTCTCCCTCTGCCTGTGTCTCTGCCTCTCTCTCTTTCTGTGTCTCTCATGAATAAATAAATAAAATCTTTAAAAAAAAAAAAGAACACTTGGGGGATATAATTCAACCTATAACAGAAGCTGTAAAGGGAAGACTTCTGAGCTCACAGCATTCCAGCTTATTTTAAGGTCTGTTGATGATGCTACAATGCCTCCCAACCAGGGGATGTCTGAAGCTGTTGTCACAGCTCTTGATTCTATATTCTGTGGTGGCCCCTACTGCTAAATCAATGGCAACTCTGATTCTTCAGAGCTTAGCTGGAGCCATTTGGGACATGTCTCTCTCCACTGGCTAGAGTCACCTTGTCAATTCAGCATGTTCCTTAGTGTGTATCAGAAGGGAAGAGTTGACACTAAACCACCACCCTTATCTGTTCTTCCTTTAAAAAAATGACAAATTACTAACAATCTCTTTATAGAACTGCATGTTATTCAATAATAGTTGAATGCCTGCTCTGTTTGGGGAGGAGGGGGCCACTCTGCCAAGAGCTGTGGAGGAACAGAAGATAGATGTCTGTTTTGATGAAGCATACTGTGGGCCAGACTGCTGAAAAATAAAGCAGTAACACATCAGCCTATTTTTGTATCCAAATGACCTAAGAACCTAAATTAGGACTTCTGAGCCTAGGACTATTGTGAAACCCCCAGTGGTAAGGAGGGATGGGTATTTAGGGCTACAGTAGAGTGTGTGTGACATCACTCTAGGGGTTTCAATTCACAGATGGTACCTGTGAAATAGCTTGTACCATGCACAGCCATACACTGTGGCTCTAGGTTTATCATCTTCTCTTTACTTTCTCAGCCTTGTGGTACCACCTCATCCAAAGCCATTACTATGATTGAATGCTATAGACATCGCTATAGACTGAATATTGCCCCTAAATTCATGTGCCGAAACCTAATCCCCGATGTGATGGTATTTGAAGATGGGGCCTTTGGTAAGTGACTATGTCATGAGGGTGGAGCCCTCATGAATGAGATTAGTGCCCTTATGAAAAAAGATCCCAGATTGCTCCTTTGCCCCTTCCACCCTGTGAGGACACAGGGAGAATGCAGCTATCTATAAACTTGGATGAGGGCTCTCACCAGACACCAAATCTGCTAGTGCATTGATCTTGGGCTCCCCTGCCTTCTGACCTATGAGAAATAAATTCCTGGTTATGAGCACCCAGGTCTATGGTGTTTTGTAATGGCAGCTTGAATGGAGAAAAACAGCTGTATTCTTGCCAGTGCCCACATCACAGGCTTTCAATGACCCTTTTTGTCCTTCCTGTCAACACCTATAAACTGACACTCTTACACCAACTCTCACCTCATGTTTGACTGTCACACACAATCAGTTATCACCTCATTTATCACCAATAGTAAGCTGCCAATGTTTAGAAACAATCATTTCATAGATTAGTATTGTTATCCCTTAGTGTGATTCCTTTCACTTATTTATGTCCTAATGCAGGTGATCACCTAATCCCATAATCTCTGAGAAAGAAAGGAAGAGGGCATGCTCCATACTGCTGCCAGGGTTATCTTTCTAAGACTCGGGGTTGATCCTGTCACTCTCCCATTCAGGAGTCTTCAAGAGTTTACCTTGTATCCAGAATGAATGCTACATGTCTTAGCAGAGGTGATCCCACAATTTGCTCCATCTCTTCCCTCCCTGCATTCCCAGCCTCATCTTCAATACTACCCCTTCACATCCTACATTCTAGCCAAATTGGACTACTGGTTTCATTTCAACATTTTATTTTACTTGCTACTGCAGTGCCTTCATTTTTGCTGTTCTGCTTGATATTCCTTGCTCCAGAGATACATGCCAAATACTACCCAATTCTCCCAATAAGAATCTATCTTTCCCCCATTCTGTGCTTCTATGACATTGTTAGTATAAATGATTTAGCACAATTATCACATTCCGTTGTGACTTCATTTATAATTGTGCATCTTGTCTTGGGTATTAGATGCTATGCTCTATAAGGAATATACACACCTGTTTCCTCAAAGCACCAAGCACAGAGATATACAGATGGCAGGTGCTTAGTCAAGATTCAATTTCCACTAGACATCAAAGCTGCTAATGAATTAGAAAGCACTCATTTAAGCATCATCTGTGTCTTTGACTTAAATGGTGTTTTTTGGTGTTTTTTTTTTTTTCTTTCCTCAATTTCTTCTCTGCTCAAGTCTTTTCCTTAGGAATTAGCTTCCAAGTGAATATCTTCTCCTTTATCTTTCTCCTTTTGGATGCTGGAGGAGGATGGGGCAAAAGATTCCTACCATGGCTTCTTTGTCCTTTCCTGGGATTTGATCATGTTAGGATATTGTCTCTGTTAGGATGCACTGAGTGCAACTTTCCACCACTGATCCTTCCAATACATCAGTTTAGGCTTTAAATAAGAACTGAGGAGCTCTCGTGCTATCGGTCTATTTGTCCTTTCATGAACTTTCTATATTAACAACACATTGCCATTGGTGATTTGGGGGTGGCTTTTTTTTTGCGTGATACTTTACCCTACCACCTCGGGTTAATGGTTGCTAGAAAGGCTATCACAATATCGTGCATATATTATTTCCCCAAAACTACAGGATTTTGCTGGTCCTTGCTTTTCTCTGCTATGCCACAAATAGCATTACATGTGAGATTCTGTGCAGCTGCAGAAAGTTCCCACGACCAGTGGAGGCTGGATAGTTCTCCACACTGGCTGCAGCCCTTCAGAAATCAGGCCCTGACTTTGATTTAGTTAGCATAATAATACTGGTGGATAATTCATTATTCTGGGGAATTTGAGTTTTTTAAGCATCCTAAAATAATTCAGTAAAGAAACCTAAGATAAGAACAGTACCAGAAAAGAAAGGTTTCAGGTGTGTTTGCCACTAATTTTACTATATACAGCACATAAGTATGAATTCGGGTAAATTACCACATCACTGAGGAAGCTACTTAACCTCTGTGGGTCTCAATTACTATACTTATCCACGGAGCTTTTTTGAGAACCAAACAAGAATACATATAAAGCATGTCAGTAGAGTGCCTGACACATGGTTAAGTGCTCAAGGACATGTAGCTATTATGATTATGAAAAATCAGGCAAGTTCCTTTTCTCCTTGGTGACTCTATTCTTCTCTCTTCAAAACACAGATCATAGTTACCTTTTAGTGTCATCTGATAAGAATGTTTTATAACTTAATACCCATTAAATGCACTGAGAGTCTCGGATGAAAGCCTCTCTATAAAGGGAGAAATTTATACTATTTTTCAGAGAAGCAGTTAGCTATGATTTAATATGAAATATTTGTTCTTCTAATACTTTATTAATAAAACTGATGCCAAATATGTAAGCTTTCTAAATGTTCCAATTCATTACTTTAAGTGCCTCTTTATCAAATGGAAACATCTGTGTTGGAACAACTTTGATTCAGTGCTTGTCACAGTGACAGTGGTATTTGTTAGGGCTACAATAAATTTTTTTGCATGTTTGCATATATTTGAGATGCTCAACAATTAATTAGAGAGGGAAGAAGTTCCTTCAGTAAAAACAAAATAGCAGATCAAAAAAGAGGCACGTTTATTCTTCAGGTTCCAAGAGACTTTCTGACATTTTTGTTCTTTTTATTTCTTTTTTAGTTTAAGGGCAGATCACTGACTGTTAATTTGAATGCCAATTCCTAAACTGAGATCCAGTTTAAAGCCAGATATGGCTCTCGTTGCCAAGGTTGTTTGGAGAAATGCTAAGGGTCATGGATAGGCAAGGACTCATACATATGGATGTTACCTGCCCTGCCACCCCAGCCCCAAATGCAAAGCAGACAAGCAAACAAACCCCAGAAGAGTGCCTAGCACATAACAAATGCTCAATATATATTTCTAGTAAATAAGCAAGCTAATTTCTACACCTCTAGGTCTGTGCTCACTAGCAAGAAAGCAATCCCATGGTGTGTGAGGTGAGCGATCTCCCTGGCACAGAAGGAAACATTCCCATCTTCAGAGCTTCATCAGGCACCATTCCCATGTATTCCTCATGATTCCTGGGTCATGCTGGCAAGCTCTAGAGTTTTCCTGATCTATTTTATTACATTATTTTACCAGCCCAAAGTAGAGGAGAAAGACATCTGACCCAACATTACTGACTTTTTTGTTCTACTCCCAGTTTTCATGGATCTTTTAACGTGATCTTGGCAATGCAATGATTTTAAGCCAGTAAATAACTATAGCAATAAGAAATCAGTAAAAATGATCCAATTCTCTTGATAATAGAGATCAGCTTCCTAAAGGACTTGAATTAGGATGTCAAACCAGTAGTTACTGTGTGAAGGAAAATGAGGGCTATGGATCCAGAGGTGAGTGTGCTCTATATGCAAGATAATAAGGGCCCTAACCTCTAGAGTAGTGGATCTCCCACCTTGGTGAGTGTCAGAATGCCCAGGAAGCCTTGTTAAAACAATTTGCTTGGCCATTTTCTCAAAGTTCCCGACTTAGTAGGTCTGGAATAGAGTCTGTTAATCTGCATTTTAACAAATTCCCAGGTAATATTGGCCACACTTTGAGAACTACTCCCCTGAGGTTTTAGGTTGAGGGTTGCAAACTCCGCTGGTGTTCAGTAGCCAGACAGGAACATAAAGAACTGGGTTTAGCATCTGGGAGTGGCGAGGCCCGTGGTGCACTGCAAAGTGTATTCATGATTTAACGGCCACTCAAACCGACAGCATTACTGTAATCACAGTGTAGGAAGGCAGGTGTCTGGGACCCTGGCTCAGCCATTTGCTTGCCACTGTTCACTCTAACACCTCGAAATGTATTCTTTAAAAAAGCATAGAAGCTCATACCATAATCAGAGTTCTATCTATAACTTGGGTTGAAACCCTTCTTTCCCTAGTCCTTTTTCAGAGAAGTTATAGATCATTCATAGTCATGGCACCATACTAAGCAATGCCCACTGGAAATCAGCTGACGTGCCACCTGGGAAATGTTGTGATTAGAGCATCTTCTAAGAGTCAGCAAGGTGTGCTGTGTGTTCTGCATCTTCCCCTCCAGACTCGCTCTCCCTCCTTCCCCACCTTGCTGCGCTCCCAGAGGCTAACCACTGGGGACTGGCAGAGCTGGGCTTCCTTGCCTTCTAGCTCCTGGTTGGGATGGCCAGTGTGAAGGAGACTGGAGGCAGGAAGAGGGAGAGGTCACCCATCCACCCTGAGCCATGATTGTCAGTGGTTCTGCTCTAAGACCACAACTCCCATTAGGTGGCCCCCTCCTAGAGTTACAGCTACTTCTTCTGGGCAGCCTCTCCTTTCTCTGGCTGCTTCCTGTCTAAGGATGCAAACAGCTCCCAGTTTCCCCAGTCCTTGGTCTCCCTCAGCCCTGACCCAAACTTTGTAACTAGGTCCTTCATTGTATTCCATTCCCTCACCCCTTTTGAGTGTCTTGTGTTCCCCACCTGGACCCTGTCTGATTCACAGTTCTACTGGACCAGTCTGAATATTCCTCATTAGTATCAAAATTACATGAGACAATTTAGCAGCGACAAACCAAACAGCAGAACAGTGAGTGTTTGCCCTTCGGTAAAATCAAGTACTAAATGCTGCCCAATTATGGAATTAACCTTTTTTTTCAAGTACCAATCAGCATTCTACTTCTGGAGCCCAGGTTCAGGTTGTTCAGGGGAAGACCAGATAAGCACAAAATCAGCTTTACACACAGGGATCTTGCTGCCAAAGCTTCTGGATTTTTATTGTTATCCTGGCCCTCTAGGCTCAGAGGCCTCTGAAAGCAGTGGTGGGAGCCCCTGAGAAAGAGACTATTACCATGCAGGGACCACAGAGCCAGGATGCAGTCGCACACATCTGACATCGCAACACGACAGTTCACATTTCTCTGGTCTGTGACACATTTGGAACAAGCATCAGCCCTTTAGATCTGCAGGGTTCTGGCAATGGAAAACACCACAGGTAACTAAAAACAGAACTCGACGGTCTCCATAAATTTGTCAGCTGATGAAATCAGGCTGCCAGGGTCATGTTAGGAGTGACAGATCAGTATCACTTCTATTTCCGTGACTTGAAAACACAAACCATCCTGGGCCATGAGACAAAGCCATAAGTGAGAGATTGTAAATTGGCAGCTTGCAGGCACGGCACAATCCACAGGCATGTTACACAGCCCAAAGAGTGTTTTTATTTTGTTCATTTGGTTGCTATCATTGAATATTTTGGGGATTTCATGTAACTATTTTGCTTTCAACTTTTACTGAAAAAAATTTTCTTGTAGCAGTCTGATGCTGCATAGAGAGTAGAATACTTGGTAGACCTAGATGGAAATGTTAATGACTATAAGCTAATAGGGGAATGAGAAAGGTTCAATGTGGCCCAACACCTAGAGAGACGCTAATAATCAAGTATCTGTTGATGGCGAGGCAGCCACCAGAGAGAGATGTACAGAGAATTCATTTAGGTCAGCCTGAGGTTCAGCAAGCACATTGCTTGTGATTTCATAATTGCTAAGGAATGACTGTGTCCAAGGGCATTATCTTCTCTTTTGTCACAGGAATGGTGGGAAACATCCATTTAATAAGTAGCATGGGGGTGGGAAGTTGGACAGCCCAGCTCTGGTCACAGTTTGGTCACACCAAACTCAGAATAAAAACTATGCCTCCTCCAGGTGTGGCAATAAATGTATTAGCTACTGGGAAGGTTCTTCTATGAAAACCAGGCTTTCTGATGTCCAGGCCTGTCCCAATGACTAGAAGACACTAAGCCACAGTGACAGACAAGGCTCCGAGTTTGAAAACAGAGCTTACCCAGCAGAGAGAGAAATGACATTGGCTTCCCTGGGCTTGCCAAGAAGGTGAGCAGGCAAGGACCAGGTGCACCACCTTCCTCCATGGACTAATAACTTAATGACATGTTTCCACTTCAGTGTGGGGCCAAACCACTCCAGGGACCTTCTTTCATCTTCTTCTCTCCCCTTTGTCACACACACACACACACACACACACACACACACACACACACACCACCTTACAGATCAAGAAGGTTTAGAGAGAAAAATACACTTGCCAGAGTGGAAAATATTCCATTCCTCAACTCAGGTCTTCCAGACAGCCCACCCAGACTCTTCCCAAAGTTTGGTCAACATGCACCACAATTCAAATTGTAAATAATAATAACAGTTGCTTACATTTACTGCACTAAGCATGTAATTATGGACCAGGTAGGTGTATATATTTAGACCTCTTCTTCCTCTTCTTTTTCTCCTCCTCTCTTCCCCCTCCTCTCCCTCTTCCTTCTTTTAGTTTCAAGTTTTAACTGAAATTCCAGTTAGTTAACATACAGTGTAATATTAGTTTCAGCAATAGAATTTAGTGATTCATCACTTATATACAACTCCCAGTGCTCATCACGGCCAGTGTCCTGCTTAATCTCCACCACCTCTTTAACCATCTACTGACCACCTTGCCTCCAACAACCATCAGTTTGTTCTCTATAGTTAAGGGTCTGTTTCTTAGTTTGCCTCTTTTCCCCCTATGTTTATCTGTTTTGTTTCTTAAATTCCACATATAAGTGAGATAATATGGTATTTGTCTTTCTCTGATGACTTATTTTGCTTAGCTTTATACTCTCCAGCTCCATCTACATCTTTGCAAATGGCAAGATTTCATTCTTTTTGATGGCTGAGTAATATTTCAATATATATAATATTTCAATATATATTATATATGTATATATATATTATATATATATACACCACATCTTCTTTATCGATTCATCAGTTGATGGAAATTCGCACTCTTTCTATAATTTGGCTATTGTTGATAATGCTACTATAAACATCAGGGTGCGTGTGCTCCTTTGAATCAGTATTTTTGTATTCTTTGAGTAAATACCTAGTAGAGCAATGGCTGGCTAGCTTGATTTTTAACTTTTTGAGGGATCTCCAAACTGTTTTCCAAAGTGGCTGCACCAGTTTTCATTCTCACCAACAGTGTAAGAGGGTCCCTTTTCTCCACATCCTCCCCAACACCTGTTGTCTCCTGTGTTGTTAATTTTAGCCATTCTGACAAGTGTGAGGTGATACCTCACTGTAGTTTTGATTTGTATTTCCCTGAGGATGAGTGACGTTGAGCATCTTTCATGTATCTGTTAGATCTCATCTTTAATTTCTCTTGACAAGCCTATGAGGCAAGCACCATTCTATTTCAATGTTCAGGTTGAGGAAATGGAAGCTCAGGAATGTTCAAGGTCATCCCAACAGTAAGTGGCAGAGCCAGGATTCAAAACTGACTTCTCTGATCCCAGAATTGGAGTAAATATATTACACTGAATATACTAAACTGGTTTCCTGAGAGATTGTCATGGAAAAGTCCTTTGTTGTTTGTACAGACAGAAAGGGAGGCACAAAGAGGTTAACAATTTCCTCAACATCACGGTCTCTACATGAGTCAGTGTGAGCAGAGACCCAGAACTTGAACTGGGGTATTCCCAAGGTTATAAATAAGCAAATCCTACCCAGTTGTATTTTCCTCATTCAGCACAATATCATGCAAGCTTCCCTCTAGGTATGATACAAATCAATGGGCTTCCAGGGCATGAGGGCAGATTTCAGACTCCTGCCAACAAGGAGCCGGAGGCCTCAGTCCCACAACCACAAGGCAAGAAGTTCTCCCAGCAACCTGGATGAGCTGGGAATGCCACCTGGTTGACACTTTGATTGCAGCATTGGCAGGCATGGAGCAGAGGACCCAGTAAAACCCTACCCACACTCCAGACCCACAAAACCTGTGAGATGATAAATGTATTATTTTTAGCCATTGAATTTGTAGTAATTCATCACACAGCAACAAAAATACCTGATAAACAATAAAACAGGGATAATGGCCCCCCAGAATGCATGTTTAATTTTTTTTCAGCTGGCAACAGTCATTCAGAGAAAGGCAAGAAAGCTATCAAAGCAGTTTTTAAATGCTTCATCCTGGGGGACCTAGAATGTGTGCAGCACTCAGCTTAGGTGGAGCTTCCTAGAGGATTCAAAGATGCCCCCGACACTGCCCCCAGGGAGATAGAGACTCTGAACAAGGAATTGTCATATGTAAAGTTTGAGAAGAGCAGGATCCCTGGAGAGATCTGGGGCTAGAACCTGAGCTACGGAAGGAAGGCAGGAGGAAAGCTGCACAAGAGCATCGGGCAGGGGTAACTTTTGATTCAGAACTTCCAGGAAGAGGATTGAGAGCACCTTATAGAACAGTTTACTGTTATACTGGTGAAATAAACAGGTCTAGTTCTGTTTTTCCGTGGTAAAGAAGAAGAAGCAGATGAAGGGATACTCCATGAAGCCCTCTCTTGCTTCTGTTAATTCATATTTAATATTTCCTAATCCCAGAAAGATCCAAAAGCTACAGAAGGTGTAGTGCACTCTGGCTACTGTTGGTAGCCCACTCATTCCTCTTATTGCCTCTGTGCTCCCATCCTGCAGCAGCTGTGACTTTTGAGGTTTTCCCTTGAGCCCTGGAACTACCTCACCCATGCAGAAAGCTAGAAGTGTCTGGGAGGTTACCTACTGCCACTTTCACCCCAGTGCTCCCAGCTGACAGCCAGTGATACGATGGATCAGTGTGGAGGTATAATAGCCTAGCTTCCTTCCCATGAATCAGGACAAATCTTAGGATAGTTCATACTCCAGCGCTCCCAAGAGAATCAGACATCACTTAAAACCACATCCTTTATGGTTTCTTCTCCATTCCTTTACTGGGGATGCTCCTCCTGGGAGCATTTCCTTAATAAATCTCTTACACTCAAATTCGTAACTCAGAACCTGCCTCAAGGAGAACCCAAATTAAGAGAAAAGAGAAATAGAAATGTCCTATGGCTCTAGACATGTGGTATTTGGCTGCATTTTAGAGTTCATTGATCTACTTTGCCCAGAGAATATATCTAGAACATTCTCTGAGGTGGGCTGAGTCACAGCATCATGCTCATCCACCAAGGTCACATACCTCTCCCTAAGTGCTCCATTATCTGGTGCCCACTCCTCCTAGGGTCTGGCACTTCTTGTCAGCACCTTGCAGCTGCTGTCAAGTTCATCCAAGCTACCATGGACAAAGATCCTGCAAACAATCTACTTGACCTGGATAGGGGACAATGTAGCCCAATCTGACATCCACATTTAAAAGTGAAAAAAAAATTTTTTTTAAAGATGAAAATCAAGAATTTTAAGTGACCTCAAGAAAAACTATAATAGGAACAGTGAACCTTAGCTCTCTAACCTAAAACTTGTGCCATGACAACATACATTATGACCCATATTGTTTCTAATGGTTTATTATGGAGGGAAAAATTCAGGCCTCTTGAACTCTTCCCTACTAAGTTCACAAAGATATGTTATTGGCCCCTGTGAAACATGGGAATTCAGAACAATATTAATACTCTGGATGTATAACTGTAAAATAACTCTCCTAAAAAGTGAAACCCTTCCCTGTATCATATATTGCTTTCACTTATGCTTAAAATCTACTTAAGAGAACTTGCCAAATAGTTTTTAGAGTTGGAAACCAAAGAGAAAAAAAAAATAAATGAATAACATATGCCCTTACTTGGATCCTTCTTCAGCATGGTAAGGAATATCTAGAAGGTAAGTTTTACTCTTTTTACTTAGATTTAAAACAACGTAGTTGAGTTAGGACAGAAAAGTAGGCTACCAGCAAAGCCTGGATCCCTTTATATGAAACAGACTTTTAACCGCACCGCCCCCTCCCACTGAGTAGTTTTCACAATTTCACAGAGCTATTTTAAAATTTTCTTTAAGGAAAACAGAAATTAAAACTTGACTAAAACAATCCTTTAAGGAAAGGCAACAAAGTATTTCAAATTTGAGTCAGCAATTTATTGCACGAACCCTTTTTAACCTTCACATACTACTTTCAATATTTCACTATGTTTTGTTAAGACAAATCACTTAAGAGACCTGGACAACAGAGCTGGGGAGTGTCAAAGGATTATAGTGACAACCAAAAAATGTGGAAGTGAAGCTCAGTGTGTCTGTAATGATGCAAAGCATGTGTAGCAAACAGTGTAGTCTCAGCTTTAGGAATGATGATGGGCACCATTTATGGAATCGGAAAGTTGCAAGTTTTATTTCCGGCTGTGGAACTGAATGACTTTGAGTGAGTTGCCTCACCTCAGTGAGCCTAATTTTCTGGATCTGTAACATGGGGCTGATAATACCTTTCATGGGGTCAGAGTGCGGATTAAAGGTGATATGTATGTGTGACAAGATGGAGAAATATTGATTGAACAGAATTCCGGGATATCTGTGGATAGGCAGACTGGTCTGATAGGGCTGCTTTCCCTACTCTAGCTTCATTTTCAAGAGGAATAGTTGGAAGGCTGGATGAGGAGGCTCCAGGTAGGACTGCAGGCTAGGGGTGGAGTGTTAGAAGCACCTTTAGAGGAAAACATAGGAGAATCTCTCCATGATTTACAAGAGTCAAGGGTTTCTTAGAGAGAGGTCACAGAAAACATAAATCATAAACAAAAAATTAAATATTAGACCTCATCAAAATTAAGAATTTCTGTTCACTAAAGGAAACCATTAAGGCAAGCCATGGACTGAGAGAAACATATCCCACAAATGGCTGATATCAGTGAAGCAATAAAGAGCTCAGTAAACAACCCCACTGAAATGGGCAAAAAATTTGGACACTTTACAAAAAAGATCTATAAATGGCCAGTTAACCCACACACATGTAGTCAACATCCTTACTAGTTAGAGAAATGCAAGTTAAAACCACAGTAAGATACCACAACAATAGCCACCAGAATAACTAAAAAGAAAAAGATTGACAACCCCAAATGTTGATAGTAATACAGAAATTGGACCTCTTATACATACTGAGAAGATATAAAATGACACAATCCTTTTGGAAAAAGGTTTGGCAGTTTTTGAAATAAAACTAAACATATGCCTGCCTCATGATCTAGCAATTTTACTCTATGGTATCTACCAAAATGAAAACATATATTCATAAAAAGAACTTGTACAAGAATTTTTACAGCACTTTTATTCATTATAGCCAAAAAACCTGGGCATAGTCCAGGAGAATGGAGAAATAAACTGTGGAACAATGGAGTACTACTCAGCAATAAAGGAAAAGAATTACTGACAAATGCAACAATGTTGGTGAATCTCAAAAACATCCCAAGACAAAGAAGCTTGACTATATACTGTATGTTAAGAAATGTGGAGGGACCCGGGTGGCTCAGTTCGTTAAGCATCTGAGCCTTTGGCTCAGGTTATGATCCTGGGGTCCTGGAATCAAGGCCTGCATTGGGCTCTCCACTCAGTGGAGAGCCTGCTTCTCCCTCTCCCTTTGCCTCTGCCCCTCCCCCTGCTTGTACTATCTCTCTCTCAAAATAAATAAATAAAATCTTAAAAAAAAAAAAAAAGGAACTGTGAAGGGTTGGAGACTTTACCCTCTTAGGGAACCAACCAGTTAGCCTACCCCTATTCACAGATGCTAGTAGAAGACACAGGGCTCCTGGGTCACTGACAAATGACTATAGTACTAGCAGCTATAGCAACAGCCAGAGCATCAGCATTTTCCCGCTCAGGCCCCCAAATCCAATTCCCACAGGGTGATGTGAGGAGCCAGGGGACAGCTGCACATTCAGTGGTGTTGCTGAGCTTGGCAAAGCTGCTTCCTTTATAGTGGGCAGTGAGTATGAATGCTCTTTGCTCAGGAGGCAGATATGATCTCTGCATTCCAAAGCCACCTGCTAAACAAACATCCTTGAAAAGAGTCTAGGACAAAGGCCATCGGTGCTTCTGGTAGCAAGCTGTGCAAAAATGTGAGCCATCTGTGAATAGAACTGTATCCCAACACTGTATAATTCCATTTACATGAAATTCTACGGGAGGCAAGTCATTTATGGCAGAAAAAATTAAAATAGTGTTTTTCTCTGGTGGTATGGAAGTGGAGGTGGGTCATGCAGGGAACTTTCTGGATAGCAATTATGTTCTATATCTTGATACGGTTTTTGGTTATATAGGTGTATGCATTCATCAAATTTAGTCAAAGCACACTTAAAATTTGTGTGTTTAATTTGAGGCCAGTTTTATATCAAAAGAAAAAAACTGCAAATAAATACTGAACTTCAATTAATGATATGTATGCCAAAGTGCTTGGTTGGGATATACATACTATCTACAATTTACTTTGTAAAACACTGGAAATACGCTGGATTAACAGATCAGTAAAGAGATGAATAGATAGAAAGCTATGCATAAAGCAAGTACAGTACAACGTTAATGGTGGAATCCAGATGGTGCTTTTACAGATGTTTGCTATAAAATGCTTTCAGCTTCACCATTTGTTTGAAAACATTTAAAATTAAAATGTTGAGGGATGCCTGGGTGGCTCAGCAATTCAGGCGTAATCCTGGGGTTCCGGAGCAAGTCCCACATCGGTCTCCTGTGGAGAGCCTCTGCCTGTTGTGTCTCTGCCTCTTTCTCTCTCTGTCTCTCATGAATAAATAAATAAAATCTTTAAAAAAAATTAAATTAAATTAAAATGTTGAAGGAAAAATGAAAATGTAACAAAAGAATAAAAAGAAAACAGGGATAAACATGAGGAGATAGCCTTTCTAAATTAAACAACAAAGGAAAACTATAAAAGAAAAAATTGATAGAGATGACTATACGATAATTTTTTAAATTCACACATAGGCTAAATGCACTTCCACTCACACACACATACACAGTCAAGTGGTGAAAATGAAGAGTTCTCACAAGTCAAAAAGAAAAAGGATTAATACCAATAGAAAAATAAGCAAGGGTCATGAACAGGCAACTCAGAAAAAAATGAATGCAAAGTTAATAATCTATTCCAAACAAAATGTGTAGCATTGTTGGTAGTCAGAGATGCAAACTAAAACATCAGTAAGACGTCATTTTCACCTATTTGATTGGAAAAGAACTTTCAAGTGACCATACCCTGTGTTGGTGTGGATATGAGGCTGATTGACTGGCCAGCTTGACTCTCAGCTCCTCCACTTAAGCTGAATGACCCTGGGCAGGGTACTTAGCCTTTCTGTGTCTCAGTGTCCTCATCTCTAATATGGCAAAAATAATATTATCTATTAAGTTAATATACTGCATTTCAAGGTGTATCTGGGCATAAGAATATGGTAACAGTTCAAATGAAAAACCAACCCAAAACAAAACAAAACTCAGCATGTAGATTTTTGGGAAGCCCAGAGCACAGAACTCACAGGATCCAAATCATGCACTCAATCACTGTGAGAAGGACTGCCCTATGATGAAAAAAATATACCTCACATATGTTTCAAATAAATATATGGATAACTCATTTTTGAGGAGTTTAAATGTAAAACTATTGTATTATTATTTTTCCCAGAGGTAGAACATATACTTAAGCTAGCAGAAGGGAATGCACATCTTAAAGAAACCTTTATAAAGTCACATTTGAAATTTTTCCTTTCACAAACAAGATAAGACAAAAATTATCAAAATTATTTCCACAGAAGACTCTTCCATCATTGTGGCAAGTTAAAAAAATACAATAAAATAGAAGGAAAAGACACTTTTAAAAGCTAGGTTTTTAAAAAATGTTACCAACATCTCAGACTTAGAGTAACTGTGGGGCCATTTCCAGGACCACCTTCTCCCCTGCCACCACAGAGACTCTGGGCACCATCCATGCCTGGGTCTTGGAGGCCACTTCTGCTTACTTGTCTCAGGGCTGGATACAGACCTGCCTGGGGAACCCAAGCAGCAGCTCCCTGGTAGAAGCACAAACATCTCTTTTCCCTGACAAATGTCTGGGCTGAATTCAACTACACTTTTCCTTTTTTCTATACCTAGTGACCTAATTTTCTGTCACTTGATTTTTAAAACTAGTCCACTCCAGGTTAAAAATGTCAGTCTTTAGCTCCCTCCCCCATCATAGACTGGACTAGACTGGCTTTCATGCAGAGGCTAGAGAGGGCATGCCTGCCTCTGAGATTTGTCCTCTCCCATCTGCCAGCATCTGATAGTACTCAAGTGAACCACAAGAGAGACCAGAGACAATTCCCACTGTCAACCAGTCACCCTCTGTGAGGCTGTGAGGCTTCTTTTTGGGGGGTTTTAATTTTTTTTTTTTTTTTTGAGAGAGAGAAAGGAAGAGAAAGAATCCTAAGCAGACTCCATGCCCAGCATGGAGCCTGGGGCAGGGCTCGATCTCACAACCCTGAGATCATGACCTGAGCCAAAATCAGGAGTAATGAATGTTCAATCAACTGAGCCACCCAAATGTCCCTGCTCTGTGAGACTTTTACCCCATCTGTTCACCTTCTACCCCAACCCCAGCTGGAGCAGGGTTTGTATGGGGAGATTTCCTCAGGGAGAGAGTGTTAATTTTCCCTCTAGGTCTCTCCATCAGGGAGGCACCAATGTCTCCCTATGGCCTTTTCTCTCCATTATTTCTGGTACTCCTTTAGGAGCCACAGGAATCATAGCATCTCTCTTCTACAGCTTCCAGAGCC
Organism: Vulpes lagopus; assembly: GCF_018345385.1. NCBI lineage: Eukaryota > Metazoa > Chordata > Mammalia > Carnivora > Canidae > Vulpes > Vulpes lagopus. Next base: position 40,344,376 of record NC_054829.1, on the reverse strand, counting down.
TTGGAGAGCTGCAAGGATGGGGGGTGGTTGGCCCCGTCTCCTTCCTACACCTCACACCACTGTGTGGGCAGGCTGTTCTGTGTGCCTCTCTAGAGCAGCCGTGGGCCCCAGGGCTCGTGCTCACACCCCCAGCCCTCCTGTCCTCCAGCAGCGCCTAGATAGCTCTTCCCAGCCTCTCTCCTATGGAGATACTAAGATGGGTCTGTGGGTTGAATATAAAACCACATGGAAATAAAAGAACATTCCCTCTGTCCTCTCTCACACGGGGCTCTTCAGGGTTAGAGCATTTGCGGGCAGATTCTGTAGCTCCTTCATTAGCTGTGAGGGAGAGGATTAAAGAGGGGGAAGATGTCCCACTCCAATGGTGGGTGGCTCATGGGATACTTCACAATTTTCATTTTGAGCTTTAGGACTCAATTGTAAATTAGGACAATGTGAAAATTCCCGCTTGATATTACATGTATATTTCTTTTTTGTGTTTTAAGTTGTATTTAAATTCCAGTTAGGTAATATACAGTGTAATATTAGTTTCAGGCATATAATGTAGTGATTCAACACTTCCATATATCACCACAGCTCATCACAGCAAGTGCCCTTCTTAATCTCCATTGCCAGTTTACCCACCCTAACCCCCACCCACCACCCCTCTGATCACCATCAGTTCTTTATAGTTAAGAGTCTATTTCTTGGTTGGCTTCTCTCTTTTTTTGTCTCTTTGCTCATTTCTTTTGCTTCTTAAATTTCACGTAGGAGTGAAATCATACGGTATTTGTCTTTCTCTGGACCACTTTCTTACACCATACATGTGCATGTATATTTCTTCCAGAAATCTGGATTAAAAAGTATAAATGAACCATTAATACATTATCTATGTAAAAAGAAGAGATTTTCAAAATGTAAAAGAAATGGGTTGGTTATATCTTTATTGCAGGTAAGGGTAAGCAGTATTATTATTAACTTTGAGCAAACATAAAGACATTGGACAGACCTTTAGGCCTGGTTGGGGGGTGGGGGTGTGTGTGTCTCTGGTGGCATCTGTTGCTGCATTTGCCCTAACCGGCTGATGAGAAAGTCAGAGTCATAGGAGAAATCAAATACAGGCATATACGGACTTAGAGAAAGGTCAGGGCCTTCACTTGACCTGACCACCAGAGATTATACCCAAATTGATTTTGGTGACTAAGGGGATTTGAAAAAGAGAGCAGAAAATGTCCTTTGGTTAGAAACAAACAATTTTAAAAATCTTTGGCTCGAGGCATCATTGGCAAATGGGTGATTTTCCTTAAGTATTACTTTTTTCAGTACTAAAGCTCATTTGATTAAAAAAAATTTTTTTTAAGTAAACTCTACCACCAACTCGGGATTCAAACTCACTACTCCAAGATCAAGAGTCACATGTTCTGCTGACTGAGCCAGTCAGATGCCCCTGATTTTTTATTTTACTTGGACTATACCTGTCTATATATATTCTTTATGTTCCTAAACAGAGTATACTGATTACACTCTCCTTAGCTATTCAAGGTCATCATTACAAACCCCAGTAGGTGTTCTAGGACATAATACAGTAACACACTCAAAAGCCAATGATGTGAGCTAGCTTTCTGCCCCATACATTGAACAATCCCCAAATTCACTGTTTCTAAAATTATGTTTGTTAGAGACTTTTCTGGAAATTTCCTTCTCAAATGACTCTTCTCCCTGCTGCATATAGTCCATTAGAAATTCTTATAATCTAATGCTCCTGGTCTTTGCATTGGGAAACTAGATAACCATGTTCATTTGAACTGCATGAAAATCAAGAGTAAATTAGTTTCAAGAGTGATTCTGAGCAGATCTCCAGGAAACAAAGCACATTATCTTCACTGCATGTGACATCAAGGTTTGCTGCTCAGGAACCATTTGTGGTTAGTTCTTTGTTCTTGGCTGTGTACAGACGGGTGAGGTTACCAGATAGCTTATTTGAGTCCCAAATAAGTAATGTTGAACCATCCTTTCTCAGTAGAAATCAGGTATTATCGGGAGGCATTAATTCTCATATCACTGGGTCATTATTTCAATTAAAAAATCTATCAAGAGGTGAAAATAGTCACTGTATTTCTGAAAATGCTTTAATGTTACCAAGGAGTCAGTTTCTTACTAACCTGGCCCATATCTTGAAATTAATTCCTAAAGCTATTTATACTATGCAGGCTGTCCCTGGAGCCACACTTTAAAGGATGCTATTTCCAGCATGAGCTCAGTTGTTCAGGGCAATATCCTGGGGTTTTCAGTTCAAAAAATCAAATTAGTACAGCTGGGCCGATTACCAAAAGCCATTAGAAGACTCCAGTTGCCTTTTTAACAGCTCCCTACTCTCCTGCACTCTTCCTGCCTTGGAACCAGGAATGTTCAGTGTGAGAGCCTTTTTTCTGAATTGCTTTTGGCACAGGCTGCAGGCAGGCAAGCATGTAGTCAGAAGCTCATCCAGAATCAAAGTTACACGACAATGCCTATCTTGGCTCCAAAAGTCAAAAGGAGAGTTCCATTTTGGCACAAGTTCTGCTCTGACCCATGTCAAGTATATTCACTTATTTTTTAAGGCTTTTGATAACCTCATACTAATGTTAAAGTTTGGGCCCCAGGATAATAAAAAAAATGATCACTAAAGTCTTTATTAATTATATTTCCAGATTTATTGAGAATTATTTTTTTTGTCTAGCTTTGTTATGGATTGAATTATGTCCTCCCCCAAATTCATATATTGAAGTTCTAACCCCCAATATCACAGAATGTGACTATTTAAAGATAGGGTCTTCAAAAGGGTAATGAAGTTAAAATGAGGTTATTAGAGTGGGCCCTAATCCAACATGACTGGTGGTTATTATAAGAAGAGATTAGGTCAAGTAGACACAGAAGGAGGACTATGTGAAGACACAGGGAGAAGATTTCCATTTACAAGTCAAGGACAGAGATCTCAGAAGGAACCAGCTCTGCTGAAACCTTGGTCTTGGAATTTCAGCCTTCAGAACTTTGAGATAGTAAATTTGCTGTTTAAGCCACCTAGTGTTTATTAGGGCAGTCCTAACAAACTAATACAAGGTGTCAGTGGCTACAAATTCACATCATAAACAAAAGAGCTACAGGAACGTTCATAACCATGTATGGCAGCAGTAGTGCCAAGAACAGTATTTGAGTTCCAATTTAAGAGTAACTTTCTGCTTTAACTGAACCTGTTTAATTTTTTTTAGGTGTAACTGACATAACATTATATTACTTTCAGGTGTACAACCTAATGATTCAATATTTATAATATATATATATTTGTGTAAATATAGTGAAATGATCGCCAAAATAAGTTTAGTTAACATCTATCACCACACATAATTAGAAAAATATTTTGCTTCTGTGATAAGAGATTTTTTTATCCATGCTGTAGCATATTATCAGTACTTTACTACTTTTCATAGCTGAATAATATTTCCTTGTGTAGATTGATCACATTTTGATTATCCATGAGGTGATGAATATTTGCATTGTTTTTGTTTGTTTGTTTTACTGTTAGAAGCAGTGCTGCTACAAGCTACATGATTTTTTGTGAATATACCTTTTCATTTCTCTCAGGTATATACCTGGGAGTGGAGTTGCTGGGTCATAAGGTAACTATGTTTAGCCTTCTGAGGCTGTTTTCTGGGCTTCTGGCTTGCTTGCTTGCTTGCTTTCTTTCTTTCTTTCTTTTTTTTCTTTTTTTCCTGGGCTGTTTTCAAAAGCAGCTGTATCATTTTACCTTTCTACCAGTAGTGTATGAGGGTTCCACATCTTCACCAAACTTGTTACTGTCCATCTTTTTTAAAATTTTATTTCAGTTGGTTAACATGCGGTGCAATATTGGTTTCTGGAGTAGAATTCAATGATTCATCACATATATACAACACTCAGTGCTCATCTATGAGAACTTTTAGGATCTACTTTCTTAGCAACTTAGAAAGATGCAATAATTATTAACTATAGTCATGTACTATATGTTACATCCCCAGGACTTATTTACTTTATAGCTGGAAGTTTGTGCTTTTTGACTACCTTCACTCATTTCACCTACCTCCCCAACTCCCAACTCTGGCAACCACCAAACCATTCTCTGTATCTGTGAGTTTGGCTTTGTGTGTGTGTGTGTTTGGGGGTTATTTTAGATTCCACATACAAGTGAAATCATACGGTATTTGTCTTTCTCTATCTGACTTATTTCACTTAGCATAATTCCCTCAAGATCCATCCATGTTGTCACAAATGGCAGGATTTCATTCTTTCTTATGGCTGAATAACATTGCTGTGTGTGTATGTGTGTGTGAGAGAGAGAGAGAGAGAGAGAGAGAGAGAGAAACCTTTTTATCCATTCATCCATCCACAGACACTTTCCATATTTTGGCTTTTGTAAACAATGCTGCAATGAACATAGGGGTGCAGATATCTCTTTGAATTAATGTTTTTGTTTTCTTCCAACAAACATCCAGAAGTGGAATTGCTGGATCATATGGGAGTTGTATGTTTAATTTTTTGAGGAACTTTCATACTGTTTTCCATAGTGGCTATACCAGTTTATATTCTCCCCAAGAGTGCACAAGGGGTCCCTTTTTGCCATATTCTAACAGTTTCTATTTCTTGTCTCTTTTTAATAATAACCAATCTAACAGGTATGAGGTGATATCTCATTGTGGTTTTCATTTGCATTTCCCTGACTGTTGGTGGTATTGAGCATTTTTTCATTTACTTACTGGCCATCTGTATGTCTTCTTTGGAAAAATGTCTATTCCATCCTTCTGTCCATTTTTTAATTGGATTGTTTTTTGTTGTTGTTTTGCTATTATAACTGGCCCTTTTTAGATATCAGTTATATATAGAATTTGGAGCCACCTATGATCCATTCCCATGAAATACTCTCTGAACAAGAGCATCTGTTCTTTGTTCTATTCCCATCATGAAACATCTTCTTCAGTCTGAACACTTTCTCCATCTTCTAGAGCACAATGAGCTCTTCTAAATTCCAGGTTCCATGTCCTTCAATCTTCCTCTAGAGTCTATGGTCAGCTAAGCTAACCCTCTCCCTTCCCAATATCAGCTAATTAGCCTCTCTCTCTCTCTCTCTCTCTCTCTCTCTCTCTCTCTCTCTCACCATTGCCTTGGATCCCTTTCTTCTCCAGCCAAGAGGGGAGACTATCCTGTAAGATACACATATAGGCAGGTGCTGCTTTTCAATACCTTGTATGTTATCTCCTTTCCTGGTCTTCATTTAGTCACCAGGAGTTAATCAGTTATTAGTGTTAGAGTCCTTCTTTATTTGCAAACAGAAATAATTCATTGACATACTAAAATGTAATTCCTGAAGAACATAAACAAGAGAACACTAGCTTGAGAAAAAAAGTATTTTTAGCAATATATTTAGACTGAAGCAGCTGTGCATTCAGATTAAAATTGTAGAGACAGAAGATTAATTGTCATACTGCAAGTCTGTGGAATCATCCGTATGGACCTGCTCCTACAGAGGGGTGGTTCACAATTCCAGGTGAGTTTCCTAATGACATCTCATTGACAGAGATCCTGAGTGAATTGGGCCTATTGATTGGTATTTTAAAGATAAATAAGGAATTTAAAGACGAGGTTATTAATGAAGAAAAGAGAGAGACAGAAAAACTAAGAAAGAGACAGAGATATGAGAGATTGAAAGAAAGCAGGGCAGGGGGGAAGGCATTAATTTATTTTTTGTTCCTAACTACTATGTAGGACCCAGTGTTTCCTTTGCGAGCAAAATTTGGAATAAATTAGGTTTGATTGCAGCTAGAAGCATCATATTAAGACCTTAGAAAAACAACTCAAATTGTTGCATTGCAGAATGGATGTTATCTTTAACTGCGGCATCACCCTGAGACAGCTTTATAAATTACAGGGTACATTCGGTTATTTTGATGAGACTATGGGTTCTTTATATTGCTTACTCAGACAGGGATAATAACAGAATACAACGATGTATGTTTATAGTTCCTATTGAAAAAGCCCATAAAGGCGACCATGATGGAATTAATGATGATTGCTTCTCCAAGGTGTGTCTTCTTGATAATGAAGTTAGTACCACCCTTAATCTGAGCAACCATATTTAGTTGTGAAGGTGAGCAAGATTCCATCTAGTTGTAACCAATGGTCTGCTACCTATCTGCAGCCTTGTTATCCTGCTACTCTTCCTCCTGGGTCATATCCATTCATTGATCTTGTTGAGGTTCTCAAGTAACAAATATTGAAAATTCAAACAGGATGATGAGTTATTACAAAGGACTTCTCACTATTTAACATTATAAATTAATTTAATTTATTTTTTAATCTAAGAGACAACCAGAAAAATCTGGTTAAAATAGTGCCATGGCAATACAATGTTTATTTTAGTACCAGGGAAAGTAAACCAAACACAGGGAAGTCAGCTGAGAGGACTCCAAAGTTATTGTATACATTATTTGTTAGTCAACTGAAATAAAGAATATATTTATAAAGATATTAAATGAAAACACAGCATAAGATTACCATTGTTTTTCTCTCCTCATTCTCCATCTGAATATCTTATAAGTGTTTCAAATTCAGCATGCTTCAAGATGAACTAATTTTTTCTCTTTCCAATTTCTTTGCACTTCCTAAAGTTTTGACCTCAATTACCAGCATCATCTTCCTATCAAATTAGACCCTCCATATCATGATCAACTGCTCTCTCTCTCTCTCTCTCATCCTCAATTCACTTCCCTATCCAGGCAATTCTACTTCCTAATTTTTCTGGAGTCCATCCCGTCACTCTTCAGGCCACTGGCACTAGCTTACTTCAGGTTTAGATCATTATTGCCCTAGAGAACTCCAAGTGTCTCCTAACAGAATGCTAAGTCACTCAAATACTTTTAGGAATGAGGCCATTATTAAAACAACAAATACATGAAAAAAATTAAAAAATAAAACAACGAATACAATAGTAACAACAACAACAAAACTCTCTGTGCCTGGTCTAAATTCCCTGCCACCAACCCCTTAAGGCATTTCTATAACATTTTCGGAGATATATTTGGAAAATAAAAATTGAGTATATTATTCCATCACTTAAGCATCAAAGATGCTTTAAAGCTATGGCTCAAATTTCTTAGCATTCTAAGCACTCATCTCTGCCCACACTCGGTGATTCCATTTACTTTACAAACAAGCCAAGCTCTCCTTCACTTCCAGATCTTTGTATACTCCCTCTCTCCAGAATATCCTTTAGCCCCCCTCTCTAGAGTCCTAACATTCCATTCTACCTCAACTTTTAAGTCTAAAGTCAAATGTTAAAACCTGGCCAAACCAGCATCTCTTGGAATGAGTTCCTGTCATCAGCCCTAATGCTGTACAAATCCTCACTGTAGTTGGTCAACTGGGTAATAATTATTGAGAACCTACTGTGCTAAATGCTAGGGACAAGTCGCAAATAAGAAAGGTAAAGTCCATGTTCTTATGTAACTAATATTCTAGTGGAGAAAGATAATAAATAAACAAAAAGAGTAGTATCTAGAGTGATATAGGGACAGAAATGCAACTGGGACAGATTGAGGAGAGAATAGGAAATGAGAAAGTGGAGTCAGTTGAGCACATTTTGGGATTTGTATTTGTTTCCATGCCTTCCTTGTCCTCCAGACTGTGACCCACAAAAAAGCAATGACATCTTATTTATTGATGTAAATGAGGACACAGTACAGTGTCTGACTTGTAGTAAGCAATCAATAAATGCTGGATTAAAAAAAAAAAAGAACAAATGAAGAAAGCAAAGGAAGAGAATAAAAAGATGACACTGCATATTCAATTTCTGCCACACCAGCTTTTGGGTAATATATCAAACAGAAAGCAGAAAGACTAAATGCTAAAGTTAGCAGATCATATACTTTAAATATGATGGATGATACCTGACTTTCTTTCATTTGCTAAAGGTTAAAGGGAACTGCAGTCCACAGCCAGGATGGGAGTTCAAGGGTAGTAAGGGATCTTACAGATGTCAAGGAGTCAAATCCAGAACTGGTATGGCCACATGCTATTGACATGTGATAATACTGGAGTATGAGGGGCACCTGGGTAGCTCAGTGGCTGAGTGTCTGCCTTTGGCTCAGGTAGTGTTCCCGGGGTCCTAGGATTGAGTCCCGCATCAAGCTCCCCACTGGGGGCCTGCTTCTCCCTCTGCCTATGTTTCTGCCTCTCTCTGAGTGTCTCTCATGAATAAATAAATAAGATCTTTTTAAAAAATACTGTAGTATGAATAATCAACAAAGAAACTGAAGCTTATGTTGGCTATGTAAAAGTAATATCAATTGTAGTCATTTATGTGAATTTTTAAATTTCCCTGAGGCAGACACAGAAACATCAATACTACATGATCTCACCTTAGATGTAGACTCTAAAATAGTTGAACTGTAGAGGTACAGAGTAAAATGGTAGTTTCCAGGGATTCGTGGTGGGAGAAGTGGGCAGAGATGTTGGTCAAAGGGTATAAAATTTCATTTATGCAAAAAGAGTAAGTTCTGGAGATCTAACATACAGTATGGGGACTATAGTTAATAATACAGTATTGTATACTTGGAAATTGCTAAGAGATTTGATCTTAAGTGTTCTCACCACACAAAAGGTAACTATGTGAGGTGATGGATGTATTGATGAACCTTATTTTGATAATTATTTTGCAATACATGCATGTATCAAATCACCATGTGTACACCTTAAACAATTATAATATAACAAGTCAATTATATCTCAATAAAACTGGAAAAATAATGGGATGCCTGGGTGGCTCAGGGGTTGAGGGTCTGCCTTAGGTTTATGATCCTAAGTGATGACCCTGGAGTCCCGGGATCAAGTCCCACATCAGGCTCCCTGCATGGAGCCTGCTTCTCTCTCTGCCTATGTCTCTGCCTCTCTCTCTGTGTGTGTCTCTTATTAATAAATAAATAAATAAATAAATAAATAATCTTTAAAAAACTGGAAAAATAAAAATAAAAATTTTAAGTAAAAAGAGGATGGCTGGAAAAAAGGATATTCTAGAGTAAAAAAGTTCAGATGCGGGACACTATGGTATATGTCCGGGAAACCATCAAGAGTACAGTCTGACAGAAAAGTAAAGTATGTAAAGAGGTGAATTTGGAGGAAAGATTGGAAGAACAGACTGAGATAAGATCATGATGGCCAAGTAAAAGTTTATATTTTGTCCACTTCCTTCTCAAATTCCAGAAAAGTTTCAATTGCATTTGGAATTTTCTATATTATGTCCAATAGGTTTTCTTATTCCCAATGAAAGCCCCTAGTACAAGAAAGTTCCAATATGAAAGGATTCCTTAGGGGCAGCTCATACACAGTAAATCCACTAATTTTTCACTAAGTAATCCCCATGTAGCTGTTTAGACTCAACATCAAATTATATCTGTGTTACATATGGATGGTAGAACCACTTTAAAATTCTCATATATTAATTGCTTGTATCTGGTTGTTTATTGATTTTTAACTTATAACCACTTTACCTTCCTAAAAAGATTTTGAGACAGTTTCTCACTTATGTTCGGAAAATAAGGTGTGTCTGTCAATAATCCATTTTGGTTTTCCATTTACTCTGACAAATTTCCCTGCTCTGAGGTATTATATTACATTCACTTCCTATTCAAGAGATTCCCCAGACTCCTCTTGTAGTGAGAAATCAGCTTCTCTTTGTTCACATCTGAACATGTGCAAGAAGACACAATCTAACCGTAAAACCTTCACTTATAACCCCAAACACTAAGTAACTGGCCTGTAGTAGACTGCAGTTACTTTTCTCATATTTGTGTGCCTATCTCCACCTCCAGGTGGAGCCAGTGTTCTAGGAAGTCCTGGGAAATGCAGACAATTCTCCACTGAGATAAATGCTTCCAGAAAGACCCATTATCTATGCAACTGTACCACGCAATTCTCAGTAACTACATATTGGAGTACTCCAAACATGACAAAAATAAGAAAATACTATATGTTCCATTATGCCAAAGGCTATTTTATTAATTTTTTTTTGCAATCAGCGTGAGAGTTGGCTTTAATTCTTAAAGAGCAGACCAATCAGAGAAAATAATAAACAAAAGCAGTTCTACAAGTGCTTTCTTTTTGTACTCAATTCTATTTAAAAATATTTATACTTCTCTGCCAAGAGCTGAAATTACCAAATGAGTCGGGCATTTAGACGAGATTTATGTAAGGGAAGTATTTTTTAACAATACAATATTTTTTGTTTCACACCATTTTTTCTCAATATGAGAAGGTTCTATGCCTGCTCTGTAGAGTTGGTTAGAATCCCAATCAGGATCTGAGCACGGACCAGATAAATGTTTTTTTCCCAAGATCTTTAAATCTGATGTATTTATAACACTTTGATCCAGAATTAAACTTCAGAAATAAAAAGAATTTCATCCAGCACTATTGCTTCATTTAAAAAAATTTTTTTTAATTATAGAATATAACACAGATTTAGAAAAGCACAACAACCTAAGGATGTAAAACTAATAATGCACAACAAAGTAAACACCATATAATGACTTCCTGAGTTAAGAAATACAACATTGGGAGCACCTGAAAAGCCCTTTCACATCCTCTCTCAGCATTATGTTCTCCCTTCAGATAGAACCACATTCTTGGTTTTCTTTGTAGTTTGGTTACCTAAGTATGCATCTCTAAATGCTATTGTTTAGTTTTGCCTCATTGTTTTGTGAACTTTATATAAATGTGCTAATATAGTATTTTTACATTCCTTGCTTCTTTCATTCTGTGTAATGTTTCTGAGATTCATACATTTCATGAAGTGTAGCATATTCATTTTTGTCACAGAACAGTATTCCTTTCTTTGAATTTACCATAGTAGTTATGTGTTTTAGTGTTAATAAACATTTAGGTTTTTTCTCATTTGGACCTATCAAAAATAATGTTGGGAGTTTGATAAGAATTGAATAGAATCTATCAATCATTTTGGGAATGGGAAAAGTTGACATCTTTACACTAGGAGTCTTCCAATCTATAAACATAGTATATCTTTTTATTTATTAAAGTCTCATTTAATTTCTATATTTCATTAAACCACATTTTATAGTTTTTATAGAGAAGTTTTGCATATAATTCATTACATTTTTCTTAGATATTTGATTTTTTATGCCATTGTGGGTTTTTTTTCATTTTCTGCTTATTTTGCTAACATAAAGAATTTCAATGATCTAATTGTATATTTATAATATGGTGGCACTGAAAAACTCTCATATTAACTTATGTGGAAATAATAATAATAAAGATTTTATTTCTTCCTTTCCAATCTGTATGTCTTTATTGCTTTTTCTTTTCTCATTGCACTGGCTATGATCTCCAATAAGAAGCTGAATAGATGTAGTAATAGAGACTTCCTTTCTGATTCTCAATTATCAGGTAGAGAGAAAGCATCAAACACTTTATTATTTCTATGATATTTGTTGTAGTTTTTTGTGTACAGTAGTTAACAGATTATAAACCTTTATTTTCCTGTTTTCATAAGTAGTTTTTTTTTCATCACGAATGGATATCACATTTTATCAAATAAACTGAATTGGTAGTCAAAAGACTTCTCTAAGTACTTCTATACTTGCAAAAAAATAAGACCTTGACAATTTTATTGGCAAGCTTTACCAAACCTTTAAAATTATCTGTCAGTTAAGGGTCTGACTCCTGCTTTTGGTTCAGGTCATGATCTCAGGGTGGTGAGGTAGAGCCCGGCATTGAGCTCTGCACCAGGTGTGGAGCCTGCTTAGGATTCTCTCTCTGTAAAAGCCTGTTTAGGATTTCTATTTCTTCTTGATTCCATTTTGTTAGGTTGTGTATTTCCTTCTGCCCCCACTCCCTCATGTGCAAGTATGTGCTCTCTCTCGCTATAAAAAAAGGGGGATCCTTTAGTCCTGAGATCAAGCCCCTGCAACCACTGGCTCTATGCTCAGCAGGAAGTCTACTTGAAGATTTCTCTCTCTCTCTCTCCTTCTGCCCCTCCCTCTACTCGTGAGCACTCTTTCTCTCTAAAATAAATAAATAAATCTTTTAAAAATATATATATAAAATGGATAATGCCTGTCCTATACAAGTTGTTTAGAAAAGTAGAAAAAGGGAAGATCTCCAACCTATTTTGTGAGACTTATGTAACTTAATCAAGGATAACTTAAAAAAAAAATTCCTTCATTCTCTCGCGTTGACCTGAGCTAAAGCCAGATGCACTTGGGATTCCCAATCAAAGACAACTTGTGTAAACTAATCAAGAATGTGAGAAAAGCATATCCCAATAGCACGTTTATTTACTTTTTTTCAGCTTTATTGCACTATAACTGACAAATCAAAATTATATATATTTAAAGTGTACAACTTGGTAATTTGATACACATACACATTATGAAATTATCACCAAAATCAAGCTAGTTAACATATCTATCACTTCACATAGTTACCTTTTTCGTATGCTGAGAACATTTTAGATGCCTTCTTAGCAGCTTTCAGTATACAGTATGGTATTGTTAACCATAGTGCTGTTGAATTTAGTTTGCTAGTATGGCTTTGGGTATCAAGGTGATGCTGGCCTCATAAAATAAGTTTGAGCATGTTCCTTCTTATATTTTTTGTAAGAGTCTAAGAATTGGCATTATTCTTTAAATGTTTGGTAGAATTTACCCATGAAGCCATCTGGTCCTTGGCTTTCTTTATTGATAGGTTTTTGATTACTGGTTTATCTCCATATATATTATTGGTCTGTTTAGGATTTCTATTTCTTCTTGATTCCATTTTGTTAGGTTGTGTATTTCTAGGAATTTATCCATTTCTTCTAGGTTATCCAATTTGCTGACACATTGTTTGTTGAAACATAATTGTCTATAATAGTCTCATATATATGTATGTATATATTATTTTAAGGCATTCATTATAATGTCTCCTCTTTCATATCTGATTTTGAGTCTTCTCAAATGTTTTCTTAATCTGGTAGAGAATCTGTTGATTTTGTTTATCTTTGTAAAAAACTCAACTCTTAGTTTTATTTTTCCTTAAGGTGGGGAGGGGCAGAAAGATAGGGAAAGAATCCCAAACAGACTCCTCACCCAGCATGGAGCTGACACAGGGCTCCATCCCACAACCCTGAGACCATGACCTGAACCAAAATCAAGAGCCGGTCACTTAACCAACTAAACCACCCAGGCACCCCCAATTTTCTTTTCTTTTTTTTTTTTTTAATATTTATTTATTTATTTATGATAGACAGAGAGAGAGAGGGAGAGAGACACAGGACGAGGAGAAGCAGGCTCCATGCCGGGAGCCCGACGCCACATTCGATCCCGGGATTCCAGGACCACGCTCTGGGCCAAAAGCAGGTGCCAAACCGCCGAGCCACCCAGGGATCCCAACCCCCAATTTTCTTGATTCAATTTACTTCTGCTCTAATTTTTATTATTCCCCTCCTGATAACTTTGGGCTTAGTTTCATTTTTCTCACACTTCGAGGTATAAAATAGATTCAGATCTTTTCTATTTTTTTAAAGATACTCCCTATTTTTTTGTGTAGACATTTATTGGTATAAACTTCCCTCTTTTTCTGCATCCTGTAAGTTTTGGTATGTGTTTTATTTTCATTTGTTTTGAAATAGTTTTTAAATTCCGTTTTAATTTCCTCTTTCATTCAATGATTCTTTAAGAGTGTGTTGTTTAGTTTCCATATATTTGTGAATTTTTTCATTTCCTCACTGCTATTGATTTTTAATTTGATTCCATTGTGGTCAGAGAAGATACTTGGAATTATTTCATTAAATTTGTTAAGATTTTGTTTTGTGAATCAATATGTGGTCTATCTCAGAGAATGTCTCATGTACACTTGAGAAGAATGTGTATTCTCTTCCTGTTGGGTTCAAAGCTCTGTATATGTCTGTTAGATCCATTTATTCTATAGAGTTGTTCAGGTCTGATGTTTCTTCACTGACTTTCTGTGTAGATGGTCTACTCATTATTAAAAGTGGGGTACTAAAGTCTCCTACCATTATTGTATTGCTATCTATTTCTTCCTTTAGATCTTTCAATAGGTATTCTGTTATTTGGTGTGTATCTATTTATAATTTCTATTTCTCTCTGTTGAATTGATTCTTTTATCGTTATAAAATGGCCTTCCTTGTCTCCAGAGACTTTTTTTTTTATGTAAAGTCTATTTTGTCTGATATAAGTACAGCCACCCCTGGTTTCTTTTGCTTATCATTTTCACAGAATATCTTTTTCCATCCCTTCACTTTCAGCCTATTGTGTCCTTAAATTTAAAGTGAGTCATTTATAGACAATATCTGACTGAATGTTGTTTGCTTATCTATACAGCCACTGTATGCCTTTTGACTGGGGAGTTTACATTTACATTTACATTTACATTTACATTTAAAGTAATTATTGGTAGGTGAAGAGTTACCTATTGCCACTTTATTGTTTTCTGTTTTGCAGTTGTTTTGTTCCTCTCTTCCTCTCTTGCTGTCTTCCTTTCTTATTTCATTATTTCTTGTAGTGATTTGCTTTGGTTCTTTCCTCTTTATTTCACCCAATTATCATTTTATTTATTCTACCTAATTATTATTTTTAAATATGCATGCAAAAGTTTTAAATTTATCTAGAAAATTTAATCAAAGAATTTAATATATCATTACTATTTGTAATAACAATGATCTCAACAGATACAAAAATTATTCATTAAAATTAATTGCTCATTTACAATAATTTTTTAAAATTCTTAGATAACAAGGAACAAAAGGACTTCCTTAACTCCATAAGGGTTTATATGAAAAACTACCAATTACCAGCTTAATTGTGAAACTCTGAGAACATTTCCATTAAAGTCAAGAATGAAGGATGGTGTCTATCACTCTTACTCTTTAACACTAAACTGTTGGTTCTATTCAAAGAAATAAGATAAGGAAATTAATGAGAAGAATAAGCATTGGAAAGAAAGAAACAAAGTATCCTTACTTGTGAGTGCCATAGAATATCCCAAAGAATCTACAAACAATGAAAATTAATGAGAATTCAGCAAAGTTTCTGGTTACAAGGTTAAAGGATAAAATTCAATACCAGTTTGACATAATAAAAATATAGAACAATTTCATGACTTTCTGAATTTTTGGTGCCCATTTTGTAGTAAACCCTCCTTGACCCTTAATTCCTGGGAAACCAGTGATTTTCTTTCTGTCCCTATAATATAACTCAAAGTCATAAAAATGAACTCATATAGTATTTAGCCATTTGTCTCTGCCTTCTTTCACTTAGCAGAAAGCATACGAAACTCATGCATGTTGTTGCATGACTTAGTAGTTCATTTATTTTTATTGCTAAGTAGCATTTCACTGTATGATGTAGCACCATTTGTTTTTCCATTTACCAGGTAGAGGACATTGGGACGTTTCCAGTTTTTTGCAATTCTGAATAAAGCTGCCATAAACATTCATGAACAAGATTTTGAGTGAATGTAAGTTTTCACATTTCTTGGGTAAATTTAGAGGGGTGAGATAGCTGCCAAACAACTTTTCAAATTTGGCTGCATCATTTTGTATTCTTATCAGCTTCATATGAGAATTCCAGTTGCTCCACATCCTCATCAGCAATTGGTATTATCAATTGTGTGTGGGTTTTTTTCCCTTACTTTATTGTAAATAAGTACGTAGTGGAGGAATTTCAATGTCATCTTAATTTATATTTCCCTAGTGGCTGATGATATTGGTTTGTAATTTTCTTTTAATGTCAAAAACGATGCTGGCTTTATAGAATGAATTGGAAAGTGTTTCCTTCTCTTCTATTTTCTGGAAAAGATTGTATAAAATTAGTATTATTTATTTCTTAAGTAATTAGTAGATTTCACCAATGAAGTCTTCTGGGTCTAGAAAGTTTTCAACTATGAATTCAATTCCTTTAATATACATATATAAAGCAATTCACATTTTTTAATTTCTTCCTCTGTGAGCTCTTTCCAGGAATTTGTCCATTTCATCTAACCAAATTTATGGGCATAAACTAGTTTATGATCTTTCTTATTATTTGTTTATTGTCTCAAGGATCTAGAGCAATGTCCTCTTTTCCATTCCTGATATTGAAAATTTATGTCTTCTTTATTCTTGGTCAGTCTGGCCAGAGATTTATCAGTTTTACTGATATTTTCAGAGAAAGAATCTTTGGTTGCATTGATTTCTTCTAATGTTTTACTGTTTTCTTTTTTTTTTTTTAAGATTTTATTTATTTATTCATGAGAGACACAGAGAGAGAGGCAGAGACACAGGCAGAGGGAGAAAGCAGGCTCCATGCAGGGAGCCTGTCCAGTCCCTGACATGGGACTGGATCCCTGATCTCCAGGATCACACCCTGGGCTGAAGGTGGTGCTAAACCCCTGAGCCACCCGGGCTGCCCTGTTTTACTGTTTTCAATTTCATTTCTTTTATTATTACCTTTTAATAATTGCTTTGAATTTGCTCTCTCTTTTTTTTAAGTTTCTTAAGATGGAAATTTAGATAATTGATTTGAGACCTTTATTGTTTTCTAATATAAGTATTTAATAACATAATTCCCCTCTGAGTGGGGTTATAGATTCATTTATTTATTTGGGAGAGAGAGTATGCACATGTGAGAGAGAGAACATAAGCAGGGGGGAAGAGGAAGGGCAGAGGGAGAAGCAGACTCCCCACTGAGCAGGGAGCCCCACATGGGGTTCCAATCTTATACCAGGACGTTGGGATCATGACCTGAGCCAAAGGAAGATGCTTAACCAACTGAGCCACCTAAGCACCCCCATCCCACAAATTTTTCTACATTTTTTTTATTTTCATTTAATTCAATATTCCTAATTTCCTCTGTGGCTTTCTCTTTGACCCATCTATAATTTAGAAGTGTGTTGTTTTAATTCCAAATATTTAGGAATTTTCAAATGTATTTCTATAATTAATCTAAAGTTTAATTCATTTACGTTCAAAGAATATACTTAGCATGATTTCAATTTTTAAAAAATTTGTTAAGATTTATTTAATGCCCTGAATTGGTCATTAGAGAACATTTAGAATATTCATATAAGCAAAAACAAAATTGATAAAATATCCATTGCTCAGAAGAAGTTAATAGTTCGATATGTATTTTTCAATTTCTTTCATTATACTCCCATATATACATAAACACGCATTTATGTATATATACCTGTGTATGCGTATGTGTATATATATAGACACACAGAGTAGAATCATGCCATACAGACACTTTGTAATCTACTTTATCTATGTAAAGCCTCATGAATTAGTGGGTGAGACATGAGCTCTTAAACTACACTGGTCGGGTTCAAACCCAGGTTTCACTATGTACTTGCTCTGTGACCTTTGGCAAGGTCCTTAAATTTTCTGTGCCTCGGTTCTTCACATATAAAATGGAGATGATGATAATAGCATTTACCTCATAGGAATGAAAAGAATTATTTGAATTAATACAAACAGACTACTTAAACTGCACCTGGCACCTTATTAGCATTATGTAAGTGCTTGCTGTTTTTTCTCATTGCTTTCCCCTGCAATGGTTCCAGTGGAAGGATGCACCACGGTTTATTTAGCTCATACCCTAGTAACAGGCATTTGGATGATTATTTCCTTCCTTAGAATGAATTCACAGAAATGTGATTGCTCTTTTGAAGGATGGGCATATTTGTTAAAAAGTTTCTGATGCTTTTGCAGAAGTCCCAGAAAAGCTTTTTGGTTTTGTTTTTTAATTCATTGAACAACCCACCATTATGCAACATAGTATACAAATGGGTCAGAAACTATTTTCCAAAATCTTCCACAATAATTTTTTTGAGGTTTGTGTAGATAACAGTATTAGAAGACAACTTCACAGGTTAAATTTCAAAGAGCTACTGAGACAAACTATTTCATTCCAGGACCTCAGAGCATGAACATGTTACTTCTACAAGTGAATTCCAGAAGGATGACAACAGATGCCAAGCAAAAATACAAAGGAGATTGTGCTGCTCCACTGAACAGGTTTTAAAATTGTATTAATTAAAGCTAGAAAATCAATGAACTGATTAAGGAAAATTGTCCTTCAGGCTTTTATAGCTCTTAAGTAAGATGTAAATCCATCTTCTGTGGATATAGATTATATAGACCTTTTTTTAAAGGAAAATGTTTAATGGCATATAGACTGCCTAGAAATATAAATTTCTTTGTATTCCTCTCTATTTTATATTATTATATAATGAATTGGAAAAGTGCTCCCTTCTCTTATGTATATACATAAATATATATACATAATAGGGATGTTATTTCTAGCCATGAATACCTAGCTTTCTGATGAAAAAGTTCCATTGATTCATAGAACAAAAAATGGAGGATTTAAGAATGTCTTTCTTGTTTTAGTACTGAAATTCTAAATGGCAGTATTTAGTGAGGTACAGAATGAGACATGAAGACGTCTTCAAAATTTTATCTACTTTTTCCACATTAAACCCCCTTTCCCAACATGAATAGCAAATGTTCAAGAAAATTCTGGTCAGCAAGTAAATACAACCAAACCCAAGGATCTCTTAATCTCAGCTAGAAAAATGTGGCTCATGGAACCCAGCACAGGCACCCTCACATATTTAACCAAGCCTTAAAGGTAAACAGCTTGAGCCATTCTTATAAATCAAGACTTGCCATAGGATAAATTTCATCAAACTAAGAGAGAAATCACTCCAGGGAAGCCATCCTACCTCAAGAAAACTATAGCAGAACTCAAAGGCATCCCTATTTGGGGGAAAAAATTGAAGAAATTCTATTTTCTTACAGTAAGTTAACCAACTGATAGAGAACAAACTGATCCACTTTTGACCCAGAGAATCAGGAAAATGAGGTTCACAGAGTTTTCATCACTAAGAAAGCTCTCTTTAACAAAAATTATAAATTCTTCTAAAATATAATCTATACCCCAAAGTTAGCTTTTCTCTGAGTCCAGGTTCTGTGGGATTTTTATATAAAATTAAAGTTTCAATTGCACAGAATAATTTACTGTATCTTCAATATTCAGGAATGTGAAGGACACAAAATAGACAATAGCCACCTCACGAAAGACAAATCTGTGTTCATGGGATTAATTAGAAGGTAGTTTATCTGGAAAACAGGATGCTTAAAAGACAACTGGTATCAAACCCGTGCCTGTTCCATTCACTTTACTTCCTTCTGTTTTAAATAATATTCTGTTAGCAGTTATGACATGTCCTCCCTTATGACAGGTCTTCATGTGAGAAATTCATATAACTTTTGGCATCCTTAGTTGAATAAAAGATCTCATTCTACAGTTAGTAATGACAGTTTATCAAAATGTTTGTACTCTGCTTCTTTCATAAGAGTGTGCATTAGCAGTAACAGTAAAAACTGTAATGTCAACACTTCTCCCAACTTAAACATCTTAAGACTAAAAGAGATTTCAAAACTAATTTGTTCTAGACCAGCAAAATATAGCACCAACAGAACACTTTCTTTTCAAAATGCTTTTCTATTATTAGCCACTTTATCTGCACGATGTTCCATGACTGGTTCAGTCTAATCCCCATTTTATGGATGAGTAGATCGGGCATGAGACCATGGTAAGCTGCTGTAGGCTATAAAATAAAGGCAATGGACAGTGACCACAACCCATGAGGATGATGACTTTCTGAGTTCTAGTCCTATCTTTTCTGTAGATTGTTAAGATACATTGCCTTTATTTTTTTAAAAAAATACATTCACACATACATGTACATTCTCTATATCAAGCTGCAGTTTATATTGACCTTGCACACACAGATCTAAAATGAACCACCAGCTGTTCTGTTGAGGCAGATGGCACAGCAGAGGGAAAAAAAAAAAACTAGAACTTTGGAATGAAATAGACCAATTCTAACCTTGGTTTTGCCACCAACTAGCTACCTAACCCTCTCTGAGTGCCATTTTCCTCATCTGTAAAATGGGGCTAATAACATCATCTTCATGGAGAAGTAATGAGAGCAAATGTAAGCACAGTAATTGATACACAGAAGATGTGTGACTATCTGTTCCCTTTCTCCTTCCCCATCACATTAGAAAATACTGTAGGTGGCAAATTAAGTTAAATCAGTGTCCTTTAGTACTTAACCCTATACAAGTGACAATTTGCAAGTTGACAAGTACAAACAGCGAGTGGCACAGGGCATGACTAAGTTAGCTGAGGGCAATCCACAGATAAACTACTCACAAGTGACCAGGCAGGTATGAATAGTCCCCTTGTCCCTCTCATTATCTGCTCTGTCCAAAAGGCTAATGGCAGTAGCTGTTGCCAACAGGTACGCAGTGGGAGAGGTAAGCCATCATGAATAGAATGAAGCCAATGCCAGATAATTACTCCCCATACAATTAAGGATTGAATCAGTGCACAATGCCTTCCTTAAACAGTTCCCATTCCCACGGATGTTAAACTTAGCATAGACGAGCTACTCTGGTACTCCTTTTTACTTATAAGCATTAGAATCAAAAACTACTCAGGAAACTCTTTGCCATCTATTTTAAAGAGAATTGCTCTAAGAAGCTGAAAATATCAAGATACCTTTTCAAATCATTTTCATACTCTTTTTTTTTTTTTTTTCAAACAAGTGCTTCAAAGGGTTCATTTCTTTCTTCAAAAGGACAGGCTATGTCTTGTTCTCTGAAAAATGGATCATAAGTATGATGCAGTGAACCACAGACTCCCAAAGATTCTTGGGGCTCCCTGCTGGAACTTTCTGTTGCCAACACCCAAGGTCTAAAGAATAGGACCTGAAATATTTCTCCTCACCTTTTCTCTACCACATAGGACTTAGAACTGCAGAGTTCAAAACAATTCTTTTTTTTTTTAATGTGAAGAAATATAGGGATCCAAGATTTCATTGTATGACTTTGAACACGGGTTCTAACGTCTCAGGACTACAGTAAGGTTGGCAGCAAGTTTGACATCTCAACCAGCACTCTGAGCTTTCCTATGTGGAAGACAGGCCAGTGTATGGAAACCTCTGAACTAGGAGTTGGCTGTTGTAGTCCTAGTTCTGATAAAATTTATGTGAGACCTTGACTTTTATGGCTCCAGCCTCTCTCACACATATAATAAGAGTCAATGGCAATATCAGTGATTCTGATGAAGGCTGGGGATGATCACCCCAGAAAAATGATCAGAGTCACAAAGATTATCACAGAATATCAGGAGGTATCCTGGCCCACAGGGCTGGATGGGCCACCCTTCTTAAGGACTCTATGGCTACTGTCTTCATGTACCCTAACAAGATACAATATGATTCGGTCCCCAGACAAGAAGGGGTGTTCTTCACTGGCTCTTTTTGCTGTAGTTGCAGAGGACCAAGAAGAACAAATAAAGGAGAAAGAAGTATGGGAAAGCCAAGGTGAGACATGATGACTAGATCAGTAGCTAGATATACTCCCCTTACATATAAACTTAGGCCTCTGTGCAAGGCAAGGGTTCACTCTGTGGGTTTGTGTGCATGTACCTAGGAAGTCAGCCAAAATGTTTTTTTTTTTTTTTTTTTACTATTGATGATATATGAGAGAGAGCACCTACCCTGCAGTCACTCCCTACCTAGGAATACTCCGGCAGAAGCTCACTCTGCATACAAATTGCTCAGCTGGGCTTCTTGCAGTAGAGTAGACCTGAGAAGTGCTCTGGGCCAACCAGTACTTGCTCCCAAGGAGGGTGGGCAGCAGCAGCCTCTACAGCAATAAGAGAAGGTCCTAGCACTACCTCAGCAGCAACAAGAATAAGAATAAAGAATAAGATACAGTTCTGCATTGTCTACTAATTAGGCAGTATCATAGCTAGCTCATAAAATTGTTCTGAGAATTAAATGAATTAATGTATGTAAAGGACTTCGAACAGTATCTGGCACTAAGATAGGATCGATAAATGTTAGCTATTTAGTACCAAAAACAAATTTACAAAGAAAAAAACTACTGGAATTCAACCTAACAGTACATATGGAGTACATATGGGATAAAAAAATAATTTTTCTTTTACTTAATCATTGATAAAAAGATCAGGAACTAGAAGATATGGTAAATCCATAATTCATTTATTCAGCACAAAAAGAAATACTAATTGTACACATACAATAATTATAAAATCCAGCACCAGTTATATATTATGGTGCTGTTTCTTTGTTTGACCCCACCCCACCCCACCTAGATCTATTCTCTTTCTCCACTCTACTGAGGATTCCAAAAAGCAGACCTCTATCATGTGGGATACCTTCCTTGCTGAATCCTGACTGATCTGGACAATGGGAAGCTCCAGTAAGGGAGGGAAAGAGCTGTGCTCCTCCACGGCTGCTACTCCTGCTGAGTGGGCCACCCCCATGGCCCCACCTCTCTTAGGGTTTGGGTGACACCATTCCCTAACCCTCTGCCTCTTCAAGCCAACAGACTAGATTCTGTCTCCAGAGTCTTCACCATCTCTTGCTAATCCCAGTTACACCATCCAACACCTTTGAAAATAGTCTATTACACTTAACTTGAGTTAAATAGTTTAACTTGAGTTAAATCCTTTAACTAAACCACTGTCTTATGTTCTTATCTAGATATTTCCCTGAAGTCAGGCTTTTCTCCCCAACCAGAAGTTAGCAGGGCTGCCTTCAACTTCATGTTTCATCTCTTCCACCTCACTCTCCAGCTCCTACCTCAAACATAAAGAGCATTGTGCTGGGGCCACACAAATATGGCTGACACACCTATGGCTCCATTTCCCACAATGAAGGTACTTTTAAATAAGGAAATCATCTCTACAACTTGATGTGCCTGTTGCAATGAGTCTTTATGCTTCACAGCTGAGCTGTTCTAGATAGATTACACTGTTTTCAACTACAAAGTCATCCTCAACACAGTGCTGAATCTACCATGAGCTCTGCCACAATAATTGGTTCCTGATAAAAACTATATGTATGTGTTATAGATAGTATGTGTATGGCTATCATCTATCTATCTATCTATCTATCTATCTATCTATCTATCTCCCCCCCCTCTCTCTTTCTCTCTCTCTCTCTCTCTCTCTCTATATATATATATATATATACATAAAACTATATATATATATATGGTTATAGATATTTTTAAGTAGGTTCCACCCCCACCATGGAGCCCAGTGCAGGGCTTGAACTTATGACTGTAATATTGAGACCTGAGCTGAGACCAAGAGTTGGGCACTTAGCTGACTGAGCCACCCAGGTGCCCCTCTATGGCTATCTATATAAAAATTTAAGGAAAGATTCAAGCTTTGTCAAAAATATCACTATCCTAGCTTAAATTCTAGTCTTGTCCTTAAAATGAGAGAGGGGGCACCTGGGTGATGCAGTGAGTTAAGCATCCAATTCTTGATCTCAGCTCAGGTCTTGATTTCAGGGTTGTGATTTCAAGCCCCACATTGGGCTCCACACTGGGAGTACAGTCTACTTAATAAAATAAAAAAATAAAATAAAATAAAATAAAATAAAATAAAATAAAATAAAATAAAATATGTAATTACCAATAGGGCAATGGGAATTTTGTAGAAAAAAAGCTAAGAATCTTATTTCAAAAGCTGGAAGTATTCATGAGAGCATCATTTTTTTTCATTTAATAAATGTTGTTGGAAGTCTGCCATGTGCCAGACCCTGTGCCAAGCACAGAGGATACAGCAATAAACAAGATAGAAATGGTCTCTGCCTTTAAGTATTTCAGAATGTGATGGTAAAGACAATTTTGACTAAGTTCATTAGTATGAGGACTGTAGTGAAGAGATTCAGATGCTATTTGACAATATGACAGTGGACTCAACTTATCCCAGGTGGTCAAGGAATGTTTCTCTGGGGGAGCAAAGCTTAAGCAGAGCCTGGAAGATTGGTATTAGCTAGATAAGTGGGGTGGGAGAAATGGAAAATAATGTGCAAAGATCAAGAGATGGAAAAGAAGATCACATATTCATAGAATTGAAATAGGCCAGTGTGGCTATAGTAAGAATGAGTACAAGATGAGGGTGTAGAAGTGGGCTAGGTAATGCAGGATCTGTAACTAAATTAAGAGTGTAGATTTTATCTTAATACCAATGGAAAGCTATTGAAGGGCTTTATGAAGGAGAGGGTCACTACCAGATTTTGAAAAGCTTTATCTGGATCAATGAGGACAGGAACAGATGTGGGGAGACTGGTTTGGAGGCTGGTGTATTTAGCCCAGGCCAAGGATGACACTTGTTTGAAGCAAGAAAGTGGTCATGACAGGGAGAAGTAGTTGAATTCAAAGGTACTGAGGGGAAAAAATCGTTCAACTTGGAAATTGGTGGGATATGGAGAAAGAAGGAGAAGGTAGAGTTCTGAAAACTCCCAGTTATCAGGCTTGGGTAGTTGGATGGATGATGATGCCATTTCCTGAGACAAGGGAGCACAAGATAAAGACAGGCCTGGGACGTGAGAACATCATCTATCAGGTGAAACAAGAAAAACTGGGTAAGAACCACTGAGTTAAACTAAGGGTAAAATCACATGAAATTATCACTATTGGATTGTTTTGGTGTACAAAAATGCAAATTTAATTTGGTACTGTTACAAAAGCCTATCTTCTGGGATTAACACAATGTTTAAGGAAGCACTGTTTGATTATGGTACACTATGAGCTTTTCTGCAAGACTAGGTCAGGAATATCTATAATCATAATCAAGAAGAAGCCACAGAAAGGGGGCACAGAGGCACATGCTCATACATACACCAGGAGGCCTAAATCAAGGTGCAAAAAGGCATAGATCCATCAAACACAAGTGAAGAAAATTAAGCTGTATGCAGCAATACTATGAGATCAAATAAATTCAGTGTACCCCAGAGCCATTCTAGGACTATTGGAAAACACTTATCCAATTAACTTACAGCCTGCAAAGAAGTAAGTCAGAGTTTAAAAACTGTTTTGCACTTATTCTCCATAATACCAAAGAAAGCATGCCAGAAATATACTGTGTTTGCTTCTAATTTTAAACAGGAATCCAGGTTTCTCACTCTGGAATTCACTTACAGAAACAGGTAACAGCACAGCAGATGGAGGTTCCATCCTAGATCTTGGATCACTGTCAACTGTCTCCTATTGCATATTGGAGGGCTGCAGCTCTTCCTTCCTATCTTGAGTGCAAAAGTCCTGTAAAGCACAGGAAGGGGTATAAACCAGCGTCTACCATTTCTCATTGCACTTTCCAAGAGGAATCTACCTCCTTCTCAGGCTGTGTCTCTGCCATGGAGTTCCAAGGTTCTGAGCCTATTTATCTTGAAGCGAAATCACCACTGTAACAGGGGGCAGTATCAGTTGTCTACTTGATACGAAATTGCTTTCACTGAGCCCAGCTTTATCCTGAAGGTCACGTCAAATTAGGGATTCATATCCCTTTGCTTTAGTCTAGTGTTAGTATATTACTCATCATTAAATGAAGTCTAGAGAAATATGCTACTAGTTAGAGGTAAAATTGCGCAATTAAAAGACTCAAATCTAACACATTAGCTACTAGCTCAAGTTAATATTAACCTAGAGTTTTTTGAGGTATTGACATTACCACGCTGATTTCTTACACACAGTATTTTTCCATGTGATTCTCATTACCAGGCTTGTAATAGTACCTGGATGTTTTCTTCATTCCCCCAGCCCTGGGAAAAAGGAGGGGAAGAGGATGGATGTCCCATATTTAATTGCTTTCTTTGCTTATTTTACTTCTGAACTATTTTAACAAATAGGTGGATTTTTTTAAGTAGAAAAGGAATATTTTTAATTTCTATGCCATGTGTTAGTTTCTTAAGAAAACAATTACATATTTAGATTTCATAATTTTTAAAAAGCTTCTAAATGCCTATCAAAGAGAAGATGTTATTTTAATCCACTTATTGGGTGATTTAAAAACCTTTATAGACATATCTGTGGCTAGTTAGGTGCAGATGATTAGAGCCCTAATTCTTCACCTTTGGGGATTTTCAATACCTTGTTGTTTTGTATTTGATTTTATGTTTCTTACCACCTCCACATTCTTAGTGATGGCACAGACACATCTTCATATAAATTACCTAATCCAGAAACCCCCAAAATACCCTGTATTACTTCTTTTCCTTCATCTAATTCTCTTTCCAGATCCAATCAACTCACCAGGTTATGTTCATTCTCCCTAGAAAGTATTTTTCTAACTCTCTGCTCCATTTTCAAAGCTGTGACTTTGGGATAAGCCTTATAATCTATCACCTGGACAACTGCCAGAGCTCCCCACTCTTTTCTCTGCTTTTAATTATTTCCCCTACTCAAGCAACCCACAGCATATATACCATGACCTTTCTAAACACTCAGATCTGGTCCCTTCCTTTCCATTACAACCATTCATTTTTTTAAATTAATTTTTATTGGTGTTCAATTTACCAACATACAGAAAAACACCCAGTGCTCATCCCGTCAAGTGTCCACTCCACTTCAGTGCCCGTCACCCATTCCCCTCCAACACCCGCCCTCCGCCCCTTCCACCACCCCTAGTTCGTTTCCCAGGGTTAGGAGTCTTTATGTTCTGTCTCCCTTCCTGATATTTCCCAACATTTCTTTTCCCTTCCTTTATATTCCCTTTCACTATTATTTATATTACCCAAATGAATGAGAACATACACTGTTTGTCCTTCTCCGATTGACTTATTTCACTCAGCATAATACCCTCCAGTTCCATCCACATTGAAGCAAATGGTGGGTATTTGTCGTTTCTAATTGCTGAGTAATATTCCATTGTATACATAAACCACATCTTCTTTATCCATTCATCTTTCGATGGACACCGAGGCTCCTTCCACAGTTTGGCTATTGTGGACATTGCTGCTAGAAACATCAGGGTGCAGGTGTCCCGACATTTCATTGCATCTGAATCTTTGGGGTAAATCCCCAACAGTGCAATTGCTGGGTCGTAGGGCAGGTCTATTTTTAACTCTTTGAGGAACCTCCACACAGTTTTCCAGAGTGGCTGCACCAGTTCACATTCCCACCAACAGTGTAAGAGGGTTCCCCTTTCTCCACATCCTCTCCAACATTTGTGGTTTCCTGCCTTGTTAATTTTCCCCATTCTCACTGGTGTGAGGTGGTATCTCATTGTGGTTTTGATTTGTATTTTCCTGATGGCAAGTGATGCAGAGCATTTTCTCATGTGCATGTTGGCCATGTCCATGTCTTCCTCTGTGAGATTTCTCTTCATGTCTTTTGCCCATTTCATGATTGGATTGTTTGTTTCTTTCGTGTTGAGTTTAATAAGTTCTTTATAGATTTTGGAAACTAGCCCTTTATCTGATATGTCATTTGCAAATATCTTCTCCCATTCTGTAGGTTGTCTTTTAGTTTTGTTGACTGTATCCTTTGCTGTGCAAAAGCTTCTTATCTTGATGAAGTCGCAATAGTTCATTTTTGCTTTTGTTTCTTTTGCCTTCGTGGATGTATCTTGCAAGAAGTTACTGTGGCCGAGTTCAAAAAGGGTGTTGTCTGTGTTCTCTTCTATGATTTTGATGGACTCTTGTCTCACATTTAGATCTCTCATCCATTTTGAGTTTATCTTTGTGTATGGTGAAAGAGAGTGGTCCAGTTTCATTCTTCTGCATGTGGATGTCCAATTTTCCCAACACCATTTATTGAAGAGACTGTCTTTCTTCCAATGGATAGTCTTTCCTCCTTTATCGAATATTAGATGACCATACATTTCAGGGCCCACTTCTGGGTTCTCTATTCTGTTCCATTGATCTATGTGTCTGTTTTTGTGCCAGTACCACACTGTCTTGATGACCACAGCTTTGTAGTACAACCTGAAATCTGGCATTGTGATGCCCCCAGCTATGGTTTTCTTTTTTAAAATTCCCCTGGCTATTCAGGGTCTTTTCTGATTCCACACAAATCTTAAAATAATTTGTTCTAACTCTCTGAAGAAAGTCCATGGTATTTTGATAGGGATTGCATTAAACGTGTAAATTGCCCTGGGTAACATTGACATTTTCACAATATTAATTCTGCCAATCCATGAGCATGGAATATTTTTCCATCTCTTTGTGTCTTCCTCAATTTCTTTCAGAAGTGTTCTATAGTTTTTAGGGTATAGATCCTTTACCTCTTTGGTTAGGTTTATTCCTAGGTACCTTATGCTTTTGGGTGCAATTGTAAATGGGATTGACTCCTTAATTTCTCTTTCTTCAGTCTCATGGTTAGTGTATAGAAATGCCATTGATTTCTGGGCATTGATTTTGTATCCTGCCACGCTACCAAATTGCTGTATGAGTTTTAGCAATCTCGGGGTGGAGGCTTTTGGGTTTTCTATGTAGAGTATCATGTCCTCGGCGAAGAGGGAGAGTTTGACTTCTTCTTTGCCAATTTGAATGCCTTTAATGTCTTTTTGTTGTCTGATTGCTGAGGCGAGCACTTCCAGAATTATGTTGAACAGCAGTGGTGAGAGTGGACATCCCTGTCTTGTTCCTGATCTTAGGGGAAAGGCTCCCAGTGCTTCCCCATTGAGAATGATATTTGCTGTGGGCTTTTCGTAAATGGCTTTTAAGATATCGAGGAAAGTTCCCTCTATCCCAACACTCTGAAGGGTTTTGATCAGGAATGGATGCTGTATTTTGTCAAATGCTTTCTCCGCATCTAATGAGAGTATCATATGGTTCTTGGTTTTTCTCTTGCTGATATGATGAATCACATTGATGGTTTTATGAGTGTTGAACCAGCCTTGTGTCCCAGGGATAAATCCTACTTGGTCATGGTGAATAATTTTCTTAATGTGTTGTTGGATCCTATTGGCTACTATCTTGTTGAGAATTTTTGCATCCATGTTCATCAGGGATATTGGTCTGTAATTCTCCTTTTTGGTGGGATCTTTGTCTGGTTTCGGAATTAAGGTGATGCTGGCCTCATAGAACGAATTTGGAAGTACTCCATCTCTTTCTATCTTTCCAAACAGCTTTAGTAGAATAGGTATGATTTCTTCTTTAAACGTTTGATAGAATTCTCCTGGGAAGCCATCTGGCCCTGGACTCTTGTGTCTTGGGAGGTTTTTGATGACTGCTTCAATTTCCTCCCTGGTTATTGGCCTGTTCAGGTTTTCTATTTCTTCCTGCTCCAGTTTTGGTAGTTTGTGGCTTTCCAGGAATGCGTCCATTTCTTCTAGATTTCCTAATTTATTGGCGTAGAGCTGTTCATAATATGTTTTTAAAATCGTTTGTATTTCCTTGGTGTTGGTAGTGATCTCTCCTTTCTCATTCATGATTTTATTAATTTGAGTCTTCTCTCTCTTCTTTTTAATAAGGTTGGCTAATGGTTTATCTATATTATTAATTCTTTCAAAGAACCAACTCCTGGTTCTGTTGATCTGTTCCACAGTTCTTTTGGTCTCGATATCATTTAGTTCTGCTCGAATTTTAATTAACTGTCTTCTTCTGCTGGGGGTGGGGTCCATTTGTTGCTTTTTCTCTAGTTCCTTTATGTGTAAGGTGAGCTTTTGAATTTGAGTTCTTTCCAGTTTTTGAATGGATGCTTGTATTGCGATGTATTTCCGCCCCAGGACTGCTTTTGCTGCATCCCAAAGATTTTGAACGGTTGTATCTTCATTCTCATTAGTTTCCATGAATCTTTTTAATTCTTCCTTAATTTCCTGGTTGACCTTTTCATCTTTTAGCAGGATGGTCCTTAACCTCCACGTGTTTGTGGTCCTTCCAAACTTCTTGTTGTGATTAAGTTCTAATTTCAAGGCATTATGGTCTGAGAATATGCAGGGCACTATCCCGATCTTTTGGTATCGGTTCAGACCCGATTTGTGACACAGTATGTGGTCTATTCTGGAGAAAGTTCCATGTGCACTTGAGAAGAATGTGTATTCAGTTGAGTTTGGATGTAAAGTTCTGTAGATATCTGTGAAATCCATCTGGTCCAGTGTATCATTTAAAGCTCTCGTTTCTTTGGATATGTTGTGCTTAGAAGACCTATCTAGTATAGAAAGAGCTAGATTGAAGTCACCAAGTATAAGTGTATTATTATCAAAGTATTTCTTCAGTTTGGTTATTAATTGGTTTAAATATTTGGCAGCTCCCACATTCAGGGCATATTTATTGAGGATTGTTAAGTCCTCTTGTTGGATAGATCCTTTGAGTATGAGATAGTGTCCCTCTTCATCTCTCACTATAGTCTTCGGGGTAAATTTTAATTTGTCTGATATAAGGATGGCTACCCCTGCCTTCTTTTGAGGACCATTTGAATGGTAAATGGTTCTCCAACCTTTTATTTTCAGGTTGTAGGTGTCCTTCTGTCTAAAATGAGTCTCTTGTAGACAGCAAATAGATGGGTCCTGCTTTTTTATCCAGTCTGAAACCCTGCGCCTTTTGATGGGGTCATTAAGCCCGTTCACGTTCAGAGTTACTATTGATAGATATGAGTTTAGTGTCATCATATCTATTCAGTCCTTGTTTTTGTGGATTGTTCCACTGAACTTCTTCTTAAAGGGGAATTTTAAGAGTCCCCCTTAAAATTTCTTGCAGAGCTGGTTTGGAGGTTACATATTCTTTCAGTTCCTGCCTGTCTTGGAAGCTCTTTATCTCTCCTTCCATTTTGAATGAGAGTCTTGCTGGATAAAGTATTCTTGGTTGCATGTTCTTCTCATTTAGGACCCTGAATATATCCTGCCAGCCCTTTCTGGCCTGCCAGGTCTCTGTGGAGAGGTCTGCTGTTACCCTAATATTCCTCCCCATAAAAGTCAGGGACTTTTTTTCTCTTGCTGCTTTAAGGATCTTCTCCTTATCTTTGGAATTTGCAAGCTTCACTATTAAATGTCGAGGTGTTGAACGGTTTTTGTTGATTTTAGGAGGGGATCTCTCTATTTCCTGGATCTGAATGCCTGTTTCCCTTCCCAGATTAGGAAAGTTTTCAGCTAGGATTTGTTCAAATACATATTCTGGCCCTCTGTTCCTTTCAGCGCCCTTGGGAACCCCAATTAAACGTAGGTTTTTCTTCCTCAGGCTGTCATTTATTTCCCTTAATCTATCCTCATGGTCTTTTAATTGCCTGTCTCTTTTTTCCTCAGTTTCCCTCTTTGCCATCAACTTGTCTTCTATGTCACTCACTCGTTCTTCCACCTCGTTAAGCCTCGTCGTTAGGACTTCTAGCTTGGATTGCATCTCATTTAATTGATTTTTAATTTCTGCCTGATTGGATCTAAATTCTGCAGTCATGAAGTCTCTTGAGTCCTTTATGTTTTTTTCTAGAGCCACCAGTAGCTGTATAATAGTGCTTCTGAATTGGCTTTCTGACATTGAATTGTAATCCAGATTTTGTAACTCTGTGGGAGAGAGGGCTGTTTCTGATTCTTTTTTTTTTTTGAGGTGAGGTTTTCCTTCTAGTCATTTTGCTCAGTGCAGAGTGGCCAAAAACAAGTTGTACTGGGAAAAGGAGAAAAAGAGAGAGAAGGAAAGAAAAGAGAAAAAGAAAAAAGAGAAAGAAGAAAAAAAAGGGGAAAAAGAGAAAGAAAAAAAGAAAGGAGAGAAAAAAAAGGGGGTGGGGTGGGGGAAGCAATCAGAAATCAAGAAGAAAGAAAGAAAAAAAAGCACAAAACAAAACAAAAAAAACAAACAAAAAAAAAAAAACAAAAAAAACACGGGGGAGTATCTTCCAATTCTGTATACTTTAAGTCCCTTGACTTCCCCTGGAACTGGTCCGTCTCGCTGGTCTTCTGGGGGAGGGGCCTGCTGTGCTGATTCTCAGGTGTTAGCACTTGGGGGAGCTGCTCTGCCCCCTGCCTGGTGCAGGGCTCAGTGGGAGTTGTTCACCCCGTGAGGCCCCAGGAGGAAGCCCCAGTGGCGGGGGCAGCTCTGGGACCCTGGAGTCAGCTCCCGCAGTAGCTCCGGGGCTCTCCGTCTGCAGGGCCTGGGGGCTCCCGGGCGGGGCCGCTGATCTGCTCAGCTCGGGGCAGGAACGTCCTTGCTGTCCTGGGCCCTCCCGGCCTCTGCCTGTCCCGGGGGAGGCCGGATCCTGGGCTGTGTCCCGGCGCCCTGTGCTCCGGGGCCTGCGCTGTTGGATTCGCGCTCCCGGCCCGCAGCCCCCTCCGTGGAGCCGCCGCCCGAGCCCCTCCGAGCTGCTCCGGGTCCCGCCGAGCGCTGCAGCCCTTAGGGAGCTCGGCGCACTCTCCTGGGGTGCAGTTCCTCTGTTACTGTCCCAGGGAGCCCGAGGGCATCCCCGCCTTTCTGGGGATCCTGCTCCAATTCCCCGGGAGCCCCTTTCCGCGGGGAAGGTTGGTGCAGCTCCTGCTCCTCCGGGACGGGGCTCTCCTGTCCTGGGGACACTCGCCCCGGCCTCAGCCCGGCTCCTCGCGGGGCCCCTCCCCCTTGGAGGCCTTTTGTGTCTTTATCTCTTTTTCCCCGTCTTCCTACCTTGATAGAAGCGCGAACTCTTCTCACTGTAGCGTTCCAGCTGGTCTCTCTTTAAATCTCAGGCCGAATTCGTAGATTTTCAGGATGATTTGAAAGTTTTCTAGGTAATTTGTTGAGGACAGGTGACTTGGAGACCCTACTCTTCCAGCATCTTGCCCCTCCCTCCCATTACAACCATTCAATGGCTCTCTTTGGCCTATAGAATAAAGTTCAATGCCCTTCGAACTACATGCAAGGCCATCTGTCTTATGGCTCTTTCCTCCCTTTCCAGTTTTATTCCCTCTTCCCCATCCTGCATCCCCTCGACACACCAGCCATGACCAACTACTTAAAGGCTCAAATATGCATTATACTGGTTCACATCTTTATACCATTATACATTTATTCCCTTTACATAGGAATCTCTCCTACCAAATTAAGATTTTCCTCTTTTGTGCCAGAACCAAACTGGATAGATATCTCTATTCTTGTATTTATCACACTATATAATAATTCTGTTTCTGTGGTTGCCTTCCTCTGTAGAACACAAGAAGGTCAAGGAGTTTTCTTATTCAGCCTACTTGGCACGGTGTCTGACATGTGATATGTGCTTGATGAATGGATGGAGGAGGTGTTAAGTGGCATCTCCTAATTTCTTAAAAATTAAATTAATGAACATCATTTTGCTATAAAGTTATGTAGAAAATCCCTTAAAATACATAAATTGTAAGATGTTGTCTTCATCAAATTGTTATAACCCCACTTCTCCTGCCCTAGGGAATCTGCTTCTCTCTGCTCAAGGGCCACAGATTATCTCAGACTCCCAATCCCAACATTTCCACAGATGATAACTAAGCACAACGTATTACCTGGAGAGAAAAAATTTCACACAACACATCTAACAGAGGGACGATAATGGCATCTTTATATATAAAACATGACATTTACGCATATTAGCATTTAAGAGGAGAAATGCAAGAATCTAGAAGCAATTTATCTTTCTTTATACTAAAACTACATTATTTAAAAAATATTATCATTCTTTGACTCATCCCAAAGGAAGGGGTTCCCCCCCCAAATTATTCATGTCATAGACCTGACAATAATGCATCTGTGAATTAAGCCAGAAATTTAAAAAGTTTTGCATCAAAATACAATAAAATAAAAATCCCAGGTCCTGAGTAATACTTTAATTTTATTATTCACTCTTTTAAGATGTTCAGCCAGAGTAGCTAAAATGTGTTTCCCCATTGAGAGTCTTAAAAGTAAACATTAAACTTAGGAACTCTGTGAATCCAGTCTCTTTCCAGAATGAAGCCATTTTATTTGTTCACTTTGCCTACAAGTGAAAGCACACAGCCTCTGTTTAGTTCAACTAACCAAGGATATAAATTGCCCCAAGGTGTTTGTTTTTCTTGCTCTTTATAAATAAGATGACCTAGAGAAAAATACAAAAGATATTGCCTGCCTGCGTGCATTTACTCATTCAGCAAATATCTCTGAGAAGCCCTTGCTAGGCCCTGGGGCTAGTGAGATGAATAATTCACAGTCCTGTCCTTCAAGAGGTTCCCT
Organism: Vulpes lagopus; assembly: GCF_018345385.1. Classification (NCBI taxonomy): domain Eukaryota; kingdom Metazoa; phylum Chordata; class Mammalia; order Carnivora; family Canidae; genus Vulpes; species Vulpes lagopus. The sequence continues at coordinate 40,310,365 of NC_054829.1, read as the reverse complement.
GCCTAATGGGGATATGAAACCTAATCAGGTAATTGTAAAACCACATGGGAGGTTAGTGATAGAGACATGCACAAAGTTTGGTGTAAGCCCAGAAGAGGAGTATTTAAGCCGTAAGTGGCTGAACAGAAGAACAGATACGTACCTTTGAGATTCAGGGACCCAGAATAGGCATGTTAGAAGTAAGTTTGTGGTGAGATGTGAGGAATGGGCAGATGAGGGAGTTTACAGCTACTAACCTCAGTTTTCTCAAGAGCAGAGGATTCAAGCCATTTCCTGGGAAAGAGTAGTTGAGCATTGAATAGGGGCATTTCTTCTAGAAGTAGTGGAAGTGTGGTATCATTTCTGAGAGGAACAGAACAGTGAGGTACTGCAGGTAAGAAAGCAATTGAAGGGTGGCTCTGAAGGCTCAGGGAACTGAATCTGTAGATAGGCCAGAAAGGGCAAAGAGCAACACAGGTCTGGGTTGGGGTTCTGTAGACCTACACGGCACAAGAATACAAGAAGAACTGGCAGGGGACTAGTAGGCAGTCAGTTCAGATGGCTAACCCACAGGTTCCATAAGATAAAAAGATGGCTCAGCAATGTATGATGACTGGTATGTGATCATATGTTCCTTTTTGCCCAGGACCATCCTGCCAAAGAATCTCTATTGGGCAGTATATTATATGGTCCCCTATATAATACAGAGAAATAATAAGAGAACGGGTTTCTGTGAGGTTAAAGGGATAGTGTGGCCAAAGAGTGGAATGAAGGAGTTATGATTTAAGAAGGGGAAGCTTCCGGATAGGGAGAAGATAAAGGGTGTGGTCCTGGTAGGGAGTGGCTCAGATGACACAGAGATGACAGTCTTTAGTGTTAAGGTAGCCCCAGCAATATGATGCTAATTGGTTGGATGCATCATTCTCATGGCCATTGAGATCAGCTTCTGACACTTAGTAGATATTCAATACAAGTTTAAGGATATAGCAAGAGGTGGAACAGGAAGGGCAACTATGAATCAGGCCCCACGTGACAGACAATAGGGAGCTGGCTAAAAAGGGGAGACAGAAGTGAAGAATGATTCAAGATGGCATATATGTGCCTGAGACACAACATAAAAAATGTACTTTTAAAAGAGGAAGGAAGGCAGCCGGGGTGGCTCAGTGGTTTAGCGCTGCCTTCAGCCCAGGGAGTGATCCTGGAGACCTGGGATCAAGTCCCACATTGGGCTCCTTGCATGGAGCCTGCTTCTCCCTCTGCCTGTGTCTCTGCCTTTCTCTCTTTCTCTCTGTGTCTCTCATGAATAAATAAATAAAATCTTTTTAAAAAGAATAAAAATAAATAAAAAAATAAAAGAGTAAGGAAAGAGGGGCACCTGAGTGGCTCAGTCAGTTGAACGTCCTAATCTTGCTTTCAGCTCAGATCCTGATCTCATGGGTTGTGGGATCGGACCCCAAGTTGGGCTCCTTGCTCAGCAGGGAGTCTGCCTGAAGGTTCTTTCCCTCTGACCCTCCCCCTACTTGCGCACGCATTCTCTCTCTTGAACAAATAAATACTAAATCTTTAGAAGAGGGAGGAAAGATATGATCAGGGAGCAGTCAGGGGGTAAGCCAGTAGTTTGGGGGGTATGAGAGAATAAGAAGAACCTACAGTGTGAACTATAGAAGAGGAGAGGGGAGGGGGGTGGTGGGCACTACTGTGCTGCTTCCATGCAGCCTGAAGGGGCAGCAAAGGTCCCATTAAGGGAGAGGCCAGGGGTTCTGTCTCAATGTAAGTGAATCCTACTGAGGTCATTAAAGGTCCGAAACCAAATTCCAACCTGCACAGGAAGTTCAAGGGTAGCAGGTAAATTTCTCATATATTCTGTTTTTTTGCCTTGTACACTCCTACCCTCTATCTTGGAAGGCTGGTACAATGGAACAAAGATAATTTACTACTTATCCTTTTTTGGGCTAAAGTGTTAGTTATGTTACTTCCTGTTACAACTTAATAATTACTAGAAAATTGCTTATAAACAAACCATTTTCACTTCACATATATGCATCTTTTCTTCAAACTTTGGAAAGAGAACCGTAGCTTGTCCCAACATGTCTCTTCCTGTCTATGTGAAGCATAGAGGCAGATCTCAATAAGTAACCACAGGCTGTTCTGGAGTCCCTGAAAATATATGATGTACTAAATATCCCCTAAATATTTATCTTTTACAATTTCAAATTATTATCACCGAAGAAGCTAAAGCTCAAAATGTTTTAATTCAACTAAAAGAATTTCATCACATTCAGCACTTTTAGAACAATTTATAAATGTCTGAGTTCCTCTGTCCTTAAATCATAGTTTGGGGCAGGGTAGAGAGCAAGCAATAAGAGAATTCTTGACTGATTGACTCAGGGGGGAGGAGGTGACTGTCAAAGAAGTTGGGAGAAAGGTTCATCCTAAAATTTATTCCAGTGAAACAGATCCTGGCTCCCCCGTATACCACCCTGTCCCAGCTACTTGGAGGCCTGAGACACAAGTCCTTAAGCCCATGGCCAAAGTCTCTTGACAAAAAATGTCCTGCCCATCCAGTACTGACTTAAGTATTTCCATCTTTTCAAGTGCTGATAAGGAGGATGGTGGTTCTCAAGCTGAGGAGTCCATAGGCTCATCTCATTAACTGTCTACTATGCTTTCATGGTTTTTCTTTGGGTCAACCCCAGGCTAAATACCAAACAATATAATGGAAAGTTTGTAACTGAGGTCACCAACTGCATAAAAATAGGAGAGGTGACTTTTATTTTGGTTTGTTCTTACGAGAAACTCTTCCGTGTGAATAATCTAAACTTAATAAAAATAACACTGTCTCAGCTAGAGACATCTCTGAAAAATGGTAGCAATACAGGTATGCATTATTTTATTTCTCCCTGTTTCATTATTTAGATCTGCACGCTTCTGCGATGCTAGGCATCTATATTTATCTCCTAGTCTGTCAGAAAACACTGCAGCTGCAACTGTGAGTTTATCCAACAGATACAAATAAGAGACCAGCACCCTTCTAAAAACACTTCAAATTTCAGATCACAGTGTCATATCACATGGAGACAGATACAAAGCTTTTCAGGATGCAGCTTGTGGTAGGGGCAGTAGTGACACAAGTGGAGTTGCTAAGGGAAAGTATTATATTTAAAGTAAAGGAGCAGATGTAAAGAAGGGAAGGGATCATTTAGTTCAAACTCTTCATTTTACTGAGGAAAGAATGACAACCCAGAGTTTTAAGTCTGTTCAAAGATCCATAATAGAGCCCAGGTGAGAACCTGAAACCAGAATCCCCAGGGGAGGGGTCAGTACTCTAATTTCCACAGTCTCTTCTTTAATGAAGTGTACCAAGTCGAGCCTTCATGTTTGGAGATAATACAGAAGAAGTTTCCACTAAACACCCTATGGCTATCATGAACAACTGTCATTTTTTTGACCACCAAGGACTATTTTCTAAAGTACAGTACTCTGATTCCTTTTGTGGAATTACTTGTCTCCTACTGGAAGAGGTCTTGATGGGAAGGTCCATCCAGGCACCTGCCCCTCTACTGTGCAAGCTAAAATAGACTCTGGACTCTCTTTTGTCAGAGCATTTTTCTCCCACCCTACAGCAGCCAGGGGCAAACATATAATTGGGTCTAATGACTCTAGCAGTTGACCCAGTCAAGAATGTCAGGCAGTCAGTTCCTGCTCCTGCGAATTAATACCTAAGTTTCCTAAGTCTGTGTTTTAAGCATTTCCTTCAGTCCAGATATTTTCCTGTATCTCTGCAACAGAATCTCATTTATTGTAAGTTAGAGTCAGAGTTGATTTCCATTACTTACAACACAAAGCTTCTTGGAGGAAAACAATGTAAAAGTCTAAGAGATAGAGAGATCCTAACTAATTCTGAGGTTAGATACACACATAGAAGCCATTCCTTTAATTAAACATTCCTACTTGTGGTGAAACAGAGAAAAGCTACAAGTCTGCTGAGATTTGAGTATAAATAGATGTTGAAGTTTTGATGTCATGCTGGCATTATTGTGGAGTTAAAATCATTGAACCTAGAGCCTTTTAGAAGAATATAGAAAGTTTCTATTCCAAGATAAAATCTGAGTTCTAAAGAAGCGACACACACAAGTCTAAGGCTGAGACACAAATTGGATTAAAATTTAAGAAATAACAGTGAGATCAGTGTGGAAAACATTATTTATAGCTAGATGTTTGTTTTGAAATAAACATCTTTCTCTGTATTTAAACTCAGATTTTAGAAGTTTTATAGTATTAAATTTTCCTATTTTGAGCTTTAGTTTTTGAAAACTAACAGAGGGTGGACAAAATGGTAAGGTGAGGAAGGAAAAAAATGTATCTCAGGCAAAAATCACCTCTATGCTTAGACTTTACTATGGCCATGATTGAAGCATGATCGCCTCCTTGTGGTGGTATACTTTAATTGCAAACTCATCGGATGATTAAGCCTGTGACTGACCTTACAACCTAAAATATAATAAACAAAAGCAGTAGAGTCATGATTTATATGTAAATTAGAAACATTTTATTGCATATGATAGGAAAGCTTTTTAGTTCCAAAGTGTTGTGGGAATGAAAAATTCTGGTTGATGGTAATTAAGATAAGCTAAATGTTCAATCATATTGCTCCACGTGTCATGTTCTTCATCCTAAGACTTATAAATCAATATGTTGAGCCAACAACTCTTGGGAAACTAGAATTTGAGCCCTCCAGTTGTAGTAACCAGGCAGATGGCACTACAAATAGAGTTAAAGAGCTTCTGTCAGAGAAACAGGTTTTACAAGTTGGAATGAAGAAAACCCAAACTGAGCTAAATCGGGTTATGGGACTGCAATAAGGAATCCTTTTATCTTAGTTGTAAAGAAAATCTACCCACAAAAAGAATCACCCAGAATATCATACATCAGAACATTCATGCAAGCAGAGAAAAGCCAACATGAATTTCTAACACATAAAACCCATTTTCACAGACTGCATGAAAAATAAAAAAAAACTTATTTCAAAATTCACATTGCCTTTTGAAAACAAGCCATATGTTGTTTGTAGGAAAGGTGCTAAATTTTTGAAGAAAAGGATATGAAGTGAGTTTCAGAACCAAAGGTGACAGGAAGGGCACCAATTCATGTATAAATATGAAAATATGAAAAAAAAACCCAGCCTCCAGATTCCTAGAACATAGATAATTTATCACCAGAAATTGCTAACATTAAGAGCTGCACGACTTTGGCTTTGCTACTGTTTAGCTTGGGCCTCAATCCAACTGCCATATTATAGGTTTATGTAGGCGATGTCAGAAACCCAAGTTCTTCGGCCTACGGATTTGGAAAGTGTGCACTTTGAAAATGAGTTTTATATTCAGAAGTCAAGACAGAATTCTGACTTCTAAAATACATTTCTGCAACAAGAGAATGTCATTTTTAAAAAATTGATCATGACTACTAATACCAGCTTATATATCCAAAGACAAGTAGAGATATAGTCAATAAATAAATTTGGAAATATCTAGGAAAACTTTTTTTAAAGCAGTCCAGTAGATACAAAGAGAGACTGAACTTAGAGGCATATGTTGAAAAAACCAAACATTTTACACTTTCAAAAGTGATGTGTATAAAATACTGGAACACTTTTTCCATTGATGTATAGTAACATTAAGGGGAGAATTTTCATATTAAAGTACAAACATTGAATTTTAAACATTTTTAGCTTTTTAATTATGGAAAATTTCAAATGTATACAAAAGTAGAGAGGATAGTATAATGGACTTTCAAATGCCTTTCAGCCAGCTTCATGATAATCAATTCATGGCCTAGGCATGATTTGTTTAACCCAGGCTGGGGAAAACAATCTCAATATGCTATAAAAGATGTCCTTTTAATTTATTTTTCAAAAGAACTGTTTCACTTCATTCTTTTCCATGGCTATTATCTGTATTTTTTTAAAAATTTTTATTTATTTATTTTAAAGGAGATAGAAATTTATTCAATATACTCCAAGGGAGTGGCAGGCAAGAAAGTAATGGAAATACTAGGTAGAGGGTGTATTTAAAATGGGAGGGTGAGGACGTAGGGGGACATATGGAATTGGTAACCATGCCTAATTGTAAGTAACCCATTGTTTAGTTAGAGCCTATGGATATTTCCATATGGGTTACCTGACATCCCTGTCTGTATTCAGCCAGAGAATCACTGTGGCCCTTTCTACATTCCATTGCTCAAACCTATTGCCTAAAAGCAGCCTCTGTGTTCTCCTCTGACAGATTGGCAACGACAAATCTTTGGCATTTGGGCAGAGGTCTTATCTTTGGTAGCTTCTTCTTGCTGAATGAAGGGTGTGGAGATGTCCCTACCAAAACTTCTTGGTCCATCAGGGGTTCTGTGCAGTTACAGACCAGAACATGGTATTATATTAACATGCTGACAGGTGATTTGAGTGAAATTCCTTTGTGGTCAGGTCCATGGGATTTAGTTGAGGGGCCCCACAGATGTTATGGGCCAAAATTCCTGTTGCACCATCCCTGCTGTACAGGGAACTGTTGGATTCACTCAGTCTCCTAGCAGCATGTTTGCCTGCATATCAAGATGGCAGCTGAATCCACAGGAACAAAGGGAAAGGGGTGGAGGTAAAAAGAAGTGAGGTGGCTGAGAGTCAGCCAGTGTCAGGGAAGAGTCCCAACTGAGTCTGAAATGTGTGTGGATTCACCCTGGGTGAGCTTCCCCACCCTCCCCGTGTGAGCGGCCAGCTGCCTCACACATTGGGTACAGACCCTGGGGATGGAGTGAGAAAGCAGAGGAAGAGTCCTTACCCTTACAGTACCCTTGGGTACTCTGACCACACCAGGGAGCTGCCCTGGCCAGAGATCTTCAGTTGTCTGGGAAGTGCTAGGGTTAGACTGGGGAAAGGTAGAAAAGAGAGAGGAGAAGGAGGGAAGGACAAAAAGGAGAATCCCTCATCTTACTGGGCAACAGTGGTCAGACTGGTTCTCTGGGGCTCCTGATCCTCACCCAGGAGTAATCTCCACCAACCCGACATCGTCAGTTCCCCAAGGAGTAGTAAAGCTGGCCTACTGATGGAAAGTCCTGAGAAATTCCAAAAGAATCTGAGAGAGCCCTGAACGACAAAAGCTCCTCATGTGGGGTTCGTCTAAATATGGGGAGGCCCCAAATTCTCCCTGTGTAGCAGTGTGGAGCTGCCAAATGTGGTATCTCTCCTGATCAGATAGGGACCTGCAAATATGGGGTGCTGACTAGATGGAAGTCAGTGGCCTGGGTGGTGAACGGATTCACTCAAGACAGAACAAAGGAGATAGAAGTTTATTGAATACACTGCAAGGGAGGCCAGACAGGACAGCAAAGCAGAGACTATCATCTATATTTTTAAAACTAGATAGCTATTTGTAGAATCAAAAAACAAGCTGAAGGGGATCCCTGGGTGGCGCAGCGGTTTGGCGCCTGCCTTTGGCCCAGGGCGCGATCCTGGAGACCCGGGATCGAATCCCACATCAGGCTCCCGGTGCATGGAGCCTGCTTCTCCCTCCGCCTGTGTCTCTGCCTCTCTCTCTCTCTCTGTGACTATCATAAATAAATAAAAAATTAAAAAAAAAATTTAAAAAACAAGCTGAAGGAAACTTAGATAGCAACCATATTCCCACTAAATTCAAGACCCCCTGACGCAAGATCATACAGTGTAAGGAAAGTCTTTCTACAAACAGTAAGAATCATTTAAAATCCAAGAAAGCTGCCTTATGAGGCCATGGATACGCCATCTCTGGAAAGGTTGAGATACAGCCTTAAGCAAAAACTTAATATCATGGTATATGGTAAGAATGTGTGCTTGGGAAACACACCTGAGTTTGAATCTTGATTTTGCCAGTTAGCAGTTGTGCCTCCCCTCTGACCTTCAGCCCTTCTACCACAGGGTTACTATTAGAATCCAATGAGGTAACATAAATAAAATGCCTAGCACACAGGAGATACTTAATAGACATCTCTTCTTTCATCTCCCTTTACTCCCCAAATCAGTTACACCTAATGACAGAGAAAACAAGCAAATGTATAAAAGCATTGTACTAAATGATCTCACATACATGCATAATTTTTCGGTCACCATCTTATTATGGGGTAACAGTAACTGAAATATTAAATTGATAATGTTTTTCTCAGGGCTACACTTTTCCTGAGACAATCCTCATGTGAAAAAATATATATGGAGAATAGAGTCCTTCTTATCAGTATATTAAGCTGGAACAATACAGGGCAAGTCACTTCAGAGACATAGCAATGAAAGCTAAAACAGTTTCTTTTTCTTCAGCCACATTCTTATGCTACAGAGAAAATATCTGATGTGGAAAAAAAAGAAAAGCTTTTGATAGGAAGGAAGAGAACCGTATTAAGAGGAAATGGAAAAAAAATCTCAAAAAAATTTCTCACTATCTTAATACCCAGCTCCAGTGGTATGTAGTATTTCAAATTAATGACTCCTAGGTGATTTCATTGCTTCATGTTATATGAACCTTCAGCATAAAATAAGTCCCCAAGTAGCCTTGTGCCCATAATCAGCATCTCTCTGAGGAGTGGTTGGCTCTCTCTGCCTTCTAGTACTCACTCCCAATGTGGAAAATTTCTATCTGCTACAATGAGACATCATTATTATCCCATATGGAGCCAATTTTTTTAGACTCTTTCCTAGAAATACCCACCATGTGACAAGTGCTGACATTTGTGACATATGTAATACAACATGCTGGGGCATTTGAGAATCTCTCTGGATTTAATCTCTCAAATATGGTGCATTGGGCTTTGGTGACTTCCCTGCAGATATTTTTCTTCTTGAATATTGTGTTCTGCTATCCTTTTCACAGATATCCTACAGTCATCAAAGTAAAGATGATCCCATTTTTAAAGCCTAAATATTAAAATTATTTATTGAGAGTGTTTCAGCTAGCCTATGGTGCAGAAAAAATCAAACCCAAACTTAGACTTACAACAATGATCCTTTATTTTGTCTCATGATACTGCAGTTTAGCTGAAGTTTAGTTTAGCTGTCCCTCTTTTGCCTTCGCCTGAGTACATTCATGCAGCTACATTCAGCTGGAGAGTTGGCAGGGCCAGAAGGTTCAAGATGGGCTCACTTATGTCTGCCAGTTGATGCTGGCTGTAGTCCAGGGTACCTCAGTTCTCCTCCACTTAGCCTCTCATCTTCCAGTAGGCCAGGCTGGTTTTCCTACATGACTGTCTCAGGGCAATGTCTTTGTTCTAAATGGTCTAAAGCAGAAAGTGCAATATGACATTATTGTCATTGCATTCTGTTGATCAAAACAAAAGACCAGTCCTTATTCAAGGTTTGGGGAAATAGACTCCACCTCTAAAAGGTGGATGTGGCAAAGTCATACTGCAGAAAAGCTGGGGAGGAAATGTTATAGCAATCTCTGAAAACAAGAGGGTTCTAACCAAAGATATCAAATTAAGTGTATTGTCTTTCTCAGAACTAAACTTGACTTCTCTAAAATTCAAGCATAGCACCATGCCTCTGGCTGTGATTTCCTAAGAATTAGAATCTAAGCCTTTGCTTAGAATTGCAACACATCTCTCAATGTTGTGGCTGCATTAATAATCCCTTTGTCCCCACCTGCAAGTAGAAGTCTAAGGAAGAAAATGAAAGTTTTTATTTTTTCACAGTAACAATTTTTTGTTCCTAGTGGAAAGAATAATATAGAAAAAAAAAAAAGTTCAACCACTGACAACACAGGCAAATGCCATGCTTGGAGAGGCCACGCGGTAAAATCTTTGAGATCCTCAAGTGGAGAACTTAATTGGGATGGTACAGTGGCCATCAGCACACCCCCAAGATGTGGCTGTGAGCCACAGAGCAGCCTCTCCTACATCCAGCTTGTCCCAACAAAAGCCAAGAAATAACTGAATAGCAATGAGTGGGTATGGATCATGCCTGCACCGGTATTCAGAAACCTGGGACCTCTCTGATTGCTAGTTTTTATCTGACCATGAACCTGACTCTTGTGTCTCTCTCTGCATGGCTTTACTGCAATTGCCCACAGGATACACAGAAAGCATTTTAGATATCTCTGATAAGATAAAATGGAAAAATATTATTGTATGACTCCCCCCAAAATTCTGGCTACTGATAATTAGTGGGACATTTAAAGAGATTTAACTGCAAACAGGAATTTGCTCTAAGTTTTAAAATATTTCATTTGAAAAAAAATCACCAAGTTATTACAGAGCTTTGACAGCCAAAGCTTAGTTCCATGGTCATCACAGTAAACTATGGTGAGCATTTCCCTATAAATCAATGATTAGCATCCTCCTTCTTAAAAGATTTTATGAAATATATTACTTTGTGGTTTTGCTAGTTTGTGAATTAGATTCATGTTTTACTCTGTAGACTATACAGGAAAATGACTTCTGTGTGTGTGTGTGTGTGTGTGTGTGTGTGTGTGTGTGTGACAGAGAGACAGACACAGAGAGAGAGACATACACGCACACAGATCTCATTCATTTCTGCTATGTCAGGCACCCCTAAAGGAACAATTCCACTTAATGTCCAAAGGACTATGTGCTTCTATTAACTGCCTGACTTCTCATCTTCTAAATCAGTTAGTATTCGTGATAGGAATACCTGAAATGATATATCATAGAGATTTTGTTTCCTTCAATTTACTCCCTATTCTGCACCTGCTCAGATTCCTCAGTTTATTTTCATCCTCCCTTTCTAAAATTAACTGATAGATATTTTATTACTTTAAAAGAATATAAGCTCTCCCATCATCTTTTGACTCTAGATTGTGAATTATTACACTTAATGTACAATGTCCAAGACTGCGAACACATAACTGGAAAGGAGTTAATGGCAAGGTTACAGCAAGGGTAAAATGACCTAGGTAGCTGTCAGAGGTTAAATGCATGAGCTGTGGACAGCAGTACTTGCCAAAGACTTGTAGCTTTAAAATACTCAGGTTCAAATCTCAGATTTTGACATATTATCCTCTCTCTAGACTCTCCTCTCGTACCATAATGCACATTTTATGACTGTAAGCCATGCTACATTGGGCTTTCTCAAAGAATGATGAAATGCTAACAGCTCCAACAGAATGTAGCAGAACAATGAGAACAAAACCACAAATGAGCAGAAGCTTGGCACTCAGTGCCTCTAAGGCCAGAGCAGTTGAATTAATCTTTTCCAAATGCAACTAATTAGATCTTCAACTCCAAAGTAAATAATGATAAGACTTATTAGGTTATAGTATTTATAAGTGAGGAAGGATCAGCAAGTAATAAGCATAGCTGGAAAAGGAAATTCTATTAGGGCAAAGACTTATTCATGTTGAAACTTTGATGGAGAAAAAAATACATAAGTGATTTCCACTTAAAACATTTTGAGACGTGCCCTGATTATGTCTACAAATGAAGGCTCAGTAACCTATCAAGTTAATTTCCCACTCCAGAAATGCTGGTACATCCAGCATGTATATTAGAGTATACATGGAGTATATACTTGGGAGTACATTAGAATCTATCTGACACCGAGGGCTAGGTGCCACCTCACCTGCACTCACATAATAATTTCACAAAATTTTGTTGACCTCCTATCTATATGGCCCACATCCACCTCAGTATTTCAGGGAGCAAAATGGCCCCTGTCCTAGGAGAGGAGTTGTCAATTCTACCATTGCTAAGACAGACTTTCCTTCAAACAAGTCTACCTGGCTCTCCCTCCCTCTCTATTTTCATGGACTTCCTATACCCTGACTACCTGGGCTCAGCCTCCATCCATTTCTTCCTCCGTTTGATTCTATTCCCTGTTGTATGTGGGCTCTGGTCGGCCCAAGGGCTTGCCGCCTCCCTAGTTGGGCCCTGCCATGTACTGTTCTGGCATTCTCACGGCTGCCCACGTTCTGGTGTAGATTATTTAACACAAAGATGTTAAGGGGGGAAAAAAATGAACCAGCAGATTTAATTAACCTGCTTTTCAACCAAATTAACTTTTGTTTTGTTTATTTCTCAATATCGTTGGAAGTCTGCCTAATTCCTCTAGATTTACCATTCCAAATTCATTAGCCTTTGTTTCATAAATGTTTGAATTTTTATATTTTTTTAAGCTGCTTTCAATGCTGTAATACAGGAGAGACCTCCTGGTTGTGTTCTGGACAGCTTTCCCCCCAGACACGAAACAAAGAAACAACTTTCACTCTTACTTGCAACTTATAAAAATAAAACAGTTTGAGTTTCTTTGTCATCATTTCACTGATGGTGGACAGGCTTTGTGTATGTGACATCCTGTCTCTTCCTCTACAAAAGCTGTCCTGGGTATCGTCAAAGCTCTGTTGGGAGGTGAAACTTTGGAGAATAAGACTGAGGAATAGACTTCTTGGAACAGAGTTCTCAGGACGCCTCCAGGTGTGATACAATCCTTTAGATATCTAAATCTCCATGAGATACCCCACCACCATCCACCAGAGAATCTCACATCTGAGAATCTCCATAATAGGGCTCTTAGTGACCCAGGGAGCAGAAGGACCCCCAGCACATCAAGATCTAGCACTTTGCTAATTACTTTACTCGCTCTTTTGACTATTGAAAGGTTTCTTTATGTAGTTAGAGTAAAACAAGCAGATTTGATTTGGGGAATTATTTGTTCTTAACCACACAATTCCTAGGTCTAACGAGGAAGCACATGGTTTCCGCAAGGAGCTATGGGGCTCTACAGGTAATATCAAATGCCAGAAGTGAAGCCAGAATCCAAAGGTCCTCCCTTCCTGGATCACACTGCCCCCTGTGGACTGTGAGGCAGAATGGGCCCCACAGGGGTGCTTGAGGAGTGAGGTTTACTGACAGCGGTATAGGGTCTCAGTCTAGGCCTGGGCTGAAGCTGCCTACGCCATTTATTACATTCCTCAACTTCACTGAATTTCTTTATCTATAATTCAGAGGTAATAATTCCTACCTGACGGGTCTGGTGTGACAAGAAAATAATCGATGCAGGGCACCTAGCACAAAGCACGCTCCCAGTACACGGTAGCTATCATTATTTTTCATTTAAAATGTAAGATAATGATAACGTGACTCCTATGAGACTACCATAGCTATTTGGGATAATTTATTAAAAGCCACAGAACTCCATCTTTAAGAGATTAAGAAAAACTATGATTACTAGTCATATATTGCATTTTCCAAGTACTTACTGACAGAATTTGGGCCATTTATTTCAAGACTGTGGATAAGTTACTTAATTGTTGTTTTTCTATTTTTCCAATAGCATGAATATTTTGTCTCCAAATATGCTGATACCCTTAAGCTGCCTAAAACTCTATCCACAGGGGGTCTGCAAGAAATGCCTGCTGGAACAATATTAAGGTTTAGTGATTCTAGTGTTTTGTTTGTTTTGTGGGTTGTGTGTGTGTATATTAGGGAGGGGTGTTGTTTTTGTCTTCCAAAGCTTTGTGTCATTCCAAAATGACTCAAGGGATAGATACTATGCAAGCACCATTAGTTATCTGGAAATGCAAGGACAGAGAAAATGTGCTTTAAAAATACAGGAGGGTTATTACGAAGGGGTGAAGAATACATACTGGAATGTGTGGGCCATGTTTGAGTTCAAGTTGGTTTCTAAGGGCTCTGTAACAGCTCAGGATGGGGTGGTCTGGCCACCCATGTGCTATCTCCTGCCCTACACAGGGAGAAAAACCTGAAAAAAATCCTGAGTGTAGAAGTTTTTGAGATAATCCACTTTACTAAATAACTGAGATTTTTAAAAAGATATTATCAATTCTATTAGGATGTTCAGGGTCCTGGGAAATAAAATATAACAAAAAGGGAACAAACATGTGAGCAGTAACACCCCCTAAAATATTTGTCTTGTTCTTTTGAAGGTTATCTTAAAGCAAAGGTTTGCTGTTAGAATACATTCAAATAAAAACTCTTAAGACATAAAGCCAAGATGAGAGTAAATGCTAACTGTATTGGGCAGTGTGGGACCCCATGCCATCACAGATGTCTCACAGAGAGTCAGTCAGGGCATTCTTCCTCAGTGAGACACACAGGCATGTTTTACACCCATGGATGAAAATGTGAGGTTCCTACTAGTTTAGCCCACATTTCCAATATACACAACCAAAAAGATTAGGTTTTGTCTTGCATACAACACTAAGGCTGGGGTGCCTGGCTGGCTCAGTTGGTTAAGTGTCTGCCTTTGGCTCAGGTCACGTTCCTGGGGTCCTGGGATCGAGCCCCACATTGGGTTCCCCACTCAGCAGGGAGTCTGTTTCTTCTCTCGCTCTCCCTCTGAACTCTCCCTCTCTCAAATAAATAAATAAAATATTTTCAAAAATACAACACTAAGTCTGCTTTTGACTATCTGTAACATTTCATATGAAATATTTCAACTAGGATATAAAAGCAAAGAAAATGGTATAATGAGCCCTCAGGTACCATCACTCAGCTTCAGCAATGAAAAGCCCATGCCTAACTTTGCTCCACATATATCCCAAGCTACTTCCCCTGTCCCTGGATGAATTGCAAGCAAATCTCACTTCATTATGTCACTTTATCCACAAATATTTCAGCTTTGTTTTTAAAAAATTAGAATTCTATTTTTATACCTAACCACAATACTATTATACTACTGAAAAACATTTACAGCGATTCCTTGATGACATTAAATGTCCAACCACCTTTTGCATAATCACACACAAGTTGATGCAATCACATGAAAATGACAGCTGCCATAAGTAGAGACTCAACATCTTTGAGCAATCTTCGTTAGAATTAAATTATTGATAAGAAGAGTGTCTAGCATAAACTTCAAGAACAAAAGTCTGTTTCAGTGAAGAACGTGATCCACTTTTAGGAGCATTTGCTTTCCCCAGTGAACTTAAACAGTGCATTTAATCCATCCACTTAACTCGAAGGGATGGAGTGCTTGCACATGGAAAATTGAAAGCATGTTATTTTTAGGCTCAAGTTGTAGAATTCTATATCTGACCAAGAAAACATCATAGGAATCTAATGAAGCCAGCTTGACCAAGCCAGCAGTTGGCTAATTTGTTGGTTTATTAAAGAAAAACTATCTGAGGTTTGTCACTGGTAGGTTAAAAAAAATAGGAATACAAACTCTTAAAGCCCAAAATACTAAATACATCTGAATGCTGAGGTTACTTGTACATTACAGGAGCAGTCTAGATCTTGTGTGTGTGTGTGTGTGTGTGTGTGTGTGTGTAAGAGAGAGAGAGAGAGAGAGAGAGAGAGAGAGAGAGAGAGAGTATTTTATGCAATTTTATCACATGTGCAGATTTGTGTGACCACCACCATAGTCAAGATACAGGATGATTCCATTACAATGATCCCTCATACTACCCTCTTTAAAATACTACCCTTTAAAAAAACTAAAAAGGTATGATTTACAGACCACCTGCATCAAAATCAGCTGGGGGGGTGGGTGGGAAGGGGGGCAGGTGTTGCTTATAAATTCGAAGGCCTCACTAGGAACAGCTGAGTCAGAGATGCTGCAGGCTGGGTCTAGGAATTTGCATTTTAACAAGCTGCCCAAGAAATTTTTATTTATACTAGGATCTTTGTTATATTTCAGTATTCTGGCTTTAGTATATATTTCACCAAAAACTAGGACTGAAGAGCTTTAGAACTTTTAAATTAAGGTGCAATCAGAATTGTTGCATCTAAATATAATGAATCTAGTCCAAGCTCAAATGGAAAGGCTATTTTGGATTTTGGAGAGAAATGTAATGTGTGTAGTTTACGTGGCTGCATCTAGAGTCAACTAAAATTGCAAAGTGTAGACTGTAAATCCCCAAATATGCAATATAACACAATCCTCTTTGCTAGTTCCTGTGCACTGTGTCAGGTTACTTTACCAACACAAGGTATTTAGTGCTCACTATAATTCTGTGTTGTGGATCTAAAGGTCCACATTTTACAGATGAACAAGCAGAGGCTCTGAGGAATAACTTGTCCAACAGATATACAGCTTGTAACAGCTGAGCAAGGATTAAAATACAAGTATGTTTGGAATCAATATTCACACACTTTCCACCATGCCAGAAGGACTTAGATATAAAACAAAGGCCGCTGAGTTAGATTTATATGAGTAATCTCTAAATTTCCTATTTTTTGATTGAGATTGTATCTTCACTAAATTTTCTGCTGTTGTTATTATCATTTTTGTTTGGAAGTAAGATTATAATAGGACTGGGAAGCAGCATTCAAAATATGTTACCAGATTGTGACCAAGTACAGAAATTGAGAGAAAGCATTTACAAATGTTCATAGCAATTAAACATTGCTGTGACATTAAATGAATGATTAGTGGATTTACCTCCTTGAAGACAACATAGACCAGTACAGAATTCTAAACTCGCATTGCCAGTCCTATATAGCTCAAGCCACAAGTGGTCCTATATGGAGAACCACATAGGAGAACCTTGCAGAGACCACCTGTTCTCCACCTGTTACATGGAGAACAAAGAAGTGGTCCTTCTCTACAGAGAGTTTGAAAGTACTGGGTTTTGCAATTGAAAATTTTAAAGATGTAAAAGAGGCACTCTGCTTCCTGTTTGCCCATTGTGCAGGGTAGACATAAGTTGACAAGACTCTCGGATGCTGCCTGAGCCTTAGAGGGCCCACACTTGTCTCCCCTGGTGACACACGAATGCCTCCTCATCCCGCCATCATTGTAACTCCAACTACCACCCACAACATATTTTTCACACAGTGTCCATGCTTAGCTTGGTTACTTGGGAACCAGGAGAGGAGAAATTGGAACACAGAAGTCACTGCCAGGTCCCTCACACAAGACTTGCAGTGGCATCTGTAGTGGAGTAATGAGGATAATTTATGGGCAATTTCTCCTGTTCCTATTATTACTCCCTCTATTCACCACTTTCATTATCATTCCAGGAACCTTTTGATTTGGAATTTGGTATTGCTCATATCACCTGCCAGTTCTCCTCTGTCTCCTTTTACCTAACACACATGATGTAGAACATCAGTATCATCATTACAACAGCTTTCACATACTAAATTCATGTCAAGCATGGCAGAAGGGCTTTATGTAAACAATCTCATTCAACTCATAAAAACTACCTAACACATTTCATTATCGCTAATTTTCATAAGAAGGAACCCAAGCTTAAGAAGGTGAAGTTATTTCTCTGGGTAACATGGCTAATCAGAGGCCAAGCAAAAATCTAATTTCCAATCCCATGTCCTTAACCACTTTAGCTAAATAAATATTCAACATTATTAATATTTCCATGTAGTTAGTAGTAAGAATCTCCATTTTATAGGTGAGAAAACTGAGGTACAGAAACAATCAGACACCTGGCAATAAGACAACATAGTTCTTGTGACTCAGAATGATGACTTCATACTAGTGTTCTTTTAGAGATGGTGTTTTTCCTTTTGTTACTACTATCTACAAATGTCCCTCTCTGCTGTTTATTTATTTATTTATGTATTTTAAAGATTGTATTTATTTATTCACTAAAGATGCAGAGAGAGGCAGAGACACAGGTAGAGGGAGAAGCAGGTACCATGCAGGGAGCCTGGCGTGGGACTGGATCCCAGACTCCAGGATCACGCCCTGGGCTGAAGGCAGGCGCTCAACCACTGAGCCACCCAGGTGTCCCTTACTCTTCTGTTTTAAAATCATTACTTGCAGTGTATCAATGGGGATTTGCCTGAGCTGAATATCTCAGAATAGGCAATAGCAAAAAATCATCTCACTTAGAGTTATAAATGCCCAGAGCTTCTGGACTATGTTTTTATTTTGGTTAATATTTAATTTAGGCCCTTGCAGGTGAAGGCAAAATGAGGTTGTATACAAAGAAAGAAAACTGAACTACATTGCAAGGAATAGGATAAAAATAGGATGACATTAGTTCTCAAATGTGACAGTAGATAGATTAAAAATTGTAGGCTTACAAATGAAAATATCATATACCATTTATGTGGACATTGGCAGTTTTTTGAAACATATAATTTAGGCTTCATTAAATTTTTAGTAACTCAATACAGAACACTGAATCCAAACACTGAGATTCTAAAAATAAGCACTTAAAAACATTCTCTATGTGTGTGTATATGTGTGCATGTGCATGTGTATTTTGTTTTCTACACAACCAGACAATCTATTATTTTTCCCCAGATACTTGGGTAGGGAAAGTAAGATTGCTAATTAGATCTTCCTACTCCAGGCTCCTATTTTCCATTTTTCTCCTCCCATCATTTCCATTTCTCTGATGAAGCCAAGATACTCAATGCAATCCCTACAAATAACTCTAGAAAGAGCACTTGTACATTGCCATGTCAATGTCTTCACTCTTCCCTTCTGACTTTGGGACCCTCAGGGTCTCTACTTTAGCACTAAGGACAGGACAGGAGACAGTGACAGAGCCACATGTTCATGCTGTGGCTGTGCCTGTGGTCTCATTATGATCCTAACTATTTCTGATGAATAGTGGCACCCTCTAACAAAGAGGTGGTCTCTGCAAGGTGGTATATGCAGTCTTTTTGGGACGGTGTTCAATTGCACCCAAGCTCCTGCTGAGACTGAGGACACCCCTACTGGAACAGCCATATCCTCCTTCAGGTTGGGTCCTCCAGTGCTTGGCCCAATAGCACCTGGGCATCCCCATGAGCACCTGGGCATCCCCATGCTTCTTGACTCTCTTCCAACCCCTATGAGCCTTTACAAAGACCCATAGGTGCCTGGAGGTATTCTTCTATCCTCTGAGGGCTGAGAAGATAAATATGGGGTTGGGATTACTTCCTTCTTTTCCCAGGTACCTCATGCCATGATCTTTTCACACCCTGTTGGCCTGGGATGCTCCACTGGGCCTTCAAACATCTCTAGACCAGATGTAGGTACTCACTGCTCTGTTCTCCATATACCCTCAAACTTCAGGGAAACCATGTTAAATTTTCTCCCAAAGAATTCTCTCACATACACCACTGTTAGAGCAACACCAGAAAGGGACTGCGATGTTCAATTCAGTGAATAGCCAGCCAGGTGTCCTGCTTTCATGCTACCCAACCTCTAGTTATTTTTCTGCTATTCCTCCCACTTGGGTGGAAGGGAGAGAAAAGTTTTTATTTTCTATGAACACAGGCCTCCCCTGGCTGCACCCAGGTCAGACTCCCCTGTAGGGCCCTTTTC
Source organism: Vulpes lagopus (assembly GCF_018345385.1). Classification (NCBI taxonomy): domain Eukaryota; kingdom Metazoa; phylum Chordata; class Mammalia; order Carnivora; family Canidae; genus Vulpes; species Vulpes lagopus. The sequence goes on along the minus strand of NC_054829.1, from coordinate 40,291,179 downwards.
TTATATTGTCTGGAGTGGGAAGTGTGCCTGTGCCAGCTGCAGTGTAACCAGGATGTCTGGATGGTCTGGGCAGGAAGCTGTCTGTCCTAAATGGGGTCAGCTTTTAGGCAGCTCTAAGGATTTAGAACATATACAGTGAAGATTTCCCTCCTCTTTCAGGTTTGGTGAAATTACCAGGACAATAGGAAAAGTCTCTCTAAACATTATTAACATAGAGATAAGATCCTTTGCAATTTATAAACCAATGCATTTTAATTGTCCCTAACTTGTATCTTTCTTCCTAGGTTTATTACCCAAGGGAAGAAAGCTCACACTTCTTTAACAAGACTCCAGGCTTTGTTAAGGAATCCGATTCATGGAATTCCTCTACCTGTCATTCAGGGCCAGCTTCCCACGCATGTGACCAGTGTAGTAGCACAGAGTCCCATGCTTGTTGCTCCGTGTTCTGCAGTTGCCATCCTGAAATTCCTAGTTAGTTTTGGAGAAGGGGGCCCTGCATTTTCATCTTGTACTGGGCTGTGTGAATTATGCAGCTTTCATTAGCATATCCCTCCCCCACCACTCCCCATCACTGGCCTCAGGGCCTCCAGGTAAAAGGAAGATAAGAAGCAGCAGAAGAAAAAGGAAAGAAAAGTCAACAGTTTCTGGTCAGAATTGCAGGAGGAAAGCAGGAGGCTGGGGATGTAGGTATGCAAACTGGTGAGCAATGTGTCTCAATTTCCCCCTTGACTTCCCTTCTCTGAGAGAAGTGGAGGAGGGTTAAGCAGCATAGAGGAGCCAGATAGAAGAAGGACCTCAACTCCCTGTGCTGAGAAATCTGGCAAGGGACCCAGTGTACCCCTCACCAGAGTGGGCTGACCCAGCAATATGGTTGTATAGTGTGGCAAGGCAGTGGGGGAGGGCCTTGATGCTTAACTCCTCTGGCCAATCTGGCTCCCATACCCTATGGATCAGAACCTCAGCCTCTAAGGGCCGACCAGAAGGACCTCCGTTCAGCAACCCTCCGCCCCACCTTGGATCCTCCCTGGGGTTCCTTGTGCTGGCAGTGTTCCTAGAAGTGTCTACTGTGGCAGAGGCCCACACACAGCTTCGTTCTGAGGCTGAGCCAGCCAGGCCCTGACCAAGAGACCGCTCACCTCCAATAGTCCAGGTAGTTGTAAAAAGATCTAAATTATCAATCTCATTCAAATATCCTTTCAGGGAATAGAAACCCTTGAGTTTCTCCAGTTCTCTTTGAACCAACTTTCCCATCTTGTTAGTTCTATCACTAATAAGTAAATTTTTGAAATGGGTTCATTTTATATTTATGTTCTGTTTTTCACTTTCGGATATAGACTTTGATAATGCTTTCTGCCAATATCAAAATACCCAGCTTCAAGAAATATCCTGCCCCTACTTTCTCTCACTCATTTGTGGAAAAAAAATATGCAAAGAACTCTGTTCTTGACACACTAAGGCATACTAGAGAATATTTTTTAACTTAAAAAAAATCTAAGATACAATATCAAATGTTCAGAGGCAGGATAGTATTGTGATTAAGAGGGTGAACTATAGAGTTTGAATAGCCGTTTTGCTGACTCTGTAACTCTGGGCAATGTTTCTTTCTTTCTTTCTTTCTTTCTTTCTTTCTTTCATTCATTCTTTCTTTCTTTTTTTAAAGATTTGTTTGTTTATTAGAGAGAGAGAGAGAGAGAATGAGCACACATGGTGGAGGGGCAGAGGGAGAGAGAAAATCCCAAGCAGACTACTTGCTGAGCATGGAGCCCTGCAAAGGGTTCCACGTGGGACTCAATCTCACAATCCTGAAATCACAATCTGAGCCAAAACCAAGAGTCAGATGTTTAACCCACTGCACCACCCAGGTAGCTAATGTTTCTTTGCATAATTTCACCTTCTATAAATCTATGATAATATCTACTGGGTTGTGAGGAGAATTAAATGACTTGGTACCTACAAAAAACTTAGATTAGTGCCTGAAACATGGAAAGTGCTATATACAAGTATAGTTACATTATTGTGTTATTATATTATTAACAAGTATAGTTAGCAAGTATGTGACTAGTACTAATGTTTGTATTATAGGCTACAAAATACAGTTCATAACCCTTTAATAGTCAATTATACCAGTTTTCAAACACACGTCTAATCTGCTATCCTATAGTCTGGTAGTTTGTATTTTCCAAAAGGAACACCCAGTAGACAATGCTATTACTTATCTCATTTACTACTTTCGAATGTAATCCCAGCAGACTTTTCTGAAGAGCTAGTACCTAATTACCCTACTATCAAACCTGGTCTGGACTTAGTGACTTTCTTGACTAATAGAATATGGCAAAAGTGATATTCCATGATTTCTGGAGTTAGGTCATAACAAACGTTGAACATTTGCTATTGGAATGTTCCCTTTTGTAACCCAACTGCTATGCCCTGAGAAGCCCAAGCCACATGGAGAGGATACATGTAGGTATTTTAGTGGACTGCACCAATTGAGTTCTCAGCCGATCACCAACATCAACTGTTAGACATATAAATTGAGTCTATTTGGATGTCTACTCCATGTGAGCCTTCAAGTAACTCCAGCTCCTGATTGACTGAAACTGCAGGACAGATCCCAAGCAAGAATCTCCTAGCTGAACCCAGTCAACTCATAGAACCATAAGAGATAATAATAAATCCTTATTTTAAGCCACTAGGCTTATGGATGGTTTGCCTTGCAACCAGGGACAGCTAAAACACACACCCTTTTGATCTCTCTACCATGTGGTTCTAAGAACAAGACATTTTGGTTTACTTTACCTATAAATTTATCCATCTGAAGCATTATGCTCCAAGCAAAAGCAGAACAAAATTCTAGCTGCTTCAAACCATCAGTCCTCTTGCATATGCTCTAGGGAGGTTATTTGTCACTTATAGAACAGTTATTTTCAGCATAAATATTTGAAATTAGTGGGAAGTATTTTAGGTGCTTCCTTATTTAATCTCCTCTCCAGGAATTCTAAATCTCCTTTTGATTAAAGTGACCCTGGCTGCTACTGAGTTCCAAGATTTTTAAAACCCTACATGGGTAAATACTGGAAAAGAAATCATTTAACAACTGCAAATAGTTTTATGCCACTTTGGGAAAGTATAAACCTTTGATTTTCCTTTGTGGCAGATGAACCCATGGTTTAGAGCAAGGAAAGCCAATGGGCTTTCAATTATGCAGAAGTATTGCAAAGACTTCTTTCTAAAAACAGGGAGGGTTGAGGCTCCTGCACAAAGGAGCTTGGTGTTCTGCACAACAGTGTAAAAACTGGTCTCATGGGTGAGCAGAATTATAGCTTTGTAGATAACACTATCTTTGAAGTAGTGATTCTCAAACTTAAAACCACTTTTCAAAGAAAAAAGTAGTGGACAGCCTCAGCACTGTTTGAAATTATTTTTATTATAAAATTATTTAAATACATACAAACATAAAATACATACAGATCAAGTGCCTACTATATGCCAGATACTGTTTTAACATTGGTGACAGACTATCTCCCTGACCTCAGCAAGTTTAAAATCTGATGGAACTATGATTATAAGTGGACCAGACCACTTCCTAGAAAATAACATGGTATTATTCAAGACATAAATACATGGTATTGTTCAAGACAGAAAAATCCAAATTTGGGGAAATGTACTAATGCTGCACTATTATAATCTGATGTCTTTGGAAGGCAAAAGGGCAAGACACATGTCTGAATAAGAGGTGGAGATACTTGGTAAAGAAGTCAATTTTCATGCTGCCAATTGTCCTAGAAAAGGGTTAAACCAGGCATCAGGGAATGGGGACTGAGATAGTAGGCTCTACAGATGAGGTAAAGAGAAACTCTCTCCAGGTTCTTGTCAATCAGATCTGGACTGTGAGGCAATTGTCCACAAATTCCCATTCTGCACTGGGAACTACAGTCATTTTAAGACCCTAGGAAAATGTTTGAAAATTGGGGGGGGGGGGGGACAATTAGTGACTCTAAGATAATAAAACTGTTGTCACTATTAATAGATGTTTAAATGCCCACAAAATGTAACTTTGTGTCAACAGTACTAATTGTTAAAATTAGTATTCATGAAAATGTCATTACATTTGGAAATAATTAATTGGCCAGATGATGTCATTTTGCAAAAATTCTCAAACATAAACAATTGCCAAGAAATAATTTCCAATCATAAATTAAATGAGTTGCAAAATAATTTCCAAAGGAAACTCATAAAATTTCTTTCATACAGTTAATATTAAATTAATGTAGATGTGGGTTTGAACCAATGTGTTTGATAGGAAGTGGAGTATGGTCTCTAAAAATTTGAGAATTTACAGGCAACAATGCTGAATTAGGGGCTGTTTGCCCAGAGTCCTCTGGACAATGAGGGGGTAAATGCTTTCTTAACTATCCTGAAGCAGGCCAGTTAAGTAGGGAAGGGTATTAGCAAGCAGCCAGGAGGGCTACAATAAACTCATATAGTACCTTCGTGTGATTTTAAAAAAGGTGACCATTCCAAGTAGATCTAGTCCCAGACAGAGCACAGAACTTGATGAGCTAGGTGTGGATTAGATTTCAGCACCTATGTAACTCTTGGGCTAGATGCCCTTATTCAGGACACAACATGCATAGGCATTCAGGGTAGCCATAATAATACTCTGTGCAAATGTCAGACTCTGTATAGTAATTGTTGCCTACTCTGTGGCTCTCCTTCCCTCCCACAGTCTTGAAACCTTAGTCATGTGTTCAGGGAATGTTTCAGCCTTGTTACGGCTTTGCCATAGGAAACTGAGTGGAAGGACATGTCCCACACTTGGAACAAAAAGAAAAGCAAGAGCCCCTTCTCTTAGGTCAGAATGGTATAACTGAAGATAGCTGTGCACAGCAGAGGGGCGTTATGGTGAGAGCCACTGGCCACCAAGGCAGGTTGAACCAGAGCCCAGGAGCATGAATGCCTATCTTGAGCATGAGGCAGCACGCTGAGAAATAACTAGTGGATAATCATGTGATTGGGTACTTAAAATTAAATCCAAATTTATTTTGTAGTCACAGATGAGTGAAGCTAAGGTACAAGGCTTTTTTCCTTCACAAAGGCTCTAGTCTAACAAAAAATTCAAGTAAAGTAAGAGAGGATTCAGTAGAAAATAAAAATAAAAGTTGCTTTCTCAACTTCATCTCTAGAATATTAATAATTAATTTACATAAATAGCCTAACTATACCAATCAAAAGGCAAAGATTAGCAGTGGGTAATAAAACACAACTCATCAACTTATGAGAAATTCATTACAAAGTCAGTAACACGTAGGTTGGATGTAGCAAACAGATGAGAAAAGAGATACACGATGCAAATGTTAATTCTGAAGAGCAGGAGTGACTATATTAATACCCAATGAAGTCGACTTCGGAGAAAAGAAAATTACTAGAGGCAAAGGAAGACATTACATAATGATGGAAGGATCCAACCACTAGGAAGACACAATGATCCTGAATATGCGCTCATCAAATAACAGAGCCTTAAAGATACAAAACAAACACTGACAGAGCTGAAAGGAGAAATAGGCAAATCTGCAGTTCTAGTTGGGGACATATCCCTCTAACCAACTAATAGAACTACTAGACAGACAATGATCAAGGACATAGAAGATCAGAAAAACTCAATCAGCTGACATGATCTAACTGACAATATAAAGAACACGACAGTCAACAACAGCAAAATATATTTTTAAAAATCATCAATGGAATGATCATGAAGATAGTCCATATTCATGGCCATAAAACAAACCTAATAAACTCAAAAGAGTTAAAATCTGACCATAACGTGTATTCTCTGACTATAAGGGAATCAAACTAGAAATCAATAACAAAAAGAAAGCAAGACAATCTCTAAACATGTGAATATTAAACAACATACTTTTACATAACCTAGGTCAAAGAGGAAGTCTCAAAGGAAATTTCAAAAATACTTAAAACTTAAATGTTAATACAACATATGAAAATATGTACGATGCATTTAAAGCATTACAGAGAAGATAATTTATTATACTAAAATGTTTACATTAGAAATGCAGAATGGTCTCAAATAGATTAACAAACTAGAAAAAGAAAAGCAAAATAAACCTAAAGCAAAAAGAATGGGAATAAGATAATAGCAGAAATAAGTGAAACTGAAAATAGGTAAACAGTAGGGAAAATCAATGAAACAAAAGCTAGTTCTTTGAAAAAAAATAAACAAAATTGATAAGCCTCTAGCAAGACTCACAAAAACAAAAAGTATACAACAGAGAACACCACTATAGATCCTGCCATCATTAAAAAGATAAAAAGGGAATACTACAAAAAGCTTTCTATACATAAGTTCAACAACTTAGAAGAAATGGACCAGTTTCTTTAAAACTATAAACCATCAAAATTAGGATTTTCTGTTGCCTTTACCTACACCAAAATGCTTTTTTCAGCTTACCCAGTAAGAGGGATATATATTTTTTTAAGATTTTATCTATTTATTCATGAAAGACACACAGAGAGAAAGGGGCAGAGACACAAGCAAAGGGAGAACCAGGCTCTATGCAGGGAGCCTGACATGGGACTCGATCCCGGGACTCCAGGATCACGCCCTGGGCCGAAGGCACCGCCAAACTGCTAAGCCACCCTGGGATCCCCAAGAGGGATATATTTTAAAAATCAAATTTGTCTTCCCAACTTAGACTCTAAGTCTTACTCTTCAAAAGATTCTATTTCTAATAGAATATAGTGAGAACTCAATTTTTGGTTTAAAAGCATGCAATGGTGTTTCCAAAACTGTCCTGTGATCAGCAAGGTCTATAGTACAGTAAGCAGTAAAATATACTGGGGAAGGGAATTCACAAAGTTAATTTCCTATTTTGAGTCAGCAATGTTCATGGATTCGCTAAACAATCCCCCATGAGTCCCTCCTTCAAGTCTAAATTCTCAAAAAATCTTCCTAAAGGAAACCGTCAGGATCAATGGTAATTATAATTTTTCTCCATTTCCATGGACTTGGAATTACCATAAATTCTACATTAAAATGACTGGAGAAAAGAAACAAATATCTCAACTATGGAATACACTTTCAGATGAGACAACCTCAGTTCTCATTTTTCAGTTTGTCTAAAGAATCTTGTTTGTGAGGAATTTCCAGAAAACATTGCTTCTGACTTCAGAGAGCAGAGCAGCTAAACTATCCCAAGAATATTGGCATCAGCCCTAATAATACTTAAGAGCAACCCTGGTAAGAACAACTCATATCCTTTCCTAATAAGCCATTTTGCTGCTCTGCAACAGTACTTTGTTGACAGACTCCAGCACTCCTACTGAGCTTCCATTAGCAAGAACACCCATGGGCCCAACTCACCCATGGAGCCAGGGGCCCATCCTTTTCATAACATAATTTCATTGAGCTCAGCCATTGGACCTAATGTGCATGTTTTCCTTGAAACTATCTCCATGCAAGCCATGTATTCTCTGAAAAATACATGAAACATACTTTCACAGAAATACAAGATTGGGTTCTGAATCTGTTCAGATGCAAACAGTCCAAACTTCATAAAATAACTGCATAATTTCAGTGTCCCACATCCATCATGTTACCTATTTCTTTTAACATTTAGTGAAAGGAAACCTGCTTTTTCATGTTGGACGGTTATTTCATGGATTCTAATAAGAAACATCATTTCTGAACAAGGGTTACATAGAACCACAAAGGCAGGCATTCAACCAGAAAAATGAAGTCAGTGATGGAAGGGTCATGTCATCACCTACTACAGGGCTCCTATGAAAAGTATGGAAAAGTGGACAAAGGATACTCCATATAATGTGGCCTGGGTGCTTAGAGATTCTGTAATGGTACTTCAAGTCACATTTTGAAAGAAATGGAAATGAATTTTCTGCCTCTTTCTTTATAAGACCTGATGTAATGTAAGTTTTAAATGGATTTTGACTACAATTTCCCATAGCCTGAGGGTGACTCTTTTTTGAAAAAGAGCAGCCATATTTTCAATGTTTTACTGATGCGTTGCATTAATCATTTAAAAACACCATCTGCCTCCTTTGTGAAGGGCCCCAGTTCTGAATTTAGAAGAGAAAGTACAACCAAAAAACCCACAGAAACAACAATTAATCTATAAAAACTCTAACCCAGCATAAGTTCTATAAACAGTGGAGTGGGGTCCCAGGTGACCCATTCAGAACAATGAAATGAAAGCCAGCACTAGTGAGTGCACTGCCTATTAAAATGCCGCTTGTCAGTGGCAGGGAAGTGCACTTCAGAGGACAATTCAAAGGGAAGGGCACCGGGTCACAAGGCTCTTCCTGTCTGACAAGAGGTGGCAGTGCAAGTGCTAAATGATAGGACATCAATCTGTCTGATTACCATGCAGTGTCATCATTGGCCAACTTGCAGCATTTAGGGACTATTTGGGGGCAATGGAGGTAAAAATGGAGGGTGTTGGGCATGTTTCATTTTGCTTTTACAATGAAGAAGCCAGAAATATTGAGTTAAGGGTAATCTCATAACTGGTGATCAAAATTCCCCAAAAAACAAAGTATAATATCAAGCACTCTGAGGAATGAGAAAAAGGCCAAGGCAGGGCTTAAGCTCTTGGGGTATTTTTCTACCCTCATGGCCTCTGTCTTCCTTATGAGCTCTCTAAGCTCCTGAAGCAAGCAAAATGCTATGGACAGTGAATTTTGCAGGAAGGGGGACATTTTTCTCAACTTTTCTCTTCCAGATCATGGAAATACATATAATATTCAAGGTCAAACCCAGGGAATAATTCCTGGAATAAAAAAACATAGTGAAACCAGTGAAACCAGACTATTTTGCTGCTTCCCTCAAGAAAACTGTCTTCCTTGAAGACAATTATGAATGTCAAATAAGATCAACTAGGTTTTATTAAGTACTTACTATGTAGTAGGCATATGCATTGTCCACATATACCTTTAATAGCTCACCAACCCTACAAGGAAGTTATCATTGGACCAATTTTATGAATGAGGCAACAGGTATCAACCTGTTGAATCTTACGGTTAGTACCAGACAAAGCCAGTAAAGTATAAAATCATAGTTCATATGACACAAAGCCAGAGTTCAGACCCGGGTCTGTCTACCATCAATGTTTGTGCTTTTCCTCTCTGCTCAGTTAAGAGCATCTTCTATTAGGAAAGCTAGCCTAGCATATTTGGCTATAACTTTTCCACCACAGATGCTGATTATCCAACTTTAAAAAACACCCCGTGTAAAGAGTAGTCTTTCTTTTTTAAATAGAAATTATGATGGAAAAAAAAAGAAATTATGATGAGTAGTTCTAGGGAAACAATCCCTCTAACATGACCTGAAATGTGAAATAAATGAATAATTTCTTAAATGGTTGTGACAACTGCCACTTCATTCAGGATAACATGAAAGCAGATTTCATACAATCATTGTTCTGTTGTCCCCAGGAGCTCTAATGGACTTTCTCAGAAGCCAGTACTCACTTCAGGCCCTGAGAAGGTGGTATACATTAATCACAGAAGCCATGTGTTAAATTCATGCCACCAGTAAATACATTTTCCAGAATTCATCTTCCTAAGGTTTGGAGGATGAAAATCATAAAAAGTACAACAGAGTTCAAAAGGCAAAGCAATCCAAGTAAGACCAATGTACCTTGGTAATCTTTCAGAGGTCATCCACGTATCAGAATGTAATACAAGTAACAAATGTTCACCATAATTACCCTCAGTTATCAAGGACAGTTTTACTATACCTACCTAACAGCAGAGTACCTTAAAACATTTTTAAGAAATGTAATCAAATGATTAATTTATATGACCAATCACGTTTACCAAATGATTGCTATTGTTTAAATATTTTGATGATTAAAGGGACACCTGGGTTGTACATTGTGTTAAGCATCCAACTCTTGGTTTTAGCTCAAGTCATGATCTCAAAGTTGTGAGATTGAGCCCCGTGTTGGGGACTCTTCCTCCCTCTCCCTCTACTCCATCCCCCCACTCTCTCCCAATAAATAAATGAATAAACCTTTAAAAAAATTAGACCTCAGTTACCTGGAGTATTAAGCTACATTAAATATTTCTGTGATGATGCTAGGCATCATGATTTAACTGAGATGGTAGCCAAGTTAGTACACTGACTCCTGGCCAAGGGCACCATTCTCCCCTCCTTGAAACTAGATGATCCAGCCACTTAAATGTTACAGCTCCCCTGCCTGCTTTTCCTGACAATGAAATGAGGCCTTAGTTGAAAAATTGCTGTTTTTTAAAGCACCCAAGAAAACCAAAGCATGTAATTTAACAGAAACAAGCGAACAACAACAACAAAAAAAAACAGTGTCTGGAGAGCAGGAAAGGGAATTCTCCAAAGAGGGACCTCACCGTACTGTATAACTTCCCAAATCCTGTGACCATGCCCAGGGATCTCTGACTAACAGAATAATACAAATCAATTAATAGTGAAAGGGGTGGGATCCCTGGGTGGCTCAGCAGTTTAGCGACTGCCTTCAGCCCAGGGTGTGATCCTGGAGACCTGGGATCGAGTCCCACGTCAGGCTCCCTGCATGGAGCCTGCTTCTCCCTCTGCCTGTGTCCCTGCCTCTCCCTCTCTCTGTGTGTGTCTATTATGAATAAATAAATGAAATCTTTAAAAAAAATAGTGAAAGGGGTGTACCTGAGAAAAATCACATCTGTTCTTCCTATCCTATGCTCATTTCTTAAACTTTCCACTTCTTTACAGGAGCCATGACTATATCAGCACATCTGTTGGCCCACTGGTTCATTTTAACTTACCCTTTGGGCTTGGACTCATTTAGATTTCCCATATCCTTCAAGCATTATGGTCATTGGGCCTGGGACAAAAGGCCTCTCTGAGTATGTTCTGAAACTTTCAGGACTGTAGTACCCTTCAAATAATATATAAATAAAACTACTCAAGATAATATGCGTAGATGCAGAGAGAAACACACTTTCAAAAAAAAAATGACCTATTAAGGATTCAACTCTCATACATATTGGCATCAAAGACTAATAAAAAGACCAGAAATCTTGAAGATGTTGGTGGAATTCTCAAAAGATTGAGTTTGGAATTCCTGTTTCACCACTTGCTAACTAGATAACCTTGAACTAGTTACATTATTTCTAAACCAGACTTTCCTCCCCTTTATTAGAGATAAAATAGGCTCCTTGTCTTATAGGGTTGTTTTGAGAATTTAAATGAGATGATACATGTTTATCACAGATCTTGGCATTGTTTAAGTGCTCAAAAAAATGTTAGTTGTTAATATTTTCATTAAATGTAATCATATCCTTCCCCAGGCAGTTTTTATGTGTAGAAACAATTTAGAATACCTGCCCCAAAAAAGAATATTTGCCAGATTCAGATCAATAAAAAAATAGAAAATCTCAGCAAACAAACTTTGATGTTTTGTCTATGGCTTTCATGTGTGTGTTCAGCCCTCAAATTTCTCTTAGATAATCTAAAAGAATCCCCCAAAACTTGATTCATTTAGGAAGCATTAATTGAGGTCCCAGTGGTATGTAAAGAAAGAAAAGATTCAAGAGCGTGCCTCCATGTTTACTTCCAATGACTAAACTGACTATAGCAAAGTTCAGAATTTCTAGCTAACTTTATACATTAGAGTTATTTGACCAATTTGTCCATGTGGTGATTCAATATAATAATAAATAAAAAACCCTTAGATCAGCCACGATATAACTTTATAGATACCATTAGTAACATCAGCTACGGGAAAGTCACTCAGAAATCCAGTGGACTAGAAGCCACCAGACTGAAAAAAGACCAAATATCATCCTTTTGAAAAAGGAACACAAAGAAATATGAGGTTGATTTCTGAACAGAATTAATGAATGAAAGTGACACATAAATTATAGTATAAAAATATTTCTCCTGTGGACTGTCAAATAACTATAAAATTAATAATAAAAAACTTTAACTTTTCATTTCTACAGAGTAGGGATTTTCTACTTCTGCATTGCAGGTCTTCATTTCTCGTAAATGGCCATCTTCTGTTATTTTACATGGTTCATGAACCTTTTCTTGATCACCTCACCTGTAGAATAAACTGCTGCCACTTTGGATCTGTGAATTTTACTTTTTATGTAACTTTTTTCAGTCAAAGTTAGAAATGATTAGAAGTGTTATTAAGGTGAAGATAATGCATTTATATCTAGGCAACTTGTTTCATATTGGCCCCAGTGTAACATATCAAAATCCTATAAACAAAAGCATTAAGAACAGAATAGGTAATGGAAGGAACTTCTCAGGGAGCATAAAACAACCAACTGAATTTTGGTTCTTCCTCAAAAATATGGCTTTTTAAAAATTTTCATGTAAATAGTGTCATTCTAAAGCACCATATGTGCAGAATGAAACAAGCAGACACAGCTGGCTCCTGGCCATAGCAGATGGAAGGAAACCAATAAAGCAGTTAAGCATCAAGCTGAAGGGCTTGCATGCACACACACACACACACACACACACACACACACACAGACTCTTAATAAATATCATCCAATGTTGATGAAGTACTCAGTTTCACTGGGGACCTCAAATGATAGGTGACACACATGAAATTATTAACAACTTTATAAACACTGACAAGGTGGATGTGTTCTTGCTGCTCAGTTAAAATATGGAAGTACATTAATGTGCACAGGCATACACAAAATCATCTCAGACTTCCTAATTTCATGACTTTTTTTTGCACAGAGAGCTTTCAGAACTATGTGCAAATTTCCACACCACATGCTTTGCTATAACCTCCCAGAGACTGCCAGGATTCATGAAACCACTTTTAAAAGGTGTCCTGAGTGAGAGGTTGTCAACCTGGCACACAGATCTGTGACTCTTATGCGGGGCCCAGAAGTCCCATGCTTTGCATGCTAGAGGAGGACAGACACTCACTCCCTGGTGGGCAACTTGCTGGTGGGACTCCTTCATGCTCCCTCTGCCCCAGGTAACATACTATCCATTTTTAGTATTTCTAATGTAGGCAGGCCAGCTGAACTCCTCCTGGGAAGTGGCATCGGGAATGGCATAGAATGAAATAGGACCTATGCATCGAGAGGAAAAAGAGGAAAAAGGAACTTTAGAATGTCCTGTTCTCCACTTGACACATTAAAATATATTGTCGCTGACTGGCGGTCTACTCTGCAAATGATAGAACTACAACTCTAAGGCACCTTCCAATTCAAACACTCTATGGCAAGTAGCTGCAAAGTTTCCAAGCCCATAAAACTTACATAAAGCTCTCCTGGAAGAAGAGTCTATGGTAAAAAGCATTTAAAATGCATAGAAAAGGGCAGCCAGGTGGCTCAGCAGTTTAGCGCCATCTTCAGCCCAGGGCATGATCCTGGAGACCCGGGATCGAGTCCCATGTCAGGCTTCTGGCATGGAACCTGTTTCTCCCTCTGCCTGTGTCTCTGCCTCTCTCTCTCTATCTGTTTCTCAAAAAATAAATAAAATCTAAAAAAATATAAAAAAATAAAATAAAATGCACAGAAAGGACCAGTTGCCTTATAAAAATGGAAATCAATAAAGGGAAAAAAATCTAAGCCCCAGATATAACTTTTTAAACAACTGTGTGGTAAACAGAATTGCTGGTCTCAATTTGCCACTCTCCCATAGTGAAGTATATGTCCTTGCCATATCCTGATAACATATGGAATGTACTTCTCCACACCTTGATCTTGGACTTGGCCATGTGACCCACTTTCGTCAATGGGATATTAGTGAAAGTAATACAGGCAAAATGTGCCTGTGCATTGGAGTTGCCCTCCTGAGCATCTGCCATTGCCATAGGGAAAACATACCACGGGAGTCACTGCCCTTTCAGTCTGAGACTCGTGGAACAATCCTAAATCAGGCCTACAGCCTGGAGTCAGCTGAGTCTACGTGAACTTCACAGACCCACAGGCAAGAAAAAAAGTACTTCTGTAAACCACTGAGATTTTGAGGTTATTAGATGGCATGATTCCAAGAAAAGCTAACTGATAAATCCTGCAAGGAAATAACATAGCTGTATGAAGAAAATGCCTACAGAACATGAGAAGATAAACACCTATCTATATAGATTCTCTATAAAAATCTATCAAGATTCTATATCACAGCACTGACAATGATGTGTACTCAACGTGGTCACAAGTGTGTCAAGATGACAGCGGTGTCAATTTGAAAACTGCATACAAATTACAACAGGCTCTCCTACACTCACGTTAAAACAAGCGTAACAAAGAGCCATAAATGGTTAGCTTGATAACAAAATTAGATCTTTATTGGGAAAGTGGTAAAATTATGGAAAAATCCAAAAATTCCTTCATTTGAACACTGATTTTTACAAACTACCACATACTCTTTTTACATTACATGCAGCCTGGGAATGCTGCAGATGTTTGCCACCATAAGCCACACACCTTTTTTTCCGTTTCAAACAGACTTTTTTTTAAATTTTAGAAATTGAAATATAATTGACATATAACATCCTATAAGGTTAAGGTGTACATGTTGGTTTGACACACTTATGTATTGCACTGATTACCACCTAAGCATTAGCTAACATTCTTATCATGTGACATAATTATTATTTCTTTGTTTGTGGTGAGAACAACTAAGATCTAGTCTCTTAGCAATTTGGAAGTTTATAATATAGCCTTGTTGACTATAATCACCATGCTGTGCATCAGGTCTCCAGATCTTACTTATCTTCTAGTTGCAAGTTTGTACTATTTGACCAACACCTCCCCAATTTCCCCAGCCTCTGGTAAAAGGCTACTCTGTTTTTCAAACTATGGCTTTTTGGATTCCACATATAAGTGAGATCATGTGGTATTTGTCTTTTTCTGTCTAACTTATCTCACTTAGCATAATGCCCTCAAGGTCCATCTATGTTGGTACAAATGGTAGGATTCCTTTTTACTCATGGCTAAACTATATATATATATATATATATATACACACTCAGGAGAGCAACTCCAGTGCACAGGCACATTTTGCCTGTGTTACTCTGTATTACTTTCACTAATATCCCATTGACAAAAGTGGGTCACGTGGCCAAGTCCAAGATCAAGGTGTGGAGAAGTACATTCCATATGTTATCAGGATATGGCAAGGACATATACTTCACTATGGGAGAGTGGCAAATTGAGACCAGTAATTCTGTTTACATATATAACTTGATAAATATATAACAATTATATTTGTTAAACTATTTATATTTATATATAAATATATATATGTCTTACATAAATAGTATACAGATGATGACTATATATATAGTATAGGTAATATATATATACACACACACACATATATAGTATACACACACACACACACACACACACACACACACCTTCCTTACCCACTCATCCATTGAAAGACACCTAGGTTGTTTCCGTATCTTGGCTATTATAAATAATGCTGTAATGAACATGACTGTGCAGATACCTCTTCATGATACTAATTTTAATTCCTTCAGAAAGATATCCAGAGTAGGATTGCTGGACCACATTATAGCTCTATTTTTAATTTTTAAGAAGCCATAATACTGTTTTCTATAATGATTGCTTTCCATCTTCCATTTCTATTTCCATTTTACATTTCCACCAACAATGCACAAGAGTTCCCTTTTTTCCAATTCCTTACCAGCATTTATTATCTCCTGACTTTTTGATAGTAGCCCTTCTAACAGATGTGAGATGGCATCTCATTGTGTGCTTGATTTACATTTCCCTAATGATTGGCTATATTGGGAATCTTTTCATGAACATGTTGGCCATTTGTATGTATTCTTTGGGAAAATACTATGCAAGCCCTTTCCCGAGTTTTAAATTGGATTTTTTTGTGGTTAAAAAAAAACTGAGAGCTTTTCCTCTAAGATCAGAAACAAGACAAGGATGTTCATTCTTACCACTTTCATGCAACATAATATTGGAAGTCCTAACCACAGCAATCAGACAGGAAAAAGAAAAAAAAGGCATCCAAATTGGTATGGAAGAAGTAAAACTTTCACTATTTGCAGATGACATGATACTATATGTTGAAAATCCTAAAGACTCTACCAAAATACCACTAGAACTGACAGATGAGTTCGGCAAGGTCATAGGATACAAAAATCAATGTACAGAAGTCTGTTTCATTTATATACACTAATAATGAAGTAGCAAAAAAAAAGAAATTGAGAAAACAATCCTATTTACAATTGCATCAAAAATAAAAAATATCTAGGGATAAATTTAACCAAGGAGGTGAAAGACCTGTACTCTAAAAACTATATAACATTAATGAAAGAAATTGAAGATGACACAAACAAATGAAAAGATACTCCACGCTCATGGTTTGGTAGAACAAATATTGTTAGAATGTCCGTACTACCCAAACCAATCTACAATATTTAATGCAATCTCTATCAAAATAACAACAGCATTTTTCACAGAACTAGAATAAGCAATCCTAAAATTTGTATGGAACTACAAAAGACCTCAAATAGACAAAGCAATCTTGAAAAAGAAGAACAAAACTATCACAATCCTAGATATCAAGATATACTACAAATCTGTAGTAATCAAAACAGTATGGTACTGGCACAAAAATAGACACATTGAACAGCAGAACAGACTAATGATCCCAGAAAAAAAACCAATATTATATGGTCAGTTAATCTTCAACAAAGGAGGCAAGAATATCCAATGGAAAAGACTGTCTCTTCAATAAATAGTGTTGGGAAAACTGGACAGCTACATGCAAAAGAATGAAACTGGGCCACTTTCTCATGCCATACACAAAAACAAAAAATAAGCACAAAATGGATTAAAGACTTAAATGTGAGACCTGAAACCATAAAAATCCTAGAAGAGAGCATATGCAGTAATTTCTCTGACATTGGCTGTAGCAACATTTCTCTAGTAATGTCTCCTGAGGCAAGGGAAACAAAAGTAAAAAGAAACTATTAGGACTACATCAAAATAAAAGGCTTCTGAATAGTAAAAGAAACAATCAATAAAGCTAAAAGTTAACCTACTGAAAGGGAGAAGATATTTGCAAATGACATATCTGATGAAAGGTTAGTATCCAAGATATATAAAGAACTTACACAACTCACCACCAAAACAATAATCATCATCATCTAATTAAAATGGACAGAAGACATGAACAGACATTTCTCCAAAGACTACAGGTGACCAACAGACACATGAAAAGGCGCTCAATATCACTAATCATCAGGGAAATTCAAGTCAAAACCACAATGAGATATCACTTCACATCTGTCAGAATGGCTAAAATAAAAAACACAGGAAATAAACACAATAAATTGGCAAGGATGTGGGGAAAAAAGGAATGTTTATGCACTGGTGGTAAGAATGCAAACTTCTGCAGCCACTGTGAAAAACAGTATGGAGGTTCCTCAAAAAATTGGAATAGAATTACCATATAATCCAGTAATTCTACTACTGGGTATTTACCTAAAGAATATGAAAACATTAACTCAAAAAGATATATGCACCATTATGTTTATGGCAGCATTATTTGCAATAGCCAAATTATGGAAGCAACCCAACAGAATCCATCTATAGATGAACGGACAAAGAAGACATTGTGTACACACACACACACACACACACACACACACACAGGAATATTACTCAGCAGTTAAAAAAGAATGAAACCTTGCTATTTGCAACAACGTAAGTGGATCTAGAGGGCATAATGCTAAGTGAAATAAGTCAATCAGAGACAACTAGTATATGATTTCATTCATATGTGAAATTTAAGTAACAAAACAAAGAAAAAAAGAGACAAGCCGAAAAACAGACTCTTAACTATGGAGAACGAACTGATGGTTACCAGAGGAGAGGTGAGTCAGGGGATGGGTGAAATAAGTGAAGGGGATCAATAGTACACTTACCATGATTAGCACCAAATAATGAATAAAGTTATTGAATCACTATATTGTAAACTGGAAACTAATATAATAGTGTATGTTAACTATACTGGAATTAACAATTTTTTTTATTATTTAAAAATATATTTAAGAATTTATTTTTAAAAATTTATAATATTTAAAAATTTTATAAAAATTATTTAAAAATATTACTTTAAAATTTATTTAAAAATCAGATTATTTGCTTTTTTCTACTGAATTGCATGAGTTCTTTATATATTTTATATATTAACCTTTTATCAGATATATATGGTTTGCAAGTATTTTCTCCCTTTCTATAGGTTGCCTTTTCAGTTTATTGGTCATTTCCTTGATGGGCAGAAGCTTTTTTTTTTTAGTTTAATGTAGTCCCATTTGTTTATTTTAGTTTTGTTGCTTGATGCACACACTTTCTTAAGTGACAATATTTGAATTTTTCCTAAGATCCAGAAGCTACTGAATGTGGACAAATCAACTTTATAGAGAAATGTGTGCATATCTGTCTCATAATTTAATAATATAATTACCATGTTGCATCTGATATTTATGCTGTGCTGTCTATTGGAGACAGAAATCCTGATCAAGCAACCTTAGGGTTTCTAAAGTAAATGCACCAAAGTCTTTGTTTTAACAGTCTCAGCAGAGAGGACCAGAAAATAAACTAGTCAGAGAGGATAAATTCCCAAAATTCAGTCAATATCAGAGCACCAGTCACAGTAATAAGAATGAAGTAACGGCTCTTTTATACTAATTGATAATAGATTATGCAGCCACTGAAAACAAAGTTTGTGAAAAAATTGTGATAATCTATAAATTAACTATGCCGTAATCAAAAAAAACCCAGCACGCATAATAGTATCAATAGTAGGATCGTTAACAATGTAAAAAAACATGCACTAGAAAATCAGATTTGGAATGTTCTCAAAATTGTTAATGCATTGTCTTTGAGTGATAGAGCATTTGAGTGATTACATTTTTTCAATTTTTTTGCATAATCTGTATTTTCCAAATTGATATGCATTATACAAATTATCTTTTGAAATTACTTTTCCTAAATTATAACTTTATTCTTTCAAAATGTAGTTTTCCCTTTTGCTATACTCTGTTCAGTCTTCTTCCACATACTTACCAAAAAAGGGGAAATGCAAATTAACATTGAAACAGAGTTTACATATTTATATCTGATCCTCTAAAGTTTTGTTGATTACCAACAGCACAGATGTTTGGTCCCACAGCTAACATTTCAGGTGCAATTTTTAAAAGCCAAATATTAACCAGAACTATAAAATAATATAATCTTTACAGAGGAGTTGACAGTGCCTTACAGCACGGTCATTAGAAATGAAGACGCCATCTCATTACTGTGAGACCAGGGAAATTTTAACATTACACAGGACATGAAAATATTGTGTCTCCAAAATACAGCAATCATGTCTTCAAATTTGTGATTATTTCAGCAGAATGGACGGGCCTGACTCAAAAGTTATATTTAAATAAGTCATAAATACTATAATCTCAAAAGAATAAACAATTAGCATGTTCTTCATCCTAGAGAGCTTCAAAGACTCTATTTGATAGAATATCATGATCTCTATTTCTTCAAAGACAAGTAGAAAATAGAAATGTGAAATAATTTTCCAAAGGCCACACAGAGTAAAATACGACTATACTAGATACTTCCTAATTTATGAATCTTTCCCAAGTGTGTCATTAGAATCTTGAAAATATATGTTACTATTGGGCTATATGTAAGAAGAAATGCTTTTTTTTTTAAATCAAAATTCCCATGTTGCAAAAATAATTTTGTATAAAGCAGTATTTAGTGTTTTCATTTCCAAAGAAAACATTAAAAAAAAAAGAACTACTTCCTACTTGGCTTTGTGGGAAATTGCTACTAATAACTATTGTTAAACAGTTTGCAAAAATATGACATGCTATTTCATTGCCTGATAATAAGCTCAGCAGAACAAAGCATAAATAAGTAGTTCTAGGCTATTGTTTTTCAGCTTCAGAAAATTACACAGGCTTTTACTAGTTGATTATTTTGTGCACTTGAAATCTAGAAATACTCATTAAAAATTAATAGTCTTGTATCATAAATAATATAAGCATATCTTTAAAAGATATGGAAGGTAGATTATTGGCACTTTGTAAAACTAACAAGAAAAGACTACTATATCCCACTTTAAAGATTTACCTAAGTTTTAGGAAGGCTCAGGAACAATTTTGGGAGTTTGCTTACTGTGTAAATTCACTTGTGGTTTGTAAGAGCCAAGAAACAGCAAAAATTACCTCCTATCCCAACACACACACTAGTTATGTCAAAGCAACTAAGATCACCTGTTAATTGATTTTTTTAAGGCAGCTTTGCTACATTTTTTTCTCTTTCTTTCTTTTCTTTTTTTCTTTCTTTTCTTTCTTTTTCCTTTTTTTTTTTAACCTCATAAAGAAAAAATACTTTCATTTGCTCCCACTTGGCTGTGCTGGAGAAAAAGAAGCCTCACCAGGATTAATGGAAGGATGACCAACTTGTGGAGGAGACGCCCGTGAATGTCATGTGTGATTAACTAATACTAGAAAGAGCAGTGCAGACATTTTTAAGTCATAAGATTACAAACGAGACCAAACAATAGAGCACCCTAACAGTGCGGGGGCTTTGTTAGAAACAATTTGCCTCCATGAAAAGGAATTTTTCCTAAGCATCCCTCTTACCCTTGTGAAAGAGGAGTGACAAATGGGATTGGTAAATTTGGGGCAAATGCTCCCATCAGCTGTACCTTTCTTCCTCCTGTTTACACAGAGTACGGGTTCTCTCTGTGCCTCTGCGCCAGAGCCTCTCCTGGGCAGGTGTCCTCTTCCAGGGGAGTTGGGCCCCCAGCCAGGTGCCACCTAGGGCGATAGGACACTTCTACCTAACTCAGGACTTCAGCTGTTAGCCACCCATGTGGCTAACATATTAGCCAAAGCCATCACCTCCCTTTTGGCTTCTGCAAGTAAACAGGAGATATTTCGTCCCTGTCTTTTGCTGTTTTATATCTGAATTTTTAGGTTGGTTTTGCTCTGATGATACCATAGCAAATCACTACACTTACTCTCAGGAAAGGACTTTCATTCGCTGTCAATTGATTTGCAAAAACTCCACGCCAAATCCGCTGCCTGATTTATAAGAGAGCCATTAATCGTCACGTGAGACAGTGAGTCCACACTTGGATAATCTGCTTACTAACATCACAATTCTGGCCATAGCACATTATGGCCCTGTGGTATTATTTATTAATGTATCCTTTTAAAAGGATCAGGGCGGTTTTTTGTACTATAAAGTAGTATGCCAAAGAGAAACGACATTACCACTGTGAAAGGAAAATGAGTACGACTTGTCAAAGATTAACATCCAAAATGTACATAGCACTTACCATATGCCACACCATTAGAAGTGCTTTACAAACATTACTTCTCTGACTTCTGATAATAATCCTATGAGGTAGGTACTATCATTTCTCATCTATAGATGAGAAAACTGAGGAAAAAGAGATTAGGAAATCTACTCAAAGGTAAGCGGCTAGTGAGGGGCAGACTGGGATCTGCATCAAGTGGCCCGCGTCTGGTGCCCTGGCTTTAAAGTCAGCTCTGACAGACCCCAAATATAGAAAATGACCATAAAGACAAAGGTAGCAAAAAGAAAATCGATGTTCTCATTCTATAAAAATAAAAATGAAATGCAAGGCATAACAATTGGTTAACAAAAATTCACACCTGAAAACTATTTTTCTTGCACAAGAGCTAACTGTCAATAATCAGCTGATAATAAAATTTTAAATTTAAAAACAAAAAATCAAATACAAAGAATAACAACCAATTTATTATGAAAATCCTCTCTGGAAAATTCTATTTTTCTCATGCAAGAAACAACTGTTGATGATAAATCAATAATAAAAGCTTCATTTTGAGTAGCTTCCTTTTAAGATTAATTAGAATAAGATGCCTCAAAGGGAAAAGAATATTTTAATTCGTTTTTGCTCCTCTTTTGCTAAGTCCTGAGCAGAAATCTATAGAGGCTGAATAGACCTGGACCACTCTGAGTTTATCTAATGGCATTTTTCCTCACCACATTCTTCAATGTACTTATCAGTAGTGATTCTTATTCCTCACTCATCTCTTTCCCCTACAGGAACCGGCCTTCAAGTGATTCATGTGGTCAGGAGCAAGTGAATTATAGTTCTTGGCTCTACTACTTCAGCTTCACTCAAGCAATAACACTTACTGTATCTATGAAGTCAGGGATTTGATGGGCTATTCTTTTCATAAAGTATGCATGAAGAGAGACAGTATTAAGCCTCCCCGACTTCACTTCTTTGCCAATGGTCTCACAGCAACTACACATTTCCCAGCCTCCCTCTAAGTTAGGTGGGGTCCCGTGGCTGGTTCTAGCCAATAAAGTGTGAGCAGAAGTGATTCATGGCACCATCAGGGATCTTTTCTTTTCTTTTTTAAATTCAATTTGCCAACATACCCATACACCCAGTGCTCATCCCATCACGTGCCCTCCTTAGGGCCCATCACCCAGTTACCCCATCCTCCCACCCACCTCCCCTTCTGCAACCCTTTGTTTGTTTCCCAGAGTTAGGAGTCTCTCATGGTTTATCTTCCTCTCTAATTTTTCCCACTCAGTTTCCCTCCTTTTCCATAAGATTCCTTTCACTATTTCTTATATTCCACGTACAAGTGAGACCATATGATAATTGTCTTTCTCCAACTGACTTCACTCAGCATAATGTCCTCTCTTTGTCTGTTTCTGGCTAGAGAAAGCCAACTCAAGGACCTAGAGGAACCCAAAAGCCCTCAATAGAAATGTGAGTCTTTGAATGACTGTGGAACATAGGAATGACTTCCACCAAAGCCCACACTGGACTATGATATGAGGTAAGAAATAACCTTTTACTGTTTTAATTTACTTTGACTTAGAGATCATTATGATAGCAGTTACTTTATTCTGATTAATATGATGCGTTAAAACAAATCTTTAACTCCTAATATTTGAAAAGTGTTTCTCCATGTATCCTTAAAATGACAACTCTTTGGTAAACACCAATATCAGAGGTACAGTCCCTGCTGTGATCATTCCATGGAAAATGTGCTTTCAGAGACACTGATGAAAATAATCAAAAGCTGCTTCCATAATAAGCCATGTTCTAGCTAAATCTGCTTTAGAATTTACTGGGTTTTCTCTTTCTGTTAATCCTTCATTGTAACTGGCATATTGAATCGGTAGAACTCATGGATTTTAATCACCAAAACTTGTTTTTTCCAACTGTCTCTTTAAATCCAGTCAGATCCTTCTCTTCACCCTGATTTTTATGGTCATGCTTAGGTTTTAAAAAAGAAAAAAAAACAAAGGAAAGAAAACCTACTGTCATTTTCAACACAATTGCAATTTCAATTCAGTATTTTTAAATGACTAATTGGATATAGTAAGCAAAAGATCACTTAGAGTTACTAGTCCTCCCTTCCACCAGTTCTTCCCCATCCTGGGCCGGCAGCCAGCTGCTCCCCACCTTAGAGTGTGGTTAACATCTTCTGTGTTAAATTTGAATTTTCTCCCCACACGTCTACTGTTATTTCTGACCTGCGTCCCCTCCAGGGTGGAAACTGCAAAGGGGAAGAAGTAAAAGGGCAGGAGAAGTTCTACTTGACAAGTCCTACGGTCATATAGTGCTGTTTTTTCTGGTGTTGGTGGACATTTAGAGCTGATATTTTCTCTGGGTTCTCTGGAGAGACACAGTGGGTTCTCTGGAGACTCTTTTCTGGGTCTCTCCGGCTGAACCTCATTGATTCATTGATGTCTCTCATTTGGCTGCCCCTTCCCAAACATCCTCAGCTTCATCCCCTATCTCCTCACCCCCATACTTAAGTTATCTTGCTAATTTATTTACTTGCTTGTTGTCTGTTTTGCTCCCCATTCCCATCACCCCACTAACCTGTCAGCTCCATGACAGCCTTTTACTGCCATGGTCTCCTTACCCTGGGGGAATCCTCTTACAATTATTCCAGGTTCAATGACAGTCCCTAGGATTCACATTCCATCACAGGGCAGACATAGCAGCAGCAGCTCTTCCCCCAGCCAGAGCACTTACTGTCCCCATATCTCTGGCTCCTTTGATTTCCCAGTGAGGCTGGGGGAAATGAGACACCAGTTGGCCAAGCCCTTCCACTCACAGGGGTCATAGGTGAAGCTCTCTGCATAGCTGGGTGAAAGTCCCCTCCTCAGATTTGCAGTGACAGGCAAAGCACATCCCTACTTCTCTTGCTTAGAGAGAATCACAGTACAGCTTTCCCCTGAGAAACCCTCCTCATAACACTTTTAATTTTGAATATCAATTCACTTATCTTTGGCATAGGTGAGGGGCTTCATGAATCATATAAGTGGTTTTCAGACTTCCCTTTCTGAATTCTGCATATGGTTTAACATTTCTTTTTGGAGTGGACCTTCTATTTATCTTGGTGCCTCACAATCTGGTTCTCCTGGATCAATCGAGGTCTTCCTTGTGAGCAAGCATTCCAGTTAATGCATATTTCCGGGCTCCGGGTGTCCTATTTAACATGTCTACACTTTCGTGCGTTTCACCTAGTATTCCCTACACATAGCAATTGTTTGATTTGATTGGGTCAACAGCTATTCCACTTCCATTTCCTATAAGCATGCAATTTAATTTTCTTCCCACCACCTCTGTTGGGGACTTTGTCAGTCTACATTTCTGTTTTTCCCTATTCATAGGTTAGCATTCCAGCTGGAAGTGAAGGCTAAAGAACAACTCTTGATGTGGTTGCTTTGTTTTTACTCAGATTTTATATTGAAGATCAATAAACACATCAACATGTTCTAAGGATGCTTTACTTCACACTCAACACAGGTGAGAAAGTTTCATTGTCCACCTCTAAGTTATCTTGCTAAGCTCTCTGTTTACTTGCTTGTTGTCTGTTCCACTCCACATCACACCCCTACCCGCCTAATATATCCACCCCATGATAGCAGAATCTACCCATTGGGCCGACTACTGTTAACTCTCCCCAGTGCCAATGACTCTGAAAAAAAAAAATGCCCTAAACTAGTGCATCCCTAACTTCAGAAGTCCAAAAATCACCTGGGCATGACACTAAGTCAGATGTTATTTGATGAAATAATAGTTGATTTTAATCAGTAGGTCTGGGGTGGGCCAAGGAGGCTGCTTTTCTTTTCTCTTTTTTTAAAGATTTTATTTATTAATGAGGCACACACACACACACACACACACACACACCGAGAGAGAGAGAGAGAAAGAGAGAGAGAGAGAGAGAGAGGCAGGGTCTCCAGGATCAGGCCCTGGACCGAAGGCGGCACTAAACCACTGAGCCACCTGGGCTACCTAGGAAGCTGCTTTTCTAACAAGCTCCCAGGTGATAATGATGGTTGACAGAGAACCACACTCTGAGTAGCAAGGTTGAAAAATATTTGTTGAATGAATTTGACTTTTTATACGGTTAATTTGTTATTTACGGTATTTTAGAGAGACTGATGAAGATTATGGGGCAAGGAGCCCTTCAAAATTGTCCCTTGCCACTACCACTGACTGTCCCCATTTTTAGCCTCTGCTCTCATTTTTCTTGGCATCTGATGTCTTTCACTCGGATTCACGTGAGCCCGTCCTTCCTGCAACAAAGTCTCCGAGTGCTGACAGCTCTAAGATTGTCCTTTGTCAGAGTCTGTTCTTGGTCTAGGAAGTATTTCAGATAACACCGCACAAAAGGGCCAGACCTTAAGCACGGGGTCGAGGACTCTAAACTGCACAAATCTCAGCAAGACTCCAAGAAAAAAACTCAGCCCATACAGCAGTGAAAGTGAGTGTTCAGACTAAACACCTGGAAGGTGTGGCCCCATCTTACTTTAGCTCCTCTAAAGCAGATGTATGCTTTGCATAAATTTGCGTAGCATTAGGTGATTCTAATACTGCCGGGTGATAAAATGACTTATTAAGAGAAACTTCTGTCCCAAATTCCAGTTTGGGAGGCAATAAACAAAACAGATCTATTTCCCAGAAACCTCCCAAGTTTGAAGCAGGGGCAGGGTGGGTAGTGGAGGCCCTGGCCCAGCTGAACTGCAGAGAGGATGCACTGCAGCTTGCCAGGGCATCTGGATTTACAACTGAAGCAGCAGCTTCTCCGGATGAATTTAAGCATAGCACCTGAGTTGGGTAATTTTCCCTATTTCCCACCATAAGCAGGCAATGCAGTCTGGGAAGGTGAGGGAGAGTGGGTTGGCAGGGGCAAAGATCGCAGGGTGGGTTCACTTTCAGATTCTCTACTTATTACAAGCTGTGTGGCTCAGGGCAAGTTACATAATCTCTGAGCCTGAATTGTCTCATCTTTAGAGTAAGATAAGCAAGAATAACAGTCTTGCAAGGTCATTATGAGAATTAAATAAAATATACACCAGGAGGCTTACTGTAATGAATACTCCTTTCCCCTTTAAGGACCACCAGGGGCATGGGACACACATGGTCTCTGCAGCCTTAACTTTTAAAGCATCTTTACAGCTGTTTACTTACTTGGCTTTTCTAGGAGAAAAAGAAAGAGAGAAAAGGAAGATTCGAAGAAAAGGAATACAAAAAGAAGAAACTATGGAAGAACCACAGGACATTTATAAAACAAAAACAAAAGCCCACAGCTCCTTTGGACATGGAGACGTGGCATGTGACCGTCAGAGGCTCTCACAAAGCTGATGAAGGTCAACTGACAGTGAGTTAGGTCTGCAGTAAATGCGCTCCAATTAAAATAATAGTAAGTCAAGCATCTGAGTTTGTTGTGAGTTTGACCCAGAAATTAATTTCTGAGAAGAAGGAAGTCTTGCTATTCCAGTCACCTGCAAGTGGAGTAAGAGCAGCACTTGGCCTTGCTAATGCCTGATGTGTATTCCCTGGTGGGACTTTAAGGGAGCTGACTGAACTATGCTCCCTATTAAAACCTCCTAAATATAGCCTCTGTGGTGTAACGCTTGCTGGACCCTTTCACATATCAAGATCCAAAGCAAGTTCAAATCTGCAGTACAGATAGACTTTGGGACCAGCCAGAGGCCAAATTGTGCCCCTCTCCTTCCCTTCTCCCTTTTGGGGTCCATTTATACAGAGCCACTGTGCATCTTCCAAGATAGAGATGATTCCGGCTACAGGAAGACAGCATCAGTCAGTCCCCCACCATCCCAGCCCCTCAGAAGTGCCCCTTTGGTCTTTGACTAAGTCCTTGGGAAGGGACAGCTTGGAGAAGTAGCCACCAACTATACTCACAGATATCTGAGAGACACTGGCCACAGCAGGCAGCAGAACTTTGGGGCATATGACAAAGTGAGGCAAATTGTGGAGAAAAGGAACTGTCCCCATGTCACTAGTGTGGCATTTCACCCAGTGGCCAAGTGTACTAGCCCTACGGACTGGGGTTTGAATCCAGGTTCTCTCATTTCCCAAGTGGATGAGGTAGGGCAAGTTCGGGAACCTCAGTTTTGTCATCTATAAGATGGACACAAAAATGCAAGCATTTCTTCGAGTCCCTCTGAGGCTTCCAGGAGACCCTTGTAAAAGCAGTGCTTCCAACTTTTCTCAAGTCATTACAGAAAATAACTCATTATGTTATAATCCTATGACATAATGAAACTGCTTAACCCCAGAAGTAACAGCATTAGGGGCCCTGGAGACCATTCTCCTGAGGACTGAAGGGACAGTAATAACAAGGGTGATAGCACATGCATAGTGCTTCCTAAGAGCAGGTGCCGTTCTAAGTGCTCTTCATTGACTAATTCATTTGGTTCTCACAACAATCTTATGAAATGAAAATATTCTTAGAATCTTTATTTCACAAATGAAACTGAGACATGGAGAAGCTAGGTAATTTGCCTGAGATTACAGGACCTGTGAGTGTCGGGGGCAGGTCCAACCCAGGCAATTAGATCCAGAATCTTGCCTTTTACATTTGGCAACACAACCTCTCAATATCATGGCCCAACTCCAACCCAGACGTGGCACCACTGAAGTACAGCCCTCCTCACCATACCTGGCATAAGGCATCTAATAGACATTAGTATTTATAGAGCAGCTCAGTCGAGTGTGCAGATGCCCAACAAGATCTGCAGTACCGGCGGTTTGACAGAGCGGGACAGTCCAGGGCAGAGGGCAGCGGCACAGTCGGTTGTGATAGGAATCACAGAGACAGTCACAGCTGGCCCAGCAGCCAGCCACAGCACCAGGAAGGGAAAAGGAGGACAGAACCAGTGAATTCCCCTTGGTGGTGAGTGCTCTGGGGTTGTAGCACTCTCCAGTAAATTGTTGAGAGACACTTCGGTGGGTCTAGCATTAGTGTGGGGAATTTGAGCATCCTGGTGTTTAGCTGTAGGCATTACTGTCATAGCTACTCCTAAACTGGCCTGCCCAAGGAAGCACAGGGTACAGCTGTAAGCAGCTGCTGAACTTCAAACGTTCATCTTGCTGATTATAAATTGCAAGTTCCTGAAAGGCAGAAAATGTGTTTCTTTAATTTTGGTAGTCTCTCCCAGTTGCCAGAGGCCTTTTTTTCACATAGTAGGATATCAATAAACACATAATGAAGTTAACCAAATATATTTAATAAAGATTTACTATCTAGGGCTAGCCCTTAAGACAATTACTTTCAACTTCATAATTTTCTTTGCAGAGGCAATGGCATAAGCCAACTTCTCTACTTTAAATTTAAGTAAGAACAAGAAAACTCCTGATGGCAAAACTGAAGACCTAGACCAAACTCTGAGCATATTTATTGCATACTGACTCTGTACAAATTCTCTTTAAACACTACAGCAGAGTCCTGCCTCTGTGGATAACAGTCTGTCTATCTATCTATCTATCTATCTATCTATCTATCTATCTACCTACCTACCTATCTATCTACTCTTTGCAAACTCAGTCTTGTTGTTTTCTCTAAGTAAAAAAAATCAGAATACTGCTAACAGCTGTTTTCATCATTATTGTTATTTTTATTATTACTATTATTTTTGCTAACACTTAACCAATTCTGAACGCATTCAATCCAATGCTATTTGTTGCCATAACTCAGGGAAGAAAAGTTGCTGCAGTTGGTGCCATAACTCTTTAAGTCAGCTGTTTTCAAATGTATAAAGGTGGCTTCAGGTCAGCTTGGAGGACTGGTTGCCATGTCCCAATGTCTGGACTCCTGGTGCAGGGCTAGACTAGGGCCAGGATGTGATGGAGTGAACATAAATTAAATGAGACTGCACTTTCTTTCATGGAACCCCCAGAGATGTTTGTCCTGGAAATTGAAAATCCCTATTCTACAAAATAAATGCTATTTAGCAGTACATTGCTAGATACCAACTTCTCAGTGACAATTTAAAATAAGGGTCAACAAACTAGAGCTCGTGAGCCCAATCTAGCCCACCTCTTCATTTCTTAAGTAAAATTTCATTGAACACAGACACATTCATTAATTTATGTATTGTCTATCACTGCTTTTGCCACACTGTTAAGTATAGAATTGACTAGTCTCAAAAGACACTGACTGGCCTGCAACACCAAATATATTAGCTATCTATCCTCTACAGAAAAAGTTTGCCAACCCCTGATTTAGAATAACACCTATGGTCACAGAACCAATATCACCAAAATTCATTTCACCAATCCAGAGCCCAACCTCCTAAGACATCTGAATATAATTAGGATGACTAAGTTTTTTTAAGCATTATATAGTTTACTCCTTGAATCGTCAACACGATGCCTCTCAAAGAGGCATAAACTTTATAAACTTTACCATAAGGTGGTAACAGAGGAGTAAAAGATATTGTCATCTCACTCATGTACAGAAAATCAAATGCATGATTCTTATTGCATTTCCTTCCATACATGAGTGTTTAACTTGTTCCCTTTTGAGCTGGGACTAACTCTAAAACATTATAATGTGTAAGTAAGACACAGAATTTAAAACTCCATCCCTTAATTCTTAAGACATGGCCCTTCTTCTATTTTTGATGGTTGCCTAGCTGCGGCCTTGTTAGCCCGGCCACCCCTAAACAGCTCTCCGGTCAGGCAACATTTGCCTACTGATGTGTGAATACCCCCTGCAGATGCCTCTACAGCCCACTTAGCACACCTTTTCCTTCCCTCACCTCGAATTCCCCCTGCGTATTACTACATCTCCCAGGATGCTTGACTAGCAGAGAATAGCAGTGTTCTCATTCTTTCCCATAATAATTTGTTTTTCTTACACTCCTTCTCATGAGTACAAATAATGAAAGAAGAAAATTTAAAAAGTAAAGAAGAAAGATAGTGGTGAGAAGTTAACATGTGGTAAAGGAAAAGGTGGTAGGAAAGGAAGAAAGAGACATACAGGACTATACCAAAGGTAAAACCTTATTAATAAAGATGCAATAATGAGCCAAGCTGTCAAAAGAGAAGGAAGTAAAACTTTGACAGTGCAGAGAATGCAGGACATTTTAGTTTCACCCATTGACCTTGTTCTTTCAAAGCACCTCCTATATTTTCTCAGAAAGGATGTACCTGAGATTGCACTTCACGTCCTTGTACTCCAAGGAGAATCGCAATGACGGTCGTGGATTTCTCTCTTAATAGTTATTAAGCTCCATGCATTTGGAATCCCATTTTCACAAACTTCAGAGTACACTGTAATGTCTTTGTTTTACATCTCATTAAATGGAACTAAACAGCTACACTACAATAGCTACAATAGCAGAAGAGGCTATTGTCTACTGATAGTTATTGAGCAAAACCAAATCAAGTCCCAAAACTCAGACACCACTCAGGATCACTCAAACTAGCCACACAGATAATCAGTCTCCCTGTACTCCACATTTCCACTATTCAGAAACCTAGCTCGGGGCTTGCTTGATTTGGGATCCATCATTCCAATACTTGAACAAAGCATTTATTTACTACCTCAAAAGCAGAAAACATGTAATATCATCTAACATTTAGCAGACACTCACTTCTTGCACTGAATTTTTTTAAAGATTTTATTTATTTATTCATGAGAGACACAGAAAGAGAGGCAGAGGCATAGGCAGAGGGAGAAACAGGCTCCATGCAGGAAGCCCAATGTGGAACTCGATCCCAGGACTTTGGGATCACCCCCTGAGCCAAAGGCAGATGCTCAACCGCTGAGCCACCCAGGCATCCCTGAATTTATTGATAATAAAAAATACAGTAGGGTCTGCCTTACATACATTGAACCCTACATATTTATAGCTGGGAAGCAGAACTGGAATAAGGATAAAACCTTAAATAAATGCCTAGAGCACAGGTTTAAGGAGGCACTCACTTTCAGGGTCATGTTAGTACAGAATCAGCAGTTTCTGAGCAATGGGGAAGGGGAATTTATGGATAAATGTTTCACTTTTCCATCCCTCAAGTATACTATTTGAGTTGCATTCTATAGGCTATGCAGAAGGATATTATGATTGTGTGCCAGATGCCCAAGCAGTGACCACTTGATAATAAACATTTACATGTGCCTTTCCCACCCCCTCTGTTTAATTCTTTTGAAATTCTCACCCCAGCTCCATGGAGTCCCTGTCAACTACCATTTCCTAAATGCAAGCCTGTATCAGAGGCTCCGCCTTCTGAGAAAACCTGGCCTAAGAGAACTGGTGTAGGATTTTCCATAGGAAGCAGATGCTCAGGATGGGATTCTAGAACTAGTGACTCACCAGGCACCAGAATCACTATCATCACACTTACCTATAGCAAATGGAAATGAGGTATTGGTGAAAAGTGAACAGTTGGTTTCTGTACTTGAACAGGATAGAGGGAATGAGAATTATAATGATTAGGGGTTAGCTAGCTTTAGTTAACCACAACTACAGGGCATATTGTGTTGAAAATTAGGTTCAGGATTTATTACTAAAGATGTAGAGATACAGGAGGGCTTTGATGTATCTGCAATGTCTACAATACATCAGCAGCCTTGATAGGATAAGAGTGGGCCCCTGAGACCTGGATATAGAAAGATCTGAGGATCTTGTAGCCCTAGAATCCTTTGAATAACACTGTCCTAGAATAAGAAGCACCCTCTCTCTTTCTAGAGAACACCCTCCTTTCACCTGGAGATCTGCAAAGACCTCACCTGAGGCAGGTGCTTCATGTGATAAGGCTTGTCAACCTCAAGAGCTACTCCACTTCCTGTTCCTGCCTCCATAGGAGGATGCACCACAGCCCAGGGGAGGGATACAGTCCTTGCTCTGGTAAGAAGGAGGGTACATGCTCATAGAATTGCAGGACCTGATAATGTGGGCAAGTAGGAACCTGGAGAATGGAGAATATATATGAGAATAGATCTTTTAGGTTTTGGACTAGAAGACAAAATATAGGTGGGATAGAGAAAAATTTCTCCCATGATTTGGGAGCCTGATATTCTGGCAAGATCACCTGAGATTAATCCAAAAAGATGCCTAGAGTGGCCCTTGAAGTTTGAGCATGACAATGACCTAAATGAGGTAGAGATCGTGGACTCATCCTAGCACAGTACTGAGGTAGGAGTCAGAAGACTCCATGAGGTGAGAATATTGGAATGAATTTAAGGTTAGAGAACTTAGCCCTTGAGTTTATACTCCAGAAAGGCCCAAAGGCAGAATGAACAGGTGAGACTCACTGAGAATCTAGGTAGTGGCTGTCCTCTGTAAGTTCAAGCTTACAGTAGGAAATACTGTTGTAGAAGTGGGCTCCTGACTTCAACATCAATATATTGTGGTGTTAATGGTTTTGGGAGATGGCAAACGCCAAATACTAGCACTAAATCATCAGGTTCAGGGTAGAAATAATTACCTTCATGGTATCAAGTCTGGAGTGGCAGCCAGGGGGCTTCATCTCCAATAACTAGATACATGAGTGTGGAACCAACAGGTGGAAATAGGGTTGGGCCCTGTCACCACTTCTCTCAGGGGCCCCCTTGCTGAACGTGTGCTGCTTCTCTCGACAGCCTTAGCATTTGCTTGTGAACCAGATTTGCTGGGAGGTTCACAGAGAAGTGAAAACTTCTACCAGGGGACACAGGGTGAACCTGAAGCTATAACTCCAGTTTATCATATGGGTTTCTCATTCCAGTAGACTAGTAGCCAAAGAAAGGATCACTTTGTCACAGTGGAGTTATTTGTGCTGATTACAATAAATGAAAACCTAGGATTGCTGCTACATAATAAGGGAAGAAAAAAAGCATGTCTAGGAACTCGAGAATGCATAGGTTATCTCATGTGCCTACAAACATTAATTGGAAATCTCAGCAACCATGACCCAATAGGTGTTAAAAAATAAAAATAGAAATAGAAATAGACAAAGGCCCAGACCTCAAAGGAATAAAGATCTGGATCATTGACCAGGCAAGCAACCTAGACCTGCTTAAATATTGTCTAGGTATGAATGAATTCTAGAATGACTATAGAAGACTATAATGATGCGTATTAATTATAGCTGCAAGAACAATTACAAAATGAAGACTGTAGCTTGTTCCAATAACCCTGCTGTTTTATACCTTTCATAGGATTGCGCAATTTTGCTGGTAAACAGATACCATTTTTACCAAAAACCAATGACAAGCATCGCATTTAATGGTAAAACTTTAGAAATATTTCCTTTAAATTCAGTGTCTAGGCAAGGATTCAAGCTAAGACTGCTAGTTAACATCCTGCAGACATCCTAGCCAATACATTAAATTAAAAAAATTTTTGAGACGTATAAGATTGGAAAGAGATAAAATTGTCCTTTACTGTATATGATATGATTGTCAATATAGAAAATCTGTGAATAAATTACTAGAACTCACAAAAAACATTGGCCTACTTGTGAAATATAAGATCCACATTCTAAAGTTAATAATATTCCTTCTTACCCATAATATTGGATTAGAAGATAAAATTTAAAGAAGATTTCATTCACATGGGTGCCTGGGTGGCTCAGTTGGTTAATCCTACCCCACCCCACCCCCCCAGTTGGGCTTCCTGCGCAGCAGGAAGTCAACTTCTCCCTGTGCCCCTCCCTTTGCTCATGTTCTCCCTCTCCCTCTCTCTCTCAAATAAATAAATAAATAAATAAAATCCCTTTTACACAAAAAATTTGATTCACAATGAAGGATGTAAAGGTAATGTGATGAAGAAAACTACAAAAATATTATGAGAGAGGGAAGGAGAGAAAATGGCATCCACGGATTACAGTACCTACAGCCAAGCTGCAGCCCAGCAGGGCTACAGTGCATAAACCGCCCAACCAACTCAAGGATATGCACAGACCACCCAGGCATATGGGCAGCAGAGTTATGGAACCTATGGACAGCCCACTGATGTCAGCTATACCCAGGCTCAGACCACTGCGACCTATGGGCAGACCGCCTATGCAACTTCTTATGGACAGCCTCTCGCTGGTTATACTACTCCAACTGCCCCCCAGGCATACAGTCAGCCTGTCCAGGGGTACGGCACTGGTGCTTATGATACCACCACTGTTACGGTCACTACCACCCAGGCCTCCTATGCAGCTCAGTCTGCAAATGGCACTCAACCTGCTTACCCAGCCTATGGGCAGCAGCCAGCAGTCACTGCACCTGCAAGACCACAGGATGGTAACAAACCCGCTGAGACTAGTCAACCTCAATCTAGCACAGGGGGTTACAACCAGCCCAGCCTAGGATATGGACAGAGTAACTACAGTTATCCCCAGGTACCTGGGAGCTACCCCATGCAGCCAGTCACAGCACCACCATCTTATCCTCCTACCAGCTACTCCTCTACACAGCCGACTAGTTATGATCAGAGCAGTTACTCTCAGCAGAACACCTATGGGCAGCCGAGCAGCTATGGACAGCAGAGTAGCTATGGTCAACAAAGCAGCTATGGGCAGCAGCCGCCCACTAGTTATCCCCCCCAAACTGGATCCTACAGCCAGGCTCCAAGTCAATATAGCCAACAGAGCAGCAGCTACGGGCAGCAGAGTTCATTCCGACAGGACCACCCCAGTAGCATGGGTGTTTATGGGCAGGAGTCTGGAGGATTTTCCGGACCAGAAGAGAACCGGAGCATGAGTGGCTCTGATAACCGGGGCAGGGGAAGAGGGGGATTTGATCGTGGAGGCATGAGCAGAGGTGGGCGGGGAGGAGGAAGTGGTGGAATGGGCGCTGGAGAGCAAGGTGGCTTCAATAAGCCTGGTGGACCCATGGATGAAGGACCAGATCTTGATCTAGGCCCACCTGTAGATCCAGATGAAGACTCTGACAACAGTGCAATTTATGTGCAAGGCTTAAATGACAATGTGACTCTAGATGATCTGGCTGACTTCTTTAAGCAGTGTGGAGTTGTTAAGATGAACAAGAGAACCGGACAACCCATGATCCATATCTACTTGGACAAGGAAACAGGAAAGCCCAAAGGTGATGCTACAGTATCCTATGAAGACCCACCAACTGCCAAGGCTGCTGTGGAGTGGTTTGATGGGAAAGATTTTCAAGGAAGCAAACTTAAGGTTTCTCTTGCTCGGAAGAAACCTCCAATGAACAGCATGCGGGGTGGTATGCCTCCCCGTGAGGGCAGAGGGATGCCACCGCCACTCCGTGGAGGCCCAGGGGGCCCAGGAGGTCCTGGGGGCCCCATGGGTCGCATGGAAGGCCGTGGAGGAGACAGAGGTGGCTTTCCCCCAAGAGGACCCCAGGGTTCCCAAGGGAACCCATCTGGAGGAGGAAACGTCCAGCACCGAGCTGGGGACTGGCAGTGCCCCAATCCGGGGTGTGGAAACCAGAACTTCGCCTGGAGAACAGAATGCAACCAGTGTAAGGCCCCGAAGCCTGAAGGCTTCCTTCCACCACCCTTCCCGCCCCCGGGCGGTGACCGTGGCAGAGGCGGCCCTGGTGGCATGCGGGGAGGAAGAGGTGGCCTCATGGACCGCGGTGGTCCCGGTGGGATGTTCAGAGGTGGCCGCGGTGGAGACCGAGGGGGCTTCCGTGGTGGCCGGGGCATGGACCCAGGTGGCTTTGGCGGAGGAAGACGAGGCGGTCCTGGTGGGCCCCCTGGACCTTTGGTGGAACAGATGGGAGGAAGAAGAGGCGGGCGTGAGGACCTGGAAAAATGGATAAAGGCGAGCACCGTCAGGAGCGCAGAGACCGGCCCTACTAGACGCAGAGACCCGCAGAGCTGCCTTGACTACCAGATTTATTTTTTAAACCAGAAAATGTTTTAAATTTATAATTCCATATTTATAATGTTGGCCACAACATTATGATTCTTCCTTGTCTGTACTTTAGTATTTTTCACCATTTGTGAAGAAACATTAAAACAAGTTAAATGGTAGTGTGCCGAGTTTTTTTTCCTTCTTTTAAAGATGGTTGTTTAACTAAAGACTAAACAATGGGAACCCCTTGTGAGCATGCTCAGTATCATTGTGGAGAACCAAGAGGGCCTCTAACTGTAACAATGTTCATGGTTGTGATTTTTTTTTAAAATAAAATTCCAAATGTTTATAAAAAAAATATTATGAGAAAATTTAAAATACAATAAAAAGATAACATTTGAGGATGAATTAATCTATAAATCCCAATTAATCTATAAATCAAATGTAATTCCAATGGAAATGTCAACAAAGTTATTCATGAAATTTGGTAAGTTGTTTTCATAATTTACATGGAGAAGCAAAAAGCTAACAACAGCATAGACAGCTGTGAACAAGATAGGAGAACCAATTTTACCAAATAACAGTGTTTCTTATAAACAGTAATTAAGACTGTGTGGTATTGGTAAAGGGATTAGCGAATTGCCGAACAAAATAAAGGCCTCAGAAATACACCTAGGCCTATGTGAAAACCTAACACCTAGGATGCGTGAAACTGCAAATAATCAGTAGAATACATGGATGAATACTTCAGTGAATACTGGGACAACTAGTTATCCACATGGGAAAAATAATAAATTGGAATACCTATACAATATGATAAATAAAATTAATTCCAGGTATATTTAAGACATAGATGATAAAACAAAAGTATAAAATCTTTAGAAGAAAATTTAGAATTTTTATGACCTTTTTCCTAGGAAGAGATTTCTGGAAAAAGATCACATGCACACACACAAATCATAACATAAAAAAAAAAAAACAGCACAATGTTCAGCCTATAGTGTAAACATCCTTACATTAAATAACAGTATATGCTTATTATCATTCATTAGTTACACGCATCTTCACATCATCTGTGCCACTTTGTTCTAAGTAAATTAAGAAAATCAAGAGTGGGGTAAAGAGTTTTTAGAGCAGTGCTTAAGGGCAAAACATGACACTAGGTAGTAAGAGAAAAATAGTATACTTTATGTAGATCTGAAATTCTTCATAGCTAGAAAACAAGCCATAAGAAACTATAAGCCAGTGCAAGGTATGTCCCTCAGCAAAAATCAGAGATGACAATAGCTACAGATAGGTCAGTAATTAATGTTTTATTCTGAACTTCAATTAATTGTTCTCTTCAGAGTATCAATAACACAGCAGCCTAAGTGACTTTATATGTTTTCCCTTTTGAAAGTATTTGCCAAGTGAGTGTGAATAGAAAGGAGAGAAAACTTCCTTTTTAGTAACATAGGACTTCTTGAATTTTAGATTATGAAATGAGTTAAGCCTCTGAGAATGGTATTTTTAGTGTCAGATCTCATGACAAGGCACTGGCTTCCGCAAGGATCATCAATCTCACAAATATGAATTGACTGAAGTAATAAGAATACTTGGCAAAAATGTAAATCTAAATTAGAGAGAGGATTGAGATTTCTAATCATATAGCTAATGCCTTAAAAAGTGTCAACAAAAAGAGAAAGCTTGCTATCCTCTAAATTTTATAAAACAACTTATTCTTTAATGTGATGTAATCTTTTCAGCTTGATTTACTATACGAGTTACTATTCCTATTTCATTTTTTCATGTATTTCCAATTTCCTATTTTTAAGATTTAATTCACTCATGATTGCCATTGTTGCCTGATATGTCATATACTTGGTTTGCTCCTTCTAAAAACAAGTCAAAAAATAAAAAAATAAAATTAAAAAATAAAAACAAGTCAAAGACAAAAACAATGTCATTTCAACAATAATTTCAAAGTCACACATGCAACTTCTTCCTAGACTTTCAGATTTTTGTGATAGCACACCAAAGAATACTAGAATCCAGAATCCAGAGTTGGTTCTTTTAGCAAATGGTGATTATAATTTGGTATAGAAATTCACTTCACAGCTCAGTCTACCATCAGGCAAAAGCAAAGTTTAAATAACCAATAGGTCCCTCATGGAATAATGAAAAAGGTATGTCCCTGCACCATATTAACCACACCAGCAGGTAATGAGTGCATTACTAACAGGGCAAAACTAAACCAAGACATTAGGGGCCTGGAGAAACAAACTCAGCAGAGAAGTTCATTTACTAACTTGTCCATTCGAGTCAAGTTTATCTGTGGACAACCACCAGCATCTCGAATATTATCAGTTCTTCCAGTGCAAGGTAGAAGATATTCAGTTCCACTTCCACTATGGTTGAAGAAGGCTGGATAGGTCAGTTATTCCGGTCAACTACAATATTAGAAAAATAAATGTGCAGAAATAGACTTTTGGCTACCCCAAAGCCAGGTTCTGGTCTCAGGATCCAGGGAGGCCTAGGAAACTGACTTCCATTTTGCCAGGTGCTGAAATTATCCCTCAAAAATAGCTTATCCTTAAGAAAGAAAAAAATTGCTATTGTTTCCACATGATAGAACAATGATTTATTAGAACACATTCCATGGCAAATCATAGAAAATAACCATTTTCTGAAAGACATCATGAGACCACCTGAGGGCAAACATGCGGAGCTAGCTACTTCCAAGATGCCCGACAAGTAAATTACCAAATCCAGGTCGAAGACTGGAGTGAGGAGGATCCCAGACTTATGAATAAAAAGCTATACAGTGACCACCAGTGGGGGATGAGGAGGGAGAAGAGTGTCTTGGATGAAAGAGAAAGGCCACTGCTTGTTTCTAGGGCACAAATATAGGCAACTGTGTGGGGCATCCAGAATGGGCACTGGGCTAGGACAGAACAGGCTTGCAGGGGTGGGACCAAGCGGAGTCTTAAAAATAGCCACATGTCACAGAGGTCTTACTCTCCTTCCCTGATGTCCCATCCCACCAATGCCACACAACAGCCCCAAGCAAGCACTGTGCTGGCCTAATGGATGGGCTAGAGGAAGGGACAGCCTCTGAAGGAAGAGCGCTGGAGTGATTATGTGCAGGGTGTGGGTGAAATCACAGCCAGGCACCACAGGCTCAGCACAGTGACCACATCTCTTTTGAAGCAACCTCAGTTCTTGCCAGCATTCATGGCCAAGTTCATCCAGAGGTCCACATCCCCAGGCCGGCCCTCCTACCCTGGGTCTTTGCATACCACAGGGAATATACCACCACAGAAAAGGTGGGCCTGGCAAATGGCCTGGTGATTTGGCATCACAGCAATGATGAAGACCAAGGGACAGTATCTGGCCACCTGGTAAGCAGACTGGCCAGACTCCACCAGAGTTGTTCTATATCAGTTAAGATGTGGACCTGGTGAGGAGGCCAGCATACAGTAAATCCAGAACATTGAGAGAGACTGGGACCAGGGCTGGGATCGGGGTGAGGGAAGTGACTGTCCCCTCCTCCAACCTTGCAAATATAAGGAGGTGTTCACACTTAAGGCGCTGACTGGGCTTTTGTACACCCCTGGGAGTGAGCACCTCCTTAAATTTTGTGCCCTGGTCACTTCATTCCCCTCACCCTAATCCTAGCCCCAGCCAAAAAGTCACTGACAAAGATGAAAACAAAGCCTGAGTGTAGATGCAGTCTTTAAGCCATGCTGATGCTTCTCTAACCACCAAAGTCCACATGGGAAACGTGGGGATCTGGAAAGCTTGCACTTCTGTCTGGGAGCATGTTGCACTGTCTGATTTGTAAGATTACCTGCCTCAAAGTAAATTTCTGTATCCTCTGCAATTAAATAATTTTTATATCTCTTAACTGTGTTTCTTGGCACTTTTTCCATCAATTACACCACTGTCCTGTGGTATCACCTATGCAACACTGAATACTAAAATAAGATTCAAAATCAAAGTAGAGAAAATCGGGGTCAGCATTTTGAATATCAGCAACTGTACTGCAGGTGTTAAGGAGTAAGCAGATAATAGCAGACCTGTGGGAAGAAGGCTAGGCAAACTAGGTTATTCTCTACATTCACCAAAAAATTTGGTTTATTAGTTATTTGGCAGTTTCTTAAGTTTATTCTCTTTTTTTTACTCTTACAAGCTAAAAAAAATCAACATGTTATTGGCTCCAAATAAAAATTGATAATTCAAATACTGATAAAGGAACATACTTGTTTCTGTGCCAAGGGCAGTGGGCTTTCTGCCTAAAGACAACTGACTTGAATGTCCAAGGGGTCTATTAGGATTCTAATTATCTAGTGCTATTATCTATTATAATGACTACCCTAAAAGTCTGTGG
Source organism: Vulpes lagopus (assembly GCF_018345385.1). NCBI lineage: Eukaryota > Metazoa > Chordata > Mammalia > Carnivora > Canidae > Vulpes > Vulpes lagopus. The sequence goes on along the minus strand of NC_054829.1, from coordinate 40,250,689 downwards.
CTCAAAACAGTAAACATGTTACTGTATCTTAAGTTAGAAATTCTGCCCCCAAACATCACATGGGACCATTCAGTGATATGCAGTTGGGCTGTAAGACGGCTTCACTCACATGCCCAGAAGGCTGGGCTCAGCTGAGCTCCCCTTGTCTTCCAAGCAGTCTCAGGATCTCTTCATGTAAATTCTCTAGCAAGGAAGCCAGGCCTCTCACATGGTGTCTCAGAGCTCAAAATGTGAGCTATCATTCCAAGAGACAGAAAGTAGAAGGTGCCAATCTTTTAAGACCAGGACTGGAAACTGGCCCAACATCTTTCTTACCCTTCTGTTGTAGTCAATGAAGCCAGAGAGCCCATGTAGTTTCAAGGGAAGGATAATATACTCCGTCTCTCTCTCTTTTTTTTAAAGATTTTATTTATTTATTCATGAGAGAGGCAGAGACATAAGCAGAGGGAGAAGAAGTAGGCTCCTTGCAGTAAGCCTGATGCGGGACTCAATCCCAGGACCTCAGGATCATGACCTGAGCCAAAGGCAGACACTCAACCACTGAGCCACCCACGTGCCCCCAGACTCCACCTCTTGAAGGGAAGAATGTCAAAGGGCCTTTGGCCATCTTCATCCCATCATTCCTAAGTATCTTCCATCTACGAAGCTGTAACACACACTAGGGCAATGCCAGAGATGTCCAGCACCCATGGGGCACATTTTATGTTCTCTTTTTGGTTTGAGCATATCCATAAGGACCCATCAAATCCATGAAAGCAGAGAAGGAAGGCCAGACCAGTCTCTAGAATCAGAAGAGCTACACACCTGGGCTATCTGAGTGGTATCAGCAAAACACCTAGATCTCAGCTAAGCCCTGGGTTGTGTGGGACAGAGCTAAGAACATCAAGGCTGCTCAGTGTGGTTTGTTCACCACTTCACTGACACCCCTGACCGAGGCACCAAGTTAGATGGTCACCGTTCTGTCATTATCTTCCTTGACTTCTGTGCAGAACTGGACATGGTTCAGCACTCCCTCATTCTTTAAATATTATCTTATGTTTCCCTTGATAACATACCCCTGATTTTCCTCCTACTTCAAGGTCCATTTTTTTCTTCATCACTTTTGCTACCTTCGCCTTCTAAAATCTCTAGAGACTGGGGCACTGTAGAGCTTTGTCCAGGGCTTAATCCCTTCCAAATCTACAAGGTCATCTAAGTGTTCCCATTCATCCAGAAGTCCATATACGGATGTTCTCCAAGGTTGAATCTCCAATCTGGACTTCTTTTGTGAACTCCACGTTCACGTTTCTGGGTGACTATTTGATATTTCCACTTGGATGGAAATAGGCATTGCCAATATATGACCAAAACAAAATTCTTTTAATCCCCTCAAAGCCTATTTCCCCCTAGTCTTTCCTATGCACCCAGTTGTTCAACCAAAGACTTAGGAGTCATCCTTAGATTAATCCTTTCCCTTCAGTTTCCAGCCCCCATCACCCTCTCAACCCCCAAAACCTCCCTCACCGCATCTGATCTATCAGCAAGCTATCTTGGCGTTACCTCTAAAATACATCCTTAATCCAGCTATTTAGGATTTAGACCACCTCCTGCCTAGGCTACAACAAAAACCTTCCAACAGGTTATTCTTTTTCCATTTTTATCCCTTTACGTCATCACCATTCAGTGGCCACAGAGACCTTAAAACAGAATTAGATTGTGACCCACCCTCCCTTTCTAAAATCACTCATATCCTTACTGCACTTAGAATGCCATCCATGCTCCTTACCACAGCTCCAAGCCCTGCACGAATGGGCTCCCACTACCTTTCTGGCCTCATTTTGTTGGATTCTGCCCCTTGCTCACTAGGGTCCAACCTTCCTGACCTCTTTTACTTTCCCCTCTGCCTGGAGCACTCTTGGGCTGCCTTGGCCTCACACTCTGACACCAGATTAAAAGATGCCTCCTCAGTCTTGTGACTGCCTTACCCCACTCAAATAACTCTTAGCAAAACCTGTAAGTAGCTCATCTATTATTTGTCATTGTCTGTATTTCCTTCTCAAAAATCCATCCCATGCATTCGGGGTTAGTGTTATAGCACAACATACTTGCACCATGCTCCAGGGGAGCAGTAGAACTTTAAGCAGTGCAAATGCCCTGAAGGACCATGCAGTCTTGTTTGTTGTTATATCCCCAGGGCCTGACATAGTACCTTGTACTTAGTAGATGCCAAACTAATATTTTTCAGCGAATGAATGAATGAACTAATGACTCCGGGCCATTTTAAAAGGCTTGGAAGCTTTGGGCAGCATGCAGTCTGGCACTACATCTATTTCACCCTCCTTGGATTGTTTATACACAGAAACTGAAAACATATTGTTAAAAGCATGATAGATAACATTTTTTCCCATCTTATTTTTAAAAATCAGTTTATTGGGATGCCTGGGTGACTCAGAGGTCGAGTGTCTGCCTTCAGCTCAGGCTGTGATCCTGGGGTCCTGGGATTGAATCCCACACAGGCTCCCTGTAGGGAGCCTGCTTCTCCCTCATCTATGTCTCTGCCTCTCTCTCTGTGTCTCTCATAAATAAATAAAATATTTCTAAAAAAATAAAATCAGTTTATTTCTGTGATCATTTCAAATATTATTTATATTCATTGTACAAAAATTCTAACTCATAAATATAAAAAAACAAGAAAATTAAAGTCACTCATAATCTCACCTTTCAGATAGATAATGTCCTAAATGTTGCATCCTATTTTGTTTCTTTGCACTTTTTGAAATTTTTCTCTGTGCTGTAGAGATTTTTCAGTATGGAATTTCAGCTGATTTTATTTTATTTTTTATTTTTATTTTTAGAGACAGTGGAGATTAGAGGGAGAGGGAAAGAGAGAGAATCTTAAGCAAGCTCCATGCCTAGCATGGAGCCCAATACAGGGTTCAATCTCACAACCTTGAGATCATTACCTGAGCTGAAATCAAGAGTCAGAAGCTTAAGTGACTGAGCCACCAGGTGCCCGTGGAATTTCAGCTGACTTTATATCACATTTCCCAAGATCAGGAAAAATAACACTATTCTAACAACTGGCAATAATTTGAGGATGCCTGGAGGACTATTTTGATTATTTCAGATGATCTTTACCAGCCTACTAGTAGGCCAGTAAATTATCTCACTTAAAGATTTGTAAACAGTTAATCAACAAAACATTATACTTAAAATCCAGAATGCTGTTTGCATGTGTCACAAAATTTGGTAACTAGGTCAGAAGCCTGAATCATTAAAGGTAAAAATTAACATATAGTACTCATTCATTCAATGTTCAATCAACAAATATTTACTGAACATCTACAGTGGTGGGCAATGTTTTAGACTCTGGCAACAAAGCAGTGGCCAAAATCTCTATTTCTTAAGAGGTTGGTCTAGCTGGAGAATAATAGAGAAATGGTAGATAGATGATGATGAAGATGATGACGATGATGATGATAGATAACATATGTTATATATTTGATGATGGTAATTGCTTTCAGAAAAATATGGCAGGGAACAATGATAGAGGAGTTGCAATTTTAATTTGTTATTGGGGTTATCAGAAAAGGCCTCACTGAGAAAGGAGAACCCTCTTGCACTGTTGGTGGGAATGCAAACTGGTGTCGCCACTCTGGAGAACAGTATGGAGTTTCCTCAAAAAGTTATTAATAGAACTATGATCCAATAATTGCACTACTAGGTATCTCCCAAAGGATACAAAAATACGGATTCAAAGGGCTACATGCACCTTGATGTTTATAGCAGCATTATCAACAATAACCAAGCTATGGAAAGAGTCCAAATATCCATTGACTGATGAATGGATAAAGAAGATGCAGTGTGTGTGTGTGTGTGTGTGTGTGTGTGTGTATAACAGAATATTAGTCATCAAAAAGAATGAATACTTGCCATTTGCAATGACATGGGTGGAGCTAGAGTGTATTATGCTAAAGTGAAATAAGTCAGAGAGAGATAAATACCATATGATTTCACTCAGATGTGGAATTTAAGAAACAAAACATATGAACATATGAGAAAGGGAGGAAAAGCAGAGAGGGAAACAAACCATAAGAGACTCAAAATGAAAGAGAACAAACTGAGGGTTGTTAGAGGGAAGTGAGTCGGGGATGGGCTAGGTGGATGATGAGTATTAAGGAGGGCACTTGTTGTGATGAGCACTGGGTGTTGTATGTAAGTGATGAATCAGTGAATACTGCTCCTGAAACCAATATTGCACTGAATGTTAACTAAAATTTAAATTAAAATTATAAGAAAAAAAAGAAAAGAAAAGGCCTCACTGAGACCTGAAAGAGGCAAAGGAGCGGGCATAGGTATATCTGGAGGAAGAGTGTTCCAGGTGAAGGAAACACCCATTGTATAGGTCCAGAGGTAGGAGAGAATCTGATTTGTTCTAGAAAGAGTACAAAATCAGTGTGGCTGGAGTTGAGTGACCTAGGGAGAAAGCCATAGAAGATATGGTCACAGCAGTGCCATATTATTCAGAGCCTTAGGTCCTCTAAGGATTATAGCTTTTACAGTGAGTGGAACAGAAAGCTTGGAAGATTTGGACTTAAGAATGATATCATCTTACTTAATCCTTAAAAGGTTCCCTGCCTGCTGTGCTAGGAATAGATTTGGGATGAAGGGCAGAAGGAGGAAAAGTCAGGAGGATGAGCAATATTCCAGGACAGCGAAAGATGATTTGGAAAGAGATGATCAAAATTATCCCAAAGTCTTAGGCCTGAGCCATTGGAAAGATGGAGTTGCCATTTACATAAAAGTGTAAGACCATTAGAGTAGCAGGTTTCAAGGGAATATTAGGACCACCCAAGCAAAAAAAAAAAAAATTAGACAAAATATAGGAAATAACTGGCTATATTAAAAGGGAGAAAGCAGGGAACAGAGTAAAAAATAAATGGGAGAGTTCAAGTGCTGGTACAATTAATAAATAGGTTAAGTTGGGTCTATTCTGATACTAGATGTGTTTCTTTTATAAAGTAAAAAAAAAAAAAAAGTCTCTAGGCAGCTGTCAGAGGGATTTGACATTCCCCAAGTACCCTGTGGAATAACTTCTTAGAAAAGATCAATTCACCAAGCAATAAAATAAAATTCTATTAGCTTAACAGCATGTTCAGTAACAAGAAAGTAATTACTGATTTTTCTCTTAAGAGACTTATTTTCTATGTTCATCACATGCTTCTCTAGATGTCTATAAAAATGAAAGGCAGGACATAGAATTCTGCAGAGAGTGATGTCAGTTGTCCTCTGCCAATGGTTGACGGAAAATTTCACAGTCCTATGTGAAATACCCAAAATGAGGCTCATCAGAAGCCCATGCGTTAGTAAATTTTTAAGATTTTTAAAATTTATTTGAGAGAGGGAAGGAGAATGAGTGGGGGTGCAGAGGGAGAAGCAGACTCCCCAGTGAACATGGAGCCCTATGGGACTCCATCCAAGACCCCGGGATCATGACCTGAGCTGAAGGCAATTAACCCACTGAGCCACCCAGGCTCCCCAGCGATTTTTTGCTAACTACCTTGTCTATTATAAAATTATAAGGCAGTCCGTGGGTCCATTCCTTGCTTTTTTGAGAAAATAGCAAGTAAACAACGTGGTAAACAGCCACTGGGACATCCTAACTATCATTCTTAAATGCATGGATGATTTTTACAAAGCATGATCCTCAGTGTAAGCCATTAGAAGTCTCTCAATTAATAACAGGCATCTACATTTGTTTTGGCCAAAAAGGAGCTCTATGATGAATCCCAAGCCCCTCTGATTATCTCTTCTCCCAAGTTCCTTCTCATATAAGTTCTGTAAAAAAGGGAATACAGAAGTAATTACCGAGCCAGGCAAAAATCAATAGTGCCGCTCACTACCAAGCAGGCCCTTTCGCACCAGCCCCAGCTGAGATCACAGGGAGGCACTACATCAGAAGTTCTCAGCCTGAGAGGTACATTTGAATCTTGTGAGAGCCTTTTGAAAAAGTACCCATCCCCCAGACCCAACACCAGAGATTTTGACTTAATTGGTCTGGGAAGGGGTGGGGATTTTTTTTTTTTTAAGTTCCTCTCATGATTATAATGCACACCCAGGCCCAAAACCACGACACTAGAGAAAGCTGTGAGCACAGCCTGTTCTGTAAGGAATTTCAACACCAACAGAAAGAGTATATTCTAAATAATGATAATAATTTGGTAATCCAATAGACATAGGGCCAAGTTTTCTTCTTTTCTTTTCTTTCTTTTTTTTTTTAGGGCCAAATTTTCATGTGACAGGAAAATTCAGGTGGTAGAGGTGGGGTGGGGAGTGGTTAGAAAATTCAGGTAATGGGCTTGCTTAAATTTTAAAAAGATCCCCTTTCCATAGCATTCATAGATACCCTTCCCACACATCCCGTCACAATCCTTTCAACCCAATTTTCTTTTAAAGCCCATACAAGCAGACTGTGCTTCCTACCAAATTCTACAATATGTACAAGGAATTCACCGTGTCACAGAATGTTGCCCAGAACCACCCCTCACTTGGGCGGCCAGCTTCTTCCACATGTTGCTGGCAAATCCAGAAAAACGGGGATGAGTTGGAGGGAATGATTCTTCCAGAAAACAGCATTAGTTCTCCAGGTAGCACGAAATGTGCCACAGGGTGGGAATTCAGCAACTCCATCTTAGGAAACAAAGGTGAACAACTCCAGGAGGCTATCCTGAAAAGGATCTAAGATTAAGCAACAGCAACAGTGACAATTTCCCCCACTGCCCAAGCACACCCACAGGACACTTTCTAGCTGGATGACATATCAGGGGTTTTTTTGTTTTGTTTTGTTTTTTGTTTTTTTAAACAGCCATCCTGGTAATGCCTCATAGAGGGAAACACAAATGGGTTTAATTAGATTTAGGTTTCTGGACACCCAGTTTGCACAGAATCAGTACGTCAGCTGCAGCAGGTAATGCCCCGGCCTGGCCCTCAAAGCAATGGCAACGCTGCCGAAGCGGAGCTATCCACACCAGGCCCTGGCACGCAGCACCCTGTGAGCTGCACAGAGGAAAGCTGGCAGAGGACTTCAGAGGAGGCCACCGGGGGCAGGAGGCCTTAGGACAGCTTCAGGGTAGAAGTGAAAATGAGACCAGGTCCTGAAGTGTAGTGACACTCCAGGGAGAAGGCGAAGAAGGCAAGGCGGGGCGATCCGGGCAGAAGCCCTGTGGCGAGAGCAGAGAATGCCTCCAGGACACAGGCGCGACCCACAGGTGACTCTCCACAGGTGTGCTGTGGCACCAGCCTCTGCGTTCTGTTCACGTGAAAAAATTTATTTGTGCTACCGCTGAAGCCAGCCACAGTTACAGCAATGTCTCTCTATGACAGATTACAAGCCGAGAGGGTTGTGCAAAGCAGTGCAAGCAGCTCCAGAGCTTGTGGCCATGAAGAGGGCAGGCCGTGTCAGCAAGCAAGGAAGGCGGCGTGGGGGACTCTGGAAGCCCAGGGGACATTGCTTCTAAGATAGGAAAGCCTGGCCCTGGCACTGGCTCACCCTGCAACGCAGCTCCGAAGAGCAGCCAAGAGAATGGGGATGCCACACTCCCCGGGCCTGCTTTTATGGGTGCTGTGAGACCACTTGCTACTGTCATGAGGCTTGCGTTGTGGTGATTGCTGACAAGCTTTCTGTGATTTTGAGTCTCTTGATCCCTTCAACCATGCAGTAAATGATTTAAGTATTTCAGAGAATGCTGTGAATATAAAAATGAAAAAAAGTCGACACTCTCCAGACTAAGCACGTGGGACCGTACCCTGTATGCACTGGGGAGTCACTGATGGTTGTTCACAGGAGAGTGACTTTATGAAAGGGACATGGCAGGAAGAATCATTTTCCCATTAAGTGCAAATGAGAATGGAGGGAGGAGAGAGTATACAAGCACAGGCACAGTTATTTCAATTCCCCTAATGTATTAATTTTGAAAAGTAGGAAAAGAATATACAACTTTCTTCTTTTCAACAAAATTTCAAATATATTGTCTTCTACCTAGGAAAAAAAGTCATGGATGTAAAAAGAGTAAATATTGCCTCCAAAGAAAATGCTTACATAGTAGCATTTCCCTTTTGCATATTTTCCACTTATTCCAACTTCATCACATTACAGCCATGTGGTTTTGATCAAATTGTTTAATCTCAGTAAACCTTAGTTTCCTGATCTATGAAATGGTGACAATATGGCTGTAATGCCACCCCATGGGGTCTCTGTGAGGAATGCATGAAAGAAGGCATGCAAACCAGCTCTTCCTTATATATAGAAGCTTTGTGTTTGGACCTCCTTAGCTCTGGGCAAGAAACACATTTCTTACAGGGCTTCTTAGAAGACTTCCAATATGCACCAAATATGAGGGTTACGACCTAGTTTCCTGTTCCACCATGGAAATCCTAAAAGATACCGCTAGGAAAACCTGCAGTCTAGCATAAGAAAGATTAAAAGCTTGAGTTGAGTGACTCAAAACGCATTTAAAAAGCCAATAAATTCAAACCTCATTTATCAAAGGAGCGTTTGTGGGCTCTACTTGGACCTCATTCACCACCTTCTTCAACAGGAAAACAGCACCTGCCAGCCACACCTTATAAAACAGCAAGAGCGCCCAGCAGGAAAGGGGCTGTCAGAACATGAGTTCCCCCAAGCAGACAGCGGCCGGTGCTGTTGTAAGCCAGGCGTCCCACACTCCTGCTGGCCCTTCTGTGTAACTCTGAGACTGAACATCCAGGGCTGCTCTGTCAGAGATTCATCCCACGCTGAAGACCGTGCTCCTTTGTGCACAAACGACCCGGGCGGTGAGTGCAGTAGCGCTGGTGTAGACAGCATCAGCCACTTACTCTGGGTGCCGGGGACACAAAACACATGGCTGCTCTCTCCTTGCTGGTGGGAAGTGGCACATACGTTCTGTCCGAATTTCTCATCCTCCCTCCCAACTGTGATCCCCCCACTGTGTTCCAGTTTTAGTTAGTACACCAGTACTCCACACCAATCACTCAGGCTGCGGCGGGGACATTTTCAACTTCTCCCATTCCTCTCCTTACTTCTCTCTTCTTTTTTTAATTAAAAATTGTATGTACTTAAGGTGTACAATATGATGATTTAATATATATACACATAGTGAAATGATTACCTGGTCAGGTATTTAATGTATCATCTCCTCACATACTTACCTCTTCCCTGTGTGGTGAAAGCGCCTGAAATCTACTCTCTTGGCAAATTTCCAGTATTCATAACTGCAGTTGTCATGCCGTGTGTTACATCTCTAGATTTATTCTCCAATATAACTGCAACTTTGTACCCTTTGACCAACATCTCCCCATTCCTCAGACTTCCTTGCTCCTGGACACCCCCATTCTGCTCTCTGCTTTTCTGTTTTTAACTTTTTCTTAGATTCCACTTATAAGTGAGATTATGAAGTTGTTTTCTTTCTGTGTTTGGCTTATTTCACTTAGCATAATGTCTTCCAGTTTCGTCCATGTAGTTGTGAATGGCATGAATGGAATGAATGGATTCCCCACCCCCCTTTTTTTAAGGCTAAGTAACATTCTATTGCATATATATATATATATATATAATAATTCCTTAATCCATTCATTCATCAACAGACACTCAGGTTGTTTTCCTATCTTGGTTACTGTGAATAATGCTGTAATAAACGTGAAAGTACAGTTATCTCTTCAAGGTACTGATTTCATTTCCTATGGGTACTGACCCAAAAAAGGGATTGCTGGATCCAATGGTAGTTTTTTGTTTGTTTTTAATTTTTTGAGGAACCTCCAAATTGTTTTCCATAATGGGTATACCAATTTATATTCCCATCAACAGTGTCTGGGGATGCCTTTTCTCCATATCCTCGCCAACTTCTTTTTTCTTTTTCTTTTTAAGATTTTATTTATTTATTCATGAGAGATAGAGAGCGGGAGGCAGAAGAAGAGGCAGGCTCCCCACAGAGCAGGCAGCCTGATTCAGGACTCGATTCCAGGACCCTGGGATCACAACCCAAGCCGAAGGCAGACCCTCAATCGAACAAGCCCCGAGGTGCCCCGCCAACTTCTTTTTTGATAATAACCATCTTAACAGAAGTGAGGTGATATCTCTTGTGGTTTTGGTGTGCATTTCCCCAATGATGAGTGACATTGGTCTGGTGAAGCTAGCAGCCTGTTGGCCATTTGCATGTCTTCTTTGGAAAAATATCTAATCAGGTCCTTCTCAGTTTTTGGTCAGGTGGGGTTTTTTTTGCTATTGAGCTGTATGAATTCCTTGTATATTTTGGATATTAACCCCTTATTAGATGTATACTTTGCAAATATCTTCTTTCAGTTCATAGGTTGCAATTCCATTCTGTTGACTGTTTCCTTTGTTAAGCAGAAGCTCTTTTAATTTGATGTAGCCCTACTTGCTTATTTTTTGCTTTTCTTGCCTGAGCTTCTGATGTCATATCCCAAAAGTCATTGCCAATGCCAATGTCAAGGAACTTTTTCTCTATATTTTCTTCTAGGAGTTCTAATGTTTCAAATCTTATGTTTAAGTCTTTAATTGATTTTGAATTGATTTTGAATTGATTTCTGTGTAGGATGTAAGGATTCAATTTCATTCTTTTGCATGGGGTTATCCAATTTCCTCAGCATCATTTATTGAAGGGACTATCCTTTCCCCTTTGTGTCTTTTTAGCATACTTGTTGAAAATACTTGACTGTATATGTTTTGGTTTATTTCTGGGCTCCCTATTCTGTTCCATTGGTCTATGTGTCCATTTTTATGCCAGTACCATATTATTTTGATTAATATAGCTACAAAGCTATGTGATTCAGAATCAGGAAGTGTGATGCCTCCAACTCTGTTCTACTTTTTCAAGATTGCTTTGGCTATTTGGAGTCTTTTGTGGTTCCATACAAATTTTAGAATTGCTTTTTCTATATCTGTTAAAAATTCCATTGGAATTTTGATAGGGATTGCATTGAACCTGTATTTCACTTGGGGTACTATGGACATTTTAACAATGCCAATTCTGATCCACAAACACAAGATATCTTTCCATTTATTTGTGTCATCTTCATTTCTTTCATCCATGTTTCTTAGTTTTCAGCATATAGATCTTTCACCTCTTTGGTTAAATTTATTTCTAAAAATTTCATTCTTTTTGATGCTGTCATAAATGGAATTATTCTCTTGATTTCCTTTTCAGATAGATCATAGTTGGTGTAAAAAACCCAACTGGTTTTGGAAGATTTTATTTATTTATTTGAGAAAGAGAGCATGAATGGGGGGCAGTAGGGGCAGAGAGATAGGGAGAAGCAGGCTCCCCCAGGATACTGGGATCATGACCTCACCTGACCCAGGAACCTAACTTGGGGCTCGACATGGGGCTTGATGTGGGGCTTGATGGGGGGGCTTGATCCCAGGACACTGAGATCATGACCTGAGCAGACCTTTAACCAACTGAGCCACCCAGGCACCCCAATTTTTGTATGATTATTTTATATCCTTTCCTGAATTTGTTTATTAGTTACAACAATATTTTTGTGGAGTGGAGTCTTCAAGATTTCTACATATAGAATCATGTTCTCTTCTGCAAAAAGAAATAATTTTAGTTCTTCCTTTCCAATTCAGATGCCTTTTATTTGTTTTTCTTGTCTAATTGATCTTGCTAGTACTTCCATTACTTTGTTGAATAGAAGTGGCAAAAGTGGGCATCTTTTCCTTGCACCAGATCTTAGAGGAAGTATTTTCAGTTTTTTTCCTCATTTATTATGATGTTATCTGGGGGGGTTTCTTAAGTGGCCTTTATTGTGTTGAGAGAATTTCTTTTTACACCTACTTTGTTGAGAGTTTTTATTTTGAATGGATGTTGAACTTTGTCAAAGGTATTTATGCATCTATTGAGATGATCATGTGCTTTACATCTTTTATCCTCTTAATGTGGTGTATCACCTTGATTTGATTGAGTTATGTATGTTAAATTAAACTTGTATTCCAGGGATAAATCCTACTTTCTTATGACATATAATCTTTTTGATATATTGTTGGATTTGGTTTGCTAGTCTTTGGTTGAGTGAGTATTTTTGCATCTATGTTTATCAGAGATATTAGCCTGTAGTTTTCTTGAGGTGTCTTTTTCTGGGTTTGATATCAGGGTGGTACTGGTCCCATTAAATGAATTTGAAAGTAGTCCTTCTACTTCTATTTTTTTGAAGAGTCTAAGAAAAATTAATATCACTTCTTTTAAAAATATTTGATAGAATTCAGCCATGAGGCCATTTAGTCCTGGACTTTTCTTTTGTTGGTAGGGAAAGGTTTATTACTTCAATCTCTTTATTTGTTATTGGTCTGTTCAGTCTTTCTATTTCTCCTTGATTCAGTCTTGGCAGTTTGTACGTTTCTGGGAATTTATCCATTTCTTGTAGGTTATCCAATTTGTTCACATGTAACTGTTCGTAACAGTCCCTTAGGACCCTTTTTGTTTCTGAGGCATCTGTTGTAATGGCTCTTCTTTCATTTCTGATTTTTGCTGAGTCTTCTCTTTTTTTTTCTTAGTCTAGTTAAGAGTTTATTGATTTTATTTATTTATTCAAAAAACCATTCTGGTCTTTGTACTTACAGATACCAAGTTCTGCTACTCTTCTTCCACAATATCTCTAGTATCTTTTCCTCCTTTCATTTACTCTATTAACAACCCTATTCATTTCCTCTCATCCAAATGAGTAATTGCTGAAGAATGAATCTCCCCATCTCCAGTCTCCCCTTCCCTCCAACGCATTTGAACTTTTAGAAGCACATCTCTAACCGGACCATCCCTGTGTTCAAATATATTTGTTTGTGACTTCCATTACCTTCATAGTAAAATACAAATTCCTTAGCTTGACATTCAAGATCCAGATGATCTATCCTCAAACTATTTTGTCTACCTTTTCTCCCATTGCTTGGCTATATTCCCATTTCTGGAAGCCATGCTTGATAGGATAGATAACAATAACCTAATTATATATCCAAAAGTATTACAACATACAAAATACAACTGTCTTCTCAATACGCAGTCTTCCCAAATGGCCCCAGTGATTCCAGCCTCCTGCCCTAGTGTCATCCTCTCCCCTCTGAGTATGGGCTGGACCTAGTAACTTGCTTCTAATAAAAGAATACAGAAAATTTATGGAGTTCACTTTCAATATTGGGTTATAAAAGACTATGACCTCCAACTTTTTCTCTTGCCTTTTCTCTTGCTTGGTCTGGTGAAGCTAGCAGTCATGTTGCAATATGCTCTATGAAGAAGCCCATGCAGCAAGAGACCAAAGGAAGACTCTGGCCAAGAACTCATGAGGACCTGAAGCTTCAGTCTAATAGCGTTCTAGGAAATGATCCTGCCAACAAACATGCAGATAAGCTTGGAAGGAAATCCTTGCCAGGTAAGCCTTGAGATGACTATAACCTTGTGAGAGACCCATGACAAGAAAATGTAGCTAAGTCTCACCTACATTTCTGACCCACAGAAACTGTGAGATAATAAATGCTGTTTTCTTAAGCTCCTAAGGTTTGGGATAATTATTACATAGCCATATATAAATAATATGGTACCTGTGCTGAGCACATAATTTGTTTGAAAAAAATCAGATGTTATAATAAATAACATTTCTTCCCATTTCTAATTTCCCTTGAAAGCTAAAGATCAAAAGAATATTCATTCAGATGACAAAAATTTGCTGAAAGAGTCCTATGTGCAGGGCATTCAACAAGGTATTAGAGGAAGATAAAAAGCTGAAGAAGTCAGGACACTTGGTCTCAATGCATTTACAGTGTAAGTAGAGAAGGGATATTAGAATGAAAACCACTGAATAAAAAGATTTAAAAGGGGGAAGTGAGTATAGGAAACAAACTGAGGACCGCTGGAGGGGAGTGAGTGGGGAGGACAGGGTAACTGGGTGATGGACAATAAGGGCACATGATTTAATGAGCACTGAGTGTTATGTAAGACTGGTGAATCACTGCCCTCTACCCCTGAAACCAATAATACATTGTGTTTTAATTAATTGAATTTAAATAAAAAATTTTTAAAGGGGGAAGTGAGAGAATGCTGAAGGTATTTACAGTCTATCGGGGCCATGAGAAAAAAAGACACATTAAGTACGTAGCAAATGGGGGCAAGTCAAAGGAAAGGTGTCAATAAAGCCCTGTAGGAATGAAAAGGAGGAAGGATAACTCATGCAGGACAGTAAGGAAAGGCTTCTTGACGGAAGTGCATTTGACACAAACCTTGATTATCAGGGGAAATCTTGACATAAAAAGTTGGGGGAAAGGCATGATGAGGGGAAAAGTGGTTTAAGCAAAGCAAGGAAGTCAGAACATATACAGAGAAAGTAAGTAGTGATATTCAAACCAAATTTATCCCCAACTCAACTTTTCCTTAACTGGATACCCAAAGTTCCAACAATCACTCTAACACCACTTGCAATGAATGAGGGAAAGTATGGGACAGGGAAACCATTTCTATGGCTACTTGGAGGGGACCTTGGAGGGGACCCACACAAATGAAGTGTCCTGAAGCTCCAGCTCCATGGTGTGTCTGTCTCTGGTAACAGTCAAGAGAGTCTCTCATATTTTTTCCTCTGAGTCCAGGTTTATAAGTAGGCTGAACAGGGCAGACCATGGGCCTTGTCATCAAATCAATTTCTCTTTGTGTAGAGAGATTAGTGACGTTTCTCCTACTCAGATAAAATGTGTATGGATCTAATAATAAAGCAGGTTTGTAGAATAGGTATTATGTTTGATATTGCTCAGAATTGCTGTAAGGATAAAATGAGAGGATTTATTAGAAAACCCTTGGCAAACTCTAATACACCTAACACAATGTAAGTTATATGAAAAATAATGAATTCTGGTACAGGAAGCTGTTAATTGGAGATGTTCTGTGCTTGTGAAAGGTCACACTGTGCCTATCAGAGCTGGGGCTCCAACCCAGGACCCCTACTACTAGGGATGCCCGTTTCATGGTTAGCCAGAACACAGGGTCCAGGCTCAAAGCTCAGCCTGGTCACTTACAAACTATAGCTTGGATAAGTTGTTTAATTTCTCTGAGCCTCAGTGTCCTCATCCATAAAATAGGAGTTTTCAAATGTGCATTGTTGAGAGGTTTAAAATATATAATGTCTGTAAATGCTCAGCACAGCTTGGTACACAGCAGTCACTCAATAAATGGAAGTCATTATGACTGTTACCATTTGGTACCATTTTCACTGAACCAGACAGTACTCAATTCTAGTAGTTCACTGATCGTGATTTCCGGTTCCAAGCAGTATCAAAAATAGACAGAACCTGTCTTCAACATCTTACCACTCCCCTCTCCAAGGGCTTCTTCTCCAGATTTCCCTTCCTGAGCTGAAACCTCATGTTCAAGTAAGGCTCAGGGGACTATTGCAAGCACCCTGTGCTTCTCCACCTCAGTTTCAACTGTGTCTCCTTCCTTCTGGACCCTGAACTCTGCTTTCGAAAGTAACAGCTAATTAGCTGACAGACTAATCTACTAAGGGACTGAATGCTAAAATTGTTCAGTGCATTACTTTCCCCACCCGACCTGAGATATCTTCATCCTACCAGGAGACCCCTACGTGTAACAAGCTGTGTGTAAACCATACAGATGGCCCTGCCTCTAATATATCCATCTCTGTAACTCCATGTTTGAAAGACTCAAGGACACAGAACACTAAAAGACTGGATCAGGTTCTGCCTAAGTTTGAGGGAAAATGAGCAGTGAAATCAATTTCCCATAGCCTGGTCTAAAAGAATATTTTAAAAACTCATGCTTGCAAGAAAAAAAAGATTGAGAAAAAAAAGATTTCTAAAAGAGGTTCAAAAATAAAACCAACACATTAGGTAGATGTGAGGACAGACCAAATTTCCCTCTTTAAAAATAAGCAGGAAAAATGCAATATATAACCAGGTCCATCTGGCAAGAAGAGAAAGAAGGTTAGGAAAGGCAGCCACCCAAGATGTACCCTTCCAGGATGTGAATACAACATCAGCAGGCTTAGAGCCCTGTCCCTGCTCCTGAGATAGGACTCCATCACTCCGGTCCTTAGTTTTGTTACCGAAGAAGCATACCCAACAGCATCATGATCATGCCACTCTTTAAAAATATCCATTGTTTTTCTGAAGGCGTCAGGTTAAAAAACATACTTTCTCATCTATATCAATGTAGAAAACTAATATTTAAAGGAAGGTGTATGTGTGGAATATAGAAAATAACAAAAAGAAACATCAGTCATCCATAATCTCTCTGCCAAAGGATAATTACTGAAGATTTTTCAATATGCAGTTTTTCTTTCTGACTTCTTCTCTATAGATAGATAGATACATAGATATGGACATATGTGTATATATATATATACACATATACATATAAACAGGATGAAACAGTTGAGCTCATCTTGTGTATAAAATTCTGTAATGTGATTTTTTATCATGTTATATAATATTATTTATAAACTTAATGACTGCATGGTACACTATATAAAGGTACTTTAATTTGTGAAATAATTTCCACACTGTTCAACACTTAGTTATTATAGTTTCATCAATGAATATAAATAACAATACTGGGGGTTATTTGTGCACATATCATTCCAGCTCCAATTATTTCCTTTGGATAGATCGCCAGAAGTAGAATTACTGGGTTGACAAGTTAAGTATTTTGAAGGCTCTTACTATAAACTGCCAAGTTTCTTTCCATCAAGTTTATAGCAATTTATCATCCCAGCAGAAAATACAAAATGCGCATCTTGTCATCTACCCCACCATGCAACGACTATTATTTTTAAAAGACAAAAATCGAGGAAGATGTATTTTTGAATCAAGGAAATTTGTGGCCACTCTGCCAAATTTCCAATGCCAATCAGTAGCCATTTCCCCTGAAATCCAGAAATGAATATTATAAGAACACCAAGTGCAATGAACAGAGTACTGATGTTGCAAAGAGGTTCTTAAGTGAACTCTTCAGTGAATCAGTCAGGATCCCAGCAGGAACCAGACTGTGCTCTAGAATGGGCAGTTGACCAGCATTTAATAGGTGGTTGTGTGAAAAGAGTGGGATGGAGTCAAGACTGGCAGAAGGGCCGTGGGAGAGCCTGCAGGAGCTGCCACCACCTTAGGCCTAAAGGGGAGGAGGAAGGACAGGACCAGTTGCTAGAGAGAGCAGGGGATGCCCAAAGGTAGACACAGGTCCACAGGTGGGAGCCAAGAGAAGGACCCCCTGATTTTGCTCTCCTTCAGCCTTCATACCAGTGTCTTCTATTATACAAGCACAGCTCAATACCATAGGGCAGAACAAGGGACCCGGGTTGCTATGGACTCAATGTGCCCCTCCCCCCAATTCTACATGTTGAAACCCTAACTTCAGTAAGATGGTATTAGGAGGTACTTAGGATGATACGAGGTCATGAGGATGGAGCCCTCTAGCTGATATATTAGTGCCCTTATAAGAAGAGGAAGAGACCAGAGGCTCCCCGCCCCCCTCCAATGTGAAGATAATAGCCAAGAAGGCAGCCTTCTGCAAGCCAGGAAGAACCCTCGCCAGAAACAGAGTCAGCAGGCACCCTGATCTAGGACTACCCACCCTCCAGAACTGTGAGAAATAAGTATCTGGTATTTTGTTATAGCAGCCCAAGCAGGCAAAGATACTGGTAGATACAGTCATACAGCTCAGCTGCCCAGGTCACAGAGTAGGGTGAAAGGACAGACTGTGGAACTTGGGGGCCAAACTGGAACCACCTAGGGCAGACAGCCAGTAGGAGATAAGCAGGGTGTGGCTCCAGTCTCTGCTTCACAAACCACTCCAGTAAATAATTCATCTAGCGTCACTGTTTGCTGTAGAATTCTCAAGCAGCAAGTGAGTATATTACAATGTAATCATTTCCCTTTGCCTCAGTAATTTAAAGAGTGAAAATTTTGAAGCTTTTTTCTTCTCAAGAGACCAGAATATATTTGTGGGTCCAAAGGCATCTTTGCAAAACAGAAGAAACATTTCCTTTATCTTTGTATCAACCAGGCAAAGGAATGCCTTCTAATAAGCAATTGAGTAAAAACAACAACAACAAACTACTGTGATTGAATTTATTTTTCCAGAGAAATGCAGGAAATAATCATGATTGTTTCATTAAAACTCTTCCTAATCATAAATGTATATCCGTGTCCTAACACATACATCTTTTTAGCACTGCAACTCTCCAAGCCAGCAAACAACTCTGTAAAATTATCTCTAATCCCTCACAAATGACTCTGGGGTCCCACTGAGTCTTTAACACACATTATTCAGTAAATCCATGAACCTACAAACCAGGAGACATGGAAAACCATAGCAACCAGAGACAGGACTAGGGAAGTGGCCAGTGTTAAAGGACAGCATGAGGAGGGACAGGCAGCCTTCCTGAGCTCGGAAGCCCACTCACTTCCTGCTTGACCTTGCTTTCATCACTTCTCCCACCCTGCAGACCTGGTGCAGGAACTTATAGCTGAATGGGCTCATGAGTCTAACTGGTCTCATCTTCTGCTTGCAGACAAATTGTTATCATTTTATATGAGGAAAATGAGATCCAGAGACTCTGAGTGACTTGTCCAAGGTCACAAAACTAACACATGGAAGGAGAAAACACTAGACCTCAAGCCCTGATTCTAGCCCAGAGCCTAAAAGCTAACTTGGTAAATCAACTCTAATTTCTGCACAGTCCAGTTCTTTAAATGGAATGAGGGAAAAGGGAACTCGAATTCTACCTACATCTCTGAGAGCAATAACAAACTGTTACGGCCACTGAAAGTAGCATACTGAACCTGGAATTAATCTATAGAATTGCACTCACTGCTAAAGAAATTTCACATTTCATAGCAAATTTTCCCTTCAGAAAATATCATGAATAATATCAGATGCTGGCTTCTGCCAGCAAAGCCAACGCATACCTAATGCATTTTGATTCTAAGTCCTCATAATTGTTGGAGGGTTTATTCATTTAGTTAATGATAAACATTTTAAGAACATGAGAGCAGGTGTCTATTGAACAATACTAAATATGGAGGGAAAAAAACACATATGCGTAAAGAAGTATAAACAGTAAAGTTCTCTGCTTAGAGCTCATAGAAGAGGTAATACCTATAGAAAGCTTAGAGCCGGGGGATCCCTGGGTGGCTCAGCGGTTTAGCACCTGCCTTCGGCCCAGGGCGTGATCCTGGAGTCCCGGGATGGAGTCCCACATTGGGCTCCCTTCTTGGAGCCTGCTTCTCCCTCTGCCTGTGTCTCTGCCTCTCTCTCTCTCTCTCTCTCTCTTTCTGTGTGTGTGTGTGTGTGTGTCTCATGAATAAATAAATTAAAATCTTTAAAACAAAAAAAAAGAAAAAGAAAAGAAAGCCTAGAGCCACCTTGTCCCCACCAGCAGCTGCAGCAGACAATCTCAGGACAACATGACTGGGGACACAGAATTCTCATCTTCTCTCACGGTCTTTCCTGAGCTTACCTCAACCCTATCCCTAGCTCTGCATGCTCTGGAATAGTAAATGGTGTTTGTTGCGGACCATCTCTGCTAAGCAAGTCCGTTTTCTCATTCTTTTGTACATATCAGTTCTGATTTCCCAGGCTTTGCACCTCTGGAGGATCTGAGTCAGTGCTCTGGGATGGAGCCCAGGCATCCGTGTGCTGCGAAAGCTCCCCAGGTGATCCTGATGAATCGAAACACAGGTGCCTGGGCTGTGTCCCAGAACAACTGACTCAGCATCTCTGAGGTTTAAGACCTCGGAGATCTATACTGTGAAAAAGCTCCCCAAAAGTTGATTCTCATACATACCAAAAAAAGAGAAATGCTCTCTTCAACTGACAGGCACAGATCTAGCCACACCACCACAGGACATCTTGGAGCAACAACCTATGTTAAACAAATATTCAAAAACAGACAGACTCCAGGCCTGCCCATAGCTAACCTCTCATTGGCTTTCCAACTTGGATAAATGCTACATTTGTTCTTTAGGGCAACTGTTGAGTGTATTTAAGTACACCATGGAGATTGTATGCACAACTTTGATGCATCTCTTATTATTTTTTCATATATTCACAAATCATCTTTATGAATGCTAGCTTCCCATCGAATTATAAAAATGCACATTAAACAAGAACACAAACCAAACAACAGCCTCAATTTGAAAAAGTGTTTAATTTTACTCTAAGAATCTTTTTGTTATTTTCATATGTCAAATCTGAATCTATTCACAAAATCATATGCTGAATTAAGTGAAACATAAAAGAAAAAGTTTATAAGTTAAAATAACATCAGAAGCAGGCTCTAAATTTAATCTAAGACAAGAGCAATCAGGCATTGTGGGAAACATTTTACCAGAGTACAAGTCACCAGCCATGATTATCTTCAAACTTCAGAGTACAAGATGACAACACCAAAAGGACAGAGTTGGTAATGATTTTGAATAAGTGGCTCCTGAAAAGTAAAATCTCTTTCAAACAAAACAAACTACTGCAAGAATTTTGCACTTCACTGAATAACTGCAGCACATCAGTGTATTCACTTTTTCTCTCTTTTTTTTTTTTCCTCTACAGATTCATTCCCTCTGCTTTGTGTCAGCCCTAACAGTGAGCTGCAAAAATGTCAGAAATTATCAAGTGTAAATAGTGTCAGATCCTGGGCTCACAAGGAGGTCCAAAGTGGTAATCATGTATTTCTCAGTTTTAAAAAGACAGAAAAATATGCTTCTTGCCTACAAAGTAAAATGATGACAATTGCAAAAACATCTTAGTCGAGCTGATCCCTGGTCTCTGCTACCAATGAAGGAGGGGGGCGGTGGTGGAAGACAAAACACGGGTGTTAGAGCAGACAGTGGCATAACTAAGACTTCATGCTATTAATGGAAAGTCCAAGAACAATGGAAAAGCAACATCATATTTACTCCAACTAAAATTAGATCAAATCCTTCTCCTCCAGCATGTCAATACTGTGAGTTGCCTCTCAGAGCACCAAAATAGAATGGTTGAAGCGTTAACAGACCAATACAAAAGCTGCTTTTTGCTGCAGAAATGTGAAAACCACCCCTGTGAGGGAGATGAGGTGACCCACCTCATCTCCCTCAGATGCTGCAATCATATTGTTCCTGAATAAAGACCAAGTTATTTAAAAAGCCACAAAGTCCAGATAAGTCTCATCGGATGTCTCCAGTTAGCTCCTGCAGGTTATAAGCCATGGGGAAGCCATGGTACCTGCAGCTACCTCTCAACAATCTAAAGGCAGGTAAAGAAATGGATGGGGAATATAATTAGAATTCAGTAATAATGGAAATGTTTACATAAACTGATAATTTTTTTCTAAGCCTTTCTTAACACCCTTAAAATGCAGCAAACGACTGATTTGCATTTCACACCCTCTCCCTAATACTCAAAATATGACTGACAGGAAAGTGAGAAGGGAATGCAAAGATCCTCTATTTCTGCCACGTAATTATCTCTTGACTACTCAAGAGTTGGCTGGTGAGAAATGGCCCCTGTCCAGTTTCTGTTGCTATTGACATCCTGGAATCCAGGAGGACCCCCTCTCCCAAATTCAACATGCCAACACCTCATTTACCAATGACCCCTCCAAGGATCCCCCCCCCCCACCTTTGCAGCCTCCCTAGGAACTGCCATCATCATTCCACCATTGAAATCTTGGAGTTATCTCTGGCTTTTTCTTATTCTGGTATCAAGTCATGGCTCTTCCCAAGTGGCTTCAGTTCTTCCTCCCGGGCCTCTCAAAATGATCTTTTCTTTTCACTTCCATTGTTTGGGCTGAGAGTTAAGGAGTGAGCAGGAATTTTCCAAGCAAATCTGTTTGGAAGGCATTCTGAGAAACAGAACAGTCTGCACCAAGACATAGGTGTGTGAAAGCACAGCACAGCAGGGAACGCCAGGCCATCTGACATGGCTGCAACCTGAGTGGCAAGAAAGGGGGTGAGAAAGAGCTCTAACATGAAAGACCTTTGATCCCCCAAGGTGAGGCCTGAACTTTTGCTAGGAAGCCAGTATTTTGTATACTTGAGTAAAAATTTGACTAAGGCCTTTTCTACATACCACCTATATTATTTGCTTTTTCTGTAAATTGGTTTTTCTATATTAATCCATTTATTTAACATTAAAATTTTCTTTTCACTTTAAAATTTTTATTATGGAAATTTTCAGATGTACATAAAAGTCGAGATAATAGTAAAATAAACCTACCTGTACCTAGCATACAAACATCAATCAATGTTTAATCTTGTTTCCTCTATTTACCCCTTATCATACCACCTCTGCTAGCCACACACAGCTGAATTACCTTGTCTGTGATAAACAGGTCACAGGTACTGTATCATTTCATATATATGTGTATATATAATATATATATATGACTTTGTAAGTTTTTTAGAGGATTTATTTATTTATTTTTGAGAGAGCGTATACGTGAGCGCATACAAGTAGGAGGAGGGGTAGAGGGAGAAGCCGACTCCCCACTAAGCAGGTAGCCCAACCTGGGGCTCGATCCCAGGACCTGAGATCATGACCTGAGCCAAAGACAGACACTTATCCAAGAGCCACACAGGTGCCCATATATAAGACTTTGTAAAACATAACCGCAATACTATAATCACACCCAAGAAAGTTAAATATCCTAAATATCATCTAATGTCTAGGACATTAAAACTTGACATCACAGCCATATATAAAAAACTGAAATCACTTGCTATCAGTTGTTAGAAGAAAATAATATCAAAATTATGGCATCATATGCTTGTGTTTGAAATCTTAGCTGAGGCATGTTCTCCTTATTAAAAATGGAGACAGTGGTAGGGCCCCAGGTTCCTTTGACCAATGACCCCCCCCAAGGACTTCCCCCTCATGAAGGGACCCCCGTCAATAGAAGGGGGTTACAAAGGAGGAAGGGACAGCATCTTACTATGTTCTACAATTCACTGAGTCACCCCAATACTTCTTGAAAGCTTGAGAGAAGATTTTCTTAGTACTCTAGTAGAGGAACACACAAACTCACTCACATGCCCTTGACCAAAGAATAAACCTCCTGTATTTTCTCTGACTGATCTCACAGCTTCAAGGGAAGGTAGAGGAAAGAAACACTATCTAGTCAATCAGGTCAGCCAGATCAAACC
The DNA here is from genome assembly GCF_018345385.1 of Vulpes lagopus. NCBI lineage: Eukaryota > Metazoa > Chordata > Mammalia > Carnivora > Canidae > Vulpes > Vulpes lagopus. The sequence goes on along the minus strand of NC_054829.1, from coordinate 40,227,525 downwards.
TAGCAGTCAATGAGATGACAGATGTCTCAGCTCGATGGCCCTCTCGTCTCACTCCATCATTTCTTGAACCTTCGTTGTCACCCAGGCTTAACCCCAATCTCTCCAAAGCCAATCTTACCCCAGAAGGGGCTTTAGTGCCAGGCCCAGATCATCTTTCCTCATGAGAATGCTCCCCTGTGACTAAATCACCAAACCTTCAAGAAATGCCAAAATGTGACATTTTCCAGAATATTTCTCACCCCCCACCCCCACACACATATACTCAAATATCTTCCGTGGCTCCCCTTTCACACAGAGAAAAGTTCATATCTTTGCTGTACTATTCAAGGATCTCCTAGATCTGGCTCTCACTAATCTCTCCAACTTTATTCTTTCGGAGTCCTCTGCTTTACGTTACCTGATTTAGTCTTTTTTTTTTTTTTTTTTTCTGATTTAGTCTTTTACCCAAGCATACCCAGGCACAAAAATCATTTATGTCAACTTAACATAGTTAAATACTACCCAACATCCTGATCATTTCACTCATTATTTTGCCCCACCTTTCCAAGGTAAAAGCCAGAGAAGTCACATCTCCAGACCCCTTAATACTGGGGTATAGGAATATGACTTAGCATCTCAGTATTGCTCTCTGGTGTAGAGATTATGTGAGCTCTCAGAATCTTTTCATAATTTCTCTTTTGACATATTAGCTAGAGTTGGTTCTGTTGTGTGCAACCCAAGACCTTTACTGATGCACTGTCCCTGTTCCTTAACTTAGCTCATTTCCTGTGCTGAAATGAGCTCTTCTGTTTTCTACACACAGCCAAACTTAACCCCCTCTTTCACATTCTACCTTGCCCAAGATATCTTCCTTAAGTTTCCTCAAACATTCTTTCCAAATTCAGGCACTCATTGTTTGTATCACTCATTGGAAAGTTAATACATACTTTTCTATTTTATAGCTATAGTCTTTTGCCATATCCTATTTCTACAACTTGAATATGAGTCTCTATGTTTTTACATATTCAATAGTTAACGAGTTCTTTCTATGCATAAAGTATTGTGCTTAATTCCAATGATACCAGGAGGAGTAAGCCAAAATCTAGTCCTTGGCAACTCACAGGTCACTGGGCAATTTGGTTAATAAACCAAAGGATACAAAGCAATGTTCTGTAATAGAAGTTTTATGAGTTCAGGTGGAGGAAGAACTCACTCTCCCTAGGTAAGCTCCAGGAAGGTAGAGAGGACAGAAGTGAGGCTTCATGAGCAAGTGGGAATTCACCAGGCAGGCAAACAATGAGGGGAATGTCTTCTACTTCTTAGATTCCTGAGATTCCCCCAAACTTAATTTGTTCCCTAAACATTCTATGCGCTCAAATTCTCTTTTAGTCTGGGGCCAGCAATGCATACGTCTAAGAGTTTCAACAAAAAAAACCTGATCAAAAACCAGTAAAAGAAAATGAAGGAATCAGTGAAAATGGAGTCAAACAAAATTTTTCCAAATCAATTAATCTTCTTTTATCAAACACTTGCTGTATGAAATATAGTTTAATACTGCTTGCCTTCAAGGTCCACTGCTTGTTTAAATGCAGTCTAGCTGAGGAACTACATATATAAAAGCAAGGAGACATATACAATAATAAAAGACTTAACAGTTCAGTCTAATAATAGAAAAAAGACCTAAGTAGCACATGATCAGGTGCCAAAATTAATGCAACTATGAGAATTTTTTTTAAAGAGTGATCACTTCACACTACGTGAGTCAGGGGAAACTTTATAGAGATATAAATGTATACAGAGAAGTGCTAAGTGAAAGGTATAAACACACAGGACAAGTTGAGGGATTAGTAAACAAATTAATTTCACTGAAATAGAGAATTTGAGTGGGAGAAGAGCAGGAATCTAAGAACTAGAAAAAAAAACTTTAAAAATTAACAACCCCAGGGAGGTTCCCAGGTGAAATTTGAAACTTGTCCCCATACACAGAGGGCAAGGAGACTTAAAGAAAGAGGTGGTCCATTCCAGATATGTAGGTGGCACTACAAGGCCACCCAAGGAAATTTAATACCCAAGGAAACCTATATCCAAGGCTTGTCATGGGTGGCACAAGATGAGTAGATGTTTGCACCTGCCTGCCAAAATCTTAGTAGTTTGTAAAGGCCTTAACTGGGTTCAGTCACTTCTACTGTACAGATGGCCTCACCAATACATTACTATCTCAAGGCTGTGCCCTTGAAAATGGCTCTGGCTGTGGGAATGGTGGGCAAAACTTACTTTCCAGAGACGGGAGAGGGTGAGGAGCCTCCAGGAGCCTAGATTTAGTTTAAGGGTCAAAAGGCAATCACATTCTCTCAATGATCTCCTCTAACAAGGGGTCACTCTTTGTGGATGTATAACATACACATGCACAAAGGACAGTGACTATTTGTTGAGTACCTACTACCCATAAAGTATACAAGTATCTGTAAGTTAATCTAAAAATTTTTAAAGATTTTATATCCTTATTCATGAGAGACACAGAGAGAGAGAGAGAGGCAGAGACACAGGCAGAGGGAGAAGCAGGCTCCATGCAGGAAGCCCAATGTGGAACTTGATCCCTGGGCCCAAGAATCACACCCTGAGCCAAAGGCAAACACCCAACCGCTGAGCACCCAGGCTTCCCAAGTTAACCTAAATTAATACTCAGATAAGAACACAGGGTCTTAGCTTAAATATTTTGTTCAAGGTCAGTCTAGAAATATCCAAATGCAAAAGACAGATGTGGCTTCTTACCTCCAGGGCTTACAGCCTAACATCTTCAGAGCTCATAATTGGATGGACCAAATTCATATTCCAACTCCCAGGACCAGACTCATATCTCTCCAGTACTTCTCTATTCCCATCCAGCACCCAACTAGGTTAAATATTAGAAAACCTTACTCCCTCTTCACCTCACACCTTTCAGTCACCTTTTGTGTACAATAGATGGCAGGGATTCTTGACCCAGCCAGCACATCACAGTAACCTGTTGGGCTTTTGAAAAATGTACATGTCCTGGACCCAAACCCAAAGACCTGAACTAGAATCAGGCATCTGTATTTTTAAAATACTCTACAAGAGATCCTCATCACAACCAGAGTTAAGAAGTAGATAGATACTCAATAGTTCAAAACATGCCTTAGAATTTATCACCTAAGATATAAATGAAATCCCCATTGTTGCAAATGGCAAGGTTTCACTCTTTTTGATGGCTGAGTAATATTCCATCATATGTATATTTCATCATATGTCATATATATCCATTATAGATATATAGATATATATCTCACATCTTCTCTATCCATTTATCCATCAATGGACAGACATCTGGGCTCTTACCATATTTTGGCTATTGTGGACATTGCCATTATAAACACTGGGGTACATGTACCCCTTTCAATCATTATTTTTGTATCCTTTGGATAAATATGACATAGAGTATATTAAGCCAAGCAAAATAAGTCAGTCAGAGAAAGACAAATACCATATGATTTCACTCATACATGGAATTTAAGAAACAAAACTTAAGAACATAGAGAAGGGAAGGAAAAATAAAATAAGATAAAAACAGAGAAAGGCAAAACACAAGGGACTCTTGACTATAGAGAACAAACAGGTGCTGGAGGGGAGGTGGGGGAATAGGGTAATTGGGTGATGGGCATTAAGGAAGGCACTTGGTATATTGAGCGTTGGGTGTTATATGCAACTGATGAATCACTAAATCTGACCCCTGAAACTAATAATACACTATCTATTAACTAACTTGAGTATAAATTAAAATAAATGAAATCCACACATGCCCACTTTATTCTACTCTAACAAACACTCCAGATGAGTGATCTAATAATGATGCTAGTGATAATAACACTAATACCTACCTCTTATTGAGTGCCTACTCTGCCCCTAGGCACTGTGTTACTTTTTTACTTGTATTATCTGATTTAATTCTCACAAAATCCAAAGAGATTTTAATATTCTTATTTCCAAAATCATAAAGCTAGACAGAAGAGCTGGATTTCACATCCAGGAGTGCATTGATCCAAAATAAATGCTCTTTTAGCCACTTCACTACACTGCTTTCCAAAACTAATGGTATTATTTATCCACCGAATATCTGACCAAGAGCCATCTATATGCCAGCTACTGTGCCCTCAGTCACATACAAAATAAATCAATACTCTCTTACTCCAAGGTAACAGTGTATTTACTCAAGCTCCAATGGATAATATTTGTCACAGGGACTATACCAAATAAGCTGAAAATAGAACAAACAACAAGCTTTGTTACCCAGTAACTTAACAAGATAAAGATTTCACTACCAGGAAATTGGGTTTTCCTGGGGAAGAAAAAAAAAGTATAGGCTATAGTTAGGGAACCACATATATTAGGTTTTGAGGAAATGGACTTTGATTCTGATTCCTACAGGTCTAGGCTTTCAAAATCTGAGTCCTGCTCACCTTCATTCATTTCCAGGAGCTGAAGGTTAACCATCAGTTTAATAACCTCATTATTAATCTCCAAAGAGAAACCCGATTCACATTAAGACCACCTGAGCATCACTTGGTATTATTTCTCAATATGCTGCTACAGAATATCCAAATGCCCTGAAAGAAGGAATGTTTTAAAAAATGCAAGTCATAAAAAAAATGCAAGTCATGTTTCTTTCCTTCCTGTACCTCCCATTCTTTCCTGTGGTTATGTTAATCTTCTGAGAACCATGAGTGCCACTGAGAATCTAAAGAACCTTATGAAGACCTTCAGAAGCAGATATAGTCCATGCACATGTCTTTAGATTAAGAATCTCTCATCTAAACAACCATTCTATTTTTTTCTTTTTATATTCAATGTTTTAAAATTAAATGCTCTTTCAGGCACTGAGTGTATTTGATAAGTAAGAGAAAGAAATGCTTCTCATCCCAATGGAATTCATCTACAATCTAGCAGTCTTACATATTACTAGATTTTGAAAAAGAAAATATATAACCCATATTATCAATTAACAGAAGTACATAAACCGTGAATGACTAGCTATACAAGTATGGCTAATACCTGGACAACAGTTGGAATGCAGGGCAAAGCAGGAGATCAAGGGAATTAACCCCCAACTGATGGGAAATGACCCAAGAAAGTGAGAAGTTTGTGGAGGCTGGAAAATCTGGCAATAGATAGTGTAGAATAGAATAGGAGTGGGCAGGGTTCACTGGCAGATCTCCAGTCCCAAAGAAGACATGGGTCAAGGTTTAAGGCAAAGCACTAGTCTCTAGAATACAAGGCAGAAAACCAAAACAAGGATTGAGGCAGTGGGGTCTTAGAAACCCAGACCCATTCACTGACACTGGGATATGGAAGGGACTTGGTCAAGAGGAAACAGGCAAGACTCCATACTTGGAATGGGCACAAGATCAGAATGAGACTATCAAGGCACTGAACCTGGAAGCCACTGGCCTACTGCTCCTCAGTTCCATCTAGTCCTCAATCTCTCAAGAACAGAGGACTGGTGCCAGGGCCCATGCCAAAGGGAAAATCTATAGATGAGGGTCAAAGAGTTAAAACTAGCTGTGGAGATTATAAATCTACAGGGACTAGAATCCATAACAGCATTACAAGTAGTAACCATGTTTCACAAGATAGATCCCATTATCTTGAAATTCTTAGATGTGATTCTACTGAAACAGAAAGTTGGAAAGCTAGAATACAAATTCAGTTAAATACTTGGAAATGTCTGTCTACTAAATGTTAAGCATCTTGATATTTAGAAATTACATAAAGCAGTAGATATTTAGAATACCAAGTTATTGTGCTATAATCAGATTTTGGCAATAATAATGATCTATTTTCTGGTTAATGTAAATTCTTCACAATAGGTAATTCTATGTACTGTAGTAGTTCCCTCATTCCTCTCTCTACAATGCTGGGATACATACTGCTTCTTCTGAGAGTGTAGGAAAAGGTAGAAATGGTTAAATGTAAAAATGGTTAAAGGTAAAAATGATTAACAACATGACTGATAGCTTGTCTAGACCATCACTAAAAATTACAAAATATTTGTTTCCTTCATTTTTCATATAGATGGGTTCAGAGCAGTTCAATGGAAAAATTTTAAATTTCTTCTCTAGAAGGGCATTCTGAAACAAGGTAGAGAGTGGAGCCAGCTAAACCTGAAAGGAACAAGATGAAAGGATCTGAAAGGAGTACTCCTTGCTGGTGTTCTGGATATATTCTATTTGCCTCTTCACCTCGTTATGTGGTCTGGAGGCTGGGCTATGTGATCTACCACTGCAGGATCCCATGCTCCTTGAATCCCATGATGTTCAGGCGGTGGAGAGCATCCACCAGCAGAAGATGGGAAGGAGAATGACATCAAGATATGTGTACAGGCTATAGAGTCCTTCCATTCAACACTGGTGCTGTCAGGTAGCCTTCTCCACATAGGCACCCCACCTCTCCCCATGCTCCCAGACCTGTTCACTATTCACAGCCCTCTCCACCAACCCTGAGGCTCCTAATGCTTTCAGTTTCCCTACACCCTGCCCATTCCTCCTCTAATTGTCCAAAATGAGTGTGTATCTGTTGAATGCAGAATGATGATATTTTTCATTCTACAACCACCCTCCAGTGGACCTGGGGTTAGAGGCAGGGGTGGGGTGGTGGATGGAGGCTATGTGACTTCTGCTGGTAATACTGCTCAAGTTACTGTGAAATGTTCCAGTCCTGGGTGCAAGGGAAAGAAGTCTGTTATTTCTACTTTGTCAAGCATCCTGAGGGCAGAGCCAAATTTCACCCTCCTCCTGAATCAAGTCAATAGTTAAGAGATTTTGGTTTCTGCATACCATGAAGACCAAAAAATCATTACTAAGCCAGCAGTAATTCCCCAAAATAGAGCTACCAAAAGAAAGATCTAAAATGTTGGAGTAGAAAGGGTTTGAAGCTCAGTTTGAGCTTTTTCCTAATGTACTTAGAACATTTCTCTCAATTGCTCAAAAAAAAGGTTAAAAACTGAATTTGTATTCTTCACTTGCCAGAATCTCAAAAGAGTTAGAATATGATATTCCTACAACGTCCTCAAAACTACAAAACAATTTCAATAGCTCCGCAGGATATTAAAACCTCCTGGTAGCTTCTCATAAATTCAGTTTTTGGTTTCCAGCAAGTAGTCAGACACTAAGTTCAACTCTTATTGAAGATAAGAGTAGGTTACCCATTAAGCATAAATACAATTGACTTAACTTTTTTTTTTTTAAACCCACTGACCTTATTAATGCCACAGCTGAGAAACTGGGAAAGGCCTGTCTAAAGATATTCATCTAGAAATGACAGAAACAAATATGGCTTACCTCCAATGGAGGTGAATCTAATGATGCTTAAATCCCACCCAGAATGAGGCATCACTACAATCACACTTGCATTTCCAAGACCATTGATAGAGAGCTACATGAAATCTTGCAGAAGACTCAGTAATGTAAAAAACAAAGAGTGAGACTATAGACCAATAGAGTCAATATTAAAGTAGTATTGGACTCCTTTTTCTGAAAAGGACAACAGTAACACCAGTATCCACATTCCAGTGATTTAAGCTATAACTAGAGAAATTTCATTAGATATTAGAACAAGCATTGACAGCTAAGATGTATAGTCAAAAATTCCACAAATACTGTTCTCAGGTACCATGCCATGCACAAAGGACTCAAAACTATAGACATCTATAATTCACCACAGGAATAGGCAATGTCTTCTCCTTTCATCCCCTTAATAAGGCTTATTTCTTTTTTTAACTTGTGGATGCAAGAAATAAAGAATCTTCAAGAGGAAAAGCTGCCTTCTGAAAGCAAGTTATCTGCAGTGTGAGCATAAAGATAGGCCTTCAAATATCCAGGTAAAATCTTGAGGGCTTAAGAAGGGGGGCGGTTAGTCTCTACTTGTTTCTCCACTGCCTTTCTCCTCTCTGTCTCTAGAAAAGGAGGAGATTCCAGATACCAGTTGAGCCTCAGTAGAAGTATCTAAATCTCCCTCTTTTCCTCTCTCTTTCTCTCTCCCTTCCTCTCTCTCTCTCCCTCTCTCTCTCATTCTCTCTCTCTCTCTCTCTCTCTCTCTCTCTCTCTCACACACACACACACACACACACACAGTATGATTCTTAAGGCCATCTTAATCATCTCTCCTTTTTCCAAAAAGAACCTTCAGGTGCAGCATCCATTTGAGGTAAAATTCAAACCTGGAGGAGAGGGAGAGGCCCTGCTTAGGTTCAGAGAGCAAACCCTTTACCAACACTGTGCATTGCAAGTTACAAGCACTCCTAAAAAGGAGCAGAAGTGTATTATCTTCTTCCATGACTTCAGGAAGAGGTGGGAGAGCTGAGTCGTGGGAAGATCTGAATTTTACCATTTTGACTTCTTGTTACTCTCTCTAGTAGAGAGTATGGCTTTGGGAGGCAGACAATTCTAGGCTCAAACTCTAGCCCTGATTCCTGGTAGCTGTACCCCGGAGTGAGGTAACCTCTCTGACCTCAACTTCCTCATCTGTAGCATAGTGATAATAACACCCCCCTCACAGAAAGGCTGTGAGTTTTCATGAAATCCTATATTTTATTGCCATGTAAGGTGTTAAAATGCTACACAACTGTCAGATAATCGTAGTAGTACTATTCAGAATTCATAGCCTCAATCCTTTGTTGTGCTAGAAGTTAAAGCCCTTGCTATTTCTTTCAAAGTGCTCAATTTAAATCTCAGAAACACTTCATCTTTACTCCATCTTCAAAGATTACTCTGCACAAAGTCCAGCCTTACATCCAGTACAATTCACCATGGCTGTACATAGTACATATTTGGGTACAATTTTCTATTAAAAATCACACTATAACCAACTTCTTATGTTATAGCATATGTTGAGATTCTCATTCCTGCTTTTTGTTCCTAATAAGCTTTCACGGGTCAGATGCTAGGTGTGCTGGATGTTTTACATGCACGAGCTTTACATGTGTAAAACTTTAAAGAAGATAAAATCTATAAACAAGTAAGTTAGACACATTGCCTCCATTTTCCTTCCCTTATCAAGTAACCAAACTTGAGTTGGGAAGGGTACCCATGTCCAAAGTCAAGCATATCCTCTTCCTCCTTTCTGCTTCCTTTCTGAGAGTCAGACTTAAGTTACATATAGGAGAGCCACCGTGAAATTCTACACTCCCGGCAAATATAATGAGAATGTAACACAAGTCAAGATGAATAATAAGGCCATTGAAGACAGCTTTATTAAAAGCCACACAAGGGACTTAGAGTGCAATTAACAACATCTGGTGTGGCCTTTGGTTGTCTAATAAGCATAAGTGTGTCATCTTCTCTGAAACAGGTGAGCAGTATTTAGATGGGAAAAAAAATTAGAGATGTCTTAGAACATGTTAATCAGAAAATCTGCTTCAACCTGAATTCAACTGTATCACCATCAAAATAATCTCCTAAAGGGAAGGGGATTAGATGTCATCATAAAAAGATTCATGTGATTCATTATGAACTCCTCCCCAAGATGAGTGTCCCACCGATTCCAAACCTCACTCTCCATCCCATGCTGCATAAATCTAATGGGCTCCCTTCCACATGAGTAAATTTTCCATACTCCCAGACTACTGAACCAAGTATCTAGGAGTAGCAAATTACAGCAGCCCACTTCCTCTCATTGGGTCCTACAAACACTAGGCAGCCCCCACAGGCCTCCAAGTGAAACCCCACTTGTCCTTTGAAGATTCCAGCCCCAGTATTGGAAGAGTTTTCTCTGCATTCTAGCGTAAGGTGCAAAGTCACTGAGAACAAAGCTCCTGAGAGTTTTTAAGTGGGGTTTTCCCTAAAATTCACTTGTCCATACAACTTATAGGTTAGATCCACTGCAAACATACATGAGATCACGTATTAAGGTTTTAGTAGCCAAGAGTTTTCCTTGAATTTACATACCTGAAGGAAAATAATATTTGAAAAAACCTCAAATGAAGCCATGAGTTCTTCACAATGGTCTTTACTCCATGCTTTCAGAGCCAAAGATGTATTAGAGTAGATGCAATGTATCAGCAGGGCTGTAGAGAATGAGTGGGAGCACATACTATAGGCCTCAATCCAAATCCTCTTCAGTCTCCAAAATGACTGAGAGGGCCGATATGGATACTCAATCTAGGAAAGAGATTGAGTGCTAGGAAAGAGAAAGAATATTCCGGGGTCTGAGGAATCAGTGCTACCCCATGTGTGCTCTGCAGACTGGTACTGGCCATGAACTGCTACCAGATAAATATGGAAATTGAGAGTAAACATTGAGAAAATTTTATAGCAAATTGACACTGCTATTATAGTTCAGCATGATGATTTTTTCTATTAGTTCATTTGTACTGATTTTGCAAGAGTTTTCATCTATAATGAGTTGGAATTTTAAAAATACAAACTGGTTCTTTACAGCAGGCAGTTTGAGAAGTGGTGTTCTACACCTAAGTTCACAGCCTTGGCTGTTCAGTGGACTCAGGGGAGTGTTAAAAGGTACTGATGCTTGAGTCTCAATCCCAGATAATCTGCTTTAATTGGAATGTAATGCAGCCTTGGCATTGGGATAGTCTTTAGAACTCCCAGTTGTTTCTAATATGCAGCAAAGTATTTGAGAACCACTTTCCTCATACTGGTAAGGGATCAGGGGACATACTTGGGGGTTAATGAAAGGGGAACCCACAAAAGTAATTATTTATTTATTTTATTTATGTTACTTTGAAAATTTGGAAGATAGTTTAAAGTTATTATTCAACATTTATTAAAAATAAGGGTAAAACAGACCGGAATGCTATGATATACAATCATGTTATATATAATTTTTAATGAAAACTTTTTATTGCAATGTAACAGCCACACAGAAAATTACACAGACCTGAAGTGCACTGCTTGATGATATTTTCATAAGGTAAATACATTTGTGAAACCAATATTCAGATCAAGAAACAGATCATGCACAATGTTGTTTGCCCCCATGTTATGACATCTAAAATAGCTTCCCGCTGGGAGGAAATCACGATAATGCACTCCATTACTATGAATATGACATTTATCTTGGTCTACAGTAGATCTAGTTTAAGTTGGAAGATTTCAAAAATAGAAATAGAAAGGACAATGATACTTCCTGGTAAAGATGGCAGGTTGAATAAACACATCTTTATCTGTTCTTTCAGGAAATTCCACTAAAATGACAATATGTGAATTTCTTAAAGGCATAAATCTACAGAATCAAGAGCAAAGATAATAATGACAATTAAGGAGCTAGCAAGTAGTAAATGACTTCTCCGGCCTGAGAAAACTAAAACCTAAACTGAGGGCAGAGGAAAGTAGATATTAGTCGATTCACAACATATAAAAGGGATGCTAGTGAGGCTAAAATCAGCAGCCTTCGTTAAGTCTGTTTAAGAAGCCATCAGGCTTCTTAATCCCCACCGCTCACTCCGTACGTACAGAGTTTGATTCTGCCTCCCTTAACCCTACCAAATGCCAGGCTTTACTCTCTGGAAAGGCCCAAACAGGAGTCTACAGGAACACCACGCATGGCTGAAGATGGAGTACCATACCAAAATCATGGAGGAATTAAGTGAATGTATGTACACCACTCACAGAGATGCCCGAACTTCTTTCCTACTTGATTCCCAAAATGTTAGCAGCCAACCAAGAGATTAGAAAAGCCTTCTATGATTCAAAGGAACAGATCTTAAGAAAATGATTTTGAATGTTCCCAAGGAAACAGCACAGCTATTTGAAATAAAATCATAAAAGACAAGCTCCAGTTGGGAGACAAGTCTCCATAGGAAATAAAATCATAAAAGACAAGCTCCAGTTGGGAGACAAGTCTCCATAGGTCTTTCATTTCTGAAGATCTTGTGCAGAACCTGACAGCTTTTCGTTCTGGACTACCTTTTTCAAGTCCCTGTATCGTGAAGAGTTTGGAAGATACAGATTTGTTTGCAAACATCTCGCTCTGAAGCAAAGGTTGGAAAGGTTTGTGTACAGGCCATTATAAATCATTGGGATTTCCTAGGCTGAGGAGTCTTCAGCTGTGACACAAACCGACTATAATAATGAGGATCTACCTTGCTGTGCTCCGTCTTCTCCCTGTGGAACTTAGGGAGCAAAGGGAATCATGGTGAGTATGAAGCTCACTTTCCATGCTGGACTGTAAGTAATAGTCCTTTGTCTCTGACCCAGGAGCCTTATGTCTTCTGCTAGCATCAATGAAACTGCAACAGGCTGACTTCTTAGCTTGCAAGTGGTATAAGACCCTCCATGGTTCTTGACCTCCTTAACCATTCCCACAGATTCCAAATAGTTTTGAAGCCCTCCATTCTAGAATATAAGCAGGTAAACAAAAATCACAGAATTCCAAGTATATGCTAACAATCATAAAAACTGTTAAAAAAGCATCCTGGAAAAAGCAGCCCATTCAAGAGAAGAAAACAAAACAAAACATATTAGTAATATCCTCAAGGAATAAGAGGAGCTTATAACTAGAGAACTTTACATATCTATAAACAAGAACAAGATGCTGTATGTTTAAAAGAAATATTAGGAAAACAAAAGAAAGCTATTACAACTTTAAATGAAACTTTAAGTAAGAAAAAGTTAATAAAAGAGTTTTAAAATAAAATCAAGAAAATATCCTGCAAAGTACAACACACAAGAGATGAAAAACACTAGAGTCTGGGTACTTCATTATAGCATAAGCCATTAAGTTAGCCACGCCCTCCCCCCCCCCCCCCCCCCCCCCCCCCCCCTGGCTTCCTGCAAGGGAATAAATTTCCTTATTGCTTAAGCCAGTATCAGTTGAGTTTTCTTTTAGCCAAATTCATCCTGGGGAGACCTTGGGAACCAGTGTGCCTTGGAAAAGGATAAACTGGTTTGTGGTCTGAAGCAGGGGATAAAATGGAAGTGGTGCCTTTATCAAATAAATAAAGTCTTCTCCTCAAGCTGTTTATTGCCACAATTTTGCTGCAAACATTGAAGATGCCAGCAGCTATGCTATTTCCCTTTAGCAAATAACTGTTTTGTCTCACAATGCTTCCCACTCAATTTTCTGCTGTATGTATATGAATATCATCTAAGGAGAATGCCTAGCCTGTAGCTTTTTGGGAAACATGAAAGTTTGCCATGTCAAACAAACTGTACCTGGGGAAAAAAGTAGGTTGTGCTGCTTTGGTGATAAAAGAAGTTTGCATATCAGTAAAACTTGCTGCCTTACACATCACCATGCAGTAGCATCCAAAATATTGTCAATGATCCCACAGAAAACTTAGCCTAGTGCTTAAAAGTCAATTGCATCAAAACCAGTAAAGAGAATGTAGAAATCTTCTTGACTACCTGGAAGCTAATGTCTTTCCAGAAACCATGACTTGAAATCTTTGAGTGACATTTGGGAAGACATTTGTGTCACCTCTGAGAGAAAAGGGAAGCCCATCCTTGGAATAGTCACTTCAGGAAGGAGAAGTTCATTTTTCACTTTGCTTACTTTATAGATATAAACATGACAGACTGTGTCATTGAAAGCTTTAAAGTCATTATTATAATGCAGCTGAAAACCACAAGTTCTTCTGGAAACACAGCTCCTCGGGAAAGTAAAGGATCCAGAGTGACACTGTGTCATGAAATTTCAGTGCAGATAAACAGTCTTGGAGTATCTAGATACACTGCCGGATATATTTGAAAGCTAATTATGCTTAGACAACCTTAAAATCGAAACACAAATTCATCATCCTTTCTTTGCTGTCAAAGACAGCATGGATGATGCAGATCTCACCTCAAAGATGACCTCATTGACTTGAGTGCATATGAAATGATGATTCCCATGCCTAAAACCACTCCAAAATTTCCGCTTCTTATTCAATCCAGATGACAAGAGCTTTCTCACTAAAATTCACTTTTGAATAAAATTGAACCTCATCCCTATTTTAGTTAACAAATTTGGACTATTTCAATTTTTTTTTGGACTATTTCAATTATTGCCATTAAATTTTGTACACATTCTATAAAATAGAAAAACAGACACAACTCATCAGAATTATCATCTTTATAACCCATTCCTGTGAAGTAATAAATTTCCAGGGTAATAAAATAAGCTGCATGAAAACATTTGGCATATATGTGTACTTTGGGAGAAGGGGGTAATTTATAGCTTTATCTAGATTTTCAAAGATTTCTGTGCCCCCCAGAATGTTAAAGGATAGAAACACTAATGACTACCGCTCTACGCTATGGAGTAGTCCTTCAAGATAGTACATAATTACCATGTCAAGTCATAGGTGATTTCTAACATGATTTTAATCCATTATCACCTTGTAAACTAGTAGTTAAGTTTTCAAATGTGATCTGACCCAAGTCCTAAGAAGTTGATGAGGAAATTCCTATAAAACTGAAATTATCTTTCCAAGTATGATGCATTAGAAGCCTCCTTAAGAAACATGACAACTGAATGCAATGGGTCAGGCCAGATCCTGGACCAGAAAGAGAACCTTAATGGAAAAACTGGTGAAATCCAAATAAAGCCTGAGTTTAACTAACAGTAATGTATCAACACTGGTTTCTTAGTTTTGACAAATTTACACTGGTCATATGAAATGATAACAATGGGGAAAATGGGTGAGGGACATACAGTAATTCTTTGTATTATCTTAGCCACTTTTCTGTAAATTGAAAAATATTTCAAAGAGATGATGTTTTGCAAAAACTCTGCTTGAAATCTTTAACAAGGCTTGATCACATATTCAACAAATATTTATGGAGTGCAGAGGCACCATTTTGTATGCTGGGCACATGGTGCTGAACAAAATGGATCCATCCCTTTCCTTAGGGAGCTAAGAGACTAGTGGGCAAGAAGACCATTAAACAGTCACAGCAATCAACATAAATTGTAACTGCAGTTTGTAGTAAGCACTGTAAAGGAAAAGTACAGAGGAGAGAGGTGCAAAGCTAGAAAGGCCTCTCTGAAGCAGTGGCACTTAATATGAGACATGAGGGATGGCTAGGAGCCAGTCAGCAGCATGAGGAGTAAGGAAGAGCATGTTTGCCAGCCAGGAGGAAAGAAAGGGCTAGGAACACACACCTTTATGCCTAAAGCATAATCACAGCATGGAAGAGTGTTACCATCTGAAGAACTGGACTCTGTAACGTCTTCCTTATAGTCTGGGTTTAAGTTTTTATAGTTTTCCAAAGAGATATGGAAAGCCACTGAAGACTTTAACCAGAAGAATGATCCAATTGCTGCTTTCAAAAGATCATGATGGTTGTAAACTAGGAGTATGACAAGAAGCTCCTGCTCAAGTGCCCACATTAAAAAAATAATGAGGAAAAATAATAATAAAAAATAATGAGAAAGAAAAAGTTCTCAACTTCTAACTATATTTGTTCTAAAAAAATCCCTGGTAAATAATCATGTCATCCTAGATTATATATATTGCTTCTTTAGAACCTGCCACCATAAGACTTGCAAGGAAGATGGTGTCCCAAAAGGGCTCCCAAATCACTCAATCTGGACCTTTCCTCCAGAATGACTATGATTAAACATAGGTATGAACAAAAACACAAGAAAGACACCAAAGTCCAATGATTTGGAGCTTATCAAGGTATCAGCAGCTAAAGTCTGCAGCTCTTATCCCCTTGGGAATCCTAGCTTTCACAAGAGACGAAGAATTCTTAGTATGTCTGGTTTTAAGACCACAAAATCATTATTGACACCTCACTAGTACCATCTTGGCATTAGCCCAGGACTAAATATAGAAAATCCTGGACTGCAGAAAAGTGTAATTTTCAATGCCTGTTTAAAATATACAATGTTAAACGTCATCCTCAATTACTATAGAAGTAACTGGTATGTTGGCCTATCTGACCTAAAAAATGAAATATATCTTCCAAACTTGATGTAAGTGGTAGCACTTCAATAAAACTTAGTAAGTAGTCTGCAGTACTAGTTGGGTTCTTTTAAACAGAAGGCCCTAGGGACTTATACTCTCAACAGACACTTGGATCTCCTTAGTTTGTAGGAATATAGTATCTTTAACCTCACTAAATATTATTGAGATATACTCTAAAAAGAGATCAGAATCAGAAGAAAGAAAAGACTGGATCTTGACACAAGTCTATGATTTGATACAAAAAGCTTTTTTATGCAAAACTCTGTGAACCAAATAGCTATTAAGTGGACTGTCCAGCCAATTGCCCCTCTTCTCTGGAAACAATATTTTCCCCTGCAGTCAAAAGGGTTACAGGAGAGAGTTTCTGGCAACATGATTGGGTAACTTGACCCTGTCCCAAACCACCACAGTCAATAGAATCAAGAGTGTGCACTTGACACAAATTGGGCCAAAGAGTCCCTTTCTCCGGGAATCTGAATTTAGAAGTAAGAGATTCTTGCTCAATCTGTCTGCTCTCTTGAATAGAGGACACGTAAACACTGGAACTGCTGGCAGAGGCTATTTTCAACCATTTGGACAAGGAAATTGAGAAAGCCAGCCTGCAGGAAGAGACAAGAATGGAGAACATGTGCCAGAAAAAAGAGATGAAAAGCAGAGAAAGAGGGCTTCCTATTTTCCCTATCACACTCCAGGACCTGATGCTAGCTTATACCACCCTACCCTTGCCCCTAAAATCCATGGAACATGACCAGTATCCCTTCAATCACTCGTTTTTACTTAAGCCTGTTCAAATGGAATCTTGTAACTAGAAGACAAGCCCTCATGAACACTTCAGATCTCTCCATTTTATTTAGTCTCAAATAACTGAGAACCAGCTTGCACAAAAATTTTAAGGCAAGATCTCTGCAAGGAGAATCTAATTCCAGCCTCTCAAAACAGAGAAGTGCAACAAAATTAAAAATGCTTATCCTAAAATATTAAGCGGAAGAGAAGCAGGGCACAAAATTGTGTATATATCAGAATTATGACTACACTATAGTTTATATTTGTCAGGAAGTGAGGCCCCATACACATTAGGAAGAAGGAAATTAGCCAAAATAACAGTAGTTACAATGACAAGATTATTTTCTGTTTTCTCTATATTCTTCTGGATCTGTAAATAATTAACACTTTGTGACTTAAAAAAATTAACTCCAAAGATTATGTAGAAATATATAATGTGTTTATAATACAATGATGTATTTTTTAAAGTAGAACATAAAATACTGTTACATTTATTGCTGCATAAAAAGGAACTGTCCCTTTAAGACTCAGCATATTAAAGAAACATTGTAACTTCCAACCCACTGGCTCCAAATTAATCTTCCACCTTCACTTCCTCTTCACCTATTTGCCCTCCCAGTCCAGTCTAACCCTACTTGCCCCCATCGCATGCTAACCATCTTCAAATGGGATTTCATACTTCCCCTCCCCCACTCTCTCTTCACTATACTCCCACATCCCTGGCACCGCTCTGCACTCCCTTCTACTTTGAGGTCTGCATTTTGTATCTCCAGACATGCAGAGCCATCCTGTCACTCATAGGCCCTAGATTTGTCTCCTCTCTTTTAGATCAACCCACTGGGAATAACCTCATCACAAATGGCCTCCAGCCCATTTTAAACTATGCTTAGGGGCAATCCAGGTAAGTGTTACATACTGCCCCTTTCAATTATAGCACCAGACAAGCCACAAGTGGATAAGGAATGGAAGGCAACATCCAAAAATAAAAACCATTGTGAAGTTGGATAATTTGTAAATGATCTTTAACAGGCTATAACACAAGTTTCAATAACAATTCAAAATACAATGCTGCATATGGGAGGGGAAAAAGTGGTAAGTCACTTATTTTCCAGGAAAAAGGGAGCAAGCCTCTCTGATGATGAAACCAATTCTACTGGTTTCCTCCATAATCATTAACAGCTTTCATATATTGAACAGGGCATTGTGCCAGACATTCTGTATACATTATCTTACATAATCCTCCCAATGACCTACAAAAAAACTATTATTCCCATTTTACAGAAACAAAATTGTTGATCAGAAGAGTTAAGTTACTTATGCAAGTTTTCTTTTTAAATATTTATTTATTTATTAGAGAAAGAGACAGAGGGAGGAACAGGAGAGAATTTTCAAACAAATTCCTCACTGCGAAGCCTGATACCAAGACCCTGAGATCATCACCTAAGCCGAAATCAAGGGTTAGATGTTCAACCTACTGAGCCACCCAGGTGCCCCGTTATACTTGTGCAAGTCTGAAAGGCCTTATAAAAAGTAGTAGAACAGGATCGTTATGTCTTTGCATTAGGCCTCATGGCCTCATGGCCTCAAACAGGCCTTAGATAGGCTTTCTCAAGAAAGTAAATCTGCGATTTACTTTATAATGTTAAACCACGTATTAGCTAGTAGTAGTAGTAGTAGTAATGGTATTTTATAATACAAATACCCAATTTACATGTAAATTTATATTTTAAATGAAAAATACACACCAAAAGAAGCATTGTAGAAATGACTTTATCCAACATTAATAACACACACAATAATATTCAGTATCAACATAGCCCTTATACATTACAGTTAAAAACTATATTACAAAGACTTCTCAATACCACATATCAATGGTAATTATTTATAACTGTTTACAAACCAAGCTTATTAGGGTAAAACAAAATACAAACTAGGAGAAATATTTATTGCATTCATTTCACTAGGAAGAGACAATTTTATAACCTACTCCATTAGAGTGGAGTAACTTTACAATTTTTAACATTACTCCAGTTAAAGTGCTTAAGTATTATGTATTATACCATGAAAACCAATAGCAATCATTTCAAAGGGGAGTGGGGGAAGGACCACATTGTATCTCTAATTCTAGTAACTTGTACTACTCTGTATTAAAAAGAAAAAAAAAAAGCCTTTGCCCCCATTTAAGCACAGAAAATGTGATGAAGTAAGAAGGATGAAAATGCAGAAGTTACAACCACAAAGGTAAAGGGATCACAAAATACCATTTGGTGTATTCTCATTCTCATTCTCTGAATAGGCACATCTATTCATAGCCGGTATATTTTTTCTTTCCCTCCAATTGCTACCATCGTGTACTCTTTCTTTTTCTGTGTGAAAACAATTAACTCGCCAATTTCTTCAAAGGAAACTATAATCATTCATCCACTAGTACAATAAACTTTATTGAGCACCCAGAATGTACTAGACACTTTGCCTAAGAGGAAAATAAATAAATAAAGGTAAGTCCCTGCCCTCCCCAAGCTCTGTGGGTGAGAGAGCCTTGTGTAAAGTAAACAGCTGAAAATAGTGTGCTAAACGCAGGAGCAGAGGTGAGTACACAGTATTATAGGAACACAGCGGGAGGATTAACCCAGCCTGGAGCAATCAAGAAGCTTTACAGAGGACAGCACGTTTCAACTTAGCCTTTAAAGATAAATAGGAACTTTCCAAAGAGTGATGAAGGAGACACACGGAGAGGAAGCTGTCTGGCTATAGTGTAAAAAGGCACTGAGGAGCAGAAAGAGCATGGAGACAATGATATTATCAAAACAACAAGCTCCTTGATGAGATACTGACCAAGTTCTATGGAGGCCATGTGAGCTATGAAATTAAAAAGCAAACAAACAGGGGCACCTCGGTGACTCAGTCGGTTAAGCGTCTGCATTCGGTTCAGGTCACGATCCTGAGGTCTTGAGATCAAGCCAGAGTCCAGCTCCCTGCTTAGCAAGAAGTCTGCTTCTCCCTCTCCCCCTCTCCCTCTCCCCTGCATATGCTCTCTCTCTCTCTGTTAAATAAACAAATAAAATCTTTAAAAACAAACAAAAAACAAACTTTGCCAAAAATCCAATGACTTCAGTAGATTAAGGTGTTGGAATAAATGGAAGACTATGAGTACACTACATTTACTAAAAATATACAGACCAATGAGAGAAACATTCAGTATGAAATAAAAAGAATTTGCATGTGTTTATGGATACAAAAACGACTGAAAAGATTGTGCTAACAAAATGTTAATACTAATCACCTCTGGGTGATGGAATTATGAGTAGTTTTGTTTTAATCTCTCTTTGCTTCTCTGCCTTCCAGATTTTCTGCATTAAGCATGCATTACTTTGGCAATTAGTTGGGGAAATATGTGCTAAAATAGAACAATGTAAGCTGGGCTCAGATTGTGGCATGGGTAAGGAGTTTGGACTTTATTACACAGAAAATGAAGATTTATTCCAGGCATTGGATCAGGGATGTGAGATGAACAGATTTTGCATTTTAGGAAATTAAATGTTGTTAAGGTGTGCATACTGGATTAGAAGGGTTTGAGGCTGGAGGAAAGATGTGATGGATAGAACTAAGGCAGTGTCAGTAGAGACAGAAAATACATATTTGGGGAAGAATAGACAGGACCTCCTAACTGAATATAGGGTAAGAAAAAAGGGTAAAGGTTTAAGGATGACTCTAGGTTTCCAGGCAATTGGTTAGATGCAGATATTGGAAGCCAAAAGGCATAATAAGAAGGAAAAGGCATATTTTAAGGATGGACTGCTGAATTTAGTTTTATGCGTGACATCTTAGAGGACATCCAGGTAGGAATTCTAGTAGGAAGTTTGAAATGGTCTCAGTTCAGGAAAAAAGGATGCAGATACACAGTCTCATAGGAGGTGGTGAAGCCATGGGATTGAATGAGTTTGCTCAGGCAAAGCTGGGTGAGAAGAGACAGCAGAAGCTGGAACCTTGGGACATGCTAAGTCTATAGCAGCAGTCAGAGATGTCAGAAAGCCAGAAGAGGGGCAGCCCAGGTGGCTCAGTGGTTTAGCACTGCCTTTGGCCCAGGGTGTGATCCTGGAGACCCGGGATCGAGTCCCATGTTGGGCTCCCTGCATGGAGCCTGCTTCTCCCTCTGCCTGTGTCTCTGCCTCTCCCTCTCTCTGTGTCTCTCATGAATAAATAAATAAAATCTTTTAAAAAGAAAAGAAAGGCAGAAAAGTCAGACTTTGGTAGAGTTGTTTTGGAGAACAAGGTGGTCAACACTGGGATCAGAGCAAGGGGAAGAAATTTTACTATTGCAGCTACCAACAGTAAACAACCACAGAACCTGGTCACTAACAAAAGGCCAACAGGTGCAAAAGTCAGAACAAAGAGAGGCAACTGGTCACCCTCTGAGATAGAAGGTGTTGTCAAGAGAAGCAAAGTAAACATGGTAAGGATTACCAAGTAAGGTTGTTCCGTGGAAGTTGGAACTTTTTTGAAAGCTGTTGAAGCTGACCCACTGCATGGCTGTTCTGAGGCAGCAACTTCTGTGCTTTTACAAACAACGAAACTGATGTGCACAGGGAAGATCAGGGAGTCAGTTCCTGGCAGGTTTAAGACTAGAATCAATCTCCAAAACACTAGGGTTTAATTCACTACACATCAGCATATTGCCTCCTTCTGCAAACACAAAAAGAAGGCTCACCCCAAAAATATCAGGTATGCAATATAGTAAAATATAAACTAATTTATCCTTTGCCTTGACTTAATGGAAATAACTTCTCACAACATACAGCGCTCTCTCTGACCATCACCTCTTGTCCTCCAGCTAACTTCCACTACCCTTTGATCCCACTGAGACTGCAATCCACTGATCCTACCACCTCTTTACTCACTGTCATTTTCTTGATTTCCTCTCCTCTGCTTACCAGCTTCAAATGCTGTGGTCAATTACTACAGTAATACCTTCCCTGCTTCTAGTCACTACCCTCCTGCCCCTATTATTTTATTAAACCCATTGGACAATATGCAATTCTGGTTAAATCCTTCCCTTCACTTGCTCCATGTCTTCATTGTATCAGTGACTACAACAACCTACTGACTGCTCTCACTTTAAATTTGCGGCCAAAAGCTTACAACAGGCCCTCTGCGGCAGCCAGACAACCTTACTGCATGTCCCCAGGCTGTTCACTCTCCCTACTTAATTATTCACACTTTCTCTCTCCTCCAACCACTACCACTCCTTCCCTGGCCTCACTGTCAGTTGATTCCTTGCTTCCTCTTTGGAGAAAACTAAAGCAACCAAAGAGAACCTCAAATGACCCCCCACCATCTTGGTTACCCACCTTTCAGATCCTGCACCCACTTCCTCTGCCCTATATCCATGAAATGTCCTTTCTCTTGGGCAATAGGCTCCATATCTTATCTCTCCAACATTGTTGGTTATTCTATTGAATCATTCGCAAATGACAGCATGCAAACATGCTGTTATTTCTTCCATCAAAAATAAAACTTCTTAATCCTACTATCCCCATTTCCTCTGCTCCCCTTGCACAAAAATCTTTGAAGAATTCTCTATACTCACATTTCCAAGTCCTCTCTCTAATTCTCTCATATACATATTCTAGTCCTTTTATTCTACCTATCTGCTTTGTCAAGGTTCTAGTCAAGGTCACCACTGATCTTCAATCGCCAAAGTCAGTGGTCAGTTACCAGTCTACATTTTACTTAACTTTTCAGCAGCATAGGACTCAGCTGATCTCTTCCCTTTAAAACTCTTCACCAGCTTCTGGGGTATCACATGCTCCTGGTTTTCCTCTTACCTCCCTGGGAGCTCCTTTTTGGTCTCCCTTAGTGGTTTCTCTTCTTCTCCACAGCCTCTTAATGTCTGAGAGCCCCTAGGGTTCAATCTTTATTCCTCTTTTCTTCTCTCCATAAATTCATTCCTTAGAGATTTTGTCAGTCTTAGGCTTCAAATACCATCCAAGTGCTGAAAAATCCCCAATTTATGTCTCTAATCAGATATTTCCTCTAAACTTCATCTCCCATTACATTTAACATTTCCAAAATATTAACCTTATCCCCTGACCCCCTAAAGCTTCTCTACCTCGAAGTCTTCCACACTTCAGCTACTGGCAACTCAAAGTTGGTAAAACCAGAAAAGATAAGATCATTTTTTTGATCCTCTGTCCTGTAGATGCTATATCCAATCCATCAGGAACCCCGTTTGGCTCTAACTTCAAATATCTGTATAATCTGACCACCTCTTCCCACCTGCACTGTTACCACTCTGGTTCAAGGCACCATCATCTCTCACTGAAGTTATTACAATAACACACTAATCTCTCTGCTTCCACCCCTGCCTGAATAGAACAGTCAAACTGATAAGACAAGTCACATTACTCCTTTGTCAAAACCCCACAAAGGCTCCTCAGCTGAAGGACTTAAAATGACCAGTAAGGCCCTACTTTACCTGAGCCCTGAACCCAGGGTGACCTCACCTCCAATCACTCTCCCAGTTGTTCACTCCACTCCAGCCATGGAAAAGCTCTATGCTTTTTCTCTAGCAAGGCACATTCCACCTCAGAGCCTTGCATTGGCTGTTCCCTGGAGCAACTTCCAGATGTCCACATGTCTAACTTTTTCACATACTTCAAGGCTTTGCCTAGTTGTGATCTCCCCAGTGCAACCTGGAGCAACTTCCAGATGTCCACATGTCTAACTTTTTCACATACTTCAAGGCTTTGCCTAGTTGTGATCTCCCCAGTGCAGCCTCACCTGACTTAAAACTTGCTACAATTTCTACCCAGTTGCCATGCTTTAAAATTGTCAAAATCCCTACCCACCTCAGAATTTTTCATTCTTTTTACCATGTTGTGATATTTTTAAAAGCACCTATCACCTTGAAATATGCCACATTATTTATTTCTTTGTTCATTATTATTGTCCGTCTCCACTCACTGAAACTTCAGCTCTAAAAAGGAAAAACATTTTTGTCTGTTGTGTTCATGGATGTATTCCTGGCACATAGGAGGTGCTCAATTAACACTTGTTGAACAGATGAATCTATTTCCGTTACCAGGCTGTAAGTAACTCAAGACTAGACAAATGCTTCAATCATTTCTGTACCTTGATTACTATCCTGATAATATCATACCCTGATAATATCATAAATACTATAAATTATATAATATATATGTGTATGTATGTATACACATACACACATATTTGTTTCTTATATCAGCCTAACAGAATTTCTTGTGGATTGCCAAGGATGGCAGCAGCATGCATTAATAGGAGGCTGATCACTGTTGCATTTTCTCATAGACGAGTGCCCACCTACCTCTAAAAAGGTAAATGGCATAGATATCCAGAGATCATCCTTAAGGCCTCATATATGACCAGTCAGAAAACGGGAAAGTCACCTTTCCTTCACATATCATATATTCCTCACCATAGCCTTTTCCTAAATATATCCCTCCAGACTTCCCCCAAGCTGTTGCTCATTCCTGGTAACAGCTAAATCAATTGACCATATTGTACTGGTTTGCTTCAATGTGTTTGTTTACTAGTTGAAGCCTGCATTAAGGGCAGGATTATTTCATGGTGCTCGGCTGCCTGGCTCTCTTCCAGCTCTCTCCTCTCCTAGTCTCTCACTGTGCAAAATGGCAATCTCTTTCTACCTCTGAAAGCACAAATATTCTGAAAGTTATTTGACTATCATGTAATTCTCTGTCCTTGTGAGATGCTGTCCTCACTGAGCTCAGTAGCCTGAAGTTAGGTAAGTGCCCATCACAAATTACTATGGCAAATGTATCTAGGTCCCTTTTACCTTCACTTACTGTCTCAGCCAATGCTCTTCCCTCTTTCTGGCCTATTATTCTACTGCAAATGATACATGAGCAGTTATTTGAATCAGTACGAAAAGATAATACGAACATGATTTTATCTTAAATGTCACTTTTCCAGGATTCCATTTGGTTTCTTCTTTATTAACCAAAGTTCCATTGTTATAAAAATTACAATAATAAACTACTCTGAGTCCTGTAATTTCACAGACAGCTTCTCCATTCCCTAAGTAACCAAAATCCCATTGTTCCTAATTAAAATATTTAAAGGTGAAATCCAAGTAATCTCCACATGGTATACTAGCGCTTCCACTTCAGTCTCTAGGGTTAAAAAAGAAACCCTTCGCCAAGGGGGGGGAGGGGAGAAGTTTCTGAGTCTATAGTACAAAAGCTTCAAACTGCATTCCACAGTGTGTTATTTTCTTTCCAGAAAATTCTAACACTATATAATTACTTTTGTATGGAAAATGAATAATGTAAGCTTCTAAAAACAGCTAGACAGAAACCATCCAAATCAGACAGGCCTTTCCTGAAACCAAATGAAATATTAAACGAGAAAATATCTCTAGGAGAACAAAGCTCTTGGATTGTTATTAAATAGAGATGGAACATAGTGGGGGAGAAAGTTACGGGGGGGGGGGTGTTTTCTCGTCTATGGTGTCAGGGTTTGTCTGCTTCAGAGAGGCTGTAGCATTGATCAGACCAAAAAAATGCCACAGGAAAATACCAATCAGAAATGCATCTAGGATCTTGCAAGGTTTCCTGTTAAAAATAACAGCAAAAACATCAATTAATCTCCATCTATTGCGACAGAAGTGCATTGATAGAGGAAAAGCGAAATCCCACCTGCATGGGAAATAAGCCGCAACTAGTCCCCCAATTCGGAGAAAAACGAGCTTCACTCGGTCCCTGGCTGAACTAATTCCAGCAAAGATAGCCAGTGGGTTCGTGTGTTGGGGGAGGGGGACAGAGTAGAGCGCACCTCATCGCCCTCCCCCCAAAACTGCTCCAGAAATGTGCAGGCGTCGGCGCCGCGCGACCGGGCCCGGCCCGCAGAACGCCTGTGCGGAAGGCAGGAGCCTGCCGGGCTCCCGGGCAGCCGCGACGTGCGGCGGGCGGCGGGCGGCGGGCGGCGGGCGGCGGGCGCGGGCGCGGGCGCGGGCGCGGGGCCTGGCGCGCCTCCCCCTCCCACCCACCCCAGCCCCAGGCGCTTGCAGGGGCTCCCGGGCTCCGGCGCCGGCGCTCGGAGACCCGGGCAGGTCCTCTGCCTGCCCCGGCTGGAGCACCTCGCAAAGGCATTTTAGCAGGAGTAGTTCCCGCCCCGGCATCGTCTGGACAGCCCGGGTGAACAGCCGAGCCGGCCTGCGCCGGGACCCACGTCTGGCTCGGCCGCCCCCGCCGGCCCCACCCCCGAGCCTACCCAGCCTGCGCGTCCCGCGCCCGGCCCGCAGCCCTGCACCCAGCGGGTCGGGGGGCGGGGGGGCAGCGCAGCGCCTGCGGAGGACTTTCGGCTAATGAAACAGCCACGGCAGCCTCCCCTCGGGTCGTGAATAAGCCGGAGGTGAGCCGGCCGACGGCCGTCAGGGGCGCGCATCGGGTCCCTCCCTGCGCTGCCGGCCCCGAGGCTCCGTGAACTAACTCTTGGGCGCCAACCGCCCGGGCCGCGTGGCCTCGCGGGTTCAGCACCGAGGACAGCGGACGCACTTTTTGCCCCGGCGGCCCCGCGGCCCGGCCCGTAGCGCTAGCGGCAGCGGCGGGGCTGCAGGTGTCCGGACGGCGCGCCCTCCCGCATCCCTCCCGCTCCGGCGCCTGGGGCGAGGCAGCCCCGCGGCGTCTTACTTTTCTGGCTGGAGTAACCCGGGTAATAGCCATAGTAGCCGGTGATCCGCAGGATCCGGTCCTCGATGGTAGCCACCCCGTTGGGGGCCGCCTTGACATCCATAGAGAGCGCCGGGCGGCGGCCCCGCGGCGAGCGCAGCGCGGGGCCCGGGAGCTGGAGCAGGTGCCGCCGCCGCCGCCGCCGCCGCCGCCGGTGCTGATGTTGCAGCTCGTGCTCCCGCGCCCGGGCTCTGACTCCACCGCCCGGCGCAGCACCGGCTCCGCATCACAGCGGCGGCGGCGGCGGCGGAGCGGCCCCCACTCGGGCCGGCCTCTCCGTCAGCCTGGCAGCAATCCCGCCCGCCGCCCGCCGCCCGGCGCACTGCTGCCCGAACAGCGCCCCCTCACCTCCGACGCCCACCGCAGCCGGCGCGGGAGTGGGCGCCCCACCTGGCCGCAGGCTCTCCTCCTTAACCCTTCTGCGCCCCTTCCCCAAGCCCACACATCCCCCCAGCCCCACCTGCCCCGAAGCCCAGACATCCCCCCAGCCCCACCTGCCAGAAGGGATGCTCGGCCAGGGGCTTGGGAGGAAACGAGGTGAGATGGTGGCGGGGGCCCAGGGAGGAGCGGCGGAGGCGCTTGAGACCCAAGCGGAGCCAAGTGTTAATGTGAGAGGAGCACAGTGTCGCTCGGGGAGATGAACCCTGGGGGCGCCGCGGGGTCTCGGTCCGCGCTTGGCGTCGACACCACCTGGGCCCAGCAGACAGGCTAGCGTTCCTGGGAGTTAATCAGTTCTCAAAACTTGCCTAGACGACAGGGAGTCTTTTCTTAAGATATGAAAAGAGGGGGGGGGACCCCCCCCCAGAGGCCTCAGCAGGTGGTAGGAGAAGTGATTATCCGGGTATCCTGGACACAAAGACTTTAAAAGATGAGGCCCTCGAATCTGACGTCCCGGTCCAGACCCTCAGCAGCCCCCAGAGTAAACATCAAAGGCGTGGGAGGGAGACTCAGCTGCACGCAGCATGTTTATTTTGCCAATTTCAAATGCCTTTAGGAAAAATAATTTTCTCTTTATTGCCAAAAAACATCAGGGGGGAAGCCCTTCAAACTGTAAATATCTGGACGGATGAAAGTTTTAGCTACAGTCTAGACACTTTTCACCTGAGTCTAGAATGTCCTTGAAGCTCTGTGTTCAGAGTGAACACCCTCCCCTCAGGTGTGGCTCATCTGTTCAGCGAGACACCCACCGAGTGAGAATCCGTGAGCAGCGAGGACGATTCCTTTTTTTTTTTTTTCTTTTAATTTTTATTTATTTATGATAGTCACAGAGAGAGAGAGAGAGGCAGAGACACAGGCAGAGGGAGAAGCAGGCTCCATGCACCGGGAGCCCGACATGGGACTCGATCCCGGGTCTCCAGGATCGCGCCCTGGGCCAAAGGCAGGCGCCAAACCGCTGCGCCACCCAGGGATCCCGAGGACGATTCTTCTATTGGTACTTTGTAGTCGCAGCCTCCTGAAAAATCATTTTCAAAATTTCATCTCAGAAACTAAAGGGGTGGGGGGTTGGGGGTGGAGGGTCAGTTCATCAGCTTAGAGGTCATTATGTCCACCTTCCACCCAGACCCAGATTAGGACGTCCCTGCCAGATTTCACATTTCTAAAACTTGGGGGGTGGGAGGGAAGCACAACAAAAACAAGTTGACTTCACTGCCCCTCAGAAACCTCCAAAGAACCTATCACGGCATTCCACCTTCAAGCATTTCCCACATTGTATGTGTGTCCTTCAGAGGGAGGAAATGTTGCAAACTTTTTAAAAAGATGAATGAGATTTAAGCATATGAAAATGCAGTATTACATTTCACAACGTGTTAAGGGTTTTCATCCTGACACAAACCATAGCACAGAATCCTGAGAGTGCAGTGAGTCTGAAGTGATTGTAGCTGGGAGGAGGGTTCAGAAATAAATCAATTTCCTCCCACACCTGCTTTTTGGGCTAGGGAAGATGGAAGGAAGGATGGAAGGAACCAAAAGGTCAAAATGAACTTAAAGGAAAAAGCAACTCTGGCGCCATGCTGAGGAGCCCAACATTTAAAGCAAAATGGAAGGATTATGCTTTTACACTCTGCTGCCCACCCCCTCCCCCACCCGGAAAGTGATTTTCAGTACACTTCTGTTACTTTTATTCTTTTTACTTCTGTGGCAAACCTTACACAAAATGTATGCATTATACATGGTAAAATGGGTTGATCACATTAAGATTTCCCTTTTGTTCAAAGTTTCTATAAAACAAATTTGCTTATATTGCATCTAATATGTGCTTAATAACATCATAATCCATAGATATTAATATACAGATGATTCAATGAGAAATTAAGAAACTACTCAAGCAAAAACCTTCTACTGTAGTAGGAATTTGAATATGCACAGATTTTAAGGACAAGTGGTTTTGTCCTATTAATGCTTATAACTTATTTTACCATAATGTTTTAAGTTCTAAATTACACTTATTGTCTAAATTGTTGCCTTCTTCCTAGTTTTGCTTTGCTTTCAGAAATTTCCAGACTAGCGGTTGGAAATGTACTTAACTGAATTTCATCATTCGTACAAACAGCAAATTCAGCATAAAGTTAAATAATGTAAATATTATACCCACAAGAGTCTATGTTTCCTAAAAGAAATTATTTTTCAAATCTCAGACTGACCTGGAAATTAATTTTTAAAATAGAAGAGCACTTAACAAATGCCCCTGTAATCACCTGTAATCAGGTGACTAAAACCGTGAATTTAAGTACATGCTGCCATCTTGGACACACTTTTTTTTTTAATGGAACCAAAATTCTACAATTATAAACAGATAAACAATGAAAAGTTAATTTCTGCTAATGATGAGCACTCTTTGTGTCATATGATAAGTGTTTTAATCTTTCAAATGTCACTTTGCAGATCCTTAAAAAATTATAGAAATTATTTTGAGGGGAAGAGAATTTTTTTAAACATTTTTATGTGTTTGCCTGCTCAGCCTACCAATTTTCACAAACTGCAACGCAGAAATTCAAATTTACAAAATATGAAATATCAGTGTGCCTCAAATCTATTCTGAAAAAAATAAGGAAAGGTACAATTAAACAAACGAAGACTGAAGCTAATTGTTTGATTCACCAAATGGTTCCTCATAGTGGCCAGCTGATATAGCCAATCTCCCTATTAAATTAAGTAGTAAATCAATTTTCTGGGATATCACAATTCAATTTAGAAAAATTTGGTTTGTATGCAGGAATATTTTTAATGCATTACAAAAGAGCATCTGTCTGTAATTCCAAGTGAGTTTTAATATCTGGACCATATTTATTTTGATCATCTGACCAAAGATTAGATATTTGTACTAACTGAGTAAATAAAACTTGACCATTTGTGTTGTTAAAAAAAAAGCTATATCATTTATGAAATAGTTTATATGATAGTCACAACTCTGTGTCTAATGCTAAAAGTATATACCAAGTAATAGCATTAAAAACTAAATATGATCACTGAGCATAATTTCTATTCAAAGATATAGTCTGTCATAAAATCGTTTTAAAATATTACTTCAGCTTTTATACTTTGGAAGGAGTAGTAAAATAAAATCCATGGAATCTAGTCTTTTTTACTACAATTAGCAGCTGGAGGCCAAAAAATCTGGGTTTTAGTCCTCTTTCCAAGGCAGGAACAATTCACTTCATCTTTTTGACCACCTATTCAGAGTTACCAATAAAGGATGTCAAAAGAAGGGAATGTACTATGGTGTGACTACCTCCTTAGCTAAGAGTAACTAAGCTATTTGGAGAGCCAAGAATGTTTAAGTTTTAATACCCAAGGGCCAATGTTGCCTTGTATAATCATCATCACTATTTACAGAGTTGACCCTAGGTAGTTTGCGCAGTGTTGTGTTTAAAAGCATCTAACATCTATCACCCCAGGTGATACGCATTAGCATCTAGACAGAAAGAAACATAGTCTTCATATTCCATTTTCCTTTTTTTTTCAAGATTTTATTCATTTATTCATGAGAGACACAGAGAGACTGGCAGAGACACAGGCAGAGGGAGAAGTAGGCTCCTCACAGGAAGCCCGATGCAGGACTCCATCCCCGGATCCTCGATCATGCTCTGAGCAGAAGGCAGACACTCAACCGCTGAGCCACCCAGGCGTCCCTCATATTCTGTTTTCAGGAAAGCTGTTTTGAGCATTTAACCACTAAGTCATCAGCTGCCCCATTTGGAACGCCGATACTCTAATCTTAAGCAGTGTTAGGCATTGTTAATTTACCTTTCAGCCAATGGCAAGACTGAGAGGGGTTGAGCCCGAGCACTCAGTACCTAAGACATCTGGGCCAAATCCAGTCTTCATTGACCTCTGGTACCAGGCTCCATCACAGGGCTATTTCTGAGGCTCAGTTCCCTGGAAATTCATAATCCTTTGGAGAGAGTCTGAAATAATTACAACAAATAGACTCAAATTTTAGAATTTATCTATGATGTGTATTTGTGTGTCTATATCTATCTGTTTCCTTCCTTCCTTCCTTCCTTCCTTCCTTCCTTCCTTCCTTCCTTCCTCACTCCCCGCTTTCCTCACCTCATCCCTGAGCTGTATGTAGCGGTTTAGAGCATGGACTTTGGATCCAGATTGCCAGGGGTCAAATCACCATTTTCTAGCTGTGTGACCTTGGGTGAGTCTCTTAAACTCTATGACTCAATTTATTCATCTGCAAGATAAGAATATCATACTGTTATCGTACTGTTTTTTGTTTGTTTGTTTGTTTTTTTACTGTTTAAAAACATGTCTATTTGTACCCGTGAGCCTTTACTTTTGGGTCTTGACAGGAGATTCTTAAGGGGCAAATGGACTAAATGAATGAATGCCAACCACAACAACAGTGCGGGAGAGTAATAATTCAATTCAACAAGCAGTTACTGAGTGCTTACGATGTGCGGGGTCCTGCGCGCAGCCCATGGGGGATAGAGATGAATAAACAACAGCTTCTGCCCTCCAGGAGCTCACGATCTTCCACTTGTACTGTCCAATCCATTTGTCCATCTTCCTCTGAGGCAAGTTCCATCTGTCTCTGTTTTCCCATTGGGTTGATCTGTTGTTTTGTCTCTGGATTTCAGGTGAGCACATCACCAACTCAATCCAGATTTATGCTGGCCAACATCTTGCTGCCCCTTTTCGGAGGCCCGGAATGGTGTCAATTAAGCTAAGTCACCAAATCTGGACTTAACACCTAACCTAAATGCAATTTCAACTTCTCCCAGAACTGTAGTCATAACTCTCAGTCAGAAATTTTCTAATCGACATCAATGACGATTCTGTCACATGGGTCCCCTCCATCCCCCAAAGGAAGATGATATAATCCACCTAATGAGACTCCCTGCCCTTCCCCCTAAGGGAAAGTGACCTTGCCCAATACAATCCTGTCTTTTCCTTTGCTAGTAACCTCTTGCCTCATTCTCCTTCCTGTAAAAATCTTCTATTTTGTACAACTCCCTTCTACATGCTAGTTGTTGCTGAATAAAACCAATTAGATCTTTAAAATTTACTTGGTTGAATTTTGTTTTTTTAATTATATCTACCTCATGGAATTATGTGAAGATTAAATTATTTTATATTCATGAAGACCTTGTAAAGTGGTTGGCATATAAAAGCATCAGAAGTGGTAGCTACCATTAGTATTTTGTTTTATGGACACATAGAGCATTCTGAGCTTCAGTTTTCTCGTCTGTAGAATGAGCTCAAACTCTCTACTTAATAGTGTAGCTGTGATGGTTAAGTGAGATAACATATGAAAATATCTTAACCAGGGGACGTCTGGGTGTCTCAGTCGGATATGCTTCTGACTCTTAATTTCAGCTCAGGTCATGATCTCAGGGTCTTGGGCTTAAGCCCCGAGTCCAGCCACTGGGCATGGAGCCTGCTTAAGATTCTCTCTCTCCCTCTCCTTCTGCCCCTCCCCACTCACACTCTCTCTAAATGAAGGAGGAAGAGGAAAGAAGAAAGAAAGAAAAGAAAGAAAGAAAGAAAGAAAGAAAGAAGGAAGGAAGGAAGGAAGGAAGGAAGGAAGGAAGGAAGGGAGGGAGGGAGGGAGGAAGGAAGGAAGGAAAGAAGGAAGGAAGGAAAGAAGGAAGGAAGAAAGAAAGAAAGAAGTCTTAAAATATCTTACCAAGACTTGTTACATAGTAGGTACACAATAAATATCAATATCAATATCCTCTCCCAACCCCATCCTGCCCTGTCCATTATTTATTTCCAAAGTTAATTCACTTGAACATTTTATTCACTTTATTAGGAGTTTCTGTGTCAGTTGCTGTCCGGAGTCTCCTCGAATCCCTTCAACCATGACAATGATCACGTGAGACAGATCTTGGAATCACATTGATAGACCAATAGAATAGGTGCCCTGCAGAATTTAAGTGTTTTGAAGAAAAAGTAATTACTGTGAGTCAGCAGTTCTTCCTGTCCTTTGAGAAGGCAGGAGGACCCAGAGAATATGCTTCAGGCTGGCAACAGTCCAAAGGTTGGTGGTCCCCAGGCATGGGAGGGACTCTGGTCCTGCTTGATGGAAGTGCCCCAGGGAAGTGGAATGGCCTCAGAGAGATCACAGGGTGGTGCCTGGGGGAGGCTGGGCCTTTAGCCCTGGGATTCCCAGCCTCCTAGATTCTGCCTCCAAGCTTAGACCAAAGGCACCAAACTGCCAGCTCAAGAGATGTATGTGGCTGGCATATGTGGTTTTGGCTAGTGTACATCTCCACAGAGATGAGAGGATTGAAGACCAACATGTCCCCCTGATGTTTGAGCTTAGCCAAAGCTCTCCCCTGACTGCATAACCTTGCAGTAGAAGAGCCCCAGTAACACAGAGATTGCATTTTCCACTATTCTTATTGGCTAATAAAGATTTATTTAACCTTTTTAAACAGATGTGTTGGTGGTTATATGCTCAAATGTGCTACATATTCATTTTACAAATTAAACTTTAATGTCAACATCTAAAAATGCCATGCATGCCACAGCCTCAGACCCAGGGTGTATCAGTTATTCACAAGGCTGTCTGTATCATTACCCGCTAAAAACGTCAAACCTGCTGTGGTAGTCATTGGTAGTATTTGCCAATTATCCACAGTTCTTCGGTTTAGGCATGCCAGAGAATTGCACTTTCTGCCCTCTTGTGGTAGTACGGGGGCTACATGACTGATTCTAGTGAACGAAAAGGACAGTGATCATACCCCAGCCAGAGTGAACCAGAACAGATCACTCAGCATTCTCTCTTCCCTCTGGGATGATGACCATAACATTCAAGATGACTTTGACACATAAAAGTCAAGATACTAAAAAATTAAAATCAAAACAATTTTGACTTCCTTTCTCTAAACACTATATTTAATTTTAAATCTTTTCTTTATCTTTTATTTTCTAAGGGCAAATTACACATGTTTAAGTATCTGTTCACCAGTTTCTGAAACAATCATCAGTAAACAAGAGTGAAGACAAAAGAGTTGGAAAGAAACAGTATGAATGGTATGGGAAATCAGAGAACAAAACATTTAAAACTCATTAGAATGTATCAACAAGGCAAGGAAAGTCCAGAATAACATATACATCCAATACATCTACATCTTGAGTAACTATTGCCAAAAGCAATCTCAGGAATGACTTTGCCTTTTGTTTCAAGAACTAGTCATTTGCAAGAAATATGTTCACAAGATTCTATTTCATCATTGTTTCCAGTGTCAGTGACACCCATCAAAGATCTTGCACCTCGAATACACTGAGACAATGCAGATCATCAGTACTGAAGTAGACATTTGCCTTTTTTTATTTTTCTGGCTACCCAACTAATGTTAGAGGATGCTCCTCACTTACCAAAAAAAGTATGCCTCTCCAGAGAAAAGCTAAAGGGTTGTACCAAATACCTTTTTGCTGCAATTCACTTGCTCCGGCTTCACCTTTGCAGTGGCCAGCTCTGTGTGGATTCCCATCAACTTCACACAGACACAGCCTGGCGGCACCTGGCCTCTTGCCAGTGCCAGCCTGGCGGCACCTGGCCTCTTGCCAGTGCCGAGCACCTCCAGCCTCCTGTCCCGGGGCTTCCTGTGGATGCTGAGACATGAAAATGCATGCACTTGGATCAAACACCCATGCAACCTGCAAGTGCCGGGGACTCATGCAACATGGGGCAAACATGTAATAATGGGAGCTAGGAGCTGGGTTATGAATTCTCCATTCTGTTCCTATGGCCTGCACTGAGAGGCGGGCAGTTCTGCAGCCTCATGCCCACAAGATAGAGCAATCAGACAGATTGGTCAGTCTTGATGCCAAGGGATGGTCAGCTCAGTAACATGCTGACATACCATTAGGGGAAAAAAATTAAGTTATTCAAAATTCAGAAAGTGATTGTTAAGATAACAGAACTGAGAGTATTCTCTCATTTTCCAAACTTTTTGATATATAGCTTCCCTGCTCTTAAAATGAATACGTGTGTGCGCACACACACACACACATAACCAACCCTAAAACCCATTTTAGCTTCTATTCTGCAGTATTGCTATGCTTTTACACGCACTGTGCTGGAGAGTGCCACCTGCCTCCCCATTAATCTCCCCCGTAATCGTAATTATCTCTTTTCCAGCAAATGTGATGAAGTCTGACTAAAGGTCTCTAATTCTTCTGGCTCTTCATGTTCTCATAAATAATAAAACAGGGCTCCATGACAACGAGTACGGGAAAAGTTTTGTACATCTCAAAGCGGTTCTCAACTCTTTAGATTCTTAAGCTAACAAAGTATGGCAGGCACTCAGTTATCCAGGCATCAGTGATGAGTTACAACCACTTGGTTCCATGTAGTAAGATCATCTATGCTCAGATGAAAGTTACAAATGCTTCTACACCTGACCAGTGCTGCTTATGCTTCAGCTGTTTCCAAAGATGTCTCTCCTCCTGGAAGCCTTCTCTGAGCACCAAGCCTCCTGGAGGACCCAAGTATTTGCCCTATCAGGGCTTTTCCCACACTATGTGGTCTTTCCCACACTGTATACTTAAGTTCCTCAAAGGCAGGGATGGCCTTTTATTCATCACAGTGTGGCCAGGGCTTCTCAGAGTGCCTGGGACACACCAGGCAATGAGAACATGTTTGGGACTGCAAGAATCATGGTAATGAAGAAAATCTTTCATTAAGATCACTTTCTGGAAGAAAGGGCAAGGAACACACACTCAGGAAAGGTTGACTTGTTTTGAGACCAGATATGGAACAACTTGCCCAATGAAGAATTTATAAATGAGGAAACTAAAGTTAGAGAGCCTAAGCCAATGGTCTAAAAGCCCCTCAGAGTTGGTGACAGCTCTCATTCTCAGCACATCATCTTTTCTTGACACTGCACAATGCCACCTTCTCCTGTATGGCTTTATGACAGAGCCCGCCATCCCCAGCCCTCCCCTCACCCTTCAGTCAGATGATATACTTGTCCTTCTCTTCTATCTTCCCCTAGTTAAACACTGGACTCAGAAGACAGAAGGGTGCCCATCAAGGGCTGTTAAATGAAATTGAAAACAAAGATATCTATTTTCCAGAGTCTCATGTGAATTATATTTCTGCTATAATCAGTACCTGGTTACTTATACAATTTCCCATCCAGTCAAATTAAAATATTACCCTTCAATTTTTGGGGGGTACTGGAGGTGGGGTTAGATAAATGGTTTGTATTTGCTTCGACGTGGATGGAACTGGGGGTATTATGCTGAGTGAAATAAGTATATCAGAGAAGGACAAACATTATATGGTCTCATTCATTCGGGGAATATAAAAAATAGTGACAGGGAATAAAGGGGAAAGGAGAAAAAAAATGAGTGGGAAATATCAGAAAGGGAGACAGAACATGAGAGACTCCTAACTCTGGGAAACGAACTAGGGGTGGGAGAAGGGGAGGTGGGCGGGGGGTGGGGGTGACTGGGTGATGGGCACAGAGGGGGGCACTTGATGGGATGAGCACTGGGTGTTATTCTATATGTTGGCAAATTGAACACCAATAAAAATAAATAAATAAATAAATAAATAAATAAATATAAATGGTTTGTATTGTCTTTAGATGCGAGGAAATGAATAAAATTATGTATTTTCTTATTAGAGAGCTGATATTTTAAAAATTCACTGCCATAAATAACATGGGTTCATTTTGATAAATCTTTTAGGAATCAAAATTAATTAGTAGGTTTGAATCTACTTTATGTATAACCTACTACAATGTTCAGAAGACTTGTTTACTTGTTTCTTCATTGACTTAGTTTAAAAAATATCATCAGCTGAGCATACAGAAGGCAGTGAATGCACGTTACTCTTCTTCCCTTCTCTTTGGTACCCTTCCTTCTTCTCTGGCTCTAAAGTCTACTAGCATATGCATGCCACTGCAGTAATGCCAAAATTGCACTCCTGCTGTCTAGTTTTTACTATACACCAAACAACCCCAAGCCTTAGTGGCTTAAAATAACAACCATTTATTACTTCTCACCACCCATTGGTCAGCTGGGTATTTCTACTGATCTGTCCAGGCTTCTCTGATCTCAGCTGGGCTCACTTATGCATCTGTGGGTCAGCAGGTGGATCAGCTATGGACCAAATAGCCCAAGATGGCCTCTCTCACATGCCTAGTAGATGAAGAGACAGGGATGAGTGGGCCACAAATCCCATCATCCACTAGGCTAATCCAGGCTTGTTTAAGATAGCAGTCAAATCCCAAGAATGAGAGTCAAGCTTGCAAGGCCTCTAGAGGCCCAGACTCAGAACTTGCACAATATTGCTTCTGCCATATTCTGGTGGCCAAATCAAGTTATAAGGCTAGCCCAAATTCAAGAGGTGGAGAAACAGATTCTGCCTCTGGATGGAACTGATGCAAAAAACTGGTCACTTTTGGATTCTACTATATCTGCCAATGTAAATCAATGCCAGTGTTGCAAAGCATATTGATCAGAGACTTGATGAGAATGTCCTTTCTGCAAAATGTGTTCTTTAATAGAATTCCTTGATTCCAGATCAGATCAGCAAAACAATCTTCTACTCGTCGTTAGTAAAGCAATATGGAATTGACATCATTAAGCAAAATCTGGCATTAAGGTTACTTGGGATGATAAGATTTTGCCTGAATCAGAGCTGCAGCCTTTTGCATGACATATAACTCCAACCATTCTGACTTAAAAGTGGGGAACCAGAAGCTGGACACCCACACAAGCTGGGTCTACACAATGGTGCTACAATCAGACATAGAACAAAGAAACACGAGGAGTTTGACTCAGCAGGGCTCTTCCTACAACCAAGGCAAAAAGTGGGACCTGGAAAGTTAAGGCATTCACTGTGCTTACCCCCTGTAGAGGCATTTATCGCACTATATAGCAAAGATCGGATTAACTTCCCTCCCCCATTAGATTTCTAGTTTCTTTGGGACACGAATAAATCTTTTAAATCCATATTTCTGTATGTAATACAGAGCCTGACTGTTGAAGAAAAGGAGAAGAGTTATTTCTGTGACTCAGAAAAAGACTAACCCAATATAACCACATTTATATTTTTAAATGAATCTTTGCAAATACTCAGAAATTCTCCCATATGAAAAATTACAGAAGTACTGGTGAAGATAAGTGACTCCTTACAAAAACAGAAAATGCCACTATTCAGCTTAAATCAGAAGGAAGAAGTTGGTGATATTCAAATTATAATCCGGAGGAAAGAGGACTGAGAAATGCATGTTTTTGCTTTGTAAGTCAAGAAGTACCCTTAGATTTTCAAAAACTTGAATCTAAATTTTCAATTCACAATTAAACACTTAAAAGTATATATGTAGGGGCACCTAGGTGGCTCACTTGATTGAGCATCTGACTCTTGGTCTCAATTCAAGTCTTGATCTCAGGGTCATGAGTTTGAGGCTTGAGTTGAGCTCCACACTGGGCATGAAGCCTCCTTTTAAAAAAAAGTATAGGGACCCCTGGGTGGCTCGGTGGCTTAGCGCCTGCCTTTGGCCCAGGGTGTGATCCTGGACACCTGGGATCGAGTCCCGCATTAGGCTCCCTACATGGAGCCTGCTTCTCCCTCTGCCTGTGTCTCTGCTTCTCTCTCTCTGTGTCTCTGTCTCTCATGAATAAATAAATAAGTAAATCTTTAAAAAACAAGAATATATACAATATTAACTTTCTTTTTTAAATATATATTTATTTACTTATTTATTTACTTATTTATTTGACAGAGACAGAGAGATAGCATGCATGCAAGCAGGAGTGACAGAGGAAGGAGAGTGAGAATCTCAAGAGACTCCCCAATGAGTGAGGAGCCTGACTCAGGACTTGATCTCACAACCCAGAGATCATGGCTTAAACCAAAATCAAGAGTCAGACGCTTAACTGACTGAGCCACCCAGGTACCCTTGCAATATTAACTTTCTAACTGTTCTGTGGTAAAAAGATGTAAGAAGTTTTCTTCACAATATTGTCGTTATTTATACTCAGTCTCATTCCAAAAAGGAATCAAAGTGGCTTGGAAAAATACTACCTTTTGAGATTTAAAACAGTAATAACAAACAAGTAAGGAACTGGGAAGAAAGTAAAATAAAAAATAGGAACGAAAAAACGAAGCCAGAATGAGGTCAACAAATGCCACAAGAACTAATACACTTTACTAGAAGTAGCAATAATTTGGCATGGGGCTTCCTAGACCCAAAGAGAATTTGTGGTCCCTAAAAAACTACTTTAATGATCACGAACTCAAAACAAAGTCAGGAGAAACAGAAAGCATGACTGGTGTGCACCCTGAGAGTAAGTTCTCCCATGTAATGTTCTAAACAACAGCCTGAAGAACATCCCCAGGAAGATGTACAAACCCATAGCCTGGTGGCACAGTGTTAAAGCACTATGGAATAAAATCGCATTGATAATACACTTCAAACACAGTGTCCTCTTATAACTCTCAACTAAGCAAAACCAACATTTAGAGACTTACAGGCTCTCTGTCCCTCAAGGAGGTCTCTGCAAATCCTGAGTCTCTCATATGAGAAACTGGTTAATATCACCAAATCTTATAGACAATAGTTCCCAACTGGTTCTCCTCTTCTTTTTCAATGTCACTGCCCAAGGTCAGGCGACGCCGATCCTTTCAGCCTGGATTACCACATGGCCTTCTAACTGGTTTGTCCTATTCTAATTTATCCTCCAAATCACAGCCAGCTTGCTTTCCCTAAATCAAGGCTCTGTTTTCAAACACCTCAATGGCTCCAGCAGGACTCAGCATGAATTCCACACCCCTCATTACAGACTTTGGCTTCCATATCCCCAGCCTCAACTCTCTGGCTGTTACCTTCATTCCAGCTCTTTGATGTTGTTGGAAAAGTCCTGCTCTCTCTCACCTCTGGATCTGTGCTGTTCCCTCTGTCTGGAAAGCTCTCACCTACAACCCTTTGCTCCTTGCTTTTGTCTGGGGCTTTTCCTCCATGTTTCAAGCTAGAAGTTGCATCTTCCAGAAAGCCATCTTTACCTGTCTAGCTCATTCACTGTACTAGAACCTCCACTAGGGCAGGTACTGGCTCTGTCTTTGCTCACCATTGCATTTCCAATGCCTAGCAGTGTAGGATGGGAGCTTTTTTCACTGATGTTTACATAGTTAAATAATTGATTAATTAATATTGATGATCATAGGCAAGTCCTTAAGTAGTCTCTGTTACCACTTAAAGAAAGATCCATTTACCTTCTTTAACAAGCAACAAGTACAGGGGCACCCAGGTGGCTCAGTCCATTAAAGTGGCTTCCTTCAGCTTAGGTCATGATCTCAAGGTCCTGGGATGGAGCCCCGCATTCAGTGGGGAGTCTGTTTCTCTCTCTCTCCCTCTGTTTTCTCTCTCACTCTCTCAGGTAAATAAATAAAATCTTTTTTCTTTAAAAAAAGCAACAAACTTAAAGATATTTCTGATGACATATGTTGAGCATTAAGAGCACACGTGCCTACATTAAAGAACATACCATCTTAGCCACCTCCATTTAGGCAGGGTCAAAGTCTTCTTCAGAAAACAAGTCATAATCCACTGCTAAACAAGAATATATGGATAACTGAGACCCCAATGTCTTCTACCTTTCTGACATTATCATAACTTTAGTGTGAGACAAACATTAGAGTGGTATTACCAAATCTTACATTCCAAAAAGTTTTACAAGACATATGATGTTGCACTTTTCTAGAAAGTATTCGTTTGAGGATCTTATCTCGTCGTGTAGCAGTAAAAAAAACCCAGGAGACTAAGAACCTATCTTAACTTTGTCACTAACTCTGTGATCATGGGATCATGATCTGGCTCATTCCTGCCTAGAGCTGGACAATTTAATGCTCCACTCTGAGCCTGGCTCTGCCCAAGGTCTGAACAATCAAGCCTAATCTCTGGCCCCCCCGGAGCTGCCAGCAGAGCCAGGCAGGGTTCCCTTCTCATACTTTCACATCAGCCTGAGGTTGTCAGCTTCCACCTGTTTTTTTTTTACTGAGCTTTTGCATAATATTTCATCTGAATGAAATATTCTATGGCTGATGAGAAATATGAAAAATCACAGGTTAAATTATTTTTAAGTTCCTTTTCTACTCAATTATCTACTCCACACAAGAGGTATTAATTTCTTCTGGACATATCAATGTATCCAGTTTGAATGGGTATAAAGAAACCATGCCCCTTCTCTGGGCAGATCGAAGATAGTACCTGAAAGAAGTTTCCGGAGATCATCTAGTGTGTTTTACATTTTGCAAATGAGGCCACTGAGGTCCGGTTTCAGTGATGTGTCCAGCGGCACACAGTTGTGTGAAGACAGAGCTAGGACCAGACCCAAATCCTCCCAGGCCTCAGGGCAGAGCTCCAAGAGATGGATGGTGCTCAGCGCTCTCTGGAATGGGGGCAGGCTGCAGGCGTGCTAAGTGGGGAGAGCCTCTCTTCTCAGACCCCCACTGCTAACTGCTGTGATCCAGGCCTCCCCATCTCTCAGCTAGGTTAGCACAGCTCCACAGCTCTAGTCTCATCCCCTTCCGATCTACTTTCCACACCATTTTGGATATTTCCAAAACATAAGTGTCATTATATCATTCTCCTAGTGAAAAACACTGTGTTGGTTCTCCATCATCAACAAAGTTAAGATGTATTTTCTAGGGTAAGAACCACGACTTTCACATCAAACCACCCCTCTCTTACTCTCCAAACTTGGCTTTTCCTGAGTTTTTCCTCCAACTGGACACCTTAGCCAAGCCTACAAGATACTCCTGATTATTTCTCACCTTGAGACTTGGTGCCCCTTCTGCCTGGAAGGTTCACACTGCTCTGATGCTCCCAATCCCTTCATCTCTCCCTGCCAGGAGAGAGTCTCTCAGACATTTCAACTCAGGCATGTCCTCCACTGGAATCTTTCATGAGTGCCCTGGTGGAATTGAAACTGACTTCCTCTGTGTTCCTTTTGTGCTAGCACACCCTTCTCACTCTATCACATGCCGTTTTCCCTATTGTCAATAGGTTCCAAGAAGCACGGATCAGCCTGCATGCCTCTCTCTAGCCCCACCACCAAACACTGTATCTAGCACAGAGTAAATGAGGAAGGAAGGATGGAAGGAAGAAGATTGATTGATCCTTTCAAATATTTTCAGGGCTTTGCAGTCCCCACGGTTTTCTCGTTGGTAAACCGGGAATAAAAATATAATTCATTTCCTAGAGTTGTGCTGAGGATAGAATGGGATGATGTGCTTGGAGCACTGAGGATGGTGTCTGCAAGTGGTAAGAACACAATAAATATACAGCATCATTATCATGTGAAATAAGAGATGATGCATGAGTGGAACAAGGACTGAGAGGTTCCACTCATTTTAAGGGGCACATCCTGGTGGTGGCAGCTCTATAAAGATGGAATGTGCTGCCGCAGGAAGCAACACAGTCTCCATTCAGGAGAATTCCCACCCTGAGCAAGAGAATTACCTGGCAGCATTTTTATTAGGAATTTATACTTCACATGGGCAGGTCGGTGGTTGTTCCCAGGTTGAAGTTAATATTTTTATCTAGAGATTCTGTGATGCCAGAGTAGTCCACTGTATTTTAAAATCTAGATATTGATGTCTAGCATCATTTTTCTTTAAATGAAGGATTGTGTTAGGTTATCTTGTTGGAAGAGGTCATGGAGAGTACATGCCTGCCAGTGGACCCGTGAGCAGGACCCGAGCAATCAGAGGCTCCTCACCCCCTCCCCTGCTGTTGGGATGCATGTGGTTCTGTCTGCCCTCCCCATTCCCAGAAACTGCTGCAAACCCCTAGACCTGAGATAGTGAGGTGGTGTTGAGATCATCTGGAAGTATTCATGACCAAACCCAATGAAGGCCTCTAGATAAACTTCAGATTTGGTGGGCAAGGTGTGGAGATCTACTCATCTTGCAGCCCTGGTGACAAGCCTCCTTAGTAAATAAATTCTCTTGCTTTTTAAACCCACCACCTACCAGTCTGGAGTGGTTTGCCTCCTTCTTCCCTCATCTCTCCCTTCCCTCGGGGTATGGGGCAGCCGCAGATTATAGGAAGGTTTGAACCAATGTGTCTGTGTTATTTACAAGCTCCAGTTAATTTCAAAGTTTAAAATCACAAATACAAGGAGAAAGGAAACTTCAACTAATAAATCAGGTGATAAAGTTCATGATAGTAGTGGGTAAAAGTAATTTCCAAATTATAACCACAGGTTTCTTTACTACTTATGTTGCTTTTCTAAATATCCTAAATTTAGCAGCCACTATAGCACTTCCTTGGCATTTTGATAATATTGACAAATGCTGAATCCTTTTATATTAAAGCATTGACAGTTATTCTTCTAGGCACTTCTTATTTTCTGGAATCCAATTAAATGAAGCCAAAGGTAATTGGAGCATCTGTTCTTCCTCAACAGACTTTGGCTTTTAATCATGTATGAAATCACCTTTAACTGTAGCCCCCAATCAACCAATAGAATATGTTTAGTGATGGGATTAAGCATTTAAAAATGAAATCCCACTCCCTCTGGTGGTGTAGTCTCTAAACATCCACCCGGTTCACAATTTCGGTTAAAATGTTCAAAATGGATTGGGAGCTCTTTTCTATCCTGTCTCCTTTTCACCCAAGAGATGCTGACACGAAACCATTCCTTCAGAAGGGATATTTTAGTGCTACGAGTTTCACAAAAATGCATGACAAAGAAACAGTCATTCTTCTCACACTCCCGGATGCCTTACATATGTCATACCAACATATAGAGAAAACTTGAAACAGGTCTAAGCATCCGTTGTTTACCTTTGCAAGTAGAAATGCAGTTCTTAAAGTTTTAGGATTTTACACAAAGGTAGTTTTGTTGTTATGAGCAGAATAAAACAAAACATAATTACTATGCCCTACGCCGTTGACTCCCCAGGTTCATGGAAACAATTACTAAATGATTGATCAAATTACAGCAAAACACAGGAGGTATAAACTTGCATGTTGGGAAACTGTCCTCCCTCTGTGCTTTGGGAGATACATCATAAAT
Organism: Vulpes lagopus; assembly: GCF_018345385.1. NCBI lineage: Eukaryota > Metazoa > Chordata > Mammalia > Carnivora > Canidae > Vulpes > Vulpes lagopus. The sequence continues at coordinate 40,183,617 of NC_054829.1, read as the reverse complement.
AGTAGGAATACCAAAGATTTTCCAAAGAATACACTTACATGTAACAACGTGTGTTCTCATAAAGAGTTCATTAGATACGCACATTGCTTTTTATTACTTTACAACATATTTTTTCCATCTGAAGATATCTCATTTCTACAATATATACAGTGGCCTAAGCAGAGAACAAAAGGATCCCCTGCTTCCAAACACGGTTTACATTTCCTTTTCAGTTTGTATAAAAGTCAGTATTGTGCAGAGTCAATTACAGCTTCTGGACCCAGCCTGCCCAGCTCAGTTCATCACTAGCTACTTGACCATAAGCAAGTTAGCTGAACCACATCATACCTTTGTGGGATTTTCTGGTTTTTTTAAGATTTTATTTATTCATGAGAAACACACAGAAAGGCAGAGACATAGGCAGAGGGAGAAATCCCGGGATTTGAACCCAGGACCCCGGGATCATGACCTGAGCCACAGGCTCAACCACTGAGCCACCCAGATGCTCCCACATCACACCTTTGTAATGCAGGTAATGAAAGCTGTTCTGAGATATAAATAAGTTTGCATGTGCTTCAAACAGTGCTGGCACAGAATAAATGCTCTACAAGTATTCACTAGTACCTTTGGTGTTTGACTGAATAACTGAACTATAAACCCATAACAATCAGCTTAAACTGGACTTCTTCTAGTTGTTTCAAGAAAACATTTTTTTACAAGCCTTAGGATCCTTTTACCTGCTCTTCCCATTTCCCTACATTTCTAACACTCTAGCCACAAGCCACATGTGGACCTATTTAAATGAATTAAAATTAATTAGATGAATTAATTCATAATTATATGAATTAAAATTCAATGAAATCTACAAGTCAATTCATCAGCTGCGCTGGCTACCTGTAAAGCCATCAATTCCTACATATGGCAAGTGGCTACAGACTTGGACAGAACTGACAGGGGACCTTCTATCATCTCAGAAAGTTCTATACAGCATTGATCTAGATTCACCTTCATCCCACCGTTTATCCCCTTCTGCTACTCCGCCTTCATTTTGCTGCTTAAGCATCACTTCCTCAATTAATCCCTGCCTGCATCTAAGGTCCCTTTATATCCTCCCATAGCATTCTGGATTTTGCCTTCCAAATACTCTTTATAGTTATAAATATTTTTAATGAATTATTTTCCCACTAAGCTGTAAGGAGTTTGAAAAAAAGGGATTATATCGGCACATAGTGGCACCCGAGTTGCTGACTAAGGAGCTAGGAAGGGAAATTTATAAAATTCCTTCGTGTTTTAATAGCTAACATCTGTTTACTGGGTGCCAGGCAGTGCTGAAGATTTTACCTGCTTTAATTCATTTAATTCTAACAACTCCATGAGGTAGTGGCTTGTATTAGTTACATATTGCTGCATAACAAAATACCACAAACATAGTGGCTTAAAACAACACATATTTATTATCTCACAGTTTTTGTAGCCAGAGGTGTTGACATAGCTTAGCCTTAGTCCTCTGCTCAGGGTCCCACCCGCTGCCATCAGGTGGTGACTGGGCTGTGTCCTCATCCAGAGGCTCAGTTTAGGAAGCCCATTTTCAAGTTCACTCAGGCTGTGGGCAGAATTTATTTCCAGAATTGGTTAGAGTGGGTAACATTCTAAATAAGGCCTATCTCTGCCCTGCGCCTAAGGAAGAATTTTCAAAAATCAGCTTCATAATGTAACTGAAGAGGCATGGAATAAGTTTATTCCCGGGGCTTTCTTCCAGAGAACAGGCAGGACATAAGAAGAAAGAGAAGTATTTTTCCATCATTCTCCTTCCCTTTACCCAAACTGGTAAGAGTCCCCCCAGATAGCTTGACCCTTACCATATCAAGGAGAAAAAAAACGTAATTCCAAAGTTCCTACTGGTTCTTTGTACGGATAAAGGTAGAGCCTGTGCAGAAGGCCTCGTCGGTTAGCGAAGTTCCTTCTTAAGCTTTTGGCCACACAAAAGCAGGTCAAGGAACTGGTTTGGATGGCAAAGAGAAGTATGATAAGCTAAATCACTGGATGTAATAAAGGAAGAGTTTATCGGGTGTTGCAGTGTCTTTTAGGAAGTGTGGAAAGGGAATGGGATAGGACTCCCTAACAAGGTGGGGGAGCCGGAAAAAATTTCCTGTGGCAAATGGACAAGACATTTGAGAATAATATTGTTCTTAAGTAGTTCCCTGGTTTTCCATTTTTTAATGTTACTCTGCTCCATGCTGTGCTCTACCTTTCTTCTGTTACCCAAAAAACACTGCTTAGAGTCTATACACGAAGCAGCCTTTGGCTGGGGACTCTGGGTAGTTTAAGGATAAAGCAGTAAAGGAAATTATCATTTTCCTGCGGACCATTACTGCCGAGCAGGTTTACGTGGAAGGAGGCCCACAGTCCTGTCATTTTGAGCAGAAACCAGGGCAGTGCTAAGAAAGGTGGTTAAGGGCCAGGTAGCAACCAGTGGAACTGACAAGCCCTTTCATGAAGTACAATAGCGGAGGGTGACCCTTGAAGTGGGGAGGTAGACTACTGGGCTCTGTTCAAGCTTTCTGGGCCCAGGATGTTTTCCCCACACCTTATATGGCAGCGTCATGCCGGGTCAATTGTTCTACAGGCAGCTGTCCCACTGAACCTGATAAGCAGAATGCTATCACCTTGGGAACTGTGCCGTCGGCTAGAACTGAAAACTGAAAAATGGAATCCCTCGTTACCCTCTGAATGGGCAGCCTCTCTGTGAGTGACACAAACTTGGCTTTCACAGGTGTCACTTTGAAGGATGAGCCTCCCATCATCTCAGTGAGGAGTTACACAGTGATCAGAAAGCCACAAGCATGGATCCCTTTTCTCTCTTGCTGTCAAGGGAACCACTGCTTACAGAGCCCCAGCAACAAAATTCATCCAGGAAAGTGTCAGAGCCAAGGTAAGGATTGGCAGAGCTACTGTCAGCCTGTGCACAGTCTCATCTGGGCATTATTCTCAAGAGGGAAACTCAACATATCACCTTCTCACGAGTGACACAAAGTCGTGGCTAACTCTGCAAAATTTGTGATTGGCTGCTTTGCGGATGTCAGCTGACAGCAACACACACTGATTGCCCAAGATCACTTTCCTGCAGTAAACCTTGGCAAGCCCATGGAGCTGCCAATGGTGCAGATTCCTTGACCCAAGAGACACAGTAGCCTATGGCATCACAGTGAAATTCTCTGAAAAGTCCTCCATGGAATTCTTGATCATAGAAGACCAGCTCTGCTTCACTGACATCACTGCAGCCATTATCATCTTCTTTTACACTCGCTCAGGACACAGTCTGAGCCAAGAAAGAGCTTGGAAGAAGGAGATTTGAGTTCTTCCTGGAGCTCAGGCTGAACTACTAAGACACCTACGTGCTAAAAGCCACAGATCTCAATAACTTTCTCTCAAGACAGGAAAAATGAGTTTTCAGAGGCACTTTATAAACACCAGGCACTTCTTTCAGTTAGCACTCAACATCAACATGTCTTCAACAACAGCATAGTGAAGAAGACTTCCACCTGCAGCCCCCTGTATTTTGGAAACATAGCTGTAAAAGACACAGACTTGAATCTGAAAATCTGGCTTCATCATTTACTATCCAAGAGAGCTGTGAGTTCCTTTGCAAGAAGATAATGATGATATGCTCCACCTCATACATTTGTGTTAAGAACTAAATGAAATAATGCACACGAAACACTTCGCACAATGCCTGATGCATAGTCAATGCTCAATAAATACAAGATGTCATTATGACACTATTGTCTTCATCCCTATTATCGTTCTAAGTGATATAATCAGAGGAGAGACATTGGGAGAACAGAAAGCCATGATAGAGAAATTAGACCATTTGTACTTTGTTCTAAATTGGAAAAACAAAAACAAGAAAGTCACTTCATTTTGGTTTGGAATTTATTTTACTTTGTCAAATACTATAGAGTGTTTACTATATGCCAGTTACTGCTCTAAGCATAGAACTTATGGAATCAAGTTTCATTTAATTTTGTGGTGTCACTAATTCGATAACATCATATTATAACATATTGAAAAAATATTGTAAAGGTAAATATAACTAACATGAAGAATGCATATGCTTTTCTTTCATACATTCAAAGAATACTAACTGAATATAGTAGGCCAAAAGCCAGGCCTAGTACTAGCCACTGGGATGATAACGTTGAACAAGACAGACAAATTACCTACCTCAAATTTACAGTCTGTTGGGATGTTTGAAATAATCGTTCACTTCCCTTTTTTTCTGCATGAAGTTTCAATCCTTATTAAATCTAACATAGTTCAACCATTTATTTAGCTAGACTTGGATCTGCCCTAGATAAGCTACCTGGCTTCCCTAGGCAATTCATCAGTGACTCCCGGAAACTATGATCAACATGGATAACCAAGCAGAATCACCAATTGCCAGGTGTGGCTGCAGGAGATCTGGCTCAGAGTCCAGTACAGGTATCAGGATTAGCAATGGCAGGGCAATCAGGAAGCCTGAGCTGTCAGCTGACTCTAAGTGGAGTGGACAACAGAGACCTTTGAAGTCCTCCCTACAGCACTGCTTCAAGCCATGTGATCCGGCTGGTCAGGGCCACAGTGACAGGGGAAGCTGCTCTACAGTGATCCCCAGTGGGCGATCCAAGTTCAGTTGATGCCCTAATCATTCAGGAAGTCTCAGAGCAGAGCAGGTTGTGGGAAAGCAGGCTCTATGGCCACTGCAAGTCACAGGATGCCCTCGTGTTTAACTGATGTGGATGGGCCTCCTGGCCAGAAGAGTGCCTCTTGAATTATGCTCACAGTAGGACAAATACAAAGGACATCTGAATATAGACACATGATTGTATTTGTGCACACATTACAGTTATCTCAGTACAAATTGGGGCATACATTTTGAAATATCTTATTAAAGTGAGTGCCTCTGTGGGGCACCTGGATGGCTCAGTCAATTAAGCATCTGTCTTCAGCTCAGGTCATGATCTAAGGGTCCTGGGATCAAGCCCCACATTGTATGTGTGTTGGGGGAGGGTCTCTGCTCAGCAGGAATCTGCTTCTCCCTCTGCCCCTCCTCCTTGTGCTTGTGAGTACTCCCTCTCTGAAATAAACAAAATCTTTTAAAATAATTTTTAAAATGAATGCCTTGTTATAAAGAAAATATCCTACTCTGTTGCCATTAATCCTATTCCTAGTCTGCTATGCTTGGTCTATATTATGGGCTTCCTCATTCATTCATTCACTTGACAAATGTTCATTGAGCCCCTCACTACCAGGGCAGGGCCCCGGAAATACAGTGCCAAGCAAAACAGGCCACAGTTTTGCCTTTGTAAGTTTACTAGTCAAGTGGGCTAAGTGATCATTGAAATTACCAGTCAACAGATAAACATTTCCATGGTTTGAGAAACAGATCCTTTTTCTCCTTTAGTGGGTGCACATCCTCCTCTGCCCCCATTGCTACTGGACTTGGATATGTGACTGGCTTTAACCCAAAGGATGTTAGCAGACAAGATAGGAACAGAGGACTTCAACGTATTCGCTTCGTGCTCTCCTGCCCTTCTTCAGAAGAACTTAGCATAGCCACTGGTCCAAGGAAGGGGAGAGGACATGTGGAGCAGACACAAACTCGCCCACACCCAGGAGACAAGCCCGGGTGACCAATAGTCTGAAACAACATGAGAGCAACGGGTACAATCAGCTAAACTGCAGTAGACCTGCAGACCCATCAGCATGAGAGTAAATGCTTGTTTTTGTAAGCCTCTGAGTTTGGAAATGGTTTGTTTCACGGTGTAATTGTGGCAATAACTCTAATACAGAGCCAAACAAAGCAAGAGAATTTCCAACATTTTGAAAGTTTTATTATAATGTGCTACTTATTGTCTGTGAAAGAGAAATTATATCCCCGCAGAGACATTTTGGAAACATCAAGTTCCTTATCCTGTCTCTGAGGATGTAACCCCCTCTCCCTGTGCCACATCTGCATAGGGGCTTCATTCATCAATATCCCTTTTACTGGAGGTGAATAAAGGGAGAATAGGTCTCCCTGAGAAACCTATGCACAGGCTGTTTTTTCTAATGCACTCACCATTGCATGCCTGATTTTATGAATTCATATTTTAAGCAAGCTGTGAAGAAATTTGAGAAAATTTAGAAAAGAATGAGAAATGTTATCAAAGTTCTTGTAAATAAGGCATGAAGCCATGGGAAAGCACAGTGCTACCCTCATAATACTCTGTAGATATGGTTGATTGATGTTAAAGGAGAAGAATTGGGGGAGTGGGGTATCAGTTTTCCCAGAAATATGAATGTAAAATAAATTGACAAGTTCCTTCTTTTGCACTAAAGAGCAAACAAAACTAAGCAAGCCCTTTATACAGGGTAGTTCTAGGTTAGGTGCAAAAGAAAAACTCTTATCAGTTAAAATATGTTTCTAGAGAAAGCTGGACATCTCCTTTTAAACTTGTTTAACATGAGGAAAAGCAGGGGGTGCTGGGGGATGATCAGAGTCAGAGGACTGTATTGAATCACTGTTTCCCAGTATTTCTAGATTGTGGATCTCTTCAATGCAGTGAAAACCTCACAAACCATATCCCCAATGAGCATCAAAAACCGTTGTTGGGTTTTTTATATTTATTTATGTATTTTAGAGAGAGCGCACGCACAAGAGAGTGTGTGCATGAGAGCAGGGGGAAGGGCAGAGGGAAAGGAAGAAGGAGCAAGAGAATCCCAAGCCGACTCTATGCTGAATGGGGAGCCTGGTGCAGGGCTCCATCCCAGGACCTTGAGATCATGACCTGAGCCAAAATCAAGAGTAGCCACTTAACTTACTGAGCCATCCAGGCACCCTCCAAAACAGTGACTTTTTAATATTTATTTGAGAGAGACAGCATGCCTCAGAGTGGGGGGAAGGGCAGAGGGAGAGAACCTCAAGCAAACTCCCTGCTGAGTGGGAAGCCCAGCATGGACTCAATCTCACAACTCATGAGATCATGGCCTGAGCCAAAACCAAAAGTCAGATGCCTAACCGACTAAGTCACCCAGGTCCCCCAAAAAACAGTTTTTAAAGAAACTCAGTGACTCTAAGGGAAAAACTTAAGTTTCCATTGAGATGCCCACTAAGATGATATCTTTAAAAAAAAAAAAAGATTTTCATTCATCCAACAAAATTTCACTAAACATCTAGTTTGTATCTGGCACTGGTTGTTTTGTTTGTTTGTTTGTTTGTTTGTGGGGGTTGTTTTTTATTTTGGGGTTTTTTTTGCAGTTTTAATTACTGCTGTAAATGAAGTCAATCACCTGCCCTCCTGGAGTTTACCTTCTATCACAAGTGTGGAAACTTGGAGTAGAAATAATATCAATACAGTAAACTAGGTTGACTGCTTAAGACTATTTCTGGTTCTATAGTTCTTAGATAATTGTAGAGAAGGTCTATGAATTTGTGGTTTCATATATATATATACATATATAATAATAATAAAGACAAAGAACTCTCAGAGTTTTGAAATAAACAAGAATACAATTATGGAGATCATTTCCCCCAAAATCCATGTGTTTGTTCATTATTCATGACATTTTAAATTTTTAGAAAAAATGATAAAGTGAGTTTTAGGGGTGTCTCTCCTGTCCTTGTCTAAGTGCATTTTCCTTTATCTTTTCACTTCTAGTCCATTAAAAAAGGGACCAGGAAAATGTGGCCTGAACAGCTTGCTGCAATTCCCCACTGCTGAACTGGAGGGAGGATCTGAGATCAAGCATATACTCTAGACCTCCTGTTTTGTGAAGAACTGTGTCTAGACACATTAGTCAAATGGCACTTTTGGCTCATGAGAAGAAAAGCTTCCTCGCATCCTTTCTACAATGTCTCCCAGAGGATTCCATGTAGGAGCGGCACTCTGGCTGCACAGCTGAGGTCAGCTTGCAGAGGGTGCGGCTGCCTATCTGTCAAGTTCATTCATACATTACAGGCAACTAAAGGATGTGCCAAAAATAATTCCATCCTTTGATCCATAGCTCCCAGAACCACTTGGTAGGGGAGAAACCTGCCTGGCAGATGTTACAGACACAACTCATTTGAAGTTTCAAAGCTGATTATGGGTATCAATACCTGCTATGCTGCCTCTAGTGAGGGATTAAACATCGATCATAATGTTCTGTTTTGCATCTGTGTCTCATAATGACTTGCATTAGCACCTTGGTATTAGAGGTTGTATCCAAGATTGGTATTTTTCACAAAGCATGAAAGCAGTCATATTTATCAATGAATAGTGTATAGAGCCCAGGAACACTAGCTCACCCTCCTTTCCCCACAAATAACAAAAGTTCTCCCCATGTACTCACTCCTCTGTGGTTCTAGCAGCCTGCAACCCTGTGGGACAACCTGGCTTTCTAAAACTTGGCTTGTTAAAAAAGAAAAAAAAAAACCAGAAATCTATGAATAGTTTTTTATTATAGGTTACGTTTAGTTTATATGACTCTGTTTCTTACGTAAAAGAAAGAAAAACACCCAAAGGGTAGAACTGGACTTTTTTGAAGATAGAAAATAAGTAGTAAGGGCTCTAAATGCTTCTTATCAGTTAGGGATCCCAGCTTAGATCTCTGCCACTTGTTTATGGAACTGTTCTAGAAGCTCTGTGAGAGGATTGGTTTATCAAGCTTGTTTCTTGTCCTGAAGCCACCTTTGAAAAATACAGAAGCAACAGATTCTCTTTTAGTGGGCAGCCTTTACTGTCTTCAAGAAGCTATGGGTGCACACATACAAAACACACTGAGCACGTATTGTGTGTCAGGTGTTACATATGCTATCTCATTTTAACTTGACAACTATTCTTTGAGGTAGATGTAATTCGCATTTTTTTCCGATTGTGAAACTAAGGCTTACAGGCTAAGAATCTTCTCCAGGGTCACACAACTTGTAAGTGAAAAAGGTAGTATCCAACCCCTTGTTCTCTACCATTACACCACACAGCCTCCCGCTCCTGAGACATCATTTACCTTATTTCAGAAGCTTCATCCCTTTGGAGAAATGAGTTAAGGTAACTTGTGGGCAACTTAGTTCAGGCTCTTTGTGTCCAAATGCCTAATTCATAATCCATGCCCATTTTCCATCATTTATTAGAGGCCTTCATTCTTGGTAGCTTTTTCCCTTCAAAAAGGAGAAATCTATGTTGTTCTTAGCTAACATGTCCATACATGCTTTTCTCTGGACCAGAACACTAACAGCCAACCAGTAAGTGAGGGAGACCAAAGCTCTAAGGTTTCAGTCCTAGCAAACTTGCTTTGTAAATACGCTGTTACTCTCTGCTCTTTAAGAGTGCAATAAAGTTGGAGGGAAGGGCGAAAATTATAAACTTCTGGTTACAACATAGATTAAGTCCTGGGGATCTATTGCATAACATGGTGACTATAGTGAACAATATTATATTGTATGTTTGAAAGTTGATAAGAGCATAGTTCTCAGCACAAGCAAAAAAAATTGTAACTGTGTGGTAATGGATGGTAACTAGATTTACTGTGGGGAACGTTCGGCAATATATACAAATAACAAATCATTATATTGTATACCTCAAACTAAGATAATGCTATAAGTCAATTATACCTCAGTAAAAATTGGTAAATTAAAAAAAAGCTAAATGAAACTCTCCAGTTTAATGAGACCTTCTCCACATCAACAAAAGAAACCAACTCCTCAAAGTAGATGTTGAGTGAATTTCAATTTAAGTAGACGACAGTTTAAACCCCTTCTCAAACCAAAATAATCATGGGGATTCTTTTTATTTTTCATGAACGTGCAAAAGTATTTTGGTTTAATTTGAAATTCAGATAACAGAATACTAACTATATGATACACTCGCAACCATAAATACAGTTAGAAGATGTCCCTGTATTAATTTGCCAAAGTTTTATTAGCTAGCTCATAGGAAGATAACAAATGCAGATAGACCCCATCAAGTCCCTTATATGATCATACTCCAATGAAACAAGATAAGATAAATTAAAAATTATAAAACTCAATATTTAGCATTAGTGTGCAGGTATACGTAAGTATCATTCTAGGTACCATGTATACATTGGCATTATGACAAACCATATGAAATTAAATAAAAAGAGCCTTAAAAAATTCATGATTTTTGAACCAGTAATTTCACATTGCAAGAAAATAGCTTACAAGAAAAAAAGAAGTCAATTGCACAAATAATCCCTTTACGGCAGTAGTTAAACAGCAAAAAAATAAACACACAAGTGTCCAACAAGAGAAGAAATGACTCCACAAGCTATTTCATATATATATATATATTCGTATATATCATATATATATTCATATGTATCATATACGAATGTATTCATATATATATATGATAACCTCTGAAAGAGAGTTATTTAGATTCTATCAGTGCCTAGATAAATAAAATAACAGTAAGTGGAAAAAAACCAGAAGCCTAAGGTATTATTTTAACAATAATGTCATTTGTACAATCAATCACACTGAATTGAAGGTATTAATTTATATAATCGTCTTTCTATGAACCTTCTATGTACTCTTTAAGAGCAGAAGCCATGGCTTAGCTGCACAATAAACTTATATTGCAATGAAATGAATAAATTGGACTCTCTCTTACAAAATGCAACCCAAACTTGTCAGAATCCTAGCTTTTGTCAGATTCAATGTGCATATCTCCCTTAGAAAGGACAAAGCAAACCATTCTGACTATGCAATGCGAAAGAGATTTGGAAAGCAGGTAGAGATGCCAGTAGATCAGTTAGGAGCTAATTGGTAATTTAGGCAAGAAGCAATTGCCTATAGGCAAAGAACTGTTGTGTATTCACATAATTGAGAAAAAGAACAAAATATTGATCTATACAACAACAGAAATGAAGTTCATAAACATAGGTATAGAGAGGATGAATGTTTTATATGAAGTTCTAGAGAAGGCAAGACCAATTTTAGTGATACGGATCAGCATAATGGTTTCCTCTGGGAAGAGTATCAACTGGGAGAGGCCAAGAGGGAGCCCTGCAGATGGCTAGAAATGTTCCTTATCTTGGTCACGGTGGTCCTGTAAGGATGTATATGGATGCACACTTAAAATGTGCATATTGTGATTGCTATTTTGTTTTACAAAGTGTTTAAATATTGTTAGTGACCCAGGTTGGGTGGTGGCAGTCGAGACTGGCAAGAGAGAATAGATGACAGATTTGAAAGATAAAATCACTGAAAAGAAAAATGAGCTAATGCCTGCTTAGCACAGTGCCTGGTATACAGTACAGCTCGGCAAGTGTTATGATAATTGCCTGAAAAGTTTGGTGAGCAAATTAGATTAAATAATGTATATAAAGCATTTAGATCCTTGTTTGGGACATAGTAAATTCTCAAGGAGTGGTAACATTTTTTTTTAATTGATTAGGCTGTAAGCTCTTTTCACATTTAGTCTGCCTTGCTAGACCTGCTCTTCTTGCCTTTATCTGGAAGATAACCTAAACCCTACTAAGGTATGTCTGGAAAAGTCATTCTATACCCCCCTCTACGAGTTTTATTAACTAAGTGCACCACCATAGCTGGCTCCTAAGGCATCCTAAGGAACCCCTTATCAGAGGCTTTACCAGAAGCACTGAAAATAAAATCACATGAAATTGGTGCATGTACACTTTTACTCTCCCTCTGGTTGCTGCTCTGTCATATCAGGATTGTTAGCACCATTTCTTGCAACAGCGTATCAAGAGACTCCCTGCTAGGGTTAAAGCTCCTTAGCATCATGTGGGAGAGGACATCCCAGCACCATCTGCCAGGCCTGCAATTCTATTAAACTGTCAGCATGATAAATGACAAAGACAAGGCATTGGAACAGGAGAAAATCTACAGTGAAGCACTGTGGTCATAAAACAAGAAGAACCAAAATGGATTTAGGGCAAGTACACAAACCATCCTTTATAATAAAATTTTCACTTGCAAGGAGGGAACAAAGAGACTGAACTATAACTCCTGAGTACAAGCAGAAAGCAGTAAGACAATCAGTCCTCTCTCAGCCCTGGTGTGCCGTCACACATCAGTGATGCACGCTCCAGCATTTCCATCCCTGCTTCCAAGCAGCTCTCCTGGGGCTCACTGAAAACACACCTTGTCCACAGTGTGTGAGGAGATGGTATTTAGAGAGCTGGTTCTTCAGAGCAGCCCTTTTGCTTACAAAAATAAATAAATAAACATCTCTGCACTGGAAAATAATTTAGTTACTGCTCTTCAACTACAAATTATCTCAAGAGAGCGGTCGCCCAGTGCATCACTGCCCTGCATCTAAATTTAGTCCCCACCAATGACATCTTCTGTAAACAGAGCATTAGGTAATCAGGTTTCTGAATATTTGGGTTTTGGAATGAGTTCCAATAAGTCTCATTCAGAGTCGCCAGGTAATAATGCCAATAGTAGAAGCAATATTGACTCTATGGGATGACTACTGAGGTGCTAAGAGATTAAAGACGCTTTAACTACACCTTCTTCAAGTAGCAAAGGAACCAGTGGCAGCATAGTCATGAAAAATCTCCATGCACATAATGTTTCAGAAGCATTTCTAAAGAGAAATTTTATAAACACTGAATGATAATTAGAACTTATGTTATCTGGGCAGCCCCGGTGGCACAGCGGTTTGGTGCCGCCTGCAGCCCAGGGCATGATCCTGGAGACCCGAGATCGAGTCCCTTGTCGGGCTCCCTGCATGGAGCCTGCTTCTCCCTCTGCCTGTGTCTCTGCCTCTCTCTCTCTCTCTCTCTCTCTCTCTCTGTGTGTGTGTGTGTGTGTGTGTCGCTCATGAATAAATAAATAAAATCTTTAAAAAAAAAAAAAAAAGAACTTATGTTATTTTGGGTTTTTCTGACACTTTAACCAAAACTAGTAAAATAAGATTAGTGGTGGCTGAGTGAAAATGCAATCATCTCAATAACAAAACTAGGCACACCAGATTCATAATAATGTTGCATCTTCTGCATTTTTTGTGTATGTGCTCCATCAGTCACCACACTGACATGCTTGAATGCAGCAAGCTGAACACTATTCATTGCATGCCTTAGGTTTAAGACATATAGTAACTTTCCTTCCAGGCTTAAGACATGTGGGATTGGGGTATTTTATTGCTTTGGAAATAGAAAGTTAATAACTATGTTAACCAGTTAGATACGTGGGTGCTTCAATCAGATCATTAAACACAAACCTTAATGAGTTTCTTGGGCAAAAACCAGAAGAGAACAGAGACACAGAAAACAGACCCTTAAAAACACCTCCTGTCTCTGCTAATACATAGGCATATGATGCAATTATTCATCCATTTCAAGTGAAGCAAGAGCACTTAAAATATCTGGCAGTTACTCCACTACTCAATTTGCGTGTCAACATTTCTATTATATTAAAGGAAATAGAAATGAAGTCAGCAAATTCGGTAAGAGCCTTGTTACTTTTTGCCAACTTATTCAATACAGAAGTAAATATCCAGTTATTTGATACATTTCCTCCATATTGCCTTATGGATTTGGTTAATATTTGTTATGTTTTCTTAATAGGTTTTCTAGGAATATTCTTCAATATTTCTATAAATCAGAAAACATGATTTAATACCACTTTGGGAAAGGATTGGAGGACTCCAGAGCAGTGGGTCCAGGCCTCTGCAGTGAATGTCACTCCTATTTTGTTCCTGATAGCCGTCAGAACACTTCTCTACTACTCGGAAGCTTCCCCAAATCAAGCTCCCACAGAAATTTGCTGATTCATTATAGGATGGGACAGTGCTGTGAAGTGTGAGAAATAGTGGGCTATGGCCTGATTTGTGTCACAGCACTAATCTTCACCAGCCCTGGGATTTTGCAGAAATTATAGTACTAGTTACTTTTTTCAGCTGACCACTTGCTATGGCCAGATACTATACTAAGCACTTCATACCCTCCAGCTCATCTAATCCACTGAAAAGTCTCTACGGACAATATTATTTCCCCAGTTTTTCAAACAAGGAATCTGAGAATCAGAGAAGGTGGTAAGTTGCTCCAAGTCCCACAGGAGGAAGTAGCAGGTCTAACCTTAGTGTTGAACTGGCTCCTGACTACCGCACACACTCTCCGGGTATTTCACCTTTAAAATAGTATAATAGTACCATCCATGCTTGTCTCATAAGGATGCTGGGAGAAATCAATACTGAACACACACGTGAAGCACCTAGAAAACTAAAAAGTGCTATGCAAATGTACAGTGTTTGCATAATTCTGAAATCCTTGGGCTTCAAATTATAGAATGTCCATCTGAAACTGGATTAAGCAAAAAGAATGTATTGGTTCATGTAACTGGCAACTCCAAGGCAAGCAGAGCTGGACTCAGGGGTAAGGGATGGCTCAGATAATACTGCCAGGATTTTCTTTTATCTCTTAGCTCCCCTTTCTCCTGCTTTGGCTGCATCACCATGCAGGCGCTTCCTCATGGTGGCAAGATACTCAACCTATTCTCACACCTGGGGAAAGAGGATGCTTTCTTGGATGTCATAGCCAATATTCCAGGATCACAGCACATTATGTCACATGACCATCCCTGAACCAGTCACAGAGTGGAGCGATGTACTGATTTGTTTCCATCTGGGTCATTTGCCCACCTCAAGATCCTAGTGCAAAGTCAACTTCCCACATACCACCAGGATGGAGGATGGCAGTGCCCTGGGGACACTGGAGCTCTCTTAATAGGAGAAGAAGCCACACAGGAAAACACCCACTAAAATATGTTAATAATAAACACTGTGTACATTTATTTTGAAGAACACAGAGAAATATATAGAATTGTTGAATCATTATATTATACACTGGAAACAAATATAACACTGTATTTTAAATATACTGGAATAAAAAAATAATAATAATAAACACTGTGCTTCATATTTGTTTTGTAGGACAACGACAGAGAATGCCTAGCAAATAATATTAGCTACCTAATATATGTAGAATTCTCCAAAGTTAGAAAGGGCTTCTATATACACTAAATCATTCTATTCTTATATCTTTACCAAGTACAAATCACCATTTTACAGATAAGTAAACTGAATCTCAGCATAATATAGAGATTTACCCAAAGCCACAAAACTGATAGGAGATAAGCCAGAATTTGAACATCTTCTGACCACAATTCAGTAATCTGAGGAGGTGGTGCAGGTTTAATACTGTGGATTTTGATTAAATGTGCCCTGGAAGCAAATTTGCCTTTAAGAAAGCACTACAAAGCACAAAAGTTCAGATAACAATATCTTTCTACCCCATACTTTGAAGAAATAATTAACTGTCACTGAGTGTGAACATTTGCAACAAAACATGTCATTCTACTACTTACTTCTTTACTATATTGGACATTCTTGGTGGCAAAGTAAATTTATTGGTCCAGTCCTTTGGGAAGGCAATTTGGTAATAAAATATCAAGGACTATAAAAATGCCCATATTCTTTGACTTAAAATTCTACTCCTGGAAATTTATCCTGTGAAAATGATTGAAATAAGTGAAGAAAAATTCATGTGTATAAAACATTCATAGCAACATTAATCATAACACTAACATTTTTTAATTCAAAGAGAATATATGTAAAGTGCTTAGCAGGATGCCTCATGACCAGTTAATGTAGGCTGCAATAATTCCCTGCTTATTCTCGAATGCTAACAGATCCTCATATTTGTGTCCCATCTGTATGGAAGGTTCTTCTCCCATATACATTTTAATCCTTTTTTTTGGGTCTCTGCCCAAATGTGACCCCACTAAAGGGGACTTTCCATCCCTCTAAACAGCATATCCTCACTGTCCTTTTCCATCTTCTTGCTATGCTTTGTTTTCTTTAGCACTTACTTCTGCCTCATACATGATATATTTATTTGGTTTTTGCTGTTGTCCTTTTTTGCCCCATGAGAAGGTAAGCTCCATGAAGGCAGGGACTTTGGTTAGTTCATCACAATGTGTCCAACATCTAGAAGACTATCTGGAACACTGTTGAATAAATATTATGTCTGTCTTAATTCTTAAACCTTTGGCTTCCTTATTTCTTCATGTATCAATAATTTTTAGTTTGCCAACTCCTTGGGATTTTATTGTCAGAAATATGGCTCAGGCAGAGGCAAGATGGATCAGCATGGGGAGAACTCTGATGTATAGATCCAGAAGGGCTAGTGGATGGCCAAAGGGCCAAGATCTGAACATACAAGCACAGGCTGGACTTGACATTCATGATAAGGGCATGGGAGAAGTAAGTCTTATGGTAAGTCTAGACCTAGATATTCAACTCATAAGAAAAGAATGAGAGGAGGGTGGGAATCTAGGACATAGAGTCTATCAAATATGGTACAGACCAGGCCATCAATAAAGATGATCAAAGAAGCACAGCCTCCCTAAGGTATCCTACCATAGGAAGAATAAGATTCTGGGAAAAAAATTTCAGCCACTGGGCCACATGAGATGCCAGAGAAGAATGTTATTATTGAGAAACTTAGATCCAAAGCAGAGGTCCCAGTTACTGGGTTACACTGAGGGCCAACACACTGGTGATTCATTGGCCAAGGGCTGCCCTGGAGGGAAGGAAACTTCTAGGCACTTCCAGGGAAAACAACCCCAGTAGCTGAAGCTCATCCGTCCAAAAGAAGAGCTGCAAGTGTTGGCTGAAAGGCCAAGGCATACTAGAACAGGGCGCAGAGAGTAGGCACAAAAAAACAAATGGTATAAAGGATCCAAGGATGCGGTGGCTTTGTAATAATGGTGAAGTAGCTAGGCTGAACTACTTTTCCTAGAATTCCCATACAACTAAATTTCCAGTTAGGGAGGAGCAAAAAATACACTCTGTGCAAGATTTGGAATGAGAAAGTGGAGCCGCGGCCATTTTTATTCTTGTGCTCAGAAAGTGGAGGCAGGTATTTTTGGTAGCTCACACATGTTGCTGCTTTCCTTATTGATATGAAGCAGTGACCAGGCCTATAACTTACCCTTGGATCAGGTAACTCCAGGATAACTCCACCTTGCCCTGAATCCTGCTGCATTTTCTACACACCTGGGTCAGGTATGTTTAGCTCCACGACAAAGGATATCAGCCGCAGTTAAGCGACTGACTCTTGGTTTTTGCTTGGGTGGTGATCTCATGGGTCCTGAGACTGAGACCCACATGGGGCTCCCAGCTCAGCCAGGAGTCTGCTTGAGATTCTCTCCCTCTGCCCCTCCCCCCACTCGAGTGTGCATGAGAGCATTCACTATCTCTCTCAAATAAATAGATAAATCTTTTTTTAAAAAAAGGTGTGTGGGAAGGATATTAGCTTCTCCTGCAAGTCACCCATGACATCAAGGTAGGAGACAGCAAAGACTGACATCCAGCTCATGCTCATGGATTCCAACTGGTCCTTGTTCTTCTCATATTCTTTTTATCCATTTCTTTTCCCATCTGCTTGCTCTTCAGACTTTAGGATCCCATCAGATATGAGATGACAGCCTCACAAAGATTGTTCAACAAGCTCCCACTGTATCAGGTGAAATCCCTATTTTAAAAATCACATATATACACAAATCATGGAGATAGATATAGATAGATATAGATATAGATATAGATATAGATATAGATATAGATATAGATATAGATAGATACAGATATAGATATAGGTATATTTCCTAGTGGTTCTATTTCTCTCCTTAACCCTGACTGACACAAAGTGGTTGTGGCTGGAGGACAGACTTTGTTTGCCAAAGTTTACTATTGGATTGATTTTGCTTCAAAAAACATTAAAAACCTGTACATTATGAAAACCCAATGTGATTTAATTAATGTCTATTTTAAGTATTAGTCCACTCCCCTAAGACAAGGTTTGCACAAAACAGTCTAAAGTACAGTTACAGGAAATCCTTAACAAGAAAAATAATTATGTAAAAACTTTAAATTATTTACTCTGAATAAAATTAATTCTTACCAGTAATGCTGGAGATCTATCCTAATGGGTTGTTTAAAACTAATTCTCATGAACCTTCTTTTAACCCAGCAATAGATTTTCCTAAGTATATCATCAATTTCAATAAATCTTTTCATTCTGCCATTAAACATGAATTTTACAAGTTTTATTCCTAAACAACTTAATTAACTGGTTGGGAGATTGAAGAATATTCTTGCAAAGAAAAAAATGTGCTGCCTTTACAGCTTAAGTTATTAGCTTGAGAAAGCGAATCACTCAGTAATTGAATAAAGAATCACTATAAATATTTAGTAGTTCTATATTCTGATGCAACTCTGCATCAATCTGTCACACTGATAAATTCATTAACAATTTAAGCCTGGAGTTTGGGTCTAAACACACTCTGAATTATTTATTCCATCATAAAACTGTACAGCCTCTCTGGAAGGTCTAACTGTTGGTGGTAAAGTTCCACTAATGTGCATTTATAGTAATAAGAGAAACAATAGCAGCCATGTCTCTCAGGATCTAAATCAGAAAAAATGCTAAGTCTACTGAGAGAGGGCCCATCTTCCTAATGAAAATCTGCACGCTGTTGCTATATCCATTACAGAAGGCAGACACCATTCTCAAATTTCTCTTGATTTAATGCTCTGGTCACAGCATTCTCACAGACTCCTGTGTTCCATTGTAAGGTTAGGACACTTTCATTCACCCAAAAGCAAGACATTGAATGAGGGATGAATTTAATAGCAGAGCAATGTTGAACTGAATTCAAATTGTGGTTAACTTTATATACATCTGACCAGAAAGTAATTAATGGAAGAAACATTAAGAAGAGTTTTCTGCCTATGCTGTTGGATTTTTTTGTCTTTCTGTCTTCAAGATAACATTTACTAAACATTTACTCTGTGTCAGGAACTGAAATAATTTTGTTTACATATGTCATCTTTACTTTAGCTCTGCTGAGTGGGTACCATCATTCTCCCCCCACTTCATTTTGTTCAAATTTTACTGAGATATAACTGATATATAACGTTAAATTAGTTAAAGGTGTACAACTTAACAACTTAATGTATGTATATCTGTATGGTGAAATGATTACCTCAATAAGTCTAGTTAATATCCATCATTTCACATAGTCACAGATTTTTTTCTTGTGGTAAGAACTTTTAAGATCTACTCTTTTAGCAACTTTCAGATATATAATCCAGTATTGCTAATTATAATCACTATGATGTACATTACATCCCCAGAACTTATTTATCTTATAACTAGAAGTTTGTACCTTTTGACCACCTTCACTCACCAGCCCCCAATCCCTGCCTCTTGTGTCCACCAATCTGCTCTCCATGTCTACAACTTTGGGTTTTTTTAAGATACCACATGTAAGTGAGATCATACAGTATTTGTCTGTTTGATATATTTCACTTAGTGTAATGCCCAAAAGGTCCATCTGGATTCTCACAATGGCAGGATTTCTCTTTTTATGGCTGAATAATACTCCATTGCATATCATGTGTCAACTGAGATTTAGATTGTTTCCATGCTTTGGCTACTGTAAATAACACTCCAACAAAGAAAGACAATGGGGGTGTAGATATCTTTTTGAGATAGTGATTTTGTTTCCTTTGGATATATACCCAAGGATATCCAAGTGGAATTCTTGGATCATACGGGAGTTCTGTTTTTATTTTTTTGAGGAACTTCCATACTATTTTCCATAGCAGCTGCACCAATTTACATTCCAACCAAAAGTGCACAAGGGTTCCCTTTTTTCCACATCCTCATCACTAATGCTTGTTATTTCTTGCCTTTTTGATAATAGACATTTTAACAGGTGTGAAGTGGTATCTCATTGTGGTTTTGATTTGCATTTTCCTGATGATGAGTGACGCTGAGCACCTTTTCACATATCTGTTGGCCATCTGTATGCCTTCTTTGGGAAAATGTCTATACAGTTTCTCTGTCCATCTCTAATTAGCTCATTTGGGGCTTTGCTATTAAGTTTTATGAGTTCTTCATATATGTTGGTTATTAACCTCTTATCAAATAAATGATTTGCAAATGTTTGCTCCCATTCCTTACGTTGCCTTTTCATTTTGTTAATGGTTTCCTTTGTTGTGCAGAAATTTTTTAATTTTATGTAGTCCCACTTGTTTAGTTTTGTTTTTGTTCCCTTTAATTTTGGCATCAAATACAAAAAATCATTGCCAAGAGTAATGTCAAGGAGCTTACCCTCTATATTTTCTTCTAGGAGTTTTATCGTTATAGGCTCCTCATTTTAAAAATATGAAAAATAGGGATCCCTGGGTGGCGCAGCGGTTTATCGCCTGCCTTTGGCCCAGGGTGCGATCCTGGAGACCTGGGATTGAGTCCCACGTCGGGCTCCCGGTGCATGGAGCCTGCTTCTCCCTCTGCCTATGTCTCTGCCTCTGTGTGTGTGTGTGTGACTATCATAAATAAATTTTTAAAAAATTTTTAAAAAATATGAAAAATAAGGCTCAGAGAAGTTAAACAATTTATTCCAACGTCACAAAATCAGGATTTTATGGTGCTGGGATCTGAACCAGGTCTATTGCCAAAGCCAATGCTCTTAATTACTTCTCTCTACACCCTTAACTTTACAAAAAGTAAACATAAAAAGACCATGGAGAGAAGGGCTATCTCATGCCTTTAAGACATGGTTCTTCTATTTTTCATCTAATGCTGTGGAGCAAATCAACCCCAAACTTAATGGTTTATAACAACAAGAATCATTTATTTTCTCATAATTTCATACATGTGGGTCAAGAATTTGGCAGTGTCTTGGCTGGAGAGTTCTGGCTCAGGTCTCTCATAGAGGCTAGATGTCTACTGAGACTTCAGCCACCTGAATCCATAAGTGAAGCTGGAGGATCTACTTCCAAGGTGTCTTATTGAGATGGCTGTCAAGTTGGTGCTGGCTTTTGGCAGGAGGCCCCCACTCTTCTACATGTGAGCCTTTCCACTGGGCTGCATGAGTGTCCTCACAGAATGATGGCTGGCTTTGTCCAGAACTAGCAATCCATGAAACCCAGTAAGAAACTGTAACATATTTTACACTCTAGCCTCAAAAGTCATACACTGTGACATCCACAATATTCTACTGGTCACACAAGTCAATTCTGACTCCATGTATGAAGGGATGACAAGAGTGGTGCGAACACCAGGAGGTAAGGATCCCTGGTAACCATGTTGAAGGCTTGTCATGTCAGTCCTCTTGCTATTCTTACAACAATTAACAGATGACTTTCTGCCTATGACCATGTTTCAATTGCCTCTCTGGCCACCCAATTAGAAAGCCACAAAATTACTGCAAAACTACTGAATCGCAGAGTATCCATAGTTGGTGGTACAAATGTCAGCAGCTGACCCTGTTCAGAGTGGGTGGCACTAAACAGAAAAAGATGGCTTTCTGAATACAGGATCTTAAGAGAGAAAGAAAGGCAACATGAGAAAGAGAGTAGAAGGCAGATCATAGAGAATGTGGAAACTACAGGAGGGAGAAGGAGCACAATGGAAACTGAGGAAAAGGGAAAGGGTGTGTGAGGAAGGGAAAGCAAGTTTAACTGGATTTGGAGTAAAGGCATCAAATCCCCAAAGACTGAGGCACTGACAGTGAGTCTATAAGAAGGAGACCTTGTACCCAGAGCCCCCCACTCAGCATGAGGACAGGAGATCAGCAAAAGGACATAGAAACTGAATGGGACACATACCCACCACCACAGACATGAGAAGAAAGAGTATTCCCCTGGCTAGGAGGGCTTGTGACCAACACTAGGCCCACACCTCAGTGGAGTATATTTTAAAACATATATTAGAAAAGTAATACATGTTGCTGAAAACTCAAACAGTGCAGCAGTAATAAAAACAGAAATTAGAAGTCCCCCACCCCCTAAACATGAATACCATTTACAATCTGGTATAAGTCTTTGTTCCTTTTCTGAGATGGTACAGCCATATAAAGATACGAGATGGCCCTGTATGTATTCTACTGCAATTGCTTTTTCATAGAAAAATGTACTTTTGATATTTTTCTGTGTTAGTAACAGAAATGCCTCATTCTTTTTAAGTTTCTTGATATTCCTTTTTTATGATTGTTGCGTGACTTATTTAATCGATCCCCTAAGAAAGGGCATTTGAATTACTTCTAATTACTCATTGCTATAAACAATGCTTAAGGAAACATCCTGTGTAATATCCTTGCATAATTGTGGGAGCGTTTCTGTGGAAAAAAAATCCCAGAAGTAAGATTGCTGGATCAAAGTGTATGCACATTCAAATTTTTAATAGATATTGCCGTCCCAAAAGGTTGTACCAATTTGCATGCATGTATTTTACATTCGATGTTTGTGATTAACTTAACTTTCAAGCAAACTCAACTATAAGCATATTCATAATTTAAATAAGTTTTTGTCAAATAGTTCTAAGCCTAGTGTGTTATGGTGAAAATTCCATGCACTTGGAAAGAATCATTATATTGTAGGGTAAAATATGTCAGATGAACAAAACATTGTACTTACTCAAGTAATTATGTACATATTTCCACAGATTCAAGGCTTTCAGCTACCATATGGCACCATTCCAGAAGCTGCAGTGTCTCCCTGATTTTCCCATGGCTTTCCAATTCCCAACGTTTTTCAGGAATTCCTTCTATGTAGAAAAACCATCTGAAAGCCAGGATCATTTTAGTGTGTGTGGGCTTTATTTGTGACCCTTTTCAGGAGTATTTGCATTTTAGGATTGGGTGTAGAGAAGTTAATTTTTAATGGTATTATTTCTGATGAAAGTGTTAAAAGGGATTTAAACAAATACAAGGGGAGATGAAAGTCACTAAAGATAACATCACAGTTACCTAGAAAACTACTTCCAGGAAATGAACAGAAGAAACCTCTGCCCACTCTATCTGGTAGCATATGTGTGGTCCCAGTCAATAGACTGCCATCTACTAGTAAATATTTTCAATTTCCCTTGGTTGACCCTTAAAATAGTCACTACCAGCCAAATTTCTCTGCCTGCCTGCCTGTGGCCCCTTTATCCACCTCATTTGCCAGGAATCACAACAGGCAGAGAAGCTAAGCTAAAAGAGACTCCACACCCTTCCTGAATCCTTGGAAAGACTCCCTTCTGAGTGCAAGCAATCTCCCTCGGGTCTTGACTACAAATCACCTCCCAGATTCCTTCAAGGCTGAAAGGAAATGAAAAGTAGCTCCATTTCACTAAGACCTGAGGATTATTTGAATAGGTTAAAGTTTCATTTAGACCACTCTTCAGGATAATGGGAATGCTTTTCACAATATTATTCTCTTCTCATGAATACATTTGTATTTCTTTCTTACCTGTTTCTCTATCTGGTCATAGATTTTGTTAACTGGATTCTAGGTAAGCATGAAAAACACCTGTTCGGTATCCATTTGTCTCCCCCATAAGGATATGGCCAATTCATATTCCCCTCTCCTCCAACTCAGCCCAGTAGCACCCAAGTTGACAACCCCAGTCTCTGCTACTTCCACTTCAGTTGTGGGAGGTAGTGGGGTGGGGAGTTCTGTGTCAGCTATGTGACAGGGGCCTGGCTGGTGCTCAGGAGCAAATTAACTAAGACTCTTGTAGAGTGAGTTCCACTGCTATCATTCAACTTGGAAAACTAGTCTACTTAGTTACAGTTCTAAGTAACTATTCACATAATTTGTCAGAAAAAAATCCTCTTCTTAGCAAATAATGAAAAGACCCATCAGAAGCATTAGTTCATGAGCACTGACATAAAAAAACATGGGTCAGAGTGGCTTCCTATGTTGAATGGTCCCCACCTTACATTAATTAGCACTACTAAACCCTATTCTCATTATTTAGGATGCATGGGTTAGCTGGTATATAAAATGTTTTGGACTCTGATACACAACAAACCCTATACCATTGGTAAGCCATTAATGTTTGTTCATCTATTTATTCAACACATGTTTATGAGGACTGGTATGAGCAAGGCACTGGGTTGGAGCTATTGTGGAAACAGTTCTAGGTACTGAAAGATAGACAAGTACGCCCAGGATGTGTCTTTTAAAAATATTTTTACTTTGGCAAAGCCAACAGGGGAAGAAATAAGCATATCCTTTTCCAAACTTGTAATTATCTAGAGTCATGTCGCAGAATAGGGAAGGGTGGTAGAGCTGCGGCCAGTGGATGCGGAACCTGACCACAGCTTGCTGCTGACCCTCTACAACAGCCCAAGTCATGCATTGCCAAAGCTGCCAAAGGCTGGCTTGGGTCTCACGGTGGAGACTAAACAATACTGGGGGTCCAGCACAACTCAAAGACAGCTTTGAAAATTCTGCTTGATAGACTAAAGTGAGATGATTAGGTGGGACATATGTATGTTAACACACTGTTCTACTCCACATGAAGTTAGCATAGTGTGGCAGAGATGGCTAGCTAACCTCCCAAAATTTATGCTCCTTCTGTAGTGTGAATTTGTTTCTATGATGTGACTGTCCAGCCAGATTTTATTACCCAGTACTCTGTTTATCAAGGTGTGACCTTCTGACTAGTTTTCACCAGTGGAGTATGAGTAGAATGATAGGTGTCATTTTTAGGATTTTCCATTACCCAGAAGACAGAAGATCCACACAATGGAGGGAACCTGGGTGTGTGAATTACTATAAGTAAGAAAGCCCCCCTGCTGAGCAGAATTATACACATCAGACTGTTACATGATAGAGAAATAATCTTTTCTTGTGTTATGCCACTTAAAAGTTTGAGGTTTATTTATCATAGCAGTTAGTTTCACCCTATATTATAGAGAGGCAGAATTAAACTTAAGGAATAAGCGGCAGGCACCTACTCCCTATACTCGATAGGGAAAAAGCATTTGGAAGTTTTCTAATTCATAACACTGAGAAGGAAACAGTAGTTGAGGATAACATTTGAACATATAGTTAACACATGTCAGAGTAAGCATGAGACTAATTCAGTGTCTCCAGGAAATGGTCAACTCTCAGTTTCCCTGGTTTTCCACTCTACTTGACTTCTGCAGGTGGAGAGGGGTCTAGAAGCAGAGAGGAGAAAGCTAAATCCTTCTGCAGGCTAATCAGAGATCTGGGAGCCAGTAACTAAGGCCACTGATCAAGGAGTTTTCAACTGTAGAATCTGGGGGCCAGAATAGGAGGGAAAAAATGGATAGAGAACACTCCCAAATAACTACAAGGCCAGGTAGGTGAGATGCCTGCCTAGATGTCTTCCCAGGGGAAGACAGCACAGCCCCTTGCAGGGCATGGAAGGCTGGGGAGATCAGAGAAAGGCATTGGAAATTCATTCTGAGGAGGGGCACAATCTTGATAAAGGTTTTCATGTACAAAAAAATCCAGTGAGAAAATGGCGATTCGGTCAGCCCCGGTGGTGCAGCAGTTTAGTGCCACCTGCAGCCCGGGGCGTGATCCTGGAAACCCTGGATCGAGACCCACGTCAGGCTCGCTGCATGGAGCCTGCTTCTCCCTCTGCCTGTGTCTCTGCCTCTCATTCTCTCTCTGTGTCTCTACGAATAAATAAATAAAATCTTTAAAAAAAAAAAAAAGAAAGAAAATGGTGATTCTTTCGGAAATGGTTATTCTTTGATCATTCTCACAGATAATTCTCTACAAACCACTCCACTGACTTTTAGATCAATTTTGCAAGCCTTACCTCTTTTCATGTTTGCTTACAACTCTTGGAGGTGAGCCTCCCTGTTCAAACTGTCATGTAAAATCTCTGATACAGATATAATGTTTGCATATTTTCCTTATCTCTTGATTAAAAACTCACATTCTTTACCGCATAAAGTGAATGCCTTCAAAAAGCCAGTTTTATTTATTTAACCTTGCTAGTTCACTTGAATCACTACCAACAAGCTCACTCTATATTTGCTTTTGGTTATAAAAATCTTCTGATTTTATATTTCTTGAATCAGATATCAAGTATTAATGAACACATATAAAAAACAAACCAAGTATTTCTCATGGGATTGGAAACCTTTGGAAAACTCTGTCTGATTAATTTCATCACCATTTCTTCTCTCCAAGGAGCAGCCTTGGCTCTTAGATCACATAACTGTAAAATTCGTGGGTCAATAGAAATGAATATGGTGAAGTATTATAATCAGGGCTATTAACCCCTTATGGAATACTTTCTAGTCGAAGGTGCTTGAGCCTCCAAAGGATCTCATCAGTTTCAAGAAGCCTGAGAAGAAGAAAAGAAGAAAAGAAGAAGAAGAAGAAGAAGAAGAAGAAGAAGAAGAAGAAGAAGAAGAAGAAGAAGAAGAAGAAGAAGAAGAAGAAGAAGAAGAAGAAGAAGAAGAAGAAGGAGAAGAAAAGAAGAAGAAGAGGAAGAAGAAGACATAGCCCAAGCCCCCAAGCCTCTGGAAATATTTTTACAGCTAAAGAATAGAATACAGAGCTCTTTTTTTATAGCAATACAAATGATATCACAGATGGAAACTTCCCTTCCAACTTAAAGAAAGATTAAAAGTGATTTCATTTTTACATGTTATAGTACTTTAGGCACAGACCATCTTCATAACAACTTTGTACTTTATTCATGTCTTCAATTATTTTAATGTTTATTTCAGGAGATTACTTATCTCATTGAACCAGACATATATCAACACGGTGGAAACTCAGGCAGAGATAAGCTCATTAGCACCCGTGGCAGTGATGCACAGAAATGAGGCAAAACCTAATGTTGGGCTGGCTATTGGTTGCTAGAACCCAGGTCAGCATAACATACCACACAGGGGGATAAGGGAGGCAGGAAAAGGCAAAGCAGGTGCAGTATCAAGAAGCTGGAAGCCATTCCATGAGAGGCAATTGGTTCAGACCACCCCAGGATCAGAGAAGGCTACCCCGGATTTTATCCTCTTCCTACCACGTGGTAGCTATATGACCTTGGACAGCTACCTAAAACCTTCCCATCTCTAAATTTGGGGTGTAATAGTACCTAAGGTTCTTAGAACAGTCAGTTTATTAGTTTGCTAGGGCTGCTATAACAGAAAACCACAAACAGGTGGCTTAAACAACAGAGTATCTATTGTCTCATGGTTCTGAAACTGTTAGAAAGTAAGAAGTCTGAAATCAAAGCATTGATGGGTTTAATTTCTTCTGAGAGCTATGAGTGAAGGCTGAGTCCAAGGCCTCTCTCCTTGGCTTACAGATGGCCATCTTCTCCCTATGTCCCTTCACGTCACCTTCCCTCCACACATTTCCATTTCTGTGTCAGACTTCCTTTTTTTACAGGAATATTGGTCATATTGGACTGGGGGCCCATCCTCCTCTCATATGACCTCAACTTAATTATTCACATCTGCAATAATCTTATTTTCCAAATAAGTTCATGCACTGAGGTTCTGGTGGTTGGAACTTCTACATATGAATTTGGGAAGTGACACAATTCAAGTGTAACAACCAGTGTGCAAAAAAAAAGAAAAAAAGTTAATTGCTATTTTGACCCAGTGCCTTTGGGTGTGGTGTCACCCCCAAGACAGCTATAGCCACACTGGTGGCTGACCGAGGAGGGCTCTGCCAAGTTGGCATCATTGAGGCTCCACTGCTGTATGAGATGCTTTCTCTGGAGTCATACCTGTCTAGTTAACTGGTCCCATTGCAGAATGGGACCCTCTGGGCCAGGACCCAGGGGACTTAAGGCATGCTTGAAGGAATTTTTATTTTGTCTTCTAGGTCAGCGGGTCTCAAACTTCATACACCCAGGAGCTTATTAGAACAGCAGATGCCTGAGCTACACCCAGGAGATTGTGATTCAGCCAAATCCACCTGAACCAAGGCCCAGGAATTCATGCTACTACTTTCCACTTCCACACTCAAAGCAAGTATCATTCATCAATTAGAGAACTCTGCCTTGTCGAACCTGGAAGTGGTCACAGAATCCTTCTCAACACAGCTCCCCAGGCAACTAACAACAATTGATGGTGAGATGAGCTCAATCTGCTATTCCTGCCTCAGCCTTAGAGCAACTCTGGGTCTCCTGGGGTGAAAACCATGCACTCTACACAAGAGCCTATACTACCTGTGCCTGAAAGAAAAGCTGAACGTGGGGCACATTCAGGTTGCTCTTTCTCGATCTCCTCCCTGCCCTGGGTTTCTGCTGGATGGATGAAACCATACTGAAATATAAGGGCAGACCAACTATTTTGGGCAACTTAGCCAACCCTATGGAACTGGCAACTTAGACATGGGCAGTTGGGATCTTGACACTGGCTAGTTTTATAGCCTAAGGAAATGTCTCTGGACTTTGTAAAATGTGGCATCATTCTCAATGAACTGTCATGTCCTTTTTCACCTTAACGCAACTGATTCTGAATATGGGGTCAGTGAAAATCCAAAGAGAAGAACTACATTGGCCAATATTTTAAGCAAATAAAAGCTGGAGACCTCAGTGAAGTGAGTTCAGTAGAAATATTAACATTTGAGTGCCTAAAATGTAGCTAAAAGCACTGTATGTCTTGTAATCTCTTATCCTGTCCCTCTGAAGTATGTAGGTGTTGTTATATCAGTTTTTCAGATGAGAAGGCTGGGGCCCAGAGAAGTTGAGCTAACTTGCCCAAGATCATATATCTGATTTAAAGGGGGAAAAAAAAAAACCTCTAGAACTCAAATGTCTTTTGACACACCAAACTCTGTTCTTTCCAACATACTTAGTTTCAAAATCCTTTTAAAATGGTGCAGAAATGGATTTAAAATTAGAAGAATGTATGAGGTTGAGTCACACAGAATTGTCAATATTCAACTTTTTTGTTCTCTAAAAATGACAATTTCACAAGTTTAACCTCACAGGTGATTCTTGCACATGCTGTTCTTGAGCTGATTTACTTTGCTCCCCCACATCTCTCCTACCAGCCAGACAACCAGGTAAACTGATCCCTGCTGGTCTCTAAATCTCAGAATGTGGTAAGTTTGGCAGGGCAGAAGCAGCTCTGGCCACTGAAAATGCAGAAATCATCCACTAAGAACCTAGAGTAACCACAAAATTGCTCAAACATCTGTCTCAACTTACTTGAAATCTGTGTAGGAGATTCAAATACATAGTCCCATCCAAGCAAACTGCATTCCCTTTCCATACCAGCTCCAAAGCCTCCCTCTCAATGCTTTTATCTTCCCTCCCCTCTCCCTTGCCCTTCCCCCCCCCCCAACCCTTCGTCCCTGTCCCTCCGTCCCTTCGTTTTGTGGATTGACTTAGCTCTGTAGAGGTAAGAAAGGATCTTCCCTATTCAGTTGAAAGAAGAGGAGAGGACTTGAAATCATGATCAAAGTCTTATTAGAGAGCTAGAAGGAGTTGGATTGTTTGAACAATTCCATGCTAGTCATTTCTGCCCTCTAACACAGATTTCGGGTGATTTGTTGTTTGTTTTTTCCATATGTTCTCCTTAGCCTGTGTGGAGTCCCAAAGAATAAAGAGTTTCTTTGAATTTCCTTGAATAATGACTTTTTGTTAGTAGTTTATTTTAGTACTCACTCTGTATTTTCTACATCTTGGAAGACTGGTTGACTTCCAAGACCAAAATTTGGCAAGAACAGATTCTCCTAGGAAATGAGAAGGAAGGAAGAAGACAGGCAGGGTGTCCTGGAGGAAAATAAAGAAACATTTCTTTTAAGTGGAAAGTTCTGAGCCAAGGTTTGAAAGAACTTTATCCTTTTAATACAAATGGAAAGATAGCATTTATTCACATTTTGTCAACAGGATAATTTGTCACTTTGCAAAGTATATAGACATGCTTGAGTTGGCTTGCTGTTACAGCGCTCCCATCCAATTAAAACAATACAGAAAATACCCTCTAGCTTAGACATTACACAGAGTGCACAATTGATATTCATGAAGGGCTCCCTTGACACAACCATCACTCCTTCCTCAGGTATCTCTTGGCCTTTATCATTGGCCATGTCCTGGGCATTTATTTAGCACTGCCCATTCACTGATTTTTTTCTCTCTCTCTCTTTTCTCTTTGAAAATAATATGGCATATGGAGATCTGGTTCATACCTGAACATCACCATTTACTAGTTCTGTGAACATGAACAAGTTCTTAAACCTCTTTGAGTGTCAGTTTCCAAATGTGGAAAGTGGAAATGGTTCTCACTACCTTGAAGAATGATTTGAGGGCATTTGCTAGTGCTGCTAACGCCCTTCCTGTTACACAGCAGATGCTCAAAATAGGCTGGCTACCATTTTTATTAACAAACCATACAGTCCTTATGGCAGGGCCTGTTACTAACCTTTTTATATCCTTAGCACTTCTGCCAGTGTTTTGCACATGACCTATAAGTGTTTGCTGTTGCAATGCTCTGGCTGCCAAATGTTAGGATATTTCCATTGTTTCTTTAGACAGGAGTTTTTATGTTTTTATTAAGGAAATTTACAAGCAGACATCACATGCAACTTCTTTTTTCCATTATTTACACAATCACAAAATCACATTCACACAGTCTTGCACTTCTTTGCTTTTTAAGAATTTTTATTTATTCATAAGAGACACAGAGAGAGAGGCAGAGGCACAGGCAGAGGGAGAAGCAGGCTCCCAGCGGGGAGACTGATGTGGGACTCCATCCTAGAACCCCTGAGCCGATTACTCCCTGAGCGAAGGCAGACACTCAATCGCTGAACCACCCAGGTGCCCCGGTCTTGCACTTCTAGCTGCTGCTAGTGACACTTACATACACTTAATAAGGGAGAAACAAGTTTCCAAAGATTAAGGCAGTGATGAAAAAGCATCCTGATGCTAGAAAGCAAGTTAGGAAAAAAAAAATCTATGGGTATCCATCTGCCATGACTGCATGCTGGTCTTGCAAACCAAAAGTGAGGGCTGGAAAAATCCCTAATGAATGGCTAATATGATTTCTTTCTGTTGGGAAGATATCCTTAATCATTTGTTTTTTTTTTTAAAAGGGACTATGACAATGGAGTGAGCTGGGGAGATGGAGAGACATAGTAAAAGGCACAATGATGCCTCAGAGAAGGGCAAGTAGATGAGTGAGCCTGGTTTGAGATTACCAATGTTTCCAAAAGATACACTCAAGTGGAGTCTTTCTCTATCCTCCCCAGAGACTGGTTAAATCCTGCTTAATCCCACAGCTGCCCCTGGCCCCTCTTTTGTCCTACTGAGTAGAAAAGAAGCATGGCTGAAATGAGCCATATGCTGAGAGAATAAAAAGAAACAGTGCAAAGTGACCAGACTTAAGAATGAAGGCAGCATTCCAACCATCAGTTCCTACCTTCCTTAAAGGAGCAGCAGGTGTAACCTGACCCAGAAACCTCTTCAAGCACCACCCAAAATGTTACAACTGAAGGTCTGGCTAAGTGAACCCTGTCTGTGGTTAGGGCTTTGCCATTCTGCAAGCTGTCCAGTTTCTGTTGGAATACACGAACCCCCTAGAAAAGTAGTAGCTATTAACACTTGATCATAATAATGTCTGCTTTGAGTGTAAGCCTGCAGTTTTAAAGATGGCCATGTACAATTCCTTACTTGTTGAAGGATCTGGACCATAACCAGAAGCTCCTCCTAGAGGTTCAGAAGGACCCAAAGTTTGGAACCATGAACTCTCCCATCCAGAATTTCTCCTTTATCTGGAAAACCTTTGCCCTCTTTGTCTGACTTATTAGGCATTTTTTAAATTAAAGTTCTTATTTTTAAATAATTATAGATTCACATGCAGCTGTAAAAAATAAAACTGAAAGACCTCTGTATCCTTTACTTGGTTTTACCACAAGGGTAACATCTTGCAAATTTGTAGTGTAATATCACAACCAAGATACTGACCTTGATACAGTCAAGATGAGGAAAATTCTGACACCAAGTGTCTCTTGCTATTGTCCTTTTATAACTACATCTACTTCCTTCCTGCCTCCATGCCCTCCTTAACCCCTGACAATCACTAATCTGTTCTTCATCTCTGTGATTTTGTCATTTCGAAAATGCTATATAAATGGAATCATGTAATATGCAAACTTTTGAGATTGACTTTTTTCACATTGCAGGATTTTCTAGAGATTTATCCAGATTGTTGTATGCAGCAATAGTTTGGGGTTTGAGGGTGTTTTTGTTATTGTCATCATTTTTATTTGGCAGAGTAGTAGGTTGTTTCCAGTTTGGAGCTATTATGAATAAAGCTGCTATAAACATTTGTGTACAGGTGTTAGTGTGAGGATAACTCTTCAGTTACCAGGGTAAATGCCCAGGAGTGCCATTGCTGGGTTGTATGATTGTTACATGTTTAGTTTTCTAGGAAATTATCAAACTGTTTTTGCAGAGTAACTGCATCATTTTACATTCCTACCAGTGATTTATGAATGACCCAGTTTTTCTAAAGCCTCACGAGCATTCAGTATTGTTGACAGTTTTTATTTTAGCAATTCTGGTAGATATATAATGATATCTCATTGAGGTTTTAATTTGCATTTCCTTAATAGCTAATGATTTTGAACATCTTTGCATATGTTTATCTGCCATCTGTATATCCTCTTTGGTGAGATGTCTCTTCCTGTCTTTTGCTCATTTTCTAATCAACTTATTTGGTGTTTCACTGTTGAACATTCGATGGCTTTTTTTTTCTTAATGTATTCTAGATACTATTTCTTTGGTGAATTTGTGATTTGACATATACTCTCCTAGCCTATAGCTTGTCTTTTCATCCTCTTAACAGAATCACAGAAGCAAAGTTCTTAAATTTAATGAAGTCTAATTTATTACACTTTCTGCATCAAGTCTAAAAACTGCTTATATAGCCCTAGATGTCTACTATATTTTCCTGTTTTTTGCCTAAAAGTTTCTAAATTTTAGGTTTTACATTTAAATCCATCATCTAAGAAAACTTTTAGACAACAACTGGTCTACTCCACCATAACACCATAGAAAAACTGTGGACTCACCCTCACCCATGCCAGCAAAAGCCAAGTGGGGACCTCAGACCTCCATTCACACTTGGATCTTATGAGGCACCCCAATACCCTCTCCACATATCAGAGAAGGCCAAGCAGGAAGCCAAGGTTTTTATCTTTGCCAGTTATAAGTTTCCTCTCTCTTCCTCCATGGACCCCCACTGTGCTAGTGGAGACCAAATAATGAGCCTATAGTTTTACCTCCACTGACAGGAAGGAGACATCTCTCCTCCTCCCCTCTGGGGTCATGTGACATCATAGGTGGTCTAGTGGAGAGTCAGGACTTCCACTATCATCCACTGGTAATAAGGTCATCCCTACTACAGTGTCATCGGAGACCATGTAGGGCACCTGGAACTCCCCCCCAGCAGGAATGACAGGTGTCAGCTGAGGCTGAGTGGGAAACTTGGACCTCTACGTCCACCTATCAGTAAGGTAAGGCCCTCCCTTCCTTGTAAGAGGTGTCACATAAAGCAAATTAAACAGAAGGTTTAAGTAGGATCCAGGGTCTCACATAGATCAATAGAACAGAATAGAGAACCCAGAAATGGGCCCTCAACTCTATGGTCAATTAATATTCGACAAAGCAGGAAAGACTATCCACTGGAAAAAGGACAGTCTCTTCAATAAATGGTGCTGGGAAAATTAGACAGCCATGTGCAGAATGAATCTAGACCATTCTCTTACACCAGACACAAAGATAAACTCAAAATGGATGAAAGATCTAAATGCGAGACAAGAATCCATCAAAATCCTAGAGGGGAACACAGGCAACACCCTTTTTGAACTTGGCCACAGCAACTTCTTGCAAGATACATATATGAAGGCAAGGGGAAAAAAGCAAAAATGAATTATTGGGACTTAATCAAGATAAAAAGCTTCTGCACAGCAAAAGAAACAGTCAACAAAATTAAAAGACAACCTACAGAATGGGAGAAGATATTTGCAAATGACCTATCAGATAAAGGGCTAGTATCCAAGATATATAAAGAACTTATTAGGGATCCCTGCGTGGCGCAGCGGTTTAGCGCCTGCCTTTGGCCCAGGGTGCGATCCTGGAGACCTGGGATCGAATCCCACGTCAGGCTCCTGGTGCATGGAGCCTGCTTCTCCCTCTGCCTGTGTCTCTGCCTCTCTCTCTGTGTGTGTGTGACTATCATAGATAAATAAAAATTTTAAAAAAAAAGAACTTATTAAACTCAACAGCAAAGAAACGAACAATCCAATCATGAAATGGGCAAAAGACATGAACAGAAATCTCACAGAGGAAGAAACAGACATGGCCAACATGCACATGAGAAAATGCTCCACATCACTTGACATCAGGGAAATATAAATCAAAACCACAATGAGATACACCTCACACCAGTGAGAATGGGGAAAATTAACAAGACAGGAAACAACAAATGTTGGAGGGGATATGGAGAAAAGGGAAACCTCTTGCACTGTTGGTGGGAATGTGAACTGGTGCAGCCACTCTGGAAAACTGTGTGGAGGTTCCTCAAAGAGTTAAAAATAGATCTGCCCTACGACCCAGCAATTGCACTGCTGGGGATTTACCCCAAAGATACAGATGCAGTGAAACAGCAGGACACCTGCACCCCAATGTTTATAGCAGCAATGTCCACAATAGCCAAACTGTGGAAGGAGGTTTGGTGTCCATCGAAAGATGAATGGATAAAGAAGATGTGGTCTATGTATACAATGGAATATTACTCAGCCATTAGAAACGACAGATACCCACCATTTGCTTCGATGTGGATTGAACTGGAGGGTATTATGCTGAGTGAAGTAAGTCAATTGAAGAAGGACAAACATTATATGGTCTCATTCATTCAGGGAATATAAAAAATAATGAAAGGGATTGTAGGAGAAAGGAGAGAAAATGAGTGGGAAATATCAGAAAGGGAGACAGAGCATGAGAGACTCCTAACTCTGGGAAGCGAACAATGGGTGGTGGAAAGGGAGGTGGGCAAGGGGTTGGAGCGACTGGGTGATGGGCACTGAGGGGGGCACTGGATGGAATGAGCATTGGGTGTTATGTTATATGTTGGCAAATCGAACTCCAATAAAAAAAATATACAAAAAAAATCCAGGGTTTCATAACGTAATCTAAAATGTCCAGTTTCAATAGAAAATCACTTGTCATATCAAGAACCAGGAAGATCTCAAACTAAAAGAAAAAATATGCCAACACTAAGACAGCAAAGATATTAGAATTATTTGACAAAGATTTTAAGGCAGTTGTGGTAAAAACGCTTCAACAACCAATTATGAATACCCTTGAAACAAGTGAAAAAATTAATAATCTTAGCAAGGAAATAGAAGAACCAAATGGAAATTTAGAACTGAAAATTTCTATTGTTCTTTCTTTCAGTTCACTGATCCTTTCCTCTGTTTCCTATGCTCTCCTCCATTATTTCTTTTTTTTTTTAATTTTTATTTATTTATGATAGTCACACAGAGAGCGAGAGAGAGGCAGAGACACAGGCAGAGGGTGAAGCAGGCTCCATGCACCGGGAGCCTGACGTGGGATTCGATCCTGGGTCTCCAGGATCGCGCCCTGGGCCAAAGGCAGGCGCCAAACCGCTGCGCCACCCAGGGATCCCTCCTCCATTATTTCTGTTACTGAAAGCTAAAATAAGTAACTGAAATAAAATGCTCAGTGGATGGGTTCAACAGCAGAATGGAATGGACAAAGGAAAGAATCAGCTAGCTAGGAGATAGAACAATAGAAATTAACAAATCTGAACAATAGGGAGGAAATAGACTCAAAAAAAAATATCAACAGATCCAAACCTACAATAGTAAAAGGACTGAAATAAACATAGTCTCCAAGCATAAGCAACTATAAAGGCCATGGGCATGCACTTCTATTTATTCATCTGCTATGTTCTCCTCACTGATTGGCTGAATAAATTGTCTTAGTCCCTTGGCCTCTCTTTGTCCAGTGGACAAGGTAGAAGAACAAATGAAGGAGAGTAAATAAAGCAAAATAGAGTGAAAATAGGGTATTTCAGCTTTAAGATGGCATCTAAGTTTGGTGGGATCAAGTTCACCAAGAAGGAATTTGGCATTCAGAAGATATTGTCTCTAAATCCTGTAAATGTTGAGGAGGGTTCTTCACTTTTGCATCCAACTTTTTCAAAATCCACTCAGAGCTCCCACTTTAGGAAACACACAGATTCGATGTACACCACTCTTACCAAGCTTCCTTACCCACTCCATCGCTGTGACATCCAGAGTTGCTTGTAAGGTTAAAAACATGAATTATTAAAGAGAGAAGAGACACTGTATAATAATCTACATTTTCCAGAAGAAATCCACATGTTATAAAATGTCAGAACAGCATGAAACAAAGACACACGTCAAATAAATGAAACCTCCCATCAGCCAGCAGAGCACTGAAGACAGTGAATCTCCTGGCATGCACTTCCCACCCTGCACTGTCACAGAAGCTTCAGGGTGGGTGGGCACTAGCAGCATTGGCAGAGAGTCTAAGTGGGATTTTTTCTCTTCCTCTTACCAGAAACGAGTTCTTTTAGAAAGTAACTGCAGCAACCTACCATTCTTAGATTCTCAAGAGAGAGTGTGTTTTATAAAGGGATGGGGGAAGGTTTCCCGTATTCTTCACCTCTAAAAAAACTTCCTCTCCAAAAGCAGTGGTGTTAGCAGAACTCCCTGTGCAGAACATTTTCTTCTCAACTCTAATTATAGATCTGAAATTCAGGCAAAATGAAAACAAAGAGATGCTGGAGGAGCCACAAGAAACTGTCACAAGTTAATACAATGTGATTCCCCCTCCCCTTGCCTTTCTGCTCTCAAGTGCTCATTGAGCAAGGAGGAACTGTACTAGTTTTGTACAGATTCACGTGGACAGACCCTGGCTAAGGAAAACTATGAGGCAAATTTGTTCTTAAAGGGCCCTTGGTGTCTGCTGACTTCCTTGTTTGCAGCCGCCCACAACTTTCCTCCTTCCAGTGTTCCATTAACCTCCCATCCACCTCCCTCCCTGGCTTCTCATTGTCTCTGACTCCCACCAGGTAGCAACCCCAGGCACTGTCCCAATTTTTGATGTATCACTCAGTACGCTGCCCTATAAAAATGTTCCCATTGACTCTCTTTCTTGTTCCAAGGTATTGTGGTCAGTTAGCCAGCTCATTGGGAAAACCCAGATAAATGCATTCTAATTAAGCTGAAACAAGCTTAATGTGTTGCCTTTCCCAGGGCATGTGTGTATAAATAGAGTGCAAGTGACTTATCTGCAGGAAACAAACTCCTGAGGATGGAATTTCAGATCTCAGAGGCAGGCCAAGATGGAAATATTTGGATTGAGCCCTCAAGAGCCATTTAAAAGGCATTCTCCTAATCTGCTCATGCCTCAAGACTAACATTGCCTGTCAAGACCATGGAGAAAGGAAGAGTAATGGATCCAAAATAGTGCCTCCTTAGGGAAACTCTGAAATGGTAATTAGAGGTAAAAATGAATATGAAGTAAAGAAAAATATTTTTGTGATTTTTCACTTTGTAAGAAAACAAAGTAACAAAATCAATGATAATGTTAGACATGAAGGGAACCCTAGAATCCAAATGTTTCCACACCAGAGGGCACTGAAGCCAAGAGATTCAAGATTACAGTGAATTAGTGTCAGTACCAGAAGCAGAACTTGGGTCCACTTGATTCCCAGTCCAATTCTTCTAGTATATCACATTGATAGTGTCCAATTTCATAGATAGTAACTTGACATCTGTATCTGGTTGGATACCCAGAGATGAGAAAAATAACTTTTCAAAATTTTTATCCATACTTCTTACATCATCATACTTGAATTTTGAATTTGTTATATTTCAATTCATCCTCCTGTATTTAGGAGGATCTTTAATCAATGTCAACAAAATTATCGTCTAACAAAGATTAAACTGGAAGGAAGAATGCAAAGCTAGGTAGATTCTCTAAAAGGCATGTGCAGGGGATCCCTGGGTGGCTCAGTGGTTTAGCACTTGTCTTCGGCCCAAGGCGCGATCCTGGAGTCCAGGGATCGAGTCCCACATTGGGCTCCCGGCATGGAGCCTGCTTCTCCCTCTGCCTGTGTCTCTGCCTCTCTCTCTCTCATTCTCTCTCTCAAATGAATAAATAAAAAATAAAAAAAATAAAAGGCACGTGCAGATGTGACAGCCAGCTGGCTTGGTGACATGAGTTTGGAAAATATCCCATTAGCAGTGAGAAACTGTAAGTGCAAGTCACGTAAAAATTAAATTAGTCTTCTCCATGTGACTGGGAGGGAAAAAACTCACCGGATCAAACAGAGATTGGTGACACCAAATCCTCCCCTTTGAACATTAGGTCATGTGCTGTCCTGCCCACAAGAGCTCCAGTTGCTAGAGATCTGCAGCTCCTCTGATCTCTGGTCACCAATTATCTCACAGCTGTTTCTCCATCAAAGAAAACACCCCAAGCCCCACTCTGTCTTTGTCTTTTTTTTTAAGATTTTATTTATTTATTCATGAGAGACACAGAGAGAAAGGCAGAGACATAGGCAGAGGGAGAAGCAGGCTCCCTGTGGGGAGCTTGATGTGGGACTTGATCCCAGGACCCCAGGATCATGACCTGAGCCAAAGGCAGAGGCTCAACCACTAAACCACCCAGATGCCCCTCCACTCTGTCTTTAAATGAAGCACAAAGCACAACTCAACGGAGGACCAAAAACACCCTAAGGAAATTGCTCAAGCTTAGGATAACATAGCCAATGGTAATCTTCCCTATCCCCCTCCCCACCACTGCCAATGTTGTGCAAAATGTTTTAATGAATACGAGAAATGAACTATCATCTGCAGAGCAGACTTCGAGTTATACAGGAATCGGATTAGTGAAAGCCCCAAATCTACTCATTTACTCTTGCAAGTCATCTGTGTTCTTTTTTTTATAATATATATTTTTTTTATTGAAGTTCAATTTGCCAACATATAGTATGACATCTATGTTCTTGAATGAGATCTTGTTCATTCTCTGGCCCATCTCACTGCCTTGCTGACATTGTGAAATCATTCATATCTTTTATGGGGAATGCATCCTCCTTATAACACCCTCCCCCAGCTTCCCACTCATATAACTCAAAGACAAAAATTGTAATGTCAACTTACTAGAGTTCGGCAGTACCAGCTGTTTGCTTAGCCAAATCTTTCCATGGTTTTTATGGGAATATCTCTAGTTCTTATTTTCTGTTGGGTTCCTCCTTCACCTCTTTATCCCTCTCAAAATGTTGCAATTTCTTGACAAACTAACAGAGAGATCCACTTCAAACCATGATTTCTACGTAGTGTCACCAAAAGGTTCTAATTCACCCAGAACACTTCCAGTTCATGCCCATTGTCCCATCACATTATTAATAACATCCCCTGTCACTCAACAAATACATTTGTTAGAACAAAGTATACGGCCCTCCTACCTATATATTTGTATGCATGGATCTGGAAAGATCTCAAAACTACAATTGTGAAAAATCAAGTCTCTAAGTAGTGTGTAAAGTCCAATCCCATTTGTCTAAAAAATTCAAATATGTGTCCTTGAAAATCTGTATGTAGAAAACTTAGAAACTTGACTATGATTACTTTGAGGAAATGGGTTGAAGGTGATGAGAGGGACTTTTTTTCACTTTTTGTCTTTTTATTTGATATGTTTACCATTAACATGAATTTATTTGACAATAATAAAAGAATGATCGTTAGGGCTGAAGGTTTAGAATTCTCATGATGCAAAAGGGCTGCCAAGGTTTCTTTGCCACAGGGATTATTTTATCAACTTATTTACCTGCCCAAAATGGTGACAACCAAAAAGTACACAGCAACAGCCAGTGTCACATAAGGTATGATTCGGAATTCCCTTCTTCGGTTCAATTTTTTTTTCCCCCTCTTACATGAATAAGAGAGAAAAAATAAAGGAGATAAAGGAAGAAGAATATAGTTCACTGGTAAATCTAGAGAATGATACCATGTGTGAGCTTGAACCAGGCTCCTGGGTGGCAAACATTAGCTTGGTTTCTGAGGTGGGCCCTGAACTAGGTAATTCCCATGACCAGCCTTCACTCCTCGCTCTCTCCTTGCATATTTCTCCCCTCAAGACACACATGCAGCTTGATTTTTTTTCTGGCTACAATTATGGACAGTGCATAATAAAAATGTATAGAACTCACAATTGACTAAAAAAAATCATGGTTGTCAATTAAAGGGAGGCTCTACACCCGTGATGATGCAGTACCTCTCGCATTCTCTCTACCATGGGAAAATGACAGGGCCCTTCTTCCTGCTGGTGTCAACCTCAAAAGGTCAACAAAACAAAGTTCTCTCCTATTTGCTTTGGGGGCAGTAAGTTTGGTATCTAATCTGCAGACCCCACAATTATTGGGTAGCAGATTAATTACAACAGAGAGCCCCTAAGCTGTAGAGTGGCTAAAGCAAGTTACTTGGTCTCCTTGCTTAATCAGTGAGGCCCCTGTTCCTCTTGTATGCTGCTTTTTATCCTATTGAAAATAAGAGAACAACACTGATGCCAGTCTGCTGAAAGGCTAAGTCAGCCAAGAGGGTTTGCAGAAGATTCCTTTCTGCTCTGGCACATAGCCATTAATTTGTGAAAGGTCTCTGGATAGCATCTCCTCGTTGAAATCAATGCAGATTGCTTAACACAAATATTGACAAAATGAAATAGAACCAAATGGGAAAAAAAAAAAACTTAGGGGATTTTAGGCTTCAATAATCAATTAAAACCTTCCTTTTAAAATTGCATTAAGTACAAAGCATAACAGGAATCAGAAGGAGATCATACCAATTATCTCTCATTGAGTGCACCTGAAGCAAAAAAAAAAAGTCTTGGCATGAAAATATAATTATAACACCTTAATGCCTTGAGCAGGATAAATTTGTTTAAAGAACATGATATTTTATCCTCATCACTAGGGTTTGCCCCTGGTCTCCGTTTATGTCATCTTTTACATCTAAAAATTTAAATCAAAGTCCAGTCGCATGAATGATAAGGGTCACTGATATATTCTGACAAAAAAAAAAATCAACAGAGAAGATCAATTTAATGGGTGGGAATCTTCATGGCCAAGTCCCAAGTGAGCTGAGCTCCGTGCAGTAAGGCTTTTGGTGCCCTTATTAACCAATTCCCAGTAAGGCTCAAGAGAAAAAAGTCTATTTCCTTCCTAATTTTCTCTTTAGAGAAAATTAGAAAGTCATTTTCTCTTTCCTACCCAAGATGACAGTAGGAGTTATTTCAATCTCAACTTTACAGCTGGATCCATGGAGAATGCAAAATTACACCCAAGCAAGGTTTTCCTAACAGGGGAATCCAGATTCTCATCTGCTTTCTTTCACTGCCCAGGTCAAAGTCCTATTCATCTATTCCGTGAAGTATCTTGGCACACAATTACACTTAAAATGAGCAGATTCCTGAGATATGGAAATTACTATCATATCAGTCTTATACCAGGCATTGCAGCGAGGCCTTTCTCTGATTAAAGCACCGAATACGAACAGAACTGAGCCAGGTTCTCTCAGGATCTCTGTTGCCCTCTAATTGTTGGATACATTTGATCATTGCAAGCACTCTTCAGCAACAAAGCTGCTTTTCAAGCACTGCAGCAGAAAAGCACAAGTTGACTCAAGGTTTTTTAGGGTCAATAATCTTTCACATAGGCTTTTCTTAGCTTTAGGCCTCACTCCATAGATTGTGCTTGAGGGTTGGGGGAAGAAAGGCTGCAAAACCTCCCCTAACTCCTGCCTCTGTCAAATGGTGCTGGGAAAGATTGGATCAACTGCAGGCCCAGCTTCCAGCTCTGAATCCAATGGATGGGTAAGCTTCTCCCCTGACTCTCTCCTTTAGTCATTCCAAAGTTACATCATTCTCCTTTCTGTTTCTCCAACACCCAAAGTTCATTCCCACCCCATGGCCTTTGGGATGCCCTGCCTCCAGGTCTTGTCATGACTGGCATCTTCTGGTCACATGGGTCTCAGCACACATGGCTTCTTCTCAGGGAGGCCTTCCCTGCTCACCAGTCTGAGTGAGCAATCTCCACTTCTTGGTTTACATTTCCCAGGAGAGATGAGGACTCATATGCAGGTGATTTATTAAGGGCACACTGCCTGGGGAAACCAGTAAGGAGTTGGGAGACACAGAAAAAGACATTAGAAGAAGCTATAAAAGGATGTGAATTGAGGCAAAAACCCAGGCTTGTCCTGATTTCAAGCTCTGGTGTAAATTTGGCCAGAGTCTGTCTGGATTCACTGCAAGGGAGCTGGGGTTTCACACTCCTGCACCAGTCAGGCATTGGTAAGGCTGGAGAGGGAATGTGGATATAAACTCCAGGCATTTATACCAGCTCTTATACCTACCTGAGCGGTAGCTCCAGCAACCTGAAGGCAGACTTTTGGAGAGTCACAGGTGCGGGCTGTGTAAGGTCATATGTACTCAGAAGCAGGAGATGGGCATACCAAGCTAGTAAAGGCACCAACCACACCCACCATTCTTAAAGATACATTCTTATTTTATTCGCTTGAATGCACTTATCAGTATCTGATAAGGTTAACTAGTGCAGTGTTCACTTATTGCCTCTTTCCCCAACTAGAGTAATATCTGCCATAACAGCAAAGATCCAACTGTCTTGTTCACTGCCCATGACCAGGAGTAGAACCAGTACCTGACACACAGAAGATGCTCAATAAATATTTGTTGAATAAAAGAATGAACCAGGCTAATACCCTAGGACCCAGAGGAGGGACTAACCCTCGGACTGTCCTAGAAGGCAGGACAGAGGACAACTGTGACAGACTGAAATAGGTACAGGATCTGGAGTCAGTAAACTTGGCTTTCATCGTCCTGGGAACTCACGCAAGTAAAGTCACTATGCCTCCTTGACCTCTGTCTTCTCATCTGTGTAGTAAAGACAAGTGTGTAGAGGCTTATCTATAAGGATGTTTATCACCCTGTGTATTACAGCTAATCACTGGAAAGAACATAAACATTAAACCCTGGGAAATTAATCATACCCACACAATGGAATACCATACAAATGGTTGAAATAATGTTGTGAAAATATTACTTAATGACACAAAAAGTTTTCTAAAATATATGGTTACATAAAAAAACAGTGGGTTGCAAAAGCATTATATGCAGTACAACTCTATTTTAATGTATTTTATAGATGTCTATTTGTATCTGTATAGATTTTTAAAACTGGAAGGATATGCATTAAAATATTTGTAATGGTTACCTCAGGGTAGAGAGATTATGGCTTTTTTTTTCCTTCTTTTATTTTGACTGTATTTTCTGAACTTTTCAAAGTGAAGTGTATTACTTTTTTAAGGTATTTTTTAATTACTTTTTTTACAATGCCAAAAGAATCTCCAAGAACTATTCTAACACTGTTTGATCTTATGAGAACAAGTTTGTAAAGCTGTGGAAAGAGCACGAGACAGGCTCTAGTCCAGCCTCTGCTCCCTGTTAAAAGGGGTGATGGGGAGGGTAGACAGTGTTCAGTAAACTTTGAAACTTTAATCTCTCAGGAGCTCAGCTTCCTCATCTGCAAAACCCAGATGTCGCCAAAAATCCCCCCAGAGGATGAAGATGCACACTGCATAAAAGAGCAAACAGCACATGCTCCATCCCACACATCAGAAGTAACCAGAAACAAAAGGTACCCATAGTTCATTCTCCTGCTGAAAGAGATTACCAGCTGTCTGGATTTGAGCACTTAGTCATTCAGGCTGACCTTGTTACAGCAAGTAAGAGGCAAGAACTGACCAGGACAACATGGGATGAATAATTCTTAGCATTTGTCACCTGCGTATACACACCAGTAAAAGGGTTTGTATCTCCTAATGGAGCTGGTTTTCCCTAGAGGCTCTCTTATGGGTAACTGGTAGCAGAGCTGTTACTCTTACTTGATAGTATTTGTAATATTGAGAGTTGGCAAAAGACTCCTTTTTCTTCCCTGAATTTTGAACTAAGTAAGAAAAAGATGCAGAAACATGTGGGAGGATCAGCATGTCAGCTTGATCACTGATCAGCTTGATTACCAATATGGAGGAGAGGGCTTGGATCTGCAGTCGCAGCTGGGTTCGAAACACTTCTCCTGTGCACTAAATTACCAACCCCAAACCACAGAATCACAACCTCCAGGTGAGCACTCTACAAGAAGGAGCTGTAAGAGGTGCTTTGGAAAGAGAGAGCCTAAGCCCTCTGTTCACTCCCATTGCCCAGTCTCAACTGTCAGATCCAGATTGTCTCCCCCGTCAGATTCAGATTGTCTCCCCCGTCAGATCCAGATTGTCTCCCTTAGGGAGGAGCCAGGAGAGGTGGTAGGCAGAAGGATAGAAGTTACCTACCCATTATTTTTTCCCCTTGGAGTCAGATGTTCCTTCTTGAAATCCCTGAGGATTTTTCTATTTTGTTCACTGCTGAATCTGACTCCCTAACTCTCAATAAATACCCACTAAAGAATGAATGAATAGAAACATGAGATCTGGAGAATGGGATTTTCCCTAACAATAAGAAGTTGTTTGAAATTATTTCTTCAGTTCAAATAACTATTCACTGGCTCAGTTGAAAGTACTAGATATAAAAGAGCAGCATTGTCTATCCCTTGTTGAAGGATGTCCTAGTGGCTTAAAAGGGTAGGCAAAACATCCAAGAAACTGAGAGGGCTTGGAGAGACCATAGGGAGTGGCTCTTCGGGGCCCAAGTCATTAAAAAGGGTTCTAGTTTAGGATTAGGCAAAAAATAGCAAATTTTCAAATCCCCTGGACCCTACTTTTCTCATTTACAAAATGATGCCTACTAGTCTTATCCTTCTCAGAGTCCAGACAACAAACACCAAGGATAGATGTTAGCAGAGCAGTCTATCTATCCATCAGCTGCAAGGGT
The DNA here is from genome assembly GCF_018345385.1 of Vulpes lagopus. Taxonomy (NCBI): domain Eukaryota; kingdom Metazoa; phylum Chordata; class Mammalia; order Carnivora; family Canidae; genus Vulpes; species Vulpes lagopus. Next base: position 40,138,863 of record NC_054829.1, on the reverse strand, counting down.
CTGGATCCCGCACAGCTCATGTGGTGACTTATTTACTATTATTGCTAATACTTTGCCATGTCCATATATCCTGTTTCTTCCAGAGACATAAACCAACTGGACAAATTTCTGTACAATCCAAATAATTGCTAATTCATTCTTATATTCCAAATACTTTGCACCAGCTTAAAGAAGAAAAAAAATCAAAGATTAAAACAAGGATTTTGATTTTGAAAGTAATGGTACTAAAGTTAATTCTTAATATCAAAAATCGACTTAGGAATAAATTTAGATTGGGTCAGTAGTATGTGTATTGGAATAAACGTTGGGAACTATGAAAGCATCTCTGCAGAGATCTATATGCTAAGTTTCAATTTTATTCTTTACTGGATCTCTGAATCACAGACATACTGAACACAGACCTTAATTAAAGCCTTCTAAGTTTTTCTTATTTTAAAATTCCATACTAAATAAATATTCTCCAAGGAATACTGAGCATATTCATTTCACCTTTTCTTTTAGAAATTTCAAAAGCAAAAAGAAGGACCATTTTTTTAAGCTTAAAAAATGTGATAATGAAACTACCAACTAGACATAGGCAGGGACCATATGTATTTTTCTTCCAAAGGCTGTTATAGCCAGACAAAGGGGATAAGGCTACAGTGATACATTTTGAAGCTCATACAGAATATAGTCATAAAATGGTGTCCTCAAAGTCAATATTCTAAACAGGATGGAAGACATCCTGTGACATGATGTCTGCATCCCAGAAAATAATTCCTATCTCTAACCTTTTGGCAAATATCAACAGCCCCATTGGTTCACATCTTTCATTACACTAGACCAGTGGTTCTCAAAGGGGATGATTTTGAGTCTCTTCTTCCCCAGGGGACATTTGCACAGTCTGGGATATTTTTGGTTGTCACAATGGAGGGAGGACATGCTCTTGAAATCTACTGAGTAGGTCATAGATGCTGCTGAGCATCCCACCAGGCACAGGACAGCCCCCTACAACAAAGAATTATTTATCCCAACATGTCAATAATGCCATGACTAGGAACTCTGCACAGCTTCTTAGTATTGAGCAATCTTCCAGATCTGTGCTGTGGGGTGACTAGGAGAAGTAAGTCTTCTATTGAGCCTTAAGAAGGTGGGTATGATTTGTATAAATGGAGATATGTACCAGGAGACAATTCCAATGGAATTCAAAGGGGGTCCATAAGCAAGCACATGTGCATGAGATGTTGAAGTGACAATGATCAAGCCAGTCTATCTTAAAAGGAGAGCCCATATTGGGGTGTAATAAAACATAAGGCAGTGGAGCTAGATTTGGGAAGATCTTAAATGTGTTACATTAAAGAATTGAGCTCTCTCCTTATATTTGGTAGTGACAACTTCAGAGCAGGAAATGAATACATATGTTACCCACTTTTGAAATGTAGGAGCCCTGAACTAGTCCCAGGAATGTCAGTGGGTGTAGTTCAGATTAGAGATGAAAAGTCAGGAGACAAAGGAATCACTCACTAGATTCTCAGAAATGACCAAATACATGAGCCCAGATTATAGCAGTGATGGTCAGAACTGAAAGAAAGGAACAAGAGAAAAGATATCACAAAAAATTAAAGGTTCGGCTATTCCTCAGAGAGTTTTGGTGATGGTAAATGAAGGACTTCAGAGTTGAGAAGCTGGGACTCAGAACCAGGAATTTACTGAAGCTGAAGTTCTGGGCAGGATGTGGATCAATAATCAGACGTGTGATGAAGGGTAAAGAAGGGCACCTGAATCAAACCCAGAGTAATGCATTATCATATCAGATACTAGCTACGCAAAAAGGAATAATCTCCCCTAACATTGTCTGCACATTCTGCTCCTAAACCTTTCTCCCATTAGATTTCTATCTGTAATATGCTCTCCACTTTGCAACTAAGACCCACCTTTGAAGCCTAGCTAGAGACATTTCTTCCTTATTGATACTCTCCCTGCCATTGCAGAGCAAGATTATAGAAGATTTTCCGATATTCTATCCAGAGTGGTACAAGTAGACATGAACCTAAGGAGACATGAATATTTGCAGATTAGAGACACAGCCTAGAACACAGGCAACCCTGGGTCAGAAATGTAGGCAAACAATTCCAAAAAATCCTAGGCACGTAATATGAATAGCCAGGAAATTCTCAAGCAGACAGAGGAAAAGATCATGGGGGTAAGATATGAGGTAGTGTTTAGTCACAAGGAAAGAAAAAGTTTGAAGAGGAGTCTGGACAAAAATCTAGTGGGAGAGCTTGTTGTGTTGCAGAACAGGAGCTTCAGAGTCAGATTATCCAGGCTCAAATCTTGCTCTTTGGCCCACATGCTATGAGATCATCTGCACCTCACATAACTTTCCTGAGCCTGTTTGCCAAATCATAAATGGAGAGAATGAGATCCACTTCACAGGACTGTGGTGATTAAATGAGATTAAATTATATATATGCAACAAGAAAGATGTTTTTAATTTATTAAGGTGTTTTTCTCTTTTATCTTTGGTTCCATGACCTTTGTCTTTGTCCACTGCTTTTTTTAAGTTCACAGTTACTACCTGGTTTTTAAAATGCAAGTTCTGGTTCAGTAGAACAAGGTGGAGCCCAGCCTAGGCTGGAGTCTACACTCCTCACGAGCACCACTGGAGCTGCTGCTGCTACTGTGCAGACCATGCTTTTAATGGCAAGACCCTAGAGTGCCCAAGGCATTTGACTGATTTGTAACCCATGAGGAATTGTGAGAGAAAGCAAAAGAAAGACTGAGATAACATTCCACTTCTGATGTTCAAAGGTAGGATTCTGCAATAAGCAATAGACATGTGAGCAAGTTCAGAGCTTGACCTCAGCATTTTATGTAAATGATATCTACATTAGAAGAAGAAAAGAAAGTCAACTCTAGGCCAGCCCCAGAAGACTGTGGGAAGAGGAAGCTAGTGGGAAGTAGCAGAACAGTGTGGAGATGCATGCTACCCCCACGCCTCTGCCCTGAGTGTGGGGAGGTACATCAGATACATGAAGGTAATATTGAGGGAGAGATTTAGCTTTCCCCAGCTGCCCTGGGTTTCCATATTGGTTTGGTAGGTTTCCATGATAGCTGAGATTCTGACTTGGAAGCTTATTCAGACAGATATTCATCACCATGACAGTGGTGGGGACTCCAAATTGGACCTCCTGAAGCCAAATGAGAGTGAAGCCTCTCTAAGTGGGTGTGTGAGTGTGAGTGAGGACCATTCCTGGCAGGGCAGAGTCCCCAACTTTGGCCTTCCACAGCATCGTGTGACATCAGTCCCTCTTGTTTGGGACCATGACAGCCATCAATCATAAGGCACCCCTTCCTGGCAGGTGGAGGCATGGGGGCCAGCTCCATCCTGCTACCAGCCCTTCTTCCTGGAAGGTGCCCCTGGTCAGTGTGACCCTGGACCAGAGGTTGAGGTCCTGCTTGCAAGGGCAGGAAGCAGAAAAAGAAAAATCATCAACTTCCATCAGCTATAGTGGAGGGGAGGCTAAGTCAGCCAGGGAACAGGACCACAGCCTGCCCAGGGCAAGAGAGAACAGCCACAACTTTAGCCATCTATGTCAGCAGAGAAAGCAGCACCCAGGACAAGAGACATTGGTCTAGAAAGCAGAAAAGAATGTCATCCCTAAGAACCCTGGTTCTTCCATGTTCCCCTAGGTTGTGGAAAGCCACCCCCTTCCTGAATATCCCTCAACAACATTTTAGAAAAAAAGCATTGAGGGAGAGAGGCTTTCTGAGAAGCTGAGTGTTTTTAACCAATATAGATTCAATGCTACCTAAGGGAGCAATTTAATTTATGGGATTGGTCTAAGGTTGGGATTGGATTAGACAGTTAAATAATTTCCCCCAGTGGGTTGAGGCTTGAGAAGAAGGCCAAACTTCTTAGACATAAAATAAAGATACTACATTTTTGACAACACATCCAAGCTTATACAGTAAGTTAAATTTGCAGCCACATGACAAATATGTAGTGCTTAGTGCTTAGTAACATGCCAGCCATATAGAAAGGGATCGATAAACAGTAACTAGCTTAAACAGGTTAAGGACTATGAAAAAGCCCCTGGATCTGTCAATTAAAAACATCATTCCCTTTTGGGAGGGCAGCTTCAGCAGGTGACAGAGATAGAAACTTGCCATGGCAGATATGCATCCCAACTGTGATGGCCATCTCGAAGGAGATTCCACAACACTCAGCACAGCTCTCATTTTATGCAGAGGCAGGGAGGGGTATGAATAGTGTTGAAGTCCAGCCCCCGCCCCCGCCCCAGGTCAAGGCTCAGTATTATCATCACCATGGAGTGGAAGTATCCCTTAAGGAAGTTTAAATTTGGGGCACCTGGGTGGCTCAATGGTTGAGTGTCTGCCTTTGGCCCAGGTCATGATTCCAGGGTCCTGGAATAGAGCCCACACCAGCTTCTCACAGCAATCCTGCTTCTCCTTATGTCTCTGCCTCTTTCTGTGTCTCTCATTAATAAATAATTAAAAAAAAAAAAAAGAAGGCTTAAATTTTATTTCTGGAAATCGGCTCCGAAACAATTCTGTTGATGAGACTGGGTTTTTTGCTAAGTGTGAGATGGCAGTTAAATATTAAAAAAAAAAAAAATACACCCCAAAGCTATAGCCAGGAATCCTTCATTTGAAAACAATCCTGAAAAAACTAGTTCACTCTACATATCTTTGGCTTCAAAGACGAGGTTTGAGCCACCTCATACTCTAGAAAGGACTCTTGATTTTCCTCAAGCACTTCACCTTTCTTAAGTCAGCTGAGGGCTGGTGTTCTCTCATGCACCCTGGGTGCACAGAATTTTCCTAATGACCTGTGCATAGCTCTGCTGCTTCTCCATGAGGAGTGAGATCATTCATCAATTCAGTAGTTGTTCTTAAGGAAACTGTGAAATAGGGAGATTGGTCCTGACCATCCCCACTTTTCTCTCTGGGACCACACAACCTAATTTTGCCCACCAAAATTTTGCCCACCTAATTTTGCCTAAATCCTTCCCACCACACCAATACACAGAGCCGTTGGTCCATCCCCTGGTTGCCCAGGTATCTCCTTTCCTAAAATACTCTTACACAACCGCTCCCCTTCCCTAAACTCAAGCTGTGCCCCAGGCCTGCTCTTCCCTGCCTCCTGCTCCTCCTCCTCTACCTCCTATCAACATGTGCTAGTTCTTTATTCTGTGATCTCAGGCCCCACTCCCTCCAAGGGACAAAGTCTATCTTAATTACCTTTCCAATGACCTACCATCTATCTTAGTTACCTTGTAAAAATATTTAATGTCACATGAAAAGATGTTTAACATCATTAGTCATTAAGGAAATGCAAATCAAAACCACAGTGAGATACCACCTCCCATCTAGTAAGAGAGCGATTATGAAAATGTAGAAGATAACAAGAATAACAAGTGTTGGTTATGTGGAGAAACTGGGAGCCTTGTACATTGCTGCAGGGAATGTAACATGGTGCAGCTGCTGCGGGAAACAGCCTAGCAGCTCAGTAAGTTGAACAGCGTTAAACATGACCCAGCAATTCCACTCCTAGGTTTATGCCCAAAAGAACTAAAAACAAATGCTCAAACAAATACTTGTACAAGAATGTTTATAGTGGCACTATTCACAATAGCCAAAGGCAGAAACACTTCAATGTCCATTGACAGATGAATGGACAAAAAAAAAAAAAAGTTATATACACACAATGGAATATTACTCAGCCATAAAAAGGAATAAAACACTGATCCAGGCTACAACGACAAGGATGAATCTTGTAAACATTATACTAAGCTAAAGAAGCCAGACACAAAAGGTCACACAGTGTAAGATTTCATTTATATGACTATTTGGAACAAGTAAATCTGCAGAGATAGGAAGAGGTTTAGAGGTTGCCTAGGGCTGGGGCAGAGGAACTGGAGAGTGATGGTTTCTGGGGGTGTGGTTTTATTTTGGAAGCATAAAAATGTTTGGGGATGTTATAGAGGTAGTGATTGCACAACATTGTGTATGTATTAAATGCCACTGGATTTTTCACTACACATAGTAGCGGTATGTAAGGTGAATTTCACCTTAAGTTAAAAAAAAAATGCTTGTCTACTTAAGACCATTAAGAAGCAACACAGAGTGAGAAGATATGGCCTCTATACTTCTTGAGAACAGAGGTGGTATCTCATGAAAATGTATATCTCTATAGAGGCCAGCCAAGTGCCAGCTATATAGCCATTGGAGTATCTATAGAATACCTGAATGGATGAATGCGTTTCCAGTACCATATAAAGTATTTTGTGGCAAGCAGTGATCAGCCCTGCTGCCATCCCTAAAGCCAACTGCCAGTCCTGCATCTCACCTACTGATGATTCTATCTAGGAATTGCAAAGCATCTATGGGCTAGAGACCCCCTTCCTGTGTCCCCATACTTTGAGACTTAATAAAGAATCTGTGACATTCTTTTTCCCAACTTAAAATTGTACTTTTTGCTACCCTGGTTAGAGAGATGCCACTGACTGAAATATCTTGCCTCCAGAGTGGGTGATGTCAGCATCTCATTATCAAAATTTTTCTCCCTGCAAAGCTTTCATATTCTTACAAAGAATGTTCCAGTTTAACAGTAAGCCCCTTAAAGTGCAGGGTTGTAACTAATTATAAGGGAGGAATAACTGCTATAATACAGGTGGCTAGCCCATTTAAACAATGAAACAGAGTTGAATTTCCTGAAATAAGTTGAATCTTATTTCCAGGCCCTGATTCTGTACTAAATTTATTTTGTCATTCAGTATCCCAAGCCCTAAAGTCTCCTGCATGACACTATTACTTTCTTTCCTGCCCAACCTGACTATACTTGAGATAACTTAAAACACCTTTTGAGTTTTATATCCTTTATAGTAATTGTGACTATCTTCCTCAAGCCAAATATGGGATGAAAGGTCCCAAAGGGGATTTTTTTCTTTGGTTTCATGATGTGTCATGTTCAAAATTTCAATACAAGTTCATCAATAAAAAGTCATGCAATTCAGTTTCCCAGAGTCAGATATGCCATTGGAAGAAGAGCTTTGATGAGAAATGTAACTAAGAATCAACGTGCTCTTGGAAGCCACTGCTTATGCTTGTCCTTGATAACACAGCATTCAGGTCAATCGAGATTTTAGCTCTTAAAATGAACATGCAGATGGGATTTTTTTCAGTTTATCAAGAAATTTCGCATACTTTATCTAATTTGACCTTTCCAAATACCAGTGAGATTAGTGGGACAGTTACTGTTACTTCTATTTTTAAAATTAAAAAACTGAGATTTAACTTTTGGAATTGGCTTATGATCACATACTTAGTAAAAGCATAGACTGGGCTTGAACCTGGTTTATTAAAAGCTGAAACTCTATCCTCTCACTTCTGTGCCAACGCTTCTAATCCCAGTCCCCTCAAAACATCAGTAAACTGCAAAAATAATTGGAGGGTTTTGCTGAAGCAATCTGGCCCCTATTGCTTCTTTTTGCCTTGCAGGAAAACTTACTATGCCCTCTGTTCCCACCATAGACCCCCACAGGTTTTGCATACAATTGGCAATATTAAAGACACCAGGGGTAGAAACTAAGTTCCTTTTTCAAATTATCCACCTTTCTTCTCTGCAGCTGCTGTTTACTGAAGGCTCTGGCAAAGAGCAGTGGGATTCTTATCCTATTCCTGATATGACTTTTAATTTCCTGCTATTCCCCAATCTCTTTTCATTAAGGGCATTTCTCCCATACACAAGTTTGTACTCTGTCCAAAATAGAGAGACTTGGCGTCGCTTGCTTTGATATCTGTGATTTTTTGAGCTCCTGGATTTCTTTCCTCCTTGCCCGTACTTAATAGTCTCACCACATGGTGCTTTAGCCTAGCAAAGAGCAGTACAAGGTCCAGCACCAAGGACAGAGGTATAGGGGTGCAGACTGAGGCGAAGTGGCAGGGGCAGGAGTAAGAATGGGCTTCACAGGGGCACCTGGTTGGCTCAGTGGTTGATCATCTGCCTTTGGCTCAGGGCGTGATCCTGGGGTTGTGGAATCAAATCCCGCAACAGGCTCCCTGCAGGGAGTCTGCTTCTCCCTCTGCCTATGTCTCTGCCTCTCTGTGACTCTCATGAATAAATAAGTAAAATATTTTTTGTTTTTTAAGATTTTATTTATGTTTTCATGTGTTTCACACACACAGAGAGAAAGAGAGAGAGAGAGAGGTAGAGGGAGAAGCAGGCTCCATGCAGGGAGCCTGACGTGGGACTCAATCACGGGTCTCCAGGATAAGGCCCTGGGCTGAAGGCGGATGCTAAACTGCTGAGCCACCTGGGCTGCCCTAAATAAGTAAAAAAATTTTTAAAGATTTTATTTATTTATTCATTCACAAGAGACACTGAGAGAAAGGCAGAGGGAGGAGCAGGCTCCATGCAGGGAGCCTGATGTGGGACTCGATCCTGGGACTCCAGGATCATGCCCTGAGCCAAAGGCAGACGCTCAACTGCTGAGCCACCCAGGAGTACCAAGTAAAATCTTTAAAAACAAAACGAAACAAAAAGAATGGGCTTCAGGGAGAGAGCAGAAGGGCAGGAGGAGGGAGCTGCCTTTTAATGACCTCTTCCTGTGTTCTGTGCCCTGACCTCTGCACTTTATGAACAATATTTTGGTATTGGTGTTTTCTATGGCATATGTACTGCGGATTGTACAGATCATTTTTAAAGTACACACACAGAAAATTTTTCTTTACTTTAGGAATTATGAAATTTTAGTTTTCTTCTATGTGTGATTTTCCATTAAAGTAGTAATATAGGTCTTTCATGTTTATTTTTCTTTCAGCCAACTTATGGAAAATCTCAAATAATGGCAAAAATCATAAAGGCAGCACATGAATGCCTCAAGTTTAGGAAATCCAGTCTTATCTATTTTGATCTCAAAGTAACCCAGCATGAGGAAGGTGGATTTATATCCAGGTAAAGAAAGGAAGAAACTTAAGGAGGGCACTTGATGGGAGGAGCACTGGATATTCTACTATACGTTGGCAGATTGAATTTAAATAAAATATTTTTTAAAGGCAAATAAAAATAATAAACCGCGCCCCCCCCCCCCAAAAAAAAGAAAGTAACTGATTTTCCAAGAGGTTATAAAGTGCTTCCATGTCATACAAGTACAAGTACTGATACAGAGGGAATTTAATCTCCAGTCTGTCTGGCCTGTTCAGGAGACCCCACTGCCCAAGACCTCCCCCAGCCTTGGCGGAGGCAATCACCTCTGCAGTAGAAAGCCATGAGCAGCACTACATAAAGATGCAACACATGGTTTTAGACTCAGGCTCTACCACCCACCAATCCCATGGCCGTGAACAAGTCACTTCTCTTCCCTATACCTCACTTGCCTACTCAGAAAATGAGGATGATAACAAAACCTGTCTTGTAAGTCCATGATGAGAATTTGTAATTAAGAGCATAATAGAGGGATCCCTGGCTGGCGCAGCGGTTTGGCGCCTGCCTTTGGCCCAGGGCGCGATCCTGGAGACCCGGGATCGAATCCCACGTCGGGCTCCCGGTGCATGGAGCCTGCTTCTCCCTCTGCCTGTGTCTCTGGCTCTGTCTCTCCTTCTATCTCTCAAGAATAAATAAATAAAATCTTTAAAAAAAAAAAATTCTATCTTTAAAAAAAGAGCATAATAGAATGCCTGTACATACAAAATGCTCCATAAATGTTAGTTACCATTGCTACTGTTACTAATATTAGTGAGATTCTTGCAGGCTTTTAGACTGAGGCTGTGGTCAGGCCAGGCTTGGGAAATGAGCTGGGCTGAGGCTCCATCATGGGAGACTACAGCTGGGAGAAGCTGGAAAGGGCAGGATCTGACTAGGAGTGTTCCAGGCACTACCGAGAGGCAGGCCAGTGTGGCCAGGGCTCTAGAACCAGTCTGCCTAAGACAACTTACTTCTCTATGCCTCAGTCTCCTCTTCTGTGAAACGGAAGTATTATCAATAGTTACCTTGTAAGATTATACATCTTAACTCGAAGTTAATATATGGCACACAGTAAGAGTTATGTAAAGGTTAGCTATTTTTACTGGATCCCCTTTTCTCTCTGAGGAAGCTGGCGGTTGTGACAATGATGTCTGCTTAGAAGACCCTGGCGCTAGACCAAGATTTCTGGGCCCAAAGACCCCCCTTGTTATCTGTTGTGGATGTAGCTGACCCTGGTCAGCCATAAACACACTGCCCTTAGAAGGGCCAGCAGCCTCAGAGTTCACTCAGAGGCCACATGACAAAGGGCTCTGATCCAGCATCATGTCCAGTGGGACACTTCTAACATTCCCTTTGGTTTCCTTCCCTTTTCAGGAGACCCATAGTTTGACCCCAAATATTTCTTGATATCTCCAAGTCTCTCTCTCTCACTCTCTCCCTCTTTTATTATTCAGCTGATCTCTATCCAGGGACACTTAAGAAGGCTCAGTTATGAGGAACAATGAACACAAAATCAATAGACCTTGGGTAGTCCTGCCAGCAACCCTAAACAGGAAGTTTAAAAAGGGATCAAAGACACTGGCAGGACAAGTAACTTTATTTAGGGTAGCCTTGTTCCCTAGGGGGAATTGGGAGCTTTATCTTTTCTAAATGTCATGAGCAGTTCTCCTCATTGGTAGGCAGAGGACTGACAGCAGAAGAAATCAAGGAGCCACTGGGGTGGGGACAGAGGACAGTGGAAGAATGAGGCTGACCACCAAGGAGGTGGTCAACGGCCCCCTACACTCCTGGTGTGAGCTCAGTCTCTCCTAAGAAGTCTCCCACCTTGAACAAGTATATAAATGATCTCAGGTCCCCGGGGAAAACATTACTGCCCATTCTGCACCACCCCAAGCCAGTGTGAAGAGTGGAGCTACCCTGGCAGCTGTCTGGAGGGGTGGGGGCAGGGTGGAAGCACAGAGCCGGCAGTGGGCCTTGATGCAGCCTCTGGCAGCATGACGAGGCACTGGGCAGGTGAGTCAGCTGCCTCTGCCTCCCATTCAGAGGCACAGAGCTATGATTTTTCAGACTGCTGTCCCTGAGGACCCATAGTCAGTGAGCTGTGGGCACTGGTCTAGCTTCGTCGTACCCCACAAAACCTTGTGCTGAGACCAAATACCATCTCTTGGAAAACAAATTGCTTTTAATAATTCATTGGCTCAGTGGTGGTGTACAGAGTCCCAGTAGAACACAGAGGACATCCAGAAGAGACAGAGAAGAGTCCTGGCAAGCTGCATTGCAGAGAACATAGAGGAGCTACAGAGCAAATACATCCCAAGGAGAGAGAGTTGAGTTCTGAAATTAACTGGTTGTTCTGTGAAACTGCAGGGTGAACCAATACCATTGGGTCTTTCCCTCTCTCTTGTCCCCATTCTAGTTTAGCTCCCTCACATTAGACAGAGCCGTGGCTTTATTAAACACTAAAAACTAGGTTGGATAGTATCCCTTACCTGCTTAAAATTCTTCTGTATTCTGGGGTCAGGGTGCAAGGTTCTCATCATACATGTGAATCCAGGCATGATGGTCCCCCCACCTGCCAGTTTTGGCTCCAGACATGCTTCCCTACTTCATATCCAACCATACCAGTTTTCTCTGACAGAATGTCCTGCCCCAGGATCTTTGCTCATGCTGCCCTCTTCGCTGGCATGCTTCCTCATATTTGCCAGGTTCATCCCTTTTCATTCTCCAAGTCTCAGCCCTCCTTTCCTCACCAGACTTATCAATGCCTCATATTGTTCACCCCTGTCACTTCCTGTAGGCTCCCTTCAGAGCCCTGACCAGTGCTGTGCATAATTATCAGTGTCAGTGTCTGTTTAATCTCTACCTTCTTCCAGGGACTTGCAAGTCCCATGAGCACAGAGACCAGAACTACCTAATTCCCAGCACAGGGTAAGCACTCAATAAATATTTTTGAGGAAATAACCAAGTAAAGGAATGGATGGATTGGTCAATCAAGAAAAAGTGATGGCAGGATTTATGTAAGGTTGTACAGCTGGCATCCACACCCAAGTGTGTCTCAGCCAAAGCTCATGTTCTAAACAACCCAATTTTTACTTACAGTTTAAAAAGTCTTTGAATTTATGACTTTGTCCTTACGTTTCAATATTCTTCAAAGAGAAAAAAAATCATGTCTAAATGGTTAGTAGAAAATATCAGGTGGCCAAGAGTCCGGGGTTACAAGAGGCTAGAGGTCAGGGTGGCCTGTTGAGATGACAGATAAGAAGCCAATGGGCATCACTTCGGGAGGATGTGGCCTGACCCTGACTGAATGCCCTGGAGGCAAGAATCTAAGCCCAAGGCAGCCCAGCGAGAAAGAGGCTCTGGTCAAGACGGGAGTGTCCTGGCCCCAGATTCTCAGCCCAGTGTCTGTCTAAAGTAGGAAAAGGATTCCCTTCTTCAAGACATCCCTGCTACCTGCTGAAAACCAGCCCTACATAACAGGTAGATGCCTCTCCTATGTAGGGCATCCCACCCCCCCTCCACCCCCGAGTCTTGCAAAGCAAAGTGCTCACCATGATCTGCAGAAGCCCAGTAGACCAGAGGCTCTTCTAGTCTGTTATTGATTAAAACCCTGAGGAGACTCTGATGACAGGCCTCACAGTGCTTCATTGTGACAAAAAAAAACCAGCTTGCTGTTAGTGTCCCAGAAGAAATATCCTAAAGAGCTCCTCCTATGTCTTTTGGATGCCCCCAATCCGTCCGCCACTCCTTCCTTGTTGCTTCGCCTCCCACTGCTCACAGCACAAAACCTCAAGTTCCCATGTTCTTCTGTCCTTAGACTTTAGCTGTGCCCTCTCCTAAGCCGCTCCTGCATGGTGGAAGCCCAGGGAACAGAAATGCAGGGGGCAGTCTTCCTCCCTCTTCCTCTCCACTGAGTAGGAATAACAGGAAAAACAAAACCTGTTGCTTCACAGGGCCGTGCAGGCTGCTGGAAGCTGGCAGGGGGGTCCAGGCTACAAGGATCCCAAAAGGAGAGCTGGAAGTAGTTGCTCTCAGGCCATTCCATCATCTGGGCCTTCTCACTTTGGTGACTTACTTTCCACAGAAGCTCTGACCTCTTGCCAGGCTACAAATCAGGATAAACTAGCCTTGTGTGCTTTAGGCCACATGGATTCTTGCGACTCTTCCGTAGAGACAGTGGCTGCTGGACAAGGGAGACAGTCCAGGCTACCCCTGGTCAGGTGCTCAGCTTTTCTCATGCTCTTGGGGTGCGACTTGCTGGCCTCAGAAGTAGATCCCCCAGAGCCAGGCAGGCCAGCTTGGAGGGATGGGAATGCAGCCCTGAGCACCGGGCAGGGCAGCGGCCTGCCCTCCTTGGAGCTCCTGGCTCTCAGCTCCTCAGATGCCTAGCCCAGAGGCACCTTCCTCACAGCAGCCACTGGGGTTGGAGACTCACTAAAGAAAAGGAAGGAAAGGACAGACTCAGTAGCAGATGCCTCTGTGCCATTTTCTAGAAGGCAAAAACAAAAACCTGACCAAGCTGTCACCAAATAGATATAGGCCTGCATGGAGGGAGTTAGCCTCTCAGTTGTCATCAAACACAGAGGCCTCACAGCAGGCACACACTGCCTGGGTGCTGGGAAAAAGACAGGCAAGGCATAGCTCATCTTTGAGGATAGTGGTTGCCCACTCCTCCACCGGCCAGAATTTTCATACTTGCAGAAATGCCATTCAAGAGCCAATGTATTTGTGTATTTACTGAGACAGGCAGACCTTGAGGGAGATCGTGTTCTGACTCCGGAGAGATAAATCACCCCCTTGGTAAGTGGGAATCTGATCTCAAGAATCTCAGAAGATGCAGCCATGGGGAGGAAACAGAGGAAGCTCCAGTGGCTAGCGAGTTAAGGGTTCAGGGAGAAAGGGTCACCTACTTGCTGCAATCCACTCACCGCTCACATGCACCAGTGTGTCCAATTTCTCTGCACAAGGAAGGAGGGAGAGTACAAAGCGGGCAGAGAGGGCAAAAGGTATGCCTTGATTGTGGCTTGAATCTTTCCCCCCAGGGAGATTCTAGAATTTTTTAAAAATCAAAGCTCTTGGGGGTGCCTGGGTGGCTCAGTTGTTTCACCATCTGCCTTTGGCTCAGGTCACGATCCCGGGGTCCCAGGATCGAGTTCTGCATTGGGCTCCCTGCTCAGCAGAAAGCCCGCTACTCCTCCTGCTTCTGTGCTATGTGTGTGTCAAATAAATAAATAAAATCTTTTTTAAAAAAACCAAAGCTCTTGCAGAAAAAACTAGAACGAATACTTCCATAAATGTGGAACCTACTTTTTTTAGCAGGCTCATCAAGCAGACACCAAACCTGAAAGTTTCTCATGGGAGTCAGTAAGGTTAAAAATGGTGATTTTCAAGTCATTTTCTTCCTCCATCTGACGTCACTAGACCTAACCTACCATTGTTCCTAGGAGGAAGGAGTCTTCTTTATTCTCTGTGGGAGAAAGGAGTTGTGCAGTTGTGCACTCCATATTGGTGCAGAAACATTGCACTATGTGCATGCAGAAGGCTGCTGAGTGGGGACACAGAGGGGCATCAGAATCACAGGTGACCACAGAAGTGAAGGGCAAAATGCATTGGTGAGAACTTGGCAGGGGGCAGCAGGTCAGGGCAACCATCTTTGTATAGACACTCCTAGCAACTATGTTGGGATTTGAGGGACATACTAGGCTTCCAGTTGTCTTCAGGTATCTTTTGAACTTGTCTTCTGTAATGACTGAGATTCCCAGGGTAAAAAACACTGTTTTAGATTAAGGTGCTAGCTGTTGGGGATTTACCCCAAAATTCAGATGCAATGAAACACCGGGACACCTGCACCCCGATGTTTCTAGCAGCATTGTCCACAATAGCCAAACTGTAGAAGGACCCTCGGTGTCCATCGAAAGATGAATGGATAAAGAAGATGTGGTCTATGTATACAATGGAATATTACTCAGCCATTAGAAATGACAAATACCCGCCATTTGCTTCAACGTGGATGGAACTGGAGGGTATTATGCTGAGTGAAGTAAGTCAATCGGAGAAGGACAAACAGTGTATGTTCTCATTCATTGGGGGAATATAAATAATAGTGAAAGGGAATATAAAGGAAGGGAGAAGAAATGTGCGGGAAATATCAGGAAGGGAGACAGAACATAAAGACTCCTAACTCGGGGAAACGAACTAGGGGTGGTGGAAGAGGAGGAGGGCGGGGGGTGGGGGGGAATGGGTGACGGGCACTCAGGGGGACACTTGACGGGATGAGCACTGGGTGTTATTTTGTATGTTGGTAAATTGAACACCAGTAAAAATTAATTTATTTAAAAAAAAGATTAAGGTGCTAGGATTCCAACCGGCTTCATCTTGTGTATTAATATCCTATTGCTGCTGTAACAAATTCCCACAAACCTAATGGTTTAAACCAACACAGATTTATTATCTTAAGTTCTGTAAGGCAGAAGTCTGATAAGGGTCTCACAAGGTTAAAATCAAGATGTCAGCAGGGTTGCATTCCTGTGCAGAGGCTCTAGGGGAGAATCCCATTTCTTTGACTTTTCCAGCTTCTAGAAGCTGCCCACATTCCTTGGCTTGTGCTTCCTTTCATCTGTCTTCAAAGCCAGCAACTGTGAGTTGAGTCCTCCTTACCTTGCATCACTCTGATCTCTTCTACTCTAAAGAACCCTCCTGATTACACTGAACCACATGGATAATCTAAGAAAATCTCCCTATCTTAAAGTTGCAATTAAGGTAGAAACCTTAATTCCATCCACAAACTTAATTCCTCTTTGCCATGTAAAGTTACATATTCTCAGGTTCCAGAGGTTAGGACATGGATGTCTTCAGGGACACCATTAATCTGACAACCGCACCTAACACACAGATTTGTTGCCCGGAACAGAGTTGAAAATTAAGCTATAAAATAAATTAGCTATCACCCAAAAGCATGCATAAACTTAAGCTCCTGAGGATCAGACCAGGTACATTTTGCTGCAAAGGAGGATCTGAAAAAAGGTCACCTCATTGAGTATATAAAGGGCTGCAGGTCCTAAAAGGGACCCAGTCAATGCTTAGTGTGAGGACATAAGAAAACAGCCCATCTATCAACCTACTTGCCCTGTTCTTTATTTCATTTTTCACTGATGCACAAAGATTCTTAACCCAGACATTAACTACCTATTCCAAAGTCTCTCAGTACCTAGTCAGCCAGATGTCCTTCCCTGGGCACATTATCCTTTTGGTGCCTAATCTTGAGCAGATGAAGAAAAAGGATAATTTAGGACAAGGGCAGCTTCTGGCAGCATTTCCCAGCAGCGGGTAAATACCAGTGAGGCTCTTGCAATGTTTCTCAGTGTATGGCCTACAATCTACCTGCCTCTGAACCGCTGACCCATTTTGTCTGAGAGTAGGATCCAAGAATCTGCATTCTAAGAATTCTTTGGTGATTCTGAGCCAAATAAAGCTGGGGGGTGGGGGCTGTTTTAAAAGTTTCCCAATCTGGGTGCCTGGGTGGCTCAGTCAGTTAAGTGTCTGCCTTCGGCTCAGGTCATGATCTCAGGGTCCTAGGATTAAGCCCCGGATGAGGCTCCCTGTTCAGCAGAGAGCCTGCTTCTCCTCCCTCTCCCTCTGGTCCTCCCGCCTTGTGTGCTCTTTGTCTCTTACTCTCACTCTCTCTCTCTCAAATGAATAAATAAAATATTTTTTAAAAATACAAAATAATAATAAAGTTCCCCAATCTGTGTGTAGCCTCTCCCACCTCTTAGCTGTTTCCCATAAACTGTTTGCTTAATCAATGTTCTATCCCTGCTGTGATTCTGAGACATACAGTATTTTTCACCCGCATAAAGTTTGTTTTTTCCTGCCTGGATAGAGAAGAAGAGAGAGCACAATATTTCAGTTGCAGGTCCATGATCTGTAACTGAGAATTCTATAATATATCTTTAAATATTAACCAATAAGATGAAAACTGATTGATGCATAATTCATTAGTGGAGCTAGTAGACCAAAAGTGCCTTTCATAATTTAACAAATTGACATAAACTATTAAAAGTTGTAAAAGAGACAGTGTTGATTTATGCAGATTGACTTTGGCTATGAATAAATACAGTACAAAAGGAAAACAATATGATATCACTTCTGCCAAACTATTCATAACAAACAACTTACCTGGGGAATGCAAAATGTACTTTCTAGAAATTAAAAAATTAAAAACAGTTTTAAAGAAGAAAAAAAGGCAGAAGCCAAAACAAATTTAAGATCAGATTGGTGTTTCTCATTAACAATTAAAAAATAATTAAATGTTAATAAGAGTCTGCATTATTACCCAGAATAAAAAAGAACAGAATTTCAGTTTTATTAAGGTGAGAATATATTCATATGTAACAATTCTTTGCCTTTTTCACTTTTGACTTCAAAATGTTCTTTATCTTTGTAATCTTTAATCAACCCATGAGGTGAATTTCTCTGAGAGAAGACAAATAGATGGTCTTAGTAAGTATAGTAGGTAAGAATAAGTATTATTAAATAAATCTGTCATGTAAAAATAAAAATAACGCGGGGCACAGCCAGTTAAGCATCTGCCCTCAGCTGGGGTCATCACTCCATCCGGTGTCAGGCTCCTTGCTGAGCAAGGATTCTACTTGTCCCTCTGCCTCTGCCCCTCCCTCCATGTGTGGCTTGCTCTTGTGCTCACTGTCTCTCTTCAATCAATCAATCAATCCAATTGTTGATAAAGCTAAAGTCTTCTTTGACCATGTCCCAAATTAATCTAGTCCCCTCCTCCTCTCTCCAGAGGTAAACACTGATACTGGTCTGCAATATATCCTTCTAGATCTTGTTCTTTGCATCTACATGCACATATATGTACCAGTGAAAAGCATTCAGAATTGTTTGCAGCCCTGTTTACATATATGGTGTCATACTGTACACATTCTTCTACAATTTGATTTTTTTTATCCACTATACCTTAGAAGCTGTGCACCAAATATTCTTTCAAATACTGACACCTATTATCTCCTTTAATCCTCAGCATCCTTTTAAGTGAGTATTGTTAATCATCATTTCACAGAGAGGGAAATTGAAACACAGAGAAGAAAATAAAATCCTTCCACAATAGCTTATGGTCGATATAGAGTTAAAAATTATAGTCCCAGGGCACCTGCGTGGCTCCGTCAGTTAAGCATCTGCCTTTTGCTCAAGTCATAATCCTAGAATCCTGGGATCAAGCCCCATAATCCCAGAATCCTGGGATCAAGCCCCGAGTTGGGCTCTCTGCCCAGCGGGGAATCTGCTCCTCCCTCTCCCTCTGCCCCTCCCCACTCATGCTCTCTCTCTCTCTCTCTCTCTCAAATAAATACATAAAATCTTTAAAAAGAATGTATAGCCCCAAATATTCTAGATTACCCTTGACCAAAATTAAGCTGAGACAAGAGGTCATCAGTTTCTATATCCGGAGACTTCAGATGGAAGTGCTATCTGAATGAAATGCAGTGAATTAACAATTAGCCTATATTTTGATACGTAAGAGAGAAGGTGAGTAAATATTTAAATACCAGTTATCATAAAGGTCAAATAAATCTGTAGTTATCTTGCATCTTGATAGCATGCATTTTAAATTATTTGTTTGTTATGAAAGGCAAAGGACTTTAATAAAGCCAAGGACTTTGACTTAAAACCTTGATATCATGAATGCTTTAAAAAAAAAAAAACACATTTGTCAGAGTATTTGTTGTACAAACTGTCACCCCTGGCCTCATGATGATGTGTCCACTGACTCTGTGTTGATCTGGTTCAATTAACTCAACAGGTGCAGATCCACTGTAAGTCAGGAGCATAGCCAAAGCCATTCACCCCTTTAAAAAGTGATCTTACCAGTAAATAAATGATAAATAAATAAATAAATAAATAAATGATTTAAACATATTAAATTAAAATCATAATTCAGATTCTCCATGTTCTTCATAGTTGAAACACTGTTTTCAAACAAATCTGTCAACAGAGCTAACACTCTTAACCACTCCTTGTGGAGCAACTATATCTATCTCACTCTTTTTCCTGCTGTATGATATTCTACAGGGTGAATGGTTGTGGCCATTCGCTTACTGATAGCTATTTACATGGGCCCTCATTCTTTGCAGAACTTAATAGTGCTGCAAGCACAGCAAGTCCATTCTTCTACATGCCTCCTTGTATGGCTACACAAATATTTCTCCAGAGCAGTGGCTCTCCAGGTGTGGTCCCCAGTCCAATATAATTACCATCATCTGGAACCTATTAGAAATTCACAATCTCAGGTCTGACCGCAGACTTTAGGAATCATAAACTGGATCAGGGGCCTGACAATCTGTATTTTAACAAGCCTTCCAGGGGATTTGGATGTATACTTAAACTTGAAAACCATGTCACTGGAGACCAGAGTGCAGAAGCCAGAACATAGGAAACCCTTTCACTGAATGCCAAAATTCAACCTCCCAAAGTATCAAGTGTAAAGGTGAAATGTCAGAAATGTTAGGATTTTAGTCTGGCTTTTTAAAGAAAATCTTCCCAGAATTAGGACTCTATTAAACTTGTCAAGAAAAATCAGGACTAGTTTCAGAGCTCAAATATGTTATCTGACCAAACATAGAATTTGGAAATGTAAATTCGAACTTAACATTTATATTCAAAGATCACTTACTATAATGTGAAAGAGGTGTTGAGAGATCATAGTCTGAGAAGGTCATCAGGCACAGGAAGACACAAACTCCACAGATGTTAAGTATCTTTTCCAAGCTCACTGGGCTGCTTAGTGGCAGAGTGATGACAGGAACCTTGCACCATAGGTTTAGGTCAGTATCCCAGACATTACCCCACACAGTATTATGCTGTAATCAAAGATAGCCCTTAACAGTATTTTTACCCCAAACTTAGAAAATTTTAATGCATGGATTATCCTGAAAATAATTTTGAAAGGAGTAAGAACTGGATGTTTATTCTAGAAGAATGTGGCCGAAACCAAAGATTTCCAATGTAAAGAAAATGTTATCCAAAAGTATCCAGAAAGAGGTCGCTATGAAACTCCTCAGTGACACTTTTATGGCCTTATAAATTTGACATTGTTTTGCAAAATTAAATGATTTTTATTGATGTTTAATATAGCATGGAAGGAAATTTTTTCAATGTACCTATATCCCTAATATCTTTGTCTTTATATTTCTGTGCAATCTGTCCATTCTCTATACATTTACATTTATTTTCACCCAGTTGTGACAGAAGACACACAAGTGTTCTGGATTTTTTATCTTAAAATGTTTGGTAAGCATTCTTCCATATTTCCATGTCACTATACAATGTTCATAGTTGACTTAGAGCTCTTCAATAACCTATGAGATACCCCATAATTTACTTGGCCATGCTATTGGACCTCTAAATGATCTAAGATTTGTTTTATATTGTCAACAATGCTACAATGAATTTTTAATATATTTTTTTCTTTCCTCCTTTGAATTATTTCCGTTTGGTTATGAATTATCTCATAACCTATGAGATATCCCATAATTTACTTGGCCATGCTATTGGACCTCTAAATGATCTAAGATTTGTTTTATATTGTCAACAATGCTACAATGAATTTTTAATATATATTTTTTTCTTTCCTCCTTTGAATTATTTCCTTTCCAATGAGCAAACTATGGGGTCACTGAGCAAGCATCTATTTATTATCCTCGATCCTAAATACTAAACCCACTCCTCAGTGTTCCAGCAGAATTTTCACTGGAACTCCAACAAAAGTTTCACACTAAGTACTCATTCCAGGTGGAAGGAAAACAAGGCCAAAATTAAATCAAATCTAAAATGAACCAGGCTTCCAATAAAGAAAATTAACACAAAACACCTGAATTCACATTTTCAACTATTTACCTTTAACTTGAGCTCAATACCAAAAATCCTTCTCAGTAATTTGAGAAAATTTAATGCAAAATTGACTTCAAGAGCTTTAAACTAGCAAAAATTTAATTAGCCCTGGAGAAGCTTCATTGCTCAACATTTCCACCTGTCAAATGGGAGTAAACTATTTGCCAAACGTAGGGAATGTACATAAAAATGAGATATGATTGGTGAGTAAATACTTTTGCTTTTGAAAAATATAACCTGATCACTTTTAAGAACCATTTAAGCTTAAAGAGAAGCCATGGAGTCGCTGTCAATGATAAGCTAATGCTCAAGTTTCAGGGTCTGGCCCTCTGTCCTGCCAGCTCAGAAAGTCCATATGACTGCCAAGGCTAGAGCTCAAGGGGTCTTGGGATGGTAAGTGACCCCAACAGAGAGGTTTAAGTTAAATTTTGTTCACAATATAAAATAGTTCATAAACCAATTATTTATAACCAGAAATATATCTGCCAAGATACTGGAGTGATCTGGCCAGGCTTTATTCCCCTATAGGTAAAATCTGCAAAGAAATCCAAATTATAATTAGGAAGAAGGCTGCTTGGTAAGCATGGAAGTAAGCCTGGGGAGTTGGCTCTATGACTCAGATGTTGGATGGCTTCAGGCTCTGCTGCACCCACCTCCACCAAGACAGGACAGGCTGTGTCCTTGGACTCGGGCAACCTCTACACTGGGCTTGAATGACACTACCAACATGGCCTCTGAGAATTTCCTTTTACCTTGCTTCCATGGCCAACTATCCCTTCTTCTTTTTTTTTTTTTTTTTCTATCCCTTCTTCTGAAGAATGTTTTTCCCTTCAGATATGTTAACAGCTTGAATCAAGTTCCAGTCAGATTTTGTTGATCTGGGAATAATTCCATCTCATTAGAGATGACTTTGCCTGCCTCTGCTCTTATCTCTTATGTGTTGATTGATGGTTCATGCTCAGGTTAATAGGTTGCCAAATTAAACCTGAATTATTACAACAGTATGAAAATTAACAACTCAAAATTTGTTGTCAAGCCAAGACTTGCCAGGCTAGGGACTTCTTGAGTTAAGAGAACATTCAGCTCAACATCACTCATCAACAGGGAAATGCAGATCAAAACCACAGTAAGATATTACCTCATAACTGTCATAATTGTTATTATCAAAAAGATAAGAAATAACAAATGTTGGTGAGGATACAGAGAAAATGGAACCCTTGTGAACTGTTGGTGGGAATGCAAACTGGTGCAGCCACTATGGAAAACAGTATGGATGCTCTTTAAAAAATTAAAAATAGGACTACCGTTTGATCCAGGAATTCCATTTGTGGGTATTTATCCAAAGAAAATAAAAACAATAACTTGAAAAGATATATGGATCCCCATGTTCACTGCAGCATTATTTATAACAGCCAACATATGAAAGCAACCTAAGTATCTATCTGATGAATGAAGAAAGAAAATGTACTATATATATATATATATATATATATATATATATATATACTGATACATATATATATATATGGTTGGATATTATTCAACCATAAAAAAGAATGAAATATCATTTGCAACAACATAGACGGATTTAGAGTACATTATGCTATGTGAAATGTCAGACCGAACGATGAATGCCATATGATCTCTTTTATATGGAATCTAAAAAAACCAAACCAAAAAAAAAAAAATGTAAACCAAGCTCATAGATATAGAGAATAGATTGGTGATTGCCAGAGGTAGGGAGTTGAGGATAGACAAAATGGGTGAAGGGAATTAAGTGACACAAACTTACAGTTTTAAATTATATGTCAGGGCACCTGGGTGGCTCAGTGGTTGAGCGTCTGCCTTTGGCTCAGGTCATAATGCTGGGGTCCTAGGACCAAGTCCCATATGAGGCTCCCCACAGAGAGCCTTCTTCTCCCTTTGCCTATGTCTCTGCCTCTCTCTCTGTATCTCTCCTGAATAAATAAATTTTGTAAATCTTAAAAAAAATAAAAATTAAAGGGATGAGTTTTACGGTATGTGAACTCTCAATTTAAAAAATTATTTCAGAGCAACATGGGTCTTCTTATGAAGCTTATACTGTATTCAGGCATTGCTCATTGCCCATGGGAAAAAAGTAAAAGAAGCATAAAGAAAGGTAATTGTTCAGTCTTAATTTGAAAGAGATTTTAGGCATTGAATGAAGTTGAGACCAAATTCACAGTAGGAGATTGAAACCTTTCTCATGTCTACTGAGGAGCTGGTGAGTGACAGCCATGAGGCTGCCTGAGCCCTTAGAAAATCAGGAGGAAATAGCATAATCTGTTCTCCAAGTGGCAAAGTTGTGTACTATATTAAGGCTTTGTTGGCTCAGCTCAAGATAAGAACTTAGGGTGGTCATCAGATTGATCCACACATCCCTATAACACCGGAAGGTGTCTATCCTTCTAGAGGAAAACAATCAATTCCAGGGCATAAGGAATGGACAGATATGAATAAGAAATAGACGTTAGCTTTCTGAAAATGTAGTCTGTAAATTGAATTTGTGTAAAGTGAATCACCTTTTCTCCACTCATTTACATAAAGATCTCAGAAATGTGTTAGCAGAAATGCTGGTATGGGGGTAGGGGGATAATGTTTGGCTTCAAGCAATATAAGACTTGCAGTTAAAATAGCCCAGGTTTCTTTAAGAAGTTACAAGCATGTTGGCTTTCCAGATATTCAGGGGGAAAAGCCAACTGTATGCAAGGGAATCCAGGCCCAAGGGTGTTTTACTTCCTCCAGGTGTCATATAAGGATAGTTGGCCACACAGCTCTGTGGGTATGCCACAAAAAGTGATCGGGCAAGTGCGGCAGGAGGGAATCGCTCAAGGCCATTTTATTGAGTTCAGAGCTTGCTGCCTTTCTCAGTGTCTAACCTCAATATTCTTTTTGTTTTGTTTTGTTTTCATTTAAATTCCAGTTAGTTAACATACAATGTAATATTAGTTTCAGATGCACAATATACAACATCTGGTGCTCATTACAACTGGTGCCTTCCTTAATCCACATCACCTATTTAGCCCATCCCCCTCCTTTCTGCCAACCATTAGTTCTCTATGTTAAGAGTTTTTCTTAGTTAGCCTCTCTTTACCCTTTGCTCATTTTTTGTTTGTTTCTTAAATTCCACATATGAGTGAAAATATACAGTATCTGTCTTTCTCTGACTGACTTATTTCACTTGCTGTAATACTCTCTAGCTCCATGTTGTTGCAAATGGCAAGACTTCATTCTTTTTTATGGCTAAGTAAATATATACATGCTACATCTTCTTTATCCATTCATCAATCCATGGACACTTGGGCTTTCATAATTTGGCTACTGTAGATAATGCTGCTATAAACATCAGGGTGCATGTATCCCTTTGAATTAGTATTTTTGTATTCTTTGGGTAAATACCTTATAGTGTGATTGCTAGATCATGGAGTAGTTCTATTTTTAACTTTTTGAGGAACCTCCATACTGTTCTCCACAGTAGCTGCACTAGTTTGCATTGCCACCCATAGTGCAAGACGGCTCCACTTTCTCCACATCCTCACCAACACCTGCTATTTCTCCTATTGTTGATTTTAGCTGTTCTGGCAGGTATGAGGTGATACTCTCAAAGACCTGTAGGAACAGGTGGAGTTTCCCTGATTCAGGGGGCTCTCTACTTATGTAATCTTTTCACTAAAGTGGAGTGTGGACCTGTTCCATCTGATTTACATTGCATATTCAAAAAAGAGGTCATCATATGCAAGTCCACTCTCCTCTAGTAAGAAAGAGCATGAATGAGCTAAGTTGTAACCAGCTCTGCAGGTGCTCCTGGCCACTATCCCCCTCATATCCTTGAGTTATCCTACCAACTTTGCACTCGATAGTTCTCCATTAATATGGATTCTTCGAGTTTGAGGGAATTTAATCATTAAGAGACTCTTAACGACAGAGAACAAACTGAGGGTTGATAGAGGGGATAGGGTTGGGGTGGGCTAGGTGGATGATGGGTGTTAAGGAGGGCACTTGCTATGATGAGCACTAGGTATTGTATGTAAGTGACAAACCACTGGTTTCTACTCCTGAAACCAATATTGCACTGCATGTTAACTAATTGGAATTTAAATAAAGATTTGGAAAAAAAATACCATTTTCTTTATTTTTTTTAGGAAATAACACACTCTTTTAATGTTTTTAAATATTTTTAAGGTTTAAAAAGTGTTTAAAGTTTGCAATTCCTAGTAGGAAAACATTATCTGAATGAATACCCTAATGGCAAACCACTGTAGAATGTTTCAATTGCATATGGGGCAGAGGGGTAGGGATTCTCTTCACAGCACCTCAGCTTTCTTCTTGAGAAGGTCAGAGGTACACCGGTTTGTATTATTGTGACATCTATTAGGTGATCGAAGTTGCTTTTCCTTCAGCAAGGGCTTTATTTGTCAGAAGGGCATTATGCTTAACCTCCAAATTTGGCTGACAATTTACTGATGAGATTCATAACCTTTGGGTTGCTCTGATATTTTGACATATTTGCTGGGTTCTGGGCTACATTCTGGAAGGCCACCATAACTTCTGGATGCTGCATGGCTGCAAGAACCTCTGGGTCACTAAGAATTTCATTGAGCCCAGGCATTCCTGCCATTCCAGGCATAACCCCTGCCATTCCAGGCATTCCCCCCTGGAAAGCCACCTGGGAAAGAGCCATACTGAGCTCCTGATTGTCCTCTGACTTCTTCCTCCCTCTGGGCTCTTTCATGTTCTTCCTGAGCCTTCTTAACCCTTTCTATTCTTTCTTTGATCTCTCGCTCTTCACGTTTTCGATCATACTTCCTCCAATGTTCAGCAATTTTCTGGGCCGTGGGTCCAACTTCTTTCAGCAATGCACTAGCATCTTCATCATAATCCAGTTTACAAGCAAGGGCAAGATCATGTGCTGCTTCTTCCCAATGACCCTGAAGTCTGTATGCTTTCCCCCGCCACTTGTAAGGCTGAGCTGAATCACGATTTATTTCAATAGCTCTGTCACAGTCTCGAATGGCAGCATTTGGCTTCTGTAATTTGATGAGGACACTGGCTCTCTTGGCATACAAAATGGCTAAGCGAGGATTCAGTTTGATGGCATCTGTGAACAAGTCAATGGCTTTCTTTAGTTCACCATCATTTAGGGCATCAATGGCAGCCACTGTTTTATCACTTGCCTGATCCATCATTTCCTCAGTTATCTCTACATTTTCATCTCCCATTTCTTGAGGGGCATCAGTATCTGGTTCAATTACACCTTCATTGTCAATTTCTAGAACACTTTCCTCACTTGATGATTCTTCTATGTTTTCCTTCACCTTCTTACTATCTGTATTTTCTTCCTTGATATTGTCTTCTGATTTAGTTTTATGAGTAGCAGGTGGTATTTTACCCCCCACACTCTCCACCCACTCCCGCAGGAAGTGCATTTCCTCGGTGTGCAGAACGCTGGGATCCTGCTTACACATTTTCACGAAGACCCGAAGCTTGCTCACTTTGCAGGGGTCCACGGTCCACAGGCACTGGCGGGCGGCGGGCACCGGGAACGGCTGAGGCTGCGGCCCCATTCCAGGCATGGGGACCAGCTCAGCGTGACCGTGTGGAAGGGGCACCATTTTCTTTTAATCATTTTAAATCCAATCTGTTTGACATGATGAGCTGTTTTGTAACAACAGTGAGATGTATTCAAACTAGTATTTCTAGGGATACCTGGGTGGCTCAATGGTTGAGCATCTGCCTTTGGCTCAGGTTGTGATCCCGGGGTCCTGGGATAGTGTCCCACATCAGGCTCCACAGGGAGCCTGCTTCTCCCTCTGCCTGTGTCTCTGCCTCCTCCTCTGTGTGTCTCTCATGAATAAACAAATAAAATCTTAAAAAAAAACAACTAGTATTTCTAGAATATATTACTCAGTTTTTAAAAATTAGAAACAGACTCCAGGATCAATGAATATTTATCAAGGTCTCCAAGAATTCAATCAAAAGTAGAAACTTGGCACTTTCAGTGGGTGTCCATTAAACAAAATTTTTGCACAGAACTTAAATTCTCATGAATGTTATTCTCATCTGAAAGAGGTAACAAGAAAGCAATAGAATTAATTCTTTTTAAAAAATAACCACTTTGTTTTTACCCCTAGATTTGAAAAGCATGTAGGAAATTTAAATATATATAGAAAAATATTTTTTAAAGCTTGGAACATCTGTTGTAGATCTGTTTCCTCCAAACTCACAAAGAGAGATCATATCTTTTCAATGTCTGCCTCATAGTATATTCTCAACAAATCGTTGAATTAATGATTGTGAAAAAGTCTAGAGTTCAAAGAAACTTTGGAATCAAATGAGAAATTCTTTGTTTTCACAATAAAGTAAACAAAATTTTTGAAGGCATCATTTTTAAAAATCTGGTGCACTTTTTTCTTGTTGGTAACTTTAGGGAAGCAATATAATAGACAAAGGGCTCTAGGGCTAAAACTACCTGGTTTGAATCCTGACTGCCACAAGTGACTAATCTCACTAAGCTTCAGTCTATGAGATGGAACTATAACAAGTGGTAGCTGAAAGAGTTGAGATGTTAGAGATAAAAGCTAGCATTCCATAAGTACTCATTGTTAGCCATTATTCATATTACTTCATATGATACTACCTTAAGTTCATACAATAAAGATAACTTTTTTACTTTCTAATTTTGTAAAAAGGAAAGCATAATAGAAAAAAGTACAAGGATTGTCCATGGATGGAAAGATAAGTAGTAGTGGATTCAAATACCTGCTCCACAGACCTCCACCCACTCCTGCTGATGAAAGCGATGGCTCTTCTTTCTAGAAACTGAGTCTCCACATAAGATGCTGCATCCAGTTGCAGGAGGTTCTGGACTCCTGGGAATGAAAAGTTACAGGGTCAAGAGGCCCTGGGCTTCTGGACTATGCACAGATGCCAGTCTGCAGTGTGTCCATGTAGAGAAGTCAGAGGGAGGAATGTGAGCAGAAGTCAGGAAACATGGGTTCTCACCCATTCTGCTACTAACCCCCTGTGACCTTGGGCAGGTCATTTGATCTCTCAGATCCCTCCTAGCTCCCAAATGGGGTTTTGCCTAGACAACCTGGATTTTTTTTAAATAAACCCTTCAAAATTTAATTAGGTTTTTCTTAATTCATCATATCCATTGAAATGGAAATTATTACAATTATTCCCTTTATCCTACAGATTCATTCAGATGTAAGACTCTATGAATCTGTGACCTCTGAAATTATGTTAAAGAAAGGCAAACATAAATTGTTTTGGAAAGTAAAGAACTTTATTTTAAATATAAATAACTAAAACAATTTTTTGACTTAAGATTTGAGATAACAGGAAGATGTCCTTCATAGAAGTAAAGCAAGATGATCTTACTGGATAATGTAGAAAACTGAAAAAAAGCTGTGTGTTTCCTTTGAAAATTACCATATTTACTTCTTCACTCAGCAAATATTAATGTCATGCCTATGTGGTACCCTCTCCCTTTCTGCAGGTGATCTCACCCCTCAATAGAGAAAATCTAATCCACCTGATGTGAAGTCTCTTATCTTCATTGCTCTACACCATAAAATGTACCTGTTTTGGCAGCGGCTCCTTTCATTTCATTACTTCCTCTCCCTTCCCACTGAACTCTCCCAACCAGCCTGAATTACACTTCTCCCCTCTGCTTTGGTGCATGGACCCTGGCCCTTTAAGCCAGCCTAAATTAGTATCTTGGCAGCTGGTGGCCAGGAAGGGCAAGCCATAGACCCTTCCTTCAATGCTGTGCCCAGCAATCCTCCAGGACCCTCCTCACTTCACTTTGCTCTGGACCACAGTCTGGTCTTGGTTCTTGATCCTGGTCCCATTCTTAGAATGGATAGAGAGCTTGACTGCCCTGACTGGCCCTCAGTACTCTCTAACCCTCTCTATGCTCAAGCATTGTTCCCAGGCTGCTTCTTGTGGGATTGATTCTCTGTGCTAGCACTGCCTGCCCCATCCCACCACCTGAACGGAGTTCCTGAACTCCCAGCCAAGCCCAACCCAACTCCCCATAGTGGTATCAGAATTTTGGACACAATCTTGGGGCATCTGGGTGGCTCAGAGGTTGAGCGTCTGCCTTTGGCTCAGGTCATGATCCTGGGGTCCTGGGATCGAGTCCTACTTAGGCTCCTTGCAGGGAGCCTGCTTCTCCCTCTGCCTGTGTCTCTGCCTCTCTCTGTGTGTCTCTTATGAATAAATAAATAAAATCTTTTTAAAAAAAAAGAATTTTAGACACAATCCTTAAGGCTCCCTAATAATCTGACCATGCTATTCCCTCAAGTGAGCACCCCTCTCCTCAAAAAAAGAAACTGAAAAATGCATTTTATAGGTAGCTCCTCACCATCCACTCTCTTTCCTTCCTCATGCCTCTCACCACTGGTAATGTTTCAACCTTCTTTCTCCTCAATCTTTCTGGGGCTCTCACACACTAGTCACACTAGGCTTGAAGAATCACTCCTACCGCTAAAAGCCACAGCTACTCCCATGCCCCTCCTCCCAATCCTTCTAGAAAAATCCTCCCCTTTCCAGCCCTGTACCCTCAGGCACAGCACACTTAAGATCCCTGCTTCTCCCCTGCGCACACAGTCTCCTGGGGAGTAAAAGCTTGTTTCCTTCCTGGCAACAGCTGCTGCCCTCCCCAGGCCTGCACTCCTCCTCTTCATCTGGAGGGCAGGAAGTAGAAATCATATTTATACTTTTGTTTTCCTGTCATCCCACTGACTGACCTTTCCTAGCATCCTAGTTGTATGGCCTCAAACAATTCTCTTAACCAAGGAGAGACTCTAAGTCTTTACACCTATCTGAGAGTTGTTAACACTAAGGGATCGTTGAAATGTAAGCTATTACTATCACAGTATATAAGACCTAATAGCACTTAAACTCCAACTAAAGACAGATGCACAGAATTTGCAAGCAGGAGGCTTGGGTTCTAACTCAAGTTTTCACACCAACTAACTTTGTAGGCTCATATCCTTTTCCCATCCATCCCAGGGTACAGTGCCCCACTGAGTATAAATCACCATATTCTTATAAATCAACAAGGGCTAGGAGAAAGGAAATTCAATTGTAAGAATTAAGAAGAAAACAAACAAGAAGCTAAGATGGAAAAGACAAGGAGCCTGATCAGATGAGTATATGAGGTCTTTTCCAGCTTTGGGACCAATTCACAATTTTCTAAACATAAATAAGAATTCAAACAAGGGCTAGGAGAAAGGAAAGATCTTAAGGGTCTTGATGTCATTGTACAATGGGAGAAGTCTTCCTGACCAAGGAATGTTCTGAGACCGAAGGAGGGACAGACTCACATGTTATGGAAGAGAAGCAGTACAAGCAAAGCACAGGAGTAAGGAGAGAAAGGCAGTGGGCAGCTGTGTTTCTGAAGGCCAGATCACCTTGGTGTGTCTCTGGGGGCTCACCTTGTTTGATACAAGACGATAGTAACACTTTGGAGGGATGAATTTCCAGGCCACAGTGACCTTTAGTCTCCCTCTTCCGATTCGTGAGGGAGGGCTCCTGGAAACCACAGTTATATAAGAGGACCCCACCATTCTGACTATTCTCATAGGTTCAGGAAGTTAGAGTGACCAGCTGGTGATCCAGAGCTAGTATTTCAATAGCCAACATGTGATACAAATTGAAACATCCACCTAGCCTGAGTCCAGGCCTCCTTCAGAGATAATCTTCCAGAACCAGGGAGGGCTTGGGTTCAGGTTGACAGTCACATAGGCTACAGGACATATGGAACATACAGGAACTGCAGAGTGAAGGGCAACCATGTTTTTATTCAACAAATATTTATTATGCATCTTCTATGACTCAGACCCTGCATTAGGTGCTGGTAGTAAAATGATGAACAAGACAGAAAAACAGGCTCTGTGTTCATGGAGCCTATATTCTAGTGAAGGAAACAAATACAAAATAAGTAATCAAACTAAGGAAATGCAATTGTAAGAATTAAGAAGAAAACAAACAAGAAGCTAATGTGGAAAAGCAATGGGAGAAGCCACTTTACAATGGGTAGAACAGGTCTGGCTGAACAATGGAAGTTAAGCTGAGAACAGATGGTTACAAAGGGACAGCTCTATGGACAGTAGCAAGGAACATTCTGGGTGAAGGGAACAGCATGTGGTGGAAAAGAGCTCAGTGTGTTCCAGACACTGGTGGAAGGCCCAAGTTGGATTAGAGTGGAAAAGATGGGGTAAGTGACATCAGATGAAGAGATGTTGGCAGAAGCCAGATCATGTAGCACCTTGTAGATCATGAAAGGCATTTGTGCTTTATTCTAAAATGTTATTTTATTTTATTCTAACTAGAAAGAAAATATACTGATGGTTTTAAGCTGGAGAACGGCATTCTCAAGCAGACTGCTCTGAGGGGCTATCTGGAAAGTTTGGAAGGGAGCAGAAGCATGGGCTAAGTAGGAGCCTAGAGCAGTGGTCTAGGTGGGACATGAGGATGGCGTGGACAAGGGTGTGGCAACAGAGTTGGAAAAAAGTACAGTACGGATTCAAGCTGAATTTTGGATACAAACAACAACAGCATGCTGTAATTAAATAGTTAAGTAGCTTTAAAAACAGGGAGAGGAAAGAAAGGACCATCTCAGTACATTGTGCTGAAATAGGAAGGAGCCTTAACGTCTTCTCATCTTATAGAAAGGGAACAGAGGTCCAAAGGGTTGGAGTGATTGGTTCCAAGATACTTGGCTGACTCATGGCAGAGCCATGACCCAAACCCAGGATCTCGGCCCTTCAGCCTAGTGGTCTCACTTCGCTCCCTTCTCCCAAAGCAGCAGAGCCACTGTCATGACCTCAAGCAGGAGACCTCGGGATGCTCTGGGCATGCAGAGGCTTGATCACTCCCTGCGCAGCACAGCAGACAAAATATGGCCCTTGACAGGAACAGGGAATACAGTGACGGTGATGACTATCTACTAGCTCCCTTCCTAGGTGCTGGATACTGATCTTAATGTTTTGCACAAATAGGTCATTTAATCCTCGCAACCACATTATGAGATGGATACCGTTTTTAAACTTACTCTACAGACCCATGAAATGAGACACAAAAAAAGATAAATGAGTTGTTTCCTAAGCCCCATGAGAACCGAGCACTGTCCCGACACTGTCTAGCTGTCACATCTAGGTCTGAGCAGGGGAGAGGTCAGCTCCTTTTGCTCCCACAGCATCTGCTCCACTCTTCTCACATTACCTGTTGTGTGGTAGTGATATTTTCCTTTTTAGCTACAGGAAGTTTTCTGTGGGTGATTATATGGGAATAATTAGTCTTTATGTAAGCGCTGCCTTGCAGGATATGAAAGACATAACTTGCAGGCAGCCAGAGAACCCAGGAGGCTGCTTGTAATCACTAGGTTTCATTGTCTCCAGGAGTAATTATGGATTTCAACCACAAATCACCACTTCAATTGGGTCTACACACCTTAGCTTCTCTAGCAATTTTTCTAGGGAAAGATGAGGACGAAGTCACAGTAGCCTGTGGTTCTTTTTCCCTGCTGGAGGCTTCTCGTCAGGAGCAGGAAGCAGATATTGTTTCCTGCAAAATTAATGTCATGGTCTAATCACAGCCATCTGAGTCACAGGACCTGGGAGCCAAGAGGGACCTTACAGGATCTTAATTCAGGGTCTTATTCAGGCTCTTTGAGTGGCACATCAAACCACCTAAGCACGAAAGGGGATCAGGGTATTTCAAGACCCCAAGAAAGGAAGTTCAAGCCAAGGCCTCAAGTCAGACTCATGCCTGGAACTGAAAGTAATCAGCGTTCTCTCCTCTAATTTGTCATAAGCTCAGTGGAAAACACCATTCCGATGATAATAGCAACTCTCTAACATGTATGCGCACACGCTCCCCAAAGCCCACACTGCCCCACCACATCTTCTCCCTCACCATCCTCTGCTACCAACACCACCACTCTTCACTCCAAAAGTTAGTGGCTTAAAACATTTTCTAGAGAAATCCCATCACAGCTGACCCTGAAGCTATATTCTCCAAGCCCCTAAACCATTTGGTCAGATGTTTGTTTCCATTTCTCATTTAACTTGCCCTTAAATCTAAGTGAGTGGGAAATATATAAGTTGTGTTTAGCAACTGGTCCGTAGGAGGTTAAGAGGGCCACATATTAATTAGTACTTCTATGAAAGGTAAAGTCTAGTTCACCTCGCTTTGCATCTGAGCTGGCTTCAGTGACTTATTTCATGTGGTAGAAGTATTGTTCTGAAATCCCTGAGGCTTGTTCACAAGAAGAGTCGCAGTTTCCACCTGGGTGTCTGGGGAGCCCCAAGCTTCAGTGTAAGAAGTTTATGCCACGGCTGGTGTGCTAGAGAGGCTGTGTCTCTCCTGAGTAAATTAATAAAATCTTTTTAAAAATGATGAAGAAAGGACTATCTGTTAAAAGAGGATGGCTGAGTGAAATAAGTCAATCGGAGAAGGACAAACAGTGTATGTTCTCATTCATTGGGGGAATATAAATAATAGTGAAAGGGAATATAAAGGAAGGGAAAAGAAATGTTGGGAAATATCAGGAAGGGAGACAGAACATAAAGACTCCTAACTTGGGGAAACGAACTAGGGGTGGTGGAAGGGGAGGAGGGCGGGTGTTGGAGGGGAATGGGTGATGGGCACTGAGGTGGACACTTGACGGGATGAGCACTGGGTGTTTTTCTGTATGTTGGTAAATTGAACACCAATAAAAATTAATTAAAAAAATAAAAAATAAAAAAAATAAAAGAGGATGATATCAGACCTACCTTATAAGGTTGCAAAGACTCAACTGATTTTATATATGTAAAGCACTTAGAACAACACTGGCCCATAATAAGTGCCCTGTTAGTATTCATCATCATCATCATCATCATCATTCTAGATGGGCCACATGAAAACACTTGCTAACCTTAGCTAGGCACTAAAAATTAACTCCTCAAAGACTGGTTTTTCAGGACTATACTGGAAAGCAAAGGAAGGAAGAAATGTGGTTTATAACCACTTTATCTATATGCAAATTACCAGGCTTAATTCATTTGGGATTCTCAAAGTAAATAAATTTCATTTCAATGCATCATCTAATAAAAATAATAATGTCATTTTAAAGCTCTCAGGTGTCTGTCCCTACATGAATTGCAGGGATGATCACATTACATAAAGAGTTGGTGATCAAAGTCATCATTTTGTGCCAGTGACCACTTTTCTTACAATCCTGAGTCCCAGAGAGACTTGCTACAAGCTAACTGTGTAGGAACAAGTAGCCTCTTCTCCACCAGTCATCAAAAGCTGGGGCTAGCCTGATGTCAAAGCTTCAAAGAACCACCTCAGTAGAGTATTACAATCAGCTTTAGGTGTCCTGCCAGACGGGCATACCCTGAGTTACATGAAAGTGTTGTACAAGCTTTTCACACCAGTGGTCTTTCTTTATAGAAATAAATACTGATGCCAAGGCACTTGGGAGTTTGTGGAACATTAAAACCTAATGATGGAATCCAAAATTTCACTTTCTAGGAAGCAGAAAATTCCTCCGGCTTCCTGGAAGAGATAAGGTTTGACATCAGGCACATCCTTCTGGTTTATTACCATGGCGAAGCATAGGAATACTTTCAGGGAATCCATATAACTCTTCCTATGGTTCTGGTTCTTAATCCACAGGTCAGGGAATCAATGTGAAAGCCCTGCCAACCATTAATGATATCTATCTCAATTATGCATTATAAATATGACCCTTGTACAGTCTTGGTAGGAATATAAACTGATGCAGCTACTATGGAAAATAATAGGGAGGTTCCTCAAAAAGTTAAAAATAGAACTACCATTTGATCCAGCAGTTCCACTTCTGGAAATGAAATCTCTACCTTGAAGAGGTAACTATAGCCGCGTGTTCACTGCACCATTATTCACAATAGCCAAGATATGAAAACAATGTAAATATCCATTGATGGAAGAACAGATAAAGAAAATTATATGTAAAGAATATTATTCAGCCACAGAAAAGAAGGAAACTCTGCCTTTGTAACAACATGGATGAACACTGAGTGCATTACACACAGTGAGGTAAGTCAAACAAGGAAAGAGAAATATGAGCTCACTTGTCTGTGGAATCTAAAAAAGGCAAACTCAAAGAAACAGAGTAAAATGGTGGTTACCAGGAGCTGGCGGGGGATGGAAATGGGGATATATTGGTTAAAGGGCATAAACGTTCAGGTATAAGTTCTAGGGATCTAATATACAGAATGGTGACTATAGCTAACGGACTTGAAAGTTACTAAAGAGTAGATCTTGAAAGCTGTTACCACATATACAAAAAAATGACAATTATGTAAGGTGATGGATATGTTAAATCCTATTATAGTAATCATTTTGCAATATATACATGTATCAAATCATCACATTCCACACCTTAAACTTATACAATGCTATATGTCAGTTATATCTCAAACAAGCTGAGAGGGAAAAGAAGTAATCAATTGCTCAATAACCACCTGTGACTAGTGGCTACCATATTGAACTACACAGACAGGAAAAGCTTCCATCATCATAGACCGTGCTATGAAAGAGCTGTAGCTTTTGGATGGCAGGGCCAGAGTGTCATGGAACAACCATGGTTGAATATATCGATGGAGAGAAGGGCTCCTTTCCGTTCCCTACACCTGGAATGCCATTGAGGAACCTCTGAGCTCCCTTCTGAAAGAGAGGCCAGGAAGAACTGCACTGGCCCGTGGGGCTGTCAGCGACACCTTGTGGTAACCAAAGCAACCACGGTTAAAACAGCCCCTCTTCTTGGAGAGCTGAGTTTCTTTTTTTTTTTTTTTTTTTTTTTTTTTTTTTTTTTTTTTTGGAGTTCAATTTGCCAACATATAGCATAACACCCAGTGCTCATCCCACCAAGTGCCCCCCTCAGTGCCCGTCACCCAGTCACCCCCACCCCCCGCCCACCTCCCCTTCCACTACCCCTTGTTCATTTCCCAGAGTTAGGTGTCTCTCATGTTTTGTCACCCTCACTGATATTTTCACTCATTTTCTCTCCTTTCCCTTTATTCCCTTTCACTAATTTTTATATTCCCCAAATTAATGAGACCATATAATGTTTGTCACTTTTTCAATTGACTTATTTCACTCAGCATAATAACCTCCAGTTCCATCCACCTCAAAGCAAATGGTGGGTATTTGTCGTTTCTAATGGCTGAGTAATATTCCATTGTATACATAGACCACATCTTCTTTATCCATTCATCTTTCGATGGACACCGAGGCTCCTTCCACAATAAGTCAATCAGAGAAGGACAAACATTATATGGTCTCATTCGTTTGGGGAATATAAAAAATAGTGAAAGGGAATAAAGGGGAAAGGAGAGAAAATGAGTGGGAAATATCAGAGAGGGAGACAGAACATGAGAGAGCTGAGTTTCTGATCTTCTGTTCTTTGAGCACAAGTAACGAGAACCTACCCACTGTGCTTAAGAAAGATGATAACATATCACTTCCCATGCAGCAGTGACTGTGCTAAGTTTTTTAAGTGTGTTTTCTCACCTAATCAGGACAACCACCTTATGGGGTGGATGTTATTATCCCTGGTTCAGAGATGAGCAAACAGGTTTGGGAAAACTTGAGGCTCATGAGGGTAGTAAGGCTGGGAAGAAGCCTGTTCTAGTGCCAGTAGGGCGGGTTTCATAGTCATGTAATTTGAATATTCAAAGAAACATGACCTCCTTCCTACCCCCAAAATGGTGCAGTTGGATACAGTATAGTGTGCATAAACACAGAGCACTGGAGGAAAGTTGCACACGTTAATTTTCTGTCCATCCTTTCATCTATTATGGGGCTGCCTTCTCACACTTTTGTAATTCACAGCAATAAATCACACTTCCCTGTTCACAGATTCCTAACCCCAAATGAATATATTCAAAGGCTATACTTCAGCAAGACGGAACAGTTTAGAAAACACATTCCATTAAATTTGAAATAATAAACCTGCTACTAACATATTACATTCCACTTAAGAAGGTCAAAGCATATCCATGCTGGGTTCATTTGTCAGCCATTTCAGAGACTTTTTATAAATGTGTAAGTAAGGAACAAAATTATAGTATTGCCTGCAAAGGTTTTTCAAGGTCTCCAATTGCCAATTTTTTTAAAAAAAATTTTTTTTCTTGCAACTCAGACGTTGACTTCTGCTGCATGTCAAGTGTGCTTTTCGTGGGCTTCCACCACCTGTCAATCATTCTGAGTCCTTAATTAGGGCTCTTCCAAGGAGACTGACATCCCAGAAGGTGATGCTTCCACACGGTTCCTCGCCCTCTTTTCCACATTAAAAAATCATGTCAGCAGACACGGTCAAAAGAGGCACTTGCTACTTCTTGGGGAGATATTTTAAAGGGCAGGTTTTCTGAGTGTGCGTAGGGGCGATGGAGTGAGCTTGGGGAATGCTGAGTCGTAGGAAGCAGCTAGTAGAAACCTGCTGTGCTGACAAAATGGCGTCCAGAGCCCCAGTCGGGCCAACAGCAGCTAAATGTTGTTCTGATGATTTTGTGTGGCTGAAAAGTTATAGGTGTTGCTCTGAAAGGTAATACTCAGCAAAACAGAGCTGGACACTGCTGAAAGGGCTTCCAAACACCAGCTGTGTCCACAGCTGCTCAACTTCCCAACTTCCCTGATGAACCAGCAATCTTGTTTTGGGTGAGGATCATTCCATGTTGCCTCTGATTCAGAAAAGACAATGGGATCCAAGGGGAGGGATGTGAGCAGAAAGAAGCAAGGGCAGAGGGGCTAGCCAGATTGGGAGAGAATGGTTTGTAGCAGGAAGAACATGATGCGAGGACTAGGAAGGGTAGCCTGCTTTGTTTCTGGAGAGCACACTGGCTACTGAAAAAGTTAAAGCATTGGATGCCACCCCAGAGGTGTGTGGTCCTTGCCCCAACAAGTCTTTTTGGAACCCTAATTCAAGTGGCCCCATTTCTCTCTCCATTTATGGAGAACGGGTGGATGACAACACTCATCCCTGCTACAGCTGGCCCCACTCAACAACTCAGGTTCCTGCATTGCTGTGACTCTGCCCCCAGATTCCAGGTGCTCCTGCTGCTCAGGCCCTGCTCTTGTGGGCAGGAGGGGAGGTCCACCGGTCTTCCTGCCTTGGCATCCCAGTGGCTACTGCCTCTTTGTCACTGCCTCTGAACTTCGGACTCACACATATTTCTACCCCAAACATATTTTTCCCCAACAAACATGACAACAGTCTCATTCAATCTTAGATGTCCTAGAATTACATCAGGATCCTCAAAAACTAGGGTGACCATAGCATTTTTGAGAATGAAGGGGCACTATTATTAGCAGGCAAAGACAACAGGCATAAACTCAGACAAATTGGATATATGTTCATTCTCTCAGAAACCAGCCACTCTAAGCTTTGAGGTTATAACCATCTCTGTGGGGAAGCAAGTTTTTCTGAGCTAATGGGGGCACCACCTTGGGGTACCCACTTTTCTACTTTGTGTGCTTCATCTTGAGTCCAGAAGCTCAGCATGGTTCAGCCAGATGGCAGGTGAGTTCCTACCTTCATGGAGCTCCCTCTCCTCCAAGGAATGAAAGGCCTTGACTTTCCTGTTCTTGTTCAAGAGTCAATCTCTGCTTGGGGGCCTCTGACCCCCACGGTCCCCCTTTCTCAGGACCCACCCACCCCCAGCCCTAGGCAAGGAGCTCTCTGATGAGCACTACAGCTACTGCTGGAACCACTGCCCGAGCTGCAGGCAGCCCCGATTTCTGAACACAGGATGCATCTGCAAAGTTTGCCTCTTCTCAGCGGGACACTCGGGCCAGGGCATACACTGCGGACGTATGCATTTCTGGGTGAGTCTGATGCTTGCAGAGACAACAGGATCTGATGTTTAGATCAGAAGCTTCCAAGTCCTCTTTCTGAGAAAGACAAAGAATGAGACTGAAGGGAAGAGAGTATAATCACATTCTCTACATGAAACAAAATAGCAATTTCTAAAATGATGGACATGCTAATCAGCAAAGCACCTGCCTCTAAAACTACACAGGTTTCTTTTGAAAGTTCTTCATAATTGAGGCAAGTGCACATGGTGGGGGGCAGGGGGTGGGGCAGGGACTAGTAGTGGACCTGTAGATGTTTTATAACAAGGAGAATACGAAGTCTACAAGCATTGTTTCCAGAGCTTAATGAAGTAAAAATTCAAAACTGAATTTCTGCTGTGGTTTCAGCTGTCAAAAAGTCATGTAGTTATATTAGCGAGGACCAGAAGGGAACAGAAAAAATGAAATATTCAGATTATAGGTGTGGTGGGGAGGGAGGCGAAGACGGCTTTCTCTATTTCCTTTACTCCTATTACAGCAGCTATAACATCGCAAATCATTCAATGGAATGGAGCATTCTCTAACACTAGGCACTTCAAAAAGACAAGAATTCCATTGATGCAGCAAGGATAGGTCTGACAGCAGGTGCTCATGTCCCTGATCATGGCTCAACGGGAGAACAGCATCTTTCCCATCCAAGCAAGAGCCACAGGGCAGGATAGGGTCTCAAGAAGACATCCTGACAGTGTGATCGTAACCCTACCAGAGCCCCCACTCCAGTGTATGACCCAAGGCGGACCTCACCCTCACTGCTGCCACCAGAGCCGGACCAGCATCTCCTTGTGTTTCTCGAGGCCATCATCCCAGAAGGGAGGAACTGAACCCTCATTGAACACTTATTGCTCCATTTCCCTGTAGGATCAGGCTGAGCCATTTATGTACCTTACATTGGAAGAAACATTTAATCAGTCAAAACTTTCTCTGGCTGAATCCCACTAAACTTGACAAGTATAATTCTCTGATCCATGCTACTGCTTGGGTCAAAATGTAGTCACTCTCTGAATGCTGGCCTTGATTTTACTTGGGGGTGAAGATGAACAGCTGAAACCTCTGTGACCTTTTCCATGTAAACCTACCTAGAAATCTGTGGGCTGGGAGAGGCTCTGTGTACTTCTGGAGACGTTTATGCTTTTAGGTCCTTTAAAAATATAGATAAGAAATGACAGCTGTACCAGGTACTAAGTAAGCCATTCCATACATGATGTTTATTCTCCCCCACGACACCATGCCCTCCATCCTCCATCTACTCCTGTGCTATGACCCATTGCTGAACTCTGGGGGAAGAAGTACAATAAATATCCCCACTTTGCAGGGGAGGAAGGAGGAGCTTGGATGAAGAAACTTGCCCAGGTCACATTCAGGATTGGGCACAAGGCCTATGGACGCCAAAGCCTGCACTTGTCAGTAATATGCTTCTATCACCTCGAATAAAACAAAAGACCTGTGGTCAATCATTGGAGTTTTTAAACTAGGGTTTTTCTTTTTTCAGTTGTTTATTTTAACCTCCAGAAACTCTAGATCTGGAAGGGACCATGGGCTGATTTTTGTAGGTCTCCTTTCTTTAAGGAAAAAGCTGCCATCTTTGAACCCTTGGATCAATTCAGGTCTGAAAAAAGGAGGTATTATGATTAGCCAAGTCAGCTCCTAGGCTCAGCCTAGGAATAGTGGAGGGGTGGGGGGCAGTGGGAGGAGAGTCCTTTATCAACACAAAGGAAATGTGAGAAAACTGCGCTGGGCAGCTCAAAGCCATAAGATTTGCATCTATGGTGTAGGCTGGTCCCAGAATCTCCATGAACACACCAATTTGTTATTTCTTGGGGAAGGAAAGTGATTATCTATTCCCACCACTGGAACTGCTCACCCCACGGAATCTGAGTCTATAAATAAAGCTGATCTCCTCCATCAGATGGCTAAGCCTTCATCTAGCTTGATGTATTAAATATCAACGAGGCTAAAAAAGAAGCATGAGGAAAGCTGCTGGCAATCCTCTGATTCAGTGTGTTACTCACCAGCCATGACTAGGCATCTACATGGGCCACCAAACATGATCCTACCTGAGTTATTCTGCAGCAAGGACCTAGAAGGTAGAGCCTCATGGAATCAGGATTATAGTAAAAAAAAAAAAGAAGTGTCTCCTCTGCAGCCCAAGGTGGTTACCTTTAATGTCATAATAATAATAGATGACAACTCTGAGAAGGTACCAAGTGTCAGACACTGCACTGCAAGCTTCACATGTGCCATCTTATTTAAAATTTATAATGACCGTGTGAGGTAACTGCCATTACTGTTAGCATTCCCATTCTACAGGTGAGAACATTAAGGCTTCTTGAAGCTGGGCTGGTGACACTGAGTTTGGCTCTCCACATCTGTTCTGTTCCCCTCCCTGCTCTGCTATGTGTCCCCACGGAGAGTGGCCTCTATGACAGGCCTTTTTGCCCTGTGATTACAGCTGAGTTGGGCTAATGGGAGGCAGTGGCTTGAAATGGGAAGCCAGGAGAAAAGTATGGGCGTTTCTCCCCTCGCCATCTCCTTCCCTGCTCAGCCACTTTGGGCGGTGGCTACTTTCCTCTTCCAGAGTCACAGC
Organism: Vulpes lagopus; assembly: GCF_018345385.1. NCBI lineage: Eukaryota > Metazoa > Chordata > Mammalia > Carnivora > Canidae > Vulpes > Vulpes lagopus. Next base: position 40,097,494 of record NC_054829.1, on the reverse strand, counting down.
TCTGTCCAGTGGGCTCCCAGCAGCACTATAGCCCTTCCCAGGGTTCAGGGAACACTGTTCCTGCCTCTTGTCCCTTCAGGCAGAAAGGTGACAACGGTTTCCCCTGTGGTTAGTCGCTGGGGGCTTTACCATCCCTCACTGGTTCCCTTAACCTTCCTACACCCCTGAAAATAATCCTTGTTAAACTCTTCACTTAAATTCCCTGAGTGTGCCATCTCATTCCTGCCAGGACCCTGGCTGAGGCAGAAACTGAATTTCTTGCTCAAGCTAGCATAACTAAATATGGTAAAGCTGGGATTAGGAATCTTGGCAGTCTGACTCCAGAACTCACATTTTATACCACTATCTCCCCTGGTTAAACACCAGATAAAGCCACCAATGACAGGGAAGGGAGCCCAGCTCCTGATTTCAAATCCTCGGCGCTTTCCCAGATGCTGCCCCTTAGGCAAACATGATTCATAATCAAGGCTATGTCCTAGACTCCACTTTCACCGCAGACTGTCAGTCACCCCTACTTTCCCTGGAATGGTCAGGGCCACGGTGAGAATGACCTAGCCAGAGCTTAGCAGGGGAAGCCTTTCTCTTAGCCACGCTACACCCATTCTCTCGAGTCATCAGCAGCCAGCCAAATTCATGGCCCTGTGGATCTAGGTGAGGCTACTGAACTCTGCCGGCCTCTCTGCTGTATTCCCCTTCCAAACCCTGGGGACATCCAAATCACCACCAGGGACTTGGTGGGTTCCCCTTCTCTCCCTATTTGACTCCCTCTTTAGCTGAAATGACTCCCTTTCTGCCTCCACTCTCAACCCATATCCCAGAACGTGTTCTGGGTCACATTAACCCCGACAGGCAACTTAGTTTTATGCTCAGTTTCACACTTTTTCATAGGGCCTGTGTATATTTAGTAGACTTTTCAGTGAAGCAATGCAAACAACTTCAATAAAACCTTAAACAGGGATCCCTGGGTGGCGCAGCGGTTTAGCGCCTGCCTTTGGCCCAGGGCGTGATCCTGGAGAATCGGGATCGAATCCCACGTCGGGCTCCCAGTGCATGGAACCTGCTTCTCCCTCTGCCTGTGTCTCTGCGCCTCTCTCTCTCTCTCTCTCTCTCTCTGTGACTATCATAAATAAATAAAAATTTTAAAAAAACCTTAAACATCCTTATCTTTTGTTTTTAAGATTTTTATTTATTTACTCATGAGAGACACAGAGAGAGAGAGGCAGAGACACAGGCTGAGGGAGAATCAGGGGGACTGTGATGCAGAGCTCGACCCCAGGATTCCAGGATTGTGCCCTGGGCTGAAGGCAGGCGCAAAAACGCTGAGCCACCCAGGCGTCCCAAACATCCTTATCTTTAAAGAAACTTTGGACACTCTAGTATCATCGATTTGTCACTGGGTGCTTCTCCCCACTCACACACTGGCTTGCCACTGTCTTGCTCTCTTCTCTCTTCCCCTTCTTTGCCTGTCCTCCTCTTCTCAAGAATAAAAAGCAAAGTTGGCAGTTTAATTGTCTTCTTTCTTTTTTTTTTAACAATTTATTTATTTCCTTATTTATTTATTTTTTTTTATTTATTTTTTAACTAACCTCTATGCCCAACATAGGGCTCAAACTCAGGACTCTGAGATCAAGAGTTACACACCCTATCAACTGAGCCAGCCAGGCACCCCTGTCTTCTTTCTTGCTTTGGCTCTTGCACCCTCTTCAACACAAAGCAGTTTTTCAATGCATTCACTTTAACAAAACTCCCTCCATAAGAAAAATTCTGGGAGCAGCTACTAAGTCAGTAGTCACTACATCACCTATCAAGGTAGATAGTCCCTCTATAGTGCAATCGGAAGCCACCTCCCTTGCACTGTGCAGACTAGAAGTTTGGAGAAAGATGTGATTGATTTCACTTTGAACAAAGAGAGTGAATTGTGAAGGCATCTGAGGGTAAAAAACACCAGAGAGGCTGGTAGAAAGCAGAGAGCCCAGAATTCAGCCCAGCAACCTTGTGGGGGCCTATTTCTTCCACCAACTAGCTGTGGAATAAGGCCAGCTAGGTCCTCTTTCAAGATTTCATTCCTGCCAAATTTGAGAAGTATCTACTAAATCAGTGGTTCTCAAAGTGTGGTTTAGGACCAGCAGCATCAGCAGCAAATGCAACTTGCTAGAAATGCAAGTTCCCAGGCCCCACCCAGACCTCCTGGATCAGAGAGTCGGAGGGTAAGACTCAGTCATTGGTCATCGAAGAAGCCGTCCAGGTGATTCTAATTCACACTAAAGTTTAAGAACTGTTGTTCTCTCTCTTTTTTTAAAAAAAGATTTTATTTATTTATTCATGAGAGACACATACACACAGAGAGGCAGAGACACAGGCAGAGGGAGAAGCAGGCACCCTGCTGGGAGCCTCAATCCCAGGACTCCAGGATCAAGCCCTGGGCCGAAGGCAGGTGCTAAACCACTGAGCCACCCAGGGATCCCAAGAATTGTTGTTCTCAAATATTGTTCTCAAGCTGTTCTCTCACAAGCCTCCCTGTATGGTGCCCTTCGGTGACTAGTCCCCCCAACACACACACATCCGCAGATTGTCCAGAGCCCTCAGACTCTCTTTATTCTCCTTCTCTGAAACACAGCAAGTTTTTAAGACATTTGTACCTATTCTGTCCTCTGCCTCAAATGCCCTTCCTAGTGGCTTCTTCCCCTCTCTCAGGTGACCTCACCATATAGAACAAGGGCCTCCTAACATTCTTTATCCCAGCACACTATGTATTTCCTTTATAATATCAATTATCTATTATCATTTCATTTGCATAGCTGGTCTCTCTTTTTCTCCCTAAAATGTGAGCCCATGAAGCAAGGACCATATCTATCTTATTTGCTATCTTCCCCAGAACTTCACAGGGTGCCAGTATGGCCAGCACTATCCAACAGAACTTTCTGTAATGGTGGAAATGTTCTATGTCCACTCTGTCCAATATGGTAAACCACTAGACACTAGACACTAGACACTAGACACTAGACAGGTGGTTACTTAGGCATTTGAATATGGCTAGTATGAATAAAAAAACTGAATTTTAATTTTTAATTTAATTTTAATTAATTTAAAATTCAATAGCCATGTGCTGCTACTTCCTACCCCAGTGAACAGCTCTAGGCACTTAAAAAATAAAAGTGTATCAAACAGATGAATGAATCTCTTATCAAAAGCACTAAGAATATTAGTGCACAGATTTTTAAAAATTCTGTCATTGATTTGTAAAAATATTTTCATTGACTCTGATTCATGCAACTACCTTATCTGCTAAAAATCTTTGATCTGTGCTAGTTTAGGTAGAAACTGTCTTCTTCATTTCAATGAAATTATTTTCTAGTTATCATCAGCAATCTGGTAGAAACTTTTGGATGGGAGTGAGAAGTAAAAGGCAGAAACTAGGCATGTTAAATTGGTTTTGAAGGTATAATTGAGTCATTCCTTTCCTAAGAGCTTTGGGGTGAGGAAGCAGAAGGAAGCATCAGCCATCTCTTTCTACCTTTGATGAACTCTTGTTTACATCCCCGCCAAGGTTGCATATAAACTCCAGAACTGCTGCGGATAGAGGAAACTGGGTCTCCTCTTTGGTAGAGGAAATACGGTAAGGTGGAATGGAAAGGATACAATCAAAAGTACTGGATTACAACACATCTTAAAAAGTCACCTAACCTCTCGAGCCTCCACTTCCTGCTCTATAAAATGGAGACAATAGTGCCTACCTCACAGAGCTAAATATGTCATATTCTTGGTGCACAGAATGCCTTCATTCCCTTCTTTCATGGCCAACAAGTCACAGGAGAAATCTGTGTGCTGGAAAGGTGGTTTTCTCTCTCTGAAATACTCCCACCCTCTGTAGGTTTTGAACATAGTCAGCCTTCAACTAACCTTATCCTAACCCTGCTTTGCATGTTCCTTCATCTTCAAGACTCAGGTATATAATTTTACACCTTGGGGAATATTCATCATTATTTCAATTGATAGTAGGTGGTTGGAAATACCATAAAATCCCCTTTGTCAGATGTCCTGGAATATAGCCATAGCCCAAACTTCCTTTTCTTGAAAATAAAGGAGTTAGGCTAAAAATGAGATCCAAGGATGCTTTCAGCTCTAAAATTGCTATATCCTCTGGTTACAGAGTTTCTAACAAGGAAGCATGTGGCCTAAATGCGTCATTTTCATTATTAGAGATACAGTACTAAATGGGCTCTGATATCCTGAAATACTCCTGCAGTGTAAGAGCAGGTCAGTTTCTTCCCTTGCTTTGTGCCCACAACTTGTCTATTTACCCTCTCACTGTCTTCATTTGGGCTCTCCCAAAAACAGAACCTGAGACAAAGACTTAAATGAAGCGGTTTGAGGGATTATAAGGGAAAGGAGGGGAACTGAGTGAGAAAAAATTAGAGAGGGAGACAAACCATGAGAGACTCCTAACTGGGAAACAGAGGGTTGCAGAAGGGAAGGTGGGTGCGGGAATGGGGTAACTGGGTGACAGGCACTAAGAAGAGTACTTGATGGGATGAGCACTGGGTATTATACTATACGTTGGCAAAATGAATTTTAATTGTAAAAAAATGAAGCAGTTTTTTTGGAAATGTGATATCAGGAAATAGGCATATAAGGCAGAGAAGGATTATCAGTAAAGAGATAGGATTATTAAGAATGTGTTAACAGTTTGGTCATTGTTGCAGGTGACTAGAAGCCTCTCCCACCAGGTCTCCAAGGAGCCCTGAAAATTGCAACTCCAAAAGAGGAAAGCATTTATCTATCAACCCTCCTCCCCACTGGCCAAAGGTGGCCCCACAGATGACAACTCCCTCATATGTGTGAGTTGCACATGCCTGAGCATGGATCTGGTTCCCAAGGAGTGGTGCCAGGATACTCCAGCATCAGATAAATGAGAGTGGCACAAGGCTTGTTCCTATCAAGTTGTACCCATACAAAGCTGATTAAAGCCTGTACAGGCCCGGTGACCACAGAAGAGGCATGAGCAGGAAGATCTGGAGTGTTGCACACAAGGTGTCGGATACAATTCATTTCCGACACCTGTTTGTCCCTCTCTTTAAATTCACTCTCTCATAGTCCCCTTCAAGCCGGCAATCTTGCAGCTTGCAATAATCTCTGCAAAAATGGTTGCTGCTGTTTCATCTCCCTTCTCCATCTCCCATCTAGATTCCTCTCACTGTTGGCCAGCATCCTAGCTGGTCTAGGGTGCTCGCTTGGAGGATGACCAGCACAACACACAGATGAATCTCCTAAAACACTGTCATAGAGGCATTTCTGGCTTTCACAAGATTCCTTGTGTTGATAATTGACTCACCTGATTCAATCACTTTCCTCATTTTCTTTTTTCAAAGCTTCCCATGCAGTCTAAAAACACCAGCGAACTCAATCCTGGAGTTACAATTACCTTAGTTCCCATAATGCTTAAGGACCACAGCCACCACACAACCCAATACTTTGCCTACTGCTAGCACCCCATACCAATCCACCACAGGTAAGAGTCTTAGTCACTGAGATGCTGCTGGCCAGGTATCACCACTCCACCTACCACCATAAGAGGGTCCTTATTATCTCTATCTGGTAAGGTATCACACTCCAAAATTTCAGTCCCAACTATTGGAGCAGAGCCTGAGACAAAGTCTCACATGCAGGTGGCTGCGAAATAGAGAAGGAAGAAAGACAATACAAGGATGAGTTCTCAAGGCACACTGCAATGGACAACCCAGTGCTCCATCCTAAGAGACATTCCAAGGAGTCCTCATGAATGAATCGGAGAACCAGCCATATGAGCAACAAATCGTGGGAGATTTTACCCATCAGTCTCCATCCCCATTGGCTAAGGCGCACTGGATTTAGCTCCCCTGCATTTCCAGGCTGTAGAGGTGAGTGCAGAGCAAGGACCCACAGCAACCCATACCATGGTACCAGAGCAAACCGGGACAGAAAGAGAGGTAGGTGGTACTTGCCAGAAATGAGGTACTGTCCACCTGCACCCTCACACACTGGTAGAAGCCTGTGTAGTACTGATTGCTGCTGCAGTGGCTGAAATAAAAACTAGGATTTGGAGTGACACAAGGAGGGTTTGATACACTCCCTCCAAGACACCCTTACTATGTTCCTGTTTGCCCACATGCAACCCTGTTTTGCTGATTGTCCAATCATAATTATTAACAGTGTCCCCTTTTGGGGCATCTTGGAGGCTCAGTTAAGTGTCTGCCTTCAGTTCAGGTCCTGGGATCCAGCCCCACTCCCTGAGCTCCCTGCTCAGGGGGGAGGTAGGGGGGTGGGTCTGCTTCTCCCTCTCTCTCTCTGCCCCTCTCCACTGTTCTTGCTCTCACTCTCTTTTAAATAAATAAAATATTTTAAGAAATATAGTGTCCCCTTTGCTCTCAAATGTGTCCCAGTTCAGATCATACAGATCACTTTGCTCTTTCTCTCTCTCTCTCTCTCTCACACACACACACACACATACACACACACACCCTTTGAGAAGCACACACCCAAAAATTCCCACCAGAATTATATTTTCATAGTTGTTCTTTCATATTTTTCTACTGTCCTCTGAAGAAATGTTTCTGGAGAGAATGCACTTTGTCTCTATTGAGGCAAATGAAGAATGAACCTAAAGAAACTACCTTCTACTAATTCTTTAGCCAAAGAATAGACCCTATGCCACACAAATCTTATTTTAATATACTTAATTTAATGAACTAATGTATTGCACAAGTGCAATCTGAACAATAATTCTCTTTTGTGTTAAAAAATCATATTAAGCAATGCCGAATACCGTAACTATATGTGAAAGCCTTGTGGATCTAGAAACCAAGAGTATATGGATATAGCATACTCTCAATTGTTAAAATGGGGCTGTTATTATAGGACAAATTTTCTCATGACACTGCATAAGTCTCATATCACAAATATCTTTTTTGTTATTTCAGAACCAAATGTAAGTATTTGTAAAATATAAAATTATTTTAATCACTGTGATAAATTTGAATTCACCACTAAAGAATCACAAACCATTTCTCCAATAAATGATAGAAGATAACTCCAAACAATTTTGAATAAGCAAATCGTCTGTTGAACACTATCTATTGAAGCAAGGTGTTTATATTGGTATATGAAGGTATTCTTTCAATGATTTCTGGATATAATTCAATATGTAGTCTTATTCTCTCTGGGCCCCTCATCTTGGAGCCCTTGGGAGATGGATTATCTGCCTTGTATGGACTGAATGTTTGTGTGTTCCCCCCAAAATGAATATGTTGAATCTCTTACTCCCAGTGTGATGGTATTAGGAAGTGAGGCCTTAAGAAAGTAATTAGGTTTCAACTAGGCCATAAAGGTGGAGAGCCTATAATGGGACTAGTGCCCCGATCAGAAGACAAAGAGACACTAGAGCTCTCTCTCTCTCTTTACCGTAAGAGGATACAGCAAGAAGGCAGCCATTTGCAAGCCAGAAAGAGGGTTCTCACCAGAACCCAACCATGCTGGCATCCACATTGTGGACCTCACAGCCTCTAGAATTGTGGGAAATAAATGTTGCTGTTTAAGCCAACATTTTGTTATAGCAGCCCCAAACTGACAGGCATTATCCCAAAGCCAATGTTCTCTGTGGGCTGATACAATACAATAAAAATTGAATACTTTAAAAATTGAGGCAAAATTATGGCTAAAGCGCTATATAGTTTTCACAGCACAAAAAAATAATCAACACAATTGTTATTAGAGGTCTTGTGTTATGTTTCTGTTGTTATTAGAGGTCTTGTGTTATGTTTCTGTTATTTGCTACAAGTGAGATTTCTCCCATCAGTAGAGTCACTGGTGACCTAGGGTGGCTACCTCATTGAATTTTGGTATGAATTCAGTGAGTTTCCCCTTGTACAGCATTGAGTACAGCATTCATCCCACAGTAACAGCTCAATAAATGTTCATGATTTTATTATCACTAAATCAAAATAAATGTCAATTGCACTAACATTTTTTAGTTCACATTTTATTTACATAGCATAAAACTCACCTATTCAGTAATTCCCCATAACTGAACTTTTAAAAGACCCTCATTGTTTAGAACAGAAGATAAATAAGACCTTAATTCATTTATTTGCAAAAAATTTTCACAGCTACTTTTGATTGACTCCTGGACTTAAGCACGAACAGAAATGTGTCCTGAAGAGAATCGTCTTCCCAGTGAAGATCCAGCCAAAGTTTGCCAACCGCTTATGCCATTCTATTTTAATCTAGTAATAACTCATGAACAAGAATCCACTTTCACAACCCAAGAAATATTATTAGAATAAAGTTCATGGGGCCTTATTGTGTGCCCTATTTAATTGCATATCCCACTCTGTGCAAGAAATTTGGAGGGCCTGGGCTAATGGAAACACAAAGGTCTTGGTCAAATGGGTGACCAGGCTCCATTAACTGTTTTAAAGATATCTAAAATTTTAGGAAGATGTGGAGGGGGAATGTGAAAAGCTGTGATTTCCCTTTATAACAATGACAGAGAAAAGAAAACAATGGACATAACAGTGAACCTTTGCCCACTTAACCTTAGCCAAGTGAAATCAAATACAGAAAATATGTGTGTGCTATAGTGAATGACACAACAATACTAATTAAATTCAAGAGGATTGAACTGAACAATCCAGGTCACTTTAATCAATTTAGGTCATTACAGCAAATGTATTCTTTCCTGTTATTTCGCACACTACCACCTAGTAACTACACTCAGCAATTCAGTCTTACCGTCTAATTATAAAAGCTCACAACCTTTGCTTTGGCAGCAAAGGCAAAGAGAGAAAGGTCTTCTCCAATCCCTCAGAGCGTAGGGATGTGACATTTGCCCATGGGCATTGTGTTTACAGAGACTTTTCCCCTTTCAACTCTCATTTCAGTTACATCATACATAAGTGTCCTGAGGTAACTGGACAGTAACAGAAAATCAAATGCCAAATAAATCTGAACAAGAGCTTATTCATTCAAATACAACCTTGGGATTTTCACAAGCTATTTTCCTTCTCTTTATTCCTTTTTACTTTTAGGGAGACTCCATGCAGGGCTTGTACTCACGACCCTGAGATCAAGACCTGAGCTGAGATCAAGAGTTGGACGTTTAACTGACTAAGGGGCACCCAGGTGCCCCTCCTTCTCTTTATTTCTTTTAAACAACCATGAAAAGTTGTAACTATAGGGAGGTAACAAGATAGCATATAAATTATAATCCTGATTTTGTGTACAAATAAAAGCATGCATACAGAACATATCATAAATACACAGAGAAAAAGATTAGAAATACATAGACCAAAATGTTCACAATGGTTGTCTTTGGGGAGTGGGACTGGAGTGATCATTTTCTTCTTCTTATGCTTTTTTGCCTTTCCTCAATCCTACATTGTTGCCCTGAGCCCTCCATTATCCAGCCTTGTGTTAACATGGCAACCATGGAAAACTTGCTTTTTCATATGCTAAGAAAGATTAACCACTCATGATAACCCACAACAACAACCGTCAAAAGTTCACAGAAACTCCTCTGTGCCAGGAGATGGAGCCTGCCTTGTTCCATGGCTGCACACCCAAATCCCAACATTATCCTCACACAGACAGGCCTTGTGAGAAGCCCCTTAGGTTTGTTTTCAAGAAAAACAAGATGTTGGGGAGTAGGGTGGAGTGGGTGGGAAAATCAGAGGAAGGTGTTCTGAAGGTACAAACTTCCTGTTTATAAGTACTAGAGATGTAGTGTACAACATGACTGTAGCTACCACTGCTGTGTGGTATACTTGAAAGTTGCTAAGAGAAGATCCTAAAAGTTCCCACCACAAGGAAAAAACATTTTTTGTAACTATGTGAGGAGACAGCTGTTAACTGAACTTATTAACAATGCTGCCACACAGGTATCATACTGTATACATCTTAAACTTACACAAAGCTATATGTCAATTCTATCTCAATTAAACTGAAAAACATTAGAAAGTTGATTCCATATGCATAAAATGCATAAAGTTGGTTCTTGCGAATAAAAAAAAAAAAAAACAAGATCCAGAGGTTTGGTTCTCATGTCAACAAATAAGAAACTTACTAGTCTTTTCAAAGAGGGAAATGCAATCATATCCTAGATAGTAATTCATACCTATGGCTATATTATATTATATATTATATTATATTACCAAAGTAATATAATTACTTAAAGGTATTTGGAGGGTTTTCCCAGATGTTTCACTTAAGTTTTACTAAATTTAAAGTTATTTCTTTAGAACCCCTTATTAAAAGTGACATGATGACCGCATACTTGCATACACTATGTAGAAAGTTAAAGTTGCCTATACATTTTTGGCAGACATGTAAGTTAATTCCTTTCAGGCTGGCTATGCTGGGAAAACACAGGGTCAGTCCTCCAGAAGCTGGGATACTAGACTCCATGATATCTGGAGAGCCTCAAAATGCCATGACCATGATCAGCTTTAGCCACTTGTCTTTTCCGTCATCTCCATATCTAATCAACCCCCTAGTCCTTCTGCTTCCCTGCCCTGAATACCTCTTGGAGCCATCCTCCCCCTGCATTCCCTCCTGCAGCCTTAGTCCAGGCCACAGTTACCTCTCACCAGCACTACTGCACCAGCCCGACTGGTCCCTGTCCCTGACTCTACTTTACCCTTGCCAATTCAGTCTTCCCATGAACTCAGCCCCAATCGCACCACTTCTCAGCATAAGATCTTTCCATGACTCTAAATGCCCTCAAAATAAAGTCCTAACTGCTTGATATAAACAAGCAGACTCTTTAGGATCAGTCTCATATTTTGTACTGCATGTGTTTCCCCCAACCAAACCCCAAACCCCACCCTCCCAGCACTCCAGCCATACTTAACTCCTTGATCTCTCACTGCTGAATTTTCCATGATCCCTCACTGCTGGCTTCTGCATATGAGGTTTCCCTGGCTGGAGGACCCATCCCATTCCACTCTTTACCTCACTAACCCAGACTCATTTCTTTGGCTTCCGGCTCAATGCTACTGGCTCTGGAGAAACATCCTCAATCTTAGCAGGGTTAGATGCTCCTTTTTTGGATCCCATCTTACCTCTGTATAAAATGGCCCATTTACTCTTGCCTCACTAGACCATTAGCTCTTTCTGGTCGTGGACTGCTTGCTCACCTTGCTCCCCCAGCATTTAAGATACTGCCAGACACACAAAGGACATTCAGTAAATACTAAGAAGCAACAACATCACAGTGCTCTTAGTTTGCCATAGAATCTCTAAGCATCCTCTTTCACTTTGACACAGACCTTTGGGAATTGATCCATCCAGTTGCAGAACCATTTCAGATTTCTTCTTTGTTCTCTTATCTCTTACACAAAGAAGGAAATGAGGTAAACTGATCATTGGAGATTTTGTACCAAAATTTCTTTTTGGAAGATAAAGGGCTTGAATCATCTGGTATCCAAACATCTTTCTGTTTTTGGAAGATTGGACTTATACTTTCCTACATGTATATTTTGGTCCATTTGATCACAAAGATATCTGTAACTATGCAAACTCTATAGCTAAGCTGTGAGGCATAAAATTGGAGAAATATTTCAAATGCTATTGATCCCCCTCCTTTATGTTGGTGTGAATTAGGAAGGAAATATGGAGATGCACAGTACACTGTTAATAAAAGCCCCAGGATCCTAACCTGATACCAGGTTCAGTCTTTGCAGATCACAGCATATGACCTCTCCACCTCCAAGGTAATAAAAAAACACAAGTAAGCATTCCATTAGCCTACCATTCTGCTTGTACCCTGTTCCCACACCAAGAAACTTTGAGAAGAGGAAGAAAAAGGATTTTTCATTAATTCTTCTGTTTCTACTCCTTCTCCATTCCTCCATCCTTATTCCACAAAAGTTTACATCTCTCAACAAAATCAGTATTGAACTTTGGATCTGGATATAGAGTCTTATGGTGAACATGTATACTCTCTATTACAAATTATTATTGATTATTGCTTGTATTATTGCTCCTGTTGCTTTTTGAGAAGGGAAAGTAAGATCTTTGCTTTAATAAATGGAAGATTTGAGAGGTGTTTTTTTTTTTACCCAATTTTGTTTTGTGTGTTTAAGCATACTAGAACAAAAGAGCATAGGATTTGACTCTATACTTTTGTTGCTGTTTCTTGGAGGAAATTTCTTTTTTCTTCCTTCCTTCCTCCCTTCTTTCCTCTCCTTTATCCTATATACACATAATAGAAATTTAAGCTAATTAACAGGGAGTTAGATGTATCTGTTATCCAAAATAGGGCAATCCCAATGCATTTGTATAGCTAGCAGTGGCTTACAAAATAAATGCTGATTATTTTTGTCACATGTAGAACTTGAGCAACAGAATTATGTTTCCAGCTATGTTGACTGCCAAAAAATGATAATTATCAGGGCAAACAAGCCCCCAAAATCTGTGTCTTATGGGGGATACTAAATGTACAAATAAGGTGCTTTTATTAGGTCAACACTATTATTCTATTCTCAAATTATTTCCTATTCCTAGAGACTTATATTCAGTTATTTGAATTCTGTGTTATTAAGAAAGATATTTAACTGAGCTTAAGCTTGCTTAAAATAACCAAGTTCCTTTTGTCTCATCGATTTTAGACTTCAATTCCCTCCCACTTGTGTCCATTCTACCTGGTATAGAGTAATTTTCTTTGATGGAGAGGATGAAAACAAATGTGGATTTAGTGTCCCTTCCCCTGCATTCAATGGTCTACCTCATTTGCCTTTTTCTCCTTGTTTCTCTTTATCATTTTTCCAGGCATTGGTCCGTCCACTCAGCACTTTGGCATCCTCTAGTACATTTCAGAGTTTTGTACCATGTTTACAGCTGCATTGCATCAAGATTTTTCTTCATCTTCTTCTACTCACACTTCTTCCCCTGTTAGCATACCTTCACATACTGTAAAAAGTAGAGATTTCTTTTTCCCTGTAGTCATAACAGAGCCTATCTTGCCAAAAGGCCATGCAGCTAAAAACTTATACCAGATAATAATACACCTTATTCCTAAAAGCAGCTTTTTTTTTTAACTTTTTTTTCTTTAATTTATTTATGATAGTCACAGAGAGAGAGAGAGAGGCAGAGACACAGGCAGAGGGAGAGGCAGGCTCCATGCACTGGGAGCCCGACGTGGGACTCGATCCCGGGTCTCCAGGATTGCGCCCTGGGCCGAAGGCAGGCGCTAAACCGCTGCGCCACCCAGGGATCCCCTAAAAGCAGCTTTTTAGCAACTGATAGAAACAATGATTATTCATATCTACAGAAATTGCAATGCAAAAAAATAAAAATAAAAATAAATAAAAATTAAAAAAATAAAAATAAAAATAAAAAAGAAATTGCAATGCCTGGAGATGATTTGAGGCTTCTCTTTCCAAGATGTGTATATGATTCCAAATAAGGGATTTCATTTGGATTTCCACATGAAGGAGATATCTGGAGGAACATGGAAAGAAGTACCAGGCATTCAGAATGTTCTATGCTGCTCTATGTTATTTCTGATGTCACTGTAACATTTGACTTTTAAGTCTTAGCCTTTTTAAAAAAATGACGAAAAAAAGAACTTTGATTGACCAAGCTAAAACTATGTTAAACATGTTCTAAAACTGTGCTTTAAAATTTTCCCCACAACATTGTTGACCAGTGTGAGATATAGGTACTTTAAGAAGTGTTTCTGGAAGACTTATCTGAGGCAGTTTATGAGCTGAAACCAAGGCTAAAGCATTGCTAAGGGAATCTGTTTCCCTGGGATACTAATTAACTCCAAATATTGCATATAAATTAAGCCAGAAGCTACTGAAAGAAGCAAGTTACAGGAGAGGAAACTCTGAGGAGGTTTAAAAGAAAAATACTATCTTCCGATAGAGAAAAAGGTGTCAGGAACCCAAGAGGAATCCTTTTCTCTCTGATCCAGATTCTATGTTCTTCTAGAAGCTTCTATCCTTTTCTCCTTCCCTTTATTTTCCTTTCTCCACAGTGGGAGGTGTGATTTATTGGATAACTGATGAGGGAAAGTCTTTCTTCCCCCAAGGAACCTGTTCTCCCTTGTCTCCTTAATAAGGAAGCTGTTCTCTAGCTGTTCTCCTGGCTCTGTGCTCTAACTTGCCTGGACATAAGAATCCCAAGCTCCTCTCCGGGAGATTTTGATTCAGTGGGTCTGGGGCAGGGCCTTGGAATTTGTGTGTTGCACAAATATCCCAGGTGATTCTTAGGAGCCACCGCCTCTCCCTCTGAGGATATAGACACAGTTCCAGCTCCAGCACTGGGACTCGTGCAGGTCTGAGGAAGTAAATACAGTTCAGAGGGGAAGGTGCTAGCAACTGAAGCCAGACAGCTATAAGTCACTTATTTTAGGTAAACCTACCAGTGCCTGATTTACTACTTTTAATCTGGACTACAGTATAACCACCAGCCAGCACCTCCTCCAGTGGCAGCACCCCCAATCTCAGATTTTGTTTAGAACATGACAACCTTTTCTGACTGTCTGAATAACTTCAGCCAACCATTGAAAATCATTGTTTCACACCCATCAGCAGGAGAAAAATGGCCAAAATAAACAGATCCACAGAACCTTCCACCAACCCAGGTGTTGAAATGGGTTTGTACAGAAGTCTACTGTGATCTAAGTCATCTTTTTCTTTTAACAGTCACCTGTCCCAAAAAGGACAGCAGAGACATTTCTGCAGAGGCCATAGTGCACACACATCATCCCTGTAGCCTTCTGGAAAAAATGAAAATATGTGTTCATTCTTTGGGACTTTATCATTCTATAGTTTGAAAGCTTAACCTCTTAGGCATGATCTAGTTAAAACTACAGATTATGAGTAGGCCGAGGCAGTAATAGCCGTCAGCATTGCCAATGTGTTGGTTAAATGAAATGGCCTATTGTGTGTTTGCTATAAATAGCTTGTCAAGAATACAATAAGAGTAACACCATGTCATGCCCACCTCCTCCTAACCTTAGGAATACTTACAGCAAGGGGCTGCTCTAAGAAAAGGCACCCTATGTGATATCAAGATGTCTTGGCTCATGAAATTACAAATCATTTCTGAGTGTCATGGTTCTGAATTTTATTTTTAAAACCTGACTTTGAACTTATTTGTTAATTGTTAACTTCTATTTGACGGTATAGAGCTTCTCATTTCTCTTGGCCAATTTCACACATTTGCTTATTTCTCTTGGGAAAAAAAAAAAGGTGAAAACATTCTTGTAAGCCAGTTATCATTCCAGGATGGATTCTACAAAGTTTCTCTATTCGTTCTCTACAGGTGATACTTAAATTTATGTGGTTGTTAAGGAAATAGTGGAGGTCAGAGAGGAAAAGAATTTGCGTAAGAGGGAAATTAGTAAGGCATTTTTCATTTAACAAAGACAGAAATTCATGTGACATGTTCCTTGGCCAACCAACTACAGTTGACTCCTGAATAACACAGGGGTTCAGCGGGCATGGCTGAAAATCCACATACAACTTTTGACTCCCCCAAAACTACTAATAGACTACTGGTGACCAGAAGGCTTACTGTAATATAAATAGCCAATTGACATGTTTCATATATAAAATGTTTTATATACTGTGTTCTTACAATCAGTAAGATAGAGAAAAGAAAATGATAAGAAAATCATAAGAGAGAAAATATGTTTACAGTACTGCACTATCTTGCATGTATATGTGGACCCATGCATCTCAATCCCATGGTGTTCAAGGGTCTCTTGTATTTCCTTAGAATTTTGGTTTTAAAGAACTCTGAAAGGTCACTGCTTCCTGCAAAGTATGTGGAAGGGCACTGAATTGATGATAGGGATACACAGTTTTGAATCCCAGTGGGTTCTTGTCCTGATTGTACCTGGATATAATTTTGGATAATCACTTCACTTCTCTGCTTCGGTTCTGTCTTCAGTCAAATGGGAGAACAAAAACATATGTCCTACCTTACACAGTAGCTCTGAGGAATAACTGTGCAGCTCGCTTCGAATATAGTAGTGCAGGCTCCAATAAATGTGAACAAGCTCTCCATGAGTCAAGTACTAAGGACAGTGTTACTAGTAACCTTTATTCTTCCATGCAAATAAACCCAGTCTTTACCTAAAAATTCAACTCAAATACCCAGACTACAAAGATAGGGCAAGGAATTACATTCCAAAAGAAATGAGAAACAATCTAGCATAGGCCAACATCCCCAAAAGGGGATGCCCTGAGAGGTTTGGTTTTTGTAAGCTCCATCATGTGCCAGGGCTTTGGCCACTGAGCCTGCATATACCACAGAATGTCTGTTTTCTAATAAAGCCGAATAATAACCAATGGTGGCCCCATGATTCCATGGCCAAGACTGCAGAAGTAGAAAAGCAATGCTCTGAATAATCCACAATAGTGGCCGCACAAGCACAGAGCCACATGGCAGACATAAAAGCTCAGAGAGCTTACCTACCTCATTTTCTTCTTGATTTCTTCCTCATTTCTTCTTGCAAAGTCAAATGATACACAAAGAGAACACCTCTTAGTGATAAACATGTAAGCATCTATTGACACATCTGTTGGACTCAATTACACTACTTAAGAGAGCAAGTTTACATTAAGACCGAGAAGTCCATTTAATGCATTATTTCTGGTGCATTTTTTTTTCTGCGAAGAATAAGACAGAAGATGCAAAACAATAAAACTGAGAGACTAGAGAATATAATTCAAGATAGATACAAATCTACATATTATCCTAATGCACCAAGAGATCTTCACTCCAGCTTGCTGCTAGTTTTGATACAAATGTAGGATGTACCATAGCCCAGAAGCCTACCACTTCAAGTAGGCCAAATGCAGTCATCATGAGCCATTCTGTTAAGATTTCTATTTCAGAGTCAACATGCTTTGGCAGCAATAATCATTATACTTAGTGCAGGTAAATCAAGGAAAAGGCCCTTTGCAAAAATACAAAATATTTACCTAGCAACTTCTAATGAACAACATGTACACTGCATATTGATGAGTTGTAGCCTATGGTTGTAGAACATTCACTACAGAATTAAAAACAAACACTGCATATTACAGTAAGTCTACATCATGCCTTTCCTGCTCAGTATAAGAGAAATCTACTGCCCAATAGATAATAAGCCTGATGGCCTGACAGCAGCGATGTGGCAGGATGCTGTTCTTTTTTTGCCCCAAAATAAGAAATAAAATAATAACACAGTTGAGTATCCCAATGAAATTCCCATCTGATTCAAAACTCATCTTCAGAGCTGTCGGCTAAGAGCATGACACGATCTTGCATGCTGTTGAATTCTCTCTGCTGGAGAAAGAAAACAGAAAAGCATTAAACCCCCTCTGCTGCAGAGCAAAACTGAAAAACAGGTCCCTTTTAAAGGGACTCCAACACACAAAGCCAAAGCCAAGGCAGCAGCTGTAGCAGCTAATCCAAACCACTGGGCATGTCAATACCATTCGTGCATCATTAAGCCCTGTGTGCTTTATTAAGCTAATTGGAAAAGCGAAGAATGTTCTGAAACTGATTAGGTTTTGCTGTTGTTGGTTCCATACCTTTCTTTTATGCCTTTTGAAGCCGTTTCTCCTTCGGCGATTCATGACCTTAATGCTGTAGAGTGCTCCCAAGATGAACAAGGCTCCGGCTATCCCGACGCCTACAGGAACCAGCATCCCAGACATGTAGCCAGCCTGCACAGAAAAAGAGACAAGCATTAGGATGCTAAAGAGACCACTGCCCTGGGTTTCTCATTTTTGCTGGATGACAGAAGGTTTTTAAACACCTGAAATTCTCCTGCCTGCTTTGTCATAAAATAGTGCCTAGAATAAAGGTATTTTTTAGGGAGAAGGCAAGAGAGAGAAAGCTAGGACTATTTTTGGAAAGTTCAAGTATTTAGAAGAAGCACTGAAATAAATCACCCAGACCTAGTGGCACCTCCAGCCACTTGCTTATGCACATTTGTCAACATCAGGTTTTGGTGGCAGAGATATAATTTGTATTAAAGATGGATGAAGTAAGCTTCTGAGAATGCCAGGACTATTAAAATGCTATAAATCGGAAATATCAGCCTAAGACAAGCTCCAATGGGGCTAAAGTGCTGTCTGGAATATTGTGTTTCTTGGGGGATGAGGGGAGGGCCTTGACATTGGTGGTCTGCTGTCTCACAGTTTCAGCTTCACTACAGTAAGAAAGGTAAGAGGAAGGATGCTAGATGTTAGGGCACAGACAAAAAGACAAGGAGCAGAGAGGGATTTACATGAAAGGAAATATCTGCCCAGTGGATAAGACCAAAGTTGGGGCTTGGGAGGGAATTTTAAGCATCCCCAGCCCCAAAGAAAGGAAGTGGTAGAGCAGGGTACCAAAGATCACTGCCAACAACACTGGTACCTTCAAAAGAGCCTGGAAGTATCTGGTACCTGGTGTGTCTCCAATGTCCCCAAGGTGTCACCATGGATACATTGGTTCTAAGTGAGCAGCATAATGTCCACAGATCCTTAGGCTTCAGTATGTAGCTCAGGATTTTCCCAAGCTCAGGGTAAGGACATCAGACTAAAGATGCTCCTACATCTTGGCCAATGTGACACCTAAAGACCAGAGCACTATGTACTTACAAGCCCTTTCATAGAGGAATATGATACTGGTTTGCCTTCACAGAAGGCCTCTTCTAGAAGCCTACCCAGGCAAAATACATAAAAAAATTAAAATCTTTAGACTTTAGATAGAATAATTGAGGGTAGGGGAGGAACCTATGAGTCTCTTCATTTATTTGACTATTTCTAAAATTTCTAATACAGCACAAAGTATTTCTAGTACCTTGAATAAACCCAAATCAGAAAGGGACAGAGAATAAAAGTTTTATAAAAAAGTGCTGAAGTATGCAGACTGTGATGCTTTCCCAACATTTCCAAAAGTAAATCAAAGGAATACACGAGCCCTTACAAAACTGCAGCTCCCTCTTTCTGCACACAGCCAGCTCACTCACTGGTTCTGTTTTCCAGAGTCTTGTTTTAGAGCAGAATATGGAATTTTTTCCATTAATTTGAGAACAATAGCATCGTTCATCAGCATACTAAGTGTTTTTCTCCAAGAAACAAAGCACAGTCACTTTTCAACAAATTAATATGCTTTGCAGAAACCCAAACTTTTTCTAAAATTCTTCCAAATCTACTTAAGTCTGATAAAACTGTAATTTTCCATGTGGGAAAACATTGGCCAAGAGCAAATTTTACTACTCTCACAAGAGCTGTGAATCTATTGTTTTAAAACGATCATTCCCAATACAGGGAAACATATGTACATATTGAAATATGATCAACTTTAAGCCTCATAGATTAGAGTCTAAAGAGTTGTATATTCAAAAAACAATACTTGAGCTGTTGGAAGCTCAGCTTAATCAATCAATCAATCAATCAATCAATCAATCTCTCTGTGGGTCTCCTCGTAATATGTAACCTCATCCCACAGCAATACCATGACTATTCCAAAATGTGTCACTCTTTCTCATACTTCTTATTTACACATTTAGATTTATTTCTTATTTCCAGAGCTTTAAATCATGTACATTTCACCAAAATTCAATTAATATCTCTTCTCTCTCTTGCTCTCTCTCTCGTGTGTGTGTGTATGTGTGTGTGTGTATGATCTGCTTCTGCTTTGAAATTATAGTTAAAGGATGGGATCAAAGTAACCTCTCTTCTTCAAATATATTTTAATCATTTCTTTCAAAACTGACTAATGGAGAACAAGCTCTTCTTTTAGAATTGCCTATGATTTGTTTTCTGCACAAATGAAAACAAGTAAGACTCACATATATATTTTTTTAAGTTATAGATTCTGCCTAGTACCTCTTCTCTGTTCAGAATCATTGGATGTACATGTATTCCATAGGTAACCCCCTGAGAAGGACATAGTTGCACCTGAGTATATGCCAAGTGAGAATGCATAACTTGATCTAATCATGAGGATTAGACCCAATAAACCTAAAATGAAGACTATTCTATCTTTTAAAAGACTGTATTCTTTTAAAAGTCAGTGTCATAAAAGACAAAAGATGGCTATAAAAATGTTCCAGATTATAGGAAACTAATGAATCATGACAACTAAATGTGTTACATGACCGTAGACTAGATCTTGTACTGAAGAAGAAAAATGCTTTCAAAAAGGTATTTTGAGTCTGTTAAAAAAGCTGAAATATGGATGTCAGATTTGATAAAAAGTACGATATCAATGTTAAATGTATTCAAGCTGATAACTGTACTATGTGTTCTAACAGAATATTCCCATTTTTAAGAAAGACACACTAAAGTATTTGGAGTAAAAGCACCATGGTATATGCAGCTTTTCCTCAAATGGTTCAGAAAAAAGGAGGCAGAGATGGGCAGACAGACCAGCAAATCATAAAGCAAATGGGATAAAATGTTTAAAAAAAGGAGTACATCTGGCTAAAAGGCATAGGATCATGCTTTATACTTATTCTTGTGTCCTTTTTGTAAACTTGAAAATAGTTCCCAGTGAAAAGCTTGACACTTTTAAAACAGACTATATAAGTTAAAATATGACTAGATATAGCTGTTTTTAGTTTGAGTTTGTTTAGGTTTTTTTGTTTGCTTTGTTTTACATTCATGAGAAAATTATCCTTTCTTCTTAGGTATCTTCCATCATTCAGAAACACCTGTTTTCAAGAAATGTATAAGAAAACCAAATGATATGCTGCACTGTCTAAAGTTGTCTGTGTTAAGACAGAGCCCTTATATTGCTTTGCAACAATGGCTCTCAAACTTAAACATGTATTGGAATTGCCTGCAAGACTTGGTAAAACAGATTGTTGGGCGTCATCCCAGAGTTTCTGACTCAGTAGGTATAGGGTGGGGCCCAAGAACTGCATTTCTAGCAAATTCCCAGGTGATGCTGATGCTGCTGATCCAGACCACACATGAGAATCAGTGCTATGCAATATAGTCTGGATCATTCATTTTCTGGGTTATTTCCTAAAGCTAGAAGAAACAGAATGATCTTGGTGACACAACAATAGAGTTGGTCTTTATTACATACTAAAATTGTTATGCCTCTTCAATTTCGAGAAGTATTTTAGATGTTGAAAAGATATATCAATAGGTAGCCAAGTTAGGATTTCCCTAACAAGCATCACTAAACTTGGACATTTAGACAGAAAGAAGGGAGGTGATGCAATGAGTACAGGGACTGTCCCTCAATATCCATTCACCTCTTCTTCCAGAGCAATAGAACCTCCCATTTCAGTTGGACACACAATAACAATCACTTCTCCTTGCCTTCTGCACAACTGGCTGTGACCATGTGATACATCTCGTAAGATAATGCATTACGGGCAGGCGCAACTTCCAGGACATACTCTTTAAGAGGAGTCCACAGCCTTTATTGCCCATATTTTGAGAATGAGAGTGCTTTTATCTTCCTTTTGAAGAGGAGAGAGGTGTCTTTGCCTTCTCTTCTCCTCCTTCCCCTGGCTAGAATATGGACCTTACTAGGTTGGAACTGCCATCCAGTACCATGAGGAATGGGAGGTCACAAATGACCTACCATGGGAATGAAGGTCACAAATGATAGAGCATCAGATACAAGGAGCCTGTCACCATGTTGCTCCCCCATTAACCCTTGACTGCTAAGTCTAGATTCATGAATGAGAGACAAACTTCTATCTTGGGTGAGCCATTATCATTGGGGTTCTCTGTCACTCATAGCTGATTATAGTCCTAACTAATATAGAAAGACTAAACAATAAAAGCAAAAGGAATAATTCAGAATTTTTTAGAACACTATTCTTTCTAGAGCCAAACTAACAGAAATACCAATATCAGGTACAACTGAATAATACTAAACTAAAAAGATATCCTGGTTGGCAAAATAGCCAGTAAAATAAGTATTTAGTGTCCAGTTCTAAGGGATTCTGTAACTTTCATCAAAGAGGCAATAGTTTCACTCTCAGATAGTTTCTGAAGATAATGACTAACAAGACTTTTACAGATGATAGCCGACTAGTTAGCTAGATACCCGAAGGGAGCAAGGGGAAGTGAGGGAGGGAGAAAGGGAAAGAAGAGAGGAAACATATATGTATATGCATATGTATGTGTGCACATATGAAAGCATGCCCCAGGTAAGTGTATAATATTTTACCCAGAGGAGAAGGGGTAAAATGGGAAAGATTATAGTGAGTCCCTCCATGAAAAAGTCAAAATATGAAAAAATAATGCATCAAATAAGACAAACACGATAACATGGTTAGAATCTCAATTATTTTTTTCTTTTTTTTTTTAATTATAACATACTAAAAAAAATACTATAAAAGAAAATAGAGGACTGGAAAACCTCAAGGGTCACACATAAAATTATTTCTCTTGGTGAAAACAATAGAGAGAAGGTGCCAAGCCTTTGAGATAAGACAAGAAGGGTCTACAGAAATAGAAAATACAGCCTTTTATAAAGCTGTACAGATTTTTTTTAATTATGGTAAAGACAGCTACTGATACAGGTAAGAAATTTTGCAGTATCCAACTTCAAAACTGGCTACATGCAAAAATTTATTCTTGTAAGGGTTTTTTGGTGCACTTTTTTACTCAGATGATACTTTCTATAAAAACAATGACATATGGATTCCTAAATTAATCTACCAAAGCCTATTTCCTTTTCATTGCACCATATTTTCTCCTGAAAAATAACAAAAAGCACTACTAATGTGTGTTCAGTTCTTAATTTTTTATCTTTTTTCCCCAAACTCTCAGTCTATCCAGTAATACCTCCCTTAGACAACTGGACCTGTTACAGATACCAAAATGACCTCCAATAACCTCAACATGCTTAAAATTTTTCAATATTACTTTTAATAAGTATGATCACAAAATAGTCTCATTCTCAAAAACCATCTATGCTTAATTTTACTGAGAAGCACAAAGATAAAATAATGAGGGGAATTAATATAATCATACACTTTTCATTGTAATTTATTCTTTAACATTAAGCTGCAGCCAAATAAATATTAATCATCCAAATATGATGATGATCCAAATATGGGAAGAATTTACTCCAAATAATAAAAAAGATACAGAATACAATCAACAGAAGGATATGTTGGGACTGGTGATTTAAAGAACTCAATATGTGGCAATTGAAAAGATTTCCATTCACTAAACCCTCAGTTAAATCTGAGCTGGGTTATAGTAATGAGATCTGACACAGGCTACAGCAAGAATCCAGGATTCCATCAATATTTTTATGAGTAATTCCAGTTTAAAATTCTAAGGTAACCAAAAATGTAAACTTGGAGAGTGCTAAAAATCAAAAGAAAATGAAAAATAGGAACCTGGAAGGAAATTAATATTGTCAATCAGACATAGATGGCAGAATTAATGCAAGAGAGGAAAATATTTTTTTACAGTTGGTCATTCCAGGCAAGTCAACCCTTTGTCACCTAATATGTAGTGGCACTATGAGAGACTACATTAAAGTTGATCTAAGGGGGTGCTCAGGTGTCCAGGTGTTTTTATTCCACCCCACCCCCACTATGGTTTGAGGATGCCAAACCATATTTTATTCTCAACTGAAATCCATCAGTTTTTGCCTTTGGGTCAGAAGAATCAATGCCTTCCAAAATCCATGTATTTCTTCCTTATATAGGAGGATCAGGCTTACAAGAAACTTGCATTGGGACAAGAAATGCCAAGTAAATTGGTATTATACTCTTGATCCCTAGAAGAAACTCCACCTTGATATGTCAAGGGTATTTTTCACCTGAGCATAGTAGATGATGCCCTCATAGAAAGGAATGGTGCTCCGAAGAATAAGGTGTCCCTTGCATTATACAAGAAGGAACTTAAAGGGAAGGTCTTCCTTCTTGTGGGGCACCTGGAAGTGGCCTTGCATCTTTGCACGTCTTGCACAGATCTTTGCACATCTTGCACAGATGACCAGAACCAGAACGATGAAATAAAGCTCCATTACTCTGAGATCTTTTATTTGACAAAGCCATGCCCTTTAAGATAAGTCCAAAAGAAGAAAATATATCTCTTACCTTATCTTTTAGTTTTTCCATCCAGCTTCTCACTAAGGAAAATAAGAGAATAAAATATAAACAGACATCTTTTTACTTTTATTTCATTAAGTTAATTGATAACTTATATTTCATGGTATTACGTTAATTTGATGCACTGAGTTTATTGTATAAATACAGTGAAAGGGTCAACAGTATTAACATGACATTAATAGTCTTGTTTCTATTCTCAGTTGTTTAAAAATGCAACAGAAAGCACAAATATATCCTTCACATCATCATTAGGTGAACAGAGAATATTTTTGTTTGTTAAATGTATTTTTATAACTTTTTTTAATTAATTTTTATTGGTGTTCAATTTACCAACATACAGAAAAACACCCAGTGCTCATCCCGTCAAGTGTCCACCTCAGTGCCCGTCACCCATTCCCCTCCAACACCCGCCCTACTCCCCTTCCACCACCCCTAGTTCGTTTCCCCGAGTTAGGAGTCTTTATGTTCTGTCTCCCTTCCTGATAACTATTGAATGCTTTGGAGGGAGGTCTGGGAAATCACCTTTAAAGTATCAAGTTCACTCCCAGCCCATGTACCACCAAATAAGTAAGCAAACTAATTAATTAGATAAGTATTCTAATTAATTAATTATCAAGTTCATTTCTTATATGACATTTCTCCTTAACATTACTCCTCATCCTTCTCCATTTTTAAGCTCAACAGGTATTCTGCGCTTGAATCAAGGTCCAAGCAAAGTAAGGTAGGAAAGGGCAATGGGCAGGTCAGTGCTACTCAGCACTGGCTCCAAAGAGAAGCATTTGCATTCACAATTGAAGAAAAAATTTTTGACCCAAGGCAAAAGTAGGAAGTATTTCTGAAATATATATAGCTTACAAACTGTACCATTCCATCACAGTACAACCACTATTTAAAAAAAAAAAAAAAAGGAAAGGCAATAATCAAGTAACAGTTTTAAAACCACCTAAAAAGACTACATCAACCAGAAAATGTTAAGTAGACCATTATTACAACCATTTGGAAGTACATATGCTGAGAACAGAAGGAAGTATCATTGCAAATGAAAACATGTGTTGGAATGGCCTTTTTTTTTCTTAAATTTTAGTTAACATACAGTGCAATATTGGTCAAGAAAGGAATCCAGTGATTCATCACTTACCTACATCACCCAGTGCTCATCACAAGTGCTCTCCTTAATCCCCATCACCCACCTAGCCCATTCCCCCCATACCTCCCTCCATCAACCCTCAGTTTGTTCTCTATCATTCAGAGTCTCTTATGGTTGGAGTGCCTTGGTGGCTCAGTCAGTTAAGTGTCCAACTCCTCATTTAGGCTCAGGTCATGATCTCAGGGTCGTGAGATCGAGCTCCGCGTTGGCTCCGTGCTGAGCATGGAAACTGCTTATTAAAATTCTGTCTCTCTCTCCCTCTCCCTCTTCCCCTCCCACTCTTACTCTCTCCCTCTAAAAAAAAAAAAAAAGAGTCTCTTATTGTTCATACAGCCATATTAAGGATAGTTTGAAGTTAGCAATGGGGTTGCCTTTTAAAGTTATAATAGGGGCAGCCCAGGTTGGCTCAGAGGTTTAGCGCTGCCTTCAGCCAGGGACCTGATCCTGGAGAGCGGGGATCGAGTCCTACGTCAAGCTCCCTGCATAGAGCCTGCTTCTTCCTCTGCCTGTCTCTGCCTCTCTCTCTCTCTCTCTCTCTCTCTCTCTCTGTGTGTGTGTGTGTCTCTCATGAATAAATAAATAAAATCTTTAAATGTTTCAACATTGAATAAAAATTATTTTATAAAAACATGCAAAAGGAAAAAAGAAGACAAATATTATCAAAGAAATTAGTAAGCAAGTGAAAACCTTTCAAGATTTCTTTAAATTTCCTTTCCTCTCCAGAAGCTTCAACAGATAGGAAGAACACAGAGTGGTAGACCTAGAAATGGCTTCCCAAAAGTATAGACAAGGGATTGGCAAGCTTTTCTTGTAAAGTGCCAAATAGTAAATATTTTAAGCTTTGCAGGCCATACAATCTCTGTCACAACTATGCAATTCTGCTGTTGCGGTGTGAAAGCACTCATATATAGTATAGTAACATGGATTTGGCTATATTCCAATAAGTGTTATTTATAGACATTGACCTTTGAATTTCATGTAATTTTCATATGTTACAAGTATCTTTCTTTTTATTTTTTCAACCATATTAAAATGTAAAGGACATCCTTTCCCATGGGCCATACAAAAATGGGTACCAGTTCAGACTGGCCTATAGGTCACAGTGTGCTGACCCCTGGCATAGACACACTTTATCCAAGAAGTTGGTGTCTCCATTTACAGCCTAATTCTTGTACATATCTGACAATAGTGATACCAGCCAACATGTGCACACGGCTTGACTCCTTATAGAGCAAGTTCAAATCTATTGTATCACTAGATTAACAAACCAAAAACAAACATGAGAGTGGAAGAAAATTATGCTTCAGGGAAGATGAGGAAACTGAGACTCAGAGAAGCTAAGAGACTTTTCCATGGTTAACCAAGGAGTAGAGTCACTGGACTTCCACCCACTATCTGATTTAACAAGCTACAGGAATAAGACTTCTTAACTACCCATTTCTTTTGGTGATACTACCATTCTTCTGCTCTCTCAGACTGAAAATGTGGAGCTACCTTGGGCCCTTCTAACTCCTTCAGTCCCTGGCTTCAACCTCTCATGTCAAGATCTTGGCAAGACCTTTGTCATTCTGTCATCATTCCTTCTATCTCAACTGGGATGCAGGCAAAGATAATGGTGTACAATCAGGATATTCAGTCATGGGAAGGACAAAAGAATAAAGCACAGAAACCTAAGGAATGAGGTTAGTGGCTCCATGGAGAAGTGTGGTCAACCACTGATTTGCTGAGTGATTTTGGAGAAATTAATGAACCTCTGGGACATTCAGTTTCCTCGTATGTAAAATGACCTTGATTAAACACCTGTCTTGCAAGACTGTTGTGAAGACTGGAAATAACATGTGTCACATGTCTAGTACAGTACTTGATGTAGAAAAATAAGAAAACAAAAACAAGGAACCTGGAACAGGAGGAGAGAAAGAAAGACAATGAGAAATTAATATTTCAACATGTCTCAACTAAGCCCAAGACATAAACTTAAATTCAAATAAGAGAATGCTCCCAATTCATTGATTCATTCAACATATATTGATTATGTACATTGTGTTGGCCAGGCACTGTGCTCTAACACGGAGGTTAGTAAAAGGTATGGGGGCCTAATTCCAGGGAGGAAAAGAATAGGCCATTGGGTCTATGAGAAGTGAATAACAGGGATCCCTGTGTGGCGCAGTGGTTTGGCGCCTGCCTTTGGCCTGGGGCGCGATCCTGGAGACCCGGGATCGGGTCCCACGTCAGGCTCCTGGTGCATGGAGCCTGCTTCTCCCTCTGCCTGTGTCTCTGCCTCTCTCTCTCTCTCTCTCTCTCTGACTATCATAAATAAATAAAAATTAAAAAAAAAAAAAGGAGAGAGAAGTGAATAACAAGCAGCAGTCCAGGAACAGAGAGTGAGGGACGGAGCAAGAAAGCCAATTACTGGGCCCAAGGCAGAATGCCAACCTGTGAAGCAAGATGTTTGGAATCAGGAAAAAGGCTGGATGTTATATAAATGCAAAAAAAAAAGCGACATGGACAAAGGGAAAGGTGAGCATTCTGTGGAAGGAGGCACAGGTCCAGCTAGCAGCACCTGGGTAGCTCAATTGGTTGGGCATCAGACTCTTGATTTCAGTTTAGATCATGACCTAGAGGTAGTGAGATTGAGCCCTGCATTGGGCTCCACCCTCAGGGGGGAGTCTGCTTCCTCTTTCTCCTTCTCCCTCTGCCCCTTCCCCAGCACGCATGTGCATGCACGTTCCCTCTCCCTCTCCCTCTCCCTCTCTCTCTCTCTCAAAATATTAAATAAATTTTTAAAAAACAAAAAAAGAGAAACAGTTTAACTTAGGCCTTATCAAGCCAGGTCTCAGTGGTAAACTCTCTCTATCTCAGGTTCTTAGAGTACATTTCAAAGAATCCTGCTTTGGGTAATTCTCAAAAGCAGTACTTCTCCACTGGGGGAAACAATAAACAACAGAACAGGATGAGCATCTGTGCACAGGGAGTTTGAAAGAGCACATTCAATGGGCCTGGTTCTTTAGTTTATAATACAAATTACAAAAAGAAACTGGACAAAATTTTGGAGAGTGAGATAGGTGATACACAGAAGATAATGAGACAGTATTTGGGGGGCACGGGTCTAGAAAGGCTGAGAAAGCACTGTTCTTTAAAATATACAAGCTTGGTTGTATTTCTCCAACTAAGATCATGAGACCCCTGAGGGTTACCATGCCTTGTGCTTCTCAGGCACCTGCCAGAGGAGTCCTTCATCTAGTACTGGACACTTTCCATGAATATATATTGCTTTTCGGTGAGTTCTTAATTTTTGAGTATGATTCTTTTTCATGAGGATGCTATAAACTGTTTTCAACAAAATGTTTAAGGCAGTGTCAAAATAAACTTTACGCAATGATCATTTTAAAACTTAAGGAATAAAAGTTGATAAAGGAGTGCAAAAGTGAGACAAGAAAAAAATCAGAAAAAAAGATAATTGTAAAGAGAAGATCAGCACTGTAATATTTTTTTTTTAGCACTGTAATATTTTAAAAGTAGAGAAATATCACACTGACAACAGGGCTATGAACTGATACAACTTTTCAGAGATATGGGGAGGGATTTGAAATCTATCTTAAAAGTTTTTTAAAGGTTTAATTTCTTTTTAATCCAAAGTTCTGCCTGTAAGAGAAATATATCTTAAACAATTAATCATGAATTTGCACAAAATTTTTTGTTAAATGCTGTTTATTGTAATGTTATTTATAATGGAAAAGAACATGTAAACAACATCAATATCCACCATAGAGGATTGGTTTAAATACTCAGAGGAAAACAAAATCTTAGGTCATATCTTAGAGTGGCATATTATACAAAAATTTAAATTATTTCAAGAAAAATACTTAGCATGTTACAAAGGAAAAAAGCAAGATATATATAACATGAGCTCAAGTTTGTGGATAAAAATATCCATAGAGTTGGGATAACATACAACTAAATGTTAGCTAAATTCATCAATAGGTTGTAAAATTATGGGTGATTTTCTTTTATTCCTTGTATTTTTAGAATTTTCCAAATTACTTATAATTTATTACTATTTTTAAAATAAAAGAACCCCAGAAAATTCTGTAGACTTTTGCAAATGGAGATTAATGATTTGATCACTGACAATGAGGAACACAAGAATTGGGGCCCTTCCACTTGGATAATTCCTTAGCTCACAGCTACCGATTCACTCTAATCCCACTGACACTAGTTTGTTGCCTTTCTTGAAATTTTATTTAATGTGAATCTAAAAGCACAGGATTATAATGAGAACTCTGGACTCCTTCTAGCAACCAGAAAACTACACAGAAGACAAGAGAATATGGGTTGTTAAAAGCAGGTTCTCCCTGAAAATATTTGCAAATGATATATCCAATAAAGGGTTAATATCCAAAATGTATAAGGAATTTATACAACTCAACACCACAAACCCCAAATAATCCAATTAAAAGGAGGCAGAAGACCTAAATAAACATCTCTCCAAAAAAGACATACAAGTGGCAAACAGAAACATGAAAAGATGCTCAATATCACTCATCAATAGAGTAATGCAAATCAAAACCAGTGAAATATCACCTCCCACCTGTCAGAATGGCTAGAATCAGAAAGACAAGCAATAACAAGTTGTTGGCAAGGATGTGGAGGAAAAGGAGCGATTTTAATCCAAAGTTCCACTTGGATAATCACTCCTTGTGCACTATTAATGGAATGTAAATTGGTGCGATTATGGATAACAGTATGGAGGTTCCTCAAAACATTAAAAATAGAAATCCCAAATGCTCCAGCAATTCCACTACTGGGTATTTACCCAAAGAAAACAAAAACACTAATCTGAAAAGATATATGCACCTCTATGTTTATTGCAGCATTGTTTACAATAGCCAAGACACGAAGGCAATCCAAGTGTCCACCGACTGACTGATGAATGGATCAGGAAGATGTGGTGTGTATATACATATATAAATAATGGAGTATTACTCAGCCAAAAAAAAAAAAAAAAGGATGGGTCTTGCCATTTGCAAAAACATGGATAGACCTAAAGGGTAGTATGCTAAGTGAAATGAGTCAGACAAATAAATACTATATCATATCATCTATTTGTGGAGTCTAAACAATAAAACAAATAAATAAACAAACAGCAAAAAAAAACAGACCTGTAAACACACAGGACAAACTAGTTCTGATGATTGCCAGGGAGGAAAGGGGTGAGGGGATGGACAAAATGAGTGAAAGAGAGTGGGAGATACAGGCTTCCAGTCACGGGACAAATAAGTCACGGAGGCAGGACGTACGGCATAGGGAATACAGTCAATGGTATTGGAATAGCACTTGTTATATGGTAACAGATTATATCTACACTTGTGAGCACTGGCAGAAAGTAAAGACTTGTAAATCACTATATTGTACACCTGAAACTAATGTAACATTGTACGTCAACTATGTAATTGTGCGTCAACTATACTTCCGTTAAAAAAAAAAAAAAGGCAGTTTCTCCCTCCTGCTCCCTAGCACCTTCTTGTGTATCAGATCCCAAGCTGAGCAATCTGCTCTCTCCTAGTTTATCCCCTGGAAAAAAAGGGAAGAAAAAGAGAATAAAGAAACTACAGATAAAATAACATTTCCATGTATCCTATCAAATATAAGTATGGTTGGTTTCTAGTAGACTGTGGCTGAAAACTACCCCAGCTGCTTATTTAGAAGGATGTACTTAATTTCCTTTACTTCCAACAATAAAACTTTAGTGGCTACGTTTATCCCTGATATACCCATAAATTCTCCTTCACTAAAGAGTAAAGAGATGGGGGGAAAAAAAGAGTAAAGGGATGGGACCCAGAGGAGCCTCAGGATTTTTCTGAGTTAATAATTAAGATCTGTTGGACACCTCACTAAAAGCCTGCAGGACAGGTATCATCATCCCCATTTTACAGATGAAGAAAATGAAGCTTAAGTTCTGAAAGCCACACAGCTAAAAAGTGGCTGAGCTAGAATTTGAGCCAGACCCTTATGGCTAATGTATATGTCTATTCAGTATGCCAGTGCGTGGGGTGTGGGCAGGTGGCCAGGGTGGCCATTTCAGGGCACACGGTAGGGCTATTTCAACTTCTGGAAATAAACGCATGCCCAAATTGTGGTGAGGCATGTACTAGTTCACCTATTTGCTATTCTGGCTTCCTCTCTCTATTTTCTTCTCCCTATCTCCTCCCTCTGACAAATATCCTTCTCTCTCTGCCTCTATGTGTGTCTCCCTCCCATTCTGCCTCTAATTCTGGATTGTCTCTCTTTCTTCTCATCCCCTGTTTTCTCTTTCTCTCAGACTCTGTGTGTCTATATGATTCTGTTGCTTTTTGTATATATCGGTCTTCTTTTCTCTCCCACCCTTTGTGCGCATGTGTGTCATTATATGAGACTAAATGAGATCTTAGTTCCATCTTAGTTCTATCTTAGGGAGAATTTTTCCAACTCAGTCCTGTGTGCAGAGCTGCTCTCCCCTGGGGAACAACAGCCCTTGTGGCAGAAATCCTGAAATGAAACTTAAAATTTGAGCAGCCCAGGTGGCTCAGTGGTTTAGTGCCGCCTTCAGTCCAGGGTGTGATCCTGGAGACCAGGGATCGAGTCCCACGTCAGGCTCCCTGCATGGAGCCTGCTCCTCCCTCTGCCTGTGTCTCTACCTTTCTCTCTCTCTCTCTCTCTCTCTCTCTCTCTCTCTCTCTCTCCCTCCCTCTCTCTCTCATGAATAAATAAATAAAATCTTTAAAAAGAAGAAGGAAGAAAGAAACCTAAAACTCAAAATGAGCAATGCTGAAGATACTGAATATGAGATCAGAATATATGGTGACATCATGAAAAACCAAGAATATAAAAAGCAGGAACAGATTCCTGGGGTTACAATAATGATTTTACTCTGAATATGTAGAGTTTAAAGTATCTACCAGGGTCACAATAATGATTTTACCCTAAGTGGAGTTTAAAGTATCTACATAATATCCATGGGGATGTTTCTGTTGGCAGTTAAAATTTTGGATATGGGGAATCCCAGACTGAAGATCAAAATTTGCAATTTATCAGAAGTTGATGAAAGCTGAAGTCTAGAGTGAATAAGACCACCCTAGAGTATAAACTGTATATAGACAGGGTTCTCTAGAGAAATAGAACCGTATATATGTATATATAAAGAGACAGAGAAAGACAGAGACAAAGAGACAGAGACAGAGGAATAAAAGGAGAGACAGAGAGAAAGAGAGTAAGTTATCATAAGAAATTAAGAAATTGGTTCATGTGATGATAGACACTGACAAGTCCCAAGATTAGCTTTGTGAGTCAGCAAGCTTGAGACCCAAAAAACCTGATGATGTAGTTCCAGTTCAAAAGCTAGAGGCTCAAGATTTAGAAAGAGCTGATGTTTCTATTTGAGTCTGAAGGCAGAGGAAGAAAAACCTATGTCCCAGCTTGAAGAAGACATAAGCAGTCAGGCCGGAAGAATTCTCCCTTTTTCACAGGAAGGTCAGCCTTTTTTGCTCTATTCAGGCCTTCAACTGATTGGATGAGGCCCATCCACATTGGGGAGGGCAATCTGCTTTACTCAGTCTACTGATTCAAATGTTAATGTCATTCTGAAACATCAGAATAATGTTTGACAAAATGTTTGGGAAGCACATGGCCCAGTCAGGTTGATATATATATATTTGAGTAAGACTGAACAAGACCAAAGTCATAACACCAAGAAACTCCAATATTTAAAGGCCAAGAAGAGGGGATCCCTGGGTGGCTTAGCAGTTTAGTGCCGCCTTCAGCCCAGGGCGTGATCCTGGAGTCCTGGGATTGGGTCCCACATCAGGCTCCCTGCATGGAGCCTGCTTCAACCTCTGCCTGTGTCTCTGCCTCTCTCTCTCTCTCTCTGTCTCTCTCTCTCTGGGTCTCTCATGAATAAATAAATACATAAATAAAATATTTTTTAAAAAAGGCCAAGAAGAAGAGAAAAGGCCAGAGAAAGAGATGAAGGAATGGTCAGAGGAACTCAGAAACCTGGACTGCTCATACAAAACAACCCCAAAGAGCTAGTTTAAAGTGTTTATGAGGACACTTTTCCTTTTCCACTGATCAGATCTTTTGTCCAGGTAGAACCAAGTCCATTGGTGCTCTGGCCCACTGCAGAGGTGCCCTGCACTCTGCTTCCTTCCCATGCAGGCCTGAGGGTCTCTACACCTGAGGGTATCCTCTATTCCATAAGGGCCATGTGGGGCTAGCCAGAAGCACTGAGGAATTATTATTCTAGAAGATATCCTCAATCAATGAGGGCCATGAGCTTTTGGGTATATTGTCCATAATTGCAGCAATCAAAAATTTAATGACTTAAAACAACATAAATTTGTTATATTTCTGGAGGTCAGAAATCCAAAAATCAGTCTCAATGGCTAAAGTCAAGGTGTCAGCAGAGGTGGTTCCTTCTGGATGCCCTAGGGGAAAATATATTTCCTTGCTTTTTCCAGCCTCTAGAGGCCATCTGTAGTCTTTGGCTCATGGCCTCTCCCTCCATCTTCAAAGCCAACAGCACAACACTTCAAATCTCATTCTCTCTAAACTCTGCTTCCTTCGTCATATTTTCTTCTCTAACTCTGAACCTCCTACTTCTCTCTTACAAGAACTCTTGTGATCATCTCCCCATCTCTAGGTCCTTAACTCAATCATATCCACCAACTACCCTTTATAAGGCAATATATTTGCAGGTTTTGGGATTTAGGGTCTGGACATCTTGGGAGGGAGCAGTATTCTGAATCCACATTGGGTAAATTCCCCAGATTTCCTCACCCCTGAGCTCTGCTCCACACAGTTTCTCAGAGATTCACCCAGAGCAAGGAGCTCTAGCAATAATCCGGATCCTCATTCACACCCCCTTTGCTGGCTCTCCACCCACCCTGTCTCACTTCCTACTCCCTCATCTTGCTTCCTGGGGTCACTTCAGGGTCAGCTTTTATGGAGAACTCAAACTAAGACACTAGTTGTGCCACCACATGAGTAGGCCTGCCCAACTCCAAACCAGCTTTGTTTATTTTGTTCATTAAAACAAACTCTTAGAATGAATAGAAGAAAGGCCCAAAGAAAAAAGGCAAGCTGGCCAAGTTCAAGGCAAACGCCATCTCCACTGATCTAAACTAATTCTAAGTGAAGGGCTTCAGGCTACCCAGACTTATAAGATATATACCCATTCCATAAGACATTGTGTGAGAAGTACTTCATAGCTAGTTTCACTTAGTTCACATTTGATTTTGAAAGGTTTATACAGTCTCTTTAATAATGAAATTTTCAATATAATTTAGATCTTTCAATAATGTGGGAAAATTTATTTTTATGCTAATCAACGAAGAGAGAAATGTATGTTCCACTTAAATAAAAAATGCAATGTTAGAACATTGTGCTTTGTTCAAAGCGTATGTAACTAAATTTCAATTATAGTGTTTACACAGTGTCAAGAAATAAATGGAGACCAGCTCTCTTTCTTCCTTGTTATTTAACCATAAGTACCTCCTCTAGCCTAAGAAACAGCAAAGCTTTTTTCCAACTTACATAACACCATTATGAATAATAAGACTTACTAAGTTTTCAATACTGTCTGCATGTTTTTCTAAAAATCTTGTTTTTTCAGCTACAAATTATTCTCTAATGATGCTAAATTTACCTGTTTAAAAAAATCACAGAGAAACTCTATCTATAATCATTTGCTCTTCACATAATTACAGAACAGCAAGATTCCAATGAATAGAATGACGTATTTCTTTGCATAGGGCTAAGTGAGCACTAATCATGCAGCTAAGAAGTAATTAATTTTGAAGGCTCTACACTGAGATTTAGAGAGAAGGGTACAAACAGCCCAAATACCCTAATCTCTACTTTCAAGTAACATTAAGCATGCCTTTAGTTAACTGCAAGCTGAGGAAAGATACTAGATACAAAGGATGCAAGAGAATGTCTTGTAATCATCTGCATGTCTTGCCGGGATCATTTAGTAATGCCAACCATACTGATAAACTATAAACCATATGGTTACCAGCTCCAGCAAAGAGAAGGCTGTTATGAACTTCATCCGTATGGAAATACATGATACATAAATGGAGAAGGAAGCATCCCTCCACGTGTGCAGCTCTTTTTCCCAAAAAGAGAAGTATGACATACAAATGGCTCACAAGGGGGAAAATGACTTGCCTGTGCCCCTCCTCCACACCTGATTGAGACAGAATAAGAAAATCACTGTGCTTTGCGCAAGACTCCCTTGAAAGTTTTGCTGAGCATCGAGGCTTCTGATCTATGGTTCTATCATACTGTAGCATCCATTCCATGTTCAGGGCACGTGAAATTCTCCCCACACACTCTTATACTCTCCCTTTACATTTGTACTATCCGATTTTCATTCCCCTGGTGAAAAAGAAAATCAGGGGATCCCTGGGTGGCTCAGCGGTTTAGAGCCTGCCTTTGGCCCAAGGCATGATCCTGGAGACCAGGGATCGAGTCCCACATCAGGCTCCCTGCATGGAACCTGTTTCTCCTTCTACCTGTGTCTCTGCCGTTCTCTCTCTCTCTCTCTTTCTCTCTCTCTCTTTCTCTCTGTGTGTGTGTGTGTGTGTGTGTGTGTTTCTCTCAGGAATAAATAAATAAAATCTTTAAAAAAAAAAGAAAATCATTTGGTCCTTATACTTAACTTTTAATAGAAAGTTTATTGCCTCCTGCAAGTGCAGTCTCATCAGGCTTCCGGGGCAAAGTCAAGTTTGTGTATGAGTTGCTTGCCAGACCCACTGAATCTAAAATTTCCCTTCTCAAGATAGACGTGAGGTGTTAGTCACCCTAAGGTGCATCAGCCCTGCCTGCAGGCCCCTATTCTAAATTTCACAGAAAGTAGGGCACCCGGTTGGCTCAGTGGTTGAGCGTCTGCCTTCGGCTCAGGTCATGATGCCTGGATCCTGGGATTGAGTCCCGCATTGGGGTCCCAAGTGGGACCCTCTCCCTGCTTCTCCCTCTGCCTATGTCTCTGCCTCTCTCTCTCTCTGCATCTCTCATGAATAAATAAATATAAAGAAAAGAAAAGAAAAATAAGTGAATGAATGAATGAATGAATGAATGAATGAATGTCTTAGAAAGTGACAGCCCACTTCAGCTTCATGACAAGGTCCCCACACACCCCTCTCCTTTACATAAATGTTGGGCCTTCCACTGATAAAAGCCATGGCTTGATCGTAGGGTGAGGCAAAGAGAAGACTAGCTAGTGACAAGGTAAACCTGAAGTCTCATATTGATTGACAACCCATACCTAAACTTGCTGGCATGATTCTGCTTAGTCAATGAGAAGCTCCCACTTCCCTAGTGCTGTGGCTCAGCCAACAGAGTCGATGAGACGTGGGTAGCTGAATAAGTACTAAAGTGGTTTTCAAGGCAGCTTCAAGGATTGTTTCCAAAAGTTCCACTTACCAGTGCATAACGTGTCACCCCTCACAATAATGGGCAAATACCAAGCTGCACTCTTCAAAGACATGGAGACAAATCTTTAGTTAAGAGCACCTGAGCACTGCAGTTAATATACTGAAAGGCAGAGCTTTTCTTCCATCTAAATGGATTACTTAGAAAGAAAGTGTCCCTGAGCTCTTGATCCTTAGGAAAAAAAACTAAAGGTCTTGCCAGAACCACTATAGGATAGGCAGCAGGTGAACAACCTCAGTCTCTACCTTTCCTCCTTCTAAATCCCATAAGCAAACTTTGCACATGCTCCCTGGGATCAGCTGTTCAACTTTTTATTAAGGCAGTAGAGCCCATCTCAAAGTCCTTATTCTTTAATAATTTCAGTCATAATTCTCTTTTGCCAGGTTCCTGAGATTCTAACCCTCCTGTCCATCACGTGTACTTCCTTTCCCTCATGCTGGGATATTTCCTTGTGTGATCTGCAACTTTTCACGTGAATGTATTTTTCACTGGGGGTTGTTTTTCCCTTAGGAATCTTGTCCTTTCGGCATTGCAGAAGTGTCACAACTGAGGAGCATTTCTTGTTTGCTTGTGCCAAGGACACCAGGGATTTCACCTACCCACCTGGAACAGGGTCCTACGTTAATTTCTCAGTTACAGGTTCTTCCATGATGAAGGCAGCCCTAGGGCTTCGGTATCATTTTTCTCTTCCCCTTAGAGCCCCAGGGAGACAGATACTCCTTTGCTGTTGCCCTGGTCTGTGTGGAGTATTTTTCTAGACCACTTTTCACCACAGAGGCATTTTTTCCAGAATGCTTTCTTATGTAAGGGTTTTAAGTCCTGCTTCCTCTATGCCCACCCAAGGCCATGTCTATTGGTCTCACATTGGTGTTAAACTCCACCCTCATCTCAGCTTCCATATGTGGTCCACGGGTCCCCTAAGGTATGACAGCTTCAGCTCAGGAGGCTACTGCTTGGGCTTCAAGTTGCTGCCTGTGGTGACAATGGGTTCCCTTTCAAGCTCAGCTGCATATTTTAAATTTTCGCTCTAATTCATGCAGAATTTCTCTGTCTCATGGTGTTGGAAGTGAAAATGCCGACCAACTTCTAACCAGGTGGTTTTGTTTTTTTATTTATCGAGGTAAAATTCACATAACCTAAAATTGACCTTTTTTAAAAATATATTTTATTTATTTATTCATAAGAGACACACAGAGAGAGGCAGAGACACAGGCAGAGGGAGAAGCAGGCTCCCTCTGGGGAGCCTGGCGGGACTCAATCCCCGATCCCCAGCCAGAGGCTCACAGCCTGAGCTGAAGGCAGATGCTCAAACACTGGGCTACCCAGAAGTCCCTAAAATTGACCGTTTTAAAGCTATACTTCAGTGACATTTAGCACATTCAGAATGTTTTATGACCATCACCTCTACCTCATTCCAAAATGTTTTAAATCACCTCAAAAGGAAACCTGCACCCATTAAGCAGTCACTCTCCATTCTCCCCTCCTGCTAGCCCCTGGCAATTACTAATCTGTTTTCTGTGTCTACGGATTTACCTACTCTGGACATCTCATATAAATGGAATCATATAAAATGTAACCTTTTGTGTCTGGCTTCTTTCACTTGGCATAATGTTTTCTGAGGTTCATCCATATTGTAACATGTATACACATGGCTAA
Organism: Vulpes lagopus; assembly: GCF_018345385.1. Lineage (NCBI taxonomy): Eukaryota > Metazoa > Chordata > Mammalia > Carnivora > Canidae > Vulpes > Vulpes lagopus. The sequence continues at coordinate 40,059,155 of NC_054829.1, read as the reverse complement.
CAAGCACATGAAAAGATGCTGAACACCATTAGCCATTAGGGAAATGCAAATCAAAACCACAGTGGGAACCACTTCATACCAACTAGGAAAGCCATAATGAAAATAAAATGGAGAATATCAGTGTTGGCAAAATGTGGAGAAATCAGAATCCTCATCCATGCTGGTAGAAATGTAAAATGTGCAGCCACTGTGGAAAATAATTTGGCAGTTCCTCAAAAACTTAAATGTAAAATTATCATATGACTCAGCAATTCCACTCTTAGATATATGCCCCAAAGAATTAAACACAGGTCCTCAAACAAATATTTGTCCATGAATGTTGATAGCAGCCCTATTCATAATTGCCAAAAGGTGAAAATAACCCAAGTGTCCATCAACTGATGGATGGCTAAACAAAATATGGTATATCCATACAAGGGAGTATTACTCCGCCATAAAAGAGAATGAAGTACTGATCCATGCTACAACATGGATGAACCTTGAAAACATTATGCTAAGTGAAAAAAGATGGGCACACTAAGTGATGATCGAAGATGAGGTAAAGAAGCTATGTGGGGCCCTCCTGGAAGCTAAGTGGATACTATAGAGAAGTGAAAGGGTAGAAACCATATTCCAGCCACACATACTCAGCTCATCCTGCCTCTGCTCTCACATAATACCCACCTGCTACACTCCCTACAACAACAAACGCCCAACATTACATTTAAGTCAGCCTGCCTTGATGACTACAAAATAGGAGTCTCCGCTTATTAAAACAATTTCCCACTTAAATTATTTATTTCTCTGGAGTAACCATAAAATGTACAAGTCAACTGCCAGGCCATAAACAGAGGAGCTAGAAAGAAACTCTTACCTACGTTTCTTATTTGATGTGCTTTTAATCCATTAGAGGAAGAATACAACATTAATTAAGTATCTAAATAATATAAGTACTGTGTCAGAAAACATAAAGTCTTGCATATTTATAAATTAAAATAAAGGCTGCGTTATGTTTAAAAGGGAGGAAGAGAAATTGAGTTGTATTTTTTCAGCAGACATAATTAAACCCCAAAGGTCTGGGCATCAATTAGACTCTAGAAATAAAATCTGATTATCCCAGAGACTCATTTCCATGCAAACACTTTTATGAGTTGCCTAACTTCGCATGGTCCTGAATTAGCCATCAACCAAAATGGACTTGTTTTTACCTAGTAACAAGCCTTGAACCCATTATGAGTTTCTTATGAAGAAACAGACAGAGATCTTTCATTTAATTGGCAATATAAGCATCTACATTATTAATGATAAATTTACTTTCCTCTTAATGTAGAAGTCTAAAGGCCATCAATGCTGCAGCAAGTAACAAATGTACACTAAGAACCTAACCAAACAACCTCCACTCTATCTGTGGCCCAGTATTAAGAAGAAATTCTTTTCCAAGGCTTGTGTGAGGTTTCTTGTTCACATAGAGGCATCTGCAATAGATTTCAGAGAAAATTGCAGCTACTATGAATGTCTTAACTCTAAGAAAAATGCTTCCAAGATTTTAATGTGGTTTACAATAGACTAACAAATTGAAATTCAAGACCCAGTCATTCACATAGGGCCAAAATGAAGTCTAACAAGAATAACAGGAACAGTCTTTCTTGATGCTACTTTCTGCCACTATACACTTCACAGGAAGCTGCCTTCATTTTCCCCTTAGCACTATGAGAGCCTTCACTGTTTTTTTCCAAGCAATCTTTTTGAAAGGCAATCTGATCATACCACTCCCTGCTTAAAACCCCTTCAAAGCTTCCTATTGCCTTTGGGAAGAAGTCTAAACTTCATGTAACTTACGTGGTCTGTATGATTTCAGTTCTTACAAGTTAAGTGTGCCTTACCTCCAAATCCTCACACTTACTATAACCTCAGCTTCCACCTCCTCTTCTCCCAGCTCACCTGTATTCACTTCAGCCTTGGCTGAAAGAGTGCTTTTCAGGGAGGTCTGTTCTGGCCCCTACACGAGGTCCCTCTCCTTGGACACCCAGAGCATCCTGTTGTTCTCATATTGTTAACATGGTAATACAATCATAATTGTTGTTAGATAACTGCCTTTCTTGTTACTTGATGAAACTCTCTGAGACAGGGGTTGTGTCTGTCTTGCTCATTGCTGTGGCTCCAGCACCTCATAGCACCTGACATATGGGAGACACTCTTTGTTGAATTAATGAATCATCTTCTACAATAATATATTCTTTTAAGGACTGAGGCTATTATTCTCATATATTTGGAGCCAGATAAAAGATATCTAAGCTAATATAATTTATATGATCTTACTGAGTACTATCTGCATGAGGGGTTCTTAACCATTTTTGAGCAATGGACCCCTCTGTCAGATGAAGACTATGGACCCCTTCTCAGAATAATGTTTATAAATGCATAAAAGAAGATATATAGAACTATAAAGAAACAATTACACTTAAATTCCATTACCAAATTATTTTTAAATTTGTGATGTAATAGTAAATACGTCTTTTTACTGTCATTTATAAGGAGAACTAGCAGCAGATCTAACAGCTACTATAATTTCAAAGTAATAAGGAGCACAAATGACATATTGAGATTATCTGTAACAACTATAATGTTGATATAAAAATATCAGTAGTATTTATTGGTGAGAAAGACACACTGCTAATACTAGTCTGGCTCCTGGCTCCACCCATAATTAGAGAGAACAATACAATTCAGTCAGAAGTTAGTGAAAATAAGGATGTAATTCTACCATCCAAGTTCATGCATTTCTTAGGAGATCCCAGTGAAAACCACAGAATTGCACTGCTTGGCTCTCCCACCATGGGTGGGGGTATGGGTCACCTGACCCCCCCCCCCACCTGGATCCACAACCACAATTGTGCACTGTCCACATTTCCCCTGGGTGGCTCCCAGACATTGGCTGAACATGGCGGGGTACAAGTGCAGGCCCATTCCTGAGGGACAGAGAGATCCTACAGTAGGAAACATTGCCTCAAGAACTCACCATCAGCCTGGCCAAAACATCCTCAGAACTGGGCTGTCAGCTGAGTCCTTTCCTCCTCAGTGCTCCTTCCTTTCACCTGTCTTTTCACAGAAGTTAGACATGCGCCAAAAAGTTTGAAAGCTCTCCCAGCCTACTCCTATGCCCTTCCCTTCATCCATTCCCAGTGTCCTCACACAAAATCTCCCGTACACACAATCTCATCTTGACTCTGCTTCCCAGAGGACATGAACTAACATAATACCTTTTAATCAAAGAAAAAAATAAAAGCCTATTCAACTGAGTTTATTCAGACCTGATTATTCTGAAGATATTTGGACACACTACATTTACAACACTTTACCAATATCTAACAGCTGATTGCATAAAAAGGCTTTTCAGAGAACTTTTTTTTTTTTTTTTAATCTATGATAGTCACACAGAGAGAGAGAGACAAGGCAGAGACATAGGCAGAGGGAGAAGCAGGCTCCATGCACCGGGAGCCTGACGTGGGATTCGATCCTGATCTCCAGGATCGCGCCCTGGGCCAAAGGCAGGCACCAAACCGCTACGCCACCCAGGGATCCCTTTTCAGAGAACTTTTTAAAAAATATTTCCCATAAACTCTTTGTCATCCAAAGGAAGGCTCATATAGGGTTAAGGCCGAGAACTCACTGAACAGGTGACAGTGGCCCATTATGGAACCTGGAATGGGAAGAAGAGAATTGAGACCTAGACCCAACACAAAGACTTTATTTCAATAATAGGACTTGAAGATTATACAATGTCAACCCATTAGGATATCCTGTCATTCCTGAGACCTCCTCTGACAAAATACTGTAGGATATGAAGTGAATACACAGGAACTCCACATTCACAATAGAGAATCTAATATACTGGGTGGCTAGATATAACTTAGAATTGCAGAAAAGATGCTACCAAAACAGGACTGTGACAAGTAAATCTTAATGGGGAAGAGGGAAAAATACCCTGTACATCACAGAGTATTTCCCGTCCCCACACTCTTCCACAAGGGATTTCAGGTATAGTAACAACATAAAAAGTAATATTAGAGCCAAAATAAGGAACACCCCCTGCAAAAAAAAAAAAAAAAAAAGACAGAAATGTAAATAAGCACAGAAAAACTGAAATGAGAGAAATAAACACAAATATGAAGCTTCTAAGAGTTGATAGAGAAAAATGGGCTCTTAGCACCCCAAGTTGAAATTTGGAACACATTTTTTTTTTTTTGGAACACATTTTCTGACTGAAACCTCTTTGAATGTGTTAGATAGATTCTATAGGACCCTTAGAAGAAATCTTACTTCTGGTACATTGTGTACTAAATCAGTTGTTATGGGACACCCTGGGGACCTCCTCATGATACATAGCATGCATGTATCATGCCACTACCTCAGAATATGACTTAATTGGAAAAAGGGTGCTTGCAGATGTAATTAGTTGACTTAAAATGCAGTCATCCTGGAGGAGGATGGGCCCTTGATCCAAGATGAGTTGTGTCCTCATTAGAAGAAGAGGGAGAGGCACATAGAGAGGACAGGGCCACATGAAAACACAGACATGCAAGAAGAGAGCCCTTTGATGACAGGCAGAGGTTGGAATTATTCATCTACAGGTCAAGGAGTACCAAGGATTCCCCATAACGCCAGAAACCAGGAGAGGATTATAGAACAGACTCTCCCTCAGAGCCTCAAGAAGAGACCAACCCCGCCAACACCTTGATTTTGATTTCTAGCCGTCAGAAAGGTAAAGAGTACATTTCTCGTGTTTTTAGCCACGCAGCAAGTGGTACTTTGTTATTGCAGCCCAAGAAACTAATATAATATGCATAGGGCTTCTTACCACAGACCTTTCCCTCCAGCCTTCCTGCCTCCACTGCCACCATGTTACTGCTTTATAATTCTCACATTAATAAACCAGGTTTCACAGGGCTTGATTCCATGCTGGGGATCAACCAACCCTTTTAGAAACTGGATCCCGGGGAACAAAAATTAGCCTGCTGATGATCCTAAGGCCTTGAGTCACCTCTTTGTTCCTATGGAACAATTTGCATGCTGAAATGATCTAGCTCAATTCTAGCCTTGATATATTACACTTTAGTGGTACTTTTCTTCCAAGAACACTTATGAAAATTGCCTCATTAATTCTCACTACTCCCTTGTGCAGCAAGACAGGGACAAGTATGATTATCTCAATTTTGAAGGTGAAGACCCTGAATTCTAAGATCCTAGGACTATGAAGAGCATCGAGAGGTCATCAGCTCCAAAAAGGCCCAGACCTGTTGCTCAGCAGAATTACCTGACAACTCAGCAAAAATACAGATTCACAGGCCTGCCCCAGCAGCTCTAAGACATAGCCCAAGAGTCTGTATTTCTAACAAGTTCCCCACACATCTCACCCTAATTTTTTTTTTTTTTTTTGTAACCTGACTAGCACAATTTGTGAACTGGCATTTGGGAACCACAGAGAGTCTAATATTTCTCAAGTTTGAGGGATATATGGACAGACCCTTTGTACAAGATAAAAAGGCTTATTATCCTCAGGCTCTAGGAAATTGTTTTTATTATAATGTTACTTAAATAAAAACCTAAGTCTAGACATAAAACCATAATCCACAGAACTGGTATGTGACAGTGTGGCATGCTCAGGCCACATGTGTTGTAGGGGACTCTATTCACCTCCGCTGTTCTCTCCAAGAGCCATGACCAGGCCTGCCTTCCTGCAGTCTGTCTCAATGTCATGGCCTTCACTGCATGAAAATGTGATCATAAACACAATGCAAATGTAGGCTTTCCAATCACATGCATACTCATCTATAAGGAGTCATCTAAATAATCTAAAATATGCTTATCCTGGGGAGCCCTGGGTGGCTCAGAGGCTTAGCACCTGCCTTCCACCCCGGGCGTGATCCTGGAGTCCCAGGATTGAATCCCACATCGGGCTCCCTACATGGAGCCTGCGTCTCCCTCTGCCTGTGTGTCTGTGTGTGTGTGTGTGTGTGTGTGTGTGTGTCTCATGAATAAATAAATAAAATCTTTTAAAAAAAATTTTTAAATAAAATATGCTTATCCTGAGGTGTTCACATTTTTAACCAAATGTGAGCACAAGATTTAAAATTTCTCATAGTAACCTTGTGGACCTCACTTTGATAAACATCGATCTAATCCTTTTGCCTTCTTCTGGGCAGGGTCAGATTCAGTGAGTGTTGATTGCAAATTCTTGATAACAGTTAACACTATACTATGCTTACTATATAGCAGACACACTGTTTTAAGTCCAGGACAAAAACTAACTTGTTTACTCTTCATATTACCCAGGTACAATAGATACAACCATTATCTCCATCGTGCAGACAACAGAACTGGGCAGAGATGGTAAGCAATTTGCCCAAGATCACACAGCTCATAAGGGGCAGACCCAGGATTTGAACCCAAAAAGTCTGGATCCAGAACCTGTGTTCTTTACCACTAACTATATACCTTTTCAAGTGAGGTATTTGCATTCCAAGATTTCTCTCTACTTCTAACAAGTAAGTAAGGAATCTGAATCAATGGATCCAGGCTGGCAAGAGTTGCAGTAATTAGGAGCTTCAATGAGGGATGGGACGTTGCACTGCATAGAGACAGGGAAAAGGGGCCTTAGGGACTCACCAAGGCAAAAAGCCAGGCAAACCACCTAAATAGGCATCCATCCAGAAAAACCGAGGTAAAATAGAAAAATCTGGGTGGCTACCAATAGGACAGAAACCAGGGAAACCAGATGAGTGACAGGTCTGAAGCCGAGTCAGGCAGAACTTAGAAATAACTCTCTAAGCTGAAAAGGAAAATGTCTGCAGCCTTCGGTGTGACAGGGAGGAAGCTGTTTTAGCTCCAGTAGAATCCTGCAAAAAGGAACCCCAGTCAGCTGAGTATAAACTTACACATGCTGCCCAAGAGAACTCCTCACAAGAGAGGTAAAAGTGACACTCCCTAGAGAGTTAAAGTCACAAAAGCTCACGATAGGAAAAACCCAAGGCTTCTTCCTCAAAGACAATTGCACTTTATCTTGTCATCTGCCAGGTCCTTAAATGAATTTTATTAACTAATAGTTACTTCTCACATTCTGAAAATATAAAGACATCAAGCTACATCAAGTAGCTATAGACTCCATCACAGGTGAAGCACAACAATTAAATGATTGCACTACTCCGATGAATCGTATGCTTTTCAGAAAACTTATTTGGACATAATGAATAGGAGGAGGCTGTCTAAAACGAGATTTGTGTCATAATGCTAAACAATATCCCTGTATTACTGACCAACATGGCTTTCTTCTGCCCTTCAAAGTATCTGAATATTCATTCACCGTGACAGTCAGCATTTTATGCCTGTCTGCATCTGGAGAAATCTTGGCACTTTTTCTAATGTGAAGGGCAATTTTTTCTTAAGGGAACAACAACAACAAATCAGAAAGAAAATGTGGGAAATGAGAAGAACTGAGGCAAATAAAAAAGAATGTGAGCACGTAAGTAATAGGAGAAAGATACAGGAGACATGACACAGGGGAGCTAGAGAAGGAAGTGCAGAGGAAAATCATCTTTTTAAGGGACTGACTGACGTGGAGTTAAGAAGAAAGACACTCAAATGCAACTTGGAAGTGATTTGTCCTCATAATTAAACCTTTTATTTCATAAATAAGAAATCAACCCACTGGACTTAGGATCAAAATAGCTTAAGCCTCACTGATGAGAGAACAAGAAACTTATGTAAAATCAAAGACCGTGCCATAGAGAATAGATGATCTTTCCCGGCTGCAAGATATACTTGTTTCTGAGCTATAAAAAAATGTCATAATCATAGACACTCACATTTCACTTTTTTTTTTCAAAGAGCCTCTCTCTCCGTCTGTGTCAGCACTAAGTTTTATATTTGATGGTTTCCGCACCAAAAGTATCTATTTTAGGTTACAAAGTAGAAGGAAAGATGTAGACCCAGAAGAACCAAATAGTTTGAACCTGATAAGCCTACATAAATTCCCTGGGCTGATTCATTTCAACAATTTATTGAACTTCTTCTGTGACCAGGTACTTGCCAAACAGCAGGTACAAAGATGATCAGGACCCTGTGCCTGCCTTCAGGGAGCTTACAATCTCACAGGGAAGACCAAGTGAGAATTAATATGACAAATGGTGGAGGCCCCATGGTGGCAAAGACGGCTGTCACAAATAATGATTGAAGGCCTCCATTGAGGGGTATTTTTCACTACGGCAGAAACCCCGGGCGGGGGAAGGGGGGCCTCCCTTCCCTCTGAGGGTTTTCAAAGTGAACGGCTCATGACATGAGGTGCCACATAGCAAGTTCACCCTTCTAATAGCTCAGGCACCTCCACTAGAGTTCGAAACAGGAGCAACCTTTGCTTTTTTAAGTCTCAACTACTGAATTCTGATCCTGAATCTGAGTTAATGTTCCCCTTATGATGCAACATTCCTATATGGTTCAGAAGTGAATGATTCCACACATTAGCATTTTTGATAAAAGCTTTTGTATCCATCTGATTCTCATATAGATAACAAAAACAATGGACTCAAACCCAGATTTCTCAGTAATTTGTCTACACTGCACATCTCAGGCCCCACAGCATGGCATTCACCTTCTAACTTGCTGGCTTTAAGTGGAGCACTTTCCAGATGGCCTTAATCTCTGTGCTTGGATTTTCCAACTGGCAAGGCAAATGCTGTTGGTACAACACCATCTAACCCTGCAGATACAATAATGTGGAAAGGGAAAGGGACAAACAGACCCTTCTCCGAGGTTGCAGAGGCTGGTATAAAACACTTGGCTGCTTTACTCAAATTGGGTTCAATCCAAGGAGGGCCATATTCCTTTGTTCGTTATTACTTCCGCTAACATCTACTGTACACCTACGGGGTGCCAGCTCTGTGTTCAATATTTTGCAAACATTTCATGCAGTCTTCAAAACAATTCTAGTGCCATCCCCATTTTATAAAGAAAGAAGCCAAAAAAAAAATCCAGGTTCATGGGGGTATTCTAGAAGTACTTGATTTAAACTGCCTCTTGACTTTAGGGCTTTTTATCAAAGTGTTTTCAGTTTGTTGTTTGTGTGCTTGTTTGTCTACTACTCTGCTGTATTCCCTCAATTGGCCACTCCCTCCACCTTGAAACAGCCCTTTCCTTACCTTCTATGACACTACACTTTTCACCTATCTCCTTCCTCTCCTCAGCCTCTTTTGAGGGTTTGACCTACACTACCTCACCTTTGAATTATTCAAGTTTCTCTGTCCCAGGGTCTATTCCAGGCCATTTTCCTTCTTCCTCTAAACTTGCTCTCTAGGCATTATCATCTACTCCTATGGCATCAGTTGCCATCTAATGTGGATCATTATAAAATATGTAGTTCAAATTCAGCCTCTCTTCTAAGCTCCAAACATATCTCTCCTTGAAGTATCTCTCATGCACTCAAAATTTAACCCATGATCTCTTCCTCTTCCCTCCCCTACTGTACCCCTAACTTATACCCTCCCCTGTCTCCCTGTCTTAGTAATGACACTACCACCCACCCAACTATATCAGCCAAAAACCTATGAGTCCTCTTTAACACTTACCCTCCCTCCATCCCAAGATCCAGCCACCAAGATCTTTTGATTAACCCTTCAGTTAATCCGGATTCCATCCACTTTTCCCCTGTTCCAATAAAAGCCACTGTTCCTCTTTCCCAGTTTATTCTGACAAGCTTCTCATTGGCATCCTTGAATCTGCTCTTGCTCCTTCTCTACTCCGTTTCCATTCTTTGTATAGCATTCCTTGTAAGACATCCTATAGCCAGAGTGATGTCTTTAAAATTCAAATAGCACATTCGAAACCTTCTATGGCTTCCTATGATCCACAGCATGAAATCCTGAAACTGTGTCCTGGCAGCAAGGTCTTACAGGATATGGTCCCTGTTTGATTCACCAGCCCACATGCTTACTCTTAACCCCAGGCACACTGGCTTTGATTCTAGTCCTCAAATACTTGTTCTTGCCTCCAGCCTTCACAAATTCATTTCCTTTGCCTAAAATCCTTTCTCAGCCTCTACCCATCTTTGCCTACATGCTAAGTTCACAAATACATTGCCTGGGAAAGCCTTCTCTGACCCACTCAGGTCAGTGCCCCTACTATATGATCTCTGGCCACCTACTCTTCTCCTTCAAGGTACTTATCATAATTGTAATTTAAGGGCTGATAATTGATTGATTAATGTCTGTCCCCTTCCCCTTACTAAAATGTAGGTGTCATAAAGACAGTCAGAGTGTCTGGAAGCATGATGGAGTGTTTCTAGCACTGCAGGATTCTCACTTAAGTTTCTATTACTTTGGTTAGGAAAGAATGTCTACACGTGCTGCGGGTCACATCGAGTTGCATCACCATCCTCTTGTGACAGTCATGCATGTGTCTTTATGTAATGTCTTTCACTTTCCTATACCATTCAGTATTTATAAATCTAGCATATGCTATCATTTGCTAGACTGTAAGCTCTAAAGAGCCACAGAGATTTGGCTTCTTGGAGTTAGGATGCTGAGAAATTAAGGTTGTGACTTGATGCCTTTCAAGGAGTGTTTATCCTACAAATCCTCATTTTACAGGTAAGAAAACCAAGGCACTGAACCTTGGCCAGGGCTCATGGTCTGGTAAAGAACGTGAGTGATGGCAAAGCCAAGCTGTGACTTTTACCTGTGAAGTGGAGGATGCAGCTAAGTACATTTGGCATGATCATATAAGCCATTTCACTTCTCATAAGGAGGTGAGTGGCCCATAGATTCTATGACATTATTTCAGGCCACTTTCCACTCCTCTCCATTTCTGTCTTGACCAACTGAGTGATATGAAAAGCTTTGAAATCATCTTGAAATGTGCAATGAAGAGTCAGCTACCTACCAGGTCATACTTATATGGCTTCCTGACTATATAAAATGCAAAGACATTTTGTTTGTTTGTTTGTTTGTTTGTTGTACGGCAATTATGTGGGAGCTTCATTTGCCAGTAAGATTACCAAGGTCTGCAGTATTACATAGAAATTTTTGTGATAAAAAAAAGAAATTTTTGTGATGGTTTGAGCACAAAAATATCACATTGAAAATTAAGATTAAAATATAATTTTCATGCCTCACCATTTAAGTCCTTTCATTTCATCTGATTTGGTCCAGGACAACCAAAAACACTTATTATTTCCCACCTGTCCTGGGTCAGACAGTAGAGGCACCCTTTCCCTTGGACCTGGATTTCAAGAAAGGCACAGACTGTGCTCCCATGTCAAAATGGAAAAAGCAATAGAAGGCTATGTGCCTTTAAGATTTTTTTTATTTATTTATTCATAGAGACAGAGAGAGAGAGTCAGAGACACAGGCAGAGGGAGAAGCAGGCATCATACAGAGAGCCTGATGTGGGACTCGATCCAGGGTCTCCAGGATCATGCCCTGGGCTGCAGGCGGCGCTAAACCGCTGCGCCACAGGGGCTGCCCGGCTATGTGCCTTTAATATGAATGGCTGTTGTGACTATCTGGAGTCCTAAGGACTCCCCAAACCACACACTAATGTATGTATCAGTGTTCTTCACTACAGAGAGAAACTAAAGCATAAGGAAAAATATTTCCAGTTTGACTCCTTAAGAAGCCATGTTTCCTCTCATTTATTAATTCTGATAGAGACAGCAACAAAATATGTCCCAAGTCAAGCCGATATATGCATCCTTTACTTGCTTCTTAGAACAAAATAAGCATTCAGTTAAATTTTTCAATAATTCATTAAACAAATAGTTGTAGGGAAGCCTGGGTGGCTCAGTCAGTTAAGCGGCTGCCTTTGGCTCAGGTCATGATCTCATCGGTCCTAGGATCATCTCCCATATCAAGATCCCTGCTCAGTCTGCTTCTCCCTCTGCTCCTCCCAGCACTTACAGGCTCTCTCTCTTTTTCAAATAAATAAATAAATAAAATCTTAAAAAAAAGACTCTAAGATTGTGAAACCTAGAAAAGAGCCTGTTTATTTCACCTCACTTTCTCCTATGAATTTAGCATAATTTCATGTACCTCATAAGTCTTTAAAACTATTTTTAAAAGATATTTTTATTATTTGAAAGAAAGAGTGAGCATGAATGCGGAGGGGAGAGGCAGAGGGAGAAGCAGACTGAGCAGGAATCTTGATATGGGAGTTGATCCTAGGACTGATGAGATCATGACCTGAGCCAAAGGCAGCCGCTTAACTGATTGAGCAACCCAGGCTTCCCTACAACTATTTGTTTAATGAATTATTGAAAAATTTAACTGAATGCTTATTTTGTTCTAAGAAGCAAGTAAAGGATGCATGCTGACCAGACTCCATGCTGATCAGAGCCCCAGGTGGGGCTCAATCTCATGTCTCTGAGATCATGACCTCAGCCAAAATCAAGTCAGATGCTCAACCGACTGAACCACCCAAGCACCCCAGAATCTTATAGTCTAAAAGGGATCATATATGCAAATAACTTTAATGTGAGGCAACATAATTACCTCATATTTAATTAACCAGTAGCAGAGCATCTTTAAAGTGCCATGTTAACAGGTAATATTCCTTACTTCACTGCTCAAACCTCGGTCCATGGACCAGCTTCATCAGGCAATACCTGGGAGCTTGTTAGAAATGCAGTCTCAGATGCAATCACACAACTATGAATCAGAATCTGCATTTTGATCAGATTCTCCAGAGGATTCAAGCACTTGATGAAATTTAGAGAAGTACTGCTTTTTACATTATTTGGCCCCACCAGGGACAATGTTTATGGAAGATGACCTCAAAGTTAGAGACTCCAATTTTTATAGAATTAAGGCTTAATACATTGTTTTTAAAGTGAATCTCTGAGGGATTTGTTTTAGGATTTAAATGTACAAAATGTGATTCAAAAGTTCAGCAAACTATACGTCCCTGCACGTTAATATCCTGTGAGCATTCAGACCCTTACCTAGAATGCTAAAGGATTTTTAAATATAGCTGTATTCATACAGGTAAGAATATTTTTTTCTAAAGCTTAATATGTATTAAATTGACCTTGCAGAAGACACTAGAGATGGAAACGGTCATCAAGTCCAACTTGATGATAAAAATCTTTTAGAGGGAATGTCACTAGAGGGAACTAAGATGGGATTCCTCCCAACTCAAGAGCTGCTGAGTCATAGAATCATAAAATATGAGCCCAAAAAAGACCTTAGAGGTTATTCTCTCAGCTCTGCTCCATTTCCAAAGAAAATCATTCTGCAGTACCTTCATATCCATAGTCTCTTTCTCCAATGAGCTCCAAGTGATTCATATTTATCAACTGACCCATAGAGATTTTTTTTGATCTTTTGATACCTGCAAAGTGCTGTGAGGTTTGTTTTTCTTTTTTTTAAGATTTATTTATTTATTTGAGAGAGAGTGTGTACGCACAGAGTGGGGGGGTGGGGGGCGTAGAGGGATAGTGAATCTCAAACAGACTCTGCGCACAGTGTGGAGCCTGACTCAGAACTCAATCTCACCATCCTGAGATCAACCTGAGCCAACACCAAGAGTTGGACATTTATCAGACTGCACTACCCACGTGACCCCTATGACAGGCTTTAATATAACAAATAAAGTTATATGAGTTGTGTGCCATGAGATGCATAATGAAGAGAGAAGCCTTAGGAAGAGAAAGAGAACGGTTGAGGCAGGATGGTCAGAGAAGGCTTCACATGACTAGAGGGAATTGTCCCTCTAGGAATGGTCCCAGGAAACACAGGTGCAAGGACATAGGTTCTTTGGTCAAGGCCACAATGCAAGTCCCTGGAAGAACTAGAGAAAACAGGCTCCTGCCTCTTTCTTCTACCATGCCACACCTCCTCACCAGTACTGGCTTTCTGGAATTGGGCTCTAAGGCAAAGTCTGCTAATTGCCCACCAAAGTCCATTCTCCTCTTCTTCTGCAGCTATAGACCCATAGCTGGGCACATGCTACCCCGCTGTCCTAGTTGTCTATTCTTTTGCTGTTAGAGATGACCTTGGGACCACGTTGTTGCCTATGAAATGTCAGTGGAAGTGACATGTCACTTTGGGGTCCAAACAAAACTCCTTCACACTCGCCTTCCCCTCCCTCACAACTGCAACCCCAATATGAACCACACCCTAGTGGATGCAGAGTAGCAACTCTAGAAAAACCTGCATCCCTGAAGTAGAGCCACCCTCTAATCTGGGATACTTCCCTCGGATTTTTATGTGAGAAATAAAAAAAAGCAACCTTCTCCCTTTGTTAAACCACCGAATTATTTTTGGGTCTCTTTGTTATAACAACCTAGCCTCATCCTAGCCAATCTTAGTATATAACCAATAAAATGTAAGCAAAATGAAGTTAAATGAAATTGTAGAAGTTATAATAAGAAGTTATAATAAGAAAGTTGATGCTTTCCTACTTTAATAAGAAGTATCATTTTGCATTAATTCCTTGACTCAGCTAAGTTCCTGGTATACATGGGTGGAAATATAGCTAAAGATTTTATTGAGCAGATAGATAGACATGTAATTGGGCACTTATCAGGTGCCAATTTGTTAAACAACTTACATACACATTAAATTAATTAATCCTCAAGCAGCCCCGGTGGCCCAGCGGTTTAGCACCACTTCAGTCCAGGGCATGATCCTGGAGACTCGGGATCGAGTCCCGCGTAGGGCTCCCTACATGGAGCCGGCTTCTCCCTCAGCCTGTGTCTCTACCTCTCTCTCTCTGTCTCTCATGAATAAATAAATAAAATCTTCAAAAAAATTAATTAATCCTCACAACAACCCTAAGAGCTTAGAAATCTTATTATCTTTGATTTACACATGAGAAAAGAATGAGGCTTAGAAGGATAAATTAACTAAATAAGTAGTTATTGCTGAGTAGAATTCAAACCTAAGTTCGAGTGATTCTAAAGCCATTGCTCTTTTCTAAAATGCTATATCCAGGGCACCTGGGTGGCTCAGTTGGTTACACACTGGACTCTTGATTTTGGCTTGGGTCATGATCTCAGGGTAGTGGAATCAAGCCCCCCATCAGGCTCTGTGCTCAGTAGGGAGTCCCCTTAAGGATTCTCTCCATCTCCCTTTTCCCCACTCTCTCTCTAAAATAAATAAACAAATCTTTTTTTAAAAACACCATATCCTAGAGTGCCTGGGTGGCTCAAATGGTTAAGCCTTTTTTTTTTTTAATTAATTTTTATTGGTGTTCAATTTACCAACATACAGAAAAACACCCAGTGCTCATCCCGTCAAGTGTCCACCTCAGTGCCCGTCACCCATTCCCCTCCAACACCCGCCCTCCTCCCCTTCCACCACCCCTAGTTCGTTTCCCAGAGTTAGGGGTCTTTATGTTCTGTCTCCCTTCCTGATATTTCCCAACATTTCTTTTCCCTTCCTTTATATTCCCTTGACTCAGGTCAGGTTCTCCAGGTCCTGTGATCAAGCCCCAGGTCGATCCCAGCTCAGCAGGGAGCCTGCTTCTCCCTCTACCTCTGCCTCTTCCCCTGCTTGTGCTCTCTCTGTCTCTCAAATGAATAAATTAAAAATGCCATATTCCATGTGTACATGTGTGGGTGCGTGTGTGTGTGTGTGTGTGTGTGTGTGTGTGTGTTGATGGAGACAGGGATCAGGTGAATGAAATAAGCATAGCAGTTAGATGTGACGACTGTAAACACTGGATTGAGAGACAAGAGATCTGGGATTTTCACAGGTTGTAACTCCGGCCAAGCTATTTAGCTTCTCAGGGCCTAAGTGTCCTCTAGGGTAAAATATATTACCTGAACCAGATGATCTTTAAAGAAACGGCTCTAACAGTCTGCAGCAAATGTACAAAAACCCAGTTGTCACTCATGTACAACCATCTATGTGACCACTCTCACTCTCAAATTTGAACTATACAGTAGAGCTTGCTAGAGAAATAAGGGTTGTATTGCTCTGAAGGAACAGCATAATGTGAAAGTTTAAACAAGCAATATACAACAATCATAGTACACCCACAAACTCAAATGCACAGAGCTTCAGAGTGCCATAGATTATTATGCTTTCTCTTGTTCAAATCTGCTTCTTTATTCTTCTTCAGCAAAGCGAGACAGTACTAATAACTGTCCCAGAATGGAAAGATAGGAAAGTCAATTCTTTTCCACCATTGTTTTTCATTGTAGCCTTGCTCACAAGTTAAATTAGAAGTAAAATCAAGGAAGCAAGCACAGGAATACTATATCATTGGCCATTTGGAAAGAGAACTGGGGAGAGTCTTTGGGACAAGCCCTAAGGACACATGAAGGAGGGGACCAATTCCTATAGCAGAAATCTTTAAGTGCTGAGTAATGTCAAGAAAAGCAAAAAGAGCACATAGGCATATAACCCATCCTAGAGACACAAAGAGAAGGGTCTGTGGGATACAAAGGATTATCAGAAGAGAGCTGCATTAACACAGTTTAAGGGTGAGTCTTTGGGAACAGGAGAAAGCTGCATAAAACATCTTAATAGCCTTTCTGGTGTTTCATGTCTCCCAAGTACATATAATTCTGGGAGGTCGTGCTCGAGGTGGCCCTGCTGAATGCCAGATGCCAGGCCACTTTGCCAAACCCTTTGCCAGACCCTAGACAGCAGGGCAAGATTTCAGAAAAGCCCTGGCAAGGATGCTAAATCTCATCACAGAGCAAGCTCTAATTTTAAAGTAAACATTTATGGCCAGTCTTTTCCATTAAGTATGCATTCCCAAGGTCTGGGAATGTAGATTCAACATGTCTCTTCAGCTGCCGCCTACAGATAGGGCTCCAAATGGACTACTGGAAATGACTCAACTAATGCTTTGGACACTAATCATCTCAAAAGTATCCCGTAAATACCAATTCACACCACATCACTCACCAAAAATATGCCACTGAAAACGCTCTGAAGCAATAACTCTCCCTGTGTATGGCGTTTATGGGGAATTAATGACCAGCTGCAGTCTATGGGCTTTGAGCAGAGCCAGCAGTTATTAATGCATAGGAAAAATTTTATACTCTGTTTCATTTTTCCAAAGGCAACATCCTTCAATGTGCACAGAATATAAAACCCTGGATGCTGCATTATGTGTGAGTTCCCCGGTATTTCTGAAGAGCCTGGTTGACTCCCTCGTGACCACGGCTCCAGTTTTCAAGCAATTGAAAAAGTAAGTAACAGGATCTGTCAAGAGGCTGTTTACAGTTTTAAGCCATGTTGTCCATACACAGAAAACAAAGTGAGATACAGACCAACTAAAACATAAAACTGTCCTAGAATCTGCAAAAAGGAAAAATGCTTTCAATGTCTTTATATTAAGTCCATTGGACTATTGTCCATTTTAATCTACGTCGTATTAGTTTTTGACTGTCATTCAATATGATCACAATTTCAACTTTACTTTGACTTTTCCTGAGCTGTATTTTGCTCACTCTCTTACTTGTCTTGCCTACACTGAAAAGACTGAGTAATTCATCTCTAGAGTCTCCTAAACAGGGTAGTAAAAGCAGCATTAATGAGTCAGCTTTGCTGTTGTCTCCTCATAACTGTCACTAACAGGGAATAGCTTGTTCTTGGCTTTGTACCCTCACTACACCAATCTGCCTCTTTATTCTAACACCATGGAACTTGTGGAAGGCAATTTGGTCTTAATTCTAACAGCTAAATTGACTACCATTAGCAAACACTGGTGAAGGCCCAGTAGGAATATAAAGATTTTGAAACTATCTTTACCCCTACATAGCCGATGTTCCTCCAAAACTGTGGTTTGATCACTGGATGCTGCAGCATGTGTGAGTCTTAGATCCAGATATTGGTAGCAAGAAATAACTGGATAACTACAGCATTGATCTTGTAGATCATCCCTATACTGTGCCCAGTGAATCTGTATTAAGAGATGTATAGTAAAGCAACTACATGGGGCATTTCTGAGTCAAAATATTATTTACAAAATATTTCCCTAGCTGCAAAAGGCCACTGCTTCTTCAGAGCAATCAATAGCGGAGAGAAAGGTATCTCTTAAGGTATTTGGACTGCCATGGGGTTTGCACAGAATATGTATAGCACATGCCATGTTGGGCTCCCACCTGGTGAGGTTCCTCCATTAGTATCTTGGCCCACAGTCCCTTGCAGCCCTCTCCTTAGCCCTGAACGGCTCAGTCCAAAGGATCCAAATTCTTAATTCTGATAAGTTGCTCAGTCTAAGACCAGAGACCTTCCCTGAGTTCCAGCTCACTGACGAACAGCCCCTGAAATCCTGCCTGGTTTACTCCAGTCCCTCATCTAAGGTTTGACCCTTCACCCTACCTGCCAGAATCCAATTCTTATACTTCTAGCCCACCTTCTACTAGTGACAACCTTCCCTGTATAATACCACACAGGACCACTTGTGGATTTCTGCCCTGCTCAGCTAAACTCACTAGCTGTCTTAGAATCAATCTTTTCTGAAATAGGACTGAAACTGTGGATTCCCCTCAGACATCATGCCTGATTCACCTACTATCGCTTCCAAAGCTATAGTCTGGTTGCTTCAAAAAGAAGGTATTTCTAAGAGCTATAGGAGAAATCAAAACCATGGGACCTAGTAACCACTGAATATAGAAGTTATGAGATTAAAACATGAAATATGACTGAATTTTCAATCTGGTAAGACTTTTCTCAGCACCTTACATATATTCCAGAGATCTATCAATACAACAAAAGTTGGGGGAGGAGGGAGGCTGCCTTATCACATTTCACTTTAAGGGAATGACTCCCTCTAGAGCTGTGAATGACACCAACTGCAGAGCCTTACGCTACAGTTTTCAACAAGGGAGTCAGAGGATGAGCCAGAGGTGAAGGTTAAAGTCAGAATCTAGCTTACGATGGGCCCCTCTGATTATATTATCCCATATACTCCTCACACAAACCCAGGGGGGTAAGATTATCCCCATTATTTCCAGAAAACACTGGGGCTCATAGAGGTTAACTTGCTCAGAGTCACTCACTTTTTTTTTCTTTTTTTTTTTTAGTCACTTTAATAATTGTGAAGCTGAGAACTGAGCCTAGATGTGTTAGATTCTAACACTTGAACTCTATCCTTAAGCTATAATGCCTTCCTAGGAGAAGCTTATAAAAGTAGTAGCCAGAGGCAAGGAAGACAAACAGAAGGTAGTGGAACAAAGGAGTCATGGAGGACAAAGTGGCCAGTAGAGTCCAGCGCTGCAGAGAGTCAGGCAATATAAGAACTGAAAGGGACAACATATATGGAGAATTATATTTATAGAAAAAAACACACATTAAGTGTTAGCTATGTGTCAGAAACTATGCTAAATGCTTTAGCTGTATTAATTCTTTTAAGCCTTAAAACAGTTCCTAGGGATAGGCTTATTGTATTGATAAACATAAAATAAGACACAGGAAGGTAAAATAATTTGCCTTTCACCTTAATTCCGAAACCAGACAAAGACCCCACCAAAAAGGAGAATTACAGACCAATATCCCTGATGAACATGGATGCAAAAATTCTCAACAAGATACTAGCCAATAGGATCCAACAACACATCAAGAAAATTATTCACCATGACCAAGTAGGATTTATCCCTGGGACACAAGGCTGGTTCAACACTCGTAAAACAATCAATGTGATTCATCATATCAGCAAGAGAAAAACCAAGAACCATATGATACTCTCATTAGATGCAGAGAAAGCATTTGACAAAATACAGCATCCATTCCTGATCAAAACCCTTCAGAGTGTTGGGATAGAGGGAACTTTCCTCGACATCTTAAAAGCCATCTACGAAAAGCCCACAGCAAATATCATTCTCAATGGGGAAGCACTGGGAGCCTTTCCCCTAAGATCAGGAACAAGACAGGGATGTCCACTCTCACCACTGCTGTTCAACATAGTTCTGGAAGTCCTCGCCTCAGCAATCAGACAACAAAAAGACATTAAAGGCATTCAAATTGGCAAAGAAGAAGTCAAACTCTCCCTCTTCGCCGATGACATGATACTCTACATAGAAAACCCAAAAGCCTCCACTCCCAGATTGCTAGAACTCATACAGCAATTTGGTAGCATGGCAGGATACAAAATCAATGCCCAGAAATCAATGGCATTTCTATACACTAACAATGAGACTGAAGAAAGAGAAATTAAGGAGTCAATCCCATTTACAATTGCACCCAAAAGCATAAGATACCTAGGAATAAACCTAACCAAAGAGGTAAAAGATCTATACCCTAAAAACTATAGAACACTTCTGAAAGAAATTGAGGAAGACACAAAGAGATGGAAAAATATTCCATGCTCATGGATTGGCAGAATTAATATTGTAAAAATGTCAATGTTACCCAGGGCAATTTATACGTTTAATGCAATCCCTATCAAAATACCATGGACTTTCTTCAGAGAGTTAGAACAAATTATTTTAAGATTTGTGTGGAATCAGAAAAGACCCCGAATAGCCAGGGGAATTTTAAAAAAGAAAACCATAGCTGGGGGCATCACAATGCCAGATTTCAGGTTGTACTACAAAGCTGTGGTCATCAAGACAGTGTGGTACTGGCACAAAAACAGACACATAGATCAATGGAACAGAATAGAGAACCCAGAAGTGGACCCTGAAATGTACGGTCATCTAATATTCGATAAAGGAGGAAAGACTATCCATTGGAAGAAAGACAGTCTCTTCAATAAATGGTGCTGGGAAAATTGGACATCCACATGCAGAAGAATGAAACTGGACCACTCTCTTTCACCATACACAAAGATAAACTCAAAATGGATGAGAGATCTAAATGTGAGACAAGATTCCATCAAAATCCTAGAGGAGAACACAGGCAACACCCTTTTTGAACTTGGCCACAGTAACTTCCTGCAAGATACATCCACAAAGGCAAAAGAAACAAAAGCAAAAATGAACTATTGGGACTTCATCAAGATAAGAAGCTTTTGCACAGCAAAGGATACAGTCAACAAAACTAAAAGACAACCTACAGAATGGGAGAAGATATTTGCAAATGACATATCAGATAAAGGGCTAGTTTCCAAAATCTATAAATAACTTATTCAACTCCACACCAAAGAAACAAACAATCCAATCATGAAATGGGCAAAAGACATGAAGAGAAATCTCACAGAGGAAGACATGGACATGGCCAACATGCACATGAGAAAATGCTCTGCATCACTTGCCATCAGGGAAATACAAATCAAAACCACAATGAGATACCACCTCACACCAGTGAGAATGGAGAAAATTAACAAGGCAGGAAACAACAAATGTTGGAGAGGATGCGGAGAAAAGGGAACCCTCTTACACTGTTGGTGGGAATGTGAACTGGTGCAGCCACTCTGGAAAACTGTGTGGAGGTTCCTCAAAGAGTTAAAAATAGACCTGCCCTACGACCCAGCAATTGCACTGTTGGGGATTTACCCCAAAGATTCAGATGCAATGAAACGTCGGGACACCTGCACCCCGATGTTTCTAGCAGCAATGGCCGCAATAGCCAAACTGTGGAAGGAGCCTCGGTGTCCATCGAAAGATGAATGGATAAAGAAGATGTGGTTTATGTATACAATGGAATATTACTCAGCCATTAGAAACGACAAATACCCACCATTTGCTTCAGCATGGATGGAACTGGAGGGTATTATGCTGAGTGAAGTAAGTCAATCGGAGAAGGACAGTGTATGTTCTCATTCATTTGGGGAATATGAATAATAGTGAAAGGGAATATAAAGGAAGGGAAAAGAAATGTTGGGAAATATCAGGAAGGGAGACAGAACATAAAGACTCCTAACTCGGGGAAACGAACTAGGGGTGGTGGAAGGGGAGGAGGGCGGGTGTTGGAGGGGAATGGGTGACGGGCACTGAGGTGGACACTTGACGGGATGAGCACTGGGTGTTTTTCTGTATGTTGGTAAATTGAACACCAATAAAAGTTAATTTAAAAAAAAATAATAATAAAATAAAATAATTTGCCTTAGTTCATACAGCTAGCAGAGAGCAGAGTCTGGACTTGAATCCTGGTAAGTGGGCTCCAGGCTCTGCAGGCTTAGTCTTCCTAGGAAGTCTCTCAGCAAGAACAGTTTTGGTGGGGTGGTGCAATCTAGTCAACTTGCAGTTTGCCTATGAAGGGAAAGAGAAGATGAAAGCAGAATTTCAAGGAGGAGATATGTTAGTTTCCTAGGGCTCCTGTAACAAAGTACCCCCAACTAAGTGGCTTCAAAAAACAGAAATGTATTCTCTCAGTTCTAGAGGTTACAAATCAAAAATCAAGACGTTGAAAGGTAGAAATAACCACAGGAAAAAAATCTGGAAAAAGGACAAACATATGGAGGTTAAATAACATGTCAATAAACAATTAATGGGTCAACCAAGAAATCAGAGAAGAAATAAAAAATTACATGGAGAGAAATGAAAATAAAAACACAATAATCCAAAATCTTTAGGTCACAGCAAAAGTGGTTCTAAGAAGGTTATAGCAATACAGACCTCCTTCAAAAAGCAAGACAAAAATATCAAATAGACAACCTAACCTTATACCTAAGGAGCTAGAAAAAGAACAAAAAAAACCCAAAACTAAAACCCAAAATAAACAAAACCCAAAAATAAACAAAATCATAAATGAAAAGGAGAAATAACAACCACCACAGAAATGCAAATGATTATAAGGGGATGTTATGAGAAATTATATGCCAACAAACTGGACAACCTAGAAGAAATGGATAAATTCCTAGAAACATATAACCTACCAAAACTGAAGAGAAAGAAATAGAAAACATTAACAGGGATCCCTGGGTGGTGCAGTGGTTTAGCGCCTGCCTTTGGCCCAGGGCGCGATCCTGGAGACCCGGGATCGAATCCCACATCAGGCTCCCGGTGCATGGAGCCTGCTTCTCCCTCTGCCTGTGTCTCTGTCTCTCTCTCTCTCACTGTGTGCCTATCATAAATAAATAAAAATTTTAAAAAAAAAGAAAACATTAAAACATTAACAGACTGATTACCAGCATTGAATTGAATCAGTAATCAAAAAACTCCCAACAAACTAGAGTCCAGGACCAGCTGAATTCTACCAAACACATAAAGAAGAATTAATACCTATTCTTGTTACAGTGTTTCAAAAAATAGGAGAAAAACTTCTAAATTCATTCTATGAAGCAAACATTATCCTGATACCAAATCAGATAGAGATACCAAAAAAAAAAAAAAAAAAAAGAGAGAGAGAGAGACAGAGAGACAGAGAGAGAACTAGAGGCCAATACCTTCAGTGAATATAGATGCAAAAATCCTCAACAAAATATTAGCAAATTGAATCCAGCAATACATTAAAAAAAAAAATCATTCACCACAACCAAGTGGGACTTATCACCAGGATGCAAGGGTGGTTCAATATTTTCATATCAATCAATGTGATATGTCACATCAATAAGAGAAAGGATAAAAACCATAGGATCATTTCAATAGATGGAGAAAAAGCATTTGACAAAGTACAACATCCATTCATGATAAAAGCCCTCAATAAAGTTGGTTAAAAAGGAACACAGCTCAACACAATAAAGGCCTTATATGGAAAAACCCACAGTTAATATCATACTTAATGGGGGAATACTGAGAGCTTTTCCCCCACAGCTAATATCATACTTAATGGGAGAAAACTGAGAGCTTTTCCCCTAAGGTCAAGAATAAGACAAGGATGTATTACCACTCTCACCACTTTTATGCAACATAGTACTGGAAGTCCTAGCCACAGCAATCAGACAAGAATAAGAAATGAAAGGCATCCAAATTGGTAAGGAAGAAGTAAAGCTTTCACTATTTGCAGATGATCTGATACTATATATCTAAAACCCTAAACTCTGCTCAAAAACTACTAGAATTGATAAAACTTCAGTAAGTAAATTTCAGAATACAAAATCGATATACAGGAATTCATTGCATTTCTATACACTAATAATGAAGTAACAGAAAGAGAAATTAAGAAAAGAATTCCATCTACAATTGCAGCAAAAATAATAAAATACCTAGGAATAAGCTTAACCAAAGAAGTGAAAGAACTATATTCCAAAAATTATAAAACATTAATGAAAGAAATTTAAGACACAAAGAAATGGGGAGACATTCCATGCTCATGGAGAACAAATATTGTTAATAATCTATACTACCCAAGGCAATCTATAGATTTAATACAATCCCTATCAACATACTAACAGTGTTTTTCACAAAACTGTAACAAATAATCCTAAAATTTGTAGGAACCACAAAAGACCTCAAACAGCTAAAGTAATCTTGAAAAAGAAAACAAAACTGGAGGTATCACAATTCCAGACTTCAAGTTATATTACAAAGCTGTAGTAATCAAAACAGTATGGTACTGGCACAAAAATAGGTACATAAAAAAAAATAGGTACATAGATCAAAAGAAAATAGAAAGCCCAGAAATCAACTCACAATTATATGGTTGATTAATCTTCAACAAAGGAGGAAAGAATATGAATATGCAATGGGAAAAAGAGTCTCTTCAACAAATGGTGTTGGGAAAACTAGACAGCTACCTTCAAAAGAATGAAATTGGACCACTGTCTTATACCATACCCAAAAACAAACTCAAAATAAATTAAGGTCCTAAATGTGAGACTAAAAGTCCTAGGAGAGCAGAGGCAGTAATTTCTCTGACATTCGTCATAGCAGTCTAAAGAAGATGTGGCATATATATACAATGGAATATTACTCAGCCATAAAAAGAATGAAATCTTGCCATTTGCAACAACATGGATGGATCTAGAGAGTATAATGCTAAAGGAAATAAATCAAAGAAACACTAATATCAAATTATTTCACTCATATGTGGGATTTAAGAAACAACAGCAACAACAACAAAAAAGGGGGAGCAAAAAAGAGAGCCTTAACTTTCGACTGTAGAGAATAATCAGATGATTATGGAGAGGAGGTAGGTGGAGATGAATAGTTGCTGAGGATTAAAAGTACACTTAATCTTGAGGTGCCTGGGTGGCTCAGTCAGTTAAGCATCTGCCTTCAGCTCAGGTCATGATCCCAGAGTCCTGGGATCAAGTCTCATATCGGGCTTCTTGCTCAGCAGGGAGCCTGCTTCTCCCTCAGCCCCTTCCCCTGCTTGTGCTTCCTCTCCCTCTCTCTCTCTTTCAAATAAATAAATAAAATCTTAAAAAACAAAATGTAGGGGCGCCTGCATGGATCAGTTGGTTAAGCATCTGTCTTCAGCTCAGGTCATGGTCCCAGAGTCCTGGAATCATGCCCCACCTCTGACTCCCTGTTGCTTTTCCCTCTGCTCCTCCTCCTGCTCACACTCTCTCTCTCAAATAAATAAATAAATAAATAAAAGCTTTTTAAATAAATAAATGAAAATTGAATTAAAAAAAAAAGTACACCTAATCTTGATGAACACTGAGTAACACATGGAACTGCTGAATCACTATATTGTTCCCCTGAAACTAATATAACACTGTATGTTGATCACACTGAAATTGAAATGAATGGATGAATGAATGAATGAATGAATGTTGTTGTTGAAAGGGCCATGCTCCCTTCCAGTTTCTAGTAGACCCATATATTCCTTAGCTATAACAGCATCCCTTCAATCTCTGCCTCAGTCTTCACATGGCTCCTTCCCTGCATGTCTATGTCTCTGTCTCCACTGGCATTCTCCTTGTGTGTTTGTGTCCAAACTTCCCTCTTGAAATGCAACATCAGTCACATTGAACTAAGCCTCTTCCAAAGACCTCATCTGGATTAAATCTGCAAAGCCTCTATTTTCAAATGTTGCATTAACAGGTCCCAGAAGTTAAGACTTCAACATATCTTTTTGGGGGAGGAGGATACAATTTAACCCATGACAGGAACCTTAGTCCAAGGAAGAGTTTTTAAAGATAAAAATGGGAAAGATGATCTACATGCTCTTTTAAAATAACATTTTATTAAAGATCAGTAGTCAAGTCATAGTTCTTTCTAAATGTGCAGAAAATCTGATTATCTGTATCGTAAGAAAGGCTTGCCATGCCTGGCATATCATTTTTAGTATTCTGCTTTGATTTAATGAGTTGGAGAAGGACACCGTCTCAGAGCTTTATGCCAGGAACATTCTGGTACTATCCATCTATCACAACCTCCCCGGCTCATGTCTCCCCTGATCAATAAGAAAGCAGAATCAATGTCCATGTCAAGCTGCACGGTTAACTCTCAATCACACACACTGACAGAAGCAAGTAGTTGTGTAAACACTAAAATGAACAAAAACTTTCCACCTGGCTAGAATTTAGCTGGTTTTTCTACTGATACTTTCTTAGATGATTTTTTAAAATAGTTTAACCCTCAGTTTATATCCAATGGAAGAAGCAGTCCAAGGAAGTAGCCTAGAAATAGCTAGCTTAGCAACAAAAGCGAATCTGGGAGTAAATGATCAGTGCAGACAATCTACACACTTCTAAGTAATAATTAGGTAGACTGAGAGTATCAATAATAGGTTGATCCAACACCTAACACATTGGCATTAAAATTTTACTTTAATTCCAGCACAATATTAGCTATTATATGAAAGAAACTGCCACTTATAACATTTATACATTAGTTACTTTCCCCCAAAATGTTTAATTATTCTCTGCTCCTTCCTGATTAGTTTGACATAGTATCATAAGCGTGAAAATTTAGCAAAAACTCTAATTAAAAACACCAATAAAGAATGGGCAGGTAGTAGCTGTCAAAGGGTATCTAATGCTGTAAGACATTTGTGATTCACACTATCTTTGCTCTTGAAATTCAACCACTGTATTCACAGTATTGGAAGTAAAAAATGACACTTCCCAGCTGGGGCAGAAGACATCAACATTGTCAAGGGGCAAGCATACTCTTAATACAAACACAATACATTATTCCAGTAATGTTGTGCTCGCTTCGGCAGCACATATACATTATTCCAGTAATGTCAACCATTACTCAAAACGTTTGAAAGACTCCTTTCCTATAATTACCACCAGAGAGTACAAAATATTCGAATTCTGTCATTAATTTAGCAAATTCTTTTTATTTATTTATTTATTTATTTATGATAGTCACACAGAGAGAGAGGCAGAGACATAGGCAGAGGGAGAAGCAGGCTCCATGCACCGGGAGCCTGACGTGGGATTCGATCCCAGGTCTCCAGGATCGCGCCCTGGGCCAAAGGCAGGTGCGAAACCGCTGCGCCACCCAGGGATCCCCAATTTAGCAAATTCTTATTTAGAGCCTGTCATATATGTGATACTGTGCTAGGTGTCACTGATTTTTTTAAAGATTCAAAAGTAATTCAGAGCAAAATCATACACATGGTATTGTTAATCAAGCAGAAAAATGCCAGTTTTTAAAGATATATTTATTTATTCGTTTGAGAGAGTGTAGGCAGGGAGACGTTGACGGAGCATGGAGTCCAATGTAGGGCTCAGTCTCATGACCCTGAGATCACAACCTGAGCCAAAACCAAGAGTTGGATGCTCAACCAGCTGCACCACCCAGGCACCCCCAGAGTAACACCATTTAGATTTAAAAAAAGTTTCACAGAAAGTATGTTGCCAGGTAAAGTATAATTCACTCTTTCTGCATCAAAATAGAGTCCTTCAGATGGTTTCAGGATTTCTTCAGAATAAGTCTGGCTGACACTGGACCTTGGAGGATAAATTTTTAGCAAACAATGCCACTGATTTCAGAGAATCTATCCACGTTGCCTTATTGTGTGATTGCAGCCTTTCTTCTGTTCCCTCAAGCCTCAAGACTCAAATCAGACATTCAGGCTGAACCCACCAGGCATCACCATCATTTAGTATCTTCTCCAGAGCCTGTCATTCTTTTTTCCAGTTTCCCTTGAAAGATCTAAACAAACGGTGAGTCATGATGATTTCTATGCATCACTGCAAATACACAGCACACTCTTATAGTGCTTCCCCTCATGCCTACATTGTCCTTTAGAATGAGCTCGTTTCTTTCCCTAATTTACTCTTCAAGGAGGGTAGGTATAAGCCAGCTCTGCAGAGAAATCTAAGTAACTGAATGACCCATTTATTTTTTTTAAAGATTTATTTATTTATTTATTCAGAGAGAGAGAGAGAGGCAGAGACACAGGCAGAGGGAGAAGCAGGCTCCACGCAGGGACTCGATCCCTGGTCCCCAGGATCACACCCTAGGCTGCAGGCGGCACTAAACCGCTGCGCCACCAGGGCTGCCCTGAATGACCCATTTATAAATAGTAGGACTCCATATTATCCCCACTTCCTAACACTCATGTCCTTGAGTGTCCTGATAACTCCATTTGAGTGTGGGTAGAAACTATGATTTGCTTCTCACCAACAGAATATGGTAAATGTGATGGGATGTCACTTCTATGATTATGTTGCATAAGACTGTAATGTCTAGCTTACTAGCCAGCTTTCTTTGTTGTTAGCTTTCTTAAAGCTAGCTGCTATGTGGTGAGCTGCCCTACTGGGAGGCCTACACAACAAAGAACCACCTTCAGCCAACAAAAACCTGAAGTCCTCAGTCCATCACCCACAAGAAATTGAATTCTGCCGACAACCATGTGGGCTTGGAGGCAGATCCTTCTTCAGCCAAACCCTGAGATAAGACCACAATCTCAGCTAACATCTTAAAGTTGAGATCCTACAGCAGAGGACCTCGTTGAGCTGTGCCTTGCTCCTAACATTTCATCTTCATAGCCTTGCTTGGTAGTAGCTTCGTTTGTTTATTTATTTCACATAAAGCACCCACTAATTGTCAGAAACTCCAAGTTAATTCTACAACTGCCAACAACAGGCACGTTTCACGGTCAATTCTGATTACTAGTATCTTGGTATATATTAAACATGTTGTAATGTGCCACAGCCATGCCTGTACATCCTATGCCAGGTCACAAAGCCAATCCTGCTCTTCATGGTTACCTTCTGGAGTAAATAGGGATTCCAAAATAGGCAAATCCACAGAGATAGAAAACAACCTAGTGATTGCCAGGGCTAAGAGAAGAGAGAAATGAAGGAGGAGCTGCTTAATGGATACAAGGTTTCCTTCTTTAAAAAAATAAAAATAAAAAAGATTTTATTTATTTATTCATGCAGAGAGAGAGAGAGAGGCAGAGACACAGGCAGAGGGAGAAGCAGGCTCCATTCAGGGAGCCCAACGTGAGATTCGATCCTGGGTCTCCAGGATCAGGGCCTGGGCTGAAGGCGGCACTAAACCACTGAGCCACCTGGGCTGCCCACGAGGTTTCCTTCTGAGGTGATGAAAATGTCTTAGAACTAGAAACAGGTGATGGTTGTACAACACTGTGAATGTATTAAGTGCCACGAAATTGCACACTTTAAAATGGTTAATGGTTATTTTATGTTATGTGAATTTTATCACAATAAAACATTTTTTAAATGTAAAGAAAACAAGAGTAACTAGAGATAAGTAGGGGCCAAGACAGCTTTGAAGGTTTCAGAGGAATAATTTTTGAGACATAAAGGAAGATTGGTCTGGTCACTTTTCAAAGAGGAAAAAAATCAAAAGCAATTTACTACACATACTACTTCCAGATACTATATTCGTGGATCCTCCAGGATCAATGATGGTAAGACTTACCATGGACACTAAAGATACAAACTGACTCTAAGACTGTGATTTTAGAAGCACTGTGATGCAAAAATCATTAGAATCAGAGGTAAATACTACCACAAATAAAATAAATATGGTTACTACTAATATAAGTAGATACATTTTACTTAAGGAATCTACAATGTAACTAGAATGCACTGATGTAAAGTGGAAAAATTCTAATGTGGACTAATGGAAAAATGCATCGACTGGAAGATAATAGGTCATTTGTTTCCTCTGAGTAGCGGAATCATGGATGAGTGTTCCCATCTTCTTCAAATACTTTTGAAAAGTGGCATGAGAGGGTTGCCTCGCCTTTCATCTTCATGCCTTCCCATCATCTGCTGGTGGGAAGAGGGCCTTCCGGCCTCAGGCACCAACACGATGCAAAAAGAGGCAAAGTGATGGCAATAAACATGTTTGTTTTTCTGGGTCTACACTTCCCTCTGAAAACTTCATTTATTCAACAAATTTGATCGAGGGTCTTTTACATGGTAGGCATTGTTCTAGACACCAGGAAGAAAACCGCGAATATGAAAAATCTGATTGTGGAGCTTCCAACCCAAGACCATAGGGTGAAGATGGAGCCTCAGCCAGAGAGTGATAAGGAAGAATCAGAGAAGTCCAAGGAAGAGGGACTTCTGACGACTCGTGTAAAGAGAGTCAGCACAGCCTATGGCCACCCGAGGGCAATGGTAGCAGAACGCTTGCACCATTCCCTGGCCTCTGAGCGATTTTTGTGGTCTGCTGTAAATAAAGGTTCTTTTGGGTGGTAGACAGAGCCAGAAGCCTCCCCAGCTGTTTCTGGGCATAATGCCAGGATTATATATTTTATCCAAAATTTTTGCTTTGAGCATATACTGCTTCATAATCAGAATAAACAAACAAAAATGAAGAAATGGGCTAATATTAACCCCTGCCTTACTCCCTTTAGCCAACTATGCAGGTTGGTTTTAGGAGGTAACAGTTCATTTTCTGCTAAAATAATCACCTTAGGAATACATAAAAGAAGAAATTCCAAAGAGAAGCTGAAATTTCACTTCAAGTAAAAAAAAAAAAAAGAAAAAGAAAAGAAAGAAAGAATAAGTGAAAGAGACTGTCACATTTCTCTTTGAAAACTGCTGGCCTTTTCTGAATTCTAATGAACTGTATGTCATTGAAACATTTAAGTGGCCCGAAAGATTCTTCTTTTCAGGATGATAATGAATGTGACACAGGTGCTAGAGGACGAATAGGAATCAAGAATAAAAGGCAAGTGGATACTGAAAAGAGATCTTGTAAAAAGCTTTTAGCTCCTTTTATTATTCACATCCCTGAATGGCTATGTCTGCAAATTGGTTATAAAAATCAACTTTCCACATTTGGAAATGATGTAGTAGATTATCAGTTCACTCCTGCCCCTTTGCCCCCCCAAAATACCTTTAGTTGCTGATGTTTTTGCATTAAAGGAAGTATTAATGTTCCCACCCTAAGCTTTATATATTGATTACAACTAACAGACTAGAGAAATTGCCTACACATGAAGTATGTTGTAGCCTTGAAAGATGGTCTTTGCTTCTTGGAACATCACATTATCATGCCTGTCATGATTAGACAGTATTTATATTTGGCTTGCTCAGCTAAAACAGAGACATTTCACTGGCCTTAATGATGCCTTCCTGACAACCAATTCATTTAGGAATGAGTCTAAGTGTTTTGTCACTGAAGGACACAAAGTAGATTTCAGAAGTCTAAGAAAAGTGACAGTGACAAGTTATATTGAACAAACTACCCTTGTTTCTTAGCCAGCAGGCACAAGTGTTACAAGGAAAGTGTTCCAACTCTTGGATTTGAAGTGATGTAGCCAAAATGAAGTTATCAATGCTTAAAGAGGACCCTAAAGATCTAGTCCAAAGATTCCCTAGCCATCAGCTCAGGATCTACCTGTGGCTATCAGAACCTTACCTAGAAGATCAACAAACCAGTTGCAACTTCCAAGTTACTCCTTTCCACAGTTCCTGACATTTCTATCGGATGAGAAATGCTTACAGTAACCACTCCTACCCATGTGTGTATGCACAGGCATGCACTCAATTCTTTTTTTTAAATTTAAATCCAATCAATTAACATATAGTGTATTATTAGTTTCAGAGGTAGAGTTCAGTGATTCATCAGTTGTATTTAACACCCATGCTCATTCCATCGTGTGCCCTCCTAAATGCCCATCACCCAGCTACCCCGTACCCCTCCCTGCACCCCCCTTGCGCTCAATTCTTTTAGTCAACGAATAACTGCTTATGGAGCCAGTGAAACGTGCTACATATGAAGATAAGTCACAGGAAACATAAAGGTGGATAAAGCATGATTCTCTACCTTCAAGTAGCTCACAATCTTACAAAAGACAGGCATTACCAAATACGATATAACACTGTGAGTAAAGGCCTGTAGAAGTAAAAACAAGGAAGTAATCAATTCATGAGAATGTTCTCAAGTAAGATGACATTTGCATCAGGTATTACCAAGTGAGTAAGCTTTCCACAGACACAGGGGAAGCAAGAAAAGGAATGCCAGACAGAGACCTTGGTACTCAAAATCTTAGAAACGTGCACGCTCAGGATGAGAAAAGTTTGGTGTGGCGGGGATGGGAAGTACACACAGATCAAGAAGCAAGGTGGCAGAAGGGAAGTTGATAGGAAGGCAGATTTAAAGCCAAAATGTGCACAGCTTCAAAAGCCACGCAGGGGAAACCCAATTTATCCCAGACATAAATGAAGTAGTTAACACAAGGTTTTAATTTAAATGGTACTGTGCTGTCTTATTCACATTGACTGTCTCTCAGAACCTGGCATAACACTCTCACACAATATAAATATTGATGTGGTGGGGGGAGGGGTTGTTGCTGTTCAATAGATAATGAGATTTTTGTTTCAGAAAGATATCACTGAAAACAGTGTAGAGAATTAACTGAAAGGTGGAAGACACTGCAGCAAAGATGGGTAAAGAAGCTCTTGCAATAGTTTGGGTGACACGGACAGTGGTATGGCAAGGAAGGGTGAGTTCACCAGGCACTCAGGAGAAATTCAGTATGAATGGGACTCTGCTCCCTGACTGCCTATGGGAACTGAGGGAAACAGACAGGGATTCGAAATGACACTCAGATTTCTAAGTTAACAATGAGTGTTACCAAATGGCTGGGTACCCCAGCAGCTCAAAGGGGAGGCAGAAGTTGACAGGATCCAGATCACAGCTGGAAGGGGTCAACTTGGACAGAGGTGTCAAAAAAAAAATTTAAGCACAGAGGAAAATGAAAGGGACTTCTACACAATAATCTCAGATCCATCCAAAGCCCCTTAATATATGAAAAAAAAAAAAACACAGCTCAAAGCAATTAAGAGAACTACCAAAGACCACACGATACAGTAGAAGCACAACCAGAGCAATACAAGAAGTTTCCCCAGGGTTCCTCCCATGATATTATAACGTTTCCTTTTATGAATTAAGACATTACCACACACTTTGGCTTCCTGAGCAATGGAAATGGAAGAGAAGACATAACATGTTTGTGAATCAAGACAAATTGTATACAGCTATGCCTTCTGCTGTTCTGAATGTCCAGCTCTTGGCAATTCATTTTGTAACCTGGTACACTGGAACATTTCTTTTCTTTATTCTAAGGAAAATAGTTGGAAAGATCAACAGATACAGTCATACTAACCCTAAGGTCATGGTTTTTGTAATGTGACAAATAAATGTTTTTTGAATGAATTAAATGTGGGTGAGTGCAGACCTCAGAGTTAGGTTTTCAAAAACACAAACTTAGTTTTTATATCCTAATTGAAAAGGAGGCAAGAAAAGTTGTTACTGATTCATCAGAACACGTTTCTGCTGTCTTTACACTGACTCTTCTAAAAATAAGGGATTCAGATTTACTAACTTGTTTTCATTCATCCAAAAATCAATATTTGGAATGCAACAGATTGAATTCAGTGTTTTGAAATATAATTCAGGAGTCGCTGGAGATGCAGCAAATATTGATCAGAATAACTTCATATTTCTTATCTATATTTCTTTCTTTACTATCTGCTTAAAAAACCCAGGTTCTAATGCATGATAAGTCCTTCCCCACCCCACACCTTGCCACCCCCCACCCCAGCCAGTTCCCATTAAGTGTTATCCAAGTGTCTTAGGCTAACTTTCAACATCCTGATGGAACATGAGGCTTTTGTTTAATCCAAACAACTCAGTGAGGAATTAGTATAGAAACAAGGGAAGACAGGGTGCTTCAACATTCAATTTTAACTTCCATATATCATACACTAATAAAATAATCAAGACTATCTGTCAAAGTGTCTGACATATAAAAGACACTAAGCAGATTTTAATATCTCAGCAGAGGTCATGGCAGTAATACAAATCATGGTTAATTTTTTAGACCTTTCAAATTACCTAAGTAAAATTAGGAAAGAAGGCAATTTTTATGCATCTCAGATGGTGCTGGTGACAAAGAAGGTAAATTGAACCACAACAAGAACCCATGGGAATTTTAAATGGAGTGAAGGAATCCAGATGCTGATTTTCTCATTTGTGCCTTGATGCATGATACGGGCATCTTCTGGAACACTGCTTTATCCCAGACACCATCCCTGACCCTTCAACTCAGCCAGGTCCCCTTGTCATCTGCTTCTTTTCATCTAGCACATGCCTTATGATTATACTAATCTCTCTGTACTATAATTATTTCTTTTCTTGGTATTACCTCTTTAATTGCCTGTCTGTCTCACTCGGCAGGAAGCTCAAATTGTCTGTATTGTTCATCAGTGTAAGCCTGGAGTCTGGCAAGCAAATGAATGAGTTAATAAACAAGTGAAAGCTGGAATGAAATGGTTTTCTGAATCAACTTTTTTTTCTGAAGGGATTTTTTTTTTTTCTGAAGGGATTTGTCCATTATCGGACACGTTATTAAAAATAACAAACTGTAGTATATTGTAAAGGCTTTGAGCTTCATTGGGGAAGAATGCTAGATGTTCTGTTCATTTTGATAGCTATTTGTGATCCTTTCCTTTTTCCTCTACTAGAATCCCTTTGCCCAGAGCTTTCCTGTAGTTTTAGTTGACTGCAGCGACATCTACTGTTGAGAAGGAGGAAGATTCATCTTTCCACTGGCAGACTACAGATGGTGCTTGAGTAGGACCACAGGGCACTCAGGTGTCACCCTATCATCCTGCATAATGAGTCTTACAGACTGTTATCTCCACTTTACAAATAGTAAACTTGAGTATACATTCATTAACATATCCCACAGCAAATGAGCGACAGAGTCCCCAATACCAACTCCTGGCTACAGTGCCTCTGATTAGAACCTTGCTGAATGAGGAGGGGGGATGAGTATAGCAGAAATGCCTCATTAGGGACACCTGAGTGGCTCAGTTGGTTAAGCATCCAACTCTTGATTTTGGCCCAAATCACGATCTCAAGTCATGAGATCAAGCCCTACATCAGAATGGGCATGGAATCTACTTAAGATTCTCTCTCTTCCCCTCCCCCTCCTCAAAAAAAGGAAGGAAGGAAGGAAGGAAGGAAGGAAGGAAGGAAGGAAGGAAGGAAGGAAGGAAGGAAGGAAGGAAGGGAGGAAGAAAAAGAGAAATGCCTCACTAGGGATGCCTGGGTGGCTCAGCAGTTGAGCACCTGCCTTTGGCCCAGGGCATGATCCTGGAATCCTGGGATCAAGTCCCACATCAGGCTCCCTGCATGGAGCCTACTTCTCCCTCTCTCTGCCTATGTCTCTGCCTCTCTCTGTGTGTCTCTCATGAATAAGTAAATAAAATCTTAAAAAAAAAAGAAATGCCTCACTAGAATAAATCTATTTCTAGTATAAGCTCCCCTTTATCTAGATACCACCTATATGTCTACATTTGTCTTTGGGAAATTGTCACCTCTTTGGCAATTTGGCCCATAAAAATATGGCAACTTGAAACTAAATGAGTGGTGAGGGGAAGAAAACCAGAAACCTAGAAGAGTATAAGAAAACATCCTTATGTCATTTTGCAAAAATAATGTAACCCTGTTATTTTTCTAGTGCCCCTTGTTCACTTAAGTCATTCTGTGTAAGCCTCATCACTAAAGCCAATCTGCCACAAAAAATGTAAAAAAAAGTAATAATAATAAATACTAGTGGCAAGAATTGACTATGATTATAGCCAAACATATCCCAAGTCATACACTCAAATGCTTAGAGAATCCCAGATTTTACACAGGACTATGTTTATTGTCTGAAATAAAGTAACAAGTTACCCACCCTGAGCTGCTGTCCCCTATCAGGTCATTTTGTCAACTGATGCCCACTCTGGTGTGTGCACAGACATGCTCAGTGCCTTTGAGCTCTAAAGCAATTATCCCAGCAAGCAACTCACTATTACTTCCTCTCACTTCCTCACTTGATCTCAGAAAGGATAGATTTATTTACTTGTTCAGAAAAATGAACTAAAGCTACAATTTACCTTTAGACAGACTTTTTTTTTCAACTTGTGCTTAGAAAACAGATGATGACAAGTTCAGTGGGATTTTCTGATTAAGCAGCTTGAAGGGAAAGGACATTGGAGATGGTGAAAACAAACTGGCAGCCCCAGACCCGGCTTCTCTGCCAACCAGCTCTGCATTTGGAACAAGTTATGAACTCCCCTGAGCCCCTGTTTTCCCAATAGTAAAATGGGGATATTAATAGCTCCCCGTTTATCCCACTGTTTGGACAAACAAGGTAGTATGTGTTAAAATATTTAGTAAACTGTAAGAGGATCATATAAATTTATGGAAGTATTACTTCTTAAATCTCAAAACTGAATCATTGAAGAGATTCTATTATATTCACATTTGTCTTGATAAACCAAAAGGTCCAATACTTCGTAGCCTAATTCAAGAAGCAGCCATTGAAATGCAGTTTGTGCCTACAGTAAACTCTCAACTTCACCTTAATTCAAACTTTGACTTAAAAATGAAATAACTTGGGGCACCTGAGTGGCACAGTTGGTTAAGCATCCAACTCTTGGTTTTGGCTCAGGTCATGATCTCAGGGTCCTGAGACTGAGCCCCAAGTGGGGTTCCACACTCAGTGGGGAGTCTGCATCTCTCCTTCTACCTCTGCCCCACATCCTGCTCACACTTGGGTGGTCTCTCTCTAAAATAAATAAATAAATATTATTTTTTAAAAAAAGAATGAAATAACTTTTGCTTAAGATAACTCATGGGGACAACTTCCTGTAGGGCAGAAAGACAGGTCTCCATATTGTAAGGTCATGCTCATTACAGGCACCATCCTGGGCACAGGCAGATGAGACAGATATTCCACCCAGGTAATAATCTCCCTTCTGGAATATTTTCATGTGCCTCATTCTGCACACCTCAGGTAAAGAAATTTCTGCCTGATTCCAGGCTCCTGAGAGAAAACATGGAAAATAAAACTTATAGGAAAAGATCAATGAATCACAGATTATTCTTCCTAGAGAAGAAAAAACTATGGAAGAATGCCATGGTAGCTTGGTTGTAAAAGTTCTTCATTTGCACTAAAGACCAAACATGGGGAGATAGTGGTGATATCCTATCCTGTGTAAATGCTTACAATCAGTTTTCCTGAGAAAAAGGCATGCGTGTGTTTATTACAAATTTTACTGATAAAAAAAAGATCCATGACACAAAATCTACAAATAAAAATAGATATAATGTTCTTTAGTGTAAATGCTACATAGCTAACTGATTCTCACAGAATGCTTTCATTGGTTTTTGTCAAATTTTTCTACCTGTAACCAGCCTATGGTTGCAGCTCATCTTTGGTTTGACACCTGAAGTTGCATCCCCTTCCACTTTTCCCAGTAAATTCACTGCCATTAAATCTGATGTGTGATGTACTGTTCAACTACTCCTGATCCTGATGCAAATTATATTCATTAAACTGAAGCTGCCCTCAGCTTTGGCACTAGATTCAACACGCTTTAAACTTTAATCTGTATTACTAACATTTTCTCCATCACTTTAATTCTAGGCAATCACTGAAACAGTGAATCAAGCCCTGATTTGTAACATTTACTCATTTCTGTGGTATATTCTCACCATAGCCAATTTCAAGCTACCAATAGGACATCACTGAATGGAGAGTTGGAAAAAGATGCAGAGAAGCGTACCATTATATAGTATTTCCACCATAAAGATATAAATAACCTCAAGAACACTGACAGAACTAAAATGTAGTAAAATAATTAGGAAGTAAAGAGTTTTGAGTGTTTGCCCATAGTTTAATACAATCTTAAGTTTATATGATTTCATTTTTAATAATGGCCGAGTTAAACAAGTGGCTCACAAGATTCCTGAAACTTTAACAATCGACTTGCAATTCAGTATGAGCTAGCTCCAGCATGGTATTG
Source organism: Vulpes lagopus (assembly GCF_018345385.1). Classification (NCBI taxonomy): domain Eukaryota; kingdom Metazoa; phylum Chordata; class Mammalia; order Carnivora; family Canidae; genus Vulpes; species Vulpes lagopus. Next base: position 40,021,151 of record NC_054829.1, on the reverse strand, counting down.
GAAAGGGTTCACAAGACTGTGAAGGAGATTGAATTTGTATATTAAAAGCAGTACTGGGACACCTAGGTGGCTCAGCTGTTGAGCATCTGCCTTCGGTTCAGGGCATCCAGGGATTGAGTCCTGCATCAGGCTCTCTGCGAGGACCTGCTTCTCCCTCTGCCTAAGTCTCTGCCTCTCTTTCTGTGTCTCATGAATAAATAAATAAAATATTTTTTAAAAAAGAGCGGCACTTTCACAACCAAATGGGGGTTTGATTCTTGGCTCTGTCATTTACTTGATGGATATATGGCCTTGATCTTCAATTTATTCATACGTAAAATAGAGAAAATATTACTATCTCTTACAGTTCTTGTGACGATTAAATCAGGTTTTCTAGGTTATCATCATAGCCAATACGTGGTACATATAAAATATGCATGAAGGAGCATATGCTATCATTTTGTTGTTGAAGAATTTCCTCATCATTAAGCAGTTAATGAGTTTCCAGGTCTCAAAGTTTATGGAAATGTAAGAGATGCCCATACACATGGAAAGCACTTAGGAATGAAGCCAGGGATGAATGACCCCTTAGATCTTCTGGTCATTATCCTTTCTTTTCCTAAAAATCACTGCTTTCCAGTGTTATTTAAAGGAATACAGAAAAAAAGGAAAGAAAGGAAAGAAAGAAAGAAAGAAAGAAAGAAAGAAAGAAAGAAAGAAAGAAAAGAAAGAAGAAAGAAAGAAAGAAAGAAAGAAAGAAAGAAAGAAAGAAAGAAGAAAGAAAGAAAGAGAAAGGAAGGAAGGAAGGAAGGAAGGAAGAAAGAAAGAAAGAAAGAAAGAAAGAAAGAAAGAAAGAAAGAAAGAAAGAAAGAAATCTAACCAATGTTTCTTCTCTTCATAACTTGCTCAGTGACAGAAAAGGACTGGGTGTCTTTCATTTCAACCTGAAACTCCAATTTGTACCACTGTTTTCAGAACCAAAAGAAAAAAACTTGCACAAACTGACAACCTTTAGTGACTCTCCAACCCCAGCAGTCTGACACATGATGACTGGGAATGAAGGGCACTATGAAGTTAGAGCACCACTTTCTTTTTTCCAAATGTCAGACTTCAGTAAAAAGATGCATCCTCTTTGAAAGCAACTCACATCGTTAATGCGGTATGAGATCGCTGTCAACTCTAATACTTAAGATTTTTTTCCACTTGAAATACTTATTAAATGAAGTCTCCTATATGCAGAGCTTGAGTAGCCAATTGTTTGAATCTAAGTATGGGACTTCACATTTATTTCCCTTAACTTTCATCTTATTAGATTTACCCACTCTTCTGAGTTACTTGTTAGTCTTGACCTTTGTCATCCAATGTATTCCTTCTAGCTTTTTATCATGCCCTCTCTATTTTCATCCAAGATTTTAATAAAAGGTCTGAACAGGCCAAGTTCTAACAGTGAGATTCATGGTTTTCTCCAAGTGACATTACTTCATTTGTTTTCTGGTCTACCATCACCAAACCCAACTAATTTATTGTTATGCAGAGTATATTGCTCCATTTTGTCTCTAAGAATAACTGTGAGCTATGTAATACTTTGCTCAAGTTTGGGTCTGTATTATTGTCTATTAGTCCTATGAAACAAACAATTGAGGGTAGTTTGGAGTTATTTATTCAGAGTGAATTTACCCAAGCTTCTAATGAACACTCCTCTCCAAAGATACAGGAGACATATACTTCATAATGCTTTGGACAATTCTGTTGGGATTAATATCCCAAGCTTTTCTATGTGTACTTTCTAGAGCCTACCATTCTCTGTTGAAGCAAATTAAGATTTTTGTTTGACTCACCTAGCCTGTAAGTGCCTCTCCCATTTATTCTTATGCCACAAACGTTAAGGCTGGCAGTAAAGCAGTCACAACCTTACATTTAGATACTAGCCTGGGATATAATTTATCTACAATATTTGTAATCTATTTAAAATAGTTAATGTCTTACTATCTCTTCACCTATTTAGTGTTTAAATATTTGTTCTTCCTCATTGTGTGAAGACTGTGTTTCCTGGTAAAAAAGACAAAAGCAGGAGCACCTGGATGGCTCAATGGTTGAGCATCTGCCTTTGGCTCAGATCATGAGCTTCCAATTTATGTTTTTATATTATAAATATCCTCCAGTTTACCTGCAACTGAAAAATGGGCAGAGGATTTGAAAAGACATTTCTCCAACATGGTATACAAATGGCCAATAAGCACATTAAAAAATTTTCACCATCATTAGTCCCTGGGGAAGTGCAAATCAAAGCTACAATATAAACAGAGTTTCTTTTTGAAGTGATGAAAATGTTCTGAACTTTACTGCGATGATGGTTGCACATATCTGTAATTTACTAAAAAAAAAACATTCAATTGTACACTTTAAGTGACCAAATTATACAGAATATAAATTAATAGCTCTATAAAGCTATTCAAAATAAAACAGATAATGATGTTACTTCATATCCATGAGAATGGCTATGATCAAAAAATATTGGTAAAGATGTGGAGAAATTGGGACTCTCATACACTGTTGGCTAGAATGCAAAATGATGTAACTGTTCTAGAAGAATCTCAGCAGTTCCTCAACATGTTAAACATACAGTTACCACATGACCCAGCAATTTCACTCCAAGAAATCTACATAAGAGAAATGAAAAAATGAAAAAAATATATCCACAGAAAAACTTATACATGAATGCTCTTAGCAGTATTATTCATCATTGCCAAAAAATAGATATAACTTAAATGTCCCTCAATGGAAGAATGAATAACAAGATATAGGATATCAACACAATGGAATGTTATTCAACAATAAAACAGAATGATGAGGGGGGCACTTGACAGTATGAGCACTGAGTGTTATACTATATATTGGCAAATCGAACTCATAAAAAATATACACATAAAAATAAATAAATAAATAAATAAATAAATAAATAAATAAATAAATAAAAGGGAATGAAGTATTAATACAAGCTACAACAAGGACAAACCTCAAAAATGTTATGCTAAATGAAAGAAGCCAGTCAAAAATGACCCCATATCATTAGAAATGTCCAGAATAATCAGATGTATAGACAGAAAGTAGATTACTGGTTGCCTATAGCTAGGGGCAGCAGGAGAAGGGCAGGGGGGGAGAGTGACTTGCTCATGGGTTCAAGGTGACTTTGGGGTGATGAAGAGATTCTAAAATTAGATTATGGTATTACTTGCATAACTCTAAATACACTCAAGCACACTGAACTGTACATTTTAAACAAGTGAATTTTATGATATGCAAATTTTATTTCAGTAAGGGTGTTTTTAAAAAAAAGGAAAAAAAGAACAAACTTTTTCTGGAAGAGGGATAAAAGTGAGTACTGGAGCCAAAAGCAAGAAGGGCTAGAAAGGGGGATCCCTGGGTGGCGCAGCGGTTTGGCGCCTGCATTTGGCCCAGGGCGCAATCCTGGAGACCCGGGATTAAATCCCACATCGGGCTCCCAGTGCATGGAGCCTGCTTCTCCCTCTGCCTGTGTCTCCGCGCCTCTCTCTCTCTCTCTCTCTCTCTCTCTCTCTGTGACTAGCATAAATAAATAAAAATTTAAAAAAAAAAAAAAGAAGGGCTAGAAAGGAGGAGAATTAATAAATGTGAGGTTTGAAAGGTGGGCCTATGGAAGCTAACTAAGGAGGGAATAGGGCCACCACCTGATAGGAGCAGACTTGGCAAGAGAGAACTTGAAAGACCATCACATGAGTACCCAGGACTCACCTGAAAGTGTCTACCGAATACCTGCAGGCCAGCTGCCTTGCCAAGGATCCCTGCTGAAGCCAGGCTTGAGCCACTTGCTCCTGCTGTCGGGGGTGACCCACCAGGACTTAGTTTTGATTGCACCAAACAGCATAGCTATGTTCCAATAAAACTTTATTTACAGAAACAGATTTCAGGCTGGATTTGACCCAAAGGCTATACTCTGTTGACCCCAGGCCTAATTCAATGGACCAACGTAGTTCCATTTATTTTGCTAGTGATTGCTTTAGACATGGCATATGATACAACCATGGCCAATATGAGATTTAAATTAAAAAAACAAACAAACCTGTAAACAGCTCCTAGGATTCTTCCTTCCTTAAAAAGATTGTGAGAGGGACACTTGGGTGGCTCAGTGGTTGAGAGTCTGCCTTCAGCTCAGGGTGTGATCCTGGAGTCCAGGGATCGAGTCCTGCATCGGGCTCCCCGTGGGGAGCCTGCTTCTCCCTCTGCCTGTGTCTCTGTCTCTGTCTGTCTGTCTCTCTCTCTGTGTCTCTCATGAATAAATAGAATCTTTAAAAAAAAAAGATTGTGAGAAAGAGATGATGCCTCTTTTCTACTGAATACCATCACACGGAGATGTGATACCTGGAAAAGACATGGCTGATTTGAGACCATGGAAATTTGGGAGCTATTTTCCTCTGAAGCATACCCTGAGGTTTCCTTAATTGTAAACAGAGAATAATAACACCTACCTATGAAATTCAAACAATGTAAAGTAAATCAAGTGCTTAGCAGTATGGGTATAGAACAAGCATCTAGTTAATGAGAGCTACGACTACTAGTTTTACTCTGTATTTATGTGCGTACAAAAATGCCATGTAAAAGGAGTGCCTGAATGGCTGAGTCAGTTAATGGCTGAATGGCTGAGTTCAGCTCAGGGCATGATCTTGGGGTCCTGGGATTGAGCCTTGTGGCCCGGGCTCCCTGTTCAGCAAGGAGTCTGCTTCTCCCCCTCCCTCTGCCCCTCCTTATCCTCCACTCACACTCTTTTTCTCTCCCTCTCTCTCGCTTTGAAAAAAAAATGCTATGTAAAAGGTAGGTGTTCAATAAAAACTTTGAAGATGTACTTGGATATTTTTCTCTCAAGAGCAAGGCTGGGCTTGCCCTGTTCTAATCTGCTCTGATTGGGACTCTCCTGTGATAAACAACACATTCACGTGGCTCCTCTTTAGGATTCAGCCTGTGATCCTTACCTAAAGGGAGCTAAAGGTTGGCTTCCTTGGCACTATACTCTAACCAGCCACAGGGATGTCCTAAAACTCTACAATTCTGATAACCAAAAATAACCATGGAAATGACCTAAGTGGCTGGGTTCATGGTAAGACTTATCAGGAAGATCAGACATTCTTGTCAAGAATGGCATAGTTCATCCACATTGCTCCTCTGCAGTAGGTAACAGCCAGGCAGTTTTGCTTTTGAAGACAAGGCAGAGAGAGATGAAAGGCCCTTGTCACTATTGTTAAGAGTAAACAAAACAACACAATTCCATGAAATTAAATTAAAATTTTAAAACAAGGCCAAAACTAGCTAATCTAAGGATCTGATGAATTCTGTCTTCAACAGATGGGAGAACCAAGCAACTGCAGCTTTAATAAAAGCAGATACCATGAAATTCGAACTCCTTTTTAAAAGACCTTCTGGATCCCTTAATCTCCCAAGTGAGGCTTCCTCAACCTCCCAGATAAAAAGCTAAGTCCATTGGACCTTGCCGCTCACAGTGTGGTCCACAGACCAGCAGCATCAGCATCTCCTGGGAGCTTTGTACAGATGCAGCATCTGGCGTCCCACCCCAGACCTCAATGAATCAGAATCCACCTTTTATCAGGTAATTCGTGGGCATGTTAATGTTCACTGCACCTGCTTCCTCCTAAAGATTATGCTCAGCTTTATAAAAATATTAAGACATTCATGCAGGAAACTAAGTAGTATAGAACACTCTCAATTTTCAAGTTCATATCTTAATGCTACTGCCTTGATGCTTAATGTCCTGAAAGTAGTAATGCTGCAATTTTTCTTCTTTCTGAACAGTATTTTGTAATTATCTTACATCTTCCCCCAAATTAAAATAGATAACCTGGGAAAACACCTTACAGGCAAAAATGTAACTAAGAACAGAAACCTTACCACCAGCTTAAAGAAATAATATCTGAAAAGCAAAAAACTAATCAATTATTTATGTTGTCTCTAAGGCAGGCAATTGCTTCACACTACAGTGGTTAAACTAAACAGTTAATTGAGTGTTGTGCAGACAATCATTGTTGGGGAAAGAAAGAAGAAAAAATCAACAAAGGCTGCTAGAAATCCTTGCCAGCTTTTTAAACAAACAGTTCAACTATCATACTCTCAAAAATATCTAGGTTTTCACATGTATGTTTGGTAGCGGACTCCCTTTTCTCAAATACAGTCTTACTAGGAACTCCCAATACATAAAAGCTCCCCAAGGAGGGAGGCAGGAAAGGAATGGAACCCAAAGGCCTTTTTTTTAGCAGACCCCTTCCCCTTTACTGCCTTTGAAAGCAGCCTAACCTAAAGGTTTCATATCAATGAGCTTTTGCTTCACTTTGCACATGTATATTTATTCATGTAATATTACAAAAGTCCTATGCACTAAGAGTTATTATGTCCTTCTTATTTTTTAACATTTTATTTAAATTCAATTTGCCAACATATAGTATAACACCCAGTGCTCATCTCATCACGTGCCTTCCTTAATGCCCATCACCCAGTCACCTGTCCACCCAGAATTTGTTTCCCAGAATTTGGAGTCCCTCAGTTTGTCTTCCTCTCTAATTTTTCCCCACTCAGTTTCCCCCTTTCTTTATGGGTTCCTTTCACTATTTCTTATATTCCACATATGAGTGATGCCCTTCTTAGAGTTAGGAAAACCAAGGCTCAGCAAAGTTAAAAACTCATCCAGGGTCAATGGTGGTTAAAGCAAAGGCTTGAATTCAGGACTTCCTGACTCTGCATTCTAGGCTCTCAACTGCCAACCTGTTTGTTACTTCTAATGCTCCCCATGGTTCCTCCTGGTTGAAATTATTCTTCCACCCTTTGGTACCTTCAAAGCATTTTTTTTCATAACATATGTCATATCTTGCCTCACAATATAGACTGTTCTTCCCCATGACTCAAATGCTCCTGGAGAGCAGATACTGTGTTCTGCTCATCACTAATGACCGAGTAGTAATCTATAAACAGTAAACAGTTTTCTGGGGTTTGCCTTCTAAGGGAATTGTACCTAGAAGTAGGCTCCTGAAGATGCAAAGTGTTCAGCAAGCTGCTAAGGTGCATTTACTACCACCATGACCATCTGGCCCATGGGGGCATGTGACTAGTTCTCATCAACAAAATCTGAGTGGAAGAAAAATAAGTCTATTCGAAGCTGAAGAGTTCCCAGCAGGCTTCCCTACATTCTCTTTTTCCTGCCTACAGGCTAGATGCAGCAGATCCAATGAAGCTGCCTAGGCCCAAAAATATGTGGAGACACCGGATGGAATTATAACTGAGGGGGAACTGTGAAAAAGGCAAGCAATAAATCCATTATGTTTAGCCACTTAGATGGGAGTTGTTGTTACAGCCCCTGGCCTTCCCTGACAGATACATTCCCACTTATCCAATGTCCACCATTTAGTTCTTTGAGTTAACAAGTATTCTTTCACAATATAACTGTTTCCAAACAAATTAAGATTACAAGGTATTCTTACTTTGGTGTGTTAGAAAAAAACGTAAACTTTAGAATAAGGAAGAGACTATTGAATATCCTTGTAATGGAGGGCTGAAGCCTCTGAAAATGACATGATTCCATGAGGGCTCTGCACTGCCTTTGGACTATTTTACAACTCTTGAAACATAGATAACTCAAAGCAATACAAATAATTCTTCTCTAGACAAAAATTTCAGAAAAAAGTCAACCTGCATCCATTTCTAAATTCATTTTAACAGTCCTAGAGCCCATGTAAATTTATGATTCTTTGATTTCTGCTTTGAACTGGTTGTACCATCTGCCTGGTTCCTTTATTAATTAATGAGTTTTTAAAAATCTTTGACACATTTTCACTTTATATCTGAATAAGAATTATGATTAATTCTAATTTTAAAATGTGTCTTTTAACATCTATGAATTATTAATGATCCCTCAAAAAGTCTTCAAACCAAGGTCTTAGAGAAAGAGTGTTTCAATACAGTGAAAGGAATTAAGACTGAAGCCCCTCTGGATGCCAGGGAGGTCCTGTGGTGGTGCACCCAAGCTCAAAGGAAGAGCGCAGTGAAGATGATGAGGATTGGTGACCACAGAGAAGGAGGAGGAAAAGGCTGCAAGATTCCTCTGAAAACAAACTTCCCCACACCATAGTTTTTCCCATGGTTTGCCCCCACCCCTTTCTATTAGTGGGTTAAGTCAATGAGCTGTCTCTGTGGCTTCAGTGGCTCGGTACTGAATAGTTAGCCTACTTGGCAACCACTCTTCACCTTACCTCTCTTGGGCATGGCCTCCCTTACACATCTGCTTCCCACATGGCAGGGCTCGGAAGCCCTGTAAGTCTTGGCCTTACAGGATGTGCAATACTTTATCAGGCTTATGATAAACAAACCCAGGTAATCATTCACCTGGTGCCCATGGCTGATTTCACATCAGACCTTATACAGTTGGAAGTTGCCAACATTACTCTATTTATCCCCAAGGATTCATCAAATCCATCCTGTTCCAAACAGTTGCTGTTCTCTTTCAAAAGAAGCAGCTTAAAAATCCAATCCTATTATTTCAGAAATATTTTGGCCCTGCAAGAAAACCTAGAGATGGAAGCTGTAAATCAAAATCCCCTCAGCTGTGTGCACTCCTCCATTTTAAACTCCTTCCCTGGGTCTTGATAATCTGTATGTTTGTGAAGTTTATTTTAAAGATTCTCCACATGAATTGAAACTAGGACCCCTTGTTGACCATCTACCTATATTTTGTGCCAGGTTCTGTGAAAGAATCTTTTTGTCCAACAGAAAAGCAGAACAGTTCTGAGTTGGAAAAGCAGAATCCTGTGGTTATTAATTCTCAAATGCTGAAATGAACAAGTTCACCAGCTGCCTTCAACCTCCCCTGATCACTAAGCTTGGCTTTGAGGCCTTAGCATTCTTTAGAATCTCAGTTGGAGAGAGGGAAAATCTACTGAATTGCTCTGTTTTCTGAAATGCAAAAGTTAAGTGCATTCTTTGGTGGTCCAGGGAAAGTAAAACAAATAATGTCTGAGAGACTCCAAATGTTGGCAGATTCTTAATACAGCAGCACACCAATACCATTTGATTATTCACTTTAATTTAGCAGCAGATAACTTCAAATAAGAGATAAGGACACTGTTTCTGCTACTTTCTCAATTTTGTTTTAACATAATGGAGACCTTTTTAATATCATCTTTGTTTACTTCCCTCTGTATTTTCCAAAGACGGCAATTTATACTTAATTTCTTCCTTTCTGAAAAATTTCCCAGTTTTCTCAGGATTTCTTCTTGTTAAATTCTCAAGAGAGCCTACTAGATGTTTTCACATGTTAATAATTCCCCAACTGAGCTCACAAGTGCATTCTGATTATGAAGGAATTACTTCACAGCATTCTCCTTAGATGTAATGTGCCTTATTAATGTTTTTATTAACTGTAGCTGATGAAGAGATTATTTTCTGGCTTAGTTCCAAGACTCCTTCCCTAGCTCTCCAAAGGAAAAGTGACTGCTGAATTTTCACATAAGAAATTCATTCCTAATGAAAGAAATCTGATTTTTTCTCTAATTCTCTAATTCAACGAAATTTAATTATGGAAAAACAGATAAGGGCTTCAGCTTCTGTAAAGCATTAAGTCTATTATCTAATACAGATCACTGAATAAAGATGAATAATTTGGAGCTGAGATATTTGAGTGTAGGTTTCCAGAAGGATCTCCATAATCAATGGTCCAAATTTATTTTTAGTGAACCTTTGACACAAGAACCCGAAACCTAGGACCTACATGGCATTAAAGACATGAAAAGAGATTTTTTTTTCAAAGCAGGGCCCTAAAGCATTTAAAATACTATTATTATAATTACCTGCATGCAGAAGTGAGACATAAAAAGACAACTAGACTCTCTGACCTGGGGAGGCTCTGATCCAGTAGCAAAGAGAATCAGGCTCAATAAATTTCTCACTTCATGTAGCTGATACTAGGGCTGTTTATATTCTTCGGTAGAAGCTATCAAGGTCTTATCTCCAGTAAGCCACCTAATTCACCATTTGGAAATTTTTTAAATGGTAGATCACTGTGGGAATGCAATCATCTGATTCTATGTGATTCAGATGCTAAGATAATGAAGGTAATTGGCCCAACATTTCCAAGATCTGATCAGTTCTACAGTGTAGAATCACACAAAGTTCATTCTGAAAAAATATTGTAAAATCTTAGCTCACAAAAAAAAAAAAAGGAAAATCTTAGCTCACCAGATAGCTACATAAGGGACTAGTGTTTGTGTTTAACTGGCAGAGTGCAGTAAAGCATGCCCATCCCTCCTCCCAACTGTGATGGAAAGTTTTAGGTCCAGAATGGTTACCAGCTGGAAGAGAACCCCTTTTAAAGTAACCAACAGTACTCAATGCTGAGTGCTAGATGTCGTAAGGCTCCAAAAAAATATAAGCAAAATGCAGCAGTACAGTGACTGCAAATTGAGCAATCCTGGCAATAACTGCCAGATGAGTTTCAAAAAGGAGGGCTCAATGTGAGTGAGGGGTTCCAGGAAAGGCTTCAGCATGAGCTGCATATGGACGGATGCATGTCTGCAGAAATGCATGTTCTGGTGACAGTGACGACAGCCTGATGAGGGCAAGGGTCTTGAACAGAGCAGCTGGGAAAAGTAAAGAGGGCAAGTAGACCCCAGACAGATCACGGGGGTCTTTAAAAACACCAGTGATATATAAAAGAAGTGAATATATTTTAAGAAATGCTTCCTATCCACAAACTGTTGAATCTCCAAGTGACCTGATCTAAATGTCTGATTCCTTGTTTTAAGCAGTTAATCCCTCCTTCCCTGTTGCTGTATTTTTGCGTTGTACCACTAATCCTTCCCATTTCGAAAATAGCTTTGGCTTCCTGAGGCCAGCCTGAGATGTTGGCAGTTCTTTTAGATCACGCAGAACCTACTACTACAGTACTGGAGCAAAGATCTTTATTTAACAACCAAGACCAATTTCTCTTCCTCAACACAAGAATATTCCCAGAGAGGCTTTATGTCTGAGGGAATTAGCTGGTCTGAACATACAAAATTGTACACATACATAGTTGTGGCTGCCACTGTGCTGTACAGACACTCTACTAACTCTATCTTGTGGGTTTTCCTCACTTATTTTCTCAAAAGAAAATTTAGGAGGACAAGGGCACTTGCAGTGTCCCACAGTTAACTTGGGCAAAGTGAATGATGAGTGTGTGTGTGTGTGTGTGTGTGTGTGTGTGTGTTAATGATCTGAGTTCCACCTTTGACTCTTGGAATGAATGAATTCCTGAAGCCTTGGTTCAGTCTGAGATTGTTGGTACAAAAGTCTTTCAAACAGCTCTGAAAAGTCATTATGTGTTAGTCTTCAAAAAAACTGAGCACAATACACAAAATTATCCATGCCATCAATCTTTTCCTCTTTCCAAAGAGCTTAACACTTCCTCTGTTAAAGGAACACAAAAGTTTGACTGTAGCCAATACACGTAACTAACTGCTTGCCACAAGTGTCATGAACATCAAAATGAAAGGAAGAAACAAGGATACATGAAATTATTTTTAGGCCAGCACCTGATCTTTTATAGGCTCGGCCAGTTCCTCTTTAGACTTTTGGTTCATATGAATTTCTGTTTTGTGGTCCTTAGCAGACATTTGTGAGCACAGTTGGAAATGGTCAGCGGGAAGGAAGTCTATTCGTTTTTATGAACTTAACCTATTTATAACCTACCTCGTGCTAAAAAGAGGATTTCAGGCTTCTGACAAAAATACCTACAATACAACAGGATAAAAATAAGTAAATGGAAAATTCAGGAAATAAATGCTTTTAAAGCCTACGGAAATCCTGAGTTTATTGAATCTTTCACCACAGGCACATAGACCGATTTTTCTCCCCTGGAATCCCCAACTAATACTAACCTGAAAGTAATCAACAGCTCAAATGGAAAGATCTATGAAGAAATAATATCTTGGCCTTGGAAGGCATCCTCCTCTGTAGACCTCATTTCTCTTAGGGGCTCATCCTTGTGAGGCAGAGAGGCAGGGATCACGATCTGTATTTTCAACTCTGGCACCAGGGTGTCTTGCCTATGTGAAAAAGGAGATCTGAAACTAATCTTCTACTCCTTCTATCTAGGAAAAATAATTCAGCCCTTTCCAAAGAAAGGGCAAATGGCATTACCCTCAAATCCCAAAGCCCTGGGTACCAACTTGGGACAGAAAGAAACCCCAGGCAACTGGCAGACACCCTCCAAGGACACTCATACCAGAAGATGCTCAGTCTTCCCAGATACAGGAGTCTGGAGACAAACCTCCCCAGTCCAGATTTAGGAATCCATAATATGACCATTGGCTCTCTGGGGAAACTATAGCTTAGAGACTAACTTTAAATTTGATCTCTATGTGACTGTATAAAGCTGGTGGTTTCTTCTTAAGACATACTATTACAATACACAAAAGATCATAAAAGTAATGTAAATCTCTATTAATGGGGATTCCATTCATAGAATATACAAACACTTCTGGGGCACCGGGGTGGTTCAGTTGGTTAAGTGTCTGTCTGCCTTTGGCTCAGGTCCTAAATCCAGAGTCCTGGGATTGAGTCTTGCATCAGGCTCCCTGCTCAGCGGGGAGCCTGCTTCTCCCTCTCTCTCTGCTGCTCCCCCTGCTTGTGCTCTCTCTCTATACATCAAATAAATAAAATCTTTTTTAAAAAGCACATACAAACACTTCTTAAAATCCTCTTTCTCCAACCCCCTGCATAAACAGAATCTGCCTTACCCCAAGGGAACAACCAGTAGCTCAATCTAGGACACTTGTCCTAGAGTAAGACACAGGCTTCAGTATGTTGTGTTGTTCTCTAGGTGATTCCACACGGCAGCTAAGATTGAGAACCACTGGTCTGAAGGCTTTAGCCAATCTGCCACTCACTTTGTGCTGGCTATGTTGGATTAAGGTTCTGTTCCTCCTCCTTCCATTCACGTATTTACTTATGTTAGCTACCAGTAGCTTCCTGAGCAACCTTTAATTCATAGCTTAACATGTTATACATCAAAATACACTGACACTCATTGCAGTGGAGAGTTGTTTGAAATCTCACACTTCCCACTATTTTTGCGGAGCACCTTCTCCTTGCTGCCACAGCCCATGTTGCACTATATTTAAGTGTTCAGTCTCAACTACAAATTAAGTGTTTTAAAAGAAAAGAAGAAGGAGCACAGGGGGAAGAAGAAGAGCTGACATGTTTTAGGGCTAACAGCCTGACTTTCTCATAGTCAAGTGCTCAGTTCCTATAGGGTCCAACTCCCACACCCTTTACCTACAGTTCATTCTGCCTTCCTCCCAATTCAAAACACATTTGTCTTGTGTTCCTCTATTTTATCTTAAAATCATCCTAAGTCATGAGCTAATGAACCAGATACATTAATAATATATAAATAACAGATAAATGATAATATCTTAATGAGTTATCCTGCCCAGATAGCAGATCTGCATTTTTTGAAGGCCTTCAATCTCAATCCAAAGGAAGGCTCTAATACTGAAAAGTAGGCACCAAAAAAATAAATAAATAAAATAAAATAAAGTAAAAAAAACATGAAAAGTAGGCACCATGTTAAGGTAGAAAGGGTGATATAAGTTAGGGAACCAGGCAAAGCTCCCTTGAAGTCACACCTCACAGATGGCTGACATTCAAATCAACCCCTGGTTGTAAGTGATGATTCAGTTCCTCATTGGGGAATTGCTCAGCCTTGACCTCACATCTATGCGACCACTCTCTGCTCCATGCTAATTTATCTCTACATGTGTTGGCCGGTCAGTATTTCCACAGCATACAGCACACACATAGTAGGTGCTCACTGAATGTCTGATGAAAAGACATAGATACATGAGAGCTCTTCATTCTTCTGCTTTACACAAACACCCCTAGTCTGTTAACTGAATACTTACGATGTTTTTTAAAGACCTACAAAGAAAAATATTCTATTCCTAAATCAAAAGCCCATTATAATGTTAGATGTAGGCTTTGAAAAAAAAAAGTGAAGATAGCTATAATAATTCTGCACTTAACTACTTGATGGCTTTTGGAAGTGCTATCCATCCAGAACATCAACCAAACTAAAAAGTGTCAAAATGGTCTCCTGAGGAAGAGAATGGAACAATGCCACCTATGAAATCAAAACATATTGAAAACAAGGTTATTAACTGAATAGGATTGACCGTGGGATTCTTAGAGGATAGATGGAAAGTATCAGGTACAAGGAAGTGAGAGAAAAAACAGGAATCACAGGAGATCACCTGGTGATTGACCCCCACCTCCACCCATCCCACCAGTCAGGTGATCACAGTCTCACTGCATTGGCTGTTTAGAAATGAGCATGTGACCTGATCCCAGCCAATTAGAGGCAGGAAGAATTCTACTGGGGGATTCTTGGAAAGGCTCTCTCTTAAGAAAGAAACAGTGAAAAGACAGTTTCCTTTTCTCTGGACAATGTCTTCTCTGGGTGTGACACCCGAAGCGACTGCAGCCATTGCAACCATAAGGAAGACAGTCCAGGGGAAAAGTCAACACACCAAGGACTGTTTTGTTTTCAAAGAAAATATATTTCTTTACTCTTTAAACCAACTTAACTTAAGGTTCCCACTACCTATAGCTAAAGGTATCCTGACAGAGATAGAATGCAAAAAGGAAAAAATCCCTAGGTATTAATTACATTGGAAATGTTTTGGCATTAAAATGGATGTGTTGACTCAACTTTGGTCATATTGATTTTATACGATAAAAGGCATAGTTGTATGATTTATTATATAGTACATAACAGGATCAGAAGTGGTGTGAGTCACCACGTCTGCTCTCTGTACAGGTCTTTGTCAATAAATTTGAAAATGAACTTGTTAGATAAGAGAAGAAATTGATTCTGCATATGTGTATAAAGAACTTCCTGCGTGCTACTAGCATTTTACCAATCTATCCCCCTCAGCCAGAATAGGAGACTTTTGCTCCTAATTCTATCCTGACAACATACAGTTCATTCCACTCACACTTCACAGCAAGATCAAGAAGCTGAGTTCTCGGGGCATCTGGGTGGCTCAATTAGTTAAGCATCTACCTTCAGGTCAGGTCATGGTCTCAGCGTCCTAGGATCAAGCCCCACATGGGGTTCTGAGCTCAGTGAAGAATCTGCCCCTCCCCCTGCTTATGCTTTCACTCTCTCTCTCAAATAAATAAATACAATCTTTAAAAAAAAGAAGAAGAAACAGCTGAGCTCTTTCCCTCCAACGCTGTAGAGGCGACGTGTATGTGACAATGCAGAAAGCAGTAGTTCAGAGAATACGAGGCCATGAATCTACTGCTTTGCCTTAGAAAGTCATCTAAGTTTTCTGCCCATGTTACTTCACAGGAAATGAAACTATAATCTATTCAAAGAGTTTGTGTTATTTTTAGCCAATCCCAGCTACCCACTTCAATCTGTTCATTTTAAAAGGTTTATATGTGTTTTAGCATTTGCTTTGGAATATCATTCATATTATAATATATGATGTGGTAATCTATAAATAAAATAACCAACCAGAAAACAGGTCTGAAGGTCAATCAGAGTGTTATATTAAATAGAATTACTTTTTGAAAGTTCTCAATTTTTGCACTTTTAATGACTCATTCAGAAAAAAAACTACAGTTAGGGCACCTGGGTGGCTAAGTCAGTCGGGTGGCCAGCTCTTGATTTGGGCTCAGGTTATGGTATCAGGTCCTGGGATTGAGCTCTGCTTTGGGCCTCACGCTCAGTGGGGAGTCTGCTCACCCCCAGCTCACACATGTGCCCATGCACACTCTCTCTCTAGAATAAATATATCTAAAGAAAAAAAAGAAGAAACTACATTTAAGTTTACAATGTTCACACTCTGACTATAGCTACCATGCAGCTCTAGATTCTAAAATGATGTTTCCCATAAAGTACTTATTGAAATCTCTATTAGTTTCCTATTTCTGTTGTAAGAAATTACCACAAACTTTGTGGCTCAAAACAACACAAATTTAACATCTTATAGTTCTGCAGGTCAAAAGTCTGAAATGGGTCTTAGCTAAAATCAAGGTATATGCAGGATTTTAGAGGTTCAGGGGAGAATCAATGTCCTTGCCTTTTAAAGCTTCTGGGAGCAGCTAGCATTCCTTGGCTCATGACCACATCACTCTGACCTCTGCCTCTCTCATCACATCTCCTTCTCTGACTCTGACTCTCCTACCTCCCCCCTATAAGGACATATGTGATTATATTGCCCCCCCCCAGATGATCCAGAATAACCTCCCATCTCAAGATTCTTAACTCAATCACCTCACTAAAGTCCTTTTTGCCATGAAACATAAATTCACAAGCTCCAAAGATTAGGACACAGACATCTTTGGGGAGCCACTATTCCACCTACCACAAAATCCATCACAAATAGGAGAGGTTTTCCTCTACCTCATCTGACCTGAGAGTATTTAGAAAACTGTTATCAATTAATGTTGATCCAGAAGTTATTACTGGTTGTGAGTGACTAGGAGATATCCCTGTGACTCCAAGAAAAAGGTGATGAGCAAATAAAATTCTAGTGCCAGACACTACTCAAACACAGTCTTCCCATAGTGGGAAGAAAGAAAAAAAAAAAAAACAGCTTGGACAATTTGTTCCTTTTTTGGTTTTCAGGAAACTCAGTGCTAAAAACGTGTTGATAGAATCAGAAAAGGAAGTGACAGTAAAAGGTAAGACATATCTGGAGAAATGGTAAATAATTATAATAAGAAAAACTCTGATATGTTAAAAAAAAAAACCCTCAGGACTTACGGGAATCACTTTTAAAAGCATAACAAATGGGCAGCCCCGGTGGTGCAGCGGTTTAGCGCTGCCTGCAGCCCAGGCGTGATCCTAGAGACCCTGGATCGAGTCCCATGTCGGGCTCTCTGCATGATGCCTGCTTCTCCCTCTGCCTGTGTCTCTGCCTCTCTCTGTCTCTATGAATAAATAAATAAAATCTTTATTAAAAAAAGCATAATAGGGATCCCTGGGTGGCGCAGCGGTTTGGCGCCTGCCTTTGGCCCAGGGCGCGATCCTGGAGACCCGGGATCGAATCCCACGTCGGGCTCCCGGTGCATGGAGCCTGCTTCTCCTCCCTCTGCCTGTGTCTCTGCCTCTCTCTCTCTCTCTCTCTGTGACTATCATAAATAAAATAAAATAAAATTCTTTAAAAAAAAAAAAAGCATAATAAATCACTAAATTGGTATCTCTAATTTAAAAGTACTTAGCTATGCATGGGGGCTGGAATCAGGAGGCAGGATAAGAGGACCCCCCTTCCACATTTCTGTTTTGTCCTCTAATAACCTACTTTTATTATAAAACTCACCCTCCCCACACTGAAACTTTATGAAGTGGGTTCTGCTCTAATCAAAGAAAGGCACCACTCTGGCTTTCCTTTCTGTCCCCATGCAAAGTGCCAGGAACAGAGTAGGTGCTCAGTGAGGTTTGTTGGATGAATTAATTAACCAGATCAAAAGGACAGTTCATCAAAGAAAAGTATTCCTCCTTAGACCACAAGCCTTTAAAAGTTTTACCAAGTCTAATTTCATCTTAAAAAAAAAAAAAAAAAAAAGGTGCCTGAGTGGCTCAGTTGGTAAAGAATCTGCATTCAGCTCAGGTCATGATCTTGGGGACCTGGGATTAAGTCCTGCATGGAGCTCCCTGCTCAGCGGGGAGTCTGCTTCTCCCTCTCCCTCTGTCCCCCACCCCGACTCATATGCACAAATGAACGTGCTCTCTTAAATAATTAAACAAAATCTTATTTTAAAAAGAGCTTATTTTAAACTACACAATCATGCAATAACTTGACACAGTGATTTTCCTGCTCTGCACTTGTATTAATGTACTCACCCTTTCTCACCACTGATCTAAAAGTTTTCATGAGAGAGGAGAATGATTTTTAAAAAATCATATGCAATAAGATTCGAAATTGGATATTTCAACCAAGGCACCATAATACACTAGCATGATATTCCAGAGCAAAGTTCCAGACCAACATCCAAATTTTCAATGAAATTGCCAAACACTAGTTATGTGACTTTTAAACCTAACCTCTGCTGGGGTGCCTGGATGGCTCAGTGGCTGAGCATCTGCCTTCAGCTCAGGTCGTGATCCCGGGGTCCTGGCTCCCCGGCAGGGAGCCTGCTTCTCCCCCTGCCTATGTCTCGGTGTCTCTCATGAATAAATAAAATCTTTTTTAAAAAAATTAAAAAATAAACCTAACCTCTGCTGCACTGAAGGTTGTAAAAGGGGCTAACTGTTAAAGACTAAGAGAATTTCAGAGAGGGTATTTCTTTAGAGAAGAGATCATCTTACCTCAAGTGAAGAGAGTAAGGCCTCAAGGAATCACCAGAGCTTATAGCATCTCTCTAGAAAAAGCCAAAAGGAGAGAGACCAAGGAGCTTCCCTGCTGATGGGGAAGAGAGTGTCAGAGGTGAGGTCAGCCTGCACCCATGGAGCCTCTCCAGGATAATTTGGGCCATGCCCGAGAGACAGCAAGTACATAGGTGTCTGGACACTGACTGCTAAACTGAGACTGTATCTGCCAACCAAATAAAACCTAAGAAGAAACCGAAAAGTAACAAGCCTGCTGAGTGCACACTCAGAAGTGGGGGAAGAATTTCCCCTAGGAAGCAAATTCTACAGGGACAGAAGGTAACTCCATATATTTGTTTTCTGACTGCAGACCATTCACGCTGCTTGTTCAGCACACTGGTTACTCATGTCTTCTCTCCATTTGGAAGTCCTCCCAAAACCAATAGTTGTCTTCCAGCTGGGAAGGAAAGATGGAATTCCTTCCAAAAACTAGGTAACTGTGCTCTCAGTGGGCAGCTGGAGACTATTTGGAGGCTAGCTATTTAAGAGCACACTAAATATAAACATCTAAGAAAAAACTGATAACTTTTCTGAAATGAACCATCCATAAACATAACCAGAAAGTCCATTTTGCTCCATAATTGATGCCAAGAAAGCAAGCTGCCACCTTAAGAAAATAAAAGGAGGAGAGGGGGAAGGAAGAAAGAAACACGAGTGACTCTTACCCAGGCCCTGATTCTGCTGTTCCCACTCGATAGCGTCTGGCACCTGGTAGGTAGCTCCCTCCAACGGGCCCAGATTTTCCTGCTCCAAGCCAGGTTCTTGAGACGTGATGCCAGGGAGAGTAAACCCAGGCAGCTCAGCATCACCATCCAAGCTCTCATCCAGGGTCTCTCCTTCTTTATCTTCTTCATCTTCTTCCTCATCCTCCTCTTCTTCCTCTTCCTCTTCCTCATCCTCTTCATCCTCATCTTCTTCTCCCTCTAGGAAAAAAGAAATCACCAAGAAACACAAAGGAACACAGTAAATGCTTACATATGAATCTTTTGAAATGACCCAAACACTACAAAATAATTGTAGTTGACTTTTTCAAACAAATTTCATAGCCAAAGTTGGGTGATGTGGGCCCTGCAAGATCATGTGCTCACCATAGGTGTATGGTGGTCAGATAATTACTAGAGAGCATGTGTACATGGAGTCACAGTTCAGGAAATATAAATTTTTATTAGTTTATATTTACGAAGGTAGGAAACATCCCTTCCCTTTTTTTGCTGGAGGTCACTGAAGATGTACCCACAATTTCATATCCAAAATATATAAAGAAATTATAGAACCCAACCGCTAAGAAACAAATAATCCAGTTTAAAAATTAGAAGACTTGCATAGATATTTTTCCAAAGAAGATATACAGATTGCCAACAGACACATAAAAAGATACTCAGCATCACTAATCATCAGGGAAATACAAATCAAAACCTCAATAATATCACCTTACATCTGTCAGAATGGCTAGAAACAAAAAGATGAGAAAAATAAGTGTTAGTGAAGATGTGGAGAAAAAGGAACCCTCATGCACTGTTGGTAGGAATGCAAATTGGTACAGCCACTGTGGAAGACTTATGGAGATTCCTCAAAAAATTAAAAATAGAAATACCGGGATCCCTGGGTGGCGCGGCGGTTTGGCGCCTGCCTTTGGCCCAGGGCGCGATCCTGGAGACCCAGGATCGAATCCCACATCAGGCTCCCGTTGCATGGAGCCTGCTTCTCTCTCTGCCTATGCCTCTGCCTCTCTTTCTCTCTGTGACTATCATAAATAAATAAAAATTAAAAAAAAAAAAAATAGAAATACCATATGATCCAGTAATTCTACTCAAAGAAAATGAAAACACTAATTCAAAAAGATACATGCAGCTCTATGTTTACTGTGGCATTATTTACAATAGCCAAAATATGAAAGCAACCCAAGTATCCATGGACAGGTGAATGGATAAAGAAGTGATATATATATATATGCACACACACACACACACTCACATATATATATGTATATATATATATACATATATATATGTGATATACACATGCACACACACACACACACACACACACATACCACAGAATGCTACTCAGCCATAAAAAGGAGTGAAATCTTGCCATTTTCAATAGCACGGATGAACCTAGAGGGTATTATGCTAAACAAAATTAGTCAGACTGAGAAAAACAAATACCATATAATTTCATTCACATGGGGAATCTAAAAAACAGAACAAATGAATAAACAAATAAACAAAAAGGAGAAACAGACCCATAAATACAGATAACAAACTGATGGTGGCCAGAGGGAAAACGCACGGGGGTTGGACAAACAGGAGTGGGAGATACAGGCTTCCAGTTACGGAATGAATAAGCCACAGAGATAAAAGGCACAAAATCGGAAATACAGCCCATAGTATTGTAATAGCACTGTATGGTGACAGGTGGTAGCTACACTTGTGGTGAGCATAGCATAAAGTATAGACTTGTGGAATCACTAGGCTGTACAGCTGCAATTAATGTAACATTGTGTGTCAACTATACTTTAATTTTAAAAGGGGGGGGCGGGGAATGCCTGCCTTTGGCTCGGGGCATGATCCTGGAGTCCCGGGATCCATCCCTGCATGGAGCCTGCTTCTCCCTCTGCCTGTGTCTCTGCCTCTCTCTCTCTCTCTCTGTGTCTCTCAAGAATAAATAAATAAATAAAATATTAAAAAAAAAGATCTGCCCATGAGAAAGTACACTAAAATACTAACAGAATTTCAAGAGTGTCCCAATCCTTTTGTATCTTATAATACTAAACAAAAAAATTCATTATTTTGGCATAATTTTCCTTCTATTCTCCTTCCATATCAGTGAGTAGAAGATGTTAAATGAGAGGTACATATATCCACTCCTGGCTCCTGTTGGAAAATTGACCCAAGAAAGTGGAAACAACTACATCAACATTCTCAATTCAACTCTAAAGGAGATTAGGAAATAGGATATTGATCGAAGGCAGTCAGAAAAGCACACTTGAAAAAAATCATTATCATTATCATCATCCTAAGAATTAAATTCACAATTTGTCACATTCAATGCTTCAAGTGGAGTGAATTTAGGAAACAGAAAATCCCCAGTTTTACTTTGCTTCACCAATTTTAATTTTCTAGGAATACTTCAAGGCTCCTCCCTCACCATGGATACACCCTGAAGCCCCAAGATGAGAGCTCACAAAACTGAGAAACTTCCCCTGGTCTCTTCTCTTGGCTCTCCACATGAAATGGTGGAGAAGGGAAGAGGGAAGATCAGAGCTACACAGGAATTCCGACACTCTCTTTTTCTGCTTCTAGACAATATTCTCCATACAGATTCCTTTTCACCTGTGTTTACAGGGGTTTTTTTTTTAACTTTTAAAAAATAGTACATCTTATCTTTTTCATTCTTATAAAAACTTTAACTTTGTAGGACTTAATACCTCTCACTATTCCAAAAATTCAATGACTATTTCTCAAACACCTAGTTCCAGACACTAGGAATAAACCAGTACCGTCTCTGCCTTCCTGGAGCGAATATGCCACTCAATGAGACACACAGCTCACAACAGATGATACAACATTACACTCTGATTAAAACTGATAAGAAGATGGAAAATGTCAATCTCTGCTTTTTTTGGATGGGGAGATCAAGGAAAACTTTTCTGGTAAGGTAAAGTTTGAACAGAGATTATATCAAAATAATGAATTCTATTGTTTAATTTAGGTCAATATCTACAGGAGCATTCCCGGCAACAGGGAACAGAAGGAACAGCAGAAACAAAAGCCTTGGGATGCCTGGGTGGCTCAGGGGTTTAGCACCTGCCTTCATCCCCGGGCATTATCCTGGGGTCCTGGGATCGAGTCCCGCATCAGGCTCCCTGCATGGAGCCTGCTTCTCCCTCTGCCTGTGCCTCTGCCTCTCTCTCTGTGTCTCTCATGAATAAATAAATAAAATCTTAAAAAAATAAAAAGAAAAGAAACTAAAGCCTTGATGCAGATGTGTGCTGTGTTCAAAGAATGACAAAAACTGGGCTGGGAACAAGAAGGGGTAGGAAATGAGGTGGGAGGGGTAAGCAGGGGTCAGATCTGACACATATTTATAAGGAATGACTGGCTGCAGGGTGAGAAACAAGCTATATCAGAGCAAGAGACAAAGCAAAGAGACCCATTAGGAGGGTATTTCACAACCAGGGAATAAGATGATGGTGCTTTGGACAAGGATATAGTTCTGGAAGCAGGAAGAAGTGATCAGATCTGGGATGTAATGTGAAGGTAATTTCAAAGTAGAGCCCTACTGATAATTATGATGTGTGATGTGGAAGGAAGATTCCACTTTATTAAAGATGGAAACTAAAGGGTAAAGAATAAAATCAAGAATTTTATTTGAGACAGATTGTGTGATCCCTATGCCTACAACTTCCAAATGGAAATGCTGGAAGCCTAATGAAGATCAAAGCTAGAGATAAACATCTAAGAGTCATCAATTTAGAAATAATATTTACAGCCTGAGACTGGCTGAGATCATCAAAAGAATGAGTCTGGGTGGGAGGAAAAGTGGTCCAGTCCAAGCCCTGGGCAATCGGACAATTAGAAGTTGGCCAGCAGAAGGAGATCCAGCAAAGGAGACACAGAAGTGACCACTGAGGTGGAAGAAAAACCAAGACAAGTGTGGAGTGGAGGGAGTCAAGGGAATAATAAGACATTTCTGAGGGCCTGAGTAAGAAACTGAGAATGTCCCTCTGGTATTGTCATTACCGTTGGCGTCGACACTTTGGAAGTGATTAGTGATTTGACCTGTTCTGTGGAATGGTAGAGGTAAAAGCAAGACTAGAGTAGTTGAAAAGAAAATAAGAAAAAAAAAGAGAAAAAAGGGAGTAGATACAGCAAATATTAAAAACAAAAAAACCTACAAAAACTTTTGAAAAAAGAAGAGGGATGGAAGAGGGTAGCTAGAAGAAGATATGGGGGTCCAGGGTAGCTTCTGAAAATAGGAGATACTAGAATTCACTTGTAAGTTGATGGGTAAGATCTAGTGGCAGGGGGGTAATGATGACTCAGGAGAGAGGGGAGAGGGCTGCTGGGGAATGTCTAGAGATGAGGTATGGCAAGGGGTTGTACACATGGACTCAAGCCACACCAAAGTACTATGACTCTGTGATTTTGGACACGTTACTGTACCTCATCTTCCTCATCTGTAAAACTGGGGTTCTTCCTACCTCTCGGGGCTGTTGTATGGTTACATGAGTTAATATATAAAGTACTAAGGACTAAGCTTGTCTCATAGTGGCCACTGTATAAGGCTGTTTCTTTCTTGTGACTGAGAAGGGATGGGATCCAGTGCACAGGCTGGCACAGACACCTCCTCCACTGCAGTGGGCACGAGTGCAGGCAGAAGGATAGATCTGGTGATGGGAATATATGAAAGTTGTCTTCATATTTCTTTTGTTTTCTCAGTCAAATAAGAAACTAAGAAGGAAAAAAAGAAATGTTGGTGTTTGGAGGTGAGAGGAAAAAGTGTGAAATAGTCATCTTGGAGAATGGGCAAGTGAATTCCCCAGGGAAATGTGATAGGACTGGCAGGCAGCCCTATGGGCCCACCTGAGATGTAACATCATAAATTTAAAGTGAGACAGGCTGAGGGGGTTGTGTTTTCCTCCAGCCACATTCAGCTGCTTGGGTTCAGGCATGGGTGGTAGACTAGCGTAGGCAGAGAGATTTAACCAGCAGCAAATTTTGCTAGAAGAGTTCAGTGGCGGAGGGATGTGGGAAGGGAGGTGGTTGACTGTGTGTCAAGGAAGTGATTAAAGATGGACCAGGTAAGGACACCTGGGTAGGTCAGTTGGTTAAGCATCTGCCTTCAGCTCAGGTCATGATCCCAGAATCCTGGGATTGAGCCCCGCCTTGGGCTTTTTGCTCCATGGGGAATATGCTTCTCCCTCTACCTACCACTCCCCCTACTTGTTCTCTCTCTCTCAAATAAATAAATGAAAATCTTAAAGAAAAAAAAAAAAAGATGAATCAGGCAAAGGGTTCACAGTAATACAAACTCCCACAGTAACACAAGTAAGTCCTGGGGATATAATGTACGGTATGGTGACTATAATTAACAATACTGGGATCCCTGGGTGGTGCAGCGGTTTGGTGCCTGCCTTTGACCCAGGGCGCGATCCTGGAGACCCGGGATCGAATCCCACATCGGGCTCCCAGTGCATGGAGCCTGCTTCTCCCTCTGCCTGTGTCTCTGCCGCTCTCTCTTTCTCTCTCTGTGACTATCATAAATTAAAAAAAAAAAAAAAAGTTTAAAAAAAAAAAAACAATACTGTATTGCATACTTGAAAGTTATTATGAGAGTAGATCTTAAATATTATCACCACAAAAAAAATAGTATTTATGGGCACCTGGGTGACTCAGTCGGTTAAGCATCTGCCTTTAGCTCAGAGTCCTGGGATCAACTCCCTTGCCAGCCTCCTTGCTCTACAGGCAGTCTTCTCCCTCTTCCCTCCTCCCACTCATTTTCTCTCTCTCTCTGTCTCTCTCTCTCTCAAATAAATAAACTCTTAAAAAATAGGATTTATGGAATGCCTGGGTGGCTCAGCAGTTGAGTGTCTGCCTTCGGCTCAGGGCGTGATCCTGGAGTCTTAGGATGGAGTCCCACATCGGGCTCCTTGCATGGAGCCTGCTTATCCCTCTGCCTGTGTCACTGCCTCTCTCTCTCTCTGTGTCTCTCATGAATAAATAAAATCTTGAAAAAAATAGTCTTTATGCGAGGAGATGGAAATGTTAACTCACCTTATTGGGGTAACCATTTTGCAATATATATGTGTATCAAATCATCACATTGTGTCCCTTAAATATATGTTGACATATGTTATATGTCAATAATATCCCAGTAAAGCTGGAGGGGAAATAAAGATGGACCAGGGACTCTAATTAAAGAGAATCTGAAGAAGAAGTTGGATAGAGAAAAAAGTATGAGGTCACTGGAATTTGGAGAAAACTATCAGGGATCATCACAACTATTTGATGGCTTTCCTGACTTTCCTCCTGCAGACAGAAACTGGCCATAGACTAAAAAGAACGTATCTTCATTTTTAAAGCACTATAAAATCACTTTCAGCTGCCTTTTCCTTCCACAAACCTAAACGGGTTGTACTTGATGGAATGATTGTGACAATATGATACTGGTCCCCTAGGAACACAAAGGTAAAGCCCTTGAGTTTTCAGCTCTCATCACTGAACTGTTGACCACTGACCACTACCACCTACCAAGGACAACTTCTACTTGACCTGCAATAAGCTCAGTTAATTCCTCCCCCTTAAAGTATAGAGCTGTATAACCCAGCAATCTCACTTCTCAGTATATATCCAAAGAAAGCAAAAAGCATTATTCCAAAGAGATATCTCTACTCCGGTGTTCATAGCCACACACCTCACAATAGCCAAGGTATGGAAACAACCTACATGTCCACTGACAGATGAATGGATAAAGAAGATGCGATACACATACAATAGAATATTATTCAACCTTTAAAAAGAAGGAAATCCTATCATTTGCCACATGGATGAAACCGAAGGACATTATGCTGAGTGAAAGAAGTTCGACAGAGAGAGACAAATACTACATGGTAGTACTTATAGGTGGAATCTAAATTAAAAAAAAAAAAAGTCTAACTCATAAAAACAGAAAGTAGAAAAGTGGTTGCCAGGGGCTACAGCATGGAGAAAACAGGGAAAGATTGGTAAAAGGGTACAAACTGTCAGCTCTAAGATGAATAAAGTCTAAAGGTCTAATGTATAACATGGTGACTACTACAGATGATAACACTGTATTGTATCACTAGGATTTGCTACGAGAACAAAGCTTAAATGTCCTCACACCAAAAAAGTAAATATGTCAGGTGATGGCTGTGTCAATTAATCCAATGGTGGGAACTCTTTTACAATGTTATGCATCTACCAAGTCACCAAAATGTACACTCTAAATACAATTTTATTTCTCAACTATATCTCAATAAAGTCAGAAAAAATAGGGAACCCTTCGTGGATCAGCAGTTGAGGGTCTGCCTTTGGCTCAAGGCATGATCCTGGGGTCCTGGGATCAAGTCCCACATCGGGTTCCCTGCATGGAGCCTGCTTCTCCCTCTGCCTGTGTCTCAGTCTCTCTCTCTCTCTCTCTCTCTCTCTCTCTCTCTGTCTCTCTCTCTCTCTTTCTGTATCTCTCATGAATAAATAAAGTCTTTTCAAAAAAAAGTCAGAAAAAATAAGGCATAGAACTAAAAATAATGAAAAGGACCTCAAAAAGTCAGGCTGCACATCAGCAAGCCATGGCCAACAAATTGATCACTACCTTCGTGAGATGATTTGAATGACATTGCTTAGATCAACATGTCTCATAATCTCTCCCACACTCACCCACCCTGGTAGAGCCTTCCATCTCCTCCTCCCTGTCCTGAAATGCCCAACATGAGATGTTTACTCCACATCAGAGGAGTATTCTCTTGGAGGATTCCTTTCATACTGGGAAGGAAAGAAGGGCCCCAACTGCCATGGGAGATGAGAAAGGAAAGCCTTCCCCTTATACCACCAACCCCACCCTTCAACACAAGGGAACTTAAAAGGTTTACTATTTTGTCACTTTTAGTACCTGAGGAATCATATTGCAAGCCTGAGGAGATAGATAGCTCTAGAAAAAGGATGTTTCAGGAACTGTGTTGAGAAGACAGGAGGAAGACAAGCCTTACTGGAGTGAGGCTTTTAGTATAACCTTATTTCCTCCTTATCTTTGTCAACCAGAGAATTTTCTTATTTTGTAGGAGCCTATAATCATCTTGTAGCTGTTAAACACCTGTAATAGGATGTCACCGGTACCCTGCTGCAATTTTCTGTGGAACGATCAGTAACAAAAAGATATGATCACCTTTCCAAATATTACCAAAGTAATGTATTTTATTGCAGTTTGACCCAGAAAGGTGGAAAAGTACTGCATAAAAGAAAAGATGATCTTGTCCTCTGTTGTATCACCAATGATGAGCACAGTGCTTGGCCATCAGCAGTGTTCAAAAAGTATTTGTTGAACAGATGGACAGGTGAATGAATGCATAAACAATGAACTAAATGCAGGTTTTTAACAATGGGGTACATCTAAAGAAACACAGAGTAACAATTAATAAACAATTAGTAAAACATTCTCCAAATAATCTTGCAGCAAGCACAAAGGCAAAATATAAGAACAACAGGTGTGGAGGTCACTTGATGGAATGAGCACTGAGTGCTAGATGCCACTGATGAATCACTAAATTCTATCCCTGAAACTAATAATACACTATATGTTAGCTAAATTGAATTTAAATCTAAAAAAATTTTTAAAAAGAACAATAGGTACAAAACAAACCGGAGTTGTATACATTAATTTTCCGTTCATAAAAACTAAAGAGAGGGCAGCCTGGGTGGCTCAGCGGTTTAGCGCCACCTTCGGCCCAGGGCATGATCTTGGAGACCCGGGATCGAGTCCCACGTCAGGCTCCCTGTGTGGAGCCTGCTTCTCCCTCTGCCTGTATCTCTGCCTCTCTCTCTCTCTTTCTCATGAGTAAATAAATAAAATCTTAAAAAAAAAAAAAACTAAAGAGAAAGTCATCTGTATTTCAGCCAGTCTTTCAACTAGTTACACCCAAGAGCAACAATGATGTCATGAACAGCTCTAAACACAGAGGGCAATGATATGAAATAAATATTCAACAAATAATTGTGCCAAAAACCATAAGGAGACCACTGATCCAAAGAACTGAATCTAAAGGAAGAACTCAAAATAAAATAAAATAAAATAAAATAAAATAAAATAAAATAAAATAAAGAACTCATTCAAATTATACTCCCATGTTGTATTTAAAGGTTACAGGGTAGTGCTTTCTGATTTTGGTAATTCTGTTAAACGCCAAATTTTATTTTCGCCTATTTGAATCCTAAATAAGCATGCAGACCAATGTAAAACACACACACACACACACACACACACAAGAAAAAAGGGGCACCCCCGGTGGCGCAGCGGTTTAGCGCCGCCTGCAGCCCAGGGTCTGATCCTGGAGACCCAGGATCGAGTCCCGTGTCAGGCTCCCTGCATGGAGCCCGCTTCTCCCTCTGCCTGTGTCTCTGCCTCTCAGTCTCTCTCTCTCTCTCTCTCTCTCTCTCTGAATAAATAAATTTTTTTAAAAATACTTATTTAAAAAAAAACAAACACACATGCACACACACACACAATTATTTCATATTAAAATAACACAGAAAAAGAAAATAAAAATGAACCTCTATAAGAAGGAATTGGTCTTGGTTTACCAGATATAACAGACACCAATAATAGTGATCAAAGACTTAAAAATTCTATTTCTCCTGAGAATCTCCAAAAAACACTGCAGTCCTGGTAAGAAAGGTTCACAGAGTTCAGCCTGAAAATTTCTTCAAGTTGTGTCTGTCACCTGGAATGGAAAGTACATCCTCACAACTAATGCTTCCTTATTCCCAGGATGACTTGACACGGATTACTTCATAACACCAAGGATTCGCAGTGACACTAACAGCAATCAAGTGGGCAATAATGACAGTTGAGTAACCACCTCTAGTGACAGACAACAAATCCTCCCACCACTTCACACTATTCCCACTCCCAAGCACGACACACATTACATAAACTCCCTTTCGCTCTTGCTGAACCAGCACTAGCTAAGGGTGTCCCTCTGCACTCAGGATGCCCAGTCTGGCATTGAGTGAGCTCCCTGGTCATGGACCTAATGGATTTTTTTCATAGTCTTCTTACTAAGATCAAGTCACATGTTGGCATGGCCACCGTTGAGAATTCTGACACCTAACAACAGTGAAAACCTGACAGGTGTCCGCCAAAAAACCGAAACAGGTTTTTGCAAAACACCCGCCAAAAACAGGTGTTTGCAACAGGGATGCAGACGTGGTTCGATGTCTCATTGTTGGGCTTGATGTGAACTGAAACTATAACACAAAAACTGTAAAACATCAAACAGAGATGTCAGGTAAGTGCCATACAGCTAAGAGATGCTCAATGATATCAAGCAGGAAGTGTGTCCACAGCTTCCACAGAGAAATGTCCTATTGCAAGTGGCAGGAAGAAAAAAAGATATGTCTAAAAAAAAAAAAAAAAGATATGTCTAGACAGTATCCTCTTTAATCCAATTTCACCTGTCTAGATACTCTGACAAAATCTCTTAACTGCTGTTTTATAACCCATAACAATACTTCGAACTTACACGGGGCTTTTCTTCAGAGGAGCTCAAAATGCTTTGCAGGCATTATCCTCTAAGCTTACACTGTCAGCTAAACAGAAAGCAAGCCTGATAAACTCTGTTTTACTTACAGCCCTCACAGCTGGTGATATAACTGCCTTGAGTGCTTAAATACCATAACAGAGCCTCAAATGGGTTTGTTGAGCCCAGAATTTTTGACTCTCTAGAACAGGCCTGTTGTATTTGTTGCAAACACTTCTGCCTAAGTTCACCAAAACCAAGAGTTTTACTTTTGTTCAGGACCAGAACTGTGAGTTAATTCCCAATGAATCCAAACAGAACATATATATGGAAGAAAAATTACCCCACGATCATGGCCTGAATAATCTGACTCTGCTCCAAAGTCCGGTTTGGACCTACCAAAGGTCTTCAGTTTCTCTCATTCCATTTTTATCACAGTTTAGACATTTTTAGATTTCCAGAAGCTACAGATGTTGCTAGCATTCCCAGAGTATTACTAATGAGGGGAATCTTGGTTGAGAATACATGATCCCGGGCAGCCCTGGTGGCTCAGCAGTTTAGCGCCACCTTCGGCCCAGGGCGTGATCCTGGAGACCAGAGATGGAGTCCCATATCGGACTCCCTGCATGGGGCCTGCTTCTCCCTCTGCCTGTGTCTCTGCCTCTCTCTTTCTCTCTCTCTCTCTCTCTCTCTCTCTCTCTCTCTCTGTGTGTGTGTGTGTGTGTGTCTCATGAATAAATAAATAAAGTCTTTAAAAAAAAAGAGAGAGAGAATACATGATCCCAATAATGGAGACAGGAAGAATTTCAACAGTAATACTTGTACTCAACGTAACCTGTCTCTCCCTGTTTTACAGGAAGAAGAGCATCTTACCTATACACTCTGTCTCTTTGGAAAAGTAATCATCAATTTGAATCATCATCTTTTAAGTGTCAAACTTTTCTTTTTAGTGGCCCTTTTCTTTCCTTTACAATGTTTAAAATTAAATCTAAGGTAAATTAGGGCACATGAAGAAGAGAAAGAATATCATGGAAAAAACAGGGCAGATGCTGAGTACATATTAGCCTTTCTCCCACTTCCCCCTTAAAGGGAGTCGCTTGGACACATCCCAGTAGCATATTTCTAAAAGAAGAAACATTTGGGGGCACCTGTGTGGCTGAGTCGATCAGATGTCCAACTCTTGGTTTCAGCTCAGGTCATGGAGCCCCACGATGAGTTCCGCACGCTCAGGGGAAGTCTGCTTTAGATTCTCTCAACTTCTCCCTCTGTCCCTTGCCCACCACCCCCACCCTGCTTGCATGCTCACTCCCAGATAAATAAATAAATAAAATCTTCCAAAAAGACAAAAAATAGCTTTTTCCTCTGGGCTGCCAACATGCCATCCAGACAGAGGAAGACCCGGAAACTTTGGGGCCACATGAGCCATGGCCACGGCCGCATCGGCAAGCACCGGAAACACCCAAGAGGCCAGGGGAATGCTGGTGACATGCATCATCACAGGATCAACTTCAACAAATATCACCCAGGTTACTTTGGAAAAGTCGGTATGAGACATTACCACTTAAAGAGGAACCAGAGCTTCTGCCCAACTGTCAACCTTGACAAAGTGTGGACCTTAGTCAGTGAGCAGACACAGGTAAACGCTGCCAAAAACAAGACTGGAGCTGTTCCTATTATCAATGTGGTGCGATCAGGCTACTACAAAGTTTTGGGAAATGGAAAGCTTCCAAAACAGCCTGTCATGGTGAATGCCAAATTCTTCAGTAGAAAAGCTGAGGAGAAGATAAGGGGTGTTTGGGGCGCCTGCGTTCTAGTAGCTTGAAGCCACATAGGGGGAGGTTCATTAAATGCTAACAAGTGAAAAAAATAAAAAGACAAAAAATAAATAAAATAAAAGAAGAAATATTTGTTGGCATGTGTTTTCCTGGCAATTTCTATACAAATATAATCAAAAGCCATCATAACAATATGGTTTCCACACTTAACTATCACTAAATGAAACAATGGGGATGGCACTGCTTTTATTTTCCAGACCTTTTTTTTTTTAACTTGGACATCAAAATGGATACAAAACTGGAAAGCCAGGAAAGAAAAAATTAAACTTGTTTTGAGGATATGAAACAAATCTCCAGCAGATGGCTCTCTGGTATCATAAGGGATGCAGGAGCCCCAGAAGCATCTGAAGTCCTTCATGTCCACCAAATTCAGCAGCTCACAATGTAAAGCTGACTCAAAATTTATGGAATTACATGACATTTCTAAAATCTTAAGTATTGCTGCCAATTCAGTGCTTTCACATTTTCTCATGTAACATTGGATATGTACAATAGAATATATATACAATATTTACTTTATTAAGCCTAATAATGAATTGAATCCCAGAGAATTTAAGAATTGGAATATTCCAGGGTACCTGGGTGGCTCAGAGGTTGAGCATCTGCCTTTGGCTCAGGTCATGGTCCTGGGATGGAGTCCTGCATCCTGCATCAGGCTCCCCAGAGGGAGCCCTGCCTCACTCTCCCTCTGCCTATGTCTCTGACTCACTCTTTGTGTCTCTCATGAATAAACAAATAAAATCTTTAAAAAAAAAAAAAAAGGTGATAACAACAAAAAGCAGGACAAGTCAAGTAGCAAGCACATCAATTAAACAAGATAATGGTCCTAAAACCATCCACTCCATCATTCATCATTTACCCAATGCCTGGAACCCACATGCCAATGCGGATACAAGATAGAAAGACCTGACTCTGCCCACCTGCCCTGAAGGAGGTCTAGAAAACTCATTTAAGGGGATCCCTGGGTGGCGCAGCGGTTTGGCGCTTGCCTTTGGCCCAGGGCGCGATCCTGGAGACCCGGGATCGAATCCCATGTCGGGCTCCCGGTGCATGGAGCCTGCTTCTCCCTCTGCCTGTGTCTCTGCCTCTCTCTCTCTCTCTCTCTCTCTCTCTCTCTCTCTGTGTGTGTGTGACTATCATAAATAAATAAAAATTAAAAAAAAAAAGAAAGAAAGAAAACTCATTTAAGAGCACAAACTGATGATCAGCTGCTGGGAAGATAGACTCTTTTTGGGTGTCCATACTAGTAAAAATGAAATGGCACCCTCTCTAATTTTTTCCCACTCATTTTCCTCTTTTCCTTTATAATTCCTTTCACTATTTCTTTTTTTTTTAAGATTTTATTTATTTATTCATTAGAGACCCAGAGAGAGAGAGACAGAGAGAGAGGCGGAGACACAGGCAGAGGAAAAAGCAGGTTCCATGAAGGAGCCCAATGTGGGACTCGGATCCTGGGACTCCAGGACCATGCCCTGGGCCAAAGGCAGGCGCCAAACCGCTGAGCCACCCAGGGATCCCCCCTTTCACAATTTCTTATATTGTGACAAAACATGAGAGGCTCCTAACTCTGGGAAATGAACAAAGGGTAGTGGAAGGGGAAGTGAGGGGGGGATGGGGTGACTGGGTGATGGGCACTGAGGAGGGCACTTGATGGATGAGCACTGGGTGTTATATGTTGGCAAATCAAACTTCAATAAAAAATTTTTTAAAAATGAAATGGGATAGGTAAACATGTGGACTGCCAACACTTAAATAAGAATATGTCACATAAAAATCAACATTTTTAGCTTATCCTGAAAAACTTCCAAGATCTGGCATCACTGAGCTCACATACTCCTCCTGGCAACAATATGAGCAAGATGTGTCCAGATCAGAGGGAGTATGTGCAGTAGTACCACACTTACCAATCCCTACTGTCTTAGGCACCTTCCTCTTTGCTTACTTATATTGTCTACCTGGCCACCCAAGGTTGCATGGAGAAGATGTGAATATTTCATTCCAACTATTCATACATAGTATTAAATGATAAATGATACATGGTTTTAATTGATAAATGATCTTAAAAATCATATTTATTATGCATTTACTCCAGGTCATGCAAGCATTTACTACACAAAAATCTCATTCTATTCTTACAATAAGAGATAGGAATATAAATAGCCCTACTTTACACAGATAGGAAAACTGAAGTCTAAGGAAATTAAACAATTTGGTCAAGATCACAATGCATATTCATGACAGAGCAAAGATTTAAATACACGCATGTCCATGCAAGTCCAGCAGAACTATTTTCCACTAGTCTATACTGCTCTTCAGTGGGGACTGGGTGGTCTGAGAGGCTTCATAAAGGAGGATGAGTTTGAGCTGAACTGTTTCTATTTCTCCTTCCTATCCTCTTTTAACTTCATAGCTTTCTGTTATAGAGCACAGAGCACTAACTATTATTTATTACAAAATGCGATAATGTCTATTTTCATACAGGTTTATTTCTTGTAGAGTGAGAACAGTGTTATACTGCCTAGACACGAATCATGCCATGCTTTTAACAAACATGGGATTTTCCTTTGAGGGTGGGGTGGTGTCAATCATGATAGTTGTCTGGCTGTCAATTGCCTAGGGATTAAACCTACAAAGCAGGGCAGATAATATGTATGTGGGAATAGGGATTCCCTCCCTGGTGGTGGTCCCTAGAGGAAATTTACATCTTGCTCTTGGCTCTTCCATGTTGGGGTAGGGATGAGGAGGACAAAAGGAAGTTATCCTCTGTATAGGAAACAAGCCAAAGCTGAGAAGCCAGAAAGCCTAGCAAGGTGCTTGAAAACTGTTCTAGTACTTTGGATATAGAATATAAAAAAAACTTCTCAGAGTGTGGAATGGGTCAGGACCTGGGAGCCCTGAGAACTTTTTAGCTAAGATAAGATAAGAGAAATTTGTATGTTGTGAGTCTAATTCACTTTGTGTTTCTATTATTTTCTTGGTTTATTTGCTTTGTGTTCCCTCAGGTTTGAGCCAAGTATTTTTTTTTTAATTTCTACTAATTTCAATTGAAATAAGTGACAGGGTTTTCACTTATGTTCGAGCTGGAGTTTTAATAGGATATAGGACCCCTCAGGGAACACGTGAAGCAGATACCCTGAGAAAACTGAGGGATCAATGTCAGGCCTTTTGCCCACCTCCTTCTCATAATAAAGCATTGGAAATTCTTTACACATTTTTTATAGAAAAAAATGTCCATAAAGTATTTTGTTTGGAGATATCAAACAATGTAAAAGGAGGTAATATGGCTGAAGAAGAAAAGGCACTGGTAAATTTAAGCCAAATCAAAGTAACTCTTTCAAGACGTTTGCAATGTTTCCAAGTGTGAACATTCTTAAAATCTTGTAAGGCCATTCAAATTGATGCATTATATTTTTATCCTAATCTTTTCCTTTGGGGTTATGTATACATTTAAGTGATAAGAGGTAGTCTGATGTCAAAACAACTTCATGATTATGAAATCAGCCTGATAATGCTCAGTTGATAATATCCTTATGTTATTTTATACACTGTTAAGGTTTGTGATTGTTTGTATTCCAAAGCAATAAAATTATCATGTTCACACTAGTAGAAGAACAGTTATGCCTAGCCTCGAGAAAGCATGCCTGTTAAAAATGCCTTAATTTTCTGCAAACATCTAAAATGCCTTTGAGGTTTCAAACCACAGCCTATCATGTGGTTATAAGCCACATTTGCTTCAACAACTACACAAAATCACCAAACATAGAAAGCCCCATTTGGACCAGTCCTCACAAGGATTCTCAACCTTGGAGTACGAGCCCAGATGAATTACTCAAAACCAATCCTTTTGCCTGGGTTCTGAACATTCTCCTCAAGAGAGACATGGTGCAGTTTCCTATAAATCAAGTATTTGTTAGCCTGAGACTGAGCATGTGGTTGCCTCTTCTACATTGAAAAGCAGTTGCTTCTGTTATTAAAAACTATTCTTGGGGCACCTGAGTGGCTTAGTTGGTTAAGCGCGTCAGACTCATGACTTCATTCATCTCAGGTCACAATCTGAGGGTTGTGAGATCATCAGGCTCAGTGGGGAGTCTGCTTCTCTCTCTTTACCTCTCTCTCCTCTCTCCTGCTCTCTCTCCTGCTCTCTCTCGCTCTCTCTCTCAAATAAATAATCTTTCTTAAAAATTATGAAAGAGGAACGCGTGGGTGGCTCAGTGGTTGAGTGTCTGCCTTCAGCTCAGGGCATGATCCTGGAGTTTCGGGATCGAGTCCCACATCGGACTCCCTGAGTGGAGCCTGCTTCTTCCTCTGCCTATGTCTCTGCCTCTCTCTCTCTCTCTCTCTCTCTCTCTTTCTGTGTCTCTCATGAATAAATAAAATCTTTTTTTTTTAGAAGTTATCATTACATTTATTAACACTTAGCTGGTAAGGGAGACTAACATTAAACTGACCAGGGACTCGACATAGTGGGATCACAGTGATGGAAAGTGCCTAGAATTTTCTGAGGTTCTGGATCACGGGAGAAAAATCCCTTGTGCACAGATGTTTCTAAATGGGTGTTAAATAAACTAATTCACCGTTTCCCATAAAAGGGACACTGATTATACATGTCAGGCCTCATGGCTGGAGCGGATTTTATTTCTGTAGCCCAGACACCGATAGGTTTACTCTCTCAAGGGGAGCGCTCAGTGGCGAGGCGACTCCCGACCCGAAGAGGGCTGAGGCATCCGGTACTTGGACAGGTCCAGGTTGAGGTCTAAGAAGGTGTACGGGGTGTAGTCGTGGTGCTGGAGGTTCCTGTACGTGATGTTGTCGAATGGCTCGGCTTGAGCAGGCTCCGGTGTGTTGTCCTGCTCTTGCAGGCCTGGCGCCGCGTCTTCAGCCGTCCCGTCCTTCCCCTCAGGCTCCAGACCTGTGGTCTTCTGCTTGAACACACCTGCATCAGGGGCAGGAACTGGCTTTGGATGTTGCAGTGGCATCTGATCTTCCAAAACCTCCTGTTTAGCCTCCAAGACTCCTCCCGTTACCTGCTTCCCCACATTTTCCTTGTCGGGTAGGGGAAATGCCACCTCCCGGTCACCTTCCAGTACTTGCTTTTCAAAATGTCTTTCTCTGGATCAAGAGATGCCTGCAGCTGTCCTGCCGCTCTGGTTCTTTCTGTCAATTGCACAGGTGCTGGGCTGACATCTGGCTGTGTAGACAATCCTGACTTTGTGGGGTCAGGGAAGGTTTTTTTAACTTCAAGTGGCTTTTGGCTTTCTTGATCTTCTTCACTGGATCTAAATATTTTCTCCATTTGTTTTTCCTTTATATTTTGCTTCACAATCTCTTTATCTGCTTGTAACTTGGGGGTTGTAGCTTTTGGTTTAGCATCTTTTCTGTCCTCTGATGGCTTCACGGTGGGCCCTTTCTTCTTTCCCTGACAGGGTCTCTCTGAAGGGCTGAGATCTGGCTGCACTTGCTGTGACCGGATCTTCTCTCTTGCTGCTGTTGCAATTTTGGAGGCTCTACTTTCAGGGGAACGGGGGGCCTGTGGTGTTGGAAGCCCTTCTTTGCCCCTGCTCATCATCTGAGGATCAACCTTGGAGGCATCACCCTCTTCGTCAGACTCTGAATCCGAGGAGGAGTCTGAACTGGAGGAGCTGGACGAAGATGTTGAAGATGACGAAGATGATGATGAATCATTTGTCCTTCCCTTGCTCTCCTGAGGAACTTTTGAATCCGAACCCTGTTTTCTGAATGGAGGCAGAACTTTTTGAGGAAACTCTACCAAAGTCTTTCTTGATAAAAACTCTGGAAGCCCTTCATCTGTGAATGGCATGCTATCATCGGGACTGGTGCTAGGGCTAGCTGCCACCCTGCCTCAATTCACAATTGACGGGTAACAACTGGGTGAAGACAAGTTTTTAGACAATTCGGCTGCTGTTGGGGTGGCCAGTGGCCTGCCCCTCTCCTTTCGTTCGACTACTTTTTTTGGTGGACTTTGCTTCTTGGGATTTGGTGGCAGTCCCTTTTCGCTCTTCCCTGATTCTGCACAGAGAGAAACCGTGGAAGCAAGTCCTCGAAATACTCGTGCTTCGAGGAGCATAATCTTCAGCGCCGCGGACCGTCCTTCCCGCAGCACAAGTGACGCCGCCCTGACAGCGACACCGGGGACGCCCGCCAAATAAAATCTTTTTAAAAAGCTATGAAAGAATCTATTCTTAAGAAATAGTTTATCTAACTAAAAAGCTAAATTAGCAAATTATGCTTGATTACATGTCTTTAAACTGATTGCTAGTGTGGTATACATGGTATCTATTCAACATCCTTTACAATGTTTTCTACATTTTTAGGTTTGTCATCAATTATTTTTTTATAAATATTAATAGAACAATGAGTGTATATGTATACAAATATATACACCTACACACACACACACACACACACACACACACACACACGACTCACAAACATATCAATTCCTTATTTCTCTAAACTGAGGCAAAGCTCTCATTCCTAATTCTCAGAGTTCTTTTTTTTTCCGTAATTTGTTGTGTGATACTTTCCCACTTTCTACATTGTATTTCTGTTATTTATATATGTCTTAACTCTTCTACTAACTTTTATGCAAGATCCACTCCCATTTCTTCTTTTTTACTATCTGAATCACCAAATACTTGCTAAATGTGCACATAAATGAATGAACAGAAACTCTTAATATACATAAGGCTAAATCCTTTCCTCATCCTGAGCTATGACGTAAAATTTCATGTGTGTCTAAGGGTGAACTTTACTAAGCAGTACTAACTTTCTACTTTCTAGTGCTGAGCAACAAAGGTTCCAAAAAAAGGAAAACATCAGCTCTAGAATAATTTTTGCTTAATTGTGATTATACTGATAAATGAATTCCTTATGATAAGATAGCATACTAGAAAACTTAGAGTGAGTATCAGTTATCTTTCTTCAACAGCAGAATTTGTAAGCAAAGCTATAGGGTAATACATCATAAGAATGATTTTAAATATTTCTGAAATACCACTGGCTATGTGAGCATTAGTACCAAACCTGGGATAACCATTCTCTTGCTAAGTAATTGACTGTACTAACATACGGTACTTAAGAACAGAGATCTATCATAAATACCAGAAAAAGGATGATGACTTCAGGACAAAACAACAAAGTGACTTACTATAAGAGGTAATCAATTACTGAAATCACCAGCAAGTCTGTGTTTTGTAATCTGTCATGTAATATATATGAAAATGATGCAAAGATAAAAACAAGTTAAAAAAATGGCTCATCCTTGCCTTGGCAATCATGTGAGATGTTTTCCTGTGTTCTTGTTAATGGTCATAAAATTATTAATTTTTATTAAATTTCCATTGCTTTTGCCAGAACAAGCATGGAGGGGAGAATTCAGCATTTAATCTGCCAAATCAGGTCATCACTAATAATCAAACCAAGGGCATATTCCATCAAATACTCTTCTCCTCATCCTCCCCATTTGTATATCATGAAATCCAACTCATTTCCAAGAACAAAGGCCAAAACTTGTACCCATCCCCCATCCTTAACACAATTAGAGCAAACATCCCTAACCTCTTACTGTAATATCACAAGTAATGGTGGACAACAGTTCAAATTCACTCCTTACTTGATCTTTCTTATTATATTTCACTGAGCAGCACCCAAAGGTAAATCATATAAACTGAGGTTCATAAATATGGTGTCAAGATGACATTTTGAATATTCTGTCTCATTTATCCATTCTAGCTGCCTCCTGAGTGGAAAAGTTACATGAGAATTGAGAAAATAACAGGAGTGCATACCAGGAAAGGAGTGCATACCAGGAAGACCAAAAACATTGATTTTGTGAATAAAATGCAAGTAAAAAGCAAACACTTCTCTCATAAACTCTATACAAGTTCTTAAGTACCCTCAATGGAGCTATTAAAGAAAAACATCTCTGACATTTTTCCACAATGCCACTTAAAGAATGCACATCCCAATTCATTTCTGATTGACCAATAAAAAAATAAAGCATCTTGACTTCAGTAGCAACTATGAGGCCGCCAGACTGAAAGAAGAATCATTCAGTCATCTGAATAAAGATATGCTTTTCCAACATGACTCTCTTCTGAAATTCCTACATTATCAGCAGAGAGAATCCTAGGACAAAGAGAACTAAGAATTCCAAATAAGAAAGGAGAGAGAACACCACTATTTCTGCAGCAGAAGAAATTAAAAAGAGTTACAAATATATAATGGAAATGCTCTCAGAGGACTGTAGAAAACATCCATGAAATTAAATACACATACACACACACACACACACAAACACACACACACACACACACACACACACACACAATCACCAAGGCAGGAAAATGGATGTCACCAAAATAGATTAAATAACAAACAACACGACAATGACGGCTTTCTGCCCTATGTGTGCTGCCTGGCTGGAAAAAGATGTCAAAAATGCAATTTTGAAACCTAAATATAAGGACAACTAAAATGATCTTCAAAAAAAACAAGGAAAAAAAACTTGTCAGGAAAGAAAAAAATTAAAGTTAAATGATCTATTTGGTCTTATTTTTAAAAAATCAAGATGCTAAAGAAAGGTTAAACATGACTTCCCTGTTGGACACTAAGAATTAAAAATCTGTTTAAAAAGGTAATGTTACATGCTTACCTATATCATACATTGTAAGTTAAAAAAAAAACAAAAAACATGGTAATTCTCCAGCAAGTCAATTACTGTGAGTTTGTTTGATAAACCCCATGATGAATGGGCCTTTGGAAACATGAGGAAATGGGAACTGTCTGGGATACTGGCACTAGATTATACAGCCCCAACACTCAGCCTATTTACAGAAAGACATGAAGTAGGATCAGTCACATCAAGAATTCACCTTCTCCAGCCCAGGGATCCTGGTATTTCTTCTTCTCTTACAGAAGAGCAATAAGTTAACCCAGAGCAATCTTGAGAGAATCCAAGCAAATTCATGATGTTCCCAAGTCTGTCTGGTCAGCATCATGACGAGTACCAAGCAGTCTCCCATTTCCCATTAGCAGGAAGGCTCAGATACTGAATTTCAACCATTAAGGGAGGAAGTCTAGGGGTGTGAGTAA
This sequence comes from Vulpes lagopus, assembly GCF_018345385.1. Classification (NCBI taxonomy): domain Eukaryota; kingdom Metazoa; phylum Chordata; class Mammalia; order Carnivora; family Canidae; genus Vulpes; species Vulpes lagopus. Next base: position 39,980,515 of record NC_054829.1, on the reverse strand, counting down.
GGATTACCAAATCCTAATCTCAAGAAATCTTTGTTTTTGAACTCTTACCTCTCGCATGTACTTAGATCCTAGTACTTGGTACAATAAACCCACAATTGATTTTTTTTCTGAATATTGAATTATTAAAGCAATAACCTGCCACCCTACAGAATTATTGTTACAATTTTGCAGCACAGATAAATTTCTATCTTCTGTGGGAGTACAAGAGAGCCTAAAATAAGTTTGATTTATTTAGAGTAAATAGATATCCTCAATTGGATTTCTAAAATACAGAAAGCAGAGATGGCTCAGGTGGATGAATAACCAACTCTTGGTTTCAGCTCAGACCATGGTCTCACGTGCCATGGGATAGAACCTACCAGGAGCTCCAAGCTCCAAGGGGAATCTGCTTGAAGATTCTCTCCCTTGCTCCTCCCCTGACTTCTGCATACACATGTACTCGTGCGCTCTCACTCTGTCTCTAAAATAAATGGATCTTTAAGAAAAAAAAGCAAGCAGAACTTCTTTAAGTTCTTCAAGAAATATTGAAAGACCTAGTCCAATTGTTATTAGGGTTAAAATATTCTAAAGACAGTTAACCCAGATAAAAAAATTCCAAGCAAATTTTCATAAGTAATCAGATATTGTTAAGTTCTCATTTTGGAGCAGAGAAATACATTAATATTCACCAAAAAAGGATATCAATCTACACAGAGATCATGTCCAAATACTCATTTATGTGGTTATACATATGCAACTAACTTGCCATATCCTATTTTGAATAAAAAATTAGAAGACTTTTGTCATTTTTATATTTCAAATATGATAAATGCAGCCCAAGTAGAGTTATGCCTGAGATAAATATAATGCATTTTTTATCACCCTGAAAACCTGTATTCCCTAAAAAAAAAAAAAAAAAAAAAAAAAAAGGTACAGAGAAGTAGTGTATCAGGCAAAGTGACAGATAAACCATTATCCCTTCAAAAATCACACCACATTTTTGCTGACAAGGTAAAACACCTACCAAAATAGGCACACGGCAGTATGCACTTATAGAGGCAGAAACAGAAATGTAAAACACACCGAAACTTCTCCTGCTCTACCAATGCACATCTCTCAAGTGGGTGTTGCAGAGCCAGAGCACGTCCACCTTCAGAGCCCACTGGCAAACTTCTCATAAGCAGACCCCAGTTATGTACTGAGTTGCATCCCCACAAAAAAATATATACATATATATATATATATATTTAAATATATCCTGCCACACTTGTGAATATGACCTGACTCGAAAACAGGATATTGGCAGATATAATCTAGTTAAGATGAGGTGATTGGGATGAGTCCTAATACAGTGGATGGTGTTCTTGTAAGAGCAGGGAAATTTGGGCAGAGAGAACACTCAGGGATAAGAGCCAGGTGAGCATGGCGCCACGCATTGCAATTATGCTATCACAAGCAAAGAAACTCAAGAGGCCACCAGAAGCTGGAAGAAGCAAGGGATGATCCCCCTCTAGAGGCACTGGAAGGAGCATGGCCTTGCCTACACCTTGATTTCAGACTTCCAGCCTCCAAAACTACAGAAAAAATTTCTGTTGTTTTACGCCATCCAGTTTGCAGTATTTCACTACTGCAGCCCTAGAAAACACTAGACAGTGATTACGTTGTAGAAACGTTAAAAAGGAGACAAAGACAACAGGGTGCCAAGTAGATACAAATTGAGGTTCATTTGAGCCATTAATTATCCCTGAAAGGATAAATATTCAGAAATTTCCACAAAGGTTCTTACTTCTTGGTTGTCTGCTATCTAATAAATGCAAGTCGTGCCCATATCCCATTGAGAAAACTATTTCATTCTCTGGAGAAGTGCTTCTGTCCCCTAGTGGGAAAGAAGATACCAAAATAACATAGGAGTTTCATAAGATAATTAAATAAACACACATCTTTAACTGGAGAACTGGATGTCATCTGTTAACTCGTCATAGAGATTCAAACTTGAAAGGCCGGTAACCTGACATAGCACAAGCCATTGTTCTGGGTAAGAATAAACTATCTTCCTTTGGGTATAATCCTAGGATAGAATTTAAATCCTTCACCCAAACGCTCTCAAGGTGTGCTTACATTCCTGGGCAAGGTGGAATAACATGCACTGAAACTAGAGACCTCCAATACAATCAGGAGTCTAGCAGGCTTAACTGTTTAAATAAGCTAGTCCAGAGGAGTAGAGGCACCAGCATAAAACTAATCATGACATTATTAACGTACACTAATTAAACATAAATGGTACATCCTAGAATCTAGGAGAAAAAGTGTGCTCATTCAAACTCTTAAGCCCAAAAATGTAACAGAAAGAATATTTTTAAACCAAAAATGTCTTTCGTAAGCCTTGACGAGAATCATAATCTAGATCAAAAACTGACAAAATAGATTCTCAAAAAGAAGCTGGAACTGAACTGTGTAGAAGAAAAGCACTAAAACTCCAGGACATCTTAGGCAAGTCAAAAAAATTCTCACATATTTCAATGCAACTGCCATCATCTACTAAATTTAGAAAATTATTGCAGTTTCACAAGTATGGATTACTCACAAATATATTTTTTTTCCTCTGATTTAATGAGCCCTGCTGGGTAAAGCTGTCATCTCTAACTCAGGTTAATTTGGGGGAACCTGCTTTTTCCAGATGGTGTCAAGGAGAGCAGGCAGCTAAAAGGAGATTAATCTCAAAGTTATATGGGTTTTATATCAATGTGGAGTGCAAGACCTGTTAGCCTCTGAGCTTGCTTTGATCCATTTCTTAAACCGCCATTCTACCATGGAGTTCTCCAGAATACTCCTAGAATGTCATGTTTCTCTGCCAGAAAACTGCCAGTGTTACCCAGAAAGTCTGGGATAGAATCTGCAGCAAACCTAGCTGAACCACCTTCCCTGCTCGACAGGAGACAAAATATCAAATAACAGCACATCTTCTGTCTTTACTGCATCAGAACTATGGCTAATTTAGTGCCCAAAAGCCTACCTGTCTTCTAGATTAGTTTTAGAAACTCAGGATTACAAATCTCTGGACATTCTTCACTTCCCACCAGAAACTGTTCACCTGCTAAAATGCTGATTAATTAAATGACCTTTCATCATATTTCCAGTCTTCTTATTTGTGGATGTGCAGCTGTGCTCCAGGCATCTTCTTCATGCTCACAGCCAATGTCTTGGAAAGCTTCATTTGGCATGTATTTCTCCATCTCAACAGGTGAAGAGACTGCCCCTCTTCAAAGATTATAACATCCTAACCCAGAAATGTTCATAAAGGAAAAAACCCATGGTGCCTGGGTGGTTTAGTCAGTTAAGCATCTCCCTTCAGCTCGGGTCATGACCACAGAGTCCTAGGATCAAGTCCCATGTAAGGGTCTCTTCTCAGTAGGGAATCTGCTTCTCCCTCTCCCTCTGCCCCGTCCCCTCTCATTCTCTATCTCTCTCTCTCTCTCTTAAATAAATAAAATTTAAAAAAAAAAAAAAGAAAAGAAAGTAAAGAGGGAAAAAAACAAGCACTAACAATCAGAGCAGTGCTGTGAAAATACAGTCCACATTAAAACTTCCACCTAAGAAAATGTGGTGGGGAAACAAATTTTCCATTTAAACCAGTATTCTTGGGACGCCTGAGTGGCTCAGCGGTTGAGCGTCTGCCTTTGGCCCAGGGCGTGACCCTAAAGTCCCACATCAGGCTTCCTGCATGAAGCCTGCTTCTCCCTCTGCCTCTGTGTGTGTGTGTGTGTGTGTGTGTGTGTGTGTCTTTAGTGAATAAATAAATAAAATCTTTAAAAATAAATAAATAAATAAACAAACAAACCAGTATCCTCAGTCGAGCCTGCAGATCTAACTCATCTAAAGCACTGTTTAAAAATGTGGATGCCAGATTGATCCTTCACCAACTAAATCAGAAGCACTGGAAGGAATCAGGCATTAGGGATTTTTAAAAAACTCTCCAATGTGATCCTTATGTTCACCTGTAGTTAAGAACTACTGATCTAGACCAGAGGTCAGCAAGCTTTTTCAGTAAAGGGCCATATTGTCAATGTTTTAGGCTTTGTGCACATTCAATCTCTGTGACAACTACCCCAACTCTGTTGATCTGGCACAAAAGTAGCCACAGATAAGATGTAAATGAGCAAGTGCAGCTGGGTCCCAATACAGCTTTATTTAGGAACACTGAAATTTGAATTTTATTTAACTTCTACATGTCACAAAATATTATTCTTCCTTTAATTTTTTCAATCATTTAAAAATGTAAAGATCCTTTTTTTTAAAGATTTTATTTATTCATAAGAGACACACAGAGAGAGAGAGAGAGAGAGAAAGAGAGAGGGGCAGAGACACAGACAGAAGGAGAAGCAGGCTCCATGCAGGGAGCCCGATGTGGGACTCGATCCCAGGTCTCCAGGATTAGGCCCCGGGCTGAAGGTGGTGCTAAACCGCTGAGTCACCCAGGCTGCCCCTAAAGATCATTTTTTTTTTTTTTTTTTAAATTTTTATTTATTTATGATAGGCACACAGTGAGAGAGAGAGAAGCAGAGACACAGGCAGAGGGAGAAGCAGGCTCCATGCACCGGGAGCCCGATGTGGGATTCGATCCCGGGTCTCCAGGATCGCGCCCCGGGCCAAAGGCAGGCGCCAAACCGCTGCGCCACCCAGGGATCCCCTATTTTTTTTAACTTGAGATCATACAAAAATAGATAGCAGGCCAGCTTTAGCCAGGCCACAGTTTACTGACCTCTGATTTATACTGTGGATGGAAATCACATTTCTCCTTAATCTTTTCTCAAAAACAACATTTGCTCAGTGACTCACTCCATTGGTTCTAGAAAAGATCCCCTTCAAATCATTGGTACCTTCAGATTCAAGTTGGTCCAGGCCAAATGAGGCAGCTGTATTAACTTGGCTAATGGATGGGACAGCGGTTCTTCTCTCCGAGGATGCCTCAGAATCAGGAAGCGCTGGGAAAAGGCTGGGTGCTTCCTCCATTATTCCAGGAGGAGTCACTGGAGAGCCCCAAACTGGTGTGAACAATTCCTCATTTGGCCCTGTGACAGTGTCCATTAGATCTGTCAAACACAAGAGATGGGACTTGACCCAAAGATGATCATTAGGAGAACCGTATACATGTCTTTTTGCTTTTTAAGAAAGAAATGCGTAATGAAACCAGTATCTTATATACTACTGTATAAGTAGTAGTATTAGTAGTATCTAAGTCTGGCACTTAGACAAGCTTCCCCTTCCCAGTGTGCATCAATCCAGCTATGCAAGGTAAACATTCTACTGTCCAGGGAAATGTATTGTCTCAAATTGATTTCCCATGTATTCTATTGATAATATTACAGATTTTGCAAGATTTTATATAATTTACTGCCAAAGGTAGAAAATTTAACAAGTATTAAAATACATGTCAAAGACTACTTTTAAAAATCAAGTCATAGGGATCCCTGGGTGGCGCAGTGGTTTGGCGCTTGCCTTTGGCCCAGGGCGCGATCCTGGAGACCCGGGATCGAATCCCACATCAGGCTCCCGGTGCATGGAGCCTGCTTCTCCCTCTGCCTATGTCTCTGCCTCTCTCTCTCTCTCTCTCTCTCTGTGACTATCATAAATAAATCAAAAATTTAAAAAAAAAAAAAAGTTTAAAAAAAAAAATCAAGTCATAGACTAAGGGTATCAGTGTCTAGAATATGCTCAATTTCAAAGCAGCCAGTTTAGCCCCAGGTTTTCCCAAATATAAAAAGTTCTAGCATAATATTATTTGGCATATCTGATAGATCATCAGAATCTCCAAAGTAATTTTTTAGAAGTCAATTTTCATGCTTTCCACACATCCCAACTTACTGAATCAGAATTTCCTTGGTGGTGAAGCCTGAAAAACTATTTTTTAAAGTTCCTAAGACATGGATCCAGACTCTCACACACATTGCTATGTTAGGAGTATAAATTGGTGCAACTACTTTAGAAGATAGTTAGGCATTGCCCCCTAAAGTCAAACATTCATATCTAGAGCCCAGCTCTAGGTATTTAACCAAAAGAAACCCCTGGACGTGTATAACGGGGACTATGTATGAGAATATGCATGGAGGCAATCAATGTTCACAATAGCCAAATCTGGGGAACCTGGGTGGCTCAGTTGGTTAAGCATCTGCCTTTGGATCAGGTCATGATCTCAGGGTCCTATGATCAAGCCCCACATTGGGCTCCTTGCTCCTACCCCTCCCTCTCTCTCCGTGTGCTCCTTCTCTCTCTCTCTCTCTCCCTCTCTCTCTCAAATAAACAAATAAATAAATAAATCTTAAAAAAAATAGCCAAACCTGGAAATGACCCAAATGCAAATTGCTAGGAGAGACTGGATGAAGATTAGATGAATAAACTGTGATCTAATCTCAGAGTGGAATATTATAAATAGTCAAAACAAAAGAACTGCAGTAAGTGAATCTCAGCCATAGACTATTGAATAAACCAATTAAGTACCAAAAGGGCTATCTGCAGAATGATACTGTTTTGATAAAGTTAAAAACTACTAAAATTTTTAATGCGTAATTTTAAGCATAAATGCAGATACAACAAAACTAAAATAAAAGGAAACCAAGGAAATGAGGAACACAAGATTCAGAATGACAGTTAACAGTCAGAGGAAGAGGATGAGGTGGGAAGGATGATGGGGTTATGTGTAGGTTACTGACCAGGCCCTAGAGTTTTTGTTTTGGAGGGTCAGGATTAGGAGATATCTCTTACTTTTTAAAAATAACTCAGTTAATAAAAAAATAAATAAAAAATAACTCAGTTAATAAATAAAAGTAGGCTTTACTTAGACCAATAATGAGACAGAGACATGAGGTCCAAAAATAATAATTAAATAATAATAATTTTTATAATTTCCAGATGATGCTTATGATCACCAAGATATGAAAACTTTGCTATCCTTAAGATATCAGAGCATTTGTGGGCCTCCTATACAGACAGCACTCTGTATACATTATTTTGAATCCTTAAAATAACTTGTAAGATAGGCTGGGCATTATTTAAAGATGCACAAACCAAGCTTGGAGTCATTTAAGAGACCTGTTTGAGGCCACAATACATGTGAGGGCCAAAGCTGGGATTGCAATTGAGGTCCTCACTGTTTTCACTTCACCCTCTGGCTTCTAGCAGCCAGAGCTGTCAGACAAGGAGAGAGTTCTCAGGAGGTCTGGCCTTCACAGGCCCCAGTGGTGAGCCACCAGGAAATTCTACTTAGGAACTGACCCCTCATCCTATTAGGCTTTGCCACATCTCTCCAAGAGAGTTCACCCATCTTTTCTATTCACTCTCCAGATGAGATCTGTTTGGAAACCCTAGGGATAGAGCTAAGTGCCACACTCACTCCATTCCTTATAACTCAGAAAAATCTCCCCCTAAAATTCTGAGTCCAAGATTCCCCTGCTTACAAACCTTCCAGAGCAGAAGTAACTTCGAAAGACAGAGGCACAGCTGTAGTTGAAACTGTTGTGGACAGAGGCTCCCATCTCCTCGACAGCTGAGTAACAGCAGGAACACCAGATGTGGTGAAGGGGGAATCTTTTCCTTCCTCAGTGTTACCATTTTCTCCAGCAACCTCAAGGGTAGAAACCTGCTGCTCTTGTGTCACCAATGATAAAGTGGCTTCTGGTTCTTGAACAGCTGTTGTCATCTCTTGAGTGATGATGTCTTAAAAGGGGGGGGATACAATATTTTAAAATAGACAAATTCCCTATACCTTAAAATGTCACTCTATAATTAATAATTTGAAAAAAAAAAAGAAGATAGCTATTTCAGGGTATGGGAAGGCAAATGGATCGCCCAGATACAAAATGTCAGCAAATAAATGTTTTCAGTGTTGCTGCTTTCAGGAGCAATGAATCAATCTAAGACAGAGATAAAGAAGTTAATATATAAAGCATAAAATAAAATCCAAAACAAAACAGGAAGATCAACAATTGAGCTCCTTTTAGTGAATATCAACATAACCAGTTTGTTAAGAAATAAATTATACAGTTCTAAATTATATTTAAATTTTCTCATCATTTATATATATATAAATTTTCACATTTGCATTTCTGAAGAGGAAAGTTACTATTTTCAATAAAGGAATAATTATTACAATAATGTTTATTGAGTTTCTATTATATGCTTTAACACATATATTTCTATTATATGCTATATACACACACACTGCTGTGTATATGGTGTTATTTTATCTTCTAAATATACTAAGGGGAGGTAGGTACTAATATCATTCCATGGAAGCCATATATCATAGCAGTCAAAAATGCAGGCTCTAGCACTTGGGTGGTGCTCAGCTGAGCATTTGACTCTTGATTTTGGTTCAGGTCATGATCCTAGGGTCCTGGGAATTGGCAGGGATTCGGCTTGAGGGTTCTCTCCCTCTCCCTCTGCCCCTCTACCCACTTGTTCTCTCTCTTGCTTTCTAAAATCAATAGATAAATCTTTTTAAAAAAATAGTAGTATCTACATCATAGACCTGTTATAAAGAGATAACACATGTAAAGGACACCTGTGTGAGGATCCCTGGGTGGCGCAGTGGTTTGGCGCCTGCCTTTGGCCCAGGGCGCGATCCTGGGGACCCAGGATCGAATCCCACGTCAGGCTCCCGGTGCATGGAGCCTGCTTCTGTCTCTGCCTCTCTCTCTCTCTCTCTCTCTCTCTCTCTCTCTCTGTGACTATCATAAATAAATAAAAATTAAAAAAAAAAAAAAAAGGACACCTGTGTGGCTTGGTGGGTTGGGTAACAGACCCTTTGTTTTAGTTCAGGTCATGATCTCAGGGTCCTGATACAGAGCCACTCCTCGGGCTCTGTGATCAGCTCGGAGTCTGCTCGAGATTCTGTCCCCCTCTCTCTCTGCTCCTCTATCCCAGCTCGCACGTGTGCACTCACTCTCTCTTTCTCTCTCTCAAATAATTAAATAAATAAAATAGATAACACATGTAAAACACTTAGCACATACCCCAGTACTTGTATAAGTATTCAATAAATATCAGCTATTATTATCCCATTTTACAGACAAATTATGTTTAGAGAAGCTACATAGTTAGTGCTCTTAACCACTGTGCTAACTATGCTGTCAGTAACAATGGATGAACTGTTAAAGAAGATGTGAGATACACACACATACACAGTGGAATATTTTTGAGCCCTGAGAAAGAAGGAAAACCTGTTGTTGCCCAAGAAATAACTTGAAGTGGCCTCTGTAGAAGATTTGTATTTGCTTTTATTTTTTTATTTTTTTAAATATTTTATTTATTTATTTATGAGAGACACAGAGAGGCACAGACACAGGCAGAGGGAGAAACAGGCTCCGTGCAGGGATCCCGATGTGGGACTCGATCCCGGGACTCCAGGATCATGACCAAAGGCAGATGTTCAACCGTGGAGCCACTCAGACGTCCCTGCATTTGCTTTTAAATCATAAAAGAGCATGAAACAGACCTCAATTGGGTCCACTTTCTTTCCAACATTACAATCCCCCCAAATACATATTAAATACTATTTAAGAGGGTCAATATTAGCTCCTTTCCTAGGCAAGGGTGATGCTGGAAATTTCCAATACTGAGCCACTATTAAAACTTAAGTTTTAGAGGATCCCTGGGTGGCTCAGCGATTTGGCGCCTGCCTTTGGCCCAGGGCGTGATCCTGGAGTCCCGGGATCGAGTCCCGTGTCGGGCTCCCAGCATGGAGCCTGCTTCTCCCTCCTCCTGTGTCTCTGCCTCTCTCGTGATCCTGGAGTCCCGGGATCGAGTACCGTGTTGGGCTCCCGGCATGGAGCCTGCTTCTCCCTCCTCCTGTGTCTCTGCCTCTCTCTCTCTCTCTCTGTGTCTATCATAAATAAAATCTTTAAAAAAAAAAATAAAAAATAAAACTTAAGTTTTAGAAGACCCTATCATCCCTCTTTTTTTTAATACTAATTCTAGATACATAGTGTCTTAGCAAGTCCAGTAAGTTATACTATGAAAAATAACATTCTAGGGATAGCTGAAAAGATTTTCTCAGTTTTTATTAATGACATCATGGTATTTCCTGTTACTTAAAATACTTTTCCTTGAAAACAATTTATTTGCTTTAAAATAATGTTTGTACATTTTTTCAGTCTAAGTGGTTCCTTCGTTTGGTCCCCATTCCATTTGGACTATTTTTTCATCTGAATTGAAGAGATTCCTATATATCTGATGGATTGATAAACTAGGTTGTAAGACAATATAAGTTAGAGTAAGTTCTTACATATGCTTCATATTTGCTCTATGTGACATTAAGCTTTTTTTCTTTCTTTTTTCTTTCTCCAATAACCCTAATGGTAAATCTCTCAAGAGCCAGGATTTTCATTGCCCTTTTAGTATCCAGCACCTAGGACAAAGCTCTGCTTGCCATACAAAGATAATATATTGTTTTATCTTTTTAAGCAGTATGCATTCTCCATGTTGCCCTCATTTTTGAAAACATAATGAACACTTTTGAAACATATAAAAATAAAAATGTGCAGGCTAAGGTCATAGTTTCATGAAATAGGAAGGACTATCAAAATGGCATGGTGCTTTGAATGGTGACTGCTGTCAGAGAAAAAAAGAGTAAGATCTAGAAACAGTGATGGACATTCTAAAAATATCATTCAAAATTTCTCCACATCTCTTATTCTCCTACTTCTTACAGAGAAAAAATAATATGATAATTATTATAGATTACTTTTAAAATCCGATCTTCATTTGAACCTGTGTAAGAATAAATTGAACCAGGGATCCCTGGGTGGCGCAGCGGTTTGGCGCCTGCCTTTGGCCCAGGGCGCGATCCTGGAGACCCGGGATCGAATCCCACGTCGGGCTCCCGGTGCGTGGAGCCTGCTTCTCCCTCTGCCTGTGTCTCTGCCTCTCTCTCTCTCTCTCTCTCTCTGTGACTATCATAAATAAATAAAAAAAAAAAAATTAAAAAAAAAAAAAGAATAAATTGAACCAGAGAACTGATAATAATCTCAGGTTGCTCATCCGTTCATAATAAACAAAACACCAAGAAATCATTGCATATCCTGAAGAAGATAATGTCATAAGTAGTCTCTGGGTCCTTAAATGATTGGCATTTGAGTGTTTACTTCTGAAAAAGACATAATCACCAGAAAATGGATAGAAAGCTTTTTGGCTATTCTCTGACGACTGTGTCAATAATCTGAGTTTTTCTTTTCTTTTTTTAAGATTTTATTTATTTATTCATGAGAGAGAGAGAGAGAGAGAGGCAGAGACACAGGCAGAGGGAGAGCAGACTCCATGCAGGGAGCCTGATGTGGGACTGGATCCCGGGTCTCCAGGATCAGGCCCTGGGCTGAAGGCAGTGCTAAACCGCTGAGCCACCCGGGCTGCCCTCTAACTGTTCTTTGTAGAGAGAGGAACTGTTAAATAATTCCTTTCACTTTAACTTTTTTTAAAAATTTTATTTATTTATTTATTTATGATAGTCACAGAGAGAGAGAGAGAGAGAGAGAGAGAGAGAGAGGCAGAGACATAGACGGAGGGAAAAGCAGGCTCCATGCACCAGGAGCCCGACGTGGGATTCGATCCCGGGTCTCCAGGATCACGCCCCCGGCCAAAGGCAGGTGCTAAACCGCTGCTCCACCCAGGGATCCCCTCACTTTAACTTTTTTTGTTGTTGTTCAAGCTAAAAAGAATATGAAAAACTCAGCCTGGGTGGCTCAGTGGTTAAGTGCCACCTTCAACCCAGGGCCTGATCCTGGAGACCTGGGATCAAGTCAGGCTTGATGCTCCCTGCATGGAGTCTGCTCTCCCTCTGCCTGTGTCTCTGCCTCTCTCTCTCTCTCCCTCTCTCTCTCTGTCGCTCATGAATAAATAAATAAAATCCTTACAAAAAAAAAAAAGAACATTTAGAAACTTTCTGATTGGGATGCCTGGGTGGCTCAGTCGTTGAGCATCTGCCTTCCGCTCAGGGCATGGTCCCAGAATCCCGGGATCAAGTACCCCACTGGACTCCCCCCAAGGAGCTTGCTTCTCCCTCTGCCTATGTCTCTGCCTCTCCTTCTGTGTCTCTCATGAATAAATAAATAAAATCTTAAAAAAATAATAATAATAATTTGAACAATGCAGGCAGTCAAACTGGATAATTTCAGTCTGAATGGTTCTCTGTGTTCACTTACTCATCCACTGACTTCATATTTATTGAGCACCTACTAGGTACCATATACTGTGTGATGTGCTGGGAATAAAAAGAAGTTGCCTATTAAGAGACTGTAGTGAAGGGGTGCCTGGCTGGCTCAGTCAGAAGAGCATGTGACTCTTGATCTCAGTGTTCATGAGTTCAAGCCCCACACTGGGTGTAGAGATTACTAAAAATATAAATAAATAAACTTAAAAAAGAGAGAGACTATAGTTAAGTGAGGCAATTATGACTAAGTAAGGAGCATATTCAGTAATCAAAATAATAATCAGAGACACCTTGGTGGCTCAGCGGTTGAGCGTCTGCCTTCAGCTCAGGGCTTGATCCCAGGGGTTCTGGGATCCAGTTCCTCAACAGGATCCCTTTAGGGAGCCTGCTTCTCTTCTCCCTCTGCCTATGTCTCTGCCTCTCTCTCTGTGTCTCTCATGAATAAATAAAAATAAAATAAAATCTTTAAAAATAATAAATAATAATCACCAAAATCATTTTACTTTTTAGTCTGTATTAATACAAGCTAATGTAATTCTAATACATAAGAATCACAGATTCAATTATGCAATGAATAATCTAGAGCTATATTACTTAATCCTCCAGGAATATCTTAAAGTATTATGGAAAGTTGAAGTAAATTGTTCAGTCATTATCCAATATCTTCATGGTCATGGAGATCCAACTCTCTTAATGGAATTTAAAAAACCAACATACAAAACAATTTCTTAAGCTTCTGTGAAAACTTACAGTATACTAGGTCTTTCAGTCTCTAAAAAACGAATTGGACATGTAAAATTTAATCTTATAATTTTAATTCAATTTTAACATTTTATAAAACACATTACTAATTTGGTATTTTCATTAATTAGGCTACTTAGTTGAAGCAACAAGATATACATCTTCCAAAACAATTTGGAGGGAGCAGATGCACATTATACTAAGTCTATCCTTCCCTCATGCTGTTATCTGACTAAATACACATAATAAAAGAAAAACATTATCCATCAGCAACAAATGTAAGACTCATCAGCTCACAACATTCACAGATATAAAGGCCAAGAAGAAGTAGTGCAGAATCAAGCAGACAGAGAGGATTTATCAGTATTTGTTTGTTTTGTTTTGTCTTTTTTTCTAGATAAATTTCTTTTTAGGAAAACAAAGTCAAAGAACTCCTATGGTTAATGCTATAAGACAGATATTTATTTAAAGCTTTCTGGTAAGAAATACCAGGAATATAACTATCTTTTGCAACAATGTGTAAATAGGTATTCTATACTGTTTATTATATCATTTAAATATACAGCTCATTCTTTAACATTTTCCTGAGGGGCATACATTTTCATAATAACATATTTGAAAATTATCAGCCTATATCAGAGTTTCTCAGTACTGTTGACCTTTTGGCTCATAAAAGTCTTTGTGGATGGGGATTTTAGGATGTTCAGCAGCCTCTCTGGCTCCTACCTACTAGATGTCAATGGCACCCCTTTGTTATCACAAGGAAAAATGTCTCCAAAATTGCCAAATGATGGGGGTAGGGACAAACTTTTCCCGGTTGAATACTATGACCTGTATGCAGAGATTATATTTGGGTGTCATTTTATATAAAATATATTTTTATTTGTTTACTGTTGCTTTTCATTAAAACTTAGATAACTTACTTCTAAATTATTGCTTTAAAAAAAAACATAAAATAAGACCTAAAACTAATACAATATTAGATGTCAGTTATATCTCAATTTTTAAAAAAACAATAAAATTAGATTGAAACATTCCAAATTAAACAAAGTTTGTGTTTTTCTTTTTTTCTTTTACCTTTCAATGTACTTCCCAATGGTTGATGCGCCTCAGATTCATATTCTGAGATGGGAACAGTGGTCTCTAAGAAAAACATGGGATCATTTTCCTTAGTAGACTCCATGAAGTCTGCAGTATCTTGGAAGAGGCTCACAACAGAGACTTTCCTATCTTCCATAGGACTTGTGGGAATAAAGGAATTCTGATCGGTGACGGCAGATGATCGCTCCTCCCCATGTGCCATTAATAGGGCTGTCCCCAAGTGTGCTTCCCCTTCTGACAGCCCCAGAGCCACATCTGCAGCCTCTGTCACAGGTTTGCCCTCTTCCATACCTTCCATAGGGTCATTATCGATCTCTTGGGCTGTCTGAGACATTTCCATTCCCACCTGAGTCTCTATGTTGTCTCCAAGTGTGGGGGTCTTTATCTGGCTTACACTCTCTAATTTGGTATCATCCCACTCATCACTTAGGTCAGAGGCAGCTGGAACAGCTGTGCTGACACTCACTGTGACTCCCGTGGCTCCCAGCAGCCTGTCAGTTTCTGGCTCAACACTCAGGGTGTACTCGGAGGTTGTGAGCCAGTACTTGGTGGCAGTAGTCTGGGTATGATCAGCTGTCATCTGCGAAGGTTTCTCCCTATCAGGCATGGGGCTCCCAGGCTCCGTGCCTGCTATGGGCTCAGCACCAAGAAAAAAAGCTGCCCCATGTTCTGTGCCTGCTTCAGATTTCTCAGTCCTTGGATTAGCAGTTAGCATTTCTTTAGTATCCACAGCAGATGAAGGTAAATATCCCAGACTAACTCCGTCCTGACTTTCAGTTGCAAACAACTGATCATCCACATACTTCAGAAAACCCTGTGTTGCTTCTGTGGTCCCCTCTCCAATGCGCTGAATGATGGTACTACTGAAGTGTCCCTCCTTCTTATCGATATGCAGACGAGCAGTTGCAGTAATGGGACTGGTTAGCATGGCCTTGGAAAGTCGGCTTTCAGGAGACACCCTCTCTGGCTGGCTGGAACCAAACCTTGCAGGGACTGCTGTCTCAGTAGCAGTGTAAATGCCAGGGCTATTAGGCTGCATGAGCCCAGCTCCTATGGGACGAGCTTCTTTGTTAGTAGGAAATACTTTATTTAATGATGTTGCTGATGGTCCTGCTAACACCATCACTGGTTCTTCAGAGACCATCAATTGGGGAGTGCACTTTGACGTAATAGACTTATTTTCTAGATCATCTGTGTTCATCCTCTCAGGCTGCCCCGTTTCTACATGAACATGTGCTATCTCCCTTCTTTCCATTTTGGGGAAGGCCACACATTGTGTGGCAAAGTTGAGAAGTACAAGGCTACAGAATGCCAGACAAATGTGCAATACAATTGGTCTGCTCATAGTGGAAGAGAAATGTGCACATAAATCAGCAGAGTTGACAATTCCAGTAATTGAGTCCTGCAGAAAAATAAAGCATATCAAGCTATCACATAAACGTATTTTGTAAACAAGTCCCTTTAAATTAAACCGTAAGTAAAACAATCTTGACTTCATGCTCAGAGATGGTATGGAAGAGACAGCTGTTCTATTTCTTTGTACCTTTGAGACTTGGATAACCCAGTTCACTTTTCCCTGCTGAATTTTGCAGCTGATTTAACCTGAAGCTCTCTAGAAAAGGTACACATAGTTCAAGTACTAAGTTCATTGTTTCTTAAATATCTATTTAAAAAAATTACCCTTGAAGTCACATTTGCAATATTCTCCCCCAAATTCCTCTATTACCATATAGTCAAATAACTGGAGAAATAACATGTTCAAGATATGGAAAGTAAAACTTACATTTACTTATATTACATCAGAGAATGTTTCAAGTATTGTTTAAAATTATTAAATATCATCATAAAATACTGAATACCAGTAATATTCAAGAGGTTTAAGTATAAAAATGATTTTCAATTAAAATTTCTCTCTAGGGACACCTGGCTGGCTCAGTAGGTGAAACACGTAACTCTTGATCTTGAGGCCGTGAGTTCCAGCCCCATGTAAAAAAATAAAGTTTTTTTTTATTTCTCTTCTCTTCTCTTAAATTATTTCTTTTCTCTGTAATAACTATAAAAGTTATAGGCAAATCTTTGATGTTTCAAAATTTAAGGAGCAGAAAAGTTAAGAGTTAATTCAAGTAAGTGTGTTTTTAGGGAAAAAACTTTAAGAGAACCTAAACACATTTAAAATTAGCAATCTTTACTGAATCCATACTATTATAGGATTGAGATTTATTGCATTTTTTTAAAGAAACTACTCACACTCTCGTTAAAACTAAAACTATATCAAAACTGCTAATTTTCCCCAAAAACTTGAGCTTTAGTTCTTTTTTTATCTACTTTGCTTTTTGGGCTCTTTCTTTTCCCATCATCCAAAATTTCTCAGATGCTATAGATATTCTAGGAAATTAAACCTAGGAATGAAAATTCTAAAATAAAAACTTAAACTTTATAAAAGTTATTATTTTTCCTTCTTTCATGTCT
The DNA here is from genome assembly GCF_018345385.1 of Vulpes lagopus. Classification (NCBI taxonomy): domain Eukaryota; kingdom Metazoa; phylum Chordata; class Mammalia; order Carnivora; family Canidae; genus Vulpes; species Vulpes lagopus. The sequence goes on along the minus strand of NC_054829.1, from coordinate 39,964,026 downwards.
AATCACTAAACTACTTGGGTTAAGCATGTGATGTGCACACATAAAATATAAAAATTTATGTTTTCATAGGGACTTCTCCCTTAAGAAGTTCAAAGCTTTCCCATTTAGTTTCTAGGTCTTTTTGTGACCAAAAAAGACCAGAAAAGGTCAATTCCTTGGAGCATGATCTAGACAGCTGAGGGAAAAAGGAAGGCTGAATGAACATGTGCTGTCTCCCTTCTCCTTTTCTACACAACAAAAGAGGATTCCCTGGATTCGAAGCTGAGGCCTTCTGCCAAACTACCAGCACCTCATAAATGAGGCATCTTGGAAAGCACCCTCCAGGCCCAGCCAAGCCTTCAGATGTCAGCTTTAGCTGACATCATGACTGCAACTTCTTGAGAGACCTTGAGCCAGAACCACTTTAGGGTAAGGTAGTTGCTTCCAAATTCTTAATGCATGGAAATAGGATGAAATAATAACCATTTACTGGGGCGCCTAGGTCCACAGTCACTTAAGCATCTGACTCTTGGTTTCAGCTCAGGTCATGATCTCAGTGACATGAGGTCGAGCCCCATGTCAGGCTCAGGCTCCGTGCTCACCATAGATCCTGCTTGAAATTCTCTCTCTCCCTCTGCCCTTCCTGATTGTGTGTGCACACTTTCTCGCGCATGCTCTCTCTCTCTCTCTCTCTGAAATAAATAAATTAATTAATTTTAAGCATTTATTGCCACCAAGTTAGAGATAATTTGTTACATAGAAATCTTAAATCTACAATACTTCAGGAGAATATAGGAATGAAGTGATGTCATGAGGTGCCATGTGCAGAAAAGGAACAGCACATATCAGGGATCAGAAATTTAGCAGCAGAAGAAAACTGAAGCCACGACTAGGAGAAAGCCACCACACCCCTTCAGGAATCCTCAGAGATAGTGAGAAGGATGGTAAGTTTCTCCGTATGTGGGATGAAAGTCTGTAACAATTTTATTTAAATATTAAATTATATACAGGCAGCTAGCATTGTTTTAAAAGGAGAGAATATGGGAAAGATATTTGATAAAGAGGGAATAGCATGTGCCAAGGCATGTCAACATTCTGAACATTAGTTATCACCATACTTTAAACGATCCATAAAGAATTCCACTTCCAAAAAAAAGCCCACTTCATAGTCAGGTAACATATTTGGTAAGAGTATTTGACTTGCTGTTGCTGCCTCTAATTGTACTCCTTAAAACAAAAGTATAGTGGACATCTGGGTAGCTCAGTGGATGAGTGTCTGCCTTCAGCTCAGGGCGTGATCCTGGGTCCGGGGATCGAGTTCCGCATCAGGCTCCCTGCAGGGAGCCTGCTTCTCCCTCTCCCTATGTCTCTGCCTCTCTTTGTGTGTCTCTCATGAATAAGTAAATAAAATCTTTAAAAAAAAAAAAAGAAAAAGAAAAACAAAAGCACAGAAGAACTATAAAGCAAGAATGTTCACAGTGGATGAAACTACATCCTTGTAGAGACAAGTTGAACTAAGAAACTGTATATAGTCAAACATATATAATAGCTATAGAACTCTCTGATCTATTCTTCCCTGAGCAAATATTTTTCCCACTTAGTGAAATCTTACTAAATGTCCCAGACAATGTAGGGTGTGGCCTAAAGCCTTGGACTATATGATCCCATGCTTCTGGATAAAAGCCTGGAAAAAAACAAGCCATCATAAATGACAACAGAATTTAGAGATACAAGGACTGGAATCAGAAAAACAATTCCTGAGTCCTAGCTTTATTGTTGTTAAAACATGCTATGGGATAATGTGCAAATGGCCTCAGTCCTTCCTTTGACAAAATGGGGAGTTAAACAAAAAGTATTATAAATCCCTTCTACCTCCATGATTCCATTTTCACATTTTATCTACAGGACATAACATTAAAATACAAATGTTTTCATATTCCAACAATCATGCTATCAGGTAGGCAAGGCATTCAAATGATTGAATGGATGTTTCACAACTTATTTATATGTTCTGGAGTCATGTGGACTGAGAGGCGAATTTCACGAACAAATTAGATTAGGGGAGGCAAATCACAAAGATTTAATATAACCTCAATTGCCTTTCCCAGACAGAATTTTCCTTCAAGGTTTTATTTTCAGCTAGATCTTAAGCTTTAGAATTTTTGTGTGAAGGGAATTTTGCCATTGCTCTAAAAGACTTTCCTTCTGTAATTAAGTGTCAGCCACCTGCTTTCTAAATCCAACTACAGAAAAAATGGGGGTGAACTGTAAGCCTATTCTATGTTTGTGTATTGCGGCCATATGTTCCTTCTCCCCACTATTCAAAAGCAATGCCTGAACTTTAAAAGAAGCAGAAAAGACAGCCTATAAGAACAACAGCAGGGAGCACGCCTCCAACTCAGATACACTGGTAAATGACCTTCAAGTTCTAGGTCTTTCTCCATCTTTCAAAGCACAGTATAACTTCACACAGCCACTCCGGTGAGGATGGTGTCCCCCAAGTGAGAGCTACATGACATTAGCAAATAAAAAAGAAAAGGCTGACAATTGTCAATTCAACAGCAATATTTCTAAAACTAAATAATCATCTATAATCATATGTTGAAGGCTATAGGCCTTTTCTTTTCTTCCCCCGCCCCCCCCCCCCCCCAACATTGTATCCCCTTCCTGGCAAAGAGCCTGGCACAGAGAAAATGCTCAGTAAATATTGGCTGAACAAACAGAAGAATGTCTATAGCCTGCTTTGTTGGGGAAGGGGAGGGTAGGGAAATTTCACTGCTAATTAGTACTCTGTGTCTTAATTATCTTAAATTAACTCAATCATAAGAATATTTAACAAACAAAAGAATATTCCTCTAACTTTTCTTTCACACCATGGCAGTGCTGGTTTCTTTCCATGATTAGCCATCAGTGCAAATTAATTCAGGTAAATAAACTCTAACCACATTGCCGAGAGTGGATATTGGCTTCTAACAGCTTAGAAAGCATCCTTTTCAGAGCAAGTCAGCAGCACTTTGTCTATCACTTGCTATCAAGGTATCCTAATGACTGTGAGGTCCTCTACACAATGTACTGCATTTCTGCCACCAGTGGGCAGATAAGCTGTTCTGTCACCCATTATCTTTGACAATCTTAAATAGATACAGTCCAGAATCTGTCTCCTTGTCAAGTCTAGGCATATGCAAGTCACAAAGACAAATGAAAGACAACATAAAAAATACAGACTTAGTCACCTTGTTAGATTTAATAATCAGGGTTTTTTTAAACACTTGGTCAACATTCCTTCCAACTAAAATGTATACTATTGCTCAGTGTGTTACCAAAATGTAGGCACAAGGGTAACCAGCATGTGAGAACATTCTCATCGGTGGCAAAGCTAGTTTTTCAAAGGAAATGGAGTTCCATGTATAATATAGAAGGAACATGAGCATTGCCCTAAGAGTACTCAATACACAGAAGACCTATAGAGTATGCCAAAAAACTGGTGACAAACTGCCTGACATTTCCCTCTTCTTGGGACAAACACAAATACCATAAATAGCTATTCGGGGAAGAAAGTTGTCTATAGGGTTTTGGGAAGAAAGCTGCCTAATCTTAGATTCTTATTGTCTCCTGAAAGAAATTTGGATGACACCTCAGACACACCATCTTCTTCACCTAAACTTTGGTATCATCCTGAACTCTTCTCTAAATTCTAGATTCACAGCTTCTGTGGATCCTTTCCTCATAATATCTCTTGTAATTGTCCTTCCCATCACCTCACTAGATGGTTATTTTAACGGTCTCTCAACTGATGATGCTGTTCAGACTTTGTCCTCTCCAGTTCATTTTACACAATCTAGATGGTTTATTCTTAAGAATAAAAATGACAATGTGGGACCCAGGAAATTTAACAAAAATCCCCTACGCCTGGACAAGCAGAGCAGGACTAACTCCATTTTGTGCTACACCCGCCACCTCCTGTATGACCCCCACATGACCTGCTTATTGCTTAAGGTTCTGCCCCACCCTAGTCAAGCCACTGGGCACACCCTTACCGGAAATCGGCTCATAACAATGTAACCCTGCCTTGTGCCCGCCAAAACTGCCCGCCAATTCTGACCAGAGCGAGAGGCCAGTTCAAATGGTCACTATAGGGTGAATCGTGATTCAGTTGGCCACCTGCGTGTGGACCAACATGACTGTGCAACTTTCTGTGTGTGTTACAATCCCACAGGCCCCCATAAAGCTGCTACGCCTCTTAGCCTCGGGGTCCAAGTCCCTGCTCCGCTGTGTCGGGTACACTTGGACCCAAGCTCAAGCATCGGTGTCGGCTCCTTGGTGGTTTCTTGGATTCCTGATCTTCGGCCCAGCATTCAATAACCCATAAAAAATGGCCACCATTTGGAGGATGCTATGTGCCAGGTGTTGTGAGTGCCTTATGTAAATTACCTTATTTAACAACAACCTAATGAGATAGACACTACCATAATCTCCACTTTTTTTTTTTTAGAAAGCTACAGATTTTATAGAGAACAATTAACTCGCCTATGAGATCATGTCTGTTTTTTTTTTTTTTTTAAGATTTTATTTATTCATGAGACACACAGAGAGAGAGAGAGAGGCAGGGGCACAGGCAGAGGGAGAAGCAGGCTCCATGCAGGGAGACTGACATGGGACTCGATCCCGGGACTCCAGGATCAGGCAGGCCCTGGGCTGAAGGCAGCGCTAAACTGCTAAGCCACCTGGGCTGCCCTCATGTCTGTTTTTGAACTTTTGAATTATGTCAGACTTCAAGTTTTCTCCCTTTACCAAACACATCGTTTAATGTCACCAAATTTCCAACTGCTGAACTCCACATCTATAATGTAACCCAGTACCACTAGTGTCCTGTACTCTACTCATCACCAGCTGAGTATACTGCCTTTATGGGCCATACTCATTTTGGATCCCCCAGTTTCGCTCATAAGACTACAGTACCCAGAACACTCCCTCCTTCCCTACCCTGGGTATCCAAACCCTGGCCCTGTCCTGTTTACTAACTGCTGTCACAAAAAAGCCTGGTCCAATCTCTTCCCACCCTTCTCCCAACTTCTCCAACACAAAGCATCAGATCTGTAAGTCATGCCACTTCAAACAAGAGTATGTTCTTTGCATGCAAACACTGGTGTTTTAGCTTCCTTTGTTTGCCATGTAATTACTAATAATGGTAGGCACACAGAGGAGGTATTCGATAAATATTTGCTGGAGTGCAGCAAACATAAATAACTGTTTACAAATGTGGAAAAGGATGTTCAGAGTCTCCATTTTATGCCATAAGATTTTCAATGACATGCCAGGGTCTACCCATGTCTAATTGTGTATTTTGTTCATCACTTGGCCAATTTTGGCTACACATTCAATGTATCATTTTCATAATACTAATGACCACCTGTATTCTCATTTCTGCTATATTTTAGGTTTTCAAAGATTTTATTTCCATAAAAAAAATAGATCAGGGGCACTTGGGTGGCTCAGTGTGGTTGAGCATCTGCCTTTGGCTTAGGTTGTGATCCCAGGCTCCCACAGGGAGCTTGCTTCTCCCTCTGCCTATGTCTCTGCCTCTGTCTCTGTGTCTCTCATGAATAAATAAATAAAACCTTTAAAAAAATAGATCAATACTTCCAAGTGACAAGTATCAGAGCTTCAGGTTGACTCGCTTCCCAATGACCTCCTCACCTCTTAAAAACTAATTGATTCTTTGCTTGATGAGAGGAAAAAGAAACTCTTTCCCTTCTTTGCTTATATCTTAATAATCTTTCCATTTTGTACTTTCTGATCCTCAATAATTAATTTTTCATCGTCTTACCTTTTCTTTTTTTTTAATCCTTAAGGTTTTCTTGCCAATGCTATTTCACTTGTCTAAACCTGAGTTTATCAAGCCACTGACCCTATTAGCCCATCTGTGGCACACAGCATTACAGTACCCCATTTCTGACTCACTGTGCTATTAACGACTGTCATTGGCCTAATATATTGGCTTTAGGATCATCTGGCCCCCGTCATTCTTCACTTTAAATTAAGGAGCTTGCTAGAATGACAGATGATCCTTTCAGCAGCATGTTTGGCCACAGTGGAAGGAGGGAGAATGGAGTAACCACAAAGAAAAGCATAGTTCCCCAGGAGGAAAGCAGCATCAGTGCTGACAGGGAAGAGGGTAAGTGGGCTGGGGTGAAGAAGGTCACAGCAATAACTACCAGCAAAGTGCTCTACCATCCCTGCAGACCACAACTAAGTTCTACGTACCCTGAGCCCAAGAGCTTTGTTCTCCACAATACGGCAATGTAGACAAATGCTGATGTCGGTGCTTATAGCCCCTAGCACATCATCCTATCCCTGGGAAAAGAAGCCAAACTGAAAATTTAAATATTGGCTCCAAGTACCAGTCCACCTTGGGCAAATCACCGAAACTCAGTTGCCTTATTATAAAGTGGAGGTGACAATGCTCATTCTCTTTTCTTTTTCTTTTTTTTAAGATTTTATTATTTATTCATGAGAGACACAGAGAGAAAGCAGGCTCCATGCAGGGAGCCCGATGGGGGACTCGTCCCGGACTCCCGGATCACGCCCTGAGCTGAAGGCAGACATTCAACCACTGAGCCACGGGGGGGTGGGGGGGGGTGGTGTCGGTCCCACTCATACTGTTTTATTCAAATCGTGGAAAAGAGACAAAGCGTGGTAAGAGACATGAAAACAGTCTGAAGAAAAAGTTTTAAGTATCATTCAACTTAAGACATGTGAGTGTGATACCAACACACATTCCCCCTCAAACTACAGCAATGTGAGCAATTTGAACTATCCATAACATCCTCTTCCCCACTAGGTATTTCCATGGAGCTTCCTCTTTCAGCTTCTCCCGTGGACAAAATGACCTGGGAATTGCCTGATGTTTGCAGAATCCTGCCCTAATCCATCTTGGTCAACAAGCTCTTCTCCATCCATCACACAGTTCTTTTCAATGACCCAATTTGATATTTCATTTCTGTTCTTTGTGGTTTATAAAATTCATTTGCTTGACAAGATCTCTAAGTACTAGCTGGCATTTAAGGAGAAAATAATCCCCAGGTAGACATTTCAAGGAACAAACATAATATCTGACATTTCAAGTTGAAACCTGATTCAGATACTTTTCTTATAATCACCCAGTAAACACAATATGGAAAAACAGAATTGACCACACATTTAATTAGGGGATGAGTTTTCATTCTACAGAGACTAAACCCAGCTTCCCTATATGAGAAAAAAAAAATCAATGAACAAATATGCAACTCCATACACAACTTTTCAGGCAAACATCTGCTAAATATAAAGAGTGAAGTACATCTTAGTTGAAGAGTGGAAATGTTCTACAACAGGTAAGCCCATCTTCCTCATTTTGATTCTATTCTTGCATTAAACCATTTCTGTAACAGCAAATTAAGATATTGAAAAGTCTAGCAAGAAACACCAGAATATAACAGTGAGAAGCCTCCTCTGAAAACAAAGACAAATCCGCATCTCCCTAATTGGCTCTGTTGCTGTAGCTACTACCTCAGACGTGGTGAGTCTTGGGAGTTTTGTGAATAAACACAATCAATATCAAGTCTGCTACGTAAGTGTTTGGTTCATCATTAAGACAAATATAACAGCTCTACCCCAGTCATAAGAGTAAGACCACTCTTAAATCTTTACTGTGTGTAAAAGCAGCAAGACTGTGATACTGTGAAGTCTCACCCCAGTTTTGGGTTTCTTTCAATAGATGCTACAGAGGGCTTCTGCTGGCAAATGAGCAGAAATCAGTCAATGACTTTAAACACGCTTGGCTTCAACAGTACTCCTTGGAGTCCAAAAGTGTGGTCAAGGAAATACACAAAAAGTTAGGGGAGGCATGCAAATTCTGGCCGCACATTTTGCTTCCTACAGAAGTCCATCAGAACCCTAGAAGGGTTTTGTGAACCACTCCTGCTCCCCCTTAACTCTCTAACTAAAACTTCCAAAGAGAGAATGCAGACACTGTAAAGCATCCTCTCTCCTCTCCTCCCTATCAGCTCTGCACCGAAATTAGGTGCCAAGATCCCGGCAGCTCCTCGAGCTCGGCTTGGTAAAGGCAAAGATTTCTCATCTTCGAGAACTCCAAACTCTTGGGAGTCCTAAATTTTATTCACCCGGCTACCTTCGTTCAGCCAGCTCACCAGTCAGGGGTTACGTGCGTGTTATCTACACAGGTCGGGTTTTCCCCGCGACCAGGACGCATATGCGAGGTCTGGGCACCTCCAGGCAACACCTACCAACCATTCTGTAGTCTCGGGCAGCGCCCGGCCTCCTCCGCGTCTATCCCATAGGCCCTCTTTCCAACTAAGCGACCTCTCCAAGCAGCATCCTCCTGCCATGTCCTGGGGGACCGGTCAGGGTCTGAGCGAGGAGGCTCCGTGGCATCTCTGCGCTAAACACTCAACTGTTGGTTTTCTGCAAAGTAGCAGAACACATTTCGGTGGCCGCCGAAGCCCCTCTTCTCTCCTCGGCTGCCGGACACTGATTGGCACCGGGGACATTACGATCGATGCTCTGAAAGGAGCAAATCGGAGTCCTGAGGAACTTCTCCACCCCAGCCGTGAGGTCGGGAGGGGAGCGAGAGAAGAAAGAAAAGCCCACACAAAAGCAGCCAGCCCTCCAAGCCCCGCCAGCACAAAGGCCCGCGCGCTGGTGCGGAGCCGGGAGGCTGGGCTGGGGCGAGGAGTGCGGCGAGTCCTCCGAGGCCTGCGCGCCGCGCCCAGCGCGCCCCGAGCGGCCCCCGCGCCCCCCGCGCCCCGGCACAGCGTCCCGGAGGGGGCCCGGGGCGCACGCCCAGCGCGCCCCGGGGTGCCGCGCTCCCCGGACCGCAGCGCTCCCGGGGCGACCCCGCGCCGCCCGCCCGGAGCCCGGGCTGCAGGCGCGGCCGCCCGAGCGGCAGGAGCCGGGCCCGTGCTCACCTGTGCGCCTTCAGCCGAGCAGCGCGCGGACGAGAGCGGCGGCGCCCGCGCTGGGCATCCCCGGCGCGGCCCCTGCAGCGGCGGCGGCTCCCTCTGCCGTCTGGGACGCCCGGAGGAGGACGCTTCGCTTTGTTGCTTATTCATGAGGCCGCGACGAGAGCTGGCGATTGGGCGGCGGAAAGATGTGCCCGCCCCGCCTCCGCTGGCACCGACACCCGACGCCGTCGCCTCACGCCCCTCGGCGCCCACTTCCCCGCCTGCGCCCCGCGGCCGGGGCAGAGCCGGGCGGGCGGGGTGGGGTCCAGCTCGGGTCCCGGCTCCCGGCGCCCCGCCGGAGCCCCCCTGCCCTGCTGTCCCTCCTCAAAGCCCGGGCTTCTGCGGCCGCGCTCGCTCAGTGCCTACGGCCAGGGCACTGCTTTCGCTGGAAGAGCCCGAATTTCTCTGGTCCTTGATTAAGGCAAAGGATGCACGTCGGAAGCTGCAGCGTATTCCTTGTGGAAACTGTTCAGGTGAGGCGTGCCTCTAAGTAGGATCGTGCCTCTAAGTAGGAACCCTAAAAGTATTCCTTTCTCAGAGAAGTTAAAAATAAGTGCTAACTAGTAAGTATGGTTTATTGAGCCCTTACTCCTTCTGAGAACAATGCTAGGTGCTTCGATCTGCTCAATCGACTCAATAACTCTGAAAGAAACACTAGTAATACCCATTTAACAGGGAAGGAAGTTGAGGCTGAAGGCTGTGTAAGTTGCCCGAGATCTTATAGCTAATGTGGGCCGCCTGGAATTCCTGACCTCCATCCTTGGGTCTGTCAGTGATTCCATTTACTTTTTCTATTAGCTCTCATTATGGGTAGAAAGAGATATTTGGACTCTAAAGGCCCTTTCTAGAACAACCCCCACCTGACATTTGCAAAGCACTTTTCACATACATTATCCCTTGCACATGTTAATTCCCTTCATTATAATAGCTTGTCTTAGTCCTGTTTTGTAGTAATTTGTAAACACCTTCCAGACAGAGCAAGGTCTTTTTTACCTTTGACCCCTTACACCTAACACAATGCTCAAATATGCCCTGTTACCTTACCCATTCCACCTCTCTTTAGAAGAGATTATATTTCCAGAAAGGTTGTCAACAAACAGTTGTTGAATGGAATGTGATTGGATTGAATTGAATATGTCAGATCCGTTTTTATGTAGATTCGATGTAATACAATATAATACATTATACTGTGACCAGGCCTTCTACCTGAATTCAATACCCATCAGGTGGGTAAACTACCCAGCCTGACCAAGTTGTGTCTCAACATTTTATTTTTATGTCCATTGTTTGAAATTTACACTCTATCTCATAAAAACAATGTTATATAGTATGGTAAGATTCCCCGCTAGACCACAAAATTGGGCCTACTTAACCCAAATGCAGGTAAATAATACTGATTAGTAACAACCTGACTAATCAGGTTAGACCAGAGGACCAAAGAGAAGAGGAGAAGACAAGAGAATAGAAAAGGATTCCAGCTCCCCAGGCCTCTGGGACCAGCTTTATATAAATATTTGAAATATCCAAAGTTTCATCGACATCTACCTGCCTCCCACTCTGCATCCCTTTCTAACAGCCTAGTGTGGTCCTTTGAGACCCATAATACTCTAAGTCCCAACTACAAAGCTCAACTCCCCAGATCTACCTTACACTCAAAGTTTTCCATTCTCCAAAATTACCGTTCTCCCATAGTAGAATTCTTTCTTTCTTTTTTTTTTTTTTTAAGGTTTGTTTATTCATGAGAGAGAGAGAAAGGCAGAGACATAGGCAGAGAAAGAAGCAGGCTCCTCATAGTCCCCCGATGTGGGGGACTCAATCCCCAGACCCGGGATCATGCCCTGAGCCAAAGGCAGGCGCGCTCAACCACTGAGCCACCCAGAGGACCTCCATAGTCCCCATAGTAGAATTCTTTTCTCCTTTTCCTCAATACAATCATTTAGCTTACAGTAAAAGTGATCTTATTGGAACCCATTTATACTAGTCCTTTATCCTTTCCCAAATGGTTGGTATTGCTTTAAAAAATTCTGATTATTGCAATTTACCTCAACAGCTGCTATTGGTATGTGGAGTGATGATAAGACCCATTCTTCCACCCCAGCACACACACAAATTGTAAATCAGGGAAAGTTATATCTAAAAGTCAAATCAATAAGTCCACTCATGGGCGCCTGGGTGGCTCAGTCAGTTAAGCATCTGCCTTTAGCTCAGGTCATGATTCCAGGGTCCTGAGATGGAGCTCTGTGTCAGACTCCCTGCCCATCCGGAGCCTGCTTCACCCTTTCCCTCTACCTTTCCCCACTTGAGCTTGCTCTCACGCACTCTGTCAAATAAAAAAATAAAATCTTTAAAAAATAAAATAAATAAATCCACTCACAATGAATGTTTTTAACCTTTTATGGGTAAAGCAAGAAATCCTATGTATGTGTAAGAAAATCTGGGAACACCCAAAACCCCGATTAAAGTAATAAGAAAAGAAGCTGAGGAATGAAGTTTTGGGGTTCTCAGATTTAGCAAAAAGAAATAGAGAATGTCTGTGTAGTATTTGGGACATATTTATACTAAAAATATTATTTATCTGAAATCCAGGTTTAACTGAGCATCCTGTATTTTACCTGATAAACTTTGCAGTATCAGATGGTTACTTCATCCTGGTTGGTCAGGCCTTTGTGTCATAAAGAAATTGGTCACATGTAGCAAACAACTGGATAACCAACCCGAAGGGTGGACACTGTCCATTCAAATACCATCCAGAGGGACACCTGGGTGGCTGAGCTGTTGAGCGGATACCTTTGGCTCAGGGTGTGATGGGCTTGATCCCTGGTCCCGGAATTGAGTCCCATGTCATCGGGGTCCCTGCAGGGAGCCTGCTTCTCCCTCTGTCCATGTCTCTGCCTCTCTCTGTGTGTCTCTCATGAATAAATAAATAAAATCTTTTTAAAAAAATACCATCCAGAAAGGAGAGTCTTGGCAATGCAAACTTGAGCATTATGGCGTCCCTGACAAGGCTGTCATTACATTGGGTAGAAATGCTTCACAGTGTACCAACTGATTCTCTTTATTCTGATTCCCATGTACCAAGTAACTATCTGACAGCTTGACTTCCCATGTATAATGTCCTGAAGATATTGCTGAAATAAAGATCTGTGAACTGGATTATGTGTGTCTATTTGTAACAAATCTATCTTCAATGCCCACAAAAAGTGGGTTTCTGGGTTTCTGGTCTTGCAAAAGCAAGAACGAGACCCTGAGTAGGGCTGACATCACCAGTATAAGTACCACTTAAAGGCTAACATAAGGGCTCTTAAAAACCAGCTGGCAGGACTTCCCCAGACTGCACCACTGTTTCCTGAGGATGTTTTCAGTTTTAGTTTGTTTTGTTTTCATTTGAAATTACACCAGCAACAAGGACTTGAGGCAATAGAACAAAATGAATGAGAGAAGCATCTGAGGAAAAATCTTCCTGGAAGGCTGAGTTTACCTGGAAATCACCTCACAACTATTGCTGTCTTAACCCTCTGGCCTCCCCTCCCTTCATTTTTGAACTCTCTAAAACTCTTTCCTTTGATGTTTTGATCTTACAGGCTCCCAAGGCACCCAGCAAAGAGTTTCTGCCATTAAAGGAGGACAGGAGCTGCTATGTAGAATAGGAGTCATTTGCAAATTGCATATTTAAATCTTCACTACAAAAGATAGTCTTTTCTTCTGACCTTCCTAAAAGTTTATGAACACAAGCTTTTCAGCATCTTCCAATGTTCTCTGCCCAGCTACTCTCAGACCCTAATTGTTTTGGAGACTTCTCAGTTGCTTTTAATTTTTTAAGTAGAAATTCCCAGGAGTAGACTTCAGTGTGAAACTGTCTTGCTAAGAATACTCCACTCACTCCGGGTATTCAATAAATATTTGATGGTTATGGTGATGATGATGTAAATAATGGTAATGATGGCAGATCTGTTCTATTCATTCTGATAGATGTTTTCATGCATCCAAAATCCTCAGAATACTTGACATGACCTATTTCGGTGTTAATGAGCTTAGATTTTTACTTCATACTAAATTATGTCTTTAGTATGCCATTTATTGGAAAAACGGGTAAGTAGAATAAATCCAATAAGCAAATGGTTTTCCTTAAAGAAGGCTTTGGAACAGCAGGTTTATATACACCGTAGTTGCTTTCAACTGTTAACAGCCCACTATATTTATCTATATTTTTTTGTAACTCCTATTATGCAAACACCCAGATGAATCCTCTTGCTTCTCTACTCTCCCGAAGAAAACTTATCAGTATAGAAGCAAATATTATATGCTTTAAATTCCCTTCTTTTAAAAATCTGTTATTTTCTACATTATCTAGTTAACTGTTAGATTTCTTTGGGCCCTGAACCTTCTGATTCAATTCTAACAAATGGAATTTCGTCTGTTGCCTTGAAAAAACACGATAAGAGAGGAAAGGACTACAGATGCAGGTACAAAAACAAAATTTCTAACAGCGCAGGCCATTTAAACAGAAACATTTTAGATAAAGTCAAGGATGATAACATTTACAAGAAAGAAATCTCATCCTTTTCCCCCCAGCCATAAATAATGTCCTTGTGAAATGGTAAAAATTCTTTTTAAGAGATTGGAACATCAAAGGTCTAATATCTCCTATGGAATATACTCTTTAATCCTAAATGAATTGGTCATTGTGAATATATTCAAGATGACATTTATAACTCTAGAAAAGCTATGAATTGCCTTTCACTCTGTCAGACAAAAGAGTCATCTCTATCCTTGTCTCTTTTTTTATATGCCTAATGGTAAATAAATCGATGATTTTAATAGATTCCTTATCTCAAATAATGGGCATGAGATATTTATTATTGACTTAGCGGTATACATTACCTACAGCCTTTGCTGCAAAGAAAGATTCTTTACTCTTCTCTGCCTCTACTAAGGATAGAATTAAAGAGAATGGCTTTACTAGGCAGGGCAAAGCTCAGGCTCAAGGAAGCACTTATATCAGAAAAAGGTCTTAAAGACAGGAATAGATTAGTGAGAGAAGTTATATACTCTCTTTTGTTCTAGATTTCTAAAAAAGTATTCATTTCATTCCGGCTGGGGTTCCTGATGAAACACCATTTGCTCACTCAACAAGGAAATTATAGGAGTATTTGTGAATCTGGGGAAACTACCAAATATATTTATTGTGGCTAATTGCATTATTATTTATTATCTTCCTGCCAACAAATGTTGCTTATTTTACTTTCTAAAAATATGGTGCAGGTATTAACATCATACTCAAAATACCCAAGAATATTCTACAGGACCTGGCAGCAAAAGCAGAGAACAGGATACTCTCAATGGAATGTCAATACCATTACAATGAAGATGTACTGGAGGCTCATAACCAGAATAATACTAACAATCTGAACAACAGTTTAATAAGTTTTAAATATGGCATGGACATCATTGCCAAAAAAAAATTTTTAAAGACTTTACTTCACTGTAGCACTCAATCTCCTGCTAAATTCCCTGTCTCTGCACATTTTGGCTGATTCTTCAGGCCAAACTGGCTTAGTTGAAAGCAGAATTATGTCTGTGTCTCATAGTCATTAAGCAATGAGCAGTGAATCATTTAATGTAGGCTATGCATTTACTTTGGTATTGAGTTTAGTTCCATGGTTAATCAATCAACAAGTGTTTTTGTTTTGTGGAAAGTATGTGGTATATGTAGAGACATACAGTTGAACTCAACTTCACAAATGTTGAATTTAGCTGAGAGGAAATGGTTATACACACATAAATACTACCAATAATACATAATATACAATTTCCTCATATACTTCTTCAATAATCTAAAAGTAGTGCTCATTCTTTATCATCTTTTTTCATTATACTACTACAGAGAGGAACTGATAAAGCCTGTGTGGAAAGTCTGCATCTTAATATCATTAGTACATGGGTTATCTAACCATCTTCCTCTCCCCCAAAACTGTAAGCTCTCTGAATTCACACAGTGTGTTTTATATAGTCTCACATCTCCCACAACAACTACAGCAGTGCCTCAACATAGCAGCTGTTCAAAAAAGTATTTGTTGACTATTTAATTATGGCCATAAGCCTATTACCAAAATAAACATAGTAATGCTCACCATTTTACAATTATAAAGCACAAACTGAGTACTACTGACATAAGAAGGAAGTTTGATGAGCTTCAGAATTTGTATATTAATCTCATATAAATTGGGGAGCTATAGTCCAATGTAAGTGGCTCTGAGACTCAGGATTTAATTATTTTTTGCATTCTATGAGGAGGGATTAATATATATATATCTCCTCTCTGAAGCTAGGGAACTGAACCAACTGATATTTCAAGTCCCCTTCTAACCACAAGTCTGTGATCCTTGAAATTGGTAAAGTTCACATGCATTTAAAAAGGATTTGTGGGGATCCCTGGGTGGCTCAGTGATTTAGCGCCTTCCTTCGGCCCAGGGGGTGATCCTGGGGTCCTGGGATCAACTCCCACATCAGGTTCCCTGCATGGAGCCTGCTTCTCCCTCTGCCTGTGTGTCTGCCTCTGTCTCTCATGAATAAATAAATAAAATCTTTAAAAATAAATAAAATAGGGGATCCCTGGGTGGCTCAGCGGTTTGGCACCTGCCTTTGGCCCGGGGCGTGATCTTGGAGCCCCGGGATCGAGTCCCACGTCAGGCTCCCGGCATGGAGCCTGCTTCTCCCCCCGTCTGCCTCTCTCTCTCTCTCTCTCTCTCTGTGTCTATCATAAATAAATAAATCTTTAAAATAAATAAATAAATATAAAAATAAATAAAAATAAATAAAATGAAAAAATAAAAAGGAGTTGCTGATGAACAAGAAATACCCTACATGTGAGATTGAAGAAGAAGAAGAAGAAGAAGAAGAAGAAGAAGAAGAAGAAGAAGAAGAAACTGCTTCAAGCTGAATCCAGTACTCATATTCCATCCAGGCTCAGATCCTTTGAAATAGCTGGAGCAATGTGTTTTGTTTTATTTATTCTTTGTCAAGACCTACAATATAAAGTAGACATAAAAGACACATTTTGCAGAATCAGTTCAAAGCAATTCCTCCGTAACTTGCTTACAAAAATAGCCAAAGGCGAAAAAATTTCCTTCAGAATCAGAATGATTGAAAATATGTCTCATACAGAGAAAATGACTTACTTTTGGACTGGTCCAAAAGTGTGAGACATCACCACAAAAGAAGAAATGACTTTGTCTCCAAAAAGTTCCCAGTAAAAAGATAAATGGGACGATCATGTAATGTTCTTTCTTTTCTCTTTTTGCTCTTAGGAGCTTTCTATAAGTGGTTTTCAGGCATCGTGACATGTTTTGTTTTCCTTCCATTTCTCTCTTTGTAAAAACCATTTTAAGGCACTTACCATGGCCAGCTGATGTTCATTTTATGACATTGTTCTCAGCAGTCATCTCACATGGATGAGCACTTTTCACTCAGATCAGATTCTGCTTGGTTCATCAAAAGAAAAAACTTTTTTCTTCTGTCAGACTCCAATTCTCCTGTAAATTCTATTTTTCTGGTTTTCTTTCCTCATTCTTCTTGCTTCCCATATTCTATACTGCTGCTTTTGAAAATTAATGTATTTTCCATTGTGGACATTGTTCCCTGTCTCAAAGATGCCAGCCTGAGAACTTTGGTCCAATCTTTTTTGATTTCAGAGTCTTGAATTCCACTGTGTTGCTGCATGTGAGGCAGCCTTAAGGACTATGACCCAATTCCACGTGGTACAATGCATTATTCATTCATACGCACTTTTATAGGTCCATTCTTTGCCCAAGGCACAAATATAAGCAATTAGTTTCACCTCTTCTCCCTCTCCTCCTACCTGGGAGAAGGAAATGTGGCAGACATGAAGGGCATCTTAAGCAGATGATAAAGATGCGAAACATAAAAATATTAGGAGCTAGAAACATTTTCCCCATCACAGGGAAAGAAACCAAGACAAAGATGGTAACCTCTGCCCTCTTCTTCTTTTTCCACTTCTGCCTCCAGGCCCAGAGGTAGACTTTTGACTGGAGAAATGAGGGACAAAGCAGTCAAGTTAAGGGATAAAGAGGAGACTCGGATTCCTTCTTTACTTCTTCCAGCCTTCTTCAGGAACAACCTTGAAGGTAGAAAAACTTTGAGGACTGGATGTGATATATCTGAGAAGAGCCCTTCCTCTAGAAAGCTCAGTGCAGTTGGTTCAGGGTGGAGCTTTACTTCATACACACTAGCTATTAAAATTATGAAGCATTTCCATATCACTTGGTGTAAATCCATTATTTCAAGCTGTTACTCTAAGTCCTCTCAGTGCCATCTTCTTCCAGCCTCAACTCCCTCACCAGCTTCCCATCATCCCAAGGAAAGGGGGGCCCACTGATGTCTGGCACAGTCGGAGGTCTCCTGTAATTGGCTAGTGTAGTGCTCATGCCATCTAAAGTATTATTTTTTAAGATTTTATTTTTAGGGGCACCTAGGTGGCTCAGTCTGTTAAGCATCTGCCTTCAG
Organism: Vulpes lagopus; assembly: GCF_018345385.1. Taxonomy (NCBI): domain Eukaryota; kingdom Metazoa; phylum Chordata; class Mammalia; order Carnivora; family Canidae; genus Vulpes; species Vulpes lagopus. The sequence goes on along the minus strand of NC_054829.1, from coordinate 39,946,522 downwards.
CTAGGGTCATGATCCTGCAGGATTGAGCCCTGTGTGAGGGAGGGGTGTCTCTGCTCAGCGGGGAGTCTGCTTCTCCCTCTGCCTCTCAGGCATGTGTGCTCGCTCACTTGCTCTGTCTCTCAAATAAATAAATAAAATATTTTTTTAAAGATTTTATTTTTAAGTGATCTCTACATCCAATGTGGGGCTCGAACACACAACCTTGAGACCAAGAGTCACATGCTCTATCGACTGAGCAGCCAGGTGCCCCCATTCTAAGTATTTTTAACAGCATCCCTGGTTGAAGCAGAACAGTGGCATATTTAAGGAAGGGATATGAGATAGACCTTCTCCCCCAAAAAGCCGATGACTCTTCAGGCCGACGAGTACACAGGTGGTACTTTTTCACAAAGTGGCTCTCCTTAATAGTAGACTCTGTCTGCCTTTGAGCCTGTGCCTTGCAGAAGGAAAGATAACTTCCTACCTAGATTGCCTGGAGATTCTTGGCCCCTCTAGGATAAAAGAGCAAACATGTGTTCTAGAATCTAAGTGCTTAGGCATATGCCTTTAGCTTTTTTTTTTTTTAAGATTTTATTTATTTATTCATGAGAAACACAGAGAGGAGAGAGAGAGAGAGAGAGGCAGAGACACAGGCAGAAGGAGAAGCAGGCTCCATGCAGGGAGCCCGATGTGGGATTCAATTCCGGGTCTCCAGGATCACGCCCTGGGCTGAAGGCGGCGCTAAACCACTGAGCCACCCAGGCTGCCCATGTCTTTAGCTTTAAATCAAGACAGTAATAGTTCTGATATCCTAGACTTGTTGGGAGGATTAAATGAGATAATATGGAAAATACTTAGCAGTGTCCTTAGCACCCATTACATGGTCAATAAATATGTTTCAGGTGAAACATAGTGCAGATTCAGTTGATGAGGTATTGATTTTCAGGTATAAAAGGTATTTCCTGAGTTGATGGTTAATGGATTTTTTTCCCTGGAGGAACTTGCTGAGAGCAGAAGCAAACCGATTGATATCCCTTTCTTCAAATTTCAAGTTTATGATGAAAAGAATAATTTTCTGGGGATAGATTTTAGAGTGGTAGTTTTGGCATAATTCTGTAGCATTTTCTTTTTTTAAAAGATTTTATTTATTTATTCATGAGAGACATAACACAGAGAGAGAGGCAGAGACATAGGCAGAGGAAGAAGCAGGCTCCATGCAGGAAGCCCAATGTGGGACTCCATCCCAGGACTCCGGGATCACACCCTGAGCCAAAGGCAGACACTCAACTGCTGAGACACCCAGGTGTCCCAGAAACGTTCTTAAATAGTCAGAAAACATTTTTAATTGCTGAGATTATTCTGTTGTTTAATTGATTTAGCATTTTATGAAAATTCACTTAACTAGAACCAATTACATTGCTTACATCGCTGAAAATAGGTTTGGACTGTAACAGTGTCTGGAGTATTAGAGACATTCAATATATTTATCTTATTTAGGGATCTTGAAACACTTCATAGTTATGGAGGTGTATCTCTGCTCCAATTTCCTTATTCATTAACTGAAACACAAACTCCTAGAGACTGCAAAGCCCACAAGGGAACCCATGCCTCTGGATTTGTAGTCCCAGGCTCTTCCTCTCCTGCAGAATGTCTTCAGTGGCATTATCCTGTTTCAGGGGGAGAGAACATATTTAATGGCTTCATCAAAAATTTGGCTTTATAGCTAAGCATCATAATCTACTTTGATGCCTCCTCTGTGCCCTGGGCTCATGTTCTTTTATCTAACTTGAACACTTGTCTCACCTTTCTTTGGCTGGCTAAGGATGCTTATTCATCTTCAGGACTCACCTTCACCATCACCTCAAGGAAACTGTCCTGACAGCCTAGGCTGAGCTGAGTGCCCTTCTTCAAGCGCCCAATCACACCTGGGCACACCTCTGGCATAGCACTCGGATTCAGAATAGCCATGTCTCAGGTGCCCAGGTTCTTTTTTTTTTTTTTTTTTTTTTTTTTTTAGATTTTATTCACTTATTTAGTCATGAGAGACACACAGAGAGAGAGAGAGAGAGGCAGAGACACAGGCCGAGAGAGAAGCAGGCTCCATGCAGGAAGCCTGACGTGGGACTCCATTGCGGGTCTCCAGGATCATGCCCTGGGCCAAAGGCAGACGCTCAACTGCTGAGCCACCCAGGCATCCCAGGTGCCCAGGTTCTAAGCCTGCCACCCACATCCCACTTTGCCTCTATCACTTTCCAGGCCATATCTTCCCCAATGCATATACCCCAAACATATTCCCCCTACTAATCCACATCACTCCCCAGCTGTAGTCACCCCAGCCTGAATCCCTCCCTGTCTGAATACACCCTAGCTTGCATCTTTCCCCGTCAGACTGTATCTTCCTGCATATGTCCCTCCAGCCTATATCCCCCTGTGAAAAGAAGAACTCTAAGATAGTACCAAAGATTCTTGGCCCCCCGATATGCAAACACCTTCTCCCAGATATTCAATCAAACCCTAATTTGAGTGCTTCTGTAAAGTGATTTTGCAAATGTAATTAAGAGACCCAAATCTGTTTACTTTAAAATCAGGTAGGCCCCATCTAATCACATGAGTCCTTTAAATCTGGGTCAAAAAGTTAAGTCCAGGAAGTCAGCAACATAAAGCATGACTGGGCAGATGGAGGGGACCATGTGGCAAGGAACTAGGGTGCTCTCTAGTTGCTGAGAGTGCCCCTGCCAACAGCTAGCAAGAAAAGGGGGGTCGCAGTTCTACAACCACAAAGAACTGTATTCTCCCAACAATTATGGAAGCCAAAAGAGAAGACGAGCCTCCAGAAAAGGACACAGCCCAGCTGACATCTTGATTTTAGCCTTCTGATAGCCTGAGTGGAGAACACAGCCACTCTGAGCCTGGACTTTTGACCTACAGAACTGGGAACTAATGAACGGGTATTGTATTAAGCCACTAAATTTGTGATAATATGTTACACAGCACTAGAAAACTAACACAACCTCACCCAGCCTGTGCCCTCCCAATGCATATCCATCAGTCCATCTTCCTCCCAACATGGAATTTCCCTAGCTGGAGCTGTTCTGCAACCTTAGCCAATCACCTCCACCAATGGGGACCTCTGACCTGCATTCCTCCCGCTTATAACTCATTCCCCACCATGAATGCCCTCCACAAACACACAGCCTGTCACATACAACCCTCTATCAATCCAGTCACACACACACACACTCACAAGTGTGCATGCACACCAGTAACACCATCACTTTGTGCACTAGTCAAATTCAGTCTGCATTACTAGATGGAAACTTTGTCTCCTGTCCAAGACCAGTGAGCAGGACTGGGCATCCCCAAAGGAAAATGGTAGTCCCCCCTCTTTTGCCCCCTTGAGCCTCAAGCCAATCATGGGCAACCCATCCATCCTACTGCATAGGCCCTGAGTGCTGCACTAGCTTCTCCAGTGTTCTAGAATCAGGGGGCTGCTCCAGGTGGCCAAAGACACTCCATTGCCAAAGGAAATGAATTCGGCCTACAATCCACTGTCCAAAATCCTCTCAACTCTGCCCTCTGTAAGGATCCAAAAATCTCTTTCCACCAGGAGCATTGCGGACATTCCCCTATGCTCCCCCTTTTCCCACCTCTATTCCAGGGCCAAGCATTGTTTTCTCTCCTTCTGGGCTTTTTGCAACCCACACTGTCCTACAACTTACATTTGCAAGATGATGCTTTTCTCTGTCAGGTATTCCTCCATAGTATATCTTTGTACCCAACCAGAACAACTTAGGTAGTAGGGATGAATGGCCTAAGTAGCCAACACTTAACTTCAAAAAAGCAAACATTAGGTTAAAAAGCTAGAATATCTGCATAAAAGGATAAATAACTTTATATATGTAACAACCCTATGAGATACAGTTATAGCCCTTATTTCACAAATGAGGAAATCGAAGTTCAGAGAAGTAAGTTGTCAAAGGGCACACAGCAAGCAAGCAGCAGAGTTGGGATACCAGCTCAGGTACTCTGGTTCCAGAGACCATCCTCTCGTCCAGTCTGCTGAACACTTGGGAGGTTTCAGGATCACTGCACTAAGTAGAGTTTTATGTGATTTATGTGACAAAGGAGAAAGAAAGAAAGCACAGAGAGAACTGTGTGCTAATGTGATGTGGAAATTTTCCACAAAGTGGGACTTGAGCTAGGACAACAGGAACATAAGGACTCAGGGTTACAAGAGTGGCGTATTCAGTTCGGGGGAATGGAATGAACCGCATAAGAGTGAGAGTGTGCATGTTCTGACACCATAACTTGTAGGGGAGAGTCATGGGAAATAAGGCAATCAGTGGAGACCAGATTGTGACTGCTGTGAATGCTGAGCCAAGGAAGTTGGCCTTACTTTCAAGGTAAGAGAGAAGCATTCTGAGCAAGTGGTTGGAGAAAGGGAAAGAGCAGCTGAATATGGTAACTGCCTGGACTTGGGAGATAAAAAGAAGAATTAAAAATATTATTCCCAGTTTTAGTGCTTAGGTATCCAAAATGATTTGAGTTTTCGTAATAGAAACTGACTAAATTATGTTTGGAACTGAAATTTGCCTCCTTAAATAGTGACATATAGGTCTTTCAATTCTGCTGGAATGGAAATTGCATTTGCCCTCTCCATAAAGTGATCTGGGAAAATTTTGTATGGGGCTAAACAAATGTGAAGAGTTAAAATGATCATCAGAATTCATTCCCTATAGAAAATTTCAAAAAGTTCAGCTATGCTTTGGGCATTTTGGCAATGAGGCAGTCACCTTCAGGGTACCCCCTAAATAGGACAACTGAGGAATTCAATTTGGGGTTTCTTTCTTGCTCTATATGTATTTGAGGAGCTGAGAAGCAGGTTTCTGTTGACAATGAGATCAATGCAGGTCTAATTTGCCGGTCAATAGTTATAGACTTTAAGTTATCACTGTATACTTCTTAGCTTTTTTTTAGTTACTTCAGTGCTTTTAGGAGTTTAGTGACTATGAATATGCCACCTAAAATACATACTTTTAATTTTTTCAGCCACTGAGGGAATTAGCAATAAACAAGACCATAAAGTGCATAGGGAAAATAATTAATGCTGGTACTGGAACACGCTGCAAATACTCAAGAAACCAGGAGAGGTGACTGGTGCCCTCCAACACCACCGGCCATGGTAGAGTGAGCTGAGAGAGAAAGAGAGCCGTGGAAATCTGAAACCTCCTGTGCTATTCCCACTCATACCCCCACCCCCCCCCCAATCCCCACAGTGGTCCACACCTGCATGGTAAAACCAGTGCAGTTTACTTCCTAGTCTTGCCATCTGCCAGCTGCATTCCATTTGGGCAAGTTACCTTACCTCTCTGTGCCATATATACTCTAATCTCCGCCACCCCGCCTAGAAGTTAAAATGATGTATTACATTAAATACCATTTACCAAGTAGCTACTGCAGCATTCAAAACATTGAAGAGGGAACGCCTGGGTGGCTCAGCGGTTGAGCATCTGCCTTCAGCCTGGGGTGTGATCCTGGAGTCCCGGGATCGAGTCCCACATCAGGCTCTCTGCATGGAGCCTGCTTCTCCCTCTGCCTATGTCTCTGCCTCTCTCTGTGTGTCTCTCATGAATAAATAAATAAAATCTTTAAAGCAAAACAAAAAAACATTGAAGAGGCACATAACCATTAGTTCCCTTTCCCTTCTCCTCAGTGGGCCGCAGGAAACAGTGGAGGTAATGGGATATTCCAACGGGAATCTGCAGGACAGGGGAATCATGTGAGGTCAAGTCCTGGAAAAGAGGCTGGGGCTGGGCGCCAGTGCACTTGAAGATGCACCTCCACAGCTGGACTGCAGCTTGTTGGGCTAGACCTGTGGGATGGATATTCACGGAGAGGTAAATGGAGTCAGAAGTGAGGACCTAAGAATGGCACCAAAGAGATCAGATGGAGAAGAAAGGGAATTTAAATGGGATGCATGCAAATTGGAGGGATTGGGAATGGGGAGAGATTGAGGAATAGACTGAAGTTTACAAAGGGCTGAAGGTGAGTGCTTTCAATAATTAAAAGAATTAAATTTAACTTTAAAAAACTGAGCCAAGTCAGGAAAACCTTTGTCCTCAGACCAAGATTCAGGGACAGTCTCCCCTGACAAAACTAGTGACAAAAGGACAGGGGTTTGGTGACAAAACAAAAACCCAATTATCAAAACTGGGATAGAAAATGGGAGCAAGGTTGGAACTGGGCGACAAGATCAAATCCGGAGGAACAGCTGAGCCCCGGTGCTGAGTCACTGTGACCTGGTGCTGAGTCAGCAGAATACTGACCCTCTGATTGGCCCCCAGGGCAGGGGGCAGACGGAAGTCCTGAGCCCTTGCTGTGAGCCCAGCAGGAATCTAACCTTGGCTTTAAAAGGGCAAAGATCTGATGGAATCTTGCAGTCAGGGGCTCTCCAGGCAGTAGCAGAAGCCAAATACTTTGCAGTTTTTGCCTCATACTCACCTCCGGGAGCCTATTAATATCAGTGTCCCTGCCCAACTTCAGACTGAAGGAATGAGCATCTCTGTGGGTAAGGACAAAGCATCGAATTCTGGCCAATCTGAGGCAGACTGAAATTGAAAACCCAGAGGTTTAGATTCCAAGCTTTATAAAGACCTTCTTCCTCATCTTGGTTCTGAATTTATATTCTTGTCTCTCCCCTCACTCTCTCTGAAAGTAACTAGCCTCTAATAACAATATGGGGCTCAGAATGAGGTGGGTTCACATAGTTTCTTTTCTGCTGTGATAATATATATGTAAAATAAAATATGACATTTTAATCATTTTAAGTATAAAAACCAATGGTGTTAATTGTTGTGCAACCATTACCACTTTTTTTCTTTTTTATCACTCCTAACAGAAACTCTATAAGCATTATAAGCAATAACTCCTTGTTCTCCCTCCCCCCAGTCCCAGGTAACCTCTAAGGTACTTTCTGCCTCTATGAATTTGCCTATTCTAGATACTTTATGCAAGTGGAATCATACAGTATCTGTTCTTTTGTGACTGGCTTCCTTCACTTAGCATGTTTTCAAGGTTCATCCATGTTGCAGCATGTATCAATTTAATTTCTTTTTATGGCTAAAATCAATTTCCATTGTATGTATATATCACATTTTGTTTAATCACTCATCTCATTTTTAAAAAAAAATATATTTATTTATTTTAGAGAGAGTGAATGAATGGAGAGGAGCTGAGCGTGAGGGAGAAGCAGGCAATCCCACTGAGTCCAACATGGGCTCAATCTGGGACTGTAGGATCATGACTTGAGCTGAAGGCAGATGCTTAACCACTTAACGGACTGAACCACCCAGACACCCCTACCCATTCATCCCTTGATAGACACATGGGTAATTTCCGCCTTTTGGCTATAGGGAATAATGCTGTAATAAACAGTAACATGTAAGTATTCGTGTAAATCACTTTTCACTTCTTTTGAGTATATACCTACAAGTGGAATTTCTGGGTCTGCGTTTACCTTTTCAAGGAACTGCTGAAATGTTTTTCACAGAGGATGCAACATTTTATATTCCCACTAACAATACATGATGGGTCCAGTTTTTCCAAATCCTCAACAATACTTTTTATTTTCCAGTTTTTTAAATTATAACCATTGTAGTAAGCATGGAGTAGCATCTCACTGTAGTTTTGATTTGCATTTCCTTAATGATTGATGCTGTTGACAATTTTTCACGTGCTTACTGACCATTTGTGAACTTTCTTTGGAGAAATGCCTATTCAATCCTTTGCCCAATATTATTTTTTTAAGATTTTATTTACTTATTTGAGAGAAAGAAAGTGAGAGAAAAAGAGCATGAGAGGGGGGAGGGTTAAAGGGAGAAGCAGACTCCCCGCTGAGCAGGAAACCTGATGCAGGGCTCCATTCAGGGACTCCAGGATCTTGACCTGAGCAGAAGCCAGATGCTTTACCACTTAATTGCTGACCCACCCAGGTGCTCCCAATTTTATTTTTTAAGTAATCTCTACACCCAACATGGGGCTTGAACTCACAACCCTGAAATCAAGAGTCACACACCCCACTGACTGAGCCAGCCAGAGGCCATCCTTTGTCCAATTTTATATTAGGTTGTCCATTTTGTTAAGTTTTAGGAGTTCCGTGTATTCTCTAGATATTAAACTCTCATTAGGTGATTTGCAAATATTTTCTCTCATTCTTTAGGTTATCTTTTCATTTTCTTGATAATGTCTTTTGATGCATGAAAGTTTTTAATTTTGATGAAGTCCAATTTATCTGATTTGTTGTTGTTGTTGCTTGTGCTTTGGTGTTATATTAAGAATCCATTGCCAAATCCAAGGTCATGAAGATTCACCTCTATGTATTCTTCTAACATTTTATGGGTTTTGCCTTAATATTTAGTTTGTTGACCTATAGTGAGTTAATTTTTGTATATGGTGTGAAGTAGGATGGTCAAACCTCATTCTTCCACATGTAAAAATCCACTTGTCCCAGAACCATTTGCAGAAGAATCTATTCTTTCCCCATTGAATAGAATTGGCACTTTTGTCATAAATCTATTGGCAGGCACAACTGTGTGGCTCAGTCAGTTGAGCTTTTAGACTTGAAATTTCGCCTCAGGTCATGATCTTAGGGTCATGAGATCAAGCCCCATGTTAGGCTCCGTACTTAGTAGAGTCTGCTTATGATTCTATCTCACTCTGTCCCTCCCCTTCCTCTCTCTCTCTCTCTCTCTCTCTCAAATAAATAATTAAATAATTAAAATCTGAGGGGATCCCTGGGTGGCTCAGTGGTTTAGCGCCTGCCTTTGGCCCAGGGCGCGATCCTGGAGTCCCGGGATCGAGTCCCACGTCGGGCTCCCGGCATGGAGCCTGCCTCTCCCTCTGCCTGTGACTCTGCCTCTCTCTCTCTCTCTCTCTCTGTCTATTATAAATAAATAAATAAATCTTTAAAAAATTTAAAATCTGACAATTACTTAAAAAAATCAATTGGCATATTACATTTATGGGTACAGAGTTTCAATTTGTGACATCAAAAGAGTTCTGAAGATGGATGGTGGTGGTGGTTGCACAATGTGAATGACTTAATGTCACTGAACTAACTGTACACTTAAAAATAGTTAAGATGACACATTTCACTACAATTTAAAAAAATCAATTGGCCATACATAAATGGGTTTTATTTCCAAGCAATCATTTCTATCTCATTGGTCTATATATCTGTCCTTTTAAGGTTTTATTTATTTATTCATGAGAGACACAGAGAGAGAGAGAAAGAGAGAGGCAGAGACACAAGCAGAGGGAGAAGCAGGCTCCATGCAGGGAGCCCGAAGCAGGACTCAATCCGGGTCTCCAGGATCAGGCTCTGGGCTGAAGGCAGAGCTAAACCGCTGAGCCTCCTGGGCTGCCCTAAAAAAATATATTTTATTTATTTATTCATGAGAGACCCAGAGAGAGGCAGAGACATAAGCAGAGGTAGAAACAAGCTCCCTGTGGGGAGCCTAATGCAGGACTCCATTCCAGGATCCCCAGATCATGCCCTGAGCCAAAAGGCAGACACTCAACCACTAGGCCACGCAGGTGCCCCTATATATCTATCCTTATGCAATTATAACACTATTTTGATTATTATAGCTTTGTAATAAGTTTTGAAATCAGGAATACTCCAACCTTTTTCTTTTTCAGATTTGTTTTGGCTATTCAGGGCCTCTTGCAATTCCATATGGATATGGGGACTATTTTTTCCATTTCTGCAAAAAAACAAACAAACAAACGAAAAAGCACTGTTGAAATTTTGATGAGATTGTGTTGAATCTGTAGTTAGCTTTGGGTAGTATTGCCATCTTAATATTAAGTCTTTCAATACATGAATACAGAATGTCTTTGCATTTATTTAGGTGCTCTTTCTGTCAGCAATGTTATTTGTAGTTTTCTCTTCATGAAAGTGCTTATTTTAGAACATTTTTTTCCCTTTCTTCAATATGACACACTTTAGGTCAGATAAGAAAAAGAATGCAATGTACAAGAAGGCAATTAGTATTTCATTCATTTTGTTGGTACCCATCCATGAGAAGAAAAGACTTATAGATGACATAGAATCAAACCAGCATTTGTTGAAGATGCTTTTTGTTCTGAGTTCTAGCCCAGGTGCTGGAGGTTCCCCTGATTTCCATTGACCTTAAAACAGTATAACTAGCAGATAGAAATCTAAACTGTGATGGTATAATGAGAAACTTTTGTGCAGAAAGGCTAAGGGCACACAAACAAAGCAAAGCACAATAGCGGTTGGGTTGGTAAAAATGTAAAATAGGAGGTTTTGTTTTTTTTTTTTTTATTTATGATAGTCACAGAGAGAGAGAGGGGCAGAGACACAGGCGGAGGGAGAAGCAGGCTCCATGCACCGGGAGCCCGATGTGGGATTCGATCCCGGGTCTCCAGGATCGCACCCTGGGCCAAAGGCAGGCGCCAAACCGCTGCGCCACCCAGGGATCCCAAATAGGAGGTTTTGATGGTATAACTATAGAGTTGGATTTTGCCAGTCAGAAAGGGGAAGGGGGAGAAGGACAGGTGTGTGTTTGGGATGGAGGGGGGAGAGTGAAGATAAGGTAGAAGTGCCTTTATCAACTCTGGTTAGTCAACCAGTTCATTCATTTGTACAATTGTACAAAAAATTTAAGGCACATATCTGTCGATATACTTTTGAAAAATAGGATAGATTTAAAAAGTAATACTCATGGGACAATGAGAGAAATAGAATAAAGGCTATGGAGTGGATAATAGTACATTTTATCAATGTTAATTTCCTGATTTTGATACATGCCCTATGGTTATAAAGGAGAATGTCCTTAGGAAACACTCACTGAAGTATTTAAGGGAAAGGGAGCATCATGAGTGCAACTTACTTTCAAATGGTTCAGAAAAAATAGTTTGTATGTATACACACACGGAGAGAGAATCATAAAGAAAATTATAATGTTAAAATGCTAATAATTGGAGAATCTGAGCGAAGAAAAGTTTTTGTACTATTGCAACTTCCTTACAAGTCTGGGATTCAAAACAAACAAACAAACAAAAAAGTAATGTTGTTGCTTCTCTACAATACAAACTGGCTCCCGAAAAAAAATATGTTTACATCCAGAAGAGTATCTGAAAGGACACCCTACTACTTACCAGTACCTACTTCTTCCAAGGAAATAGACTGGGTGAAAGAAAGAAAGACTTAAATTTTCTTTGTGCATTTCTGCATTGTTTGAATATTTTATTAAAAGCACATATTAATTTTGTAATTAAAAATAAAAATATGGGGCAGCCTGGGTGGCTCAGCGGTTTAGTGCCGCCTTCAGCCCAGGGCATAATCCTGGAAACCCAGGATCAAGTCCCACATCAGGTTCCCTGCATGGATCCTGCTTCTCCCTCTGCCTGTGTCTCTGCCCCTCTCTTTCTCTGTTTCTCATGATTTAATAAATAAAATCTTAAAAAAAAAATAAAGTAAAAATGAAAATACAAAAGACATTAAAAAGAAAAAACCTGGGGGTGATAATTAACAAGAGCACCTCTTTATTGTATAATAATAGAGAAGAAATGGTAAGAAAAGACATTTTTTAAATAAAGAAAAATACACATTTTACATATGTACATAACAATCAACAAACATGTCAACATATAAACAATTGTTGACACTTAATGAGAATGACTTTTTTGTGAGTCTTTGAGAAGCTTTTTCTTTTTTTCCTTCCAGGAACTGAGAACTTGAAAATCTCACCACATTGGTCTCCCAGTCCAGTGCTGCAATGGTAAGGAAAATCACAGAAACTCTTTTAATAATTTAAGAAAAAAGCTCCCATCTTCACCTTAATTACTGCCTACATTTTGCTGAAGCTAAGGTTGTTTTTGTTCAGAATGACTTCTGTAGGCTGACACACACAAAAAAAATTACAGTTTGTTGTAGTTTCCCAAGCCTACCCGCATGATCAAACTAAATTAAGCACTTATTAAATTCATGCACTTAAAAAAAGAGAAAAAAAAAAAGAAGTTCCCTTTACTATGTGTGTGGATGAAAAAGGAAATATAAAAATGACATCAATCAACCAATTTCCTGCCCCAAGTCCCAGAATAAAAGATCACCAAGTCATGCTTTCCCTAGGGTTATACGTGGCTTAAAATCTAAGTGGTATGGATGAAGCATCCTAAAAACCAAGTCATGGATTTGCCCCATCTTTCCAGTTTGGGAGAGGGCCAGAGGAGTTGGGTAAAATTTTAGGACCTCAGGCAGCCTGGGTGGCTCAGTGGTTTGGTGCAGCCTTCAGCCCAGGGTGTAGTCCTGGAGACCCAGGATCGAGTCCCACTCCCTATATGGAGCCTGCTTCTCCCTCTGCCTGTGTCTCTGCCTCTCTCTCTCTCTCTCTCTCTCTCTCCTGTGTCTCTGCCTCTCTCTCTGAGGAATAAATAAATAAAATCTTTAAAAAAAAAGATTTTTTTAAACCTTTAAAAAAATTTTAAAAAACAGGCTCAGCATATAAACTCTGGACACACATTATGACTTGGGTTTCTTTTTCTTCCTTAATACAAGAAGAAAAAAACCTATAGAAGAAAATCCCCAATCACAGAATGAAATCTACTTCCCTTTATAAAAAGTGTATCTCAAATTTTAATGCTCACCAATATACCTCTTAAGATATACACTATACAGTTTGGCATGCATCTATTTATTCAAAAATTATTTATTCTGTATTAGAATAATGTTGAACAAAACATATTCTTTGCCTTTAAGAACAGTAAGCTTAATAAACATTCTTTAAATTTTTAAAACAGAAAACAGGGGATCCTGGGTGGCTCAGCGGTTTGGCGCCTGCCTTTGGCCCAGGGCGCAATCCCGGAGTCCCGGGATCGAGTCCCACGTCGGGCTCCTGGCATGGAGCCCGCTTCTCCCTCTGCCTGTGTCTCTGCCTCTCTCTCCTCTCTCTATGACTATCATGAATAAAAAAAAAAAAAAAATTATAAAAAAAATAAAACAGAAAACAATAAGAAATCACCTATATATTTATATATGTGTATATATATATGATATTACCTTAACAATTAGATAATACATTCTTTGAGGCAAGTTTGCTCAATAGAAAACAAAAAATAATAGAACTTACTCTCAAAGAATTGTATTGGTGACAATAAAGTCAACTTACATCAAATTAATTGTATTATTTATCTAACCATTTATATTTTGTTCTCTCCTGAGATCACTTTATTTTAACAGCATTTAATTTGCATTAAGATATATTCTGGGGACACCTGGGTGGCTCAGTGGTTGAGTGTCTGCCTTTAGCCCAGGGTGTGATCCTGGAGTCCGGGGATTGAGTCCCATATCGGGCTCCCTGCATGGAGCTTGCTTCTCTCTCTGCCGATGTCTCTGTTTCCCTCTTTTTCTCTCTGTGTCTGATGAATAAATAAATAAAATATTAAAAAAAAAAGATATATTCTGAACCAGGGGATCCCTGGGTGGCTCAGCAGTTTAGCGCCTGTCTTAGGCCCAGGGCATGATCCTGGAGTCCTGGGATTGAGTCCCACGTGGGGCTCCCTGCAGGAACCTTCTCCCTCTGCCTGTGTCTCTGCCTCTCTCTCTCTCTGTGTGTCTCTCATGAAAAAATAAATAAAATCTTAAAAAAAAAAGATGGTTTTTGAACCAGAATAAACACTGGGAAAAGAATGTCTTCATTGAAATATCGCAAAGCAATAGGAACAAGTTCTGAGAAATTACAGCAAAAGGAAGCCCATGTGTTTATTTTCCTCTAGTTAGATCTTGACTGAGATCTAGAAGTAACATTTTTAAGAATCATAACTATATGAGATGAACAACTAAATTTTTTTAAAAGCTGGATCTCTGTATTCTTTCTTGCCAAAAATATATCTCAGGTAGATCAGAAATTTAAACATAAATATATGACACCAGGGCAGCCCGGGTGGCTCAGCGGTTGAGCGCCCTGCCTTCAGTCAGGGCCTGATCCTGGAGACCTGGGATCAAGTCCCACGTCGGGCTCCCTGCATGGGGCCTGCTTCTCCCTCTGCCTGTGTCTCTGCCTCTCTCTCTCTCTGTGTGTGTCTCTCATGAATAAATAAATAAAATCTCAAAAAAAAAAAAAAGAAACATAAATATATGACACCATAAATGTACCAGAAAAAAAAGGTAAAAATTTTTATAGTCTTGCATCTTAGAAGTGTTTTCTAAATATGACAGCTATTTCAGAAGCCATAAATAAATGATAAAATATTTCCTATAAAAAATTTAAATTCTAAAGGGTAAACATTATTCTAAATAGAGTTGAAAGAAGAATGAGGAAGAATATTCCCAACAAATATGACATAAAAGACTTATTTAATAAACAAACAACTGTTATAAAAATAAAAGCAGATGAAATCAAGGAGGGACTGGAAGATGGGGAGCCTATTTCCATTGCTTGCCCTCTAGTCTTTGATAAGGACAACTGACTTTTTCTACAACCTTAGGTAAAGCAGTGTGCAATCACTATTTCAAAGCAAGGCCCTTAGCTTTATTTAATCTTTCCAACAAAGTTCCTTATCTTAAGCTTTTCCTAAACAGGAATTCCGGTGTTGCCACTAATAAAAAGGCAATCAATTCTATGGAATAATGGACAAAGAATATAAGCAATCTAAAATAACCCCATGTAAAGGTATTTAGCCCCACTTATAGTTACAGAAAGTTACACTAAAATAATAACGCAATAACTTTTCCAGCTATCAAATGAGCAAAGAACAGAATGATTGACGATACCCTGTGCTTGAGGAAGTGAAGAAATGAGTACTCTAATTTACTGTTGGTGGGAATGTAAATCAAGTACAAATTTGGGAGCTGCATTATAGGTAAAGAATATATACATATATTTATATTCTTTGACCTAGCAGTTCCACTTCTAAGAATTGATCCTATAGATACATTTGCCAAGTACCAAAGATTATATGTATTTTTTTCAAGGATGTTCACTGTAGCTTTGGATAATAGTAGAAAACTAAAAAATAACCTAGGTTTACCAAAAGGACTCTGTTAAAAAAAAAAATCCATGGAACATTGTTAAAACTATAGCTACTAAAGAGAGGCGAGAGTATATATACAGACTTAGACATCCAAAGTATTTTAAATGAAAAAATACTTTTAGGAACAATGATCACATTTGTGTAAAACACTGTGTGTGTGGTGGGGGGAGAAGGCACATTTTAATTGATATACTTTTATACAATATGAATGTTTCACCATAAGAACTTAATAAAAAGTGTTTTTATCCTATGTACTTAAAATGCTTGAATATTATTTAAAACTACAAAACATGTTTGAAGTTTTCAAAAAAAATTAAATTATACTTGGAGGAAGAAACATTGTTTTTTATGTCAAAGGAAAACATCTGCCAACTTTAGTTTGACACTTTTTCATGTCCTGTTTACCAAACTAGAAACAAACACTGAATCATAATTAACTGATATAATTGGAAAGAAGTGCTACCCCAGGATGTCACCACTGCACAGTGGTGTACATTGATGGGAAAGTGCAAAAGAAGACTACAGCCAGGAAGAAGTGGGTAGGAAAGAAAGAAGAAAGAAAGAAAGAAAGAAAGAAAGAAAGAGGGAAGAAGTAGCATTCATCAACATAAAACCCATTGAAATAACCCACTTCTTTTTTAAATATATTTATTTATTTAAGTAATCTCTACATCCAACGTGGGGCTCAAACTTAGAATCTCTTAGATCAAACTTAGAATCTCTTAGATCAAGAGTTTTATGCTCCACCAACTATCAGCCAGGCACCCTGAAATGACCCATTTCTTGTTAGTTTTCTTACTGATTTCGTTTTCTCATACACAAGAGGAAGTAATAATCCCCAAATCAAAGTAATTATGTCTGGGAAATCTGAAACTATATGCTGTCTGTTTTTTATAAACAATAAAGTCACATTAAATTTCAAAACAAATAAACAATCAAGGGAACTTGCTCTCTTTGAGTTTACTAGGTTAAACCTTCATGCAATTTTCGTCTCTGTAGACATTTTATGTACTACACAGTAGTCCTTTAGAGCAACAAGTCTGGACCTCTCCTCTGAAAGTAAGTTGTCTTGTCTTGTCGATCTTTTAAAAATGAAAGGGAAAAATTACAGTCTCTATTTTATTCATTCATTATATCCTTCCTTCCTTCATTATCCTATGCATCATTGATTGATTTTTTTTTTTTTTAAATCCATCTAGTGAATACTTTGTATGTTCAGCTCTGGGAATACAAAGTTAAAACACCATCCTCAGATGCAAAGATTTTGCAATCCAAAGGTAGTTAAACAAGAAAAAGACAATGTAATACTTTGATACTAACCAAAGACTAAACGAGCCCAAAGAAGGGGTACCTAGTATAACTTGGAAGGCCAAGGAAGAATCCCTGGCAAAGGGACTGTCTGAACTAAATCCTGAAGGATGAAGGCAGTCCAGAGAGGGAGCAGTATACAAAGTCATAGCAGTGAATGGAAAACACACAACACATTTAGGGAACTGCTCATAGTTCAGTATGGTTGGCATAGTTCTAAGTTAGGAATGGTGGAATGACAAAGCCAGGGAAAGATGAGCAGGGATCAAGTACTAAGGGATTTTGTCTGCCATACAAACTAATCTGGAATTCATCCTAATGATTATGAGTTTTAAGCAAGAAGATATGATCAAAGTTGGGGTTTAGAAAAATCTCCTAGGCAGCAGTGTGAAGAAATAAAACTAAGTAGGAAATGTGAAGGGACAGAACAATATTTAAGGCAGGAAAATTAGTAAAGAAGCAGTTCCAATAACATAGAAAAGAAATGATGAGAACATATCAAACATAAAAACATGATGGTTTTTAGAGAACATATCAAATGGCAGATGAGGACACTGGGCCTTTGGTTGGGCCCTGAGGCTCTGGGAAGGACTCCAGAGTAGGTGGCTGGGGCAGTTGACAGAAGGCTTTGGCAGTGATGACCAGGCCCTTGGAAGCTTAAGACAGCCTGGTACTTGGTATTCAAGCTGCTCAAGATGTGGAGGTTACATCCCTGGAGGAGATTTCTTTTCCTTGTCCGCCAAGGAGTCTGCGACATTTTTAATTTTTTGATTTTATGCATGTTGTAGTATGTATCAGTACTTTATTCCTTTTTTAAAAATATTTTATTTATTTATTCATGAGACACACAGAGAAAGAGGCAGAGACATAGGCATAGGGAGAAGCAGGCTCCCCGAGGGAGGAGCCCCATGTGGGGTTTGATCCCCCAGACCCAAGGACCAGGCCCTGAGCCAAAACCAGACACTCAACCACTGAGCTACCTAGGCATCCCAGTACTTTATTCCTTTTTATTGCTGAGTATACTCCATTGTATCACAGTACCACACTTTGCTTATCTACTCACCAGTTGATGGATATATGTCACTTAGCTTTTGTTGGTTTGGTTTTAACTTTTTTAAAAATTTAAGTATAGGTGATGTCACTTGGCCTTTACTTCCACTTTTGCCTCTGAATGACACAATATAATAAACTTACACTTTTCTCTCTGTGCTATCAATATGCCTATTGACAACTTCGGACAGTCTGGTGTATCATTTCCTCTAGGGGTATGAAGCTAGGCTTTGCCAATTTTTTTTTTGGTGGAGGATTAAGTGATTTCTTGGTGATTGGTGAGAATAAAGACATTATAATTAGACCCACTCACTAGATCAGTGCATCATAAATATTTCCAAGCCATATACAACTTTGACAGGACATATACCTGCCACATGCCACAAAAAATGTACTCACACACTCCCAAGTTGTTGCCACTACAAAACAACAGTGCCACAAAACAATAACAATGACAATGATGACCACCATAATAAACCTCCCAGTAAATAATGAGAAGAATGATGCTACTTTAGGGTCACCCAATGAGAAAAATTACATCAAAGTATCAAATGCCAAAATGAGAATAAAAATGTTATCCTGATGTAAATACTACCTGTATGCACTGATGCCTATGGACAATAAACAACCCTCTCAGTACATACTTTGAGAACTGTATGTATACCCTCAATGGTGTACTTGAAGGTAAGAACTATCATAAAATGAATATATGTCCCAAGATGTGATTTAATTTTGTTTTTTTTTTTTGTTTTTTTTTTTATTTTACTTTTTAATATGCAAAAGTAGATAAAGCAATGTTAAAAAGAAACCCAAATAGCCATTACACAGGCCCCAAAACCATCAACCCATGGCCTATCCACCCCATCCATAAATCAAATCTGCCCTTCCTCATATTATTTTGTAGCAAATATCAGGCATCATATAATTTTATCCATAAATATTTAATCACACAAGTCCACAAGAGAATTCTTTTGTTAATAGCATAACCACAATACCACGATCACATCTCAAATATTTTAACAATAATTGTTTCATATAAAATTTCCAGTTATTGTTTCTGTTGTTTGAACTTATAACTTCAAGCAATAAGCCCAGATGGCAAAATAAGCTCTGTCAGATAAGGACCTGGATAAGAGAAGCTCTGCGCGTGTCCTGATAGAACACACATGGTAGTGTTTCTTCTCTTTGCCAAGTGATCCTGTTGGGCTGGGGTTTAAGGAACTGAAGGGAATGCAAAAATAAGCTCATGAAAACGTATGCCATATGGACGTTAAAGGATTACTCTCCCCCTTTGGTTATGAAATGACTAACTATTTTCAGCTAAAATGTGTGGGATCTTTTTCAAAAAACGGAATATCTTTCCCTCGCCGAGCATATTGATTAGAGACATAATCTAGACTGTCTGGGAATAGTTTCTCTGTAGCTGAACAAATCACACCCTTCAATGCACTGTTTAATTTTAGATGCATCTTGTCACATTTATTTAAATGTTTTGGCTCTGGATTTTTTTCCCTTTAGGCATGCCTGATGTCCACATTTATAATTTAGCTGTCATCTTTCTCAAAGGCAGTGTGGGGCAATAGAAAAAGCAATTCTAGGTTTTGTCACATACAAGTTGAATGAACGTATACAAGTTACTTAACCTCTCTGAGCAAGAATTATTTTTCATTTGTTGACTAATGAGGATTTGTGAGGATCAAATGAGATAACGGATTTAGCACTGTGCCTGCATACAGTAGATAATCAAAAAATCATAGCTATTGTTAATAAAAGAGGACTTTTCTATAATAAAAATGTATAATTTATCAACAGTTCCCCCCAAATAGCTCTTTAATCAGCATTATTAATTCTTACTGATGCCTAAACAAAACCATAATGCTATTATGCATGATCAGTTACTTAAGGAATAATGTTCCTTTCATCCCTGCCTTGAATGTAAACAAGTACTTAGAGTAACATAACTGTAACAAATAGACACTGTTAAGTCATTCTATTGTAAACCAATTTAAAAAAAATCAGGTCTATGTCCAATCATTTCTGTGTATTCTATATTCTCAGCATAAAATATCAAACTTTTCTGTTGGAAACTAACAGGAAAAAATGAGAAAAAAAAAAAACAAGAAAAGTTTCATTCTCTCATTTTAGCAAGAATACAAAAAACTCCAAGTCATTAGGCTCTTTCCAACCCTAACACTGACTTGAGGTAAAAAATATAAGGAAACCAGAATACTTCTATTTCTGTTCTTCCATGTGTAGGCTAGGCATGAGATAATTTATAGTAGAATATTAATAAAATAGGATGCTAGTTATATATATATATATGCCCAAATATATGCCCAATGTATGGTCATTAAAACCTTTATTATGGGATGCCTGGGTGGCTCAGTGGTTGAGTGTCTGCCTTCGGCTCAAGTTGTGATCCCGGGATCCAGGACCGAGTCCCGCATTCGGCTCCCTGCGAGGATCCTGCTTCTCCCTTTGCCTGTGTCTCTGCTTCTCTCTCTCAGTCTGTGTCTCTCATGAATAAATAAATAAATCTTTTTTTAAAAAAAAAACCTTTATTAAATATTTTAGTCAATTTTCTCTGCCTTTACAAGTTTAAATATTCTGAGAATGGATTCTGTAATTGATAGATCCTGCCATACCTCATAGTTAGCAATAAATTTTCATTATGTAGCTCTACAAAAATGAAGAGAGCGATAAATCAATTCAAATATGCCCTCACCTTACGACAGTTCCTGGTAGTATTCTCTAGTGAATTACTTCTCTTTCCCAAAAGGGGACAC
Source organism: Vulpes lagopus (assembly GCF_018345385.1). Taxonomy (NCBI): domain Eukaryota; kingdom Metazoa; phylum Chordata; class Mammalia; order Carnivora; family Canidae; genus Vulpes; species Vulpes lagopus. Next base: position 39,926,342 of record NC_054829.1, on the reverse strand, counting down.
ACCACCATAGTTCCAGCTCATTATGAACTCTGGTTCATTTTTTGAAGCTTTATTACAATGTGTCATGAGCATTCATGAAACATGGCATGAAATATTCACTGAGAGATCAGCTCCAAAAGCACCATTGTGGTCAATCATGCAAGATGGATAGCTACGTACAAAATCTAAAGCAATTTCACATTTGCCTTGCCAACTGGCTACAAGGTGAGTTGGGAGCTGTTTAGGTGGTCATCTTTCCATGCCATTGTCATCCATTCAAAAAACTACCAAAGTTGGGACGACTGGGTGGCTCAGTCAGTTAACTGTCCAACTCTTGATTTTGGCTCAGATCATGATCTCAGGGTCGTGGAATCAAGCTCTGCACTCAGCATAGAGTCTGCTCGAGATTCTCTCTCCCACACCCTCTGCACTCCCGCCCTCTCTCTCTTTCCCCCCTCTAAACAAACAAACAACCCCCACCCCCCACCAAACTACCAGAGCCTACTCCATACTCAGTGTTAACTAGATACTGGTCTGCAAAATCCCTGCTCTCAGAAAGAAGGCGCAGTAAATAAGGGACTTTTAGTAATAAGTGTTAGTTACTTATTAATTAATTCAGAAAAAAAATTTAAAAAATAATTATTAATTCAGAACCTACTATAGCCAGATGCTGTTAGGTACTAGGGACACAACAGCAAGCTAAACAAACAAAAATATTTTAATGTGCTATAATGTGCACAGAATGCCATGGAGGCCCAGATAAAGAAGATCTAGACAGACTGAGAAACCAGGGGTCAGGGAAAGCTTTGCAAAGTAGGTGATACTTCAGCAAAGTTTGGAAAGACAAAGATCAAAGATGCTAGATAAGGAAGGCATTCTAGGCACAATATGGGAAGGGTGAAGCAGCAAGATATGTTTGGAAAACTACTGGTAGGTAGTTGGATATAGTTTGATATAGCTTCTGCTTTATCCGAAAACTGCAGAACATCATTGAAAGATTGCAAGCAAAGAGTGTTATGATTGTATTTGCATTTTAGAGTGCTTGCTCCGCCTGCAGTACAGACAACTGTGGAGAGGACAGAGTCCAATTAAGCAGATATTGTTATAATCCTGATTGCAAAATAGGAATGGAATAAAGTTTATACTATATTATAAAACTTTGCAACTGATTAGGATAGGAAAAGACTGAATGAGGGGCTAGGCAACTTCTAAATCTCTAGCTATAAAGGCAACAACTGGAGTCACTGGTTCTAATGAAAACTTCATCAATCACACTGAAGAGTTTTTTTTTTTTTTAAAGATTTTATTTATTTATTCATGAGAGATGGGTGGGGGGGAGCGGGTAGAGACACAGGCAGAGGGAGAAGCAGGCTCCATGCAGGGAGCCCGATGCGAGACTTGATCCCAGGTCTCCAGGATCGAGCCCTGGGCTGAAGGCGGCGCTAAACTACTGAGCCACCTGGGTTGCCCTACACTGAAGAGTTTTTACAGTGCATTCAAGAAACCTAAGATTAGGTCACTTTCCCAGCCACTCTGGACCCAACATTGGTCTCTTGAGTTAAAGAAGGTGAGTTATTCCTGAACTAGGTAATTATTAGCTTTGATGAGGATTTTGATGACTAAGAGTGAATGGTTTATCAATGTGGATTCAAGAGCTAGTTATTATCTCCATTTTGCTGACATAACCTGCAGAAGTAATTGAAAAATAAAGGTACCTTATGACAGCTGCAATTCTTTTTTTTTTTTTAAAGATTTTATTTATTTATTTGACAGAGAGAGCACATGATGGGGGAGTGGCAAGCAGAGGAAGAAGCAGGCTCCCCACTGAGCAGAGAAACTGACATGGGGCTCTGGGGTTCGATTCCAGGACCCTAGATCATGACCTGAGGCGAAGGCGTATGCTTAACTGAGCCACCCAGGCACCCCCAACAGCTGTAATTCTGATTAAGTCTTGTACATTAGAAAACCTAATTCGGAGGCACTAATATCATTAGAACTATAAAGCCCTTCTGACCATGTAACTTCAGTTGATTATATCAGACATTAAATATTTTTCTAACATAGTGTCTGAAAAAAAGAGCTCTAAATTATGATCAATGCCTTATTACATTTTTATTGTTAGTAAACATAAACTTTTGTCTTCTCCCACATGGGGAACATTTTAAAGGTAATTTATTGCATGCATATTATTATTTCTTAATTAACAGTCATCATTTCTCTCATGGACTCACAATGCCTTGTAAATTGGTTTCTCACCACCAATCTCAATCCCTTCCATTTCACCCTGGTCTGTCCCACTTTAAAAGAAGTGAACACAGGAGCACCAGGGTGGCTCTGTCAGTTGAGCGTCCCACTCATGATTTCAGCTCAGGTCATGATCCAGGGTCCTAAGATCTAGTCCTGCATTGAGCTCCCAGCTCATATAGAAAAAAAGAAGTGAACACAAATTGATCAAACTGAACACAAATTTGGTATCGTCTTTCCCTTGCTTAACATATTTTGAATGGTGACTAATAATTACAGCATAAAGTCCAAACTCCCCAGCATATCAGTAAGGGGCTTAATGACTTGGACCCACCACTTCTTTCCAGTTGAAAGCGACCCGTCTAGCCTTACCAAATTTCTTATAAACTCTTGCCACATGCAGTTGTCTCGACCTGGAATGCCCCTTCTGTCGCTCAACTGGAAAACTGCCACTGGGTTTCTAGATAGGTCATGTGTTGTGTTCCACCTTCCCTGTAAAAATTTCAAGTTAACCCCCAGTCTCTGCCTTTAAAGTACCATGTTCATCCAAGCATTAGCTTTTATCAACAGTTTTAAAAGTTTGTCTGTAAACGTGACTATAAGCTCCTGAAGCTAGTAATTTTGTTTTATATTTGTACTTCCAGTGCCTAACAAAGCAGCAGCCTGAATTCAAGAATGGATGAATGGATACCTCCCTGAAGCAGCTGCAAATATTCTGTTGGCAATTGATTGGTTCCCTTCCTCTGTTCTCCTTTAATACTTTCTCTATATTTCCAGAATAGTGCTTACCACTTTATATGTCCATCTCCCTGGTATAGTCTGTGAGTAGAGACCATTATTTCCTTTCCTTATAGTTTCTGAATCTGACATATAATATGCCCTCAATAAATAAAGGAATGAAAAACTTGAAAGTATGCTTCTCAAACTTGTGGGTGGTACTATATCTAATATGTTTAATGCCAGACTTTTGATTAAAAAAGACCTGGATTTTTGTTTTTAATGATATGGAAAGACTGGAAAGATGGACCAAAACTAGCCAAATTAAATCTAATAGAAAGAGGTATAAAGCTCCACATTTCGGTATACGTTAGGTTTGTTTTTTTTTTTTTTTTAATTTTTATTTATTTACGATAGTCACAGAGAGAGAGAGAGGCAGAGACACAGGCAGAGGGAGAAGCAGGCTCCATGCACCGGGAGCCCTACGTGGGATTCGATCCCGGGTCTCCGGGATCGGGCCCTGGGCCAAAGGCAGGCGCCAAACCGTTGCGCCACCCAGGGATCCCTACGTTAGGTTTTCATTTCCAAGGTGAAAGAGAACTGAATCAATTGTATGATGTGACCGAAAATAAAATACAGAAACTCACTATTACAAACTAATCAGTCACAGTAGCTGGAGCAAGAGAGTTGAGCCTTGTCATACTATGAACTTTTCATACATATATTGGATGTTGTATAATGTATGGGCCATGTTAACAAAATAGGAAAATTCCAGAAGTGGGTAAATGGACTCATAAGTGGCCTGAAAACTATAAAACGAAGAACAGTTAGAAGAATAGGAATGCCTGGTTTGGGAAAAAAGAAGCAGGGAGAGCAGAGGAGACAATGGAGTGTTAGCTCAAAGGATGAAGATCCCAGTTCAACCTAGTTTTGATTATTAGTGCCTGTAAACTGAGGCCCGAGTTTAATGGAGTTACCTGAGATCAGTCGGCTAATAGAGCTAGGACTTAACTCTGGTCCATTATACCAAGCTGCTGGAAGAGGTGGACTCTCCCTCCCTTCTTCTCTCCCTCTCTTCATCCCTCCCTCTCTTCCTTTATTCTTTTCTTTCTGTTTTTCTTTTTAAAGACTTACATTTGTTTATTTTGAGAGGGGGACTGTATGTAGAGGGAGAGGGAGAGGGAGTCTTAAGTGGACGCCACACTGAGCATGGAGCCTGAGGCAGGACTTGATCTCATGACTCTGAGATCATGACCTGAGGTGAAACCAAGAGTCAGACGTTTAACCAACTGTGCCACTTAGGCACCCCAAGTTGAGCTTCTTTAAAATGATTATCCTTGGGATCCCTGGGTGGCTCAGCAGTTTAGCGCCGCCTTCCGCCCGGGGCGTGATCCTGGAGACCTGGGATCGAGTCCCGCGTCGGGTTCCCTGCATGGAGCCTGCTTCTCTCTCTCCCTCTGTGTCTCTCATGAATGAATAAATAAAATTAAACAACAACCCCCCCCCCCAAAAAAACCCACCTTGTGAAGTAGAAGTTGACAGGTAAGAAAATGGACAAGAAGTATTAGAAACTTGACAGAAGGTGGTAGAAGAAAACAGAATTTGAACCCGAGTGAAGGGTTCATCTACTCTCACCCTGTTAAGCAAAATGCTTCATCCTTTCCCACTCTGCCTTCCTTGTCACAATTCCAACGTCACCCTCTTACCTCTGGCAACTTGCTTTCAAGAAGATCACTGATCGGTAAATTCTACAGTGAATGACACTAACCTTTTGCCTTGTACAGCCTTAACTCTTACTATAGAAAGAACTTATCCACACCGGTCAGGTAGACGTACTGGGGATGAGCAGGTCCCTTCCTCTTCCTGCAGTTTCAGAGACAAGGGGGGTAACCTATCCGACTAACCCCCGGTTCCACCGGCAATTTCAGCGGAAGGAAAGTGGAGCAGTGAAATGACGAACTTGTAAACAGTCCATATTATAATAATTCCGATTTTGTGCCCATACTGGCACAGAAAGATCAACTAGATTTTCTCGGAGGGCACAGCTCCTCAGTTTCAGAGTAAACAGAAGCCCTCGGTTCAGTGTTCCTTCCTTAGACCACCCTGTCTCTTCCTCCATAGATCCGTAGGTACTCCTTTCACTGCTTTCTCTTGGATTAAAATGAAAAACTTTGAGCGCAGTGACCACACACGAAGTTCCTCTGAGCTTCAGTTCGCACAGGTAAGAAAAGAACGCCTGTTGTCAGTATTTCCTGTGAAGCATAAACCATAGGCAAAACACCTGGCACAACAAATTTCACCTTGAGACTACACAAATCAGTTTGGAGGCTTTTTTCTTTTTCTTTCTTTCTTTCTTTTTTTTTTTTTTTTTTGGAGGCTTTTTTCCTGGGCTCACTGGCCTCCACGTGAAGACCAGAGACTGAACAGCACCCGCGCGACGGAAGCCTCCGCCCCAGGTGCTATTCGAGGGGGCGTGGCCAGCAGGAAGGACCCCCCATTAGCCCCGCCCCACTCGGGCGCCCGGCGCGCCTGATCGCTTTATTCACCCCCACACCCACCCCCGCCACACCCACCGCCCGCACCCTGATCCGCAGCCGCCCGTGTCTCTTCTTCCTTAGTACCGGAGACGGGGACGCCTGCGAAGATTTGGATCCGAGGAGGAGTGAGGCACATCCTGGGACAGCCCGGGCTCGGCGCGCCGCCGCAACTCGAGGCCCCCGCCGTCGCCACGCCCGTGTGCCGTCGGCCCGGGCTCGCCCCTCGAGAGCCGAAGCTGGTGGGCCCGGTGTCGGAGCTGCAGTGCTTACGGTTGCCTTTATTACCATGCCGCTGTATGAAGGCCTAGGGAGCGGCGGGGAGAAAACGGCAGTCGTGATAGACCTGGGAGAGGCTTTTACCAAGTGAGTGGCGGCGACGCTGACTCCCACGGTCGTCCCAAGGGGAGGGCGGGTGGTCGGGGCCCGGCCGGGGTTGTCCTCCCGGGCTCGCCGGGCAGGTTACCACATCTCCACTATTTCCTCCAGCACCTCCTCGAATTACCGCCGTTACTATTTATTTTCAACGAGGACGATACGAATCCCGAGGATCCGGTTCTGACTCCTGGAGAGGCCCAGGCGGCTTCGGGAGAATTGTCTTCTCCGCTGCCCCGGGTCGTCACCCCACACCGAACGGATCCTTTGGTGTCATCCACGCAGGGGATGACAGCGATGGTTTAGACCTTTATCCTGGGCTCGTTTGCTTAGGAAGGTGGCAACCGAACTATCACGTAAATATTTGTTGAACGGAGCGTCTGTTGGTACTGGGAATTGAAGTGTAAGACAGAGCCATTGCTCCCCGCCTGGAGTAGGCAGTCAGATTAGAGAGACTGAACACATAAAGAGGTGAAGAAACCCGTAGGTAAGACTCGAGATCCTTTGTTGCCTCGGCCCCGAACTCTTAGATTTCGGAATTTGACATGTTTGAAAAGGCAACTTTTATTTTTTTTAAAGGTTTTATTTATTTATTCATGAGAGACAGAGACACAGGCAGAGGGAGAAGCAGGCTCCACGCAGGAAGCCCCATGTGGGACTCGATCCCGGGGCTCCAGGATCATGCCCTGGGCCGAAGGTAGGCACCAAACCGCTGAGCTACCCAGGGATCCCCGAAAAGGCAACTTTTAAACACTAGAGTAGTGGTTTTCAGTCTTTTGGATGACATAATCTCTTTGGTGACAGAAAGAAAGCCAGAGATAACACAAAGCTGAAAATATTTGCACACGGTGTCGGAGGTTGGCGGACGATCACAGTGGCGCTTGGACATCAGGTGGCAAGCCCTTGTATGGATTGGGGTTGAGAGGAAAGTAACAGCCTGAATTACCTCTTATGTAGATTCTTGAAATACAAGCATCTGAGAATCATCAATCTGAACATTGCCTAGTATACAGTACGTATTTAATAATAATTTGTTGAATAAGTGCTCAGAACCATCTATTGAAGTATTGGACCTCAGCTGCTCCAGAATTGGATTAAAAGTAGTTCTTGGTCCATGATGTTCTCTTACTGTTCAATGAAAGATCCTCCCTTATTTATGTTTTCCTTTTTTTTTTTTAAATTTTTAAAAAGATTTTATTTATTTATTCATGAGAGAGAGAGGCAGAGACTCAGGCAGAGGGAGAAGCAGGCTCCATGCAGGGAACCTGACGTGAGACTTGATCCTGGATCTCCAGGATCAGGCCCTGGGCTGAAGGCCCAGCGGTTAAGCACCTGGGCTGCCCTGTTTTTTTGTTTTAAATGTTTATTTTAATAGCATAATAAATATCTTAGGGCTGACACCCAAAGATAATTACTCTGGCTGGGAAGAAATGAGAAGTAGAAACTTACTATATGGGGCACCTGGGTGGCTCAGCTGGTTAAGTGTCCACCCTTTGGCTCAGGGCATGATCTCAGGATCCTGGGATAGAGCCCTTGTTGGGCTCCCTCACCCTCTGCCTGCCGCTCCTCCTCCTTGTGGTCTCCCTCCTTCTCTGTCAAATTAATTAATTTAATTAAATAAAAAGAAAGTTACTATATAGGAAGACAATTATTGACAAATCAAGAGGAGAATGATAAGATGAATTAATGAAGTAAAAGAAAGGAGTTGAAGTCAACCAGTGGGTTGAATCCTGGGGAATTTGAGGAGCACTGGTGCAAGTAAACATGGAGATGTAACTTGTAGAAGATAGAGCTATTTAGGAAAGGAGAGCGGTGCTGAAAACTAGGCAGGACAAGGAGAGATCATGTTAAGACTAAACTTAGATGGTGATTATGCTTAGCAACATTTTTAGAAAAGTTTTGTTTTATTAACATGAAACATATGTACAAATACCTAAATAGAAGAATCATGTTTTAAAGGATGGAATATTATGCGGTTTTTAAAATCATAATGAAGACTATAATGTGGGCAGAAGCTTATTGTATGAAGTTTATGACATATGAAACAGTGTGATTATGTCAAATATGCATTTTGTAAAAAACAAAAACAAAAGGAAGCATATCAGTTTGGAAGCTAATAATGTTAGAGTGATGGAATTACAAATAACTCATGATTAAAATGAAATCATACAATGTAATACAAATCCAGAGTTGTAGAGATGTATAGCCTAAAATCAGGTAAAATTTAAAACTGTAAAAAAAAAAAAAAAATTTAAAACTGTAAAAAAAGTACATGCTGATCTGAAATGATATACTGGTTTATTTCAGTATCACTAATTTGAAACCATTTTTTTACCTGAGATACACAATTATGAATATAGATGTATTAATTTTTTCTTAGTTTCTTTGTCCCTTTGAATACATCAGAGATGTTTCCATATATATGTTTTTGTGACTACTGCTTTGAAACAAATCCAGAAAAACTTGTTTCTGTGACAAATACATAGAAAAAATGTTATAACTTGAATATTTCAATTTTCTCTTTATTTGCAGGTGTGGATTTGCTGGAGAAACTGGTCCAAGATGCATTATTCCTAGCGTGATAAAAAGAGCTGGCTTGCCTAAGGTATTTATTTATTTTTTAACAATTTAGCAAAACAAATGCTGTGAAACATTTTTTTAAAGATTTTATTTATTTATTCATGAGAGACAGAGAGAGGGAGAGAGGCAGAGACATAGAGACACAGGCAGAGGGAGAAGTAGGCTCCATGCAGGGAGCCGGACATGGATCCTTGTCTCCAGTATCACACCCTGGGCTGAAGGTGGAGCTAAACCGCTGAGCCACCAGGGCTGCCCTGTAAAACTTTCTTTTATATTTTTTATTTTTTTTTATTGGAGTTCAATTTGCCAACATATAGCATAACACCCAGTGCTCATCCTGCCAAGTGCCTCCGTCAGTGCCCATCACCCAGTCACCCAACCCCCTGCCTACCTCCCTTTCCACTCCCCCTTGTTCGTTTCCCAGAGTTAGATGTCTCTCATGTTTTGTCACCCTTACTGATATTTTCACTCATTTTCTCTCCTTTCCTCTTTATTCCCTTTCACTATTTTTTATATTCCCCAAATGAATGAGACCATATAACATTTGTCCTTCTCTGATTGACTTATTTCACTCAACATAATACCCTCCAGTTTCTTTTTTTTTTTTTTTTTTTTTTAATTTTTTTTATTTATTTATGATAGTCACAGAGAGAGAGAGAGAGAGAGAGAGGCAGAGACACAGGCAGAGGGAGAAGCAGGCTCCATGCACCGGGAGCCCGATGTGGGATTCGATCCTGGGTCTCCAGGATCGCGCCCTGGGCCAAAGGCAGGCGCCAAACCGCTGCGCCACCCAGGGACCCCCTACCCTCCAGTTTCATTCACGTCGAAGCAAATAGTGGGTATTTGTCGTTTCTTTTCTTTTTCTTTTTCTTTTTTTTTTTAAGATTTTATTTATTCATAGAGACAGAGAGAGGCAGAGACACAGGCAGAGGGAGAAGCAGGCTCCATACCCCAGGCTGCAAGCGGCGCCAAACTGCTGCGCCACCGGGGCTGCCCTATTTGTCGTTTCTTTTTTTTTTTTTTAGTTTTATTTATTTATGATAGTCACAGAGAGAGAGAGAGAGAGAGAGGCAGAGACACAGGCAGAGGGAGAAGCAGGCTCCATGCACCGGGAGCCCGACATGGGATTCGATCCCTGGTCTCCAGGATCGCACCCTGGGCCAAAGGCAGGCTCTAAACCGCTGCGCCACCCAGGGATCCCCCTTTTATTTCTTTTTGTTACTTGATTGCTGAGGCTAGGACTTCTGGTACTGTGTTGGATAGCAGTGGTGAGAGTGGACATCCCTGTCGTGTTCCTGATCTTAGGGGAAAGGCTCTCAGTGTTTCCCCATTGAGAATATTTGCTGTGAGTTTTTCGTAGATGGCTTTTAAGATGTTGAGGAATGTTCCCTCTATCCCTGCACTCTGAAGAGTTTTGATCAGGAATGGATGCTCTATTTTGAAAAATGCTTTCTCTGCCTCTATTGAGAGGATCATATGGTTCTTGTTTTTTCTCTTGTTGATATGATCTGTCACGTTGATTGCTTTATGAGTGTTGAACCAGCCTTGCATCCCAGGGATAAATCCCACTTGGTCATGGTGAATAATCTTCTTAATGTATTGTTGGATCCTATTGGCTAGTATCATGTTGAGAATTTTTGCATCTGTGTTAGGGATATTGGTCTATAATTCTCCTTTTTGGTGGGGTCTTTGTCTGGTTTTGGAATTAAGGTGATGCTGGCTCATAGAAGTTTGGATAAAATATTTTGTAGTGTAACTTCAAGTAAAATTGATTAGAACAGTGCTAAATAATAACATGTGTATGTTACAAGAAAAAAAAATTTAAATCTTTATTTTATCCTTAGAGTTTCCTGCCAAAACTAATTTGACAGATCAGGAATTGTAGAACAACAGGAACAATAATTTTGCGTAGTATAAAATTCACCTGTTAAAATCAAATACAGTTGCTTTTGCTATAACTTAATATTTGCATTCCTGAACAACTTCCCTTCAGTCACAAATAAAAACAGGCTTATGGTGGAGCTGACCGTGTAAAACCCATGTAACTTTGAAATTACAGTGCTAGCAAGAGTAATAACTGATCTCTCAGGAAAAAATTAGAATAGCTTTGGTTTGCAATTGAGAGTGGCTAGAGGCTCTCTTAGGGATAGAAAAATAAAATGGAATAATGGATTGAGGGATCTCTGGGTGGCTCAGTGGTTTAGGACCTGCCTTCGGCCCAGGGCGTGATCTTGGCGTCCTGGGATCGAGTCCCACGTTGGGCTCCCTGCAGGGAGCCTGTTTCTCCCTCTGCCTGTGTCTCTGCCTCTCTTTCTCTGTGTCTCTCATGAATAAATAAAATCTTAAAAAAAAAAAGAAAAGAAGAAGAATGGATTGAAAATATTGGTCAATGGGTGCTAAGACAGTACAGATGGAAGTGAGTTCTGAGCCCATGGAGCTATTGTTAAGGTAGAACCAAGATGAAATGTAGCCAAGAAGAGAGTCATGAAAAGGGTCTGGTTTGAGAAGGAAGCCCCTGCCTCAAGATTATTTAAATTTTTGAAGATTTTACTTCCTTATTTGAGAGAGAGCATATGCACGCATGAGGAGAGGGAGAGGCAGAGGGAGAAGCAGGGAGCCTATTGTGGGCTCCATCCAGGGTCTCTGGAATCTCAACTGCTTTACCCACTGAACCACCCAGGTGCCTCTCATTTAAGCTTTTGAAGAATAGATATGAAAGGATTCCTACCTGTGTGGCCAGTGAGTTGATGACTTTCCTTTTCTTGATGAAAGTTGTAATTCTAATATCATAATTTCAGCTCTTGTTCAACATGAACTAATACAAATTTCACATTATGCAGACGTTATTCCTTATTTAACAATGAAAATAAGATCATATTTGGTATTATAAGCACATAGCAGAGTAGATGAGTACATCAGTTTATATATGGTATTGGGATGCATTAAGATCAACATGAAAAGTTTTTTTTCACAATTTTTTTTTATTAATAATGCTTGATTAGGGAATCATTTTATTGATTTCAAAATTTTCTAGGGGTACCTGGCCAGCACAGTCAGAAGAGCATGCAATTCTTGATCTCAGGGTCATGAGTTCTAGCCCCCTGTTGGGTTTAGAGATTACTTAAATACCAACTTTAAAAAAAAAAAAAATGGGGGGGGAAGGGTGCCTGGGTAGTGCAGTTGGCTGAGTGGCTGACTCTTGATCTCAGCTTAGATCTTGATTTTAGGGTCATGAGTTAAAGCCCCACGTTGGGTTCCATGCTGGGCAGGGAGCCTACTTGAATGAATGATAGGTACATCGATAGATAGGTAGATTAAAAATACTTTCTGCAAATCCTTAGATAAACCAGAAATATAGTAGATACCTGTAGTGTGGTATTCAAAATGTGATGGAATTTCCCGTGTATTTACTTTTCATGTTCTTTTACTTTATAATAATTGAAGTTGGCGTGATAGTGGATAAATTTCTAGTAGATTCCTTACTAGACTTAAAACTTTTAACATTCTCATTGATACTTTTTTTAGTGCTTTCAGCTTTTGTATTCATCTTGAAAAGACAGGTATATGTGAAGATTAATCTAGAATCAGCCATACATGGTTTGGAGTCTTCTTTAAGCTCCATAAAATCATTAAATTAGCTGAGCTAATGATCTTTCCATTAAAAGAGTAAATAATGCATCAGAGTACTTAGCGCTTTCTGAGGATCATAAGTGAAGCCCTTGTTATGTATTGGTATTGACTTAACATTCATCCTTTGGCGGTGTTTGCATATACTGTTTTAGTGCTGATAGTGTATGTTCTCACTTTTACATAATGTAAAACATAAACATTCATATATTTATGAATTATGAGCATGTATTTTGTGCCTGGTACTGTGTCAGTTGGAAAAGGATATATCATAAGCAAACCAGGAATACTTCTTCCATCTTAGATTATGTAGTGTAATGGCAAGGTAGACATTTTACAGGTAATTAAGTGGGTGATCTTATAAAAGGGAAAGTGTCCTTGCTTTGAGAGTAACTTATAGGGACTGGATCAAGTCTAGAATGTCTGAGGAAATGGTAAGACCAAATGGAAGAACAATGCAGATGAGCATAGCTGTCTACTTGTGAACACATACTTTTACCCCCAAAAAACAAAAAGTTCTGTCATCTTAGGCCAGTTTTTAAAGATTCCTAATTTAAGTGATTAATTTATATTTAATGTTCACATTTTTTCTCAATGCAAATCACTTTTGATTACCAGAAAACGCGTTAGTACAATAAATAAGCATATTTTAATTTGAGATTATTTTGTTATAAATTAATACATAATTTTAATTTTTTATAGCCTATCAAAGTTGTTCAATATAATATAAATACAGAAGAATTGTATTCCTACCTAAAGGAATTCATCCACATACTGTATTTCAGGTAAGATGCAGTTGTGTTTGTTTTTCTTTCCAGCTTTTGTGATTAGATTTTCCTAATGCCAGTCATAGTGATATTTCATTGTGTTACATCTGATGCCAAAAAAAAGGTGACCTCTACTGCCATTTTTGTTTATTTTCAACCTTTTCCAAAATGTATTTGAAAACTACATAAACTAGCAAGCATAAGGAAATGCTGAAAACAAATTGAATGCTCATTAATAAAGGGGGTTGGGTAATTAAATTATTATATATCCATATAGTAAAGGACTTTACAGGCATTAAAAAAAGAGTTCTATATCTATACATAGTAATACAAAAGATGTCTTAGATATATTGATAATTGAAAAAAAGCAAGTTGCAGAATAACACCTATGGAATAAACACTTTGTTTTTTAAGATCTTATTTATTTATTCATAAGAGACACATAGAGAGGTGGAGACACAGGCAGAGGGAGAAGCAGGCTCCTCCCCGGGAGCCCAATGCGGGACTCCATCCCAGGACCCCAGGATCATCCCCTGAGCCAAAGGCAGACACTCAACTGCTGAGCCACCCAGGTGTCCCTGGATTAAACACTTCTGTTAAAATACATTCATATGTATGGACAATAATGACAATATACAAACTGCTGTAAGTGGTAGTTTCTGGGTAGTAAGAATAAGATATTTTCCAAGTTATAAACTTCTGTTATATTTGGAGTTTTATAGTTTTATGAGCATATATTACTTTTGTAGTCTTAAAAAAAAAAAAAAAAAAAAAACACCTGGGATGCCTGGGTGGCTCAGCAGTTGAGCATCTGCCTTTGTCTCAGGGTTTGATCCTGGAGTTCCAGGATCAAGTCCTGCATTGGGCTTCCTGCATAGAGCCTACTTCTCCCTCTGCCTGTGTCTCTGCCTCTCTCTCTCTCTCTCTCTCTCCGTGTCTCTCATGAATAAATAAATAAAATCTTTTAAAAAATAATTTAAAAATAAAAAAATCTTTTTAATGGCTCAAGTGTGTATTCATACTAAATTGTAGCATTTGTTTCCTGAGATAAATTTATAAATTAAAGATCCTGACATAGTACATGGCATATGATAAGAGGTCAGGAATGTTATATTTCCTAGGTTATAAAATGAAGATGTCTTTTTGTCATAAAACATCTTGAGCTAAGGTAGTATAGTTTCTCTGTTCTTAACAAAATTGCATTTATGTGCCAAAATAAATACAAACTTTTATTTAATTTTTTAAATAAAAACTATCACCTTCCAGGCATCTGTTGGTGAATCCTAGAGACCGCCGAGTTGTGGTTATCGAGTCAGTACTATGTCCTTCCCACTTCAGAGAGACACTCACTCGTGTTCTTTTCAAATATTTTGAGGTACCATTTTTTTTTACGTTGTTTTTCGTAGGTACTAAAACGTAAACTAAAAGGTCCTTACTTAATTTCCTTCTTTATATATGCTACACAGTGCATTTGAGAAACCAGATGAGAGTAAACTCAAGCTGTTTTAAATGGACCGTATCTTTGCTTTATGATTATTTCATGTGTAATCAACATTTCATCTAAGACTTAGATAACTGAATATTTCTTAATTGATATTTCTGTTCTTTATTTATTTTAATACAGGTTTTTATGTTTGGGGACATTTTTGGAATTAAAGGGTATATTCTGTGAAGTTTATGATGTGGTTTTTTTCTAGGTCTTTTTAGTTTCCATTATTTAGTTATGCTCATTGTTCTAAATTCTTCTGTACCTTCATTTTAGGCTTACTTTTTATTTTATTTATTTGAGAGAGAGTGCATGTGCATGAACCAGCGGTAGGGAGGGGCAAAGGGAGACAGACAAGCCAACTCCCCACCAAGGAGGGAGCACAATGTGGGACTTGATCCCCGGACCCCGAGATCATGACCTGAACCAAAATCAGACAGTTAACTGACTGAGCCACCCAGATGCCCCCCATTTTAGGCTTTAAGTTCTTGTTATAGGGGTGCCTGGGTAGCTCCAAAGTTGAGCATTGCCTTCGGCTCACGGTGTGATCCCAGTCCAGGGATTGAGTTCCACGTCAGGCTCCCTCTGAGGAGCCTGCCTCTCCCTCTGTCTATGTCTCTGTCTCTCTCTCTGTGTCTTCCATGAATAAATACATAAAACCTTTTTTTTTTTTTTTTTAATTTTTTATTTATTTATGATAGTCACAGAGAGAGAGAGAGAGAGGCAGAGACACAGGCGGAGGGAGAAGCAGGCTCCATGCACCGGGAGCCTGATGTGGGATTCGATCCCGGGTCTCCAGGATCGCGCCCTGGGCCAAAGGCAGGCGCCAAACCGCTGCGCCACCCAGGGATCCCACATAAAACCTTTTTAAAAAATAAATTCTTGTTATATAAAATACCTTTTTTTTTTTTAAGATTTTATTTATTAGAGAGAACACAGACATGAACAAGGAAGAGGCAGACGAAGAGGGACAAGCCCAATTGACTCCCCTCTGAGCACAGAGCCTGAGACGGGGCTCAATTCCAGGACCCTGAGATCATGACCTGAGCCAAAGGCAGACATATAACCAACTGAGCCACCTAGGCACCCCCAAAATAAATTCCTATTATATGGAATGTTCAAATACTGTCTCCCCTAGAGTAAGTGGGCAGTGCTAGGAATGATTCTCAAATTTTGATAGTAGTAATATTACTTGTAGCTTTCATTTTATAGGAGTCAAGATTATTTAAAAACCAAAATTATGATTTAAGGTAATTATATTTCATAATATGCCAAAGCCTTATTCAGATTTTTTTTTTAAGATTTTATTTATTTATTCATGAGAGAGAGAGAGAGAGGGGCAGAGAAACAGGCAGAGGGAGAAGCAGGCTCCACGCAGGGAGCCCGACGTGAGACTCGATCCCTGGTCTCCAGGATCAGGTCCTGGGCTGAAGGAGACGCTAAACCACTGAGCCTCCCAGGCTGCCCACCTTATTCAAATTTTTGAAAATTTTTGCCTTAGGAATTTAAGGTTTTCAACAAGAGAAACAAAAGGATTGTGAAAAACATACAATATATAAGAAATTAAGCATATATAGATGTATTTTTCATATATTCTGTTGAGATCACATATATCAAAAATCATATCTTTATGAGATAATGACAGTTAATATTTCTAGGTTATAGTTTAGTAAAACAGGCATAGATTAAACAGGTTGCATACTCCTTTATTTACTGATATAAATTTAGGAATTTGATTTTCCATATGGAGAAAAAGGAAAAACAAGAAGCAACATCAGCTCTTATCTGAATAAAATAGATGATTCTCTGTATTTTAAGTTTAGTTATGTTTGTGTATCTCCTATGTGGCTAGAATACTTGCTGTATGTACTTAGATAAGAGAAATATGCTATTTTTTTTTGGCATTTCGTTATGAGGACTTTTATGGTTTGATTGAATATTTATCTCATATTTGAAGGATCACCAGATCTGGCAAGTTCTCACTGAAAAATGTCACACAGTTAAGGATTTTTATAGCTCTTAAATTTAATTTTAAATGCTATATTATGTTTTAAAAATAGTGTTCATGTTACAAACTTTGGGAATAAAGACAATCTTTTTCTAAATTTTCATTTTGGTGGCAATGACATCTCTTTATTTTTTTTAATTTACCTACTTCAAATTTATGTTTCTGTACCTCTTTTATCCCTTTCATTTTTCCCTCCTAAAGAGGGAGAACAAAAATTAATCAAAATGTTTCACAATTGTCATTTTGGAATGAAACAACTTAGAGAATTAAAAGAGTGTTTTATTTATTATGGTATATTTTGGTGCTTGTGTAAATTCAGATAAATCAACAAACTAATTCTTAATTTAGTGCCGTAAAGTGATTAAAAGGGTGTCATAAATGTTACTGTGAATTTTTTCAAGTATATTTGAAATATGAGGGAAACATTTTCAACTACTAATACTCCTAGTTCTGTTGTTGTTATTGTTATTTTGGTTTTGTTGTTTTCTAGGTCCCATCTGTCCTGCTTGCTCCAAGTCATCTAATGGCTCTTCTGACACTTGGGATAAACTCTGCCATGGTTCTGGATTGCGGCTATAGGGAGAGCCTGGTGTTACCTGTATCTTTTTTTTTGTCAAGCAGCTAATTTTTCAGTTTTCATTCTACTTTAGTACAGTTAGATGTTACAAGTGGCTTTCATGGAATGAAACTATTTGGGGTTACCATGTACAAATATTAATTCCCATGTGGAAAAAATTTACAGGATTGTCTTAAATCTTGTAGAAATTACCATTATGACTTAGTCCCGGTATATACTCCAGGGGTCAGACCTCATGAACATAATGTTCAGTTTTTAAGAGGAACATCAACCAATTAGGATGTGTCATAGAACTTGACTAGTTCTAAGAAAAGATCAAAAAGGAAAAAAAAGGTCATACAAAGAGTAATTGGAGAAACTGAAATGAGAAAATTAAATCAAGAAAAATTAAAATGTGAAATCAACCTTCAAATAGCTGAAGTGTTTGCTGTGGAAAAGTGAGTGCATTTTTTTCTTTTTCAATTTCTGGAGGCTGTCATAGAAGCAGTAGGGCATAGGGTTTATGATTTTGGTTTTAGAATCAAATACATAAGTGGTAAATCTTGCTATG
Source organism: Vulpes lagopus (assembly GCF_018345385.1). Taxonomy (NCBI): domain Eukaryota; kingdom Metazoa; phylum Chordata; class Mammalia; order Carnivora; family Canidae; genus Vulpes; species Vulpes lagopus. The sequence continues at coordinate 39,908,898 of NC_054829.1, read as the reverse complement.
TTTCTTACTGGTTGTATGATGTTCATCAAGTAATCTCTTTGGGCCTCAGTTCTCTCATCTGTGAAATGGGAATTATAATAATTCCACCTCATGGAGGGGATATTGTGTGACTTGAGTGAGACAATGTAAAATATTTAGCATAGGACCTGGCACGTAATAACTTGCTTGGCAAGTGTTCTAGTTTTTGTGTCATTCACCACTGGGAAAAACTTCTTAGTGATTCAAGCTGTCCCAAAATGGAATTAGTGACTATACACTGGTGCATTCTTTGTCATCAGAAGACTCTCAGAAGATTCAATGTTCACAGAAGACGGTGAACATTGCTCTTTTGAAAAGGACATTGAAGTACTTAAATGTGTGATGCTTGGGAAGAAATACTTGGGGGAGTGAAATTAAGAATCATTAGCTCCTAAATTAGGTAATAGTTTTTAAAATATGAAGTATTTTGTGTTTAAATCTCATAACAGGGGCACCTGAGTGGCTCAGTGGTTGAGCGTTTGCCCTCGGCTCAGGCCTTGATCTTGGGATCTTGGGATCGAGTCTCGCATTGGACTCCCTGCATGGAGCCTGCTTCTCCCTCTGTCTATGTCTCTGCCTCTCTCTCTGTGTCTCTCATGAATAAATAAATAAATTTATTTAAAAAATAAATAGGGCAGCCCCGGTGGCCCAGTGGTTTAGCGCCTGCCTTGGGCCCAGGGTGTGATCCTGGAGACCTGGGATTGAGTCCTGTATCGGGCTCCCTGCATGGAGTCTGCTTCTCCCTCTGCCTGTGTCTGCCTCTCTCCCTCCCTCCCTCCCTCTTTCTCTCTCTCTGTGTCTCTCATGAATAAATAAATCTTTTAAAAAAATCAGGTAGTAAATCCACAGTTTAGTATTTTCTTCTGTCCTCTCAGCTCTAATAGGAATACAATGTGAGACATATATGTAATTTAAAATGTTTCTAAGAGGTACATTTTTAAAAGTACCAGTGAAAGATGAAGTTTCTCTATTTAATTTAACCCAATATATTCAAAGTATTATTATTTCAACATAGAAACTATATAAAACTTATAATAAAAAAAACATATAATGAGATTTTATAGGATTTTTTTTTGTATGTATTATTAAGGCTTCTAAATGTGATATTCAGTTTGTTCTTACAGCACATCTCAATTCAGACTGGCCACATTTCAAGTGCTTAGTAACCACATGTGGCCAGTAGCTACTTTGTTAGACAGTTCCAACTATTGAATTCTTTGTGTTAGTGTGTATGTTTAACCTCTTTCTTTGAAGAAGAATATGGAAAAAGGCTGATTTTTCTGCAACTCTTTTAAAAATATGAATTTGTTATCAAAACTGACTTAATACTGCAAAAAGTGAGGAAAGTATCAAGGAAGTCACATTTTATCTCCTAAAATAGTTGTATCCTTAACTACCCTGTAGATCTATGAAGGAATCCCAGTACTAAATTGTTGGGGAGCACTCCCCCTAGGAGGAAAAGCCCTTCACAAGTAAGTGTCTTGGAATTTAGCACATTTGCTCTACCTGTACCACAAAAACATGTTAATTTTTTTACAGTGATCAGTAGAGAGTAATATGGACATTTAATGTTATTCAGTCCATTCTCTATTATTAGCCTTGAGTAAGGATAAAATCACTTTTGTTTAAAGCATTATAACCTTTTATGTAGTAAACATACTAAATAAGAGAAGGATATCATGTTCAATATTTTAATTCCAGTAACTTTTTTTTTTTTTTTTTAAACTTTCAGGGAGTTGGAAACTCAACTATTGGAGCAATGTACTGTTGACACAGGTGCTGCTAAAGAACAGAGCCTTCCCTCTGTGATGGGTAAAACAATTTTAAAGTATTTTAAGAATGGTTTACACTCCCTTGTCATAATTCAACTCATTTGTTTTTTATCCTATTGTATAGTTATACTCTTTTCCTTAGTATCACTTGTTTCCAAAGCCATTGGAATGGCTTTGTTCCAATTATAAGGTCAGTATTGACTTCTTAATGACCAAATCCAGTAGTTTAATTTTGGTCATCCTTTCTAGAATTTTTGACATTGCGGATTATCATATACTTTTGATGTTCTCTCTCCTTGACTTTTAGGACTCTCTCCCTTTTATGATGTTCTATTATTATATGATATTCCTTGGTTTCCTCTGCTCTTTCTCTCCTGATATTCCCCTAAGCCTCTCTTGTTATTTGTTTTTTTTTTTTTTTCTTCCCACTGGCTTTTAAAAAGTGATCTCATCTATTTTATAACTTCAGCTACATCAATATGCTGTTGATTCTCAAATGTATCATTGGGCTTCCAATTTCATTTCAACAAATCATTTGCAGATAAAAATGGTATCTTCCTTCTCTCCCATTTTAGAAAACTGGGAGTTAAAAATCCTTTCATTTCTCCCTCAGAAATGTCTTTTAAATTATATCTCTTTTTCTCTATCATCTATACTACTGAACATCTGAAAACAAAGACATAAACTAGACCCTATTATTGCTTGCTTGGATTGTTATAGGAGACTACTCTCTGGACCAATTCAATCTATTTTATACTGTTGCCAGAAATAATTTATACAAGTCTGATTATACCATTCTTTGGCTTGAAGATTTTTGCTGATTCCACGGCTTAAAATCCAAATTATTTGTTTGATATACTTATTTCTTCTCAGTCTGACTTTTTTCTACCTCTTGCCCTAAGCTAATCACTTTAATCCTGTGCACCTTATTTCAGCTATTGTAAATTTCATATAGTCTTCTGGTCACCAGTAGTCCTTCCTCAACCCTGAGCCTTTATTCTGTTTCTTTACCTAGGCTGTTGGGTTTTTGATCCCTCCACGTGACTCATCTGGAATGTCATTTTTTATAAAGCCTTCTTCAATTACCCTGAGGCAGATAAATTTCTTCCCTCTCTGTTAAGTCCTCAGTAGTATTTATTTAGCAAATATGACACATCTTCATTTGCCTGTTAACTCCCCTGTTTCCCTTCATTGACTTTTGAGGATCTCTGTCATACTTGTTTTTCAGTCAATAGCACTTATAAATGGGCACTGGGCACTGAATAAATGTTGGAAAGAGAAAGGCAGGTTATTAGGACATTTATCTTTGCATATATGGTTTTCTTATTTTCCTTTTGGTGGTTAAGATAATAGCATTCTTTGTCCTATAGATTGGTTTGTAATTTTTCTTTTCCAGATAAACTTTGTTACTCTTTTAGTAGCCATGAAGACAGTTAATTTGTAAAAAGCTTTTTTTTTTTTTTTTTTTTTTTAAGATTTTATTTATTTATTCATGAGAGACACAGAGAAAGACGGGGGTTGGGGGAAGAGGCAGAGACACAGGCAGAGGGAGAAGCAGGCTCCATGCAGGGAGCCTGATGTGAGACTCAATCCCGGGTCTCCAGGATCAGGCCCTGGGCTGAAGGGTCTCCAGGATCAGGCCCTGGGCTGAAGGCAGGCGCTAAACCGCTGCGCCACCCAGGCTGCCTGCCGTAATTTGTAAAAAGTATCCAAAGATAATGAGTTTAGTGTAACATCGATATTTTTAATAAAGGTCTTCTTTTAAAAAAATAAATAAAAAATAAAGGTCTTCTTTTAAAACTGAAAATAACATTTGCTTAAAATTCTAAACTTTACATTTTTAGACACCCTTTTTTAAACCAACTATCATGGCTTCTGATTGTAATCTTTCCCTCCCATAATCCCTAAAATCTGAGTCTGTGATACCCTTGTAGTCTTACTAATTGTGGAATTAAATCATATCATTGTTTGCTGAACAACATGTTTAGGAGGATCAGAAGTGCAAATACATTTAAAATAGCTCTTGTCAAGGTCCTTAGCAAGGATTAGATTCAAATTTTATGTATACTTGGGTATCCTTAAATGAACTTTGAATGAGTGTTTTTCATTTAGTATTTGGAACCTAGTTCAAAAAGAATAAATATACTAAAATAACTCATGAAGACTAACCTAAGTACATTGATTTGAAAAGTGTGCAGTTTAAAAATAAATTATGTATAAAAATATTATGTTTCTTATTCTCCTAAATTAACTGAATTTAGATGTGATTTTTCAGAGACAATGACAATGAATACCTCTTGTTTCTATTCCTTATTTGAGAAGTTTAAGTAACTGTTACTATTAAGATTAAAGAACTCCTTCCTAAAGCAGCATTCTACCCCCAGCTAAAATAAGCGCTTTATTTTCAAGCCTGCTTTACATATAACCTAAAGAAAACGGTTTTTCGTATTACCAAATTTCTTTGTTATATATTGGAATTCATTTGAATATTCCTGAAGAGAATAAAACAGTTATGAAATGATACCGTTTTTAGCACTAATTCTTAAATTATAAGTTCCTGTTATCTACTTATATTTCTCTCATCTCTTTATTGCAAATTAAAATTTTTTTGGAATCTCTATCCGTTTGTGAGATGAATTTAAATACATAAAGATAGAAGTCTTTACACTTTTTGATTGTGCACACACACTGGCCCCATTAGTAAGAAAACTTTGGAGCACGTACCTTCAATGTGTATGTATGTTTATTTATAAATTATATTTGTACTCTTATTACTGTATTATGAAACACAAAAGTAAGAATTTGAAAAGGGTGAGATCATGGTAATTAATAATTCTAAAATTGTACTTACTAATGCTAAAAGGTTTTTGCTCCTCAAAAAATGTGTAGTGTGATTAAATATTTTTTATTATCTTTTTAAAGGTTGTGGCTTAACATTTTAAAGGTAGTGGTGGAAGAAGTGCATGAGTATACCCTTATGAAATCATGATTCCATTTTCAGCTATAAATTTCTGTTTTCCTTGATGTAAATAATTTGTTCTTATAAATCAGAATATTTTTACATATTTAACAATGAGTTAAAAAGTCTGTTTAGAAGATTTTTTTTTTTTTAAGATTTTATTTATTTATTCATGAGAGACACTAGGAGAGAGACAGAGACATAAGCAGAGGGAGAGGCAGGCTCCCTGCAGGAAGCCTGATGCAGGACTCGACCCCAGGACCCCACGGTCACAACCGGCACTTAAGGCAGATGCTCAACCACTGAGCCACCCAGTCGTCCCTGTTTAGAAGATTTTATTTTTTAAAAGATTTTATTTATTCATGAGAGACACAGGGAGAGAGAGAGGCAGAGACACAGGCAGAGGGAGAAGCAGGCTCCACACAGGGAGCCCAATGTGGGACTTGATCCCAGGACTCCAGGATCATGCCCTGAGCCAAAGGCAGACACTTAAGCACTGAGCCACCCAGGTGTCCCTAAAAGATTTTAAATTTAGGTTACACAATGTTTCTGAATCTGACTTGGATAACTAGATTTTTAGCAACAAAAGTACATAACACTGATAATATATCATCCACCTTCCAGAGGTTGCCTAGATTGTATAGATATCTTTGAATACGAGATTCTTCTTTTTTTTTAATTTTACTTTTTTCCTCCAAATTTTTAGAATTCTAGTTTGTTAACATATAATACTGGTTTCAGGAGTAGAATTTAGTGATTCATCAGTAGAATTCAGTGATTCATCACATACAACACTCAGTGTTCATCACAAGTGCCCTTCTTAATACTTGTCACCCATTTAACCCATCCCCTGCCCACTACCTCTCCATCAACCCTCAGTTGTTCTCTATCATTAAGTAAGAGTCTCTAATGATTTGCTTCTTCTCTTTTTTCTTTTTCTTCCCGTATATTCATCTGTTTTGTTTCCTAAATTCCACATATGAGTGAGATCATACGGTATTTATCTTTCTCTGATTGACTTATTTCATTTAGCATAATATATTCTCGCTCCATCCACGTCACTGCAAGTGGCGATATTTCATTCTTTTTGGTGGCTGAGTAATACTCTTGTGTGTGTGTTTGAATGATGAAGTCTGTTCCCTAGAAACAAAGTCTTTCTTTTCTTTTCTTTTCTTTTCTTTTCTTTTCTTTTCTTTTCTTTTCTTTTCTTTTCTTTTCTTTTCTTTTCTTTTCTTTTCTTTCAATTGTATTCACTTATTTCAGAGAGAGAAAGAGAGTACAACAGGGGGGAGGGACAAAGGGAGAGGGAGAAGCAGCCTCCTCGCTGAGTAGGGAGCCTAACTTGGGACTCGATCCCAGGCTCCAGAATCATGACCCAAGCCCAAGGCAGACACCTAATTGACTGAGCCACTCAGGAGCCCCCAAAGTTAATTTTTCTGTTTGGCTTTTAAAAAGTTAGAGTGCAAAAAAAAAAAAAAATAAAAAAAAATAAAAAGTTAGAGTGCGGGGCAGCCCCGGTGGCTCAGCGGTTTAGCGCCGCCTACAGCTCAGGGCGTGATCCTGGAGACCCAGGATCGAGTCCCACGGCTGGCTCCCTGCATGGAGCCTGCTTCTCCCTCTCCCTGTCTCTGCCTCTCTCTCTCCTCTCTGTGTATTCTCATGAATAAATAAATAAAATCTTAAAAAAAAAAAAAAAGTTAGAGTGCTCCCCGCCCCCCTTCCCTCTCACGTCCACTTTCTGCCAGCCTGTGTCCCTTTCCCTCTCCCCCTCTCTCCTTCCTCTGGCACCTGAGCACAGGAACCTGCCCAGGCCCCGCTCCGCTCCTGCCTCCGCTCCCGCCTCCCTCCCCCCCACCCCGGCCGGCCGGAAGGCTCCAGCCGCGAGGCTCCCGCGCGGCTGCGTCACCGCCCCCACCCCAGACAAGATGGACACCCCCGAGGAAGACATGTCGAGTGTGTCGGTCAGAAGGAACACCTGAGAAACCTCTTTATCATCCTTGTGTATGTACTGGCAGTATTAAGTTTATTCATCAAGAATGCTTAGTTCAGTGGCTGAAACACAGTCGAAAAGAATACTGTGAATTATGCAAGCACAGATTTGCTTTCACACCAATTTATTCTCCAGATACGCCTTCACGGCTCCAATCCAAGACATTTGCCGGACTGGTTACAAGTATTGGCACTGCAATACGATATTGGTTTCATTACACACTTGTGGCCTTTGCAAGGTTGGGAGTTGTTCCTCTTACAGCATGAAAACCTCGCTTAGAAAGCATTATCCGCGGGGATGCCTGGGTGGCTTAGCGGTTGGGCGCCTGCCTTCGGCTCCGGTCGTGATCCTGGGATCTGGGATCCAGTCCTGCATCGGGCTCCCAGCAAGGAGCCTGCTTCTCCCTCTGCCTATGTCTCTGCCTCTCTCTCTCAGTCTGTGTGTCTCTCATGAATAAATGAATAAATCTTAAAAAAATAAATGAATAAATAAAAAGTTAGAGTGCTTATATTTTTAAAAATGTTGCTGAAATGGAAAGTGGTAATGTGAGTGTAATTTAACAGACTGTTTCTGCTTATTAAACTTCTGTAGTTCTAAATAAAATTTCTGTTTTAGGTTCAATTCCAGAAGGTGTCCTAGAGGACATTAAAGGTAAACTAAGTTCCCATTTTTGTCCCTTTTATCCTTAAATATTAGTTCAGAGGGCACATGTTTCTGAATATTTATGGAGGCATAAAATGCATTAAATTCATAATGTAATATCCTAGAAATATTTGATATATAGGATAAATTATGGAATCGTGTAAATAAAATTTTGATTTTTCTTTAAATTTATGGAAGCTTTTTAGCATTATTTATGTCTTATTGAGGAAACTTCTCAATTATAGAGTATATAGGATTACTAGGGAATTAATAGTTTGCACAGTTAACAGATAAATTGCTTATGAAAGACACTGGTTTTATGTTGTATAAAGGTTTTTTATTCCAGTTTTTAAATACATATTTATAAGGTCAATTATTTCACTGACTTTGGAAGTTCTAATTTGGGGCCAAAGTATATTGGGCTCACTTGAATAAGATATATTACTTCTTTCCTAGAGTACACTTTTATGATAGTTTTTTAAATGAGTTTTCTGGCTTTTGGGGGGGGTTATTTGTGGGTTTTTTGTAAAATTTGTTTATTTTTTTGAGAGAGAGAGTGTGTATGCAACACAGGGGGAAGGGGCAGAGGGAGAGAGAGAAGCAGACTCCCCACTGATCAGGGAGCCTGACAGGGCTTGATCCCAGGATCCTGAGATCATGACCTGAGCCGAAGGCAGACGCTTAACTGACTGAGCCACCCAGGCACCCCAGTTTTCTGGTATTTTGACTCACTGAAAGGAAAAGCATTTAAGATATAATTTAAGGGGCCTCTGGGTGGCTCAGTATTTGAGCATCTGCCTTTGGCTCAGGGCGTGATCCCAGGGTCCTGGGATGGAGTCCTGAATCAGCATCCCCACAAGGGAGCCTGCTTCTTCCTCTGCCTATATCTCTGCCTCTCTCTCCCTGTGTCTCTCATGAATAAATAATTAAAATCTTAAAAAATAAAGTGTGTGTGTGTGTGTATATATGTGTGTGTGTATATATATATGTGTATATATATATACATATATATGTAATATTCCTCAGTACTGAGAATGTCATATAAAATTAACAAGAGAGAATCAGATAATAATGGATTTTAGAATTAATTGAGACCTAGAGATAATCTGGTACAATTGGGGCCCTGAAATACTAAGTGATTTATTTAGGGTCACACCGTAGCTGGTATTAGAGCGAGGTCTGAAAAGTGGATATTGTTCTTCATTTTATTGTTTATGTGGTATAATCATTTATAATTTCTTCAGTTATTGTAAAACTTGGTTCATTTGTACATGCTTATTGCAGTAGTTTCCTATGCCAAGTATATAAGATCTTAAGGGCTATTTATCTTATATACCAAAGAGAGTTATGAGGACTTGAATAAAATACAAAATATGTAAATAGCTTGAACATCTAGCTTACTATTTAGCATATTAGGATATTAGAAATTCCTAATATATTTTGAATTAGTGAATGAGAAGAATTTTATATAAAATGTAAATACATATTTAACATGTTTTACAAGTAATTAACAAAGTCATTAGATTTCTTGCATCCAACGTCAGTTTTGTTTCTACTTTTTTTTTTTTTTTTTGAATTATATTTTTTTAAGATTTTATTTATTTATTTATGAGAGACACAGAAAGAGAGAGAGAGAGGCAAAGACACAGGCAGAGGGAGAAGCAGGCCCCATTCAGGGAGCCCGACATGGGACTTGATCCCAGGTCTCCAGGATCAGGCCCCCGGCTGAAGGCGGCACTAAACTGCTGAGCCACCTGGGCTGCCCAGTTTTGTTTCTAGTTAAAAATTTTTTGTTCCTTACCTACTTTGAAAATAATTTGAAGCAACTTATTATAAAGGCACTTTGCGACAGAAATTATATTTGAAAGAATAAATGTTCAAAGTGCAAGAGAAAAAGGTGACCTAGTAGAAGGAAAATGGTAGTTTTGGGCTATGCCAAGAGGGAGAAAATAATCATAAAAAAAAACACTAAACTGGGGATCCCTGAGTGGCGCAGCGGTTTGGCACCTGCCTTTGGCCCAGGGCGCGATCCTGGAGACCCGGGATCGAATCCCACATCGGGCTCCCAGTGCATGGAGCCTGCTTCTTCCTCTGCCTATGTCTCTGCCTCTCTCTCTCTCTCTCTCTCTCTCTCTATCATAAATAAATAAAAATTTTAAAAAAAACCCCACTAAACTAAGTGTTACTGCCTCTAAAAGCAAAATTTAGCTTTGTCTTCTGTCCAACCCATATTTTTAAAAAGAATCAGCTAGGTAGATACATAGATTAGATATAGAGACAGAAATCAATTTGCCTCAGAGAAATATCCTACATTTTCACGTTGCTAAAATTTACTTTTATCACGGTATTCTTTATATAGGAAATATAAAAAAAATAATAGTTTCCTCAAAGATTTTTTTTAATGTGATTTTGTGAAAGATGAACATGCAACATGTCTTAACAATGCTTCAGTGAATGAAATAGTTTTTTATTTGTAAATAAATTGTCATAACCAAACTAAAGACAAGGAGAGCTTATAAAATCCAAAAGAATGGATGACTAGTATGTTCACTTGAATAGAATTGTCTTAACTGGGACATAGATTGATTCAATCACAAACTATAACAAGTCTCCTTTTCTTTCTCATAAGTGCGCACTTGCTTTGTAAGTGATCTGAAACGTGGATTAAAAATCCAAGCAGCAAAATTTAATATTGATGGTAATACTGAGGTGAGTTAAAAAACAAATATATATTCTTTTTACAGAGGTTATAACTTATATATTTATGCTTATGATATTTATATTTCAGCGTCCCTTACCACCCCCAAATGTCGACTACCCATTGGATGGAGAGAAGATTTTACATGTTCTTGGATCAATCAGGTAGACCTTAATTTTTATGAGCAAAATAGTGAACTAAAATGAATTTTTGGCCTTTAAAAATATATAAGCCTTTAATATTGCTGATTAACAATTATTTTCATTAGGCCTTCTCATTCGTGATTTTTGTTATTCAGCTTTTTAATTAAAAAAAGTTTTTTTTTAATTTTCCTTCCTGTTCTTCAAAGTAATTCAGAATTAATTAGTAGACCTATTCCTAGAGGTAGAGAATAAAGTATAATACTTTTTTAAAAAAGATTTTGTTTGTTTGTTTGTTTGTTTAAAGGGAGCACATGTGCTTGAGCTAGGGGGAAGGACAGAGAGGGAGAGAAAGAATCTCAAGCAGGCTTCCATGCTGAGTGCAGAGCCTGTTGTGGGGCTGATCCTACAACCCTGAAATCATGACCTGAGCTGAAACCTAAAAGACACTCAACCAACTGAACTACCCAGGTGCCCTAAAGTATAGTTTAAGGCAGGGTTCAGCACACCTTTTTTCTAAGGAGCCAAAGGGTAAAGCTTAGGCTTTGTGAGCCACATGGTCTGCGTTGCAACTACTTATCTCTATGATTGGAGTGCAAAATCAGCCATAGATAGTATGTAAATGAATGAGCATGGCTGTGTTCCAATAAAATTTTATTTACAAATCATATGGTCTGGAATTGGCTTGCAGGCCACATATTGCTGCCTCCTGCTTTAAAATGTTTTCATGATAGAAAGAATGCATTCTTCCAAATATGTTTAATCTTTTTTTTTTCTTTAAAGATTTCATTTATTTGAGAGTGAGCAGGAAAGAGAGAGGGAGAAGGAGAAGGGGGAGGGGCAGAAGCAGGACCCTGACATCATGACCTGAGTCATTATAACCTCTGTAACCATCATGCTTAATCTACTGAGCCACCCAGACACCCCATATATGTTAAATTGTAAGGACCAGTTAGTAATTCCGTTTTTCATTATTCATTAGATTATTCTACGAGTAATGCAATATAGTTATTAATGACTTACATAATTATATTGGTAACAATAGCATTTATTTTTATATGCAAGCTTTATAAAACTTGTATTTATGAAAGTTTTATTTAATTATTAGATCAGAAGATGCACAGAAAAGAGTTATGTAAACATTGAAGAGCCTGTTGGATTCTGAGATAATACAGAGGATGAGATATTAAAAGGATGAACATAAATATACAGATGTTAAAGATGGTAGGGTAGGAGGACAAAAAAAATGAGAATACTTTTTGATAGTAACTTTAATAATTTTTACCTCTTTATAAAATTCTATTCATTAAATTACTATTTTAAATTTTCTCCAGGTTGTTGGAGCCCAAAATAAGAGAATAAAATAGATGTTGAAGGAAATTAATATGGAGCTTTTTGATTTCATAATAGTAGGAAAATAGATTGGGAATTAAAAAGCCACTGTGTCTCACATTTCAAACCCAATTAATTTATAAGTGTTTGCTAACATGTTTTTCCTACTAAAAATCTAGTTTCATTGAAACCAGTAGTTTGTTGGTAAAGCAGAAGGGTCCTTTAAAGTAAAGACCACTTAAAACAATCATATACTAAACATTTCATATTAAAAGATATAAATAGTTATTGCCAAACTTTTTTCCAGGACCTTTTCTTTAAGGGTAAGTCTGCTTCTGGAGTTTGGAGTTAAGTGTACATAAACCAGTTAGTTCATGGTTTATTATTTCCAAGTATTTTGTTGTTTTTTATTGTAATTGCAGTGAAAACTTAGTTATTTGTGAAGCAGTCTTGATACAAAATTCTTACAGAAATTTTCTTCTAGACTTTTGCAGTTGTATTACCCATATTAAAAAGATTTTAGGGACACCTGGGTGGCTTAGTGGTTGAGCATCTTACTCTTGAATGTGGCACAGGTAATGATCTCAGAATTCTGGGAGCCCTGTGTCAGGCTCTGTGCTTAGTGTGGAGTCAGCTTGAGATTCTCTCCCTCTGCCCCTCCCTGCACACTTGCGCTCTCTTTCTTTCTACTGAATAAACAAAATCTTTAAAAAAATTTTTTTTCAAATTACTGTCTTTTCAAAGCATAGTTCACCAGTTTTTTTTGTTGTTTTTTGTTTTGTTTTGTTTTGTTTTTTAAGATTTTATTTATCCATGATAGAGAGAGGCAGGCAGAGGGAGAAGCAGGCTCCATGCAGGGAGCTTAACGTGGGACTTGATCCTGGGACTCCAGGATCACATCCTGGTCTGAAGGCAGCACTAAACCACTGGGCCACCAGGGCTGCCCAACATTCAGCATAGTTCACATAGAAAAACAACTTATTTTCTACCCTACTATTTTTTGGTTAAGTAATAATTGTAAAATTATGTAATTTCAATATCAAATCTGTTGACAATAAAAGACTTGGAAAAAGAAAACTGATGCTCTGTAAGCATTCGTCTCAACTGCTAGAAATGGAAGTATGCAGGCATAGCAAGTGGCCAGCTATGAGTGTTGAGCATCCTGCAGGCCTCAGTATACTTTACTGATGAAATGGAGAGTTGGCAAGAAGGTTGAATCTCATTAAGATAATTTTATGTTTTGAATCTGTTTTGAAAAAGATTCAAGAAAACTTCAAAATAGTATGCACAGTATGATCTAAATTTTATTTTAAAGAAATACTTTTTATGTATATGTATAGATCTGTATTGTATGCAGTTTGGCCACCAGTTACACAAACCTGACAGTAGTGGCTTAACCAAGATAGAAGTTTGTCTCTCTTTTAAAAGTTCTGAAGTAGATAGTCCAGGGATGGTATAACATCTCCCATCAGGGACATAAACTTCCTTCCATTTCTTACCCTTTGGGGGTAGCCCTATCCATAGGGACCAGGGTGGTCACTGGAGTTAGCAGCTAGTATATCCGCATTTAAAGCCCTGTGGAATATGAGAAATAGTGAAAGGGACTATAAGAGAAAGGAGGGAAACTGGGGAAAAATTAGAGAGGAAGACAAACCATGAGAGACTCCTCTAACTCTGGGAAAGAAACAAAGGGTTGCAGAAGGGGAAGTGGGTGGGGGGATGAGGTAATTGGGTGATGGGCACTAAGGAGGGCACATGATGAGATGAGCACTGGGAGTTATACTATACGTTAGTAAATTGAATTTAAATAAAAAATAAAGCAAGGAAAAAAAAAATAAAGCAAGGAACCTTAGGAAGGGAAAGAAAAAAGTGATTCCTCTCCTTTATAAAAAAATTGATTGATTGATTGTCCATGTACAGGGACAGGTGAGGGGCAAGGACACTCTCAAGTGGACTCTGTGCTGAGTGCAGAGCCCCATGCAGGGCTCCATCCCATGACTCTGAGGTCACAACCTGAGCTGAAACCAAGAGTTGGCCACTTAACTAACTGCACCACCCAGGTGCCCCTGCTTCCTCTTCTTTTTAAGGAGATTTTCTAGAAGTCCCAGATACTACTTCCATCTCATTGTTATGTAGCTACACATCTAGCTACAGAGGAGGCAGGTAAATAGAGTGTTTCAATTGGGAAAGGGCATTGTACCCAGCTTAAAAATGGAATTCTATTTTTTCAAAAAATTATAGATTCACAGGAGATTACAAGATGATAGAGGCTCTGTGTACTCTTCACCTAGTTTCTCCCAGTGGTTACATCTTACTTCATTGTAATACAATAGCAAAACCAGTAAATGGTCATCGGTGTAACCTGTATGTATAGTTCTGTGTAATTTTATTACACTTAGAAATTTGTAATCACCACCACAATCAAGATATAGAACTATTCCACCACAAAGATCTTCCTTGTGCTCTCCCAAAATAGGGTTCTTTTGAGAATGAACAGAAAAATGGAAAATGAGTATCTTATGAGACATATGTTATTTTTAAAAACAGAAATACATGGGGAGAGGATGGTCTTTAAATATTTTGTATCACTACACATCTGCTTCTTGAATCTTTATAGAATTTTGCCCTTCTTCTGTTATTAGGCTTTTGGAAGTATATTTGGATAAAATGTATGTTAATCTGTACAAAATGATAGTTGTAGCTAATATTTAGGGAGTGCCTCCTATGTACCAGGCAGTGTTCTATTGAATCATTGAATTCTTACCTCAACACCTGTGAAGCAGGTGCTATTATTCTCCTCATTTACAAGTGCAAACAATGTGTGTTTTAATAATCATTCTATGTTAACATAGTACTGGTATTTGAAAAAGTAGAACTAATGGTATATTCTGTATCATGCTATATGATGTCAACAAAGCACTCTCTGTTTTGAATCGCCTTAGAGATTCGGTTGTGGAAATCCTTTTTGAACAAGATAATGAGGAGAAAAGTGTTGCCACTTTGATACTGGACTCCCTTATACAGGTATTTTGATTTTGTAAAAAGCTTCAATTTATGACTACAGCTCTTTAGAAAAAAAAAGGTTTTTTTAAATTTTTTATTTTTATTTTTTGAAAAAAAAAGTTTTTTAAAGATTTATTTATTTAGTTAGAGAGAGAGAGAGAGAGAGAGAGAGAGAGTAAGTGCATAGGAGAGGGGTAGAGGGAGAGAGAATTTTTTTAAAATTTATTTACTCCTTTCCTCCTTTTCTGTGCCGTGCTTTTTTTTTTTTTTTTTTTTTTTTTAAGATTCTATTTATTTATTTGACACAAGCAGGAGGAGGAGCAGAGGGAGAGGGAAAAACACACTCACTGCTGAGCAGGGAGCCTGACCCAGGGCTCCATCCCAGAACCCTGGAATCACGATCTGAGCCAAAGGCACTCAACCGTTGAGCCACCTGGGCACCCCAAGGGAGAGAGAATCTTAAGCAGACTCCACAATGAGTGGAGAGCCTAACATGAGGCTTGATCTCATAACCCTGATATCACAACATGAGCCATAACCAAGAGATGGATGCTTAACTGACTATACTACCCAGGTGCCCTGATATAAAAAAGTTTTTAAGTAATCTCTACACCCCACGTAGGGCTTGAATTCACAACCCCGAAATCAAGAGTGGCATGCTCTACTGATTGAGCCAAACCAGGAGACCTGAGAAAATTTTTAAATGTTATTTTCTGTATTTATATTTTAGCCACTGGTTACAATTTTTAGCTTTTACATTAAATTTTACAGTTGCTGAGTTTTACTTTGGCACTGAGATAGGATACATATCAAACTCAGGGATAATAAGTGCTATCATGTATTATTTCTGTAGCAACTATCAGATTTTTATGTTGTACCTAGTACAGCTTGTAGTTTCTTTATTTTTTTTTTTTTAATTTTTTTTTTGTAGTTTCTTTAAATGCAAGTTTGTGTAGTGCTCAATTTTAAATTCTACAGGGTATATAAGAGTCTGTCTCTTTTGTTTAATGACTATGGAATCACAGAACTCCATGTGAAACGCCATTGCTTTGAAAGATACTATCTACTCCGGCAGCTCTACTCAGATTTTTATGAGAAACATAGCATCAATGAAAGACTTTAACATTCTAATTCTTAGAACCATAATTTTTCTAAGAATGTTATCTTCCCACTTGACCTGGCTCTGGATATAACACGGTGAAGTGGGATCCCTGGGTGGCGCAGCGGTTTGGCGCCTGCCTTTGGCCCAGGGCGCGATCCTGGAGACCCGGGATCGAATCCCACATCGGGCTCCCGGTGCATGGAGCCTGCTTCTCCCTCTGCCTGTGTCTCTGCCTCTCTCTCTCTCTCTCTATGTGACTATTATAAATAAATAAAAATTAAAAAAAAAAATAACACGGTGAAGTTATCACCTCAGAAAAATTAAGTTTCTGCATAATTTCCTTGCTAAAAAAAGAAATAAAGCCATTTTATTTTTTTTCATGTTCTTTGTTCAACTGAGTCATTCTTCGTTGAAAATGAGAATACTTACATATAACTACCATGTGCCTTGTGGAATTTTAAATTCTATACTGTTAGATTTTAAAATCTTTAAAGTTCTGTATAAGTATATGGCAATATTATCATTGCTGTATTTGCTACATGAAAAACTCCCTTGTAAAAGAAACCTTGCTGTGCCTTGTGTGTGTGTGTGTGATAGTAATGATCGATCACCTATTTTTATTCATAATAATCTATATTTTCTTGAATCCAATCAAGCATTATTTATACAGGTAAATTTTTTTTTCTTTCTCTTTAATAATAGTGCCCAATTGACACAAGAAAGCAACTAGCAGAGAATTTGGTAGTCATAGGTGGCACATCTATGTTGCCAGGATTTCTCCACAGATTGCTTTCAGAAATAAGATATTTGGTAGAAAAACCAAAATATAAGAAAGCACTTGGCACCAAGACATTCCGAATTCATAATCCACCTGCAAAGGCTAATTGTGTGGCCTGGTTGGGAGGTAAGAATTTAGTTTTTAAAATATAATGGTTATATAGTAATTGGTTCCTGAATGGTATTATTAACGGATAGATGATTCAGTCTTAAAAATTGCTCGCTTAATGAGCTAATAGAACTTTGAACACTGGCTTTTTCCTTAAATTATTGTCTGAATTGTACACTGATTTCTCTTCGCATTTGCGCTTTTTTAAGTAAACTTCACCCAGTTAAAATCATTACTCATAATAGTGATAGCTATGCATTTATTCCAGTTATACTACCATTGCTCATAACATTTTTTAATTCCTTCTAAAGCTAATTTGAGAGCCATAAATGAGAATTGATCTCTTTATTCTATACTTTATTTTGTGACTGAATTCATTGAATGATAGTTCATAGGAAATGATAATTTCATTGAAATAAGGAAATATCCCATATATATATATATGAAAGGTCTTGTGGGTCTTTATAAAGTCTTCAGCATAGATCGAATGGCATTATAATGATGCTTATTGGGTTTTTGCAGTGCTGTTTTATATATTAACATACAATCTTAGAGTTGTGGCAAAGAAAACGAACGGTATTATTTACTGTATTTACACAGAATTGAAAATAGTTTCCACCGTTCTCTACCTTACCTGCTTTTATTTTATTTTATTTTTTAAAATTTTTATTTATTTGTTCATAAGAAAAACAGAGAGAGAGGCAGAGACACAGGCAGAGGGAGAAGCAGGCTCCATGCAGGGAGCCCGATGTGGGACTCCATCCCAGGTCTCCAGGATCACGCCCTGGGCAGAAGGCAGGCGCTAAACTGCTGAGCCACCCAGGCTGCCTGCCTTACCTGCCTTTAGACACACTAATGCTTATTAGCATTTTCACTACAATCTGCTATGAGCCATTTAAATTACTTTCAACATAGGAGTTGTGGCTTACCCTGTTACTCAAAATCTAGGATATAAAACAACTGCAGTTAATTTGTGAATGTGCATTGCCCAATTTCATCTGTTCTCTGTTGTCATATAATGAAGTGGATGTATGTATACATAAAATGTTCTGATAAAAGTTTTTGTCTTAACTATAAATTTTTTTTTCAACCACATAGGAGCTATTTTTGGAGCACTGCAAGACATACTTGGGAGCCGCTCAGTCTCAAAGGAATATTATAATCAGACAGGCCGTATACCTGATTGGTGTTCTCTTAATAACCCACCTTTGGAAATGATGTTTGATGTTGGGAAAGCTCAGCCACCACTGATGAAGAGAGCATTTTCCACTGAGAAATAAAAATTTGAAATTCAACTTTGCTTTTTTATCAAGTATCTAATCAATTACAAGCAAATTGTATAAAGTATATAGGATGCTGTTAGAGATTACTTTATTTGGAAGTGAAAGCATTTCTGTAATTATTCTTTGCATTAATATTTCTTTTGACTGTTGTTTCTCTTATGTAGTAGTGAAACAGTAGCTGATGTTTATGAAATTTGTATTTATATCAATAAAATACAGTAAAGCAGAGTAATTTTGGAAGTCTGTTACAATTTTAGTTCCCAAAAAGAATTATAACATTGTCCCTCCACAAGTCACATAATCTGCCCTGAGCATTGGAAAATATCTATTTCATTATTTTCAGCAGTTATTTCATTTAAAGAATAAATAATGTTACCATCACCAGGTATTTCAAATATTGACATGAGTCTCTTTCTTCAAATCCTTTGGTTTTGGTATTTATGTGTCCATATTAGAATGCTGCTTTTCTAGGAACATATTTGACTCTTTGGACTGAGAATGTTTAGTAGCAAAGATGAACATTTGTTAAGCAAAGCTAGGAAATGTTTACTTTTTAACTTTACAATTTCTTTATGAACAATTCTACATTTCTAAGAAGAAATGTGTTTCATTTTTATGCAAAGGTATTCTACCTTATGTATTTTTATGAGAATGCTTTATAAACATGTATTCATAATTTTTAATCTCTTTTGTGCTTTTTATCTTCTCAGTATAAGGGTTCTTGGAAATATATACTCAGTCATTGTTTAATTTTAATTTTTGTTCTTCATTTTTTTTTTCTTCATTTGTTTTTAACAAACTACCTCTTACTGAAATTTTGCTGGTTTTATTCTTCCAGGTGCTTGTGAAAATATGTACACGTATCCCTGAAGAATATACCCTTATTCTTGAAGACAGAGTAGGAATTGATAGATTTTCTGGCCTGTATAACTCGAATCTGTTCTTACTCATAGTTTAATCATTTTGGTTTTTTTTTGTTTTTTTTTTTTTAATTTTTATTTATTTATGATAGTCACAGAGAGAGAGAGAGAGGCAGAGACACAGGCAGAGGGAGAAGCAGGCTCCATACACCGGGAGCCCGACGTGGGATTCGATCCTGGGTCTCCAGGATCGTGCCCTGGGCCAAAGGCAGGCGCTAAACTGCTGTGCCACCCAGGGTTCCCAGTTTAATCATTTTGATTGTGCTTTTCTGGGTCCTTCCTAGTTTTGCCATACACTTTATGTGTGAATATATCAGCACCAACTAACAACTGAAAGAGCTGGTTTCTGGCATTAATAGGAAAGAATTAAAAAAAAAAAAAAGTCGGGGAGGGACACCTTGGTGGCTCAGTGGTTGACTGCCTATGACTCAGGTCGTGATCCCGGGGTCCTGGGATCAAGTTCTGCATCAGGCTCCCCATAGGAAGCCTGCTTCTCCCTCTGCCTATGTCTCCACCTCTCTCTGTCTCTCACAAATAAAAAAATCTTAAAAAAAGAGGGGGGGGCAGCCCTGGTGTCTCAGCAGTTTAGCACCGCCTTCAGCCTAGGGCATGATCCTGGAGACCCGAGATCGAGTCCCACGTCGGGCTCCCTGCGTGGAGCCTGCTTCTCCCTGTGCCTGTGTCTCTGCCTCCCTTTCTTTCTCTCTCTGTGTCTCACGTGAATAAATAAAATCTTAAAAAAAAAAAAACATAGCTGTACTTTGTCAACCTGTCCTACTACTATAGTACCATGAGACTAAGATTAATTCAGTATTTATTGACTGCTGTATGTATAGTATAGTTTCAGACACTATAAATGCTACAAAAGATATGGACCTTTGCCTTTAGGACATTTTCGTAGAAGTGGTTGGTACACAACTGACGTTATAGACAGAATGTGGTAGCAACGTTAAGGATGTCAATTGCTTGTTACTGATGTAGTTAATTCCTTTGTTTTCATGTAAATAATATTTGTGTTTTATAGAACATGATTAGTTTTGGATATAGAATTCAGTAATTCATCAGTTGCTCATCACATCACATGTCTTCCTTAATGCCCATCACCCAGTTACCCCATCCCCCCACCTACTACCTGATGTAGTTAATTCTGACCAGCTAGTTAAAGAAAGCTTCATAGAGAAGGCTTTTACCCTTGTTCCTGAAGAATGAGTAGAATTTTAATAGTTGGAGTTATTCCAGTCTATATGAACTGAATTCTCTACACAAAATCTTCAAAACATTTGGCATTGGGATGAAGCATTGCTAATTATAGTTTAGGATTAGTTCGTAAAGAACTTGAAAATCATAATAAAAGCAGTGAATAAAATTATGAAAGATCACTTTTGCCATCCAGTTTCCTAATACATTCATTCCAAAAAGTGAGGTTCTTTTATCCTTTGGACCTGACACTCTTCCAGAGCACCCTTTCCCCCAAAGTAGTCCTCTTTCCCATAAGCACACATCTATAACTGATGCACTTACAACTTTTTTTTACCTTATAAGAAGGTTTTATCTTCTTTTCTGGAATATAAGCTCCATAAGAACAAATCCCCTTTGTTTTTTGTTTGCTTGTTTGTTTGTTTGTTTGTTTTTAAGATTTTATTTGAGAGGGAAAGTACAAGCAGGGTGAGGGGCAGAGGGAGAAGCAGACTCCCAATGAACAGGGAGCCTGATTCAGGGACTCCGGGATCATGACTTGAGCTGAAGGCAGACATTTAACCAACTGAGCCACCCAGGTGCCCAACCCCTTTATTTCTTAACTGAAAGCTCTCCGTGGGATTACCATCAGTGCTCAATAGTATGGATTCACTATTAACATTACCTTTTTGTAGTAAACATTTTCAAAATTCTTTTGTTGAGTTTGAATTATTTCTGAGAAGCTTTTCAGGACTGAATAATATGAAAAAGATGGTCTCTGAGTGAAATAGAGCTTTATATGTAGGTAGCTAGAAAGTGACAGACATCTATTGGCTGAAGTTAAGGAATGGAGCCCTCTCGGGTTGAATTGTGTGTCGCAGAAAGATACATTGAAGTCCTAACCTCTAGTACCTGTGAATATTATTTGGAAATAAGAGTTTTTGTAGATGTAATCAAATTAAGATGAGGTCATTATGGTAAACCCTATGACTGGTATCCTTATAAGGTGAGAGAAATGCCATGAGACAGATAATACAGGGAGAAGACAGGTAATAACCAAAGCGGAAATGGAAGTTCTGCAGCTGCAAGCCAGGGAACTCCAAGGATTGCTGGTGACACCACAAAAGGCAGAAAACATTTTTCAAGAGGTCCTTTGAAAGCATGACTCTGCCTACACTTTGATTGCAAGCTTCTAGCCTCCAGAACTGTGAGACAATAAATTTCCATTGTTTTAAGCCTCCTAGTATGTGGCACTTTGTTATGGCAGCCCAAGGGAACTAACACTTCCTACTTAATTGACCAGTACCTATTTATTGAACATCTGCCAGATACTAATTTAGGTTCTTGAGATACCTTAATGAGCAAAGACGAACCAGTCATTCCAAGAGGTGGAGAAAGTAAAGAAACATAACAGTAAGAAGATAACATAGGACAAAGTGTAGAGTAAAGTGGATGAAATGGGGGTAGTTGCTGATTAGAACAGCCGTTAGGTTTGGGCTCATTTATGACTTGAAGAAAGAAATTAGGCACCTGTGACTTAAATACATATTTGGTCTCTGTCCCTGGTTCCTGACACAGAGCTCCTAAAAACCTTATTTTCTGTGTGATGGGAGGGTGTTAGGAGCATCTTACACAGAAATCTTTAAATCCCTTGGAATTTCTTGGGTAGTAGGAGTGTCTTTTTTTCTAAGGAGACAATTCTCGATAGGCTCCTGCATTACTTCAGGATGAGGAGGGGTGGTCACCAGGAGGACCCAACGCACAATTAGAAGCTTAGAATTTTGGCACATGCACACACACAACCCTGTCTTCCAGGGAGAGAAGAGGGATAGGAAATTGAGTTAATAATCATGTCTACCTGATGAAACCTCCATTAAAAATCCCTAACCTACAGGCTTGGGAGAGCTGGCAGGATGGTGAACACAACCCAGGCTCTGATGTTCCAGAAGACAGACAGCATGGAAGGACTGTGCTTCCTCGTACCTCGTCTTATGCACCTTTTCCATATGGCTGTTCTGAGTTGTATCCGTAATAAACCAGGAACAAGTAAACTTTTCTTGAGTTTCTCGAGTCGTTCTTGGAAATTGTCAACCTGGAGGAGAGGATTATGGGAATCTGTGATTTATAACCAGTTGGTCAGAAGTGCAGGAGGCCTGGGATTGCGGTTGCCAACTCACGGAAAATCGGTCACGGAGTCCTCCTCTTGCTACGTCAGTGACTTTGCCAATCCCAACTTTATCCCTCCTTTAGTCTGCTCTCCCTATTATTAGGTTCTGTTAAGGCAGTCGAATTGCCCTTGCTTTTGCGAACGCCGAATCCAGAAGGGGACCTCGCTTGTTTGGACTCCCGGCCCCCGCAGAATTACCCGAGTGCCGCGCAATCCTCTAATAGGTTCTTTCCGACACCCTCTTAACCGACACCCCACATCCCTCTCTGCGGTGTCTAATAAACCAAACGCGTTCAAGTGCAACGACAGGTGTGGTTTTCTGGTCTTTTTTCTTTTTTTGAAGGGGATTCCCAGGGTTAAGGGCTGGGAGGAGGATGGTGAGCAGACGACTGCGGGGAAATAGAATAGTAACCGCCTGCTGGGAAATTAGGTCAAAGTTTTTGTTCTGTTCTAAGGTAAAGAAATGACAGCGTGTTTGCTGAAGGAAAGGAGAGGAAAGAAAAGACGGTGGTTCGGTAGGCGCAAAGCCGGGGGACAACGTGCGGAGGTGCGGGCACCGGCGGGAACCCGCGGGCCGGGCGGGGGGCGGGGGGCGGGGGCGGGGGCGGGGGCGGGGGGCGGGTCCGCGCGCTCCGGCGCCGCCTGCGGGCCCTGGGCTCGCTCCGTCCCACCCGCGCCGACCGCGGAAGGCCAAGTCCCGCCTCCGCAAAACGCGCAGTTCCCGTTCTCTCGTGCTCCCGGGTCAGAGCCTCCCCTTTATCAGAATACCGGCCTCCCGACGTCCGCCCAACCGGGTGCATGGGCCCCAAGTACAGTCCCAGGAACACCGCAAGGAAGAAACCTTGCGGCCCGCAGCGTCTGTGCAGATCGGACCGCAGGGAGAAACCTTGCTCACGGTGCATTTATGGCTCCGGGGCGGTCCTGGCCTGCCCCCGCCCCTTCCCTCAGGACACGCCCTATCCTGGGAGGAACACAGGAAAGGAAGACGGCTTTTGCATAAGATCTCTTAGTTCTTGAAAAGCTGCCAAAGTTGGGGGCTCCTAATTTTGTTCTGCTAGAAGGAAGAATTGCTCTCTACCAACAGCTGTGCCGCTGTGCATAGTAACACGGGGAACCGGTCTCACCTGTAAACCTTTTAGCGTCCTCTGCTCCAAGGAGGTGGTTGGGGACAGACATCGCGGAAGAGGAACGTTTGCTTTCAAGTGCGCAAGCGTGAACCCTGTTTGGTTTGCAAAACGAAGTCTTTCTTCCATAGATTTGATTAACGTTCAAAGTACTTGCATTAATTCGGCTTAGAGAACTCTCTTTACTTAGAAGGCTTTGGAGAAACCCTAAAACATTTCAGTAAAATGGAAGTTACCAAAAGAGTCAGTCGCCCAACGTGGGGCTCGAACCCACGACCCTGGGATTAAGAGTCCCATGCTCTACCGACTGAGCTAGCCGGGCGCCTGGGAGGCAGGCCCGTTTTTCTGTCTCTTGATGAGTATTCAACTATATTTGGGTTTTTTTTTTTTCTCTCCTTCTTCTATTCTTTACTTAGAAAAGAATTTTATAGCATATTATTAAATAGGCACTTCCGAATCATTTTTAAGAATTCCTTAAAACAAAAAAACAAACAAGCAAAAAAAAAAAAGAAGTCTTTAAAACATTTCTTTAATTGCTTTGAGGTTTAGTAATTTTTGTTGCGTGTGTATCCCAAGGTCATTGAAAACTCACGCAAATTTATATTATTACAGTCATTGAATCTTTTTTCTTCTTAAGTGTTTTAAAATATTTACTGCCCATTATTTTATCTTCTTTACAGAAACACTTATTAAGGCTACCTACTTTCTACCAAATGGCAAATTGGATTCCTACAATTTGGGTCTCGGCATTAGAAAACAAAGTCCAACCTCTGTGATGTTAGTTTCGCCGAAGAACAGCAGGGCTTGGCTACTTTTTCTTTAATAAGATCTAGCCAAGGAAAGTTAAATTGAAGAAGCAGTTTCTGCTTCAATTAAAGTAAGGTCTCTTTCAGGTAACTGCCTAACAATGGAGACAAGACTCTCTGAGGTTGTTATTACCACTCAACTCAAATGACAGAAGCTGGGATGAAACGTTTATAGAATCACTGAATCCCATGGTAAAGAATATTAATCCTAAGAAGAAAAAAAAGAAGAACTGATTTTGATCAAATTTTGATGAGCTGAGGCAATGGAATAATCTTCAAGGGAAATATACTTATTCTGAGATATTAGTGAACTTCTTTAAACAAGGAATTCTGCAAATCTCTGTGATGCGGGCAATCTAAAGCCTAATTGCATGTAACAAAGAATAAGAAAGAATTCTTAAAGTTCAGTATTTAGAAATTAAAAACACTGCTCGTCACATTTTCTAAGCTACTTAATTAAAAAAACAATAAAGTATGGCATAAAATAATATTATATATTTAAATTACTCAAAGTATGCCTAAGATTTAAGTAGAATATTTAAAAATTCAAGTTTTATTAAAACATTAAAATACAATTATTCACTAATAGTTTATTTTTATTGCAATTGCAAACTCTGGTTTATTTTTATAAGTGGCTGAGTGTACCTGGGAAATCAATTTTTATTTATTTGTATTTTCAACACATTATTAAGTACTTATCATATACAAAGCACTGTGTTATGTATTCTGGTAGAAGTATAAAACAGATTCTGGTAACCTTAAAAAGCTCACCATTCTGTAAGAAAGATATGTGCAAATTACATACCAATTTTATATGCACTACTTCCAAAAGTAATTTAGAGTAACTTAATTAAAACAAACAAATAAATCCATACCCACACCTTTTACGTTTTCTCATGAATCAGGCAAATAATCAAGAACCTGAGCCCACAATTCAATGCATTCTTCAAAGATACAAGAGTCCTCAACAGTCCAGCTCCCAAATAGGCATTTCATCTGATAAGTTCAGAAAGAGCTCCAAATTCTTAATTAATGAAGAGGTAGTAGGCGCTAGGTACTCAAATAACGTTTTTTATGTGCAAATAATGTAGTTAAAAGTTGAACTGAAAAAAAATAAAAATAAAAAAAATAAAAAAGTTGAACTGAACCCCTAAACAAGTTTTGGTTGGGTACTTACAGTTTACTTTCAAGATGAACCCACCTAAGACTATACTCTTTAGCTTCCTTAGCAGTTTATGGGCCACCCTTGTCAAAATATCCTTATTAAAACCCCTCATGAAAAAATTGCAACTAGAAATTTCACTTAGGGTTAGATAAATTAGATTGTTTGTCTTGCAAGTAAATTTAAATCTTTTATCCATTTATTCAAGAATATAAACTAACTGCCAATTATAATTCTTCATAAGCAGGGGAAAGCAACTGAAATTCCCCCTTCTTGCTTTTTTTTTCTACATCCAATATTTCAGCAAGCCCACATATCTAAAAATCCATCACCTACACATTTCCACTTCCACTGCCACTACTCTAGTCCAAATCATTGTCTTTACTTCAGGACTACAATAGCTTTCCAACTAGCCTCCATGCTTCTACTTCCTCGTATCCGTCTTCACACTGAAGCAAGAGAGATCATTTAATAATTTATTTTTGTGAGATTTTATTTATTCATGAGAGACACAGAGAGAAGCAGGCTCCCTGCCAGGCTGGGGAAGGGGGTAGATGTGGGACTTGATCTCAGGACCCTGGGATCACCACCTGAGCCAAAGGCCGACTCTCAACCACTGAGCCACCCAGGTGTCCCTAATTTAAATTAGATCATAGAATTCCCCTGCTTTAAAAACAGTTGATGACCCGACAGTAGAAAGCCAATCATATACATGGAGAGAATGATGGAATTAGGAAATAACCATTTGGCAAGCATCATATTAATAATCCACTCAAATGGGAATCATCAGATACTATAATAGTGGATGAAAGATTAAGGATATGTATAAGGAGAGTCTCAAAGTATTTCGTCACAAGACATTAATTACAAAGGCCAAAATAGAAACTTTATGGTGGATAAATCTTAAGCAAATGCTCAAAGTTAACATCATCAGTAATGGGACAAATTGGTGTCATGTACCTCCTAATATAACGCTCTAATATGAATGCAAGGTTACTTTTGAGGCATTCCTGCCAAAAATGTATCACTTGAATCCTATCACGAAAAAATATCTTACCAACCTAAACTGAGCAATATCCCATAAAATAAATGGTTTGTATTCTTCAAAAATGTTTATGCCATGAAACCTAAAGAAATATTTAGCAACGATTCCCCAACTTAAAGGAAGCTAGAGTCATGACAACTGAATGCAACGGGTGACCTTGGATTTTCTTTTGCTATGAAAGGAATTGAGAGAATTGCCAAAGTCCAAATAAAGTGTGTAGATTAGAAAATAGTATTGTTAAATTTTCTAATTTTCATAATTGTATTGTGGACATGTAAAATGTTCTTGTTTGGGGGGGAAATATACAAATATACACTTAAGTATTTAATAGTTTAAAAAAATGCTGATGGCCTTCTATCTACAACCAGATTAAAATCCATCGATGAGCACGATGTCCAGCCCTGATTTCACCTCCAGTCACCTCAACCACTTAATCACCATCACAGGCCAGACTGACCAGACAAGTTCCTATATAACAAGCTAATTTTCCTGTAACAATCAGTTTAATATTAGGAAATCAGAAACTCATTCCCTAAGTACCAGGCCTAAAGTTCAAACCTCCATGGTCTCTTTTCCCTTCTAACTACAAGGTGCAACTATTTTGCCTATTTACTCTCTTTTGTCCATTTCTTCCCATTGAGTGTGAACTCGATGAGGGATGGGGTTGTTTCCTTCACCGTTTTATCAGCAGTGTTCAACAGAGTACTTGAGACATGTTAGAGCTCAAGGGATAATCACAACCAGTCTTATCTTTAATTCTAAAGAAGAGTGAAACTCACAGGAAAGGTACTAATGCTTCTGCAAAATTCGGACCTGAGCTCAGACGTGCACTTTAGCGTGCAGCTTCCTTCCTTCTAGCGAGCACAGGTGGGGGAAGGGGATGCTCTCAAGATGCGGGGTCGGAACCAGGACTCCCGAGTGAGGGGAGACCTCTCCCCTATCTCTTTCTCTGGTCTTCGGAGAGTGTTAACGTCTCTCCGTTTTGCTTTAAGAAAGAATAAAGTAGCGAAAGAAGGGGATAATATAAAAGGTAAGTAATTTCTAGGAAGTGGGACGAGAAGCTCGGGGACGCAGAAACGCACAAGCCGAAGAGGAAGGCAGCCCTCCACCTCGCCCTCGCTCCAGCACTTCGGCTTCTGCACGCGCGCACCGCCCGTCAGGCTCACTTCCCCCGCCCCCGCTTCCCCCACAATCCTCTGCTCCTCGGGCCGACTCGAAGGAAAGGGCCGCAGAGGAGAAGGCTATTGGCTGAAAGATCAGCCAATGAGAGAGCCTGTTACTAGTCCGCGGGCTGCCGTAGTGGGGGAGGGCCTTAGGCCTTGGAAGGCGGTGGTGGTGTCCGGGAGGTTTGTGCACCATGAGCTCTATCGGCACCGGGGTGAGTTTGCTATCCTTTGGCGTAATGGACTGGCCTAGAGATTAGCGTTGACGGGGCCTGGGACAGACGGCTTGGGGTGCGCCGCCTCGGGGTGCGCCGGGACGGCCTTCGGCCCAGTAGGCCGCTCCCAGTCGTCTGGGGACCCGCGGTCTCCCGCGCTGCATCTGCAGGCCCGCGCGGGCGGCGATCGAGACCCGAAGCTGTTCCGGTCAGATGGAGCGGCCTTGGCGGCGCAGCTGTGGGCTGGGGGGCGCTTTGGGTCGCTGAGTCACCTTCTTTGGCTGCTTAGGGAAACCGAAAGTGGAAACTTGTGGAGCCCGAAGTAGCGTGTGAAGGGTTTAGGCGACAATTCGCTCCTTGGGAACCACGGAGGTCTGAGACGGAGCTTTCCGTGGACCGTTCTTGCAGGTCCCGGGGTGCTGCTGACTCACGGGCCTTCCCCATCTTGCCTTCGAGCGCCCTGATGGCCGGCTCTTAGGAGTCCATGCAACCCCTGTCGGGGCAGAGCTGATAGAAACATTGTCTGGAGAGTGCAATCTCTCTCTCTCTCTTTTTTTTTTTTTTTTTAAGATTTTGTTTACTTATTCATGAGAGACACAGAGAGAGGTAGAGACATAGGCAAAGGGAGAAGCAGGGTCCATGCAGGGAGCCTGATGTGGGACTCGATCTTTGAATTTGGATCACGCCCTGAGCCAAAGGCAGACGCTCAACTGCTGAGCCACCAGGGGTCCCTGAAAAGTGCAATCACAAGAGCCCTTTACGCTTTTCTTCTGTCCCAGCTCTTCCTGTACAAATTACTTAACATCACTTCGAGATGTCAGTACCGTAAACATTCACATCATTATTTAGGGACTTAACCGCTTCTGTGAATAGACTCGAGAATTTTTTTTTCTTTCTAAAGATCTTATTTATGAGAGACATGGAGAGACAGGGGGGAGAGAGAGAGGCAGAGACGCAGACAGAGGGAGAAGCAGGCTCCAAGAAGGGAGCCCGATGTGGGATTGGATCCCGGGACTCCAGGATCACGCCCTGGGCTGAAGGCAGATGCTCAACCGCTGAGCCACCCGGGCGCCCGTCGAGGATTTTGGAGTTGAACTTGTTAACTTGTTGAGTGTTTTGCTGTGTTAAATGTACTTCACATATGCAGTCTTTTGCTTCTTGCTTTTATGTATAGTTCTCCATATAGAAAATCTAGTGTTTTTTTTTTTTTTTAAGATTTATTTATTTATTCATTCATGAGAGACATAGAGAGAAAGGCAGAGACACAGGCAGAAGGAGAAGAGGGCTCCACGCTGGGAGCCCGACGCAGGACTCAATCCTGGGATCCTAGGATCGGGCCCTGGGCCAAAGGCAGGCGCTAAACCGCTGAGCCACCCAGGGATCCCCGAAAATCTAGTTTTTGTTTAGAAGTATTTATTGGTTGTGTGCACTAGAGGCATTGAATAATGGCTTTCTAAATTTACCAGTTCCTACTTTAAACAAGATTTTGATTCTCAGCATTAAGCTAAGATATTGGTGTTCCGAGTTTGATAATAGGAGATTTATGCTTGGAACGGTTTAATTCATTCGGTTATGAGATGCTAAGTTTGTCATAACATTTTTGAATTGGTAGATGCTCAATTATGCATGTTGTAGCAAATTGGCTTAGTAACTACATTAATATTACCTTCAATTAATAGTGTTTCATTCTGAAAACCCTTTAAAAATACTTGATAAATATAAACAAGTGAGATATTTTAGTATTACAATAGCAAAGTTAAGAATCCTCATTTACTAAATTAGGAAATTGAGACTAAAGAAGCACCACTGTTGAAGGCATATCTTTGGTTTTCACTTCTCCCAAGAACTCCAGGTATGAAGACCTGTACTTGACATTTCTCTCCACTAGATTGCTTGATAGGCATTTCAAAACTACACGTCCAAAGTAGAGGTCTGGATTTTCCTCTCTCCGTGCCATTTTGCATCTCCTACAATTTTCAGCTCAGTGAATGGTCCATTTCTAATTGCTCTAGTGAAAAAGGTCTGTGATTCACGTTGAATTTCTTTACTCCTAGAGCCAGGCCATTAGCAGCAAGGTGTTTTCTGTTTTGTTTTATTCTACCCTCAAAAATACTGTTTTTATCTCTTCCCTGTGTAAATCACCACCTTTGGAATACTTAATCTCTGCTTCCATCCTTGTACCCTCTACAATTTGTTTTATAGGTGAAGTTTTTTTGTTTTATTTTTTAAAAGATTTTATTTATTCATGAAAGACACAGAGAGACAGAGACAAAGGCAGAGGGAGAAGCAGGCTCCATGCAGGGAGCCTGATGTGGGACCGGATCCCGGGTCTTCAGGATCATGCCCTGGGTGGAAGGCAGACGCTAAACCGCTGAGCCTCCCAGGGATTCCCTATATTTTTTTTTTTTTAAAGATTTTATTTAAAAGATTTTATTTATTTATTCATGAGAGACAGAGAGAGAGAGAGAGAGAGAGGCAGAGACACAGGGAGAGGGAGAAGCAGGCTCCATGCAGGGAGCCCGACGCGGGACTTGACCCCGGGTCTCCAGGATCAGGCCCTGGGCAGAAGGCAGGCGCTGAAGCGCTGAGCCACCCGGGGCTACCCCAGGGATTCCCTATAGATGAAGTTTAAAAAGAAAAGTAGATTGTATTATGCTCCCCATCCCCATCCCTGTTTAGACTTTAATGATTCTCAGTTGAATTGAGAATAAGATATAAACTTCCTACTTTAGCCTAGGAGACTCAAAATAGTTTGGTCTTTACATGAACGTCTTTACATGTACAAATCTTCTACATTGGTCTGATGTGATTTACTTTTCTCATTACTACTTAGTGTTCAAGACACAGTGGCCTATTTCTGTCCCCTCATTGTTCTAGGCTTATTTCTACCCCCCCCCCCCATCCTAAATGTCTAGTTACTTGTTATTTAGGTCTGGCTACAGCCTAAGTCATTAAATATAACTGCTCTAGCAAGGCCTTCCCTGATCATGTAGTCTGTACTAGACTCTCAGACTGTCAGTTCACCACGTCTTAGATTCATCATAATCCTTTTTCTGGTTTACTGCTGTATTTCCATCACCTAGATTTGCGCCTGGTCTCATTTGGAAATTAAAGACTTCAAGAATGAGTATTTTTTATATTCCCTTATAGTGACTACATGTAGAAGATGCTTTTTTTTTTTAATTTTTATTTATTTATTTATGATAGTCACAGAGAGAGAGAGAGAGAGAGAGAGAGAGAGAGGCAGAGACACAGGCAGAGGGAGAGGCAGGCTCTCTGCAGGGAGCCCGACGTGGGATTCGATCCCAGGTCTCCAGAATCGCGCCCTGGGCCAAAGGCAGGTGCTAAACCGCTGCGCCACCCAGGGATCCCGAAGATGCTTATTAAATATTTGAATGCTATATTCTTTTTTTTTTTTTTAATATGGAACTCTTCACAAATTTGCGTGTCATCCTTGCCCAGGGGCCATGCTAATCTTCTCTGTATCGTTCCAATTTTAGTATATGTGCTGCCAAAGCAAGCAACGAATGCTATATTCTTTGTCTAATGTCCTTCAGTTAGTGCTACAGCAATGAATTAACCTGTTCTGACTCTCATTCTTTTTCTGCCATACCATGCTATAGGCATACCTTGTTTTATTGCACTTCACAGATACTGCTTTTCTTTTTCTTTTTAAAATTGAAGGTTTTGTAGCAACTGTGCATCAAGCAAGTCTGTTAGTGCCATTTTTCCAACAACTTTTGTTCACCTTATGTCTGTGAACATTTTGGTAATTCCTTATGTACATTTTGGTAATTCTCATAATATTTCAAACTTTCTCATTATTATTAAGTTTGTTATGGTGGACTGTGATCAATGATGACCACTCAGTGAAAGCTCAAATGATATTTAGCTTTTTTTTTAGCAGTATTTTTAAAATTAAGGTATATACCCCCTCCCCCTTTTTTTTAAGACATAATGCTACTGCACAATGAGTAGACTATAGTACCCTGTAAACCTAACTTTAGGGGCTTTTGGGTGGCTCAGTTGGTGAAGTGTCTGACTTGATTTTGGCTCAGTTCATGATATCTGGTCCTGAGATTGAGTCCTGTGTTGGACTCTGGGTTGAGTATGGAGCCTGCTTGAGATTCTTTCTCTCTCTCCCTCTGCCCCCCTCTTTGCTTGCTTTTTCTCTCTCAAAAAAACCCCCCAAAACAGAAAAAAAGTTAATATGCACTAGGAATAAAAAAATTCATATTACTCACATTATTGTGGTATTAACTTTATTGTGGTGGTATGGAACCCAGATTATCTCTATTTTGTACAAAAATGAACTTTGTGTTCTGTGTGGAAAAACAATTCTTACTTTACCTGGACTTGTATCTATTACTTTTTTTTTTATTTTTTTATTTTTTAATTTTATTTTTTTATTTATGATAGTCACACACACAGAGAGAGAGAGAGAGAGGCAGAGACACAGGCAGAGGGAGAAGCAGGCTCCACGCACCGGGAGCCCGACGTGGGATTCGATCCCTGGTCTCCAGGATCAGGCCCTGGGCCAAAGGCAGGCGCCAAACCGCTGAGCCACCCAGGAATCCCTACTTTTCTTTTTAGATTTTAAGTTCTCTTAACACCAGCGTGGAGCTAGAACTCAGAACCCCAGGATGAATAGTTGCATGGTCTATTGAGCCAAGCCAGCCTGGCACTTCTCTATTGCTTTTCAGTAGGCAAGATCTAAAGTAGCCTTTCTCTTAGCTGCTGTTGCTGCTCTGACATGCATCCTTGTCCTCCTCAAAGCAAAATCTTTGAGATTTAGCACACATTCCTCCCCCCTCCTTCCCTTCCTCCCTCCCTCCACCTAGTGTGGGACTCAAATTCACAATCCTGAGACCAAGAGCCTCATGCTCTACCAACTGAGCCAACCAGGCACCCTTTAACACACATTTCTGATGTGTAAACCATTTAGAAAGAAAGGTGATGAGGTTATTACTGCCAGAGATACATAATTTAAGCTTATTGTTGCCTTTTTCCTCCTAGTATGACCTGTCAGCCTCTACATTCTCTCCTGATGGGAGAGTTTTTCAAGTTGAATATGCTATGAAGGCTGTGGAAAACAGTAGGTAAGAAACATTGTTTTACTTGAAATTTAGCATACTTTAACTGGATATTAAATATCTCCTTTTCTATATTTTTGGTAATTAGGCCTTGTTTTGTTACTTGGGGACAAAATAATAGGTGCCCTAAACTAATCTCAATTTATTAGTCATTTCCAGATCTCTTTTTAGGTCAGATATTTCCATGAGCCACAGTTTTCAGTTGGCTCCAAGATTATCCACTTAGACATTCTACTGTGTCTCAACTGTAGTGCATAAAAAAAATTCATTATCCTGCTCGCCCATGTCCTTTTTAAAATTCTTGATTTACATCATTATTTCCATGGCCACTAGATTTGTTAGTTTGTAATTTCATCTTTTATTTCCTTGTGTTTTAAAAGGTCATATGCAGTTAGATACCTTTGTCCCAGCAGGATTTTTTTTTTCCCTTCTATTCTGTTGCCACACTCCAAAAGATGTAGGAACAGTAAGATAACTTCTCCTCCCGTTGGACTTACTTCACTCTCTCTTTTATTGTTGAGAGTAATGCACCAAAATGATTCCTTGGTACCCCTGTAACATCTTGGTTAAATTACTGGCTTTTTGACAAATTTTATGAGTCATTTATTGATGAAATTTTGCGGTTATATGATCATTGTATCTTGGGCTTTTTGGATAAATTAAAAGACTTTTCAAATATAATTTATTTCATAACATCTCATTCACATCTCTTAATGGATTTTTGGGGGGGGCTAGTAAACAAATGGGTGTTTGAGCCCAATTTTTTCATTATAATAAAAACTTTTGGAGTACAGGTGGAGTAGGGAAATGTTTCCAGAGTTTTAGAAAAATCCACATGTAAATACTTCGTGCTAGTACCACTTTCTGCTAGTACCTGTAATGTATGATTATTGGAGTTTCACTCAGTGGAGACTGTCACTTGTCTTTGCATGTGCTCACACATAGCAAGCCCTCAATAGTTAATGAATAAATAAGAGTTCATTTTTTGTGCCGTTGTTTGATTAAAGAAGGCACATTCTTTTCTTTTTTTTTTCTAAGATCTTTGTGTATTTATTCATGAGAGAGAGAGAGAGAGATAAGGCAGAGACATAGGAAGAGGGAGAAGCAGGTTCCTGTGAGGAGCCTGATGCAGAACTCGATCCCAGGACCACAGGATCACAACCTGAGCCAAAGGCAGACACTCAACCACTGACCTACCCAGGTGCCCTGGAATATGGATTCCTAATGGTTTATGAAATGTTAACATTTTGAGCAAAAATACATTTTAAGTCCTTTTATAGGATTTGTAATGGAGCTAGTTTATTTTGTGTTTAAATACTGTAGTTTTAGAGATACTGGTACTTACAAGCTGTTGGTATCTGATATTATTATAGGAGTAAGGCTGTTAAGAATTTTAGGCTGAAATGTTTTTGTTTGTCACTGTCATATAGATGCTTGATAGAGTTCAGAAGAGAGTCAAATTCAAGAAAAAAAGTTTGCATATTTTCTTCCTGTTGTTAGAGAAGATAGGCTCTTAGACCAAGGAGCTGGAGAAAGACTTGGAAGAAGCTATTGTTTTTCTCTTCTTTGCAGTGTTGTATTTTCACTGGTATAAAAAGCTGGAAAAGGAAGTCATTATTGAGAAAAACTGGAGATGCATTATGAAACCATATATAACACAGAAAATTGAGACTAGGCTATGAGGATCTATGTTTTAGGAATTTATTTATTTTAAAGATTTTATTTATTTATTCAAGATAGAGACAGACATAGGCAGAGGGAGAAGCAGGTTCCCCACAGGGAGCCTGATGCGGGACTAAATCCCTGGACCCTGAGATCATGCCCTGAGCCAAAGGCAGATGCTCAACCGCTGAGCCACCCAGGCATCCCCTCTATATAGTATTTCTGAATATGGTTTAAAATAGTTACAGCAAATTAATTAAAATTGAAACATTAAAAATAAATGTATTTTTTTCTGTATAAGGAAAAAAACGCGGAAAACTTTTCCTTATGCAGAAAGAAATACCAGGGAAGTTCATCTTTTTTTTTTTTAATTTTTTTTATTTATTTATGATAGTCACACAGAGAGAGAGAGAGGCAGAGACATAGGCAGAGGGAGAAGCAGGCTCCATGCACCGGGAACCTGACGTGGGATTCGATCCCGGGTCTCCAGGATCGCGCCCTGCGCCAAAGGCAGGCGCTAAACAGCTGCGCCACCCAGGGATCCCCCCCCTTTTTTTTTTTTTTTAAAGATTATTTATTCATAGAGACACAGAGAGAGAGAGAGGCAGAGACACAGGCAGAGGGAGAAGCAGGCTCCATGCACCGGGAGCCCGATGTGGGACTCGATCCTGGGTCTCCAGGATCGCGCCCTGGGCCAAAGGCAAGCGCCAAACCACTGCGCTACCCAGGGATCCCAGGGAAGTTCATCTTAAAGGGGTTTAGGTAACCTGGTATAATAGGATATTGAAGGAGAACCAGAAGTTGTGATTTTTCCTTCTAGCTGCTGCTTAATGGAAACATTTTATAGGGTGCCTCTATTCAGACCTCTGAATGTTACCTTTTTTGTTTGTAAAATTGGGATGTAGACCTCTACCCTAACTACTTAACATACTTTATTTACTGTAAGAATGAAATATATGTAAAAACATTTGAAAAAATTTTAAGTGCTGTTTGAGCACAGAATGTGGAAAACAGAAAAATTAGATTGTATATTAATTTTCATAATAGTCTGACATATAAGCTAATAGAAAATTTTATTAGCAAAATAATTTAGGGTTATATTCTGGCATTAAAAGGAGATCAATTCTTGGGGCACCTGGCTAGTTTAGTCTGAGGAGCATGCAGACTCTTGATCTTGGGGTTGTGGTGTTGGGTGTAGAGATTACTTAGTATCTTTTTAAAAAGGGAGGGTTGGGGGATATCAGTTCTTTTTAAAAAAATAAATTTAATCTTGGGAGTTTAAAAGTCAAATATTTTTGACCACCTGTTAGGTTTTTAAAAGTATTTCCTTCCTTCCTTCCCTTCCTTCCCTTCCTTCCCTTCCTTCCCTTCCTTCCCTTCCTTTCCTTCCTTCCTTTTGTGAGAGCACATACACAAGTATGAGCTAAGATGGGGGTGTGGAGCAGAGAGAGAACCACAGGCAGACTCCCTGCTGAGCATGGAGCCTGAGGCAAGGCTGGATCCAGGACCCTGAGATCATGATACATAAGTGAATCACAACTATCTTCTAAAAGTATGCCCCTGAAGGTAATATACACAAGGAAAAAGGGGAAAGATTAAATTATAATTTTCCTTATTAGTTTCATTGAGGAGCCCAGACAGTAAAGGAAGGTTGTGTAATGTGGCAATGAGGGCTAGATTGTTTGGAACAAAAATTATACAAAATTTTGATCTCAGGACCCTCTTTTACTTGTAAAAAGAACAAAAGAAAAACACCAAACCCCAAAACATTGAGGACTTCAAAGAGCATTTATTATTATTTTTTAAAGCTTTTTTTTATTTATTCATGAGAGACACAGAGAGAAAGAGGCAGAGACATAGGCAGAGGGAGAAGCAGGCTCAACACAGGGAGCCTGATGTGGGACCCAATCCTGGGAACCCAGGATCACGCACTGGGCCGAAGGCAGGTGCTAAACCACTGAGCCACCCAGGCATCCCAAAGAGCATTTATTTATTAGGCTTGAGTTCTGTCAATATCCACCATGACCCCAAAGAACTTTTATTTATGCATGTTGCTGGATCTGTCAATATTTATCATATTAGGAATTAAAGCAAAAAACATTTAATTCATTTTAAATAATCACAGTTATATGTTAATATAAGTAGTAATTTAAATTAACATTAATTAAAAAATGAAAAATAACTTTTCCACAGTATAAAATAAATGTAGTGATAAGACTGGCATTGTTTTACATTTTTATAAATCTCAGTAGTTATTTGAAGCTTAATATAAGACATTCTCATGTTTGCTTCTGCTTCAGTATGTTACTTTTGTTGAAGCAAATCAGGCTTTATACAGATAAGTAGTTGGAAAAATGAGGAACATTTTAACTGCCTTTTCAGATAATTATGGATGTTTTTTGATACTATACCAAAACTGGACTGATAGCTTTTTAAAGGTCGGTTGCAGAGTGGCATCCAAAAATTTAATGATGAACTTTTTGTAGTTTAACATTAAGATCTGTTGTCTTGCACTTCAGATGTTTTACCCATGCATGGTTTGTCACATTGTAAATTGGTCATTTGGGAAATATTGATTCATTGTGCTATAACAGATCTTCCAAATTTGATATATTTCATCTACCTATGGGAACTGTTGGAAACATCACACTTGTTAATACCACCACTGATGTGATCATAAAAATTTGTAAGTATTGGGAAACAGACAAGCTCACCAATTTATGCTTGAAAACTTGAGACTTATCACAGGCAATGAATAGTGTCCATTTTTCCTTGAAGTTGACAGGCTCATTTTGTTCATTTTAGGGGGAAAAAAGTCTGCCGTATACACATCTAAGTGTAAACAACTATAGTTTGTCTGACATAGTTTGGAGGTAAAAACAGGTATTCCATGAAAAGTTTCTAACTCTAAAACAGTTTTACTAGTACTTTTTCCATTAAGTAGCCATATTTTGATGTTTGAGTACTTTCCATTTCATTATGGTAATAAAAAGATAGGTACTCAAGGGTTGTCATCTGGTAAAATTAGTGCTTTCCTTTTTTTAATTAAATATTAAAACAGCTTTTGAAGATTACTGCTTTTTTTTTTTAAAGACTTTATTTATTTCATGAGATATTTATCATAGAGAGAATGAGACAGAGACAGGCAGAGGGAGAAGCAGGCTCCATGCAGGATTCCTGACGCGGGACTCGATACTGGGTCTCTAGGATCACACCTGGGCTACAGGCGGCGCTAAACCGTTAAACCACCTGGGCTGCCCTAAAAATTATTTTCTTTTTTCTTTTTCTTTTTCTTCTTTTCCTTCTTCTTCTCCTTCTTTCTTCTTTCTTCTTCATTTTATTTATTTATTCACGACAGACACACAGAGAGGCAAAGACATAGGCAGAGGGAGAAGCAGGTTTCATGCAGGGAGCTCGATCCTGGGATGCTGGGATCATGCCCTGAGCCAAAGGCAGATCTGAGTCACCCAGGTGTTCTTATAATAAGAAATTTAATAAGGTAGATGGGCTTTGTAGATTCTCAGGAGTTTTCAAAGTTGG
This sequence comes from Vulpes lagopus, assembly GCF_018345385.1. Lineage (NCBI taxonomy): Eukaryota > Metazoa > Chordata > Mammalia > Carnivora > Canidae > Vulpes > Vulpes lagopus. The sequence goes on along the minus strand of NC_054829.1, from coordinate 39,871,000 downwards.
GCCAAGATATTTAATCTTGAAAGGAGAGCCTTTAGAGATACTGGAAATGTGAGGGAAAGAGTGTCTGAAATTTTTTGTGAGATTCGTGTGTGGCTTTGTTCATTTTTCTGGTTGTTTCTCATCAGAATTCCCTTTTTATTAAAAGGATTAGAAGAAGAACAAAGTTAATGATGTATTTTTATCTCGAAATGGTAAAACATAATTTCTCCACAGTTTACTTAAGAGATTAAGATCCATTTTGTTTAAAGCAGTTGTATAAAATGTGTGTTATATTCTTTTATATACTTATTATAAGCAATGGTTGTTGCAGAAAAAGCAAATGAGCAAAAGAATTATTTTCGCCTTGATTAGTCACTGTTAACTTTTTAAGTTTGTATATATAATCTGTCTTTTCTATGCATTTTATGTACTATTTTTAATGGACATGAACTAAATGAACATTTGTTATGAAATGGGTATCATATGTCAGACACTGCCATTTTGCACATATTTTGCTGGCATCTTTTCTTGCTTATGGATTAACATCTTTTTACGTCATGATTAGGCTAGATTTTCCTGGTCACCTAATGTTCATTTATATGGACCTGATTTATCACACTTTAGGTTGTCCTCTTTTAGTTTTCAAATGTATTTGTTTTAAAGTACTAGCGTACTTTAAGAAACTAAATATTACCTATTTTTTTTTTAATATTACCTATTTTTATGTTTTTTTAACTTGTTTATGATGTTTATTATTTTCAGTTAAAAAAACTGACTTTCTTCTACTTGTTCCAGTACAGCTATTGGAATCAGATGTAAAGATGGCGTGGTCTTTGGGGTAGAAAAGTTAGTCCTTTCTAAACTTTATGAAGAAGGTTCTAACAAACGACTTTTTAATGTTGATCGGCATGTTGGAATGGTAGGTCACTTTTTAAAAATGCTCCTTTTTGCCTTGTCCAATTTCTTATGAAGTAACTATTTGGAATATATTAAAATGTGATTTTAAGAACCCATTTATTACTTTAGCTTTGAGGCAGAAACAGAGAGCAGCCAAAGAAGTAATCTCAGAGGCTTGTGAACAGTTCACTGAGAAAGGTAATGTTCTTATAACCTGATTGGAGACATCTATGAAAAATCAAATTGTCTTAAGAAGAGGAGGAGGGGAAAGGGGTAGGAAATTGTGTAGAAAAGAGATCTTGGCAGTGTACATAAGGTGTAGGCTTAAGAGGCATAGAATCTTTAGATTTTCGTACCTCTTGTGGGGATCACTGTCATGTTGAAGAGGTTATCAGATAGAGAATACCTTTTTCGTAAGGTGGGAGCACCAAGAAAGGATGTTGATGAGAGAAAAAGTGAACACATCCTTTCTAATAGCTTCATTGACATCAATGTATCTATTTTATGCATAATTGGAGGTGAAGCCATAAATACATTACTGATATATACTGAAGTCATCCTATGTAGATGTCAGACTTTGTTCGGTAAGAACAATAAGCAAAATAAGTAAAGGAGTGATTCTAACCCTGTTTACTGAAATTCAGACAAGGAAGGAAAGAGAATGTGTGTGCTAGATAGATACTGTGCTAGAACTGCTTTACATAAATTATCTTGTGTAAGTCTGACATTCAAGTGAAAGTAATATTAATCCCATTTTTACAGATAAGAAAACAAATTCACAGCTGGTAAAGAATTAAGTGGGATTCAGACTTGGGTCCGCATGGTTTGCATGTTACTTCAGAGTCCATTCTGCAGGGTGAGATTTTATAGGACCCACTCACTCTGCTGTTATCTTTGATATTTCTAAATGAGATGTTACATACAAACACAAAAAGGACCAATAAAATATAACCAGTAAACTATAAAGCTACAGATAATTTTTGTTTCTTCAGCGATTATTTTTTCTGAACATACTTTTTTTTTTAAATTTTTATTTATTTATGATAGTCACACACACACACACACACACACACACAGAGGCAGAGACACAGACAGAGGGAGAAGCAGGCTCCATGCACCGGAAGCCCGACGTGGGATTCGATCCCGGGTCTCCAGGATCGCGCCCTGGGCCAAAGGCAGGCACCAAACCGCTGCGCCACCCAGGGATCCCTGAACATACTTTCTCACCTGAACAGATTTATTATTGCTAGTGAAACGGTGATACGGCTTTTTTTCTGTCACTGTGGACCTCTATATTTATTTATTTTTAAAAATGGAGTATAGTTGACACATAGTGTGAAACTGGTGTGTTTTGATGAAACTTGCCAGATATAACCTAGCTGATAGGAGGCCACTAGTGAATTACGCATTCTTTCACTTAGAATAAACTATAGGTAGGTGTATTTTGAAAAAAAAAAAATCATGTATGCTTCAAAGTACTTTAGTGATACGAAAACTTTGTCATAAAACCTTTACAATTTGTTCCATTTGTTATTTAAAACCATGAAACTGATGGAATTCCTTATAGCTGGCAAAACATCACATGTTGAAGAGGGTTGGAGACAATGAAGGGATTAATGTTCTGTCTCCACAGTTGTAATCTTCAAGTGGTTTGAGAATTATTGGATTTCACAGTAAGCTTTCTCCAAAGCAACAGAAGATTCCTTAAATGGTGAAATTTACTGGCTGTAACCTTGGAAAAGTTAGCCTAAACACAGTTGCCTCACCTGCAAAAGTAGAGTAGTAATGGTACCTACCTCATAACAGTTGGTACAAGGTTAAAAATTACGTAAAATGGTTAGCATGTAATGAGTGCTCACTGTTTAGAAACTTTCATCATGACTACTATTAGCAGTAGAAAACAGGCTGTTAATCTGATATTACTTACTTTTAAATTTTGTAAATCTGTAAAGCTGGTGGTTCCTGGACTTTCTTGGTTCCTAGTACTGTTTCAGTAAATATTTTTTTGTGACTTCTCCTATGCCAAAGAAATATCTGATCGTTCTGATTATGCATTTAGGTACAAACAAGTTAGTGTTGATGTCCTGAAAACTTAATAGCTGTAAGAGAAAAAAATACATCCAATTAAAGTATTTTTATTTTTAAACAACCAAGATTACTAATATGCACTGCACAACTTCCTAAATTTGGGAATCAGATTACATGCCCCCCCCCCCCCATATTTCCTGCTCCACACGGATTATTATACGGTACTTATTTTTGTCACAGCAACCCAAGTGCTCAACAATATGATGGCATTGAAAGGAATACTGAATGATCTAATGTTGAAACTGAACTACTCCAACAACTGTATCCCCCCAAATTCCAAATGTATAACTGAGTTTCCTACAGTGCCCTAGCATCTCTCAGGACTGTAGGCTACCAGTCTTGGAAGATGTGTGGTTTGTCATGTTTTGGTTTGTCATTGTAGTTATTAGTCAATAAGCTGAAAGAGGTTTGAGGTTGTGCCTTTTAGACCAAAACTTTTAGCAGCTTGAACATAGAACTGCTTTAAATAGAGATTAGTCCTGATCAAGACCAGTAGTTTTATTGTGGTGTTGCTTATTTATAGTGAACTGGTAAATTGGGAGACATTGAGAATTATAGAAATATTCCTTATGAAATAATCACTGAACAAAACCATGAAGTCTCACTTTGTAAATTTCTAAATTATAATTACATTTATTTTGATCTCACCCAATCAAAATGCCAGAGTGCCTTATAAAGACTTTTAAGCCAAATTATTTCTAATGTGATGCTTGTTAAAGTATTAGTAAGTCTACAGTTAATTACACACTTTCCTTGATTTGTGATAGGAATGTATTTATCTACTAAATTGATACTTTCTTTCTTTCAGGCAGTAGCGGGTTTGTTGGCTGATGCTCGTTCTTTAGCAGACATTGCAAGAGAAGAAGCTTCCAACTTTAGATCTAATTTTGGCTATAACATTCCATTAAAAGTAAGTTGATAATATGTTGAAGAGCCTTTTGAACAGTAAGAGAAATTTACTGATAGGCTCTTCTGTTTCTCTCCCTTGTAGCATCTTGCAGACAGAGTGGCCATGTATGTACACGCATATACACTTTACAGTGCTGTTAGACCTTTTGGCTGCAGGTATGAAATTTTGTGAGACATTCGGTCCGATCAGTACTGTTTCTCCCAGTATCTTACCCTTTTATACCCTTAAAAGTATGAGCTATGACTGAGAAATATTAGGGCAATGATTAAAACTGTGTACATCAAAATAGAAACTTTGAATAATGAAAAAGATTACAAATTTGAAGTGATGGTAAAAAACTCCTAGGATAGCTTTAATCTGATTATAATAAATTCTCTGGAGGAAGGTAATCAAAAGGTATAAAGGTTATTAAGTAAGTACTAGAAATGGGATGACAGAATGATGATTGTAGTTAACACATATGGGAAAATTGTTGAGAATACCTTCTAAGAATTTTGGTCACAAGGGGAAAATTTTTTTTCTTTTTTTGTATCTTTATGAAATGATGGATGTTACTAAATCTATTATAATCATTTCACAATATATGTAAATCCATGCTGTACACTGTATATAGTTGTGCATATCAATTATTTCTCAATAAAACTGGAAAAAAATTCTCTGGTGTCAGACCCCAGCATTCTCAGGAAACAACAAATTGATTTTATTTATTTACTTTTATTTATTTATGAGAGAGAGAGAAAGGGACAGTCACATAGGCAGAGGGAGAAGCAGGCTCCCAGTCCTGCCTGATACAGGACTTGATCCCAGGACTCCAGGATCACGTCCTGAGCCAAAGTCAGACGCTCAACTACTGAACCACCCAGGTGCCCCCAAACTGATTTTAATTATATTCTCTTTTGTCATTACTAGGTAGCCAACTACAGGGATACCTCAGTGTTGTCGTTAATTTCCAAGGCGGCGCTAAACCACTGAGCCACCCGGGCTGCCCGACTCTAGACTCTAGATATTCCTAGAAAGACATGTTTAGTTTGTAACTTTAAAGTAATAAACAGTCCTCTTTGATCAAAGTAAAACATTTACTAACATCTGATTGCTGCTGAAAGTTTATTACCTGCAGTCTTACATTTGAGTTGTCTATGATCAGTCATATTTAAATTGCTGAGGACAGATACCAAAGGAAACCTGAGTTTTATTCTACTACTACTAAGTGAGGCCTGTGGACATTTTTTATTAGTTGTTAAGGTTCTCACTTAAATCATTGAAACACTTTGCTTTCAGACTTTGTAGAATACCTTTCAACTTTTGTTAACCTCTAAACACTCCAAATTCATTATTTCTCTATTTTTAAGGGAAGAATAATAGTCGAGAACTTTTTCAGTAACTATTTATTGAGCATATTACTATGAGTGAGTCATAGCTATGTGTGTGAGGGCGGGATACATAGATGAATGTTTTCATGGATAGTTTTATAGGTGATAGGATATAGATATACACTGACTCTAGTGGGGCGTCAGGGAATGGCTGCTTTCTTGGAGAGATGGCAAGGAAAAGAATGTGAGATGGAGGTGGAATGATAAAGTATTTCATGCAGAAGGACTGGTATGAAACTACATGGGCATTTCAGGTAATGCAGAGGTAGTCAGGTATTCTTGGTGGGTAGGAGGGATACTGAAGATGTAGGCAGGGGCAAGATCATATAGAAGTCTGTGTTTCATACTAAGGAAATGTGGAAGTTTTAAAATTATAATCAGTTATAGGGATGCCTGGGTGGCTCAGTGGTTGAGCGTCTGCCTTTGGCTCAGGGTGTGATCCCGGAGTACCGGGATCAAGTCCTACATCAGGCTTCCTGCATGGAGCCTGCTTCTCCCCCTGCCTATGTCTCTGCCTCTCTCTGTGTCTTTCATGAATAAATAAAATCTTCTCAAATTTTTTAAATCAGTTATATATTCTGAAAGATAAGTTTCCTGGAAGATGGAAGGAAATTATAGGGGTGGGAATTGGGACAGTTGGCTGTTATAGGTAGTCTGTACATGAAATGATACATAAGAGGAGACTGGTTTCTACTTCCAGGGTAAACTCACAAGTTTCAGAAAATCACTAGATTGTTTAGCAATCTAATTTTTACTTGTCAATACACACACACATATGTATATATATATAATATATATATTACTGTATTGTATATGTATTTTGTATATATATAAGTACATTAAATCAGTTTGGATTACTGTAGAAAAATAACTGGAGGAATCCTGGGGAATAGCCAAGAAAGAAATGAGGGGTATAACAAGAGTTTGAGACAGATTGAATGTATTCCCAATGGTTTTATATCTTGGACTTTTTCATGTGTATGCTTTTACCTTTTGGGACTTCTCATTAGTTTTCTATGTGTCCTTACTCCTTTGTCTACACTGCTGTCTTCCCAGGAAAGTTTCATCAGCAAGCCATATGAATTTTGAACAATTTCAAGTATATACTAGTTTTTTATGTAAACTACCTCATCAAAGTACTTATGAATTATGTATATTAGTTATCTTAGAAAATATAATTGTGTTTAATGTATTTTTAATGTTTTTATGGTATTAGGAACCATGGTTTAAACTATTATTTTCATGCAGTTTCATGTTAGGGTCTTACAGTGTGAATGACGGTGCACAGCTCTACATGATTGACCCATCAGGAGTTTCATATGTGAGTAATTTTGAATCATGAATTTCTATTTCTTGTTTAATGGTATCTCATTAGCATGTAAAATTATGTTTTTGGATTGTATGAAGTTTCTTTAAAATTAATTCAAGGAAGGTAACAATTCCTTATCATTAATAACAACCTGTAGATAGGAGGCAAAGGAAAGATTGATGGCTTTCAATATGCTGTTTACAGAAACTGCATAGTGAACATAAAAATTTCAATATGTGGCATTTCTTTTATTGTGATAAATATTAACAAGGTCTTAAAACTAATACCTTCCTTTTAAAGAAATCATTTTATTTTTTTAAAAGAAATTATTTTAAATGGGATTTCTTGCGTCTTTACTTAACTCATCTCTCTTCTGATATATTTATAGTTTTTACTAATAAAACACTGTATTTTGTCATTACACAAATGTAAATGGCATCCTTTAATTTAAAAAACTGAATTTCAATGTAATAAAAAATGGTTTAAAGTATTGAATTGAGCAGTTACTTACCTCAGTTTCTTTTTTCATGTTAAAAATTTTTCCATTCCTAACCTCAAAAATGTCTCTAGTTCATGAAGTATATATAACATTAATTTTTCTTGTATAGCACCTCTATTAAAAATAGTCCAAAAAAGAAAAAAAAAAATAGTCCAAAAAAGAAAAAAAAAAAATAGTCCACATTATTCTAGAATTGTTTAATTTTTCTCAGCCCCCTCGTGTTCATTAGATTATCTTTTTTTATATACTTTATAAAAAATACAGTATTTTTAAATATTGAATACATGTAGAAATGATAACATTTTGGATACACTGGGTTAAAGCAAATACCTTACTAAAATTAATTTTACCTTTTCATTTTTTTTAAAACGTTACTACCTGAAAATTCACAATTGTACATTTGGCTTGCATTTTATAAATATATATATATTTATATTTATATATATTTTATATATTTTTTTATATAAAATATATATATATTTTAAAGATTTTATTCATGAGAGACAGAGAGAGAGATGCAGAGACACAGGCAGAGGGAGAAGCAGGCTCTACACAGGGAGCTCGACGTGGGACTCGATCCTGGGTCCCCAGGATCATGCCCTGGGCTGAAGGCAGCGCTAAACCACTGAGCCACCCGGGAGGCCCGCAATATACAACTTTTTAATTTAAATTCAAGTAACATAAAATAGTATTATTGGTTTCAGAGGTATAGATCAGTGATTCATCAATCTTATAGAATACCCAATGCTCATTACATATCTCCATACTTTCTTTGAAAATCATTTAACATCCTTTTAACCTTTAAATAGAAATAGTTGTAGTCCCTAATTATTTTAGGATAGTATATGAATTTAATTGAATAATATATTTTTTTGGTTTGTGTCCTTTTTAAATAGGGTTATTGGGGTTGTGCCATTGGCAAAGCCAGGCAAGCTGCAAAGACAGAAATTGAAAAACTTCAGGTAATACATATTTAATGCTTGAATTTTCCTACAACATTATCCTCATGTAGTGAAGTTTTAACACCACAAACAAAACTTTTTAGTCTTAAGGATACGTGGAGTGTGGTTTGCTGTTTTGAGTAGAGCTTTCTGAGTATGTGAGACTGAGTAAGAAAGCTGTATATATGAGACACCTATAAGTTGTGTGATGGAGCCTTTTATAATTTTGATGGCTGATGATAAACCCCTTAATCCAGATAAATACACATAGACTTTTTTTTTTTTCAGATTTATTCATTCATTCAAGGGAGACACAGAGAGAGAGGCACAGGCAGAGGGAGAAGCAGGCTCCATGCAGGGAGCCTGATGTGGGACTCGACACCGGGTCTCCAGGATCACGCCTTGGGCTGAAGGTCCACTAAACCGCTGAGCCACCTGGGCTGCCCCACATGGACATTTTCATATAATTTCACAGTCCTTGGGGCACCTAATTGAGAATCTGACTCTTATTTCGGCTCAGGTCTTGATCTCCTGGTCATAAGTTCAAGCCCTAGGTTGGGCTCCACACTAGGTGTGCAGCCTGCTTTAAAAAATAGTAATAATTTCACAATACTTGAGGCCTATTCATGGAGGGAGCTCTGTGAGCCTTAGGTTGAGAGAACTCTGGTGTTTTACTGGTATCATTTCTTTTTGAGCACACCTTTCGTCTACGAAGTTTTATGTTAACAGTCTGTGTTCTGGTGCTTCTCTTTCCTTTGTTCCTAGCTAAGTAAGGCATAAAACCTGTTAAAACTACCCATTTTTTTGTTCCCCAGGAGCCATAAATTATCAGTGTAAAAAAAGTTTTTTTCTTTAATGTGCTGGTTTTCCTTTAAGACAAATCAATTGATTTAATGTTGAAATAGTATCCACTCTTATCAGAAACTTCCCTTGAAGGCAGGCATATGATTTATCAGTAGTTTGGTAAATTACGGGGAGAAAAAATTTTATATATATTTGATATTCTATATTGGAAACTTGCTCAACTAATTATTCATTCAACTTAAGGTCAGGTTTTAGACAATATTTTTTTTAGTGTTTGGAATTTAATGTGCACATTACAGACCCTAATAGCCAAATTTATGTTTGATATTTTAGTAAAATTGACAGTAAGACCTTAAGAGATCATATAAGTAAGCTCAATTCTTTTTTATTTTTTTGAAGCCCAATTCTATGTGAAAAGCACTGGTGAAAGTCATAGAATATGTTGATTATGGACAGATCTCATGACTCTTAGACCAGTTTTTTTTGTTTTTTTTTTTTTAAAGATTATTTGAGAGAGTATGAGTAGGAGGAGGGGTAGAGGGAGAAAGAGAATCTCAAGCAGACTCCATGAGTGTTTGAGCATGACTGGGTACTCAATCTCAAGACCTGGAGATCAGGACCTAGCCTCCAGATGCTTAATAAACTGTATCATCCAGGTGCCTCCCCCTCAATTGTTTTTGTCTATCACACTTCTTGGTGTGGTGCTAAGTTCCTATCTTCTCTTTTCTCCCTTGCTTTCAACTTTCCTGAATGTTACGTAGAAATTTGAAAATACAGTATGTAGAGCAGTCATCTGTACTTCTGAGGTTAAATCCTAAAGGTTATGAGTATACCAGCAAATCCCACCTAAGAATGAAGAAAGATCACTTTAAGTATACATACATGTTCCTCAATAAGTGACAAAAACATGCTCTAAATTAGAGGTCAGCAAACTATGGCACACTGTCTTCTTTCTAAAATTTATTGGAACACAGTCATATTCAGTTACTGACTGCTTTCACACTATAAAAATAGAGTTTAATAGTTGGGACAGAGACCAAAGAGGATATGGGACCATATACCGTATGGCTCTTTAGAAAGGAGTTTGCCATCCCATGTTCTGCATCATTGCTCTGGCCTGTTTTTCTTCTGATGTTGCTTACCAAGAATGTTATGAAGTAAAAATTTCATGAACATATATAAAAATATAATTGTCATTTAAAATCTGTTTTGGGGCACCTGGGTGGCTCAGTCAGTTAAGTGTCTGACTCTTGGTTTCAGCTCAGGTCTTGATCTCATGGGTAGTGGGATTGAGGCCCCAGGTGGCCTCCATACTTCAGGCTGCTTGACGATTCTCATCCTCTACCCTTACCCCAACTCCTGTAAGCTCTCTCATGCTTGCTCTCAAAAAATAAATCTAAAAAAAAAGTGCTTCTTCAAGCTTGCTTAAGTTTGCCTATATATATTTTTTAATTATTTATTTATTTATTTATGATAGAGAGAGAGAGAGAGAGGCAGAGACACAGGCAGAGGGAGAAGCAGGCTCCATGCACCGGAAGCCCGACGTGGGATTCGATCCCGGGTCTCCAGGATGGCGCCCTGGGCCAAAGGCAGGCGCCAAACTGCTGCGCCACCCAGGGATCCCTAAGTTTGCCTATATTATGATAAATTCACTAATTATAGAACTTAACCAATAAGGGTAAAAATATGAAGAGATAGATATTCTTTTCTTTTACTTCATCCCCAAATTAGCATGAAAAAATTTAAACCAGAAAATTTAAGAATAGCACAACAGCCATCTCCATCTAGATTGAACGGTTACTCTCCAGTATTCTGTTCATTTATTCTTTTTCCTGAACTATTTGAAACAATTACAGACAGGACACTGTATTCCTAAATGCTTCAGCATTCTTCTCTGTAGAATACCATTATCCCACCTAAGAGATGAGATATTTAGTTTTTTTTTTTTTTTTTTAAGATTTTATTTATTTATTCATGAGAGACGCAGAGAGGGAGGGAGAGAGGCAGAGACAGGCAGAGGGAGAAGCAGGTTCCATGCAGGGAGCCTGAAGTGGGACTCGATCCCGGGTCTCCAGGATCAGGCCCTGGGTTGAAGGCGGCACTGAACCTCTGAGCAACCAGGGCTGCCCAAATATTTAGTCTATAATCAACCTGCCTTGGTAATCTCAAGTGTCATTTGTAACTTTTTCAAGCCATGATATAATTAAGGCTCACACTATGAATTTCAATTATATCTCTCCTATTTTAAATCTTATCCTTCTCCCAGTACTATTTTTTTTTTTTTTTTGAAGGGGAGGGAGGGGCAGAGGGAGAAAGAATCTCATGCAGGTTCCACACTGAGTATCGAGTCTGACTTGGGGCTCCATTTCACAATCTGAGCCAAAATCAAAAGTTGGACGCGTAACTTACTGAGCTGAGCCACCAGGCACCCTCTAGTACTAATTTTTTGAAGCCTGTGCCAGTTGCTTTTGTAGTTAGTCCCACATACTAGGTTTGTGTATTTCTTAACATGACTGGTATTCTTAATATCATGATTTTGATTTTATATCTGAGACTATGCGGAAAGCATGGGCTATTGATAATGTTGTGAAAAGAATCTGAAAATAGTTATGTAAATGAAGTTCTTTTGACTCATAATTCAATATTTTATTTTCTATAGATGAAAGAAATGACCTGCCGTGATGTTGTTAAAGAAGTTGCAAAAATGTAAGCTGAAATTTTTATTATCATTGGCAAATATTTCATTTGACCTTCCCATATAAAATTAATAATAAATTAATAATAAAGATCCCAAATAAAAATAATAGTCATTTTAAAATAACTTTGTGCCTGGGCACCTCCAGTGGCACAGCGGTTTAGCGCTGCCTGCAGCCCGGGGTGTGATCCTGGAGACCCGGGATCGAGTCCCACGTTGGGCTCCGTGTATGGAGCCTACTTCTCCCTCTGCTTGTGTTGTGTCTCTGCCTCTTTCTCTCTATGAATAAATAAATAAAATCTAAAAAAAAAAAAAAAAAAAACAACTTAGTGCCTAATTTTTAAAAGGTGAATTTAACATCCTAAAAATTCTCATTAAGGAGAATACCCGTATTTCAAGTGACAGTGAATGGGATATGAAAAAATAACTTTTGACAAAATAAAACTCCTGTTTAGGTGAAAGAACTCCATAGTAGGAGGATACAGTGGATCTCTAGGAGCTTCATTTGATAGCTCCTCCTCTCTCAAATCTCAGGTCCTAATAATAGGAATTTTAGCTTACAAACTTTATGTTAGGTTTACAGCTAATTATTTCCACATGTGAACCATGAAGCTGGCTCATTTACACAATCTGTCTTTTGGGTAAGATACGTTAATCATAAAAGTTTTGCTAAGAAGATGAGAAGAGCAGTATTTTAATACACATAAAAACAGCTTTAAGAAAGCCTGAAGTAGTTCTTATTATAGGTACACAGAGCAGAATGCTTATGTGACTGCAAGAAGTAACAACAAAGCCCATAAATCTGGGTGGAATGCTTAAAAATTCATGATTCTTCCAGATCAAAGAAAATAGGCATGCAGTATTTCAAACAAATCCAGTAAAATGCTAGTTTTGCAGCCAGCTTTTCAGGTTTAAAAGTAATAAACATAGTATTTCAGAGAATTAAGAGCTCTTCTACTCCACATTAGAACTACATCACAGGGTCTAAGTCTTTACCAATGTCTCAGGTTTACAAAACATGTGGGGGGAAAAGTCCTAGAAGCTCTATTACCATTTTATCTCTTCTAAACTGACAGTTGTAAGAAATTTTTGTTTTTTAATTTTATATATTCATTCATGAGAGAGACAGAGAGAGAGAGACAAACACACACAGGCAGAGGGAGAAGGAGGCTCCATGCAGGGAGCCTGATGTGGGACTTGATCACATCCTGGGCTAAAGGCAGGCGTTCAACTGCTGAGCCACCCAAGTGTCCCAAAACTGACAGTTATGATGAAATACTCAAGTGCTTTATGATTTTGTCCTAATTGTCACCACTCTTGCTACCACATTACCTTCTTCCTCTCTTTTTACCAAGAGACCTTTTCCCTTTCCAGCTTTGAAGGAGCAGAACCCATTCTATGATGTTCAGTTAATAACACAAGGAACTCTGGGAATTATCTTCTAGTAAAACTGCTTCGAAGATAAAGAATCCTTACTGAATTATACAATAGCTTATTACTACTTTTTGAGAGGGAGTGGAGAGGGGCAGAGGAAATCCTACGCAGGTTCCATTCAGGGCTTGATCTTGTAACTCGGAGATCATTACTTGAGTGGAAATCAAGAGTTGGATGCTCAACTGAGGTACCTAGGTGCCCCTGTACAACAGTTTAAATACGATAAACTCCATTTCTTTCACTGAGAAGTGCTTCTGGAAATCAGCACTTACATACCTTCTTATGTTTAGGTGTAACAGTAGACATCACATTAATTAGTTCTATGTAGGAAAACCATCCCCCTTATTTAATAAAAATGGAGCACTATTTATCTTTTATTTAGTCTAGAAAACTAAGATGCACTATTTATCTTTTATTTAGTCTAGAAAACTAAGATGCTTTCTCAAATAGCAAGGCTTTAAAAATATCCTCCAAGGTGGTGTGTCAAGATGCTAGAAAAAGTGAAACAAGAAAGCTTTGCTCTGATACTTTAATAATGTTGTGGGAATGTGTCTCCTTGTTTGTTGCGATTTGGCATGTATTATAGTTTGAAAGCCAGGTTAAGGGGCATATGGTTCTTATAAAATGGATAAAGGGTTTAAAAAGGATACTTGTGGAATTCAGATTGAAGAGACCAGTAATCAACTGCAAACTAATAAATTTGCTTTTAAAATAATCACTTAATAAAAGTAATAAATATGAAAAGGTAGTTGTAATGATGGCCTTTTCCCATTTGAATTTATATTCCTTTTGAGGTATTGAGGTATCTTTGAGTTTGTGTCTACAATTGTATCAAAATAAACCACCTGGGTTGTAAGTACTCCTTTGTAGTGAGTGTTCAATTTCATATCAATTTTTGTGTGACTTACTATCTTTTTATAAAGATTTCTTTTAGAAACAGCAAGAAGGAGAGCAAGAGGGGGAGAGCAGGGGCAGAGGTAGAGAGAGAGAATCTCAAGCAGAGTCCCTAGGCTGAGCATGTAGCCAGTCTATTCCATGACCCAGAGGATTATGACCTGAGCCAAAATCAAAAGTCCAGTGCACAACTGACTGAGCCACTCAGGCACCCCTACGGTCTTTCCTAGATGTGTTCATAAGTACAGACTATAATGTGTCTATAATTTTATAAATATTCATATTAGGGGTAGGTGTTCTAATTTGTGCTGATTGGGGTGCATGTTTATAGATAACCAAATGTTAATTTTCTCTTTTGTGTTCTAGAATTTACATAGTACATGATGAAGTTAAGGATAAAGCTTTTGAACTAGAGCTCAGCTGGGTTGGTGAAAGTAAGTCATTTTTGTACTTTTATTTGCTTTGAGTCATCTGTACTAAACCTAATTTACCATTCGGGGCCTTCTTTTCCCTTTTTAAATCTTAATTTGGTAATGACATACAAATAGAAAAGTACACAAATAACAAATGAATTGATAAATTATCATAACATGGATATATACACTCATGTAACCAGTCTCTAGTCAACAAATAGACCAGTTCCCCAAATCACCTCTTTGCCCTCTGAATACATAGTTCTCTACCTTCTCCCTAAAGGTAAACCTACCTTGAATTCTAACCCATTTTATACAAGTGAGTAACACAGTATATATTCTTTAATCTGTGATTTCTTTTCTTCAACATTCTATTTGGATAAATCATTTGTGTTATGTACGTATTTGTTCTTTTACCTTGCTGTATAGTGTTCTGTTGTCCAAATAATGGACAATTTATTCATATCCTCTTTTGTTGCTGGTTAGCTGGGCTCTTTCCAGTGGGCTTTAAAAGAAAAAAACTATGATGAATTGTGCACTTGTGGATGTCTTGTGTAATAATTTTGGTATACACATACATAAGTGGAATTGCTGAGTCAAATATGCGTAAGCTCAAGTGCAATAGGTATTGCAAAAGTGTGTTCTACCTCTTAGTGCCTTTCTAATCAAAGAAGCTACGACAAATTTGCTGGGTAGTATTTTTGAAAGGGAAGTTCTGCTTAATTGTTGTGAATGGTTTATTTACTTTTTTGAAGCATGTATTTACTGAGAAATCACCAATTTTTTTTCTTACTAGCAATGGTAATAATCAAGGCTAGTTTTAAAAAAATTAATCATGCTCTACAATAAATGTTCAGGACTTAGCATAGCATCAGGATAAATAATTGCACAATTTATTTCCATAAGTACTAAATTTGGACACAGTCTAACGTGGAGAAAACCCAGAAAAGAGCATCAGGTATTACTCATGGTACAACTTTTAACATTAGATGGATTATACCTATGGATTCGGTAGATTATGTTGTATTGCAGATCACAATGTAGTCCTCATTTCTCATTCATTTAAATATGGCTTAATTTGCAGTAACTAAAGGAAGACATGAAATTGTTCCAAAAGATATAAGGGAAGAGGCAGAGAAATATGCTAAGGTAAGCTGCAGAATGTGAAAACTCCTCTAGCTAAAGGTATGAAAGTTAGTGTTGAATAATAAAGGAACTTGATTTCTAATAAATAAGACTCTAGAGTTGAACTGAACTAAGGATAGAAATTTTCTAGGTTATCCTCAATGGGGATAGGGTTGCCCTGGTTCCAAAAATTCTGTATGTGAAAATGATAAGGGCTTTCCAGGACATTTAATGCTTTTATACTATTTTATCAAGAATACAGTCAGTTGATTGTTAGAACAAGATAAATTATCCTTTGCTTGGGTATGTATGTTATTCTGAAGTCAGTGTTCATCTTTTAGTTTTAGAGGCTTTTCAGTAACAAGGTGGTTATTAATTAAATTCAGGTTGTTGTACCAATATTAAAAATTGATTTTAAGCATTATCTTTCTCTTAACAGGAATCTTTAAAGGAAGAAGATGAATCAGATGATGATAATATGTAACATTTACTTCAGCATCTATTTTAAATTTCTATTATATTCCCATGTAACTCTTTAGCCCTGTGGATTCTTACCTACCCAGAGACCAATTTTCATTAAACTTTTGTCTTCTAACAATTGAAGTTGGTGGGAATAATTGAGTACATATTTATTTTGTATTAAAATGAAGGTTTATGTTTATTGAAAAAGTCCTCAGTTAAAACCCTGCAAAAAGCAACTTTGGAATCATTAACTCAAAGCTGCATTTCATCATTCACCTAGAATCGAGAGATCATTTATTGCTGGGCTTTTGTGCATTAAGTCCTTACCAACTCAATAGGTATTACTTGATGCCATTACCCAGTTTTGTATTTAATGAAATGATTATTGGTCATCAGCTGCTGTTAACTTTTAAGTGTGACATACAAAAAAGATGTTTCAGGTTGGAGAGTGAAGACTTTTTTCCCCTTTTGTGGTGACGAATGGATTTAAGGGATTTAAGGATCCACAAAGTCCCTATTCTGTCACTTAAAAAATTTTTTGATATGTAAAGTTCAGTTAAAGTACCCATGTTTTATGCTAAACAAGAAGTTAGAATATATAATTAGTATCGAAGCCTATAAGAACAATTGTCATAACCTGAACAGTAGTACTGAGAGAAGGAAGAAACAGTTTGTAACTCAGGCCAAGTATGCCAGGTATACACACACACACCCTTTACTGGGCTCATGCCAGTATCACTCCAACTGTCATGCTTCCCTAAGAAAGTAATCTACTTTTTGAGTTTGGAAGGATACTGCTGGACTTTGAACATCTGTGTAGTTCAAATAGCAAATCATTATACATGAATAGCTAACTACTATACAAACAAAACTATTATCTCATTACCTTGGCTTTTATGTAAGATTGCATGCTATATTTTAAAACTTTCACACTGAAGAGTGACAAACACCTAAAACAATATTAAATTGGATCTATCTATACACTTAACCAAAAAGCTGACTATTCCTAAGCCAATCTACTGGCTATTCTATATACTTCCAAAGTACGAATGGCATATAAATATTCTGTGCTGTGAGTAGTACATCTGTTTTTAAATTCACATCAGAATAGGGGCAACTGGCTGGCTCAGTGGGTAGAGCATGTGACTCTTGACCCCAGGGTCATGAGTTCAAGCCCCAAACTGGGCCTAGAGCTTACTTTAAAAAAGAAAAATCACAACAGTACATCTAATAGCCCTTTAAAAGATGACACTTGTTCTAAAGAAACCTAAATTTGAGCAGCTAAGCCACCTAAAACTATAGGTACCATAACATCATAAATCTAAAACTATATAAGCACAGATATACATACCTAGTTCTTTAGCGATTATGAAGAGTTGACTTCCATACATAATTGTACCATGAGATTAACTATCTAGGTTCAACAGTGAGGGCACTTTGTAACTGCACTGAAGAAATATAATTAACCTGGGGGCGGGGGGTGATAGAGAAAAACTGATACATTTTACTTTGATAAGATTACAAATTTATTTCCAGTAAAGATCCAGTACTTTA
Organism: Vulpes lagopus; assembly: GCF_018345385.1. Taxonomy (NCBI): domain Eukaryota; kingdom Metazoa; phylum Chordata; class Mammalia; order Carnivora; family Canidae; genus Vulpes; species Vulpes lagopus. Next base: position 39,853,626 of record NC_054829.1, on the reverse strand, counting down.
TTACTATAAACCTTCTTGATATTGGTACCTAAAAAGAAATAAAAAATGTTTTAAAGAATAAAATTTTGGTTTAGGGATTATAAATAATAAAATATATTTAGGCTATTAAAGCACTTATCTGATAAGACTATCCATTTGCTTCTATTTCATCATTCATAAAGGGACCTGAAAAATAAATGAGAAAAATCAAGTTGTGAGTCATTAGTATGTTCTGCTTTTCAAATTAAGATTACAAATTAACATTTTTCTCAGTTTGTAAAAAAAAAACAAAAAACAAACCATTATCCAAATACTATTAAGAAACTAGAGGGGATCCCTGGGTGGCGCAGCGGTTTGGCGCCTGCCTTTGGCCCAGGGCGCGATCCTGGAGACCCGGGATCGAGTCCCATGTCGGGCTCCCGGTGCATGGAGCCTGCTTCTCCCTCTGCCTGTGTCTGCCTCTCTCTCTCTCTCTCTGTGTGTGTGTGTGACAATCGTAGATAAATAAAAATAAATAAAAAAATAAAAAAATAAAAAAAAAACTAGAGAAAATCTGCAAATAAAAATCAAATCTTAATGTAGAACACTCAATCAAATACTGGTTCTCTAATAGAATTTCTGATCTTTGGAAATGGAACTCAGACTTGGTATTTCTTTTACTTTCCTGCACTCTACCATATATTCATTGTATTTGTAACGCATAGATGATTAAGTGGTTTTTCTTAAGAACTACCACGTGCCAAAAGCAAGCCTTCTAAAATGACTGTCACTTACCCCTCTCAGTCCTTTATGTGTTTCCCATAAAAGTTGTCAAACTGTTTTAAGAAAGGGAATTCCAAAACATGAAGGGTGTGTAAGTGCAGCTATTCTTAATCCCAAGTAAAGCTTTTGTTCTACCACTAATGATGTGTTTGCATTATGGTGTTCACTAGTAATAAATTAAGTGTACCCCCCTCACCCTAACTCTGCCATGGGAGTAGCTCAGAAAGTCACGTCTTTGTATCTCCACTGGATGTGAGCAGCCACAGAGTAGGCATCCAAATGCTACAGGTACACATTTTTAAAAAATTGAAATAGTTCATAATAAATAATTGAAACTGAAATAATCCTATTTACCTACCTACAGGATATGGCATACTATTTAAACACACTAAGAGGCACCCCGGTGGCTCAGTCAAGCATCAACTCTTGATTTTGGCTCAGGTCATGATCTTCAGGATGGTGAGATCAAGCCCCACAGTGGTGTTTTGGCTCCAGGGCATGGAGCCTATTTAAGGTTCTCTCTCCCCCTGTGCCTCTTTCTCTCTCAAAAACACTGGATTACAACTGTATCCATTGGGGACTTTTACATTAAGATGAACCTGGTGTTTGATTTAGACAAGATCTGGAAATCCCAAGCTCAGGAAATATATAAACTCTGGGGAATAAATTTTTTTTAAAGACTTTGAGAGAGAGAGACCACAGGCAGTGGGAAGGGCAGAGGGAGGAGAAGTGGACTCCCTGTTGAGCAGGGAGCCTGGGATCATGACCCAATCTGAAGGCAGAGACACTTAACCGATTGAGCCACCCAGGCACCCCTGGGGTATTAATTTTTTAATAGAAGCACTGTAATAGGATTTTTCTTAATAAAAGTTTCTCTGCTGCCACTAATCAACAACTTCAGAATAAAAAAGTTAACATCACCCCTTTTTAAAAAAAATATCAAAAAAATAAAAATAAAAAAAATATTTTATTTATCTGACAGCACACAAGTAGAGCGTCAGGCAGAAGAAGAGAGAGATTGATGTGGGGCTCAATCCCAGGGTCCCGAGATCGTGACCTAAGCCAAAGGCAGATGCTTAACCCACTGAGCCATCCAGGAGCCCTGGAAACTAACATCTTAATTTAAAACCAGGATAGCAGTTAATAAATTCATGTAGGTTTCAAAGAGGCTTTGTCATATTGTAATTGTGTCACCTCGAGCAAGTTAATTTCTTCCATCAATAAAGAAGGATTAAGGGATCCCTGGGTGGCGCAGCGGTTTAGCGCCTGCCTTTAGCCCAGGGCGCGATCCTGGAGAACCGGGATCGAATCCCACATCAGGCTCCCGGTGCATGGAGCCTGCTTCTCCCTCTGCCTGTGTCTCTGCCTCTCTCTCTCTCACTGTGTGCCTATCATAAATAAATAAAAAAATTAAAAAAAAGAATTTATAAAGAAGGATTAAATACCATTTAAAATGGCATCAAAACCAGGAATTCTTAAGTAGAAATTTAACCTTGGGCTAGATTTCATGTTGAAAATTCTAGAATATTGGTGGTATCAACAATGAACTACATAAACTTATTAGAAGACTCTATTGTCAATTCTATCTAGCCTGATTTATTAATTGGATGTAAAACCCACTCAATTTACAAGAGCCTCTTCTTTGGGGAGTGGCAGAAAAACAAAAGCTGTTTCTAAAACTTACATGGGAAAGGGAATTAGCCCAAACAATTTTGAGTAAGTTAGAAGATAAGGCCCATGCCACATGATTTGAAGACATATTTTTAACGTAACAGAGGAAGTCTGAAGAGACTCACAAATATGGTCAACTGACAAAAGTGAAAAGGTAAATCAGTGGAAGATAGTGTTTTTCATAAATGGTCAACAACTGGACATCTGCATGCAAAAACAAACACCAAAAACCAAATTATACCTTCTACCACATACATCAAAGTGATCATACACAAAAATGTACCTAAACTAAAACTTTCTAAAAAGGAAGAAAACAAGATCTCTGAGACTGGTTTAAAAAGGAGTTCTCGGGCAGCCTGGGTGGCTCAGCGGTTTAGCGCCGCTTTCAGCCCAGGGCCTGATCCTGGAGACCCGGGATCGAGTCCCACGTTGGGCTCCCTGCATGGAGCCTGCTTCTCCCTCTGCCTGTGTCTCTGCCTCTCTGTCTCTCATGAATAAATAAATAAAATCTTAAAAAAAAAAAAAAAAAAAAAAAAGGTGTTCTCAGATACCATACGACAGCATGATACATAAATAAAAACCGACAAACTTAGGAATCCCTGGGTGACTCAGCGGTTTAGCACCTGCCTTCAGCCCAGGGCATGGTCCTGGAGTCCCGGGGATTGAGTCCCCACATCGGGCTCCCTGCATGGGGCCTGCTTCTCCCTCTGCCTGCGTGTCTCTCTCTCTCTCTCTCTCATGAATAAATAAATCTTTAAATAAATAAATAATAAATAAAAATGGGCAAGTATTGGGGCACCTGGTTGGCCCAGTTAAGTGTCCAACTCTTGACTTCAGCTCAGGTCATGATCTCAGGGCTGTGAGTTCGGGTCCTGTGTAGGCTCCAGTGCTTAAGTCTCCCTCTGGGGGAAAAAAAAAAGATTCTCCCTCTGCCCTTCCCCTGCCTTATCTCTCTTAAAAACAAATTATATATATATATTTGAACAGACAATTCAAACTACAAACAAAACTAATTATCTTCTTAAACTATACCACTCCTCTTAAGAGATCACAATATTTATATATATATCTTTCCAGTCCATAAATACCCAAATCTTTAAAAAGTAAACACAGGTACTATGGTTAATACAGTAAGGTTGCTGAAGAGCAAGGGTCCTTAACACATCTTGAGTTTGTGTTTTTTTTTTTTTTTTAAAGATTTTATTTATTCATGAGAGACACAAAGAGAAAGGCAGAGAAACAAACAGAGGGAGAAGCAGGCTCCACGCAGGGAGCCCAATGCAGGACTTGATCCCAGGACCCCAGGATCATGACAAGAGCCGAAGGCAGACACTCAACCACTGAGTCACCCAGGTGTCCCTCGAGTTTGTGTTTGAAGTATAATTTGAACTTTCATTTTTATTATGTGGAAACACAGAATTTTAGGAAAATTCATTTAAATAGGGAGTTCAACTACATAATCCATATGGGAAAGGGAATTATTAAAAACTTTTAACCAGGAAAAGCCAACAAGACTTCAAGACCAATGTATGCTGAGAATTATTCTTAAGATACCACCAAGGACAGGTCTTGGGTGGTTCAGTTGGCTAAGCATCCCACCACTCTTGGTTTTGTCTCAGGTCATGATCTGGCAGTTGTGGGCTGGAGCCCCCAGCCTCTGTGCTCAGCACAGACTCTGCTTCAGATTCTCTCCCTCTCCCTCCTGCTCCCTCTCAAATAAATAAAATCTTTAAAAAAAAAAAAAAAAAAAGAGCATCAAGGAAATACTAATAATTTAGAGAAAGTGAAATGGTATATAAGAAGAGGTATAAAGAGTTTGATAAACTATCACCTTTAGTGCATTGGCAGGTTTGAGTCAGTAGCAATTAAGTGATAACAAGACTGAATGCAAACATTTGGATGCCTACAATATAGCAGGTTGCCAGAAAATATTAAATATAAACAAATTAAATAGGATGTAATTCTTTCCCAGGTTTCCTCTGCCATCTAGAAAAACAGAAAGTAAAAGGTTCCTAGGAAACCATTCATAAGCCAAAATGCATAAAGTGAAGAAATTACAATTTATACTGAAAAAATTTTGAGCATTCCCAGATCTCCAAAATAACCTTTCTTAGTGTTTCCTGACACCTCTGCATGCATCTTGCTAACAGATGCACAAAATATATTGAGATAAAAGGCAGATGCTCACAGACACAGTTCAAAGGTATGCTGGCTTAACACAGTGTAGTTCCCAGGGAAGGAGCCTTGTACTGCCACTTTCCCTGCTAGGGTGGCATGCCAACAGCTTGCTGGAAAACACACTGAACAATTTTTGCTTTTTGCCTTTTTGAAGTAGCACTAAACAGATACCAATGTAAGTCCTTTAAAAAAAAAAATATATATATATATATATTTAAAAGATTTTATTTTATTCACGAGAGAAGGGTGGGGAGGGGGCAGAGACACAGGCAGAGGGAGATGCAGGCTTCATGCAGGGAGCCCAACATGGGACTCGATCCCAGGTCTCCAGGATCAGGCCTTGGGCTGAAGGCAGACACTCAACTTCTGAGCCACTCAGGTGTCCCTTTAGGTCTTTTGTTAAAAAAGAAGTGGTGTAGGGCACCTGGGTGGCTCAATCGCTTAAGCGTTTACTTTTGGCTCAGGTCATGATTCCAGGGTCCTGACATTGGCCTGGGCTTCCCTGCTCAGTGGGGAATCTGCTTCTTCTTCTCCCTCTGTTCCCCTACTGCCCACTCTGCTCATGTGCTCTAATAGGTGAATAAAATCTTAAAAAAAAAAGAAAAAAACTGATGTAATATGAACATTTGTGAGGTTTCTAAAAGATTTTATTTTTAAGTCTTCTCTACACCTAACATGAGACCTGAACTTATAACCAACCTTGAGATCAAAAGTTGCACACTCTACCAAGTGAGCCAGGCAGGTGCCCCATGTGTGCAGGTTTATGTACTAATACATATACTGTGTACACACACACACACAACTACAAATGTGTTCTTTGGGAAGGAGGAGAAAGATACATTCTAACAAATAAGGAAGGAAATCTGGGAGTTTCCTAGAGATCTGGCGAATGAAATCTCCAGTAAATTTAGGAGAAAAACTGCAGTTGCCAATATTAGCAAGAAAAAATTTCTGTGATGCTAATAACTGAAACAAAGTAAAAAGGCTAATCTATATATGATTATAAGGAACAGAATCTAGAGGACAATCAGAATGCCTAACGGTTTCTCCACCTGATTCAAAGAACTAAGAATTCTCCACAGATCTGAGTTCACAAGGTCTGAAGTGAGGCCCAGGATTTGTATTTTGAAGAAGTATCTGGTGTGATGCTTGTGAATACACTAAAATTTTGAGAACCACCGATTTGGATTTAGTAAAAGGAGAACATAAGAGAGACAGTTAAGGGGTTTTAAGAGAGGAGATTTCTGTTATTATTTTATTTTTTTTTTAAATTTATTTATGATAGTCACACACAGAGAGAGAGAGAGAGAGAGAGAGGCAGAGACACAGGCAGAGGGAGAAGCAGGCTCCATGCACCGGGAGCCCGATGTGGGACTCGATCCCGGGTCTCCAGGATCGCGCCCTGGGCCAAAGGGAGGCGCTAAACCGCTGCGCCACCCAGGGATCCTGATATTTCTGTTATAAAGGATAATGGAGAATGAAGTTGTAGGGCATGATGATTATTGATGAAAACTTTTCTTCACTGAATTTTAAAAGAAACCCAGGTCTTAAAAATAGGAACACATACCTAGATGATGAAAAGGGAAGCTTCTGCTAGAAACTTCACAGAAGTTTCAAGTATCTTATGATTCAGCATCAGTTTCCTGAACATTTCCAACATGAGGGTGGACAAAGTGCATAAATGCACAGTAAATAGCACCTTTCATATTTTACTGACAGGTCAAGAAAGAGAAACATAGCTCTGACTTAAGACAGGTCAGGTCAATTTGGTCAAAGAAAATTTTATAGAACTTGGTTCTTCACTGCAAAAGAACCTTAATACAACATTCTTTTATCAGCAAAAAGAGGGGATTCAGGTTTACAAATCATGTGCCACTAACACATTCTATTAACACCTAATTACTTCATTTCATAGGAGAAAAAAATAGCAAAGGTGCCTGACTGGCTCAGTTGGAGGAGCATGCAACTTTTGATCTCGGGGTGTGAGTTTCAGCCCCACAGTGGGCTGTGGGGGAAAAACTCGGAAAAAAAAAAAAAAAAAAAAAGGAAAGTAACAGTTAATTCATCGCGTATAACTAAATGTTCTATTTACTATTTCAGTTACAAATGAATTCTTAAAATCATTTTTATGCAAACTCTTCCCCCAAAGATACCTAATATTCACAATGTAGTCAATTTCTATTTGAATCACCATTTGACCTTCCAACTGTCCCGACTGAAAAAGGAGTAAATGTGGTTGAATGGAAAGTTTTCCATATTTCTAGAGGATAAGTCTACTAGAAATGAACACAGATCCTTCCTTCACAGGCAATATAATGATTCATTCACTAGCTGACATACATTTGACATGGAAAGCCTAAAGGCAAGCCACAATGTTGGCAAGTCATGCACAAATTATTTCTGACAACAAAAAGTTTCTTTTCCTTCCTGGCAACCCTTTCAGGATATGAAGCCAAATGAAGCTTTCTGACAAATGACTTCACTTGTAAACATGATGTGCCATCCCCCTCTCCCACCCCATCTAGATATATGGACAGCTTCCAAACTAAAATTCAGGAGAGATGCTTTAAACATGAAACTCAGGCTCATCTACTCCAAATCCATTCTTTCCCCTAAATGGAAATCTGACAAAACAGGAAGTACTTGGCAGCATATAGGAGCAAGTTCTGTAGCTTATGTATTTACTGGTAACAGACTAGTTTTTCATCACCGTGTAATAAAATGCAGAACTTCACATTTAAGAGGAAAACAAAAAATTTGCCTTGGTTACCACAGTTCCCTTGGCAATTTAAAGGTCTTAAGGACAGTATCACATAGGACACTGAGGAATAAGAAACAGGAAGATGGCTTTTATTTTTGTTATAGTCTTTCAAATCTCCCCCTGCCACCCCCCAGTCCTGTCCATCAAGATCTAAAAGCCACTAAAATTATACGAACACTGGAGGCAATTCTAGGACTACATAAAACTAAGAAATACAAAGATTGAAAAGAAAAAAAATAAGATTTTTGGTTTGGTTTTAGGGAACCAACTTAGGGGGAAAGATTTTGTTTATGCTTCCACAGGATTGGATAGCCCTAAATACAAATTCGTATAAGTCCCTAAGTGGGCCATGAGACTCAGTAATACACTACCAAACATACCATAAGCCAACAAAAAGAAAAAAGAAAATGAAAGCCCCTCCATGATTTCTTTCAGCAGCTCCCCACCCATGCTCGCCGCCGCCCCCCCCCCCCCCGGCTCAATTCCATTGCTGTTGAAACCAGAAGTATTTCCATGTAACAATTTCTATCTTATTCTATGTAATAACTTTAAAGCTCTCACACTTAGGAGTCAACAGTATATCGAAGTGCCTACTAAATGTTAGACTAACAAATGACGTAAGGCATTATCATCTATTTTTCCCACCCAAAAAGTAGGCTGAGACCCACAGTAAGTCACGAAATCATGTCAGTCATAATAGGGTTAAAAAAAAGGGGCAGCCCCGGTGGCGCAGCGGTTTGGTGCCGCCTGCAGCCTGGGGTATGATCCTGGAGACCAGGGATCGAGTCCCACATCGGGCTCCCTGCATCGAGCCTCCTTCTCCCTCTGCCTGTGTCTCTGCTTCTTTCTCTCTGTGTCTACGAATAAATAAAATGTTTAAAAAGAAAAAAAAAAGAAAAAAAGAAAGAAAGAACTACCAGAGAAAATACTGGAGAACACTGTACTTTCATTTATTGCATGTGGGCAATTTTACACACACAAATGCAAAATAGAAACTTCACTATAATGAAATTAGTGGTCTTTCTTAGCTATTATTTCAGATATCTGTTTTATCACACAATGAAAGTATTTAGAATGCCTATTAACTAAAACAAGTGAGGTAGATATGACATTAAAGCTTCTATCAGAATTTGATGCTATGTGATAGGAATTCCATGGGGGTATGCCTGGGTGGCTCAGCTGTTTAGTGTCTCAGGGCATGATCCCGGGATCCGGGGACTGAGTCCCACATCAGGCCCCCTGCATGGAGCCTGCTTCTCCCTTTGCCTATGTCTCTGCCTCTCTCGGTCTCTTCATGAATAAATAAAATGTTAAAAAAAAAAAAAAAAAAAGGAATCCCACGGGATAGGAATAGCAGTACTTCTTCCTTAAGTGATAAAATTATTGAGTCAATGCCTGATACACTGGATTCAGAATCTCATGTTAAATATCAATTAACTTTTCAGGGACACATAGATATTAGAAGTAGGCTCAGAAATGCTTATTTGAAAAATATGATGCTGGATTGAAACTATTAAGTGTATTAAGAGCTGTAAGTATCTAGCCCTGTGACCTTTATCTCTAAAAGCAGACACTCAAGCAGAGTAATGTATCCCAGGTCACAACCAATGAGAACAGGCTTATGATTAGAACACAGAACAAATGGTTTTCAAATCCAGGGTTCCTATATTAAGATGATTATTCAGTTAAACATCCCACTGAACTACTGTAGAAATTCTGAGAATTTTTGAGCTAAGGGTACATACTTGCCATTTTAGCTTTATGAATGCCTATGTGAGCCTGTTATTTTAACTTATCTCATTTTCCACTATTCTCAATTATTTCAAATTTAGAGGCCAAGACCCTCTCAATATTTCAGTAACTGAGGACCATGTTAGTGTCCTCATGAAATCTCTCACCCAGTTCCTCTTCTGACTACCCCTACTTTCCACGCCTAGAGGCATTATGATAATAAGAAAAATGTTACTTGTAAAGTGAAATTACGGATTCAGTCAAGGGTCTTATATATTCTGTTACTGGCAGAAGATATACTCTAAGCCCTGGCCAAACTTCACAAATTTGGACCACTGGTAATAAGGAAGATTGGTGGGTGGGCATATCTGTGAAAAATCAGTTATTTAAAAAAAACAAAAAAACAAAAAACAAAACAAAACAAAACAAAAAAACAGAACAAAACAAAACAAAAAACCTAATCCCTCTGGTGGACAGATATACCACCTTTAAAAAAACAGCATGAAAATATTCCAATGAAATTCTTGACCTGTGGATAGTCTTCCCTAGTGCTCTACTCCTTACATGTTCTTGAATCTGACTTAATTCTAAAACCTCAAGTGATCAAATTTTAAGTGATCAGGCAAGATGCTCCTAATGTACCAACACTGACAAAGCATATTTTTACTGGCATGCCTTTGTCTACTGAATATCATCACCTTTTAGGGACGCCTGGGTGGCTCACTGGTTGAGAGTCTGCCTTTGGCTCAGGTTGTGATCCCAGGGTCCTGGGATCAAGCCCCACATCAGGCTCTCTCTCTGCTTCTCTGTGTGTCTCTCTTGAATAAATAAATTTTTAAAAAGAAAAAAAAAAAAGGAGTATCACCTTTTAGGGGTGCCTGAGTGGCTCGGTCAGTTGGGCATCTACCTTCAGCTCAGGTCATGATCTCAGGGTCCTGGGATTGAGCCCTGCATTGGGCTCCTTGCTCAGCAGGGAGGCTGCTTCTCCCTCTCCCTCTGCCTGATGCTCCTCCTGCTTGTGTTCTGTCAAAAAAAAAATAAATAAAATCTTAAACATCACCTTTTAGATTGGTATACACTTTATAAACTTTCACTCCACAAATGAGTGCCTACTAAGTGCCAAGGCTTGTGACAGGTTCTAAACTTACTAAGGTGGGTAAGGTATGTTCTCTGACTGTAAGGATGTCCTAACTTAGTGAAGGACATCTAAATGAATAAAAAGTTAAAATGTAAGATACAAAGTGACAGGAATCATGTTAAGAGGAAACATATGGAATTCATATGGACAGATTACCCATATAATTGTCGGGGTTATTACCAAAACTTTAAAAAACAGAGTTGACTATGCGGGGATAAGGGAACATTCTAGATTGTGGGAAAAGTGTAAATAAAAACAAAGATCAGGAAAACAAAACCTTTGTATACGGGAGCCATGGCATTTTTAATGTAACTGCAGCAAATTAGTCTGGAGAGAGTGATATGAAAGGTCTAGGATGGGAGGCAAAGAGTCTAGATGCTTTATTTCTGTATATAATGTATTCTTTTAAAAGCTGCTGGAATGACAAATAATATTTAACAGCATTATATGTAATAACACCACTATAATATCTGATAGCTTCCTAAACCCCTGGCATTACTCTAAGCACTTTATATGTATGAACTCATTTAATACTAATCCCAACATTGTCAGGGGAGTTCTACATATATTATCCACATTTTACAGATGGGGCAGAGAAGTTACCCTGGTCATCCCTACACATTCTAAAGCTGGAAGTATCTTCTTTGCTATCCGTGAGCTATTTTTAAAAGCTATCATTCTAATGGGGGCATGGACAAGGCCTAAATCCTGTAAGTAGCTCCAATCACTTAATCTTTGAAAAATAAAAGATACCAAAGTTAAGGGATTAATGAAAAGAAAAGCAATGAAAACATACACATAACCATATATTCATTATAAACTAAGCATACTGAAAATTAATGCACAAATGTTTCTGAATGTATTACTTTTTCCTCTGAGGTCTGTAAAAATAGACTGTGTCTTCTAACTCAAAGCCTACACTATGATGGGAAAATTTTAAATACCTAATTATTTAAATGAGATCAAAGACTTCTTTTTTTTTTTTTTAAAGATTTTATTTATTTATTCATGAGAGTCCCGGAGAAAGAGGCAGAGACATAGGCAGAGAGAGAAGCAGGGTCCCTGCAGAAAACTAGATGCAGGACTTGATCCCAGGACCCTGGGATCACGACTTGAGCCGAAGGAAAATGCTCAACCACTGAGCCACCCAGATGCCCGAATTACATATTTTAAAGACTCTTGGCTAAACATTCGTGCTCCACACACATCTGTTGCTACTCTTTATTTTGTTAAAAATGAAAGAAAATACACAAAATCTAGTCCACTGAGAAAGAGAAGGGAAAGATATTTTTTACCCCATGTATTTGAATAATTTAAAAGCAAACATGTATTTTCTAAGATGTTATCTTAAAACTGTATTTTTTTTTAAATGAAAAACTGACCTCTTCTTCAGTTTGAGAATCATCTGGTTTCCCTGCAGTTATTTTATGTTCTAATCCACTTTAATTTTTCTTTTCAAGTTGTACTTTATTTATTAATTTAAGTAATCTCTATACCCAGCTCAGGGTTCAACCTCACCATCCCAACACTCCAAAACCAAGAGTCACAGGCTCTTCTGACTGAGCTAGTCAAGTCGTACTTTAAAAATGAAAAATAGGAAAATCTTGATAAATGCACTAAAATCTAATTGAAGAATGGAATTAAAATTCAAAATACAGGAAACAATGTTAGGTAGAGCACTTGCCTTGTCCCAGTTAGGGAGCTCATAGGCACTTTGACAAAAGAATGGCTACCAGAAATTTCCAGCTCTAACTAGCAAGTTTAAAACTGATTTCATTTTCCTTACTAATCAGTGGTCTTTCCTGACCTTCCAAATTTGTTAATAGTATGCACTATCCCCTGCTCTTTAAAACCTAGAGTGTTTTTTCTTCTTTACTTCTACAATCAAATAGAGATCAAATGCTACCAACTTCTTCTTTTTCCCTCAGGATCTCTTACCTATTCCTTTCTCTCTCCAGGTCCTACTCTAGTTTCAAGCATACTGATGCACTGCAACAGTATCTTTTTTTTTTTTTTTTTTTTTAAAGATTTATTTATAGAGAGCACACTTGCAGGAGGAGGAGAGGAAGAGGGATAAAAACTGAAGCCAACTCCACACAGAGTCCAAGGCAGGGCTCAGAACACAGTACAGAACACTTAACAAAGTGCAGCACCTCCCACTGCAACAGTATCTTAACCGTCTCCCTACTTCCAATTCCTGTGTCATTTCTTCAAGTCACACTGGACACTGTTTCTAAATGATTTTCTAATAGTACATCCTGTGTATTTTGTACCCCTCAGTGTCTATCCAAAAACCCTCAACAAAAATAACGAAAATTTAAAAAAGTTTATATGGAAAAATATCTGCAGTAAATTACTATTAAATATATAATAGTCTCAAAGAATTAAGAAATATCGTAACTCCTACATAAATGGACAGAAATCCTGAAGACAGAACTTGTCTATTACTAAGAATCAGGAAGTGAAATTACAAAAAAGGTCCCACTTTACTGGTTAACAACAAAAATATTAAAGGGAAAAGGAGAGCTCAACATATTTTGTACCTAATTAGCAAAAATGATTAGAATTATAAGCTACCCAACGCTGACAATCCAAAAAGAATATAATGGATGCACATAGATGATATTATAGCACAATACTGAAAAAAACCAGAAACCTAAAAGGTCAAGCAATAGAAAGAAGAAGCCGAAGATGAAAGAGTTTGATGGAATATTTTCAGACATTAAAATTTTAACAGGGACTGTGTGGTCACACTGAATGCTCACTACAATGTTAAAGGAGCAAAGAAAAATAAAAGTTAATCTAGTAATAAAGAAAAATATGCATACAGACAAGGAAGAGGGAAATTTTAGAAATCTGATGTTCGAGTGGAATTAAAAGTGATGGTTTTGTTTTTAGTTCCATTTTGATTTGTAAAATTTGAGAATAAAACAAAAATAATTTTCATTTCCAGTTCACATCCCAGCTTTCAAGTCATCTCTCAAGGTTCCCAAACCTGTAGAGAGGACAATGACCCCATATAATTCTGATGTGCAGCTAATGCTAGAAATGTTGACGAGTTTGCCTCACAAAATTTTCTTAACGTAATCTTCAATCACCATCCTTTCTAAACTTGTTTACTAACTAGCCCCAAACAGCTTTTTAAATATAATTTTTTAAAAAAGGTTTTATTTATTTATTCAGGCAGAGGGAGAAGCAGGCTCCATGCAGGGAGCTCCATGTGGACAAAATCCCAGGCCCTTGGGATCATACCCTGAGCCAAAAGGCAGATGCTCAAACACTGAGCCACCCAGGCATTCCAGTATAATTGTATTCTGGATCACAACTTCCCATCCACTAAGAAAGCCTAAGATCTTCCCTTTTAATTTTACAAATTATAGTTCACTAACCTTGAAGAGTCTCCAATGATCACTAAGTAAATTTCTTTTTCTTCTGCATTATAAAACAATTTGGTGTGGGGCACCTGGGTGGCTGGTTAAGCATATGACTCTAACTGGCTCAGATCATGGTATCAGGATTTTGAGAATAAGCCCTGTGTCAGGCTCTGCATTAGGCATGGGGCCTGCCTAAGATATTCTCTCCTTCTGTGCTCCCCTCTAATTAAAAAAAAAAACCCACAAACTCAATTTGGCTTTTATTTATTTGTAAATATTTTATTTACTTATTTATGAGACCCAGAGACGCAGAGACACAGACAGAGGGAGAAGCAGGCTCCATGCAAGGACCTCGGGACTCCAGGATCATGCCCTGGGCCAAAGGCAGGCGCTAAACCACTGAGCCACCCATGGATCCCCTCAATTTGGTTTTTATAAAACAATTAGATGCGGGGTGCCTGGGTGGCTCAGTTGGTTGAGTGTCTACCTTTGGCTCAGGTCATGATCCCAGAGTCTTGGGATCAAGCCTTACATCAGGGGCTGTTCAGTGGAGAGCCTGCTCCTCTCTCCCATTTGTGTACTCTCTCTCAAATATATAAAATCTTAAAAAAAAAAAAAAAAAAAAAATTAGATGTGACTGTATACTGAACTTTAACAAATCTATTATTCTAGTAAGCCATGACTTAAATCTTTAAAAAACTTACCTAAATTGATTGAATCTTTTCAAATAAGTATATTAACTTTCCACCTTTGTTTTCTTTTACTAAGTTTCTTAAGCATACATCCTTGCCATGTAGAAACATCACCAGATACCCTAGATCAGCTTGACTCCAAACCCTAAAATGTCACTCTAGTTTGAATTACATGTGGAAAAAACCCTAATAATCTATGCTACCACAAAGCTATAAAACTAGCAGTAACACCTAAGAGAGCAAAAGACTATACAGGGATTGCAAAGATTGCTTTGTTAACAAATGAGCAAGTTATGTAACTTTCCAAAAAATAGCGAAACCATTAGGAAAGCAGGTACATTCAACACAGCAATCTGTTTTACTTCTCAACACATTTACAGAAACTTTAGGTGGAACAAATGTGATCATCTTTTGAGAAATATATATCTCGACACACACACAACACAGACACACAAACACCACACACACACACACACACACACGTAAAATAGTAATAGCCGATCGTAGTTACTAAATAAAACGTAAGTAAAACTGCATACCAGAAACAGAATTTTCAACTGCAGATCCAGGTCTTTTAAAACTGGAACATGTTCCTTCATTTTCCCACAAAATGACGTTTATCCTAAAAGAAAAAGACTTCCTTTAGCTTTGAGTATGCCACAGTCCTCAGAATATAAGACTATTTTATAATCTCCTTAAAAAACAAAGAAAACAAAAACTTCACTTCTAAACACTTTTACTGATGAGATCTCTGTATGTCAACTATTTTAACATGAGCTCAAAAAAAATCATGAAGATGTTCAGTGATTAAAAAACCCAGAAATGGGAACCATATGAATGGATAAGCAAATCCATAGGAATATTCTAATTTTGAGATTTCAAAGTAGAATACTACCTTAAAAAGCTAATTACATAGTGTCATTTGAATCCTTAACCAAATAAATAAAACATCCTGCTTTCAAAATAGATTTTCATAATAGAAACACCATTAAAAATTTTGGTGATTTTGATTTTGTAGGTAACATTATTCTATTACTTTGGGCTCACTGAAATAGGTTACAAAAACCAAATCTATCGTAATGAATTTTCTCTCATTAATATCTAAAAGATGATCTAGTGACTGTTCAGTTAATATTCATCTACAGTCACCTTCCATTAGTACATCATAAAATCCTTAAGAATTCTCAATGGGCTCTCTAAACCTGCATTACATTAGCAATTACAAATCAGTTCAATACTAAAACAAGTATTTGGATCATTAAAAAAATTCTGAAGGATAAGACAGCATCTGTGGAACATTACAAGTTGTTAGAATATTACTTTTTTTTGAAAATTATTACTGTTAAAGGAAACATTAAGTTGGTTTATTTCACATATTTCACAAAAATGCATAAAGGTTCATAAGAAACACTGACAAAGCACCTATCATGTACCAGGTAGGGAAACATAAGAGGGACTAAAAACCTCATTTGCTGCCCTTTGGGTGTAGAGTCTCAAACTGGGGAAGAGCCTGTAACAGTTGCAAAGTGAATGTGATGAGAGACGATATAAAGGGTCCTATGAGGGTACAAAAGCACCAAGAGAATGCACATAAAGATGGAAAACTTGACGGAGGAGACATAAAAGACTAACTATACTATAACAGCAGTATTTGTTTTTAGTATCCTCTAAATGTCACTTCTGTGTGACAAAATATTCCACTGTACAACGCCTAACTATTCTAGAATGAAAAATGCATTAGTTTTAAGAAATCACTTGGTAAAGTCCAATAAGATTCTCAAAATTATTTTACTGTATGTGTGACTTAAAAATTGTAATTCTAGGGCAGCCCGGGTGGCCCAGTGGTTTGGCGCCGCCTTCGGCCCGGGGTGTGAGCCTGGAGACCCCGGATACAGTCCCACGTCGGGTTCCCCGTATGGAGCCTGCTTTTCTCTCTCTGCCTGTGTCTCTGCCTCTCTCTCTGTGTCACGAATAAATAAATAAAAGCTTAAAAAAAAATTGTAATTCTACTTGAATAAAGAGACCCAGGAGAGAAAAATTAAAAGATAAAGCTAAAGAAAAAACGGGGGAAAAAATAAAAGGGAAATGCACAACGAAGATCTAGATGTCTAGGTATTTTAGCCACAGACGTCAGTTCTCAGGCAAAATCTTTTGTAAAACATGAACGAGGATACCAAACATATCACTGCTATTCTAGAAAAACTAAGATATCAGATTATATAAAGTATGGTACATCTATCTTACAGAATACTATGTAACCATGAAAAATGCTTTATAGGCTAAACGTTTCCCATATTCACAGTATTTTCCATACAGAAAAAAACATGAGTGAGAAAATGAGCACGACTAGAATGACCTTTATCTTAAGAAGAAGAGAAACTCCTCTGCATTATACACAACTACAGCATAGACTATAATTACCTTTTGGTGAAAGGAATACAAGAGATTTTTGTTTTTTTCTTTGGGTTTTTTTTAGTAATTTCCCAATGCCACTGACATGCATTATTTGGATCAAATAGTAAGTTTTAAGTGGAATTATAGGTGATTACCCCCTGGGAAGTTCAGCAGTATGTTGTTTTATTATTTTATTAAGATAAAATAAATCACTTCTCTTTAAATTTCTACTGACATATCTTTTCCACAAGCCAAGTTTTTTAATTAGGAAGAAAAAAATCATAAAAATGTTCGTATTATTCTGACAAAAATATTAATACTTAAAAACTCAGAAATGGGAACTCCATGAATGAATAAATTTATATATATGTACTAATTTTGAGATTTCATTCTACAATATCACATCAGGAAGCTAATTATACAGATTCATTTGAACCTCTGGCCAAACCATGCTTCTTTTAACCACCATTCTTCCATTTTGCTATTTACAGCTCTATTGGTACACAACACTGGTCCATAAAAACTTTTCCACACGGTCTACCTAATTCTAAAGGTTTTCACAAAAATTGTAACTCACCTCAGTTAATACTTAGGATATGCCACCGAGAGATCTTGTTTTCTTTGTACCAACTGCCAAAAAAAAAAAAAAAAACAAGTTGTTAAATCACACAATAGTTTCTAGTCTGGAGACCCACCAGCTCAACAGGGTTCAAAAGAGAGGTATTAGGATACTAACTTTAAGCAATCATCCAGACCAGTGTGCTTAGCTTAGGTCACTCAAAAATACCCACATCCCACTTTAAGTACTTTCGAGAGGAAACCACTGCTATGAATGAAAATTTTAGTTAGGTGGTTATTCTGAGTAAATTTAGTCAATGCGGATCATCGACGATGTTCCACATTTTAAAATTTCATTCCTTAAAAACATCTTGCCAATTCGTACTTCCTTTCTACCATTTCAAATGTATTTTGTTCAACAGAACACACAGATTCTGCGAAAAGAACAAAACCAACGGCTGCCCTGAACAAAGTCCCATCAGGGACATGCTTAGTTAAGGTGCTTTCGGTCCCAACAAAACCACTACCGTTTCCTCTTGGAGTAGCCTAAGCAAGCCTCGTCCTGAAAGGGCACAGCCGCCTCTCAATGGTTAGAGTAGCAGCGTCTGGGCTTGCTCCCGAATTCCACACCCTGAAGCCTTCCGCAGTTTCCTCAACGCTTAATCGTGTGAGGAGCACGCGGAAATTATCCCCGCCCCCCCCCCCCCCCCACGCAAATGGGTCTAAGCAAGCACCTTGCCTCCTCCCGTGTTAATTAAGGAGGCGCCCACAGCTGGTGACACTCGGCTGGAAAAATGTGACAAGTTCCCGAAATGCACTTCCAAAGGGAGAAAGAAGTGAGCGGAGAGGAGACGCCAGAAAAATCTCTGGAGAGGCGTGCACAGGACCAGCCTGGAGAAAGAGCCCTGCACGTCTCCTCCGCCCTTTTCTCTCGCGCGGCGGGAGAGGAAACAAGCCTCGCCCCCTTTCACCCCGCTCCCCACCCCGCCGCGGCGAGACCTTACTCTGCCATGGCTGCCGCGCGGCCCGTCCACTTCCGGTGCCGGTGCCGCTAAAGCTGCGCCATCCCCCCGTCACTCGGACACCCGCAGCTTCCAACCGACCTTTTTGAAAGGTCCGCGACTCCTCCGACCTTCGCTAGGTGCTGTCCTGGGGCCAACGGCGGAGAGGTGCCGCGCTCACATGCCTCTGCGGGGTAGAGACCCGGGTCTCTCCTCGCCAGAAACGTAAAATGCGATAGAGCTGCGACCGCCACCGCTCAGACAAAATGGCGCCGACAAGCCGGCTTAGCGCAGGCGCCTTGGAGAGGCCCTGCCCCGCCCCCGTGCAAATCCTGGCCGCAGCTCCGGGTTCGATTTCCATGGGACACTTCGCCGCCAATCCTCGCGCCGGACTGCTCTTCCTGACCCCTCATCTTACCAATCAGTGCTCAGTCAAGCACATCCGGAGTCTCCTCAGCCAATCGTTTTTCAGGACCTGCTTACTCAACACGCGATTCTCCAGTAACGTGAGCCTTCGGAGACAGCCAATCACAAGTGGACGATGTCCTACCTGCTGTTTTTCGCACCAATCCGTGGAGTTTCGTAGCTGCATCCAATGAGGACGGCAGGGAGCGAGCTCCAATCCGAAGCTCTTCGGCGTCATGGGCAGCCAATGGGAGTTCGTGTAGAAGCGAGTCTGCTCAACAGCTTGTTATTTGGTGGATTGTGGCAGTAAATCGGGCGAGTGGGGAACTGGGCGCAGGAACTGCCGCCGCGGCCGGGAGCGGTGCTGCCCGGACGGGGGCCCACGGGGGTCAGCGGGGCGGAGGACCCGGGGGCTGACAGCGCGCACTTGGCCCGCAGTTGGTAGGTGGGGAGGAGGGGAGTGGGGGATACTGAGCGGACGGAGCGGCAGCAGCAGCTCGTGCCGCTGCCCGGGGTCCCGGTGCAGTTGGGAGCTTCGGAGGTGGGGCGGGGGTGCTGGGCAAGCGGTGCGGCGAGCGCAGGGGAAGGGGCGAGGCGTGGAGCAGCCGCGGCAGCTGCAGGAACCGCCGGCGCAGCCGCCTCCTCGGCCGCTTCCCCGGGAAAATGGCTGTGGGGCTGGCCGCGCCGCTAAGTTTGCTTCCGCGCGGCGAGGAGCGGGCTGCTCGGGGGAGCCGGCCCCCAACTCCGCGGCGCGTCCTCCCCGCCGGAGTCCGTGGCAGGACCCGAGAGGGGCCGGGGCAGGTACCTCTCCGGGCTGTACAAAAAGTTGAGGCGGGCGCGGGGAGGAGGCGGCGGCTGCCGCTGTGCGGCTCCCCTCCCCTCCCACACCCTCTCCCGGCCACCTCCCCTCCTCCTCCCCTCTCCGCCCCCCCCAGCCCCCCGCCTCGCGCGGGTCTCCCCTCACTCTCGCGCCTCCGGGCTGAAGGCCGCGGCCCCTGCCCCCTCGGCGAAGGAGCGCTTCTCCTTTCTGACATGGTGCAGAGCGGAGGAAGGATAGCAATGGCGCCGTGACACTCCGCTGCCGCCACCGCGGGCCCGGGGCGGGCCGAGGGGGCCGAGCGGCGGAGGCGGGGCGCGGGCCGAAGTCGGGGTGTCGGGGCGGGGGGGGCGGGGAGGCAGCGGGAGCTCGGCGCCCCTGCCTGGGGGGGCAGCCGGGCAGCCCGGACGGCCCCCGGCCCTCTCCCAGAGCGCTCGGTGCCGGGGCTCCAAGTTGAGCGTTTCGGGTCAAAGTGGCGAGCGCGGCGGGGGCGCGGTGGGCCGCTGGCGAACTCGGGGAGGAGCGGGCTGCCCTTTGGCGCCCGAGGGGTTCTCGCTGCTTCCTCGGCTCCCGCGTCCCTGGCTGTCCTCCGGGGGATCCTGTCCCTCCGCTGGTGAGGGTGCTGCCCCTCCCCGCTGGCGTTTGTTTACTTTCTTTCCTTGGGTCGCTCCCCTCTGTTGACTGATTCTGTGCTTGTCTTTCCCTTCCCCGCGGTTCTAGCGACGGAGGAGCGAGCTCTCGTGGAGCTGGAACCCCACAGATCGCCAGTAAAAATGAAGGTAAGGGGACTCGGCGCTCCTCTGGAACCGCGTGCCCTGGACACTGCTTGTCGTGAGGCTGGTACTGTGGAATGTCATTTTTTTTTTTTTCTTTTTCCCCTACTCACAATTGATTCCTCTACCCAAGCAGCGCTTTCTGAAACTGAGGACGTGTTGAAAGGGTGAGAAATGATCATTGTGTCTAATGCAGTCAGTCCGGCCCCTCTCTGAAGCAGTTAGCACTTTGGAAAGGCTGCACCAGCCTTTCCATTGTTGTCCATTGGGCTAGTATTTTTAAACACTTCCTGTGTTGGCAGCACAACCTTTGCAGAAGTAAAGCTTTCGTCCTGTTTTGGTTCTTTGGGGGAATTTTTTTTTTTTTTTGAAAATTTTTTTTTCTTCCTCCGTGCCAGTAGGATTTGCTAAGGAAAGAATATATATGTATATGTATATATATATATATATATATATATATGCATTGTGTAAGGGAGATATCGTTTTTTCTGTGAAACATTCTGTAGCTAAGATATTTGAAGGTGAACTGAAACTATTGTTTTAGTTCAGTCATTATAATAAATATTTTAAAACCTCTATTCAACCTAAAAGTTATCTTCTTCTGAAGATAGCTAATAGAGCAGACATCTTTTGTGATGTTTAAAGGGAAAGGAAGTTGTAGCATTGTGTTAGTGCAGTGGCATTGAATGTTTCAGGTCAGATATTTTTTGCCAAAGTGTTGCTCTTTGAGTTGCGTTATTCGGAAATGCACTAATTTGAAAAGGTACTTGATTCCTTACTCATTTACTGTTTCAGCATATTAAACTCTGAAACACAGCATTTCTCCAAACTTTCTCTATCTCCAGGAAATGACACATTATCTTATTTAATGTTACTTGGGAAAACTTATTGGAAAATGAAAAGTCATTTTCTACTCAAAAGTGTCATTTCTGAAGTGTACACTGTTACCTTTGCACTTAGCAATATTGAATCGAGCCTACGTGAATACATTTAACTTTTGAAAAAAATAATAGGTAAAATGGCAAACTTAGAATAACAATCATTCTGTTACTGTCAAGATCAAAATGAATGGTAGAATGAAATTCCCTCTTTCAGTGTATCATTCTGATCATGGCTGTTTGCTAAGAGTAGATGTTTTTTGGTAAAACTTTTTATTTTATATACCAAAAAGATTACTGTGATAAACTAGGTACAGCATCAAGTTTTGAGCCGTTAGTTCGTATCTCTGCATTTATCAGCTGAATTTAGACTTAGGTTTTCTTTAATGTAGCTTTTAGCCAATGATTCCCCCAAATAATGGTCTCCTTATGCACATTATTTATTATGTGACGAAAGGATTAGCTTCATTTCTTATCTGGTGCAGTTATACTGTATCCAAAAAAATACTGCCTTAATGGAGCTATATCAATAAACGTTTAACTAGGTATTGTTAGCATTAATCTTAACAGCAGTATTTCTTTTAATTTGAAAACAAAATTTTTAGGCCATAAGTAAATACCTTAATGTTTATGGGACACTTACTGTGAATATGCCTTTTCTGGTTTTGGAGGTTTTTTTTTTTTTTAATATTTTGTGTTATTATTTTTCAAGTAAGCTCTACAGCCACCACAGGGCTTGAACTCACCACCCTGAAATCAAGAGTCACATGCTCTACCAACTGAGCCAGCCAGGTGCCCCGTTTGTTTTTTTAAAATATGTTCATTTCATAAATTATAGAATTGTTGAAACATTTTGTATCTGAAGATTAACATATGTCTTTACTGGTACTTCTCAGTTACAACTTAAAGTGTTTTTTGTTGTCAGGATATAGTTTATGTAGTAAAGGAATGTAATTGCTTTAGGGGTATTTTCCAAATTATTAATAATGTTCATAAACAATATTAATGGCTTTACTACTTTATTTTTTTTAAAGATTTTATTTATTTATTCATGAGAGATACAGAGAGAGAGAGAGAGAGAGAGAGAGAGAGAGAGAGAGAGGCAGAGAGAGAAGCAGGCTCCATGCAGGGAGCCTGATGTGGGACTCGATCCCAGGACTTCAGGATTATGCTGTGGGCCGAAGGCAGGCGCTAAAACTGCTGAGCCACCCAGGGATCCCCTGTTTTTACTACTTTAAATACAGAACCTTTTAATGAGGCTTGAAGTTGGAGGAGGGAAAAGTAGTAGTGACATTCACATTTTATGTTCTTTCATCAGGCGGCGGATGAGCCTGCCTACCTGACAGTGGGAACTGACGTCAGTGCCAAGTACCGAGGTGCCTTCTGTGAGGCAAAAATTAAGACTGTGAAAAGGCTGGTAAAAGTTAAGGTAATTTTTTTTTCTTTTAATGCAACCTGGATTGAAGAGAGTTGGAAAAGGGGAGACTTTAAATCAATATTTTACTGAATCATTACTTCACTTATTGACTCATTATTAGGTGAAAGCACTGTTACATACAAATCTATAGGGAAAGCACATTAAGAAATAAAGAACTCAAAATGAGAAGTTATTCCAAAATGCTTCTCTGAAAATACCATATTTATGAGACTTCCTTTTATTTGGCTCTCTGCTGTTGTGGCACACTTACTTAGGTTGTGATCTATTTTCCTCTCTTTCATAATGTTCAGGTAGAGACAATTTCAAGTGATTAGGAAAAATAATATAGTGGAAATTGTGTTCAAGGCAGTATTAAAGATGATTTAAGAATTTTATTTTTAAGATGCTTTTATGACCAGAAAAAAGTCACCACATTATTCCTGTACATTATTTGGAAATACAGAAAAGTACCAAAGGATTAATACCCATAGCTTAACTCTCAGAAGCTACTATTAATATTTTTGTCTGTCCAGTAGTTTTCCTATAAATGTTTTTAATAATCTTACTTGGATTACAAGTATAATCTTATTATAAACATCTCTAACATTACTGAGCTATGTAATAAAGTTGATGAATGTCCTCTTTGATACTACACCACAGAGATTTGATACGGTCTGTCAGATACTGTACAGTGCCTACCATAACACTATTATTATTGTTGTTGTTATTGGATCATGTTGTACTTTCAGTTTTGTAATTTGCTTTCCACTTCCATATCTGATCTTTTCCTACAAGAATTAAGCATCATAAAAGGAGGAAATGTTTGACTTGTTCTATCCTCAGTGCCTAGAGTAGTGCTCGATATATAGTAGGCACTCAAAATATGGTGAATGAATAAATGAACTGGAGGAGTTATTCTCTTAAGTGTGGCCCTGGACTGGCAGCATCAACCTCATCTGGGAACTTGTTGGAAGTGCAAATTCTCAGGTCCAGACCCCAGACATACTGAGTTAGAAACTCTGGGAGGAGAGTCCAGTGATTGTTTTTTAACAGGCCTTTCAAGAGTTTCTGCTGCATGTTGAAGTTTGAGAACTACTGAACTAGAAGAGTATGATTTGTGTTGTATCCATGATTATTATACGATTTCTGTTTAAATTTTGAACTGCTGGTGAAATTTTTAACGTATTGTTACAATATAATTTGATATTTCTTTTTTGTTTCATTTGGCCTTTTTACCGTGTCAGCTATGTGAGATTTGATTACTAAATATTTACTTGGACTTCTTTGAGAATTTAAACTTTTTAATATTGTGGCTCTTGATACATTTATTTAAATCAGTACAGTGATTGGGGAGGTCTTAAACATATATTATGTAGAATTTCAATTTTCGTATTTGGGTACTTGCACTACATGAATGATTACACTGTATATTTGGGAGAATTTAAAGTAAAAAGTACTTATTTGTAACTGAACTGCATATCATGATTACTTAGGTTTACTTTATTAAGGACCAACAGTGTTCTGGTTTTGTCTACCTTGCGTGTGGTCAATAAAGTTTGATACTGTTTTTTTTATATACTTTGTGACGGAACCTTTTATAACTTGTTGATAAGAAACAATGAAGGCAGTTTTAAACTTTTACAATAATCACTACAAATTATAAATCCTGTATAGTTCATTAATTCAGCAAACATTTATGAAGTGCCTATAATATTCAGTGACATTTGCTAATTGGTGGAGATATAGTGATGAAAAAGGATTCTAGCCCTCAAGGAGCTCACAGTTAATGACAGAGACAATAAACATAAATATAAGACAGTGTAGTAAGTATTAAAACAGAAGTAAGCACAGGATGCTAAAAACGCATAGATTAAAGACATCACAAACATGTCGTTTTAAAAGTAACATACAAATTACTGTGCAAAAATGTTTTCCAGGTACTCCTGAAACAGGATAATACTACACAATTGGTGCAAGATGACCAAGTAAAGGGTCCTTTAAGAGTACGTATGTTCTGCAGTTTAAAATCCGTAATGATAAATCACAAATACATAGCATAAATTATTGAATTTTACATTTGTAGATAGTTTTAAAATTTATAAGAATGCTAATCAGGAAACAAAAATACAAATGAAATGTTGTAATGAATTATATTACACTGGCTGTATCCTTAGTTTAGAAAGATAAATAAAAAAAAGAAAAATCATCTTACAGAGGGTAACTTAGTATATATAAACATGAGTTTTCAGCTACTTTTTGTTTTGAAATCTTGAATGCCTCTTTTTTTTTCATTGTTAGAAATATTTAGCCTGCTAAGTAATATACTAGTATCATAACTTTGATGAATCTTCTGTTGTTCTAACTTACCAAGTAAGTATGTTGCCTCCATAATTCAGTTTAGTGGGTACCTATTTTGTGTTTGTTCCATTTCTGGCCATTTGTTTATGTAATCTTTGTTATGTCAGAGTACCGCTTCGGTTAATATCTGATATACTGAAATATCTGAAGCTGGAAGGTCAGCTGGTCCATCCACTTCTCTCCAGGTGAACCTTTGTCTAAAAGATCCCTTAAATATGAATGCTGAATCCAATATTCAGTGTTTCTGTGAAAGAAAATTAAAGCTAGTCTTGCTCTTACGGTTTTTATGCTTAAATTGCACAGTTTCCTTGAAGGCAGTGTGATGTAGTACAGAAGTTCTGAAGTAAGGTTTAAGAATCTGGGTTCTTATCATCTCATCTGATCCACAATTTCAATGTGTAAAATAAGGGCAATAATAACTAACTTGTGCCAAAGCGTTTTGGCATTCAAATTGCACGATAAATATATCAACACTATAAATGATAAAGATCTATGTGAATGTATGGTAGAATTATCATAGATATTTTTTCTTTTTAATCCAGGTCATATAGTTGGGAGTGATTTTGTTTCTTTAAATTTGGTAATGAAATTTTGGGTTTGTTTTGTTTTGTTTTGTTTTGGTAATGAAATTTTGATGCTGTGTTTTAGGTTGGAGCTATTGTTGAAACAAGGACATCTGATGGATCCTTTCAGGAGGCCATTATCAGCAAGTTGACAGATGCTAGTTGGTATACTGTGGGTAAGTAGTTAATTTAATACATAGGACCTAACTTGGAGTTCCATATACCTTTATTTTATAAGTATATAGTGAATCATGTTGGCAGAGAAATATGTGTTCTGTCAGTTTACTGGATATAGTTGGCTAAAATTTTAATGACATCTGCTGCTAACAAAAATAATAATTACCTCTTTGATCACTTGTGGCTATTTCATCCAAGAATGTATTTCTTTTTTAGGCTACCTAGATTATTTATTTTCAAGAACATCAAATTATATGGTTATTTTCTTCCATTAGAAAGTCGATACAAGTTAGTATTGTAAGTAATCAGACTGTTTTACTTTTCCTGTAATTACGATTAAGATTGTACAGTTGCAATCTTTTATTATATTGCTACCTGTTTTGCATAAGGTAATATAGATGCTACCACAGAATTTAAAGAGTAAAGAAATTCTGGCCAGAGTAGATTCAAATCTAGATGATCATAGCTTAAGTTTTGATTTTTGGTCTCGTCAAGTCTCCATAACACCTTTCAGGAAAGATATATTTGCTACTAATGTGAATGCATACTTAACATTCCCTACATAAGCTTACACTGGCTTTAAAAAAACTTTATTTTAGTGAGCAGCAACAAGTGACTTAATACATGTAAGCTAAAACCTAAATGCAGTATATAGTTGCTGTCATTATATTGAGAATAGCAATGATTAACATTTCCACATCTCAGTACATTCAACACAGTCCTGTGGATAACATCCAGCCTTTTGTTTTAATCTGAACATCTATAACATTTTTTGGTCTTTACATTTATGTCTGGTATAAGTGGTGTAATTATAGTGTGGTTTCCTTCATGAAGGAAAAGAAATAATCCTATAGGTTTACTTTTTTTGATCCTGTAGGTTTACTTTTTTTACGTGATTTGTTACTTTGGGTAAAAATCATTCATTTTCAGGCAAATTACTGAAGCTGTGAAGAACATGCTTTGGTTAAAAATTCTACTTCCTGTGTCTTACTCTGTGGCTTCTATTAGTAGTACCAATTTCTTGTATGTAACTACTGTTTTCTAACTATTTTTATTCTTCTTGGGCCTCCTAGAAATTGGTGTTGGTTCACATCGGTGCTGTTATTCTGAACTACGTATTTTTAGGAAGCTTGGTTGTGGCTGTTGGTAGTTGCTAGAGATTTAAAAACTAAGTTTAATGTTAACTGTTAGAGATCAAGTAAATACAATTTTACTATATTAAACTAGTGGTAAAAATTATAGGCATTCATATATGCAAAATTGTGGAAGATTATATAATGCATGTTCAAATACTTGTATTGCTTTCTATTTGGTATTTGATATCAAGGTTGCATTGATAGTACTTGTGCAGTTTTATTGATACAATGCTTATGCATCTGCAGAGGTGATAACTTTTCAGGTTTTTGCATTTGGGGCTTCTGCACTCCAGAATAGCAGATCTTTATCCTCTATATGAATGGCGTTTTAGCATTCTAAAAGCTAGTTGCTACTGAGCATTCTCTATGGTGATTTTCTATGATAGGTAATTACAGAAGAAATTGTATAATTCTTGTTCTGAAAGATCTTAGAATCTTAATTGCATGTAATTCGTGTATCAGGCATTAGTGTACATAAGAATCATTGGTGCTTGTTTTAAAAAATGAGGATTTGAGGATTTCTAATCTCTTCAATTTAATAGGTCTGGGGATGGCAACCCAAGAATCTTTCTTTTTATAATTACATTGGGTGAATTTAATGCAGGTAGTACACATTTAGTAAAATAGTCACTACTTGGAGAAACAGAGACTTATTCAGGAGAAATGTTCAAAATATTTAAGTTTTTTGCATCTGTGTAATGATAGCAAGTGACCTAAAAAATTTAAGATGCTAAAAAGCACTGTTCACTTTAAGTATGTTCAATATAGTGTTCTGCTATAATGAATATTTAGGTATTGAATGATGTAGCCCATATAAAGAATGAATTAAGTATAATGAGGTTAAAAGATGTCAAATAAAATGTGTCCTCTCTCACAGGTCCCGTGCCTTCTATATTTTTCTTTAATTGAGTGATTACTATCTGTTGAGTTTAATTCCTTTTTTCTGAAATTTTTCTTGATTTCTAATTTCTATTGAAGTATTATATAGGTGGATCAGAAAGTTCTAGAAAGTATTAATGATCTCCATATCAATTTTTTATTTTAAGAGACCTCAAAATTTGACTATTAAAAATGAAAGAAGAGGATACCATCCTACTGGCTTGGCTCTAAAAAGGGCTATATGATCATTGGTGATCAAAAGTTATCTAATGAGTTTGATAATATATAATATGTGTTTTTCCTATGATAGCTAAATAACCAATTTTGAAAGAGATTATAGGTCTAATATAACCTAATTTTTAAAAATCTAATAATACCTTTTCCTCTAATGTTGAATAATAAATAGCTCCAGTTTATGGATCTTTTTCGTTTTTTTTGAGCCTTGGAAATAGTTCCTCTTTGTATCATAAAACAGTGCTTCCTAGCATAGTTCATTCATTTCTCAGTTCTTATCTTTGCAAGAATGGAAAGGAGCCTGTGATACATGAAAGTGTATAGTTATCCTTCTGGTCATTCAAAAAGTATCAAAATTAGGATTGGAATTTGTATCTTCACTTGAATGTTGCCATTAACTCCTGGTAGATACAGCTGTCAATAACATGTTCTAAAACTACTCATCTTTCCCTTTTTTGGAATATAAAAATAGCACATTGATGGGCAGCCCGAGTGGCTCAGTGGTTTCGCACTGCCTTCAGCCCAGGGCATGATCCTGGGGTCACAGGATCGAGTCCCACGTCGGGCACCCTGCATGAAGCCTGCTTTTCCCTTTGCCTGTGTCCCTGCCTCCCTCTGTCTCTCTGTCTCTCTGTGTCTCTCATGAATAAATAAATTTAAAAAGTCTTAAAAACCACATTGTACTTGAAAAATGGGAAAATGTAAAGGACAGAATTATTATTAATTTTAGTAATTTACGTATAAAATGCATATGCACATATATAATCTATTAAATTTTACACTACAATCTATTTGATTATGGGGTGCCTGGGTTACTCAGTTGGTTAAGCATCTGACTCTTGGTTTCCACTCAGGTCATGATCTCAGAGTCATGAAATTGAGTTCTGTGTCGGGCTCTGTACTCAGCATGGAGTCTGCCTGAGATTCTCTCCCTCTTTGCACACACACACACTATCTAAAAAAAATTATGTATACACTATCTAAAAAAATTAAATAAAATCTTAAAAAAATAAAATCTATTTGATTATGTTTTTTTGTGACAAATGCTTTTTAAGACTCAGGATTTTTTCATGCCTTATAGTTATGTTTTGTATGTCAGTTGGTTCAGATCTCATGGAAGTTCTAGAGTAGAAGAGGTTTGGATTAAACTGGTGAAAGGACTGACTTATGTAGAAAGTGCTGCAGGCTTATAAGGCTTTTTAATTTAGAACCTCTTATAAGGCTTTTTAATTTAGAACCTCTTATGACAAGACTTTTAAAAACCAATTCGACCACAAATGTTTTCAAAACCAGGTGGTTATTCCACTGACTAGAAAATAATTAAGAAAAAAGTACTAAGCAAACAGAAATCTATCCGTTCCTGTAATACACTTTAACTTATTTAAATGGCCTTCCATAAGAATTAGCATTCTTATGATATTTTGTCAATATCATTATACATTTGAGTGCTAATTTCTGGAGTTTTTGACTTTGGTTGCAGAGGGACTTCTGTATCACAGATGATTTTATGTAACAGAACCATTGGTTATACCTAAGATATGTAATTTTAAAATATTCTATTATGTGAAGTATGAACATAAAATTATATATATGTATATATATGAGTATTATAATTGCTTTACACAGGTATAATATTTTTTTGTAAAGTCAAAATTCTTGACTTTCTCTCCTATGTTCATTTTTTTTTTTTTTTTTTTTAAGATTTCATTTACTTATTTGACAGAGCACAAGGAGGAGGAATAGCAGAGGGAGAAGGAGCAATAGGCTCTCTGCTGAGCAGAGAGCCCGATGCAGGGCTCAATCCCAGGACCGTGACCTGAGCTGAAGGCAGATGCTTAACTGACTGAGCCAGCTAGGTGCCCCTCTTGTGCTCATTTTATGCCTCTGCTTCATACCTCTTTATTATGCATTTTGATCTCCCTAACGAAACTGCAGCCTTCTGATTCTCCATTTATTTATAAAAGAAGCACAGTGATTCCTCCCTTGCAGAGGCTGTTGTGAGGATTAGGACATGATAGAAGCTTAATAAGTGATAACTTTATCTCTCCAAAGATATAATTAGCTAATTTACTGTTATCTTACTATCCTCCAGCATCTAACAGTGCTACAATCACAGGTAGAGCTTTTGTATTTAGTAGTTAGATCCCTGTTTCTTTTGTTTCTTTTAATTCTAACAGTTTAGAGTTAGGCTTTGTGTGTTTATTTGCATAGGCATTGTTTTGTCTAGTATGATCAACATTAGCTTTATCATTCTCCTCAAATTAAGTTTTAGTATCTATATGTAACATATAATAATAGAGATACCACTTTTTAAAAAAAGATTGTATGTATTTATTTGAGAGATAGCGAGAGAGAAAGTGAGAGCACAGCAATGGGGAGGAGCAGAGGGAGAGGCTGAGCAGGGACACCGCCCTCCCCATCTCCAGGTAATCTCAGGATCCCAAGATCATGACCTGAACTGAAGGCAGATGCCTAACCTAGAGCCACCCAGGCACCCCTAGCGATATCACTTTTGTACTCTTCTGCAACAATAGTCTATTCAGATGCCAGTTTTGGCGAGTATAAAACATTTCATAGAATTACTAAATTCTTTTTAATATTTTATTTATTTATTCATGATAGACACACACAGAGATAGAGGCAGAGACACAGGTAGAGGGAGAAGCAGGCCCCACGCAGGGAGCCTGATGTGGGACTTGATCCTGGGACTTGATCCTGGGGCTCGATCCTGGGACTCCAGGATCACACCCTGGGCCAAAGGCAGGTGCCAAACTGCGAAGCCACCCAGGGATCCCCGAATCACTAAATTCTTATAGTCTGGGTTTTTCACTCTTGGCATGCTGTAGTATACATCTTGAACTAAAAAGAACTAAATTTACTATATACACCAGTTACTTATTTCACTCATCAAATTGCCAGAGTCACTCTTCAATGCCTGCAGTTTTGCTGTTCTTAATATGATACTTCTAATATTAAAGTTTGAGAGGATGCTTCATATCGGTGGAACTTCCTCATGATTTTGATAATCAGGGATGTCATGACTGTTGTTGGGTTTTCTGTCTTTCAGAAAATTTTGAATGGTTATATAGCTTTTCAAACTTGTTTGAAGTTAAAACGAAACAAAAAAAAAACCAAACTTGTTTGAAATACTTAAATACATACCTTTTTATAGTTTTAGGTGTTAAAAAATAAATTTAATAATTTAAAATTACTAAATTTAAAAATTTTAATTGTTTCTCTTTGTTCACTTAACGTTGTAAGTGTTCCTATGAAAAACTGTAAAATTGTTGTTGGTACCACAGTTCCCTTTGAGAAGTTGTTTTTGGTTCTTACATTACTTCTATCCATGATAAAGTATGTTGAAGTGAAATGCATTTTTCCCTTAAAAAATCTGATTTATTTCAAAGTGATTATTTAAAAAAAAAAAGCTAAAGATACTGTTAATTTTTCATCAGAACATTTGATTTGGGGCTGCCATTGATTAATGATGAAACATTGTGGAAAACATTTTGTTGCATAAATTCGATATTATCGATTAGTCTTATAGTCTCATTTTCTTTCCTCATGCCTCCACTTAACTGCATGAGTGTGTATATCCATTGTTAACATCTTTTTCATATTGTAGGCATTAAGGAAAATTGGAACTTCTAAGGTTCTATTATTTAATATACTTACAGATATTAATACATGAATTATTTTAAGTTTGGTACAATAATTTTGTGATCTTGAAATTTTAAAAGAACAGTGGTTTATTTATTAGACCTGAGGACACCTTATGAATCGTAATTTGATTACAAATGTTTAGAGCGTTGTTAATCACGTGTAGATTAGTAATGTAATTGTTGGAGGATGTTGTGTTTTATCCTGTCATTGTGTCTGCAGGTGGTCATTAATTTCTGCATCGTTGACAGTGTATAACACAGCTCCTCTTGTGGCAACATTATGGTTCTCTGAATATGTGCTTCAGGAACTTTTCATTTTCTCTGCATTGGCTCCTGCATGTAAGAGAATTTAAACTAGATGTCTTTAGTCTAAGACAAGAACTGACTGAGGTAGATTAATACTGAAGAAGTGGAGTGCTCTTACACATAAGTTCTTAGCATGAGAAAAATAGGTATATGATTAAATATTATTAAAGCAAAGTGATGTAGAATTTCCCTTTAACACTAACTCTGTTACAATGAAAAAACAGCTAGAATTATGAATATTAGGATTAAATCTTAATTATTTTTGTGTGCATATGCTTTCCTGTGTAAATGTTATTTTCATAAGATACACAAACATTTATTGATTTTTGCATTATAAGTACCTGAGGTAAGGATTCCATCTTTTTATGTTTTATTTCTTCATAATGCTGGGCAATCAGGTGTCTTTTGAGAGCATTTTCTTTTTAATAAACTTTGTAAATGTTAGATGTTAAAATAAGAGTACATTTCTGAAAAGTTAAACCTATAAAAATAAATAGCTAGTTATATGGAGAATAAAAGTGATAAAATGTTAAATCCTTGCCCCCATTTCCCTGAAATATGTAAAAAAAGTTACCATGTAGTATGATATTTTTTAAATGTAGGAAAAATAAAAGCTTTTGAGGAAGCTTCTGTGCATTTATAACTGATTTTTGAATTAAAAACCATTTCATCTTTCTGATATTTCCTTGTTTCAACCTTTATTTCTACACTTCTTATATCCTCCTCTAGGAAAAGAAAAAAGTTTAGGGGCACCTGGGTGGCTTAGTGGTTGAGCATCTGCCTTCAGCTTAGGTCATAGTCCCGGGGTCCTGGGATTGAGTCCCGTATCGGGCTCCTTGCAGGGAGCCTGCTTCTCCCTCTGCCCATATCTCTGCCTCTCTCTCTCTCTCTGTGGCTCTCATGAATGAATAAATAAAATCTTAAAAAAAAAAAAAGAAAGAGTTTAATCTTATGACTTTAGAATTTGGCAGCCAGTATTTCTACTATAGAAAATTATCATTTAAATAAGTGGAAGAGTCCAGTAATCCAAGAAGCGTGACCTGAAGGCAAATAGTTTCTGGAAGTTAGAGATACTTCATTGATAACTGCTGGGAACAAACTCATAATACTTTTTTTAAAACCAGATTTTTGCTCATTCTTGTAGGATTAAAGATAATTTAATAATCTGTGTTCTGACCAGATTGCTGATGGTTTCAAGAAGGTGGTTCTGTAGTGATAGAAATTGAACAAGTGAATGGATACACAATAAGCATTTGAGGGCAGTCATTTAACCTGCATCTGTTTGGCAGCTACAGAATGAAAAATGTAGTATGTTCATTTTAAAAAGTTTTGCAAAATAACAAATAATGTTCTTACAAATAAATATTAAGCCCTAAATAAATAGCAATAATAGCATCCTCTGCAGTGGAGTTTTTACTTACTGTGCATAAATTCTCTGGTATGTCTTGCTTATTGTAGTGTTTGATGATGGTGATGAGAGAACACTGAGACGCACTTCACTTTGCCTAAAAGGAGAGAGACATTTTGCTGAGAGTGAGGTAGGGTGACTTGGATGGGCTTTCTGGGTTGAATAACTTCCAGTGTTGGGGCACCTGGGTGGCTCAGTCGTTGAACATCTGCCTTTGGCTCAGGGTCCTGGGATCAAGTACCACATTGGGCTCCCTGCAGGGAGCCTGCTTCTCCCTTTGCCTATGTCTCTGCCTCTCTGTGTTTTTCATGAATAAATAAATAAAATCTTAAAAGAGTTTAAAGAAAAACTTCTAAGGTCAATGTCAAGGTAAAATGTGATTTAATTTGTCTGTTGTTCCTTATCTAGACACTTGACCAGCTTCCCTTAACAAATCCAGAGCATTTTGGAACTCCAGTAATTGCAAAGAAGACAAACAGAGGAAGGAGGTCCTCTCTTCCTGTGTGAGTGTTTTCATATACAGTAATGTTACAATTATTATAACATTGAACAAACAATTTTTCTAGGATGGCTAAAATTAATTGTTCAGGTATCTTTTCCATAGTATCATGTATCCTTATGTTAGGCATTTTACCTTGAGCAGATCTTGTTTTTAATTATTCCCATAACTTTGTCCAAGAATTATTCACAACTCCTGTTTCAAAAAGGCTGTTTTTGTCTTGAGTTACTTTGCCAAATTCCTTAATTGATACAATGTTTTTTTTTCTATTTTAAGTGAGTATATATATATTTTTTAACCTTTTTATTTCAAGAACATTTCAAACTTAAAAACTATACAATAAACTTTTGGGGCACCTGGGTGGCTCAGTCAGTTGAGTGTCTGATTCTTGGTTTTAGTTGAGGTCATGGTCTCAGGGTTGAGATTGAGCCACATGTTGGGCTCTGTTCTCACTCTCTCCCTTTCACTTGGTCTAAAGGTAAATAAATCCTTTAAAAAAGTAAACTTTCATATACTCATCATCTGAATTCACTAATTGTTTAAATTTTTTGGCACAATTGCTTAAATTTTTTGGCACAATTGCTTTATCATTCATTCTGTAGGTACATATTATAGTTATTTTTTATTTAGTGGTAATTTTAATTGGCCAGACTATATGGGAGGATATTGCAAGCGTCAGACCTACCTTTAAACACTTTAAGAATAAGGAAATTCTCTTATGTAATCAGTATATTTTCAAATTCAGAAAATTTAACATTAATGGAATGCTATTATGTAATAATATATAATCCATATTTCAAATTTTGCTACTTGGTCTAATAGTAGCCTTGATAAGTATCCCCTGAATCCAGGATCCAATCCAAGACCATGCATTACATTTAGTTTATATGGTTCTTAAACCTTTAATCTGGAAAAGTTCTTTAGCCTTTTTTTTTTTTTTTTTTTTTTTGGTCTTTTCATGACCTTAACATTTTTGAAGAGTACAGGCCAGTTTAGTAGACTTTTCCATACTATATATATAGGTTTGTCTGCTTATTTTATTGTCTAGGTAACTTAAGTTAAACCCTCACATGTTTCTTAATGAGACTTTTCATAACCTGTTAGGAAATGAGAGTTACATTACCTGGCATCTGGCATATGTAAAACGTAGAAGAACAGTCTCTTTAAAAAAGAAAAAAACATATCTGGCACAGAAGGTACTTCATGGTAACATAATTAGGCTTTTCAGTCCCAGTTGCTGGTTGACATAAGAACTGAGTCCAAATACTCATTCATTTAGTGACAAGGACTCAGAGTTACCATGGACTACTTTGGGACTAGAGAAGTTATCGATCTCTTCAATTTCAATAAGAATGGTTCTTGG
Organism: Vulpes lagopus; assembly: GCF_018345385.1. Taxonomy (NCBI): domain Eukaryota; kingdom Metazoa; phylum Chordata; class Mammalia; order Carnivora; family Canidae; genus Vulpes; species Vulpes lagopus. The sequence continues at coordinate 39,818,512 of NC_054829.1, read as the reverse complement.
GCAGCCCCAGTGGCGCAGCGGTTTAGTGCTGCCTGCAGCCCAGGGCGTGATCCTGGAGACCTGGGATCGAGTCCCACATCAGGCTCCTGCATGGAGCCTGCTTCTCCCTCCTCCTGTGTCTCTGCCTCTCTCTCTCTCTATGTCTATCATAAATGAATAAATCTTTAAAAAAAAACAAAACATTTTCAATAAGAATGAAGACACTACTAGTCTGAAGTAATCTTCATTAGAAATTGAATTGTACATGTTAAATTCACACCACTCTGACTCTCTCAACAATGGCTTATATGAAGATCCTGATAGAGTTATTCTGACTTTTAGTAATGAAGATGAAAAGGAAGAAGAAAGTAGTGAGGAGGAAGATGAAGATAAGCGACGTCTCAATGATGAGTTATTAGGAAAAGTTGTAAGTGTGGCATCTACATCTGAGAAGACTGATTGGTATCCTGCTTTGGTAAGTAGGAATTCTTTGCTGAATTTATCAACCATTTAAAATACTTGTTTAAGGGGGTACCTGGCTGACTCAGTTGGTTTAGCATGCATCTCTTGATCTCCGGGTTGTGAGTGCAAGCCCCATGTTGGGCATGAAGTTTAGTTTAAATTAAAATAAATAAATAAATAAAATATTTGTTTAATGTGGATTTTTCAAAAGCATTTAAAATATTTTGAAAGTATTATACAAATTTAATTTAGATTTTATTGCAAAATTGAGCAACTGTACTTAGGTCCCACATACTTCACTGTCTTCTCTTATTATTTTGTATAACCAGTTATTTATTGGGATCTTTCTTTCTTCTTTTTTTTTTTTTAATTAGGATCTTTCAGCTCTTCCTTCAAAATATGTCCAGTGGTCTCTTTTTACTCTATTTGTATTATTATTTTACACTTGATTTATGGTAATTACCTCTAAGTTCTCAATTTAATTCCTGAACTTTTTGCTAAATTCAGACTATTTTTCTAGAAGCAACTTTTATAGAGAAATCAATTTTAAAATACTGATTTAATCATGATAGTCACATTCTCGAGAAAACCCCACCAAACTTTCACTGACTGCCTAATGGATCAATTCTGTACTTTTTAGATGAATATTTGAGGCCATCCTAGCCCTTTGTTTCCCATTTTCAGTGTATGCTCTGTATTCAGGTTCTTAACTGCTCCCTATGTAAAATACTTCATTTTTCTAAACCTTTATACCCTTGTTTTATTGTTTTATTTATTTATTTATTTATTTATTTATATTTTAAAGATTTTATTTATTTATTCATGAGAAACACAGAGAGAGAGAGAGGCAGAGACACAGGCAGAGGGAGAAGCAGGCTCCATGCAGGGAGCCCAACGTGGGACTCGATCCTGGATTGAGTGTGATCCAGGATCACACCCTGGTCTGATGGTGGCACTAAACCACTGAGCCTCCCAGGCTGCCCTATACTCTTGCTTTAAATTAGTGTTTACTAAGCATATGCAGTGAATTCAGTTGTAAGTTCCTTAGAAGAAAGAGAAAGATGAATCTTGTAACACATTACTCTCAAGAATCTTGTTTACATGCAAGAGATTACATAGCAATTAAAAATTATATAGTCCTTTTTATTTTTTAAGTAGTCCTTTTTATTTTTATTTTTTTTTTTAATTTTTATTTATGATAGTCACACAGAGAGAGAGAGAGGCAGAGACACAGGCAGAGGGAGAAGCAGGCTCCATGCACCGGGAGCCCGACGTGGGATTCGATCCTGAGTCTCCAGGATCGCGCCCCGGGCCAAAGGCAGGCGCTAAACCTCTGCGCCACCCAGGGATCCCAGCCCTTTTTATTTTTTAAGTAGGCTCCATGCTCATCATGAGGCCCAGTACAGGGCTTGAGCTCATGATCCTAAGATCAAGACCTGAGCGGATATCAAGAGTTGAATGCTGAACCAACTGAGCTGCCCAGGGTGCCCCTGTATCATTTTTTAAAACTTGGTACAGACACTAGAGTAGGACAGGAAGTATTGGGGAAAGGAATGATACACCTAAACTTTGGAAATGGCAAGTCTTGATGGTTGGTAGGGAAATCTAATCTTTGCTTACTCGGGGAAGGAATGAAAAAAAAGGCAGGAAAATTATTTCATGAAAGGAATCCATAATACTTGGTTATACCTGTCTCCATTTTCTCCTTTTCCTTTCCTCTTAAATGTCCTACAGTTCAGCTCAAGTCATACCCTCTCTGCAGTCTCCCCTAGCCCCTCTAACATAACTATGTCCCTTCTCTGAATTTTATTTTCTGAATTTTCAATTTTGATATTACATATATCTCCAATAACAACATTGGCACAAGATATGTCCCAAATTAGATCCTTTAAAGAACCGAAGGCATTTTTTTAAAGATTTTTCTGTGCACATAAATATGTTATTCAAATGCTATGTATAGGGATCCCTGGGTGGCTCAGCAGTTGAGTGGCTGTCTTTGGCTCGGGGCATGATCTTGGGTCCTGGGATCGAGTCCGCATCCGGCTCCCTGCATGGAGCCTGCTTCTCCCTCTGCCTGTGTCTCTGCCTCTCTCGATGTGTCTTTTATGAGTAAATAAATAAAATCTTTTTAAAAAAAATGCTACATATAATAGATTACGTGAGAAAAGTCTGAAAATCCTTAATTCCTTCATTTACTCAACAGACTTCTTATTTGCCAGGTGATATAGAAAAGATAAGACACCAATCTCATGTTTGATAATTTTGTAATTTAGTGCAGAGAATAATTCAAGTAACTATATAAGATGTAATATATGTTCAACATTAGGATTCCTTGTCCTGAGAGATGACATGTATAAAAAGAAAATCCGAAAAGCATTCATGAAGCTGGTGCTTTATAACTGAGCCTTGATGGATTTTAAGTTAGTTAAGTAGAGCTGCTTTAGAGGACTTTCTTAGAGGGAACAAGATAAGAAAGAGCAGAAAAGCAAGGGGTTTGTTCGTGGAACTATTTGCTCTGGGAATCCATTTTGGCTAAATATTAGATATGAATAAGGGAATCATAGGAAATAAGACTGGGAAGATAATTGGGATCTAGGGCAGAAGGGTACTTAAAAGTTCAGTTAAGGAATGTGGCTATAATTCTGCATAGAATTTTCCAGTAACACTATTTGAGATGCATATTTAGGAATGTTAATGAGGTACAATAGTATGTTGAGTAGATTGTTGGAAAGACTAGGAATGGCAGGAATCAATTTGGAGGCCAATTTAGTGGTTCACAGGTGAGGTAATTAGTCCTGGACTGAGCCTGTTCTTCCTTTAAGACTTAACCTTAAGCCTTTGCTACCGTACCTTTTCCATCCTTGGGTTGGTTTAAGTCTTCTTCCTAGGTGTTTTCATATCTCTATACTTATCCTCCATAGTGTTCTTTTTGTGTTTATCTCTCCATTATTCTGTTAGCTCCTTAAGGACAGACACAACTCTATTATTAGTATAGTGGTGACCAGCACCTAACAAACAGATAATCATTTAATGCCATCTGATGTTAAGACAGCTGGTATGACTGCCAAGAATTTTTATTTTATTTTACTTTTATTTCTTAAAGATTTTATTTATCCATTCATGAGAAACACAGAGGGAGAGGGGCAGAGACAGAGACACAAGCAGAGGGAGAAGCAGGCTCAGTGTAGGACTTGATCCCAGGACCCCGGGATCATGCCCCGAGCCAAAGGCAGACGCTCAACTGCTGAGCTACCCAGGCGTCCTGACTGCCAAGAATTTTTAATTATCTGGATAAATACTGTTTAATATGAGAGCCATGATCCTAAGTGACTGTTTACATTTAAATGTAACAATTAAAATTAAATAGAATCAAGAATTCAGTTCTCTCAGTTGTACTAGCCACATTTCACATGCATAACAGTGCAGATATAGAACATCTCTATCATTGCATAAAGTTCTGTGGATGGTGCTAGGTTGTAGCAGAGGGGCTGGTGTTAGGGGTGATTGTGAGCAGGTAAATTTTAGCAGTGTATTAGTGGTCTTTAATATTAAGTGCTATAGAGAATGTCTAGAGATTAGCTATTTACTAATGTGAAGGCATTTGTTTTTAAAAGTTAAGAAATTAAAAAGTTCTTTACTCAGATTTTCTTTGATTTGTTTTCATTACTAAAAATTTTAATACTTTGGTAAGAAAGGGAACTTAGGTGTTTATTTTAGAATTTAGGTGTTTCTTTTGAACAAATAGCAGATTTCAAAATAGATCTTTTTTTTTTTTTAAAGATTTTATTTATTCATGAGAGACACAGAGAGAGGGGCAGAGACATAGGCAGAGAGAAAAGCAGGTTTCCTGCAGGGAGCCTGATGCGGGACTCAATCCCAGGACCCTGGGATCATGACCTGATCCGAAGGCAGGCAGTCAACCACTGAGCCACCCAGGTGCCCCTCAAAATAGATCTTGATTGAAGTGTATTTTTAAAAAATTATAATATGCTGGAGTGCCTGGGTAGCTCAGTCAGTTAAATGTCCAGCTCTTGATTTCAGCTCAGGTCCTGGTCTCAGGGTCATGAGATTGAGCTCTGAGTTGGGCACGGCGCTCTGTGTGGATTCTGCCTGAGATTCTCTCCCTCTCCCTGTGCTTCCCCCGTCCTCACATTCTCTCTCTTTCTCTCTCTCTTTCTTTCTCTCTCTCTCAATAAATAAAATGTTTTTAAAAAACTATAACATGCTGAATTTTCATCACAGATCTTATGTTTTACTTTTGGACAATAAATGAATTATGTAGGTTAGAATAAATCCTAATTTTTAAAGTGGTGGTCACGGTGTAATTTATATTGTATTAACTATTCATTGTACAATCTAATGACTGAATAAATTAAATATCTAGAAAACCAGTATGCTAAAATAAAAATTACAAGGCAGCCTTCTTTTTTAAGTAATTCATTGATAGTGGAAATTACTGACAATGAAACTATTTCTTACAAAATATAATCCATTTGAGAAGTGAGGGGGAATCCAGAATTACTCTTTTCAAAAAATTATGTATTTTTTGAGCAAGGGAAATTAGGAACCAATCTGTTCTTATTTTATATTTCAGGTAATATCACCCAGCTGTAATGATGACATCACAGTGAAAAAAGACCAGTGTTTAGTTCGATCATTTCTCGATTCTAAATTGTGAGTCACTTAATAGTGTTACATTGGGAAAAAGAAAATGAACCCCTAAGCGATAGACTCTTCCACAGTCCAAGCTTTATTTTTAAAAGTCTGATCATTTCATGGACTGAGAAATCATTACATAATATGCTTTACTTTTGTAATGTAAGTTATTTCCTGAAAATTTTTATGTAAAAACTAAATAATAATATGTGAAAATAACATTTAAAAGTTTTATAAAGCATGGTATTGGTTGTTTCTTCAATTATAAATATTTGGTATTTTTATTTGTGTACTATTGCATAATTTGAACTATGAAATTTTCATAGAATTTTCTTAGAATATTACTAAAATAATTATTTTGACAGTTTTTCTGATTAAGTCACATTTTTAGAAACGTTCTTTAATCTCAGCTTTGCTTTGTTTCCCAAAAAGGATGTTAACAAAAAAATTATGTGCGTGTGTGTGTGTGTATGAACGTAATTCTCTGTAGAAAATTTAATATATCTTACAGTGATAAAAATATTTTAATATCACCTATTTTTATTTTTTACTAAACTGAATAGTAAATTTAAGAAACAGATTGAAATGGACATTGTATATTCATTCCATAAGGAAAATATCATGCTGATATAATCTACCCCATACTGTTTGTGAGAAGGTTGCATAAATTAAAATATTAAAAATGTGAGGCCTTTTGATTAGTGTATTTTGAATAGATGAAATCTTAAGAATTAAGATACTCACTTTGCCTACATTACCTCTTGCCCTTCATTAATGATTAGGATATACATGGTCTTTTAAAAACATTTTATGTGCCAAAATTATTTTGATTTTGAAGTTTATGTTTTTCTATTTGTTAATCATTTCAGTGACAATGTTTATTTAATAATGGTTTCCCTCTCCTTTATTTTTCTCTATAATTAGTTATTCTATAGCAAGAAAGGATATCAAGGAAGTAGATATTCTCAATCTACCTGAATCTGAGCTCTCTGCTAAACCAGGTAAAATAGGACTGAATCAATCCATTCATTATTTCATGATGTGGGTGTAAATGGCAAATAGTGATTGAACCAAGACTGAATATTCTTTGGTGCCATTTTAATTGCTTAGAGTTAATATCTATTCTGATTTGATGGCTGTTTTTTAATGGCTAGGTAAAATATTTTATAATATTTAAGTTTTCATGTTTTACTATTAATATTTGTAAGAGTATGTTTTAGAGTAATAAACATTAATATAACATGAATGAGATATGTTGATGTCTACTGTATCATTTTATAAGGGACAGCTGAATTTGAGTCCAGATCTTCTGACTCTGAATGTTATACTATTATTCTATGTTGCTAATTCCATAACTGTTCATTCTTAGGGCTGCAGAAAGCAAGCATCTTCTTAAAAACTAGAATTGTTCCTGATAATTGGAAAATGGATATAAGTGAAATTCTTGAATCATCCAGTAGTGATGATGAAGATGGTCCAGCTGAAGAAAATGATGAAGAGAAGGAAAAGGAGGCCAAAAAGGAAGAGGAAGAGGTGGTAGGTGAAATTTTACATTTGTAACATAAAGACATTTAATACTCTAAAATAAAAATTAGTGCCTTTGTATATTTTCCCTCATTTAGATGTCCTTTATTATTTGTTTGTTTTTTTTCTAGCTCAAATTGATTGGGGGATGGTGGACTCTTTGAATTCTAACTTAGTGGGTAAACCAGAACTAATTTTTTTAGCAGATAAAAGGTTGCAAAGAGGGGCGCGTAGGTGGCTCAATCCGTTAAGCATCTGCCTTCAGCTCAGGTCATGATCCCTGGGGTCCTGGGATCGAGTACCTTCTCCTCCCTCTCCCTCTGCCACTCCCTCTGCTTGTGTTCTCTTTCTCTTCCTCTCTCTGTCAAATAAATTTTAAAAATTAAAAAAATGTACAAAGAACTTTTCAGGTTAATCAAGTACAAACTTTCCAAATAACATTGGAGAAAAGAAATGTAACTTTTAGGTATATTACATGTGTTAACTCATCTAAAGTGTTGCCATGTGGAATAACTGATATTATCCTACTTTAAAGGTGAGGAAAGTGAAAGTCACAAAGGTTAAGTAACTTTGCTAAGGTTTTATAACTCAAATGTGGAGTACAGGGATTTGAACCCCGATCTGGTCTTTCTGAACTTGGAAACTTCACTTCTTTCAGATATTGCACAGTATCTCAAGGAGAGTGGGGATTAAAAAATCCTATCCAAACTGAAGGAATATTTCACTTGGTAGTTTGATAAGTCATAGAAGAGATTGTTTTTATAAGTGCTAATGATTTTTTGGTGATATTATGTCATTTAGGATATAAACCTATAATTGTAGGAAATTATTCAGACTACCACATAATAGCATATATGAATATTGTTGTCTGTTTATTCAGCAGTGTTTTGTCAAGTGGGCAAACTGTCCAGTATATTTTTGGTTGTTATGAGGTAAAGAGACCTAGGGGCAGACAAAGAGAATGAATTTACCAAAAAGAAGACCTTATTTGAGCATGAAAAATATTTGCTTGGAAAACGTGGAATGCTTGTTTCTGTTTTATACAAATACGAATTTATGAAATGAGTATACTTGTATGTGTTGAAGAGCATACGATATTTCTTTCCTTTTACTTCCCCTGCAGTATTTGGTTTTTGCACTCTGAAATCAGAATGGCGGTTCATACTTACAGGCTGCCTACAGAGTTGCCATAGTAACGTGCTGTTGGTTTTAAGTGAGCATGCTCGGAAAGACAGGAAGGTTTAGCAGAGGCTTGGCAGGTTGCCAATGGAGGTTTGCCAGATGCTTTGAAATGGGCTGTCTTTCTTTTCCTTTCATGTAATGTCTGATTTTTATGTGGAAGAGAATGTAAGTAGTGCTGTATAACCCTGCGGATGCTATGCCCTAAGAGGGAAAGCAAATATTTGCAAGTCAGACTGAAAAATGTTCAGACACTGTACTGATTAAGTAGAAGGGGAATCTAACCATTTTGCATTTGAAAGAAAATGCAGCATATAGGTAAGATTTTTTTTCTAAAATATATTTAGTTACCATTTTGATTGCCAAAAACGGGGTTAAATAAGAATTTTAGGTGTTGGTGATGTGGCTAATAATGATAGAACTCATAAGCAAGCGTAATTGTTTCTTGTAAAAGAGACAGTAGGAGTCTATTTTTAGAATATCAGAGGATGAAGGCTATTTTTCTGAAACAAGGTAGATTTTGAAATGAAAATGATGATGAGACAGTTTGGCAAAATTCAGGATTTAGAGTCTAAATATTAAATGTGATTTTTGTATTTTATATGTATTTATTTATAGATTATATGTTTTCAGGGTAAATAGGCCACATTTTCAGGGTGTGAACTGTTGCAGACTGGTTTTGCTTTTTTTTTTTTTAGAGAATTAGCATTAGTTAGGATCTGATACTGCCAAATATTGAAAAAAGATTATTTTTGCTAATAGTTTTAATTGGTGTCCCTTTTAGAATGCATTTTCTTTACTCCCCACCCCCCAAAAAGCAAACCCTGAAATTTTAAACAAAGAGAGTAAAAAGAGCTTTGTAGTAAGGTTGGAAAAGATGGATATAAAATAGTAAATAGTAAATAGTGTTCTTATTATAGCCATTAATTTCATAAAAATCATAGCATTTTATTCAAGCTGTTAGTAAATGTTAGTAAAAAGGAATGAAGAACAGAGGCAAGCTCTGTTACCTATTGTTTGCAGGTAATAAGTAAAGAAATTAAAAAATGTAAGGATCTTTGTAAGGGATAGTATCATCTTAAAATGTGTTACTTAAATTATGAACCTGTTAAATATAAGTTGAAAAAGAATGCTTTTTATCTACTGAAAAATAAAAGCAGAATTAACAACATTTAGTCACTGAGTTGTCTGTTAATTTAAATTATTTTCCAGATGATCAGTTTCATAGCATATTCTTTATTGAATTACTTGACAGAAACTAATTCCTCTTTTTTTCTGGCCATAGAGGTAGATTTCTTGAGTGAGATTCTGGTTGCTTTAGAAAAAAAAAAAATTCAGCTGCATCTCTTGCTCTTGAATTTAAGACTTAGTTGCTGAATCATTCTAATTTATCTTGAACAGTAATTTTTAAAAATTTAATGTACTGATAAACTGAAAAGCAGTTTAGTCTATATGTAACAAAGGAAAAAAAGTGGATATGGTATAAAATTAATTAAAGTCTGATAAGACAGGGCCTACCTGGCTTAGTCATTACAGGCCTTTACTACATAGGTGAGGCTAAGCTGTGGTATTACATTGTAGATCATATTCTCCCTGAAACGTAATAATGCTATGCTTTTCATGAAAATTTAATGTGGCTTTATAATGATAAAAAGGTCTTTAACATTCTGAAAACCACTATAACAGTACTTTAGCTTATCATTTGATGTTTGTAAATTTTATGCAGTAGAATCATACAAGTGTTAGATACTTCTGCAGTGCTAATGGACAGTGGACATTGTTTTTATATTTGATGCTTTGAATACCCTAAAATAGCCTAAGTAAGATTTGAGATTCATGGCTTTACCATGGAGGATCATCTTTTTTAACTTAATATTATTTTGAATTCCTAAGCATTGGTAGGTCAGGATTGGAATGCAAGAAATATGTTTCATACTGTTACTGGGTAGGAAAAGACTTGAGAGTCTGACAGGAAGTAGGTCCAATCTATATTGATGACTATAAATTTTAACCTGTTGGTAATTATATTGAAAATAAGCCCTGGAGAATATTTTTGTGGGTATTACTAAATGTCTTTTGTTAAGAAAATTTTGTATTAGAAAAGATACTACTGATTTCCTTTTGAGCTTTGAAATTGATTGAAAAGTCCATGTAAATATAAGTCATGATGTCAGTTAATTCATTTACTCCTTATATACATTCTGGATGAATGTAGGAGAGTTGTCTAAGGATAAAGTGAATGGGTGAAGACATTAAAGGGAATTTGACTAGTTGCACCTCTTTTGTCCTTTTAGTTTGATCTATATAGCATTATGTGTTGGGCCCTTTCAGAAATTTCTTCTAATTTCATAATTAGTAATGAAAATAAGAATTTAGTGAATTTTTATAAGAATGCTCTTTTTTTGCTTGGAAATACTGATACCCATTTCTCCAAACTGAATTTTCTAGGGATCACTATTTTATCTGTTGCTTAGATTGATTATATTCCACTATTATAAAAGTCATAAGTGCTTGTGGTTTTTTATTCATAGAAACTGGAATTTTTTTCTTAATGTGTAAGTCAAGTGTTATTTGTATTTATGTTGTCTTGTAAAGCCATTTGTTAGTGATCTTGCAAGATCATTTTGGGTATAAATGTACAGTAAATGCTTGATAACATGGGAAAATTATGCTAAGTTAATAAAATCTAAAGAAAAATTTAAATGTAATGTTAGTTCTATCTAATAACTCCAGCTGTCAGTTGTGAGTTTCTAAGCAGATCCTGCAAAGTTAACTTTCAATGAATAATTGAAACTTTAACTTGGATTCAAATGTAATAACTTACTTGAAAAAATCTTGAAGTGTAGCCTATTAAACAAGCAAACAAATGTTCTACTGTATTTAGCAAGATCTTTCCTCACAGAATTAGAGTAAGACTACCAAATTATTCACCTAATCAGATTAATGAGGATTGCACATTTGCACACACAATTATAGCTACGTTTGTATATATTTCAAAAAAGTCACTTCTCAGAATAAATTATTTCATAGTTGTGGTAGCATGAAAGAGGGTTGACTGAATTTAAAGCCTTAGATGTGATAGTATCCAAAACATGGCTTGATTGTTTAAAAGTAGAATGTAGGTACCTTTTCAAGTAGGGGGGCGGAAATGACTAGTCTCAGTCAAGTCTGTGTAATACAAGAGTCCTGTAATAATTTGTTTTAAGGAGGTTGTTGTCACACTGTTTTCTGAAATTATAAAACAATGTCTTACCATATAATGAATATATCATGACATCTTACATGTTCCCTGAATTTTTCTATTTCAATGTACACAACAAGGAAGAATGATGCCACTCTAAATTTTATAACTACCAACTTTTGCTGGGCCTTCAACACTATGAGTTAATTCCCAGTTTCTATGATCAAATCACTCTGTCCTCCAACCCTGCCCTACTCCACTCCAACTTCAGAAAGAAATTAGGAGCATCAGATTGGGAGCATGCATTACACTTTACCGGCCTGCTCTCCTTCCCTTAGGTATAAAATTGATAATATGTTGCCTTCTTCTGTATGATATGAGTCCCTCAGTTTACACTCTGGATCTCATTCCCTTTTTCCTTAGCTTAGATTATGAACTATCTCTTCTTTCTAAGATCTTTAATCTATTCTGTTCTGTTGTTTCCTTCTTACCAGTTTTTAAAAGCACACTTCCATCTCTCCACCCTTCTGACAACCAACCCCTCCACATATTGTCCTCTCTCCTCACCCTTCTGACCAGATCATTGGTCAGAAAAAGTATATACACTTTTATTTCCTGACTTCCTCTTCACTCTTAATTCACTGTAGTGTGTCTTGCACTCCTACCACAGCTAAAACAACCAATGACCTTCAACAGATCTTCTGTACTAAATCCAGAAAATTTTTGTCATGATCTCATTTGACTCCTTCCCAGTATTCAGCATTTTCGACATGCCTACCTTCTTCAGTCATCTGATATCTCGGACATTATATATATATATTTTTTTTTAACTTATTTCCTAACTAAATGATATAATGACTTCAAATCTATAGGTACATCAAAGATGTCTCTTCATAGCCCCAGATATTTATATTAAACTGCCAACGAGGCTTATTTTGTAAGTACTCAAACTCAGTATGTACAAGAACTGTTTTCACCTACCCCCCAAGCTGGTCCTTCCCATGATTGTCCCCAATTTATTTGAATAGAAACATGATCCGCTAATTACCCAAACCAGATATATGGCAATCACCTTAATCCTCCCACTCTTGCACCACTAACCAATGAGATACCAAATCTTCTTTCTTCTGGCTACTTGATGGCTTTCAGGTTTGCTCACTTCCCTCGGTTTCTACTCTCTGCCACTCTAGTCCAAGCCACTATGTTCTCCTTTACCTACAGAAATGCAATAGTAACTTTCCCATGCCCCTGCTGGCCTTCTCCAATCTATTCTCTGCACTGAATCTAAGCAGATTTTTTAAAATGAGACATCTAAATGTAATTCCTCTTGGAATAAATTGATTAGGGCACAAAAGTGGTTGCAGTATTTATTCTTTTATATTGAAATACTTCTGAAATACATTGCATAATGTTACCTGTTTCTAAAAGTAGTATACTAGGCATTACTTATCTTTATATTTACTCAAGATTTAATTATTGTATTCTTTTAATACAGTCTTGTCATGGCTTTTAGCCCTTATCCTATTAAGATTGTGAATTTTCTCTGTTTCCTTTCCTTTGCAATCTATATGTTGTCAGCTGATAGTTTTTACATATGATAACTTTCTGGACAGTTCTTCAGAATTCTTCTTGGCTCAGGGCTTTACTGGTACCCTGGGGAGTCATTTTGAGTTATGGATCACCAGAGTTACCAAACTTAATGTTGTGGGGATTTTTTCTTTTTCTTTTATTATTTAAGGTTTTAGTTTAAGTTTTCTTTTTTAAACTTGGGTTTTCAGTTGTTATATTTCACTGAGGTGTTATGACAAAATATATCTGTTGTACCAGAGCATGTATCATTAGTAAGATACAGCTTTTATTTTTATTAAAATATTTTATTTATTTATTTATTTATTTATTTATTTATTTATTTATTTATTTATGAGAGACACACAGAGAGAGGCAGAGACATAAGCAAAGGGAGAAGAAGGCTCCATGCAGGAAGCCTAATGTGGGACTCGATCCCAGGACTCTGGGATCATGCCCTGAGCCAAAGGCAGACACTCAACCGTTGAGCCACCCAAGCGTCCCTACAGCTTTCATTATATTGCAATTAAAATATTTTGCTTTTGTAGGAGTTAGAAACAGGTAAAGATTCCCACACTGAATATGTTCTCAGCTTCATTTTGGAGACTTAGTGGCTTTTTTTTTTTTTTTTTAATTCATTTGAGAGAGAGAGAGAGTGCGTGCACAAGCAGGAGCAGAGGGAAAGGGAGAAGCAGGCTCACCGCTGAGCAGGAAGCCTGCCATGGGGCTGGATCCCAGGACCCCAGGATCATGACCTAAGCTGAAGGCAGATCTTAACTGACTGAGCCACCCAGGCACTCCAGAGACTTAGTGGATTTTCAAGATTGTTTATTGAATCCTCACAACAGGATTTTTTTTTTTTTTTATGAGTGAGGAAATGGAGGTGTAAAAACATTACAAAGGTTTCACAGACTTTTAAATTTTTTTTCTCTATATATTTTAAGGTCTATGAAAACAGTGGATGTCAGGTTTTTTTGTTATAGTTTTTTCCTTTTCAACCAGTATGACTGTCCACCAACTAGCACACCAACTAGAGCTTGGCTAATATTAAACCTTCATTAAATATTTTCTGAATAAATGAACAAGTGTGGGCCATGCAGTTTTCCTAACATACTTGAAACAAAGTGTTAGAAGATTTGTTGTAAGGTTCCAGAAAGTTCACTTTGCAAGAAACTACAAGATACATTATCTACCTTCCCTTCATAATACAGGCTTTCTTTTTCTTTCTTTTTTTAAATATTTTATTTATTTATTCATGAGAAACACAGATTGAGAGAGAGTCAGAGACACAGGCAGAGGGAGAAGCAGGCTCCATGCAGGGAGCCCGTCCTGGGACTCTATCCCAGGTCTCCAGGATCAGGCCTTGGACTGAAGGTGGCGCTAAACCGCTGAGCCACCCGGGCTGCCCCAGGCTTTCTTTCTTTAAGCAGTGCATTTTGTAGGCAATCTTGTTTCCTTATATAATTTTGTGAATTTATAAATTACCTCTTTTTGGCTTAGGCTAGTTTGGGATACTTTTCTGTTACTTGAAATAAAGGTTCTTTACTGATACTCCTTCTTTTATCTTGTCCCACTTATTTCAGGTGTCTTCTGATAGGTCTTTTCCCCTCTAACCCATTCTTCATAGACCTCTTCCTAACACATAAAGGGTTCTTGCTAGAAACCCCTTAATGGCCTCAGCACCAACAGGATGAAGATTAGGTCTTTTATCATGGCCCTTTATAAGTTTGGCTCTTCATAATTCGACCCACTTTTCTATTCTTCCTGCCATTATTCTCCAGCAGGACATAACTTTTTTTTTTTTTACAACCTGCCTCTCCATATTCGCACATTTATTAGATTTTGCTCAGAAACCACTTGTTGAGTTGCCAGATATGTTTTATTGAGTATCACTTTTCTGTTGCTCATTCCTTTTATCAGTATCAAATATAGTAAAGGAAAGTTTAAAAAACTCAGAAAATGATAAACAATAGCTGATATTTAAGGACTCCAACAAGAGTGTATATTGAATCCAAGACTTCTATGTAGGAACAAATAGAAGCCCTACCTGAGTTAAGGTTGAATATGACCTATAAATGTTCTTTGCATTCACCTTAGCGATAACTTGTTCTAGCATTTATTGCACAGTTGTAAAAACTCAGTGAGGCTACTTAATATGTCTCAAATGTAAAATTTAATGCAATAAAAGCATGAGCAGCTAGTGGTATCACTGCTTGCTTTCACATCATCCTGCAGCCCAGAGGCAGCTTCAGAGTTGCCACTTCTGGTGTGCTTCTTGCAGTGCTTAGTTCCCCAGAGTAGAGTTTTCAATGGTACTGTCATATTATCCCCTCAGCTCCAAGAAAATCTGCCTCCTGCAGAGGACTCCAAGTTCAGCCTCTTTGTTTTGGAGTAGGTGGAGTGGGGGATGGAAGATCAGGGATTGTAAGAACTGAAGAGTTGAGAAAACCTGTGATGGAGTACGAGTGGAGCCAGGAATGGAGTGAGAAGGGAAGCCAACAGAGAGAACCAGAGGAGGAGATTGTAGCAGCAGCATGCAGGGTGAATGAAGCTGCTGTTGTCCAAAATAACATTAATTCACAAAAAACAGTGTTTTGGTTCAGATAAATAAGCATGATATACTGGAATATATATATATATTTAAGAATGGAAGAAGGTGTTATATAGTCATTAGTAACTTATTAAGGATACCTGTAAGGGTTTATGAGCAATGAGATACCCATCAACAAAAGATGTGTACTTCACATACAGTGCAGTACAGTGCAGTGAAACCACAAAGATCATGTTTAGTTACAACCTTTTGCATTCTCGAAATGTCGGTTTTTATGGCTCTAATCTGTTATGAGCTGAGAAATTATCCTGACCTACTCAGAATAGTATAAGTGTATAAGTTACATGGGTCTGAGGAGCTTTGTGTAAAGTGCATCATCTTTTACTGACATATTTTGACATAGTTTGGACACTTTCTGTATACTTTCTTAATTTGTGTTCTGGAAAGTAGAGTTGCTAGCAAGGTAAGTTAATAGCAATAACAGGGATTATCTTATTTTTAAGATTTTTAAAAATTTATCTTTTATCCTAGTAAAAATGCAGGAAGTCCATTTTTCATTAGAATTCACACTATTGGGCAGCCCGGTGGCCCAGCGGTTTAGCGCTGCCTTTAGTCCAGGGCGTGATCCTGGAGACCTGGGATCAAGTCCCACGTAGGGCTCCCTACATGGGGCCTGCTTCTCCCTTTGCCTGTGTTTCTGCCTCTCTCTCTCTCTCTCTCTCTCTATGAATAAATAAATAAAATCTTAAAAAACAAAAAAGAATTCACACTATTTCTGAATGAATAATCACTTTCTGATTCATGTATTTAGGAAAGAATGAAGTGAATGCTAACAAATGATTGTGCCACAGCGACCTGTGACTTTAAAACAGCCTCAGCCATTCTTTTTTTTTTTTTTTTAAAGATTGTATTTTTATTTGAGTGTGCACACATGCACACGTGAGCATGAATGGGGGAGGAGCAAAGGGAGATGGAGAAGCAGACTCCATGCTGAGCAGGAAACCTGCCATGGGGCTTGATCCCAGGACCTTGGGATCATGACCTGAGCCAAAGACAGATGCTTAACGAACTGAGCCACCCAGGTGCCCCCAACCTCGGCCATTCTTTTCTTTTATCTGACTCCTATTGTATTTATATTATTAATGCTAGCTCTGAAACTCAGTGAATGTGAAGTAATCAAAGAAAATCTCCTGAGTTTATTTTCACAGATACTGTTTTCATTCACATAATAACAGAATATATAAGCTAAATGCCAGTCCTTGGTGATAAAATTGTAAAATATAGGCATGTCTTTAACCTTTTAACCTTTAACCTATCCCTTACAATGTGTGGGAACCTTCAGGATTATAAACATGAATAACTTAGACTTACACTAAAAAGAATCTTAGCATTTACTCTTTCTTTCTCCTTCTAGAGTAGGGGGTCATCTTTCCATCATCAGAGAGCAAGACTAATTCAAGCATTGAGCCTTCTCCCTGTGGACTATTGTAATAGCTTCCCTTTCCCTTCGAATCCATCAAACTCATTCTTGGCAGAGAGCTTTTAAAAACACAAATCTGATATGATTCCTCTTCAGCTCTCTCAAATTCCGGTTCTCATTCTCTACATATCATTAAAAAGTGCTTTTTTAATCACAGCCTGCCTTTGACAGCTTCATGCTTATGCTGTTTGCTTTAGCTCTTGGGCTCTCCACTCTTCACGTTTTGAGGCTTTCCCTAATATAACCCCTATTACTCCATTCCCAGTAGAACCACTGATCTCCTTCTGTATTCTTTTATATACTTTGCAACACTTTTAATGTTGTATTACATTGGTTTGTTTTACATTGCTACAACCTCTGCAAGATTCAAAGTGTCAAAAGTAGAAAGTACCATGTCTTCTTATTTTAATCACAGTTCTTTTGCATGTCCCTCCCTGACTCATGGTAGCCATCAATAAATGTCTGGACTAAATTTGAAGATAGTTTCCAAAGTCAGAAAATTCATAATTTACTAGGTATATAGATAGAATCACAAATACCCATATAACGCTAGACGGTATATATTGATGCTAACTAAAGTAAGTTTCATGAAATTATGATCATGTTCATGCTTCTTCCATATCCTTAACCCTGTTCTCCATCCTGACATTTTCCTGGATGCATTTTACTGGATGCAATTATGATGCATAATTCCTTACCACATGCTTGACTGAATGAAGGGAAGGTGGCTTATCAGCGGTCTAGTGGACTTTACCTGCCATTATTATAATCTTCTACTCTAAAACCCTTGATGAGGGCAGCCCGGTGGCTTAGCAGTTTAGTGCCACCTTCAGCCCAGGGTGTGATCCTGGAGTCCTCGGATCGAGTCCCACGTCCGGCTCCCTGCATGGAGCCTGCTTCTTCCTCTGCCTGTGTCTCTGCCTCTGTGTGTGTGTGTGTGTGTGTGTGTGTCTTTCTAATAAATAAATAAAATCTTTAAAAATTAAAAAAAAATAAAACCCTTGAAGAATGCAATACCTGGTCATTGACCAGGAGAAAGATATTATATGTATGAAAGCACCATGAATAAGGGCGCCTGGCTGGCTCAGTCAGTACAGCATGCAGCTCTTAATCTTAGGATTGTGAATTTGAACCCCACAATGGGCACAGAGAATACGTAAATAAATAAATCTTTAAAAGAGAGAGAGAGAGAGAACTTTGTTTTTAAAAAAGTCTACGAACAGAGAAAGCACACCCTGAGCAAATATGAGCCCCCATACAAAAGCCATAAAGGCAGATTCATCTAGTTGGAGGCATTTGCTAGCATATGCAGTTTTAATCCAAGGTGACTAACAGCACAGCTGTTTGCAAAAAAGAGATTGTGAAGAATTATGTATTGTAAGAAATTAAACAATTTTATGTTTCTGCTACCTAGAGGAATCTATACATTCAACGCAATCCCTTATCAAACTACCATCAACTTATTTCACAGAGTTGGAACAAGTAATTCTAAAATTTGTATGGAACCAGAAAAGACGCTGAATAACCAAAGGAATGTTGAAAAAACCAAGACTGGTGGCATCAAAATTCTGGACTTCAAGCCGTATTACAAAGCTATAATCATCAAGACAGTATAGTACTGGCACAAACACAGACACGTGTATCAATGGAACAGAATAGAGAACCTAGAAAGGGACCCTCAACTCTATAGTCAACTCATCTTCGACAAAGCAGGAAAGAATATCCAATGAAAAAAGACAGTCTCCAACAAATGGTGTTGGGAAAATTGGACAGACACATGCAGAAGAATGAAACTGGACCATTTCCTCACATCATGCACAAAAAGAGACTCAAAATGGATGAAAGACCTAAATGTGAGACAGGAGTCCATCAAAATCCTAGAGAGAACACAGGCAGCAACCTTTGTGACCATGGACCCAGCAACTTCTTACTAGACTCCTCCCCAAAGGCAAAAATGAACCATTGGGACTTCATCAAGATAAAAAAGCTTTTGCATAACAAAAGAAACAGTCAATAGAACTGAAAGACAACTGACAGAATGGGAGAAGATATTTGCAAATGATATATCAGATAAAGAACCAGTATCCAAAAATCTATAAGAATTTATGAAACTCAAATAAAAGAACAAAGAACAAATAATCCAGTCAAGAAATGGGCAGAAGACATGAACAGACATTCCTCCAAAGAAGACATACAAATGGCCAACAGACACATGAAAAAATGCTCAACATCACTCAGCATCAGGGAGATACAAATCAAAACCACAATGAGATACCACCTCACACCAGTCAGAATGGCTTAAATTAACACATCAGGAAAGGAAAGATGTTAGCAAGGATGTGGAGAAAGGGGAACTATCTTACACTCCTGGTGGGAATGAAAGCTGGTGCAGCCACTGTTGAAAACAGTGAGGTTCCTCAAAAAGTTGAAAATTGAACTACTCTATGACCCAGCAGTTATACTGCTGGGTATTTACCCCAAAGATGCAAATGTAGTGATCCGAAGGGGCACCTGCACCCCAATGTTTATAGTAGCAATGTCCACGATAGCCAAACTATGGAAAGAGGCCAGATGTCCATCGATAGATGAATGGATAAAGAAGATGTGGTATACATATACAATGGGCTGCTACTCAGCCATCAAAAAATGGCATCTTGCCTTTTGCAAGGACGTGGATGGAACTAGAGGATATGCTAAGAGAAATAAGTCAGAGAAAGACAAATATCATATGATCTCACTCATGTGGAATTTAAAAACCAAAACAGAGGATCATAGGGGAAGGGAGGAAAAAATAAGACAAAATCAGAGAGGAAGACAAACCATAAGAGACTTAATCATAAGAAACAAACAGTTGTTGGAGGGGAGTGATAGGGGAATGGCATAACTGGATGATGGACATTGAGGACATGTGATGTAATGAGCACTGGCTATTATATAAGACTGATGAATTACCTCTACTTGTGAAATAAATAATATATGTTAATTTAATTGAATTTTATGTAATTAAATAAAATTCAATTAAAAAGAAATTAAGCAATTTTAATTTTTGTAAAGACTATCAGGTAAATTTTAAACTGTGTTTCTAGCCTCATCTTTTTTCTTGTGTAAATTTCTTCTCAAGCAGGTATTTGTTTATAAGGAGAATTCTTTATTCATTTATGTCTTGTTTTTATACTTGATAACTGCACCTGAACATAGAATTTTATGGCCATAATTTCTCATGGAACTAACTACACTGTTGGACATTAACTAACTTTTATTTTTGAAAATTTATCTATTTATTTATTGGAGAGAGAGTGAGAGTGCGCAAATGTGTTTGAGTATGGGGCTGGGTGAGGCAGAATGAGGGGAAAGGGAGAGAGAAAATCTCAAGTAGATTCTCCACTGAGTGCAGAGCCCAACAAGGGGCTTGATCCTGGGAATCTGAGATTGTGACCTGAGCCAAAATCAGGAGTTGAATGCTTAACCGACTGAGCCACCAGGTGCCTGGACATCCACTAACTTTTAAATCAAATGTATTTAAAATACCAACTTTAATGTATTAAAACTATTTTTAGTAAGAATTTATGAAATGTTTGGTACAACCGTAATAAATACCTAATTTGCAGTTGATGGGTTTATTTTGTTTACTTGTTTTTGGAAGAAAATTTGATTTCAAGTCAGTGCCTTTTGAAAAAATACTTTTTACGTATACTGGATAATGGTCTTATTTGAATTCTGCAAGATCATAAATACTGGAAATGAGGTGTCGGTCTAAGGAGAAAATATTGTGATTATGAGGAACATGAGGGATAAGCAAAGCATAGGCGCAGTCTAGCGGAAGGTGTTTTGGGTTTTTTTTCCCCCCATACTTAGAAGTCTTTAAAAATAATTTTTGGGTTACTGGACTATTTTTTTTTTTTTTTTTTTGAGTTAACTCATTGGCAGTTCTAATTACCTTGCAAAGGCAAGGCTTTTTAAATTCACATGGGGAAAAACTGCCATCTTTTTTTTTTTTTTTAAAGGATTTTATTTATTCATGAGAGACACAGAGAGGCAGAGACATAGGCAGAGGGAGAAGCAGGCTCCCTGCAGGGAGGCTGATATGGGACTCAACCCTGGGACTCCAGGATCATGCCCTGAGCCAAAGGCAGACACTTAACCATTGAGCCACCTAGGCGTCCCAAAAAACTGCCATCTTTTGATTGGAACATTTAGTAATGATCCCTATTAACTCTACACTGATTATTCACTCTATATTGCTAAGTTGTGAAGCTTAGAACTTTGACTTAGTTTCTTTACATTTGTTAAAACTCACAGTACTCTAGTGCTATTAAATCATTCTGAATGAATGTATTAAAAGATTTTATTCTCTTTGATTGCCTTTTGGTTTTTTTTATTATATATTTTAATCAACTTCATGTTCATGGATTCTGGCTGCTATGTTTTAGTGATTAAAATTCTTATAGAAACATAATTTTAAAGGACCTGTTGCCCTCTAGATGGTGAATACTCAATATTTATTGGCTGGTGGTTGCTTTGCTTTGATTATGGCTTTGAAAGACGAATCTTTTTTTTTTAATTTTTTTAAAGATTTTTAAAAAATATTTATTCATGAGAGATACACAGAGAGAGAGAGAGAGAGAGGCAGAGACACAGACAGAGGGAGAAGCAGGCTCCATGCAGGGAGCCTGACATGGGACTCGATCCTGGGTCTCCAGGATCACACTCCGGGCTGCAGGCAGCGCTAAACTGCTGCGCCACCAGGGCTGCCCTTTGAGAGACAAATCTAATTGTTCTTTTAGAATGTAGAAAAGTGGTACTCTGAAATTATAATAATTTATATGGATGAAAGATATTAGTGTTTTGCTTATTTCTCCATAATTTTGCTAAGTTTTAAATAAGAATTTTCCCAAACATTGGTTTATAAGTAGTCTATCAGGGCAGGGAATATTTTATTAAAACCCATAATATATTTAACTGCAGCTAAGACTTTGACATTATAAGAAGAGATCATTAGATTTATATAATTAGTAAAAAGTAACACTTAAATAGGTATTTGTAGGAATAGGTTTTTTTTTTTTTTTTACATGAATGTTTCCATTGTTTCCCTACACCCAGGAACCAATTTGTGGTTATTTATCTAGTTTCCTTCCTTAAATAAATTTCATTTTCTTATTTTCAGGGGTTGCAAAGTCTTATTTACAGAGGCCATGCAAGAAGGGCAAATGAGAAAAGCAGGCTAATGTGATAGAAGGAGGGATGGTGGGCCTGAGACAAAATAAAATTCTATGAATCATTTAAATATATATAAATTTCTTTAAACTGCTGTGTTCTCAAAACAAAAAACCTCTGCCATGTGACTTTGGAACCTCTAGTTTATCTTCATTCAACAATAACAAATTAGAGCATTTGTATGTGGGTTATGTTTATTTTTATTTTTTTAAAGACTTTATTTATTCATAGAGACAGAGAGAGAGAGAGAGAGAGAGAGAGAGAGAGAGGCAGAGACACAGGCAGAGAGAGAAGCAGGCACCACGCAAAGAGCCTGACATGGGACTCAATCTCGGGTCTCCGGGGTCACGCCATGGGCTGCAGGTGGCGCTAAACTGCTGCGCCACCGGGGCTGCCCCGTGGGTTATTTTTAAATAATAAATATGTTTGTAATTATTGTGCTTATCTATCAAATACATTTGTGTGGGCCACATGGTACTTTGATGTATTTTTTTTTTAAAAACTAAACCAAATGAGGTGAAAATGTTCTTACCTGATTCCTGAACCTTTTCCTCATGGCTAGTCTTAATCCCTATGTTGATATTCAAGGGTAGGGTTGGAGTCATAGATGAATGAAGGGTAAAGATTGTGTATCTTGACAGTTGTATCAAATCAACACTATAAAAAATATGACTTAAAGTCTAGCATTGTAGAGTTTGGAGGAAATTCATATTTTCCAGCTTTGTTAAAAATTCCTTTATGTTGGGTTCATAAAACAACAACAAAATATGAATTGAAAAAGACTATATATATCACCCTATTCACTGGTCTAAGTATTTATGCATTTTGCCTTTACAGCCTGAGGAAGAACTTGATCCTGAAGAGAGGGACAACTTCCTCCAACAGCTTTATAAGTTTATGGAAGACAGAGGTAATTATTTGATGGTCATTATTTAAAAGCAATCATTTCTTTTACAATTTTACATTCTAGGTTCATGAATTATTTTTGTTAGAATCATGGGTATATGGATTTGGATTTCAAGTAAAGCCTAAGGATCAGTTAGAGTTGAAATAAGTATTTGGAATTAAAAAACTGTTAATATCTATTTTGAGCAGAAATATATAGGTTGTATGGGTATAATTATACTTAGTCTACTTGGGACTTCTAAAACCAAAAAATATAATAATATTTCAGTGATGGAAGGTGAACAGTCATAATATAATCCACATACCCATTAGTTATTAATGCTATCTTTGCAGCAAGTAAACTAGCCTGATCCTCAGTCTCAACAAATGAAACAAAATAGATCAATTCTTACCTAAATTGAATACGGTTTTTAATAGACTTAAATTGAAATACAGCCTTTATAAATTATTCCTTTTGACATTAAATTAGTTCTGGAAAATCCTCCAATAAACTGGTCCTAGGCATTCTGTGACTTTGAGACATCATCCTTCAGATTACTGCTAACACTCTTAACATTTGTGTTCAAGCAATGAAAATGAGTCCATGCCCTAAATTGTACCCTTTCCATTGTGTATGTTCTTGCCCAGGCTTCTTGAACCAGAAGCATTGTTGGCTGCACCTTGCAGTTGTAAGTCTTAGTTGTACCTAATTCAGTCACAGGTGATTTTATTAGTTGTGAGAGACATGATGAGTCATAGATATAAATCTAAAGACCATCATAGTGCTGTATAAAGAATATAGAGAATATTTTGTGTTGTCTTACATAATTTAAGGTTCTTTAAATATATGCTTCTGATTAATAAAACTTGGGAAATTAGAAATTGGAAAGTTTTTTATTGATAGCCTTGTAATAATAGCATTTTCCACTTAAATAAAAATATTTATCCTACTTTCATGTTAAAAAGGTACTCCAATCAACAAACCACCTGTGTTGGGCTATAAAGATCTCAATCTCTTCAAACTCTTTAGACTGGTTTATCATCAAGGTGGATGTGACAATGTAAGTATAGATATAATGAAAAGTTAAATTATTTATGTTGCAGTTATATGCACTGTAGGTGATAAACACATTTTCTTAACCTAGAATATTAGTGTAAAGATTATTTCCTTTTGTAAATGTTAACAAATAAAAACTTAATTTTCCAGATTGATAGTGGTGCTGTATGGAAGCAAATTTATATGGACCTTGGCATTCCTATTTTGAATTCAGCTGCTTCCTACAATGTAAAAACTGCTTATAGAAAGTAAGTAGTATAGTTTATTCATCAAAGAATACATATTACAGGAATATTTTTCATTTAATTTGTTAGCAGTTAAACAAAAACACATCTAGGAACATTTAGTTAGAGAAAGTATATAAAAAGTTTTAGGTTAATAGATATTAGTGACTGAACGTTATTTCATCGCACCAAGTCTACTTTATTCCATTTCTCGTGTTGCCTTGATTTCCTTTTCAAAGTCTGGGATGTGGTACGTTAATAGTATGAGACAATGATACATGTTTATAGAGTTATATTACTTATGTTGAATAGCCTTCATATCAAAACTATTATAGCTTTTTCAGGAAGAAATTTTATGATCAGTATTTCTGTTTATAATCCTGTATAAAGCACTGAGAAACTAGTAATAGAAAAAGTACTTTAAAAAAAAGTCTCGAGTATTACTTTATAAAAATATGTGTGTTTAATAATATAGTATTTAAGTTAAATGTAAAGACAAAGATTTCTTAAAATGAAATACTGTTTGTTTAGGTATCTCTATGGTTTTGAGGAGTACTGTCGTTCTGCAAATATTCAGTTCAGAACTGTTCACCACCATGAACCAAAAGTAAAAGAAGAAAAAAAAGACTTAGAAGAATCAATGGAAGAGGCTTTAAAAGTAGATCAAGAAATGCCTTTAGTGGAAGTGAAGAGTGAACCTGAGGAAAATATTGATTCAAACAGTGAAAGTGAAAGAGAAGAAATAGAATTAAAATCTCCAAGAGTAAGTACTTAATATTAGTTTTACCTGGTTTATTTTAAACATTAAATTTTTATTATGGACATTTTCAGATCCACACAAAAATAAGCCAGTGAACTTAGTTTATTTTCCAGTATTGAGTTGTGCATTAGGCAGACTAGCCTGGCCAGTTTTTTCTAGATACAGTACATCTTCTTTCTTCTACCTAAAATACCATTCCTCTTGTTGTTTTCTATTTACGTCTGTTCAGATCATTCTCATCTGTGGTCAGTCTCACATATTTACTTCTTTCAAGTCTTACTAAAAGTCACCTCCCTAAAGCCTGTCCTGATCACCTTATCTAAAATTGTAACCTACCCCCTGTCTTTGGTATTTGCAATGTCTCTAATGTTACTCTTTTTATCTGCAATCAACTTTATATTCTCTTTATCGTATTTGTTTTTTTTATGCTGCTCTGCACTAGAATCACACTCCATGAGGGCAGGGATTAATATTTGTTCTGTTCGTTGACAGACCGCAGGCATCTAGAATAGTGCTTCATCTATAATTAAGGACTTACTAACTAGTTGTTGAATGAATGATTTCCTCCTTGTAATATTTGTGCCTCCAGTTGGATGGGATCTTTTCTTTCTCTATTACCCCACAGGACACTGTACATACATTTCTTGTGCCAGTTTTTTATGCTTTGTCTTATTTTCTAGTCCTGTGCATGCTGATTTTGTCTTCTAACCTTGCTCTTCTTCTCCCTTAGTATATAATTCCTTTGTAGAGATTGTCATCCATTGTTTTTGATCATTGTTGAATGATGTCTACATGGTAGGATCTATCAAATTTTAGGAGAAAAAATTTTTTATCACACTATCAATGGCATTCATTTACTGTTACATCTTTTTTTTTTTTTTTTTTAAGTTTTTATGTATTTATTTGAAAGAGAGAGTGAGAGAGAGAGAGAGAAGGAACAGAGGGAATGGGCAGAAGGAGATGCCCTGCTGAGCAGGGAGCCTGATGCAGAGCTCAATCCTGGGACTCCAGGACCGTGACCTGAGCTGAAGGCAGACACTTTGCCAACTGAGCCACCCAAGTGCCCCTGTTACATCTTATTTTTTAGTGAAATCATGTTTAGTCAAAGAAGAAATGAAATTACCTCTTTTAGTTGCTCAGAAACCATTTTTTTAAAACTGTCCATTTTGACCATCATCCAGTAAATGGAATCTTCCAGTGAATTTCATGAAACATTCAAATTGGTTTGCTTAATTTCTTTTTAATTTTTATTTTTAATTTTAAAAAATTGTGGTAAATACACATACTATGTATCCTCTTAACCATTTTTAAGCATCAGTTCTGTGGCATTAACTATATTCCTAGTGTTTTGCACTCATCACCACTGTCTCTTGCCAGTACCTTTTTCATCTTGCAAAACTGAAACTAGCCATTAAACAGTAACTCCCCATTCACCTCTACCCCA
Organism: Vulpes lagopus; assembly: GCF_018345385.1. Classification (NCBI taxonomy): domain Eukaryota; kingdom Metazoa; phylum Chordata; class Mammalia; order Carnivora; family Canidae; genus Vulpes; species Vulpes lagopus. The sequence continues at coordinate 39,792,350 of NC_054829.1, read as the reverse complement.
GATTGTGGCAAAACCATTCTACTCTGTCTCTATGAATTTGACTACTCTAGGTACCTCATATATATGGAATCTTACAGCTTTGTCCTTTTTTGACTGGCTTATTTCACTCAGTATAATGTCTCTCAGGTTCATTCCTGTGTATGTGTCACAATTTCCTTCCTTTTTAAAACTGAATTCCTTCCTAAGACTGATTGTTTCTCATTATATGTATTTTGGACATACTTTCCTGTCATTAAAGATGTTCCTCATCTTATGTAAATTATCTTCAGAGTACTACATAATATACATATACCATAAATTGACCTTCCTTAAAATTTTCTCCAATTTTTTATGATTACAAAAAGTGCTGCAATAAATATACTTGTAAAAATTCCTCCTCATTGGTCTGAATATAGAGGGAAGACTTCTAAGAATGGGATTTCTAGGGCACCTGGCTGGCTCAGTCAGAAGAGTATGTGACTCTTGATCTCAGGGTTGTGAGTTCAAGCCCCACGTTTTGAGATTACTTAAATAAGTAACTTAAGAAAAAGGTATATAGGTCTAAAGTCTGATAGATAGCAGTTGTTTTCATTCATTTACCTACACATATTTAAAGAACAGTTGCTCTGTGCATAGGATATGGAAGTATATAAGACCATCTCTGCCCTCATGGAATTTACATTTTAGTTCTTTGTGAAAAGAAAAATACACTTTTTTTCTAACTTTGAAGTTTATTTTTTTATTTTTTAAAGATTTTATTTACTCGTGAGGGACGGAGAGAGAGAAAAAGAGAGAGAGGCAGAGACACAGGCAGAGGGAGAAGCAGCTTCCATGCAGGGAGCCTGATGTGGGACTTGGTCCTGGGACTCTGGGATCTCACCCTGAGTGGAAGGCAGACATGCTTAAGCCCTGAGCCACCCAGGGGTCCCTAACTTTCAAGTTTAAATAGCACATAGGAACTAGGGAAAACATTTGTTATACTGCTGAAATACTAGTTGTTATTTTAGTACTCTGTAAGTTGTTGGTCCCCCCTTTTTTATTTTTAAAGATTTTATTTATTTACTCATGAGAAACACACACAGAGAGAGAGAGAGAGAGAGAGAGAGAGAGAGAGAGACAGGCAGAGGGAGAAGCAGGCTCCATGTAGGGAGCCTGATGCAGGACTCAATCCTGGGACTCCAGGATCATACTCTGGGCCAAAGGCATGCACTAAACCTCTGAGCTACCCAGGGATTCCCCCCTCCCCCCTTTTTTAAAGATTTTATTTGTTGGCCCCTTTTCTATCCTCACTTTATTCCAAGTAGAGGGAAACTGCCAGTGTGTAGCGGTGGACCTGAAGGAGAATTTAGGAGAGAATAAAATGGCTCAGCAGTTTCACAGTCAGTTGAGCATACAAGAGGCTAAATGAAAGCTTCTGGGAAAGAACAAATTACTGCCAGCCCAGTGAGCTCCAAATACTTATTCAAAGAAATCAGCTCACCTGTTGGCCATGGATGCATTTTAGTCCTTTTATTTTTAAAATTTATTTTTATTTTTTTTTAGAGAGAGAGAGCAAGAATGCTGGGGTTGGGAGGTAGGCAGAAGGAAAGGGAGAGAGAATCTCAAGTAGGTTCTACACCCAGTGTAGAGCTGGATGTGGGGCTCAGTCTCACAACCCTGAGATCATGACCCGACCTGAAATCAAAAGTTAGACACCCAACCGACTGAGCCACCCATGCACCCCTATTCAGTCCTTTTAAAATGTAGTCACACAGAAATACAGTGATAATGTAAATTTTATCTTAAAAATGGTAGATTAGACATCATAGAACTTTTAAAGAGCCCATAATTTAGGGGGCTGATTTATTTTTAAATTATTATTAACTTGCATCATTGATACTTAATTATTTTAGAACTTTCACTGTAGTCAAGAAATATTAAAAGTGTGATAAAATAATGCCAAGTGAAATAAGTCTAACAAAGATAAATACTGTATGATTTCACTATATGTGGAAAATAAAAGCAAACAGAAACATACTTGTGAATAGAAAGGACAAACTGGTGGTTGCCAGAGGGAAAGGGGTGTGGGGATAGACAAAATAAGTAAAAGAGATTAAGAAGCACAGACTAACAGTTATAAAATTAATCACAAGGATGAAAAGTATAACATAGGGAATATAGTCAATAATATTGTGATAACTGGTGACAGGTGGTATCTACACTTATTATGGTGAGCACTGCAGAATGTGTATAATTCTCAAATCACTGCGTTGTATACCTGAAGTTAATATAACATAGTATGTCAACTATCTTTCAATTAAAAAATTTATTGTAGTCAAGAAATATTAAAAGTGAGATAAAATAATGTAGTCAACAAAGGAGGAAATTTTTTTTTTCTGTAGCATGTAGCCAAGGATCATAGTAGACATGGACATAATTAATTTACATGGGTTGAAAGGAAAAGCACGCAGTGGTTGATGGGCTGTCATTGTCACGTCTCAAGACAGAGAAACAGCTAGTCATTGCGAAGATTTGTGAAGGTTTAAGAAGCATTTTCTGCCTTTCTCCCCTTTTGTTTGTAGTGATAGCCATTTTAAAGCTTTTACCCTTTCTACTAGGGACGAAGGAGACTAGCTCGAGATGCAAATTCTATTAAAAAGGAAATTGAAGAAGAGAAAACGGAAGACAAATTAAAAGACAATGATATTGAAAATAAGGATGTAGTTGATGACTATGAAACCGCAGAGAAAAAAGAAAATGAGCTACTACTGGGAAGAAAAACCACACCAAAGCCGAAGGAGAAGAAAATTAAAAAGCAGGAGGATTCTGATAAAGACTCAGATGAAGAGGAAGAGAAAAGCCAAGAGAGGTACTTTATCTTATATTTGTTCTCCAGAAGCACCTGTCTGGGGTACAGCAGCGCTCTGTTCCTGCTTAGAGATTCAGGTTTGAGGGAATGTTTTCTTATTGGGACTTCCATTCCTCTTGTCTAATGAAGGTGAGACACATTGTGAAGATGATGTGTATCGCCTTTCGGAATTGGAGAATATACTGGTCGCACCATTTTAATAGCACTTGTGCCCTAAACAGTGGCCTCAAAGAAGGCTGCGCCACCCAGTCAAAAGAAAGGTCCTGCAGTTGACAGCAGGGAAGGGAGCTGGAGAAAAATGGAGGAAGTGGACAAGAGGAAACAGCGACAGCAAAAATTCCATTTTAAAAAAGGTACAATGTGGGAAAGCTAACAAACACATGGGTGCACAGTACTAGCCAATGTTTCTGTGTGTTAGCTTGATCTAAGACATTTTTCTTTTTCAAGTTATTGTATTGGAATAAGTGGCATGCACCCCTGATTCTAGCTTGGAAAATACATTCTTGCCCCACATCACACCAATAAATTTCAGTTTTTTTAATGTCCATCCTGTTTGCTGTTGAGTGTTGGTATTTTTTTTTCCATGTATTATACATGTATGGACTGAACTGACTTAAAAATAACCAAAGATGAGGCAGTCCAGCTAGATCAAAGTAATGTCCGACTGTGTTTAGTTGGCCATTTATGTGTTGTCAAATGGATTTACTAATTTTTATATGCTACTAAAAAATGAATTGTAATTCAGCAACAACAGCATAACACATTTTCTTGTAACATAAACTCTTCTCCATAGTTACTTTTCAGTTATTACATTATATAATAAATTTTCTAGAAATCTGAGTTGTTAAGCAAAATTGGGGAAATAGCCTGCTGCATCCAGTTAGTGGCTGATACCCATCTGAAAATTAACCACTGAGAAAATATTTAGAAAATGAGGGATGACTGGTGAGTGGAAGAGGTAATTTTATGTATCAGTACAAATAGGTACGAGAGCTGTTCACAATTACATGTGAATTAGATTTGTAAATAAATAAAGTTCTGTAGTGAAATAGGATTAGTATTAGGTAAACTGGGAGGAGATAATTAGAATTGCATATAATGATGCAAGTGTAGTATTTCAAACATTTGGACAATAAATTTTAAGCAAAGGTGAACCACTAAAAAAAAAGTAGGGCTTAATTATAGTTTGAAGTTTTGTTAAAAATAAACATCAAAATAAACATCAAAAAAAAAAAAATAAACATCAAAATGTGTTATATGTATATAATAAAACAAGTAACATATGAATATAAAATATATGGCTTTAAAAACCTTTATAGTTGATATGTTAATAGAACAGATACTTATTTCAGAGAAAATTTCACAGACTTGAATATGAAGAACAATATTCCCTTTTATTAAAGAATGAATGTATACAAAAACATAGTCTGTATTCTCATTCTGTAACAGGAATCATGGAAACAGATTTTTTTTTATCTGTTGTGATTTCTGTTTGAAGTAGTTTCTTAGTATTTTGAAATTGCCTTATCAGGATATAATTTGGAAGGAGTCCTTTAAGAAAAAACATTCCCAGGGCAAATGGAGTTGAAAAAGCTTCTTCTTGTTGGTTCCCTAGTGGTCCCCAAATTAATGCCTATGTTTATCAGAGCACAATGTCTCTTCTGAAGCATTTAAAACTCTAGGACACTAGGATGATCTGTGGTGCAAATCTCTTCTGAATCCTTGCAGGGTTAATATAGAATGTTTTGTTTGTAAAAATATGTGAAATATTGTTGGACCTCCCTATGTCAATCTCTTTTATACCTGATTATTTGAAACAAAAGCTATGAGAGAGGAGTAAAAACACATAGAAATCAATACAAGCTACACAGAGCTTTGTTCTCCTGGTGCTATCTCACAGTTTCAACAAGTGGCCTAATATTCAAATATCTATTGTTTCTTTGTTAGGGTAGAGTGACCTTTAAAATACAAACTAGTTTAAAAGATAGTTACTAAGGTACATAGTCTTGTCCGTTATTCTGCACACTAAAATTTAGTTTTGAAGAACCATGCCAAATTGAGCAGAGTAGTAGATTTAAGACAATTTAGTTGCAGAGTACAAACTATCTTTAGATAATTTTCACATAATAAGGTGGCACTTGAGTATGAATCCTAAAGACTTTTTCAAAGCATATGGATCTTTTTTTTTTTTTAATTTTTATTTATTTATGATAGGCACACAGTGAGAGAGAGAGGCAGAGACATAGGCAGAGGGAGAAGCAGGCTCCATGCACCGGGAGCCCGACGTGGGATTCGATCCCAGGTCTCCAGGATCGCGCCCTGGGCCAAAGGCAGGCGCTAAACCGCTGCGCCACCCAGGGATCCCATATGGATCTTTTATCAAAAATGATTAATCTGACTATGCATCATCATTAAATGTGATTATTGATTGGCCTTGAAGAAATCTAGATTTACTTGTGGTACAGTGCACCTTTACATAACAAATAAATAAATTCCTTAGTAGGTAGTCCATAAAAATCTTCTCCTTCTCCTCCTTCTTCTCCTCCTCCACTGACATGCTATTAAGGTAATACTTAGGTTTTGACTATCCTACATGTTGGTTTCTTTTAGCATATGTTAGTTTGTTCTCCATTAAATTATTAGTAGCATTATCAATGTTGTAACTTGCCGCAGGGAAGAAACTGAAAGCAAATGTGACTCTGAAGGGGAGGAAGATGAGGAAGACATGGAACCCTGCCTAACAGGAACCAAAGTGAAAGTAAAATATGGCCGAGGGAAAACGCAGAAAATCTATGAAGCTAGTATTAAAAGCACTGAAATTGATGATGGAGAAGTTTTATACTTGGTACATTACTATGGATGGAATGTCAGGTAAGCAAAAAATGTATTTTCTTACCTTTGAAATTTCTTTGTATGGTTCAAACAGATTAATGTTGTGGACTAAAGCAAATGGTATATAGGTATTTACAAAGCACGCTTTTTATTTTTTATTTCTTAAGATTTCATTTATTTGAGAAACAGAATGAGTGAGAGACAGAGAGAAAGAGAGCACATGAACAGGGTCAGAGGGAGAAGCAGGCTCCTCTGCTGAGCAGAGAGCCTGATGTGAGGCTCAATCCCAGGAGCCTGAGATAATGAACTGAGTCAAAGGCAGATGTTTAACCAACTGACACCCCCAAAAGCACACCTTTTATCTGGATTCTCCAACTTTCAACATCCCCACTGCTTTACCAGCTATGTCAGTACTTCTGCCCTACCAAGATCCTATCTATAGTTGAATAGGTTGGATTTATTATTCATTTGCAGCGAATGAGAAAACATAGTATGGGATACCATAGAGCCTCTCAATAAGAAGTCGTTAGCTGAATAATATGAGTCCAGGGCACTGCCTCTGAGGACAGCAATAGCTCAGGATTTTGTGGAAACAATCGTGTAGGACATGGGCAGAGAGGCAGGCCTGTAGCTCTCAATAGTGCAGGTGGTTTATTACATTTATTCGAAGTAAGCTTGTATCAAGCATTATAATAATTCTAAATTGGTTAATTTAAAAATGTTAGAAAAAACTCAGATTTGGGCTTGGTAGGTGATTTGGGGAAGGGTTTAAGAAGTAGGCTTTGTTCTGGATTAGATATGGTCATGAAGTGGTGATAATTCTGTGATTGGTTATCTTAATAAATCTTATCTAGAAGGAGCAGAGACTAGACCTAGGTTAGTGTTGTAATTGGTTAAGAAGCAGCAGTCATTCAAGATAAAAAGGATGTTGGTCATTTTTGTGGCTTGGACAGTGTTCCTTATTTTCCTGTAAATGTTTAGACACTATTATGAAGTGGTCTTGGTTTTGTCTTGATCCATCATGGTCATGGAGCAGACTTGTCTGATGTTGATGTTCTGTGAAATTATTGATGTTCAACAGAACAACAGAACCTAGCTATGAGTGCTGGATCAGGCTCTGTAGCTAATAGTACTAGGCCAGTTCCTGAATGTCAGGGACTACTTTTCTTTCTCTTTTGGAAAGTCTTGTGTGCATAATATCTTGCTTGCCCTGTATTTTCTTGGAGCCAGAGTGCTTCAAGGTTTCCCTACATACTGGAAGTTTGCTCTGTTATGTGTCAATTCCCTCACCTCTAAATTGGGGAAGATAAAATACCTACTTTATAGAGATATTGTTAGAAATAGTGCTTAACATCCATATTAACATATAGAATGCTGAGAATAGTGCCTGGCATGTCGTAAGTGCTCAATAAATGTTGAGTGTTTTCTTTAGTGAAGGAGAGCTGGGTTTCTTTCATTTTGCATCATATTAAGAGTATAGGTTAGTGAATAGCATATAAAACTAACATTTCTCAAACCAGACCCTGTGCCCTTCATACTTATGCCAACACTAGAAACAAACTTTTTTTTTTAAGATTTTATTTATTTATTCATGAGAGACACAGAGAGAGAGAGAAAGAAGGAGAGAGGCAGAGACACAGGCAGAGGGAGAAGCAGGCTCCATGCAGGGAGCCTGACGTGGGACTCGATCTTGGATGTCCAGGATCAGGCCCTGGGCTGAAGGCAGTGCTAAACCGCTGAGCCACCCAGGCTGCCCGGAAACAAACTTAAAAAAAATGTTAAAAAGGAGTTTATTTACTTATTTTAGAGAGAGAGAGAGGGAAAGAGAGAGAGAGAGAGAGAGCATGAGCAAGGGGAGGTCAGAGGGAGAGAGAATCTCAGGCTGACTCCCTGCTGAGCACAGAGTCTTGATTGGGGAGGGGGGTTCTTGATCTCATGACCCTGAGTCGTGAGATCGTGACCTAAGCTGAAATCAAGCGTCAGACATTTAACCTAGTGAGCCACCTAGGTGCCCCGAAACAATGGTGATTTAAAAAAATGTTTACCATTGAATGTTTATAGTTGAGATACAATGATATATATGTTTCAGGCAACATGACATGATTCAATGATTCTATGCAAACTCTTAAATCCATCTCTAAGATCTATGCGTGTATGGTTGAATTGGGTGGGGGTGGGTGGGACTATTTTGTCAATCCTGAGTCACTGTCTTTATAGTTGCAGCACATGGTACCCTTCATTTTTCCTCTGCTTCTGTTCAGTTCCTCCCCATCCACTCTTTCTTACCCTCTTTGTGAGTCTGTTCTTCTGTTCTGCTTTATAGAATGCCTCTTCTTTCATCCTTCTTGCTTATCTTTTTAATGTTTTACTATGACTTTTCTCAACAGTCATTTTCTTATATGGTCATGTTCTTCCTAATTGGTTATCTTCCCAACTAGTTACATGTTTTGTGACTTTTCATTTTCCTTCCATACTCTTTAAAACTAGTATAATTCTGGTCTGATTATTGAAACATAGTCACTGTAGTTTCTAGAGAATCCAGTTGGATTTCTAAAACTGGGTAGCATTTGCAACTGTGAGGGAAGTCCTGATATGAGTTGAGAAATACTGGGACCACCCTTGGTTGGCAATATTAATGCTAGAGTACCTACATGGCATACTGTGGTGAGCAGGCCAGTGTGGCCTGGACCATGTGTATGCTAGATTACACCTGTGCTTCTTGGTTGTCTGATAGGTCTTGCGGAATTTTGGAATTGGGCAGTTACTTCTTTTTTAGCATGGACCAGATATATAAATAACCCTCTTATTGCATTTACCAGACTGTACTTGATTTTACTGTATGTCTGTCTTTCTACCACACTGCAAGTTGCTCAGTGAAAACAAGGGCCTTCTTCTTCTCTACATATTTCCTCATACAGTGCGTAGCACACTAGCAGGCCCACACTCAGTAAATGTCCAAATGAGTGAATATTTCTAAATAAGGTAATAATGTACAGACACTTAAAAGCCTTGTAAAATGAAAATATTGGGTCAGTACAGGAAGAGATAGTTTTCAAACCGTAGTATGGTCATGGTCCTGTGTCAACCAGAATGTGGGTATTAGAACTATGTCCTTACTTTGCATGGCACCATGGTAACTGGGTTACAGTCAGGATGTTTTTCATTAACATGGTGCAGTTCAAAGTAAAGACTGCCTGTAGTGTTTTTTGCTTAAATGTTCAGATTTTGGATTTTGATTGAGCTCTATAAATACTCATATATTTACATAGTGTAAGAACTGATCTTTAGTTCTAGAAAGTTTAATTTCTTATTTACTCCTGATTAGTAACTTGATTATGTTGAAATTTAAAAGTGATGTTAGGGGATCCCTGGGTGGCTCAGTGGTTTGGCTCCTGCCTTTGGCCCAGGGCGTGGTCCTGGAGTCCCGGGATCGAGTCCTAGATTGGGCTCCTTGCATGGCGTCTGTTTCTCCCTCTGCCTGTGTCTTGCCTCACTCTCTCTCTCTCTATCATGAATAAATAAATAAAATCTTTAAAAAAAATAAATAAAAGTGATGTTAATATTTTGAAGAAGTTGTAGGGGAAATGAGTTTTCAATTTGAGCTAAACAGAATAAACTTAGATAAAGGAAATATTTCTTAAAAATTTCAGTTTTAGAGGTGACATATTTCAGAATAAAATTTTATTAGAAATAGTGGAGGCTATAGAGTTCTGGGAGGAAAACAGAGTTGAAAAGGACTTTATAAACCTGGAGTGTGCCTGGGTGGCTTGGTCTGTTGGGTGTCTGCCTTCGGCTCAGGTCATAATCAAGAGTCCTGCGATTGAGTCCCACTTCCAGCTTCCTGCTTAGCAGCGAGTCTGCTTCTCTCTCTGCCCCTACCTCTGCTTATGCACGTGTGCGCTCTCTCTCTTGCTCTGTCTCTCTCTAAGTAAAATCTTTAAGAAAAAGTAAACCTGGAACTGATCGTATTACAAATACAAATTCACCTGACTTATCTTTTGCATTATTTGGTCAATAGAGTGACAGTGTAACATAAGTATATTTCATTAAGCTCAGATCTGTGGAAAACAAAAGCAGTTCAGTCTTGAATCTGCATAGAGTTTGCTTACCTAGCTCTTCCTCTTACCTCATTTACCCTAAGAAATTCTTTTGCCTTCTTCTGTTGATGGCAGGTATATAAAGCACCTAGTACAAATTGGGACATATTACCAGCAAACCAACTCCTATGCTCTTCGCATTTCTGCCAACACTAGAACCAAACTCTTTAGTTTTCTCACTGTTATTTTATTTGGTGCATACATTTCAAATAAGGTATTGTGAAGTTTTAATTTTTTTCTTTAAGGTATGATGAATGGGTGAAGGCTGACAGGATAATCTGGCCTTTGGACAAAGGTGGACCAAAGAAAAAACAGAAGAAAAAAGCAAAAGTATGTATTTGCAATCATACCCTTTATGATAAGTATAGGTATTATTTATATTGTACTGCTTTTTTATAAATCCTTTTTTCTTATTGTAATAATCATCCTGATTCTTTTAAAGTAGTTGTGATTTTCTCTTATAACCCAGAAGCTAAAAAAGTAAAAAATGTAAACACATTATCATACTGTTTTAGGAAAGTTAAAAACCAGGGACTTTAAACTCAAACAGGGGCTATACAGAAAAAGGGTATAGACTTTAAACTCAAACAGGGGCTATACAGAAAAAGGGTAAAGCAGGGTTGATAGTGACAAAAAAGAGGATACATTCCTGATCAAGAGAGGGTGGAAGTCACCACTCTCCTGTGGGATGCCGGAATTTAGGATTTTTTAAGTCAACTCTCTGGAAAGCTAATACTATATTTTAAAACATACCTGCTGGCTAGTTGTACTCTCATCCACATCCTCGATTTTCAGCTTTTGCTATAGAGATTTCACCTAGTGTTTTGTCTGTTTCATAGTAGGTATCTTTCTTGTCCTCAGGGAGTAGTACAGAACAAGGGGGAGTGCTGAGTAGTTGTTCTCTCTAATGCATGGACTCTGGCTTTCACAATGTAATTGCAGTATTATAAGCTATAAACTCTCATTCATATAAATACAAACTGTGTTAGAAAACTACTTGCTTTTAATGTTTCTATAAGCACAAATTAAGAGTTGACATATAAAATATATAATCTTTTTGAGTTACGGTTCTCCTTGTTGAAATAGAATGTTCATTTTTTCTAAAGCACTGGCCTATCTCATACATTTTGTTGTTGTTACCCAGAATAAAGAAGACAGTGAAAAGGATGAAAAGAGGGATGAGGAGAGGCAGAAGTCAAAACGAGGACGGCCTCCTTTAAAATCTACACTTTCATCAAACATGCCATATGGTTTGTCTAAGCCTCCAAACACTGAAGGAAAATCAGGTACCAGAAGTGCTCGCAGCAATATGCCAGACAGCTCACCTCTGTCAAATGGAATGGAAGGTGCTCAATTTTGAGGATCGTTGGTTTTTTAAAAATCAGATTCATAGTCAGGTTTTTAATTTCATATAATTTAAACTACAAAATTTGATTTGAAGAAAGTACTTTAGTATATCATGTTTACTTAAAATTTAGTGATGTTTTACTTTAATTTGGGAATACTTTTCTTATCAGTATTATAAAAATACTCTGTTTAAAAGATGGGTTGACAAGTCATACATCCTACTATGTGCTACACTGTCCTTCAAAGCATACACGTGTCTCCTGTAATTCAGTGCTGTTCACATAGGATATTTCAACAAAGCTGAGACCAAAGTGTTCAAAAAGCACAAACTAATGTGGTATAGGCATGTTTTGTGATGAGTACAGGTGAACATATTCTATTTTGCTTTTAACTTTTTTCCCACTCTTTTACCTTTGTATGTTTTTCCATGTAATTTAAAATATTAAATTGTTGTCTTATATAAAATTAGCCCTCCCTTCAGACAAAAGTTATTCTGAACTACAGAATTGCCATTTGTCCATATGTTGTTTGGGAGTTAGAAAATGGCATGCTCCTTCCTCATTACTGCCATCTGCTGGAAAGTTGTCTTAATACACAAATGCAAGATGTCCAAGTGAAAGGGGTCTTTAGATAGCATGCACAAGGTACAAGTATATACATAGTATATACAAAATGTACAAGTATATACATAGTATATACAAAACTATACATAGTAGTCTTAGTCTTGCTCAAGTACCAGATAAAAGTTTTATTTTAATATGAGAACAAATGGATTTTAATGTTTTCATATGGAACAAATTTTGTATATGATAAAATCACAAAACCATACTACACCTTTTCACCAAAAAAATACATTTAAATTTGTCGTTTTGAACTTGTTTACAATGTGAGCACCACATGGGCAGAATTTTCATATTTTATAACTTCTATACAATCTTACAGCCCTACTTTAGTATTTGAAAAATTCTTTAACTTAAAGAGAATGATTTCTAAGAAGGTAGCTTGCCTATAATTTTATGTCTTTTAATCAGAAGAACATTTAAAGTTTTGGGATTTTAAAATGCTCATTTTGTACATCTTTTCAGAATTATTTCAAATAGAATGTCATATTCCTTTCTAGGGACACAAAATGGCCATCACATTTATTAATCAGTACCTGTTAGATCAAAGCACTTAATATATTAACTTAATATCTCAGTATTAGTCCTTTGATTTTTCTTTTAGATTTATTTATTTTAGAGTGCATGTAGTGGGAGGAGCAGAAGAAGAGAGAGAATCCCAAGCAGACTCCCTGCTGAATGTGGTTCTCAGTGTGTGTGGGGGGGCTTAATCTCATGACCCCAAGACCAAGATCATGATCCTATCTAAAATCAAGTGTGGGACACTCAACTGACTAAGCCACTCATGTGGCTCAGTCCTTTGATTTTTCTAAGGATAACTATCACCTAAATATGATACTAGTGAAAAATGCAAAATAGCTCTTTTATAGAATTGAGACAGTAATATTTTCAATGTATTTTTACATGGAGTTTGACATACCCCCCCCCCCACTCGTATTTTTGGCACAAATGTATGATTTATCGGAAATTTCTACAGGGAGGTATTCAGAGATACATGATTAAGAGTTCTCTTTGGTAGAATTTTTATTCTAAAATTACATTGGCAATTCAAAACCTGTGTAATGTAATTTTTTTTTTGCAGACTCTTGCTCATCTGATAGTGAAACAGAAGACCTTTTAGAAAAGAATTTGATGAATGAAGAACTTTCTCCTGATATTAAAGAACTAGAAAAAAATGAGAATTTAAATGATGATAAACTAGATGAAGAAAATCCAAAGATTGCTGCACATATTTTAAAAGAAAATGAAAGGACGCAAATGCAGCCTTTAGAAACACTGAATTTAGAAGTTGGAGAGAATGAACAAATAGTACAGATTTTTGGAAATAAAGTGGAACATGTAGAAGAAGTTAAGAAAGAAGCTGAAAAGTCTCCCAAAGGAAAGGGAAGACGAAGCAAAACAAAAGATCTTTCTTTAGAACTTATAAAGATTTCATCGTTTAGCCAAGATGAAGCAGGAAGTGAACCTCATATAGAAGCTCAAAGTCTAGAATTTTCTTCGTTAGACAGTAAAAACTTTTCTTCTACTACCGAAGATGACACTGACCAATGTGCGAAAGAAAAAAAGCTGAAACGGAAAATACTGGGACAGTCATCACCAGAGAAAAAAATAAGAATTGAGAATGGAATGGAAATGACAAACAGCATCTCTCAAGAAAAGACCAGTGACTGTGTTGCATCTGAGGGAATGAAAAATTTAAATTTTGAACAACATTTTGAAATAGAAAATGAAGGAATGCCATCATTAATTGCAGAGTCAAGCCAACGCATTCAAGAATTAACTAGTGAAAAATTTGACAGTCCAGCTGAAGAAACTGTAAATACTCCACTGAAAGAAGAGGAGGATGCAATGCCTCTGATTGGGCCTGAGACTCTGGTTTGCCATGAGGTCGATTTGGATGATCTGGATGAGAAGGAGAAGAGCAGCATTGAAGATGTGGTGGTGGAAAGCTCTGAGTCTAACTCTCTTGTTTCTGTGCCGCCAGCCCTCCCTCCTGTAGTACAGCATAGTTTTTCAGTGGCTTCACCACTAACCCTCAGCCAGGATGAGTCTCGGAGTATAAAAAGTGAGAGTGACATAACCATTGAAGTTGAGAGCATTGCTGAAGAATCTCAAGAAGGTCTCTGTGAGAGGGAATCAGCAAACGGGTTTGAAGCTAGTGTTGCCTCCAGTACCTGTAGTCTGATTGTTCAAGAAAGAGAGAACAGAGAGAAGGGTAAGGACTTTCTTGGAAGAATATCAGTCTCGTATGTTCAATCCTCAAATTAGTAAGTTAAGAATTTTAGGAAATCCTGAGCTAAAAAGTTCCCTCCCTTCTCCCCTTCCTCATATTCATTCTTTCCTTCCTACCGCCCCCTCTCCCTTAAAAAAAAAAGATGTATATATAGAAATACAAGTGGAGTAGACAGGTGCATAATTACAGCTGCTCTTGCCATGGCAGAGACTCAAGAGCAGAGTATGAACTGAGGTAGCTGGAGTTGTGGCAGAACAAGAGTTTAGGAAGTTTCTTCTCCTCTCTGACTCAGTTTTAGTTGAAAGGAGTTCAGCTGAAACTGTAACCAAAGGAGGCCTTATCCTTCCAGAAAAATCTCAAGGAGAAGTATTGCAAGCAGCAGTAGTATTTAGCATGAAAGTTGGAGATAAAAGTTCTTCTCCCAGAATATGGAGGCACCCAAGTTGTTCCAGATAACAAGGATTATTTTTTATTTAGAGATGGTGACATTCTCAGAAAGTATGTAGACTGAATAAATCGTTATTGAAATGGCATCATGTGAAGGTGCCCATTCTACTGAAGTTGTGAAATCTTTCATCATGTAAATAATTTCCATGTCTCCCTTTAATAAACTAATCATATCCAAAATAGATACATATTTTTTAAGTTGTTTCTTTTCCCTTGTTTTAGGTCAGAAAAGGCCAAGTGAGGGAAATAGTGGGTTAGTGGCAAAAAAGCAAAAGCGTACCCCAAAGCGAACGAGTGCTGTAGCCAAAAGTGAAAAGAACGGAACAGGTAGGTGCTTTCCAATGCTGGCTTTAGCATAATATTTTCAGCATTTTGTTGGCTTCATCATTTGTGTCAGTTTAAAAATAAATTTGGTTTAGGGATGTCTGGCTGGCTTACCTGGTAGATATGTGACTCTTAATCTCAAGACTTGTGAGTTCAAGCCCCATGTTGGGGGGTAGAACTTATTTAATAATTGTTTTGTAATGTTTGATTTATTATGTTCTGGAAATAGCAATTTTTCCACTAATTTTTAATCTGAAGAGGCTTGCCAATTTTATTTAGAGCTGAGATAGCTGTTTTTAATGCTTATTTCATTTGTATTTCTTATGTAAAGTGATTTAATATTGAGGAATGTATTTGAGAATCTTGAATAATAGGAAAGTAATATTTGTTCTAGTGGTAAAAGCAGATTAAGTTTACATTTCTGAATGGAATGGTTTAATCTAGAAAAGCTGATTTCTGAATAGTATGGTATTTTTAAAACAGACAAATAATAAAATTCTTATGGAAACAAACAAGGAACTTAGTAAAATCAGTATGAATTAGATTACATGAGAAAGACTTCTGTACAATAAGGAATAAAATTAAATTGTAGAACATAGTAGAAATAAACATCATTAATTTTGACAGTTTTATCTCCAAAACATGCCTTCATACAAGTCTGAATGGAAAATTCTAGGTTACAGTAGATACATATCCCATGGAGGGAGCATGTAATATATACAAGATAAAAGGCATTTCAAAGCAAAACCTTTGAACCATATATGAAGTTCTGAGTAGTCACATGTGGCCAGTGGCTGGACAATACAGATGTAGAGTATAGAGGAGGAGTGATGGGAAATGAGGATAGAGAAGTAGTAGGAATTATCAAGGGCAACTGAATAATATCCTAGTGTTTGGCAGATACGTTTGTCAAACGATCAAAGTGAACATCACCAGTAATGTGACAAATGGAAATCACATACTATTACAGCAGCACATCCGTGACATTCCTGTCGAAGATGCATAAATCAAATATAACCATGGGGAACCATCAACAAATTCAAACTGAAGGATATTCTATAAAATAACTGGTCTGTAATTTAAGAAATTGCAAAGATCATGAAAGTCAAAGAAAGAAACCATTTCAGATTAAAGGAGACTTATGAGACATGACAGTTAAATGCAGTATAGGATTCTGATTTGAATCCTCTTGCTACAAAAGACATTATTGGGACAAGTAGAGAGGATTAGGTGATAATATGTTTGTGCTCATTTTCTGATTGTGATTGTTGTATTGTAGTTCTCTAAGTGTGTGGTAGTTTTAAAAACATACCTACAAATCTTTTGATACTCTCCCCTTCAAGAGGCAAAGTGTAATTGCCTCCCCTTAAGTGTGGGCTGAATGAAGTGCTAGAGTATGACTTCAGAGAATAGGTCATAAAAGGCACTGCAGGTTCTTCCTTGCTCTCCCTTAAATTGCTTGGTCTGGGGAAAGCTAGCAGCCAAGGCCTGAGGACACAGCAGTCTGTATTCTACCTGGTAAGGAACTGAGGCCTCCTGCCAGAAGCCATTTGAGTGAACCATCTTGGAACCATAGCCATCAGCTCCAGTTAAGTTCAGAGACCACAGCATCAGCTAAAACCTTGACTGCAATATCCCAAGATTCCCTGAACCAGACCCCAGTACTCAGATACTGTGAGATACTAAACATTTGTAGTTTTAAACTAAGTTTGGGGCCAGTTTGCAGATAACTAACACAAAGAGAACGTTCTTGTTTGTAGAAAACGACACTGAAGTATTCAAGTATGGCTAGGCAGCTTAACCTTCAGATGGGTCAGAAAAACATTTTTTGGCAACTGTTCTATAAATTTCAAGATTGCCTAAAAAGTTAAAAAGATTAAAAAGGAAGAAAGAAATTGTCAGTTTTACTTTGGGGACAATATTTGACTGAATATTTGGCAAGGAGAAATGAATTAAAAGAGATGGGAAGTGAAATCACTAGGATTCAGTTATTAGTTACATATGAGGGACTGGTTAACGGATATGGGATACAGGAGTAGCAGCAGATTGTTGGAAGAGTAATTTAGGGAATATGGAGCTAGAGGTATACAGTATTAGGGGAATAGGAGCCTGGAGCTTAGAAGAGTCTGTTCTTAGAAGGTGGTTGTGTGAAGGATTGCAAGATGAGATTGCTATGGGAGAGATGAGATGAAAAGAAAAAACCAAGAGTAGAATTCTGTGAGAGATCTCTTTATGTGGGTACTGACTGATCAGTGGGCACTGATCAGTGGACTATGTGGGCACTGATCAAATCACTAAACACTAGTGGGTTTGAATACGAAAGAAGTTTCAAATGCTATAGAATATACGATAGGATTAAAATACATTCACTGAATTTGGTGAATTGTAAATGTTTGGACGCTAACAAGAGCAGAGGAATGTGATTAGAAGGTGTGGAAATCAGGATAACAAAGAATTTCTTTCAAGAAATTTCACTCTAAAGAGAAGGAAAGAGGTGCCAAATAAAAGGGGAAGTTTTCCTCCTTTTCCC